>NC_086164.1:22692412-24120367 GCF_035149785.1 Candoia aspera
TTTTCCCCCTTTTTCTAAAATGGTATATGGTTCATAATGTTTCCCTTCCTGCGAAACACGGGCTGCCTTGCCCCCAAAGGTGTTACTGTGTCACAGAAGCCCTGGGGGCACCTGTCAGTCTAACGACTTGGGCCGCTGTGCCATGCAGGACCTTCTCCCAGTGCCTCTTCTGCCCCGCCGCCTCTGTTTTTCCCCCTCTTCTCGCTGCCGCCACGTCGCGCTCCGTTGGGACTGCACCAAACGTCGAGTTCTCACAGAGGACGCGGAACAGTTGAAATCTCCTCCGGGTGACCTTCCTTCTCCGACGCACAGACTCCCCTCCTGGTAATCGGAAGAGCCGACGGCCAGCAGCGCAGCCACGCGCAGCAGCCTCACCCACGGAGAGATGCTTGCGCACCTGCGAAGCGGGGGGAGGCACTTCGCTTCCCGAAGGTCCGAGGAAGGCGCGGTTCAAAGCATCTGACGAAGCGCCGCGGCACCGGCTCTTCTCCGGCGAAGCTAAGCGAGCAACGCAGCCGTAGCGCGTCCTTGCGTCCCTCCTTGGCGCACCCCACTCCCCGTCCGAGGGAGCATCGCTCGGCTCCATGAAGGGTCCCCCGGTTAGGGCAGAAGGGCCGCCGCTCGGAAGGTAGCCTCTCCCTCCCACTAGAACCCCTGAGTCGACCGGGCGACAGATTCCAAGCTCAGACCGTGAAATACAGGATACCCAGCACGGGCTGAAGCAGAAGCGCCGGCCTCCTCGGTTGCTGGGAGCCCCTCGGGAAGCCTGGCTGGTCCGAAGCCGTTGCTGGCCCGGGGCAGGGATGTTCGGGCGCCGCTGTCTGGGCAGTGAGATCTCTTTGGGCGATGGGGTGGGGGAGCGATACATTCTCCTGGGTGGAACTGCAGCAGCACGTTGCGAAAAGCTCTTCCCGCCTGCTGCCATGGCCCCAGTCCCCAAAGCACCTGGAGACACGCTGGCCTGTGCACAAAGGGCCTCGTGGCAGGGCCCCCATTTTGTGTCAGGGAAAAGGGTGAAGGAACAATGTGCGGCAGAGATCTGGTGAAGTCTTGGGAAGCTGTGTACACCTGTCTCTGTCTGAAAGTGCTCTGGCTGAGTTTGTTTATTAAATTTCTCTGCTGCCCATCTTGTGTACAATGACTCTGGGCAGCTTACAAAGAATAAAAATGGCAAATCACTAAAAACAATTCCATAGAACTATAAATATTGAAACATACAAATACAGAATATAAAATATAAAATATCCCTGCCTTTCCCTGTCATTCCCTTCTCCATGGACATGCAGATTTTCCAGACTGGCCATTGCCTCCTGTTGTCTCCTTCTCACTGTAGGGATGAATGGGGGGGGGGGGCTGGAAAATAATGGCTCTGCAGGGCTGTCCCACTTGAGTTGATGTCAGATGTACTGACAATAAGTCATATGGTTATTATGTCCTTTCTCTGCATCAGATCCACAAAGAAACTGTTAAAATGGGCAGCATTCTGAGTCAGGGCTGACATTGCCTGCATTTCCATGGCAATATAAAGAAGGCAGCAGCCATCAATCCAGCTCCCTCCCTTCTTCCTCTCTCTGCCACAGGACTGTTATGGTCGAGGAATAGGACTCCTGTGTGCGAGAGAGGAATGGTGCCCCTGAGGAGGCGGGGGACTGGTGGCAGGGGTGCTAGGAATGGAGGCCCAGGTGCAGAGTCCTGGCTGGGGAGAGCAGAACTGGGCACCGCTAACGAACAAGGAAAAATCAGAACACAAAACTGCTGGGCACAAATAATACCATGTTTAGATGCATGGTACATTTACATTTTTCACCTAATTAAGCTACCCTCCAGCAGTTTCAGCCAATGGACTTGAAGAACATCTTGCCACAGCCATCAGGGCAAGATCCACCACCGACTGCAATGCTGTGGGGAACACCCAGGAGCTCCTGAACTAGATGGGACGGTGCAGGACTGGGAAAGCGGCTTCTCGGGATGGCGGAGTACACCTACCTGGACCACCTGTCTGCCTCGCATGCCCTGGGGTCAGCTGAATGCACTGCTCCCCATTTTACCGAGGGTCAGGCGGGTGTAAAGTGGTGCTCCCCTGTTTTGCCTGCCCTCATGCTCGCCAACCAGAAAACTCACACTTCGCACAGCAAGCATTTCCTCAGCTTCCCTTTCAAAATGGTTGCCATGGCATTAGTCTAAATTTCTGTGCAATGCCCAGGAGGAGATCCAGCAGGCGCCATGACCACAGGGACTGTGCCACAGCAGCAGGACGGGTCCTCCTCAGGCAGAGGAAAGGAGGCCAATCGTGGCAGCTCTGCTGGAAGAGCCGGGAAGCTGGGAAAGTCTTCCAAGGACAAATGACCTCTGGTGGAAGAGTCCCCCTCCTCCTGCAGGCAGGCAGGGAGGCCCTTCACCCGCACAAGAGGCCGACTTCCCTGCCTCTCTGCCCACTTTCTATGATCCAGCCCCCCCACCCCAAAGCCTGCCCAGTGGGAGAGGAGGGCTCAGCCATGCCTGCTGCTGCCCAGCTGGGTGGGGTCTTGCGCTCGGGCAGGCTGGGAATGGCAGGGCCAGCAGCTCCTAAACCAGAAGTTCAGCACTTGGCACAGCCTCTGTCCTAACAGCCAGGAACCACGCTGAGACAAGGAATAGGTCTCTAGTGTTTTATGACTGCTACATTAGACAGAAAATCCTAACAAACTGAAGAAGCGTGGGAAAACCCAGACAGATAAACCCCCAAAGTTAAGGTGGTTCTGATCTGTGTCTCTTTGAATGGCTGCTCAACTCCTCAGTACTACGCATGCATTTCCCCCCCTGGATAGGGGCCCCCTCCTGCTCACCATCAGTACTCATGACAGCCTCACAGGGAAGCACAACTGGATATTTCAGTGGTCAGCACGCCACGGGCTCCTCAGCCAGGTGGCCGAGCTGGCTCCCTGGACCTGTGAGGCAGGAGGCCTCTCTTGCCCCATCACCCCGAGGCATCCCTGCTCAGCCACAGCAAGGGGGCTGGCGAGTGGGGCTACCGGGGCAGCTTTAAGGGGTGACGAGCTCAGGAGAGCAGTGAGGGATTTCCTGCTGTCAGGAGAGGCGTCTGCCCGTTGCTGCTCCACTAATGTGGGCTGGGGCTGTCAGAGGAGGTGAGTTTTGACCCATGGCTAGACCTGATGGCCGGGCGGCTCCCCTCACTTGCCATTTGGGAAATCCCTACCTGCCCTGTGGATCAACTGCACCGCCTGGTTATCCAAGGGAGGGGGAAGAGGCTGTCACCCCACGCTCTTATTAGGCACTGGTTCGCCCCCCACTGCACCCACCCTCCTCTTGCCAGCCCTCTGAGCTCTGATATTCACTTCCTTGAGTTATTTATAAAAAATAATAAAGGCAGGATAAAAATTTTAAAAATAGTTAAATAAATAAATAACAGAAAGGAGGAATAAGAGAACAGGAGGGAGGGAGGGTGGAAGGTGTTCCGCTTCCTTCTATCTTTGGCCAACCGGGTAAAAAAGCCCTGAGTGACCGGCAGCTGCTGCTGCTAGTGGGGTTCTGTGTGGAGAGCTCTTTCCCACTTCTACAACCAGCACCATCCACCGCACAAGCAGCCTCTCCGTCAGCACTGGATTTCCATGGGTAGCTGCAGAGCCCCTGTGATGCTCTGTGAGGTCTTCAGGCACGAAAGGGAAGGACGCCCAGTCCCGATCTCTCCTGATCAAGGACTGGGAAAGAAGGCCAACATCTGGAAGATCAGACCCTCAAGATGGCCTCAGCGGCAGACTGGGATGAGACCAAGGAGGACCTGACTTAGAGGATGGCTAATGAGCTGTGGCCAGGGAATGTGTGGACGAGCCCTAGAGGAGAAAAAGTAAATTCTGCAATCAAGAGTGTAACCAGATTCATTTCATTTGGTTTCCAAAGTGACATTCAGTGATTTGCTTTGTGACGTATTTGAAGTAGGGCTGCTCTGGGGCATGTGAAAGGATATGGGTTCAGCACCAAGCCACTCCATTTCATCAACTGCTGTTTGCCATTGGGTTACTCCAGAGACCTCTGGACTTCAGCATGGTGTTGTTACAAGAGATAATCTGGGGGTTTTGGCCAGGGACCTCATAAATCCAGCAAGAACGTCTTTCTAAAGGATAAAAGAGAGAAACTGTGCACATACCAAGCTCTTAAAAGTTAGACATTAAACTAACAAGCCATGTTTATAAGGAGCATAAGCTGAATAATAATGCCTTAATTGCTGATGCAGATAAAATCTAGTATATGTCTCTCCACAATAAAGCTGTTCTAAAGAGATGAATGGGGAATGAATAACTATTTGGCAAAATGTTTTCCAACTGACTTTATCTATAGTTAACAAGTGAGGTTTTTCCTGCAAAATAACATACTGTATTTGGTAGAAGGGAGAAGGAAGGCAGGGGGGCGGTGGGGGAAGACAGAGAGAGAGGAACCAATGGAAAATTATGAATTCCATTGCCTTTTTGTGCACCACCTTTTTCATAGAACTGTGTCAAAACTGGAGGGTCCTTAAAGATCATCCAGTCTGTATTTAGGGTCCGAAAGCCTTGGGCCTCAGGGCCTCCCCAAATCACCACCAGATTGTCAGGTTTAATGAGACAGAACTACATTTGTATTAATCATATAGAGTCACTAGATTTCATTTAACCCTACCAAAACTTAACTTACATTTTAGTTCAGTGTTGAGTAAATTACATCGACGTTAGCTTTGACCTGGCCCTGTGTACCTCTTCCCCTTAGCCTTCTTCTCAGCTTGAGATCTCCCAGTGCAACACCCCACAGCCAGGGACTGCCCCGGTTTCCTCCCCGAACCTGTAACCCAGCCTCCAGCCCCTTCCAGCAAGCAGGATCCCACCCCCTGCCCCGCCAACAGCCGGTTCCCCTGCGGAGCAGCTCTTCTTTCTTCAAGAGTCCCTCCTTTTGCTCAGCCCAGACCTGCTTCGCTTTGGTGCAACCCCTTCTTGCCTTCTGGAGCCACGAGGGCTTCCCTTGCAAGTCGCCCATCAGCGGCAGGCAGCTGAGGGAGGAGGAGAAGTTGGAGTGCTCTGAGGTCTTTGCATGCCCCAGAACCAGCCCCCCCTTCAGGATCCTCTTTGATAGTTGGACTAATTTGATGTTGGCTCATCTACAGCACATCCACATACATCCAACACTGAAGGCTGTGCAGTTCATGAACTGGCCAGCTTTCTTTTGGTTGGGAATGGAGTAAAATTCAAAACAGCAATTGTGTGGTAATTTGAAATTCTGGAATTCAGGTGCATTTTTTTAAAGCTGTGCATGCAAGTTTAAGAAAGGCAGGCGTGCAGCCCTCCCAAGAGAGTATGTTTGGGAAACAGCAATTGGTTGCGCATTATTCAGGGCAGTCCAGCCAACTCCCTTCAGCTTTCCTGGTGGGAAAGCCGTGTGACTGCAGCTGGCAGGGGGACCTCGTGAGACACCCCCCATTTCAGTCATGTTTTTTTTCAAACTTCCTTCCCTTCTGCTTGCATCGTCCTATATCCCTGGTGACCTAGGAACTCAGAATTGTCGGGAGTTGGATGATGTACAAATTAAGTAAATTAATACATTGTTATGTTATGTTGTGTTATGCTGTTATGTTATTACTAACATATTACTATGCCACCAGGCCTGGGGCACCCAGAGAACTGGAAATATGCTTAGATGGCTCCATTGCAGACTTAGCAATTCTTCTCCTCTCTTGCCTGGGGTTCGTATATTTGTTTTTTTATCTTTTAATCTTGGTTTTTATACTGATTGTTTATGTATGTGTTGTTTTAATTGGATTGTTGTAAGCTGCCAAGAGCAGCTTTTCTGCAAGATGGGCAGCTATACAAATTTGATCAATCAGTCAATCAACATCATACTTCCCAGACTGGCTGGGATTTAGTGACAACTCAGCGTGGTCTTCCTTCCCCACGTGCCCTGCCTCTTGTAGTAAAGGAATGAGCAGAGTTTGGTTTTTCTATGCAAGCAGCCATTCCACTTCCTCCTGCATTCGCCCGGTTTCACCGCTGCATTTCCTCATCTACCTCCTTTAGCAAAGGCTTCTGCGATAACGTTGCTGTGATCCTCAGCTCAGCTTATTCTCTCCTGGGCTGCAGATGTTGCTGTTGTGTTTTTCCAACTATCTGCAGTCTTCAGTATTTTAATTATCACAAAGCAGAATAGAAAGCACCAATAAGTACAGAATCCCTAACATGTTCTGTTAGAATGAAACTTGGATTTAAACTTAAATTTGAAGCAATATTGTCCTTCTATTATACTATAGTGGAGAGAACACTAATCTTATTTGCAGAAGATGGATTGTTTCAGTTCTGATGGGAAAGGGCTTTTTCTTTTTGTTTTGCTTCAACACACCCTTGCTACCTGGTGATCAGAGACCTACTCACAGAGGAAGGGTGATATTGTTCTGGCCTAACCCAAAAGCTCACCTTAGAGGTGCCTCTAATTCACACAGAAATTGAAACCTTCCTTTTGCATCCTCAGACCTGTCATGATTACTCCCTGACTCGTTTCCCCTCTCCCTTTTGTTCCCTTTCGAGCCACTGTGTTGCTGGAGCCCTGGCCTCCCAGAGGCACAGCTCTCCCTGCTTTACGGGCGGGCCACACGCCTCTCTCCTCGGGTATGGAGAGGGGCAAATAAGGTGCAGAAGAGGTTTGGCAGAGGATCACAAAGCCACTGCAAGGACCCCAGGCATTCAGGGACTTGGCTTCGCCCTCTGCACCCAACTCAGCATCTTTAGGGTAAGCAGGGAGGGGGGGAGTGTATTCTTTCCTGGTCTGCTGAGACATCTTCACAGGGTGACCCCCTCCCCTCCCCCTCTCCTTTTTCTCTTCTAAGGAGAAGACTGTAGTGACTCCACCATGTCAAAGCAAACATGGCTCGTGCCAGTTAGTTTAATTCCTGTGTGATGTTTGATTAGATTTTGAGATCCTGCCTTTCTTGCCAGCCAGATCTCCTCTTGCTCCCCTATCAAAGACCATCTAAGGGCAGTGGGCCTTTGGCAGTGAAGACCCCCTCAGAGCTGCCCAGCTCATTTACTGCCCCCGTGCCCTCCCTCGTCCTGAGCCTCAGCCCCCAGGAGCTGTATGAAGAGAAACTGGAGCTGGCCCAGGGCCCAGGAAGCAGCCAGCCTCCCTTTCCTCCTCTTGCCAGAGGATCCTCAACCAGGACTTAATTAAAAGTTGACAAGAAGATTAACACAGAGAGGGCAGTTTTAATTAGCTTAATATCACACTCAATTTTCCAATTCACTGTTGCATACCCAGCCCCAACAGATCGTAATCCAAAAGCAAATGAAAGGCGAGAGCAGAAAATGGCAGGGTTGGAGAAAGGAGAGGGAGGCTACCTGGACCTTCCTTCCTCCCCCCTTGACCTCCCTGGGTCTTGAAACTCTGGGGGCATCTCCCCCACCAAAGCAGCCCCTCTCTCCCTTTCCGCCCCTCGGTGCAAGTCAAAGGGCGGCCCTCATGCTGAGAGGGGGCCTGGCCTCGATCATTTGGGGGCCAGGAAAAGGGTTCTCTTTTGTTCTGGAGACTGGCCGGGTTCTTCCCCAGGGCAGTGGTAGTGGGGGGGCACTACCTGAGTCAGGGGCTGGGGCTGCTCTCATCACACTATATAACCCATCTTGCTTGCACCCTTTTGCTGGTGGATGGATCAGCCCACGGCATTAGAGCATAATGCCTGCCCTTGGGGAGCCTCTGAAGCAAGAGGGGAGGGTGCTCACCCCCTGGGCCGATGTTCACTTTGGGGAGACAGAACCACCCTTTTCCACAGGAAAGATGTGGAATCACAAAAGCCTGCCCTAACAGTCAGAAATCACGCTGAGACGAGGAGTAGGTCTCTAGTGTTTATTACTGCTACATAAGACTGAAAATCCTAACAAACTGAAGAAGCGTGGGAAAACCCAGACAGATAAACCCCAAAAGTTAAGGCGGGTCTGATCTGTGTCTCTTTGAATGGCTGCTTAATTCCTCAGTACTATGCATGCATTTTCCCCGCTGGATAGAGGCCCCCTCCTGCCCGCCATCAGTACTCATGACAGAGCCCCTAGGAGGACTGACCCTGCAGCCTCCTCCCCCCACCCCGGCCAGGAGTGCCAGGAGAGGAGCAAAAGGGCCGTGGGCATCGATTGAGATGGGTGGGAGCTCCCAGCCCTCCCCGGGCCAGTCCTGCCTCCCTGGCCTCCCCCAGCAGCCACAGAAGGCAGAAGCACCAGGAGGCCTCCCGTCTGCCCTTCTCTCGCCGATGGCCTGGCTGACCCTGCAGGGGGGACAGAGGAGAGTGAAGCAGCTGCAAGGCAAGGCAAGGCAAGGCAAGGCAAGGCAAGGCAAGGCAAGGCAAGGCAAGGCAAGGCAAGGCAAGGCAAGGCAAGGCAAGGCTCCCGTGGGAGGGAAAAGCCTGGCACAGGACATACTGAGGCACATGAGGTGAACTGGGACACTCCCTGTCTGCAGAGTCACAGCCAGGCTGGTGGGGCCGCCCAGTTGGGCCACTGAGCCCAGCACCCCCACCCACAAACAGCAGTCCAAGGAAAGCTGACAGGCGAGACTCCCCCGATGGCTGGCCCTCTGAGCCCAAAGCACCCTTCCCAGCCCCAGCTACTATGGTAGCACCCGAAGGCACCTCATTGGGTAGCCCAGCACCATGCCAGCAAATCTGGCAGATTCTGTGGGAAAGGAGCCCCAAAGGAAGGCCAGGCTTGAGTGAGGGGGGCACACAGGGGATTGTGGCTAGGAATCGTGGCTCAGGGGAGTCAGCGGAGCCCTGTGGGCCCCACCAGGGAGGGAGCTCGGGTGCCCTGTCTCCCACCACCATCGCCAGCTGTGGCCGTTCAGGGCTGGGGCAGAATGGGGGTCCGCCTGCCTCCCAGGACAACCCGGCCTGTTGTTGTGCTTGGGCTGTGCTCCTCTCAGGCCTGGAGGGGTGTGGAGAGTGTTTGGGAGAGGGCCAGGTGCAGGGCAGGAGTGACCTGTGGCACCTTTTTCCGAGGACTTGCTTTAAGACATCGACATGCCCATTGGCTGCTCTCACTGCCCAAGGAAAGAAAGTGGGTGGGTGGGGGCTGGTGCATCCATTCAGCGCCTATTTTGAAAGGACACACAAAGAGAGTTGCTGAGAGGCAGCTTCTCTTCCAGGGATATGACCAGGAAGAGCAGAGGCAGCCGGCTTGGCCATGGGGCCCCATTCCACCAAACCACCCAGATCCCAAAGTGCTTTTCCTCCATTTCTCCTCATCAGGAGCACATCTGGACTTCTGCTCATTTGGCAGCCCCTCCCTGCCTTCCTTCCTCCCTCCAGCTGAGAAGCAAAGGGCAGACTAAGTGTGTGGTCACCTCGGAGGAGGAGGAAGACAAAAGTGCTGGTTTTTGTGTCTGAAGAGCCTGGGCCACACTGAGACGTGAGCAAACCCCAAGCAAGAATCCTCATCGTGGCTAGATCCATGCTAGAATCCAAAATCTAAAAGAGAAAAAAGGAGATGGGCTGCCAGGGAGATGAGGATAGCAAGGATGTTGGTGGTCAAATGTGGTGACATAGCAGTTGCCATCTTGGGGAGGTAATGGAGGCCATGTTGCATTTCATGTGCTGTTTCTGAGCATTACTCAAGCACCTTGATGTGGAGAGCTGTTTGCTGCAGTTAGATCCCTATAGGCTACCATGAACAAAAACTTATTGGTGCAAATGAATGAGCCAGCCTATTTCTCAACCATGTTGGTCATGCATCAGTCATAAATCTATCTCTGTTCTTAAATGCAATTATGCAATTATTTATTTAATTATACACACTCTCATGGAAAATGTATTTTTGTGAGCATGCTCCATAAAATATACACTGGCTTATATTTCCCCCTAAAGTGTGCATCTTTGTAAGACTGCAGAAGATGAGTGGTGAAGGAGTTGGCCTGTTTTGGAAGGGACGGGAAGGCCCATTGCCTGTTGCTCACTTGCTGTCACAACCCCAGGGCGGAGGGAGCAACAAGGAGGTTTCTAGGATAGATCCAGGCAGTTGGAGTCCACAGGCAGGCAAACTTCCCCTTCTCCCAACACGTCCTTGAATGGATGATCCCATGGGTGCCACTTCTCCAGGACTGCCTGTCAGAAGCTGCTGCTTTGTGTTCTTGTAAGCTCCTGCTTTTGTCACCAATGATGGCATCTGTCAACCTCTTTTTTGATTGCCTTCTATTTTTCCAGGCATCTTCATTATGCATCTAAACTATTCAGGTTTTCATTTCATTATTAGTGCTTCCAGTGATCAGCCTGGTTTTACCTCTTCCAGTATTGAATTATTAGTTCCTGCCATCCATAGTATTCCCAGCTAGTTTCTCTACTATATACTTTCCCTGCTAGCAGACGCAAAGGTTAAAAAGGGGAGGGCCAAGCCACCTCCACCCAGACCCTCCATCTGCTGCACTGCACATGCCCTGGCCAGTCTCCTTCTCACCACCTGTGGATTGTTCTCGCCCACCAAAGCCTGCCCTTCTCGGACACCCTCCCTCCCAAACCCCCCAAAGCTGCTTCTTCCTGGAGCAGGAAGGCTTAATTCCCAAGCACACTCATCCCAGTCAGTTCAAATCCTAGCAGCAGCAATTCACTGCACGCGAGATTTGGTCAGGATTCACCTTTTTATTTTGTTTTTATGGCACCATGTGAGGCACACCTAGCCCAAGTGGTTGCTTTATGCTCTTGTGCAAACCCAGAAAATTGAGGGGTACGGGGTTATCCCAGCCAGGTGGGCCTTCTGCAGATGCACAGTGGCTTTTCTTTACTTTGTGAAATTTTGCCAGAAATTGGTGGTTCTGGATCCCCTAAAGGATTCCCTAAAGAAAAGGAGGGGGGGGGGGCACTTCCCAGGCAAAGGCTCCAAAGAAGGGAGGGAACAAAGCTGCAGCTTTTTGACCTGTTGGTTTCCACTGCATCAGTATCTTCTTTACTGCTAATTTATTCTCCAACACCCATGTTTGTAAACTCCCCCCTGCCCCTTGTAAGAGTGTTCATGTGTTGGGGGAAGGCTGTAGCCTGGTTATGTGCTAGCCAGAGAGTCCATCCAGGACTAGCCAGACCCAACAGTTGGAGTGTCCAACATATTTCTATTTTCCTTTCCAAGTGCCATTTCCAGAACGTTGACCCCAGTGGGAAAATTGGGATTCTCTTGCACTACTGACCCCACTGCTGCCCCCTGGCATCTACAGCCCATCTGAAGCAGAGCATGGGGATCCCAAGGCTCTTGGTCTGACACAGCTCTGGCTTTCATCATTTCCATACTTTTGGGTGGCTTTAGCTAAGTTCTTTTAGAACCCATCCATGAAGCAGGTGATAGTCTCAGATGGGGTTTTGTGCCAGAGGGGAGAGACTAGTAAATGGGACCTTGCCACAGGCTCCTCTGTGGCTGGTGGAAGTTGGGCTGGGACCAGATCAGGCTGGTGTCATGCGCTGCCTGCCTCTGAATAACACTCAGACACTGGTTCGTGGATCAGGCTCTGATTTATTTGCAGGGCAGGTACAGCGTTGGTAGACAAAAGCTGAGAGTGACAGGAGCGCGCCGGTGCGGGGTTTAAATACCCCGCGCCGGTCAGCGCCCCCTCGCTCGCGGTCACGTCACCCCCCTTTGTCCAATACGTTGCCCTGCCGGTGGGTGAGGGTTTCCGGGATCGCCCATCATCAGGTTTTCCATTCCTCTGCTGATTGCTTTCAGCTGGGCGATCCCCGTTGTATTGGCGCTGATGGCTTGGGTGTGCTCCGTGATCCGTTTAGTTATTGTTTGTTGGCCGTTAGTCGTTGTGGGTTGATGGCTACTTATCTTGCACCCCTTCACCTATTTCCTTGCCATTGTCATGTGTGCCATTGCGCTGATGACTTTAGCTCAACGGCACTCATGACATACTGCCCCCTTTCCGAATAGTGTTCCCCCCCGGTTTTCTGGGTTTTTTTTCCGTGGAGCTGTCAAAACGCCACTTTTTTTTTTTTTTTTCAAAGTTCCCGCCGGAGTAGTTGTCGCCCCTCCCTTTGCTCCTCCCTCTACCACGTGCCTTCCCAGGGTGTGTCCATGGTGCGCATGCTCGGGTCCTGACCTGGCGTGCGCATGCTCCAGCCACACCCTGTTTGTTTGGCTCAGTTCGGCGAGGAGAGAGGCGTGGCTGGTCGGGTGCTTCTCAGCTTCAGGTAGGGCCCTTCTTTTTTCTTATTTAAAGTGCGTCGCCTTTGTTGTGTCTCCTGGGCGTTGCCCCAGGTTGCCCTGTTGACTTGCTTGCCACTCCCCCGCGGCCGGGGGGGCGGGGGGAGGGTGCTGGCGAACGTTTGTCACCACCCCGTGGGCCCGGGGCGGGGGGAGTGAGTCCCGGGGGGGGGAGGTCCACCCAAGTCGCGGGCTTGGGGGGGCCCTTTCCCTTGGGGCACGGGAGGCGGGGGGGGCCTGCGGGGGGGGGTTTGGCTTGCTGACCTTGGTTGTGGTTTGTCGGGGTATGCCCGGTGAAATGCTCTGGTCAGGTCAGGCGCGTTAACGTTGTGCGCTGCCACCCATTCCGGGTGGGGGAAGTGTTTCCACCTGACCAGATAGTGTAGAGTTCCTCGTTGCTTGCGGGAGTCGAGAATGTCCCTTATCTCGAAGTGGTGTTGCCCGTCGATCATCACCGGTGCGGGCTGTGGCGTGCTTGGGTGCCATCGGGAGGTGGTTGCCGGTTTCAGGAGGCTGGTGTGGAACACCGGGTGGAGTCTCCGGAGGTTGTGTGGCAGGTCCAAGCGTATTGCTACCGGGTTCACTATTTGCGTGACTCGGAACGGCCCGATGTACTTAGGCCCCAGTTTTTTCGAGGGTTGGGTTGACTTTAGGAACTTGGTGGATAGATAGGCCATATCCCCCGCCTGGAACGTCGGTTGTTGGCGCCGGTGCTTGTCGGCCTGCTCTTTGTAGGCTGCCTGTGCATCCTTCAGCGCCGCCGTGATTACTGGCCATGCTTCCGCGATCTTCCGTCCCCAGTCGCTAGCGTCCACCTGGGGTTCCGGGGGTTGAGGTAGCTCCGGTATGGGGACGAAGTCGCGCCCCGAGACTACTTCGAACGGAGTTTTCCCCGTGCTCGTGTGGACGGCGTTGTTGTATGCGACTTCGGCGAACGGGAGCAGTTCAGCCCAGTCGTCTTGGTGGTAGTTAGTATATGATCGTATGAATTGCTCTAAGGTGGCATTAAGAACCTCTGTGGCTCCGTCCGTCTGGGGGTGCCTAGCCGTAGATAGGGCCTGTTGGGTCCCCGTCAGCTTCAGGAAGGCCCGCCAGAATTTGGAGGTGAACTGTGTGCCCCTGTCGGTCACCACACGTGCGGGACATCCGTGTAGCCTGTACACGTGGATGAGGAAGAGTTTGGCTAGCTGTTGTGAGGATGGGACCGACGTGCAGGGGATGAAGTGGGCCTGCTTTGAGAAGTAGTCCTTCACCACCCAAATGGCCGTTTTCTTCTGGCTGGGTGGGAGGTCCACTATAAAATCCATAGAGATTTCTTCCCATGGGCGGGAGGGTTCTGCCACCCGTTGCAATAGCCCCGCGGGTTTGCCTGGTGCCCGTTTGGCCCTAGCGCACGTTGGGCAGGACGCTACGTAGGTTTTTACATCTCGCCTGAGCGCGGGCCACCAGAATTGACGCCGTGTTAGGTGTAGGGTCTTGAGGAACCCAAAGTGTCCCGCTTGCTTGGCGTCGTGTGACCTATGCAAGATCGCCTGGCGTTGCGAGTCCGGGACGTAGATTCTGCCTTCCCCCCATGCCAGATCCTGTGCCATCGTTACCTTGTCGGGGTTTGCCAGGAACCAGGGGTCGGTTTTGAGGGCGGCGGCGAGTTCCGTGCGCATTCCCCCTGGTAGTTGCGGTTGGCTTCTTCCGGTCGCCGGTTGTCCCGCCGTCGGCTGCGCCGTAGAGTCGAGCTGCCTCCGCGCGCCGCTTCGGGTGGTCACGGCCATCCCCAGTTGCGAGGCGGATAGGACCGTCCCAATGGTGTCTGGGGCGGGCTCTTCGTCTTGGGGCAGTCGGGAGAGGGCGTCGGCCAGGAAGTTCTTTTTGCCCGGCATGAACTTCAGCTGGAAATTAAAGCGGCTGAAGAATTGGGCCCATCGGACCTGTTTTGGGCTAAGGCGTCTAGGCGTTCGTAGGGCCTCGAGGTTCCGGTGGTCAGTCCAGACCTCGAATGGTTGGGTGGCTCCCTCGAGTAGGTGTCGCCATGTCTCTAGTGCCGATTTCACCGCGAAGGCTTCTTTCTCCCAGACGTGCCATCGCCTCTCTGTCTCGGAGAACTTCCTTGACAGGTAGGCGCATGGTTTCAGGAGTCCCGTGGGGTCTTTCTGTAGCAGGATGGCTCCCAGGGAGAAGTCTGAGGCGTCGGCTTGGACCACGAACGGCCGTTCTGGGTCCGGGTGCGTGAGGATTGGCTCCGTAGTGAACAGTGCTTTCAGCTTGTTGAATGCGGTCTGGCACGCGGGAGTCCAATTCAGCACTGTGCCTGGGTTCTTGGCGCGTCGGGTGTCCCCCACCCCTTTGGTTTTGAGGAGGTCCGTTAAGGGGAGGGCTATCTCAGCGAACCCCCGGGTGAATGACCTGTAAAAATTCGCGAATCCGAGGAAGCTCTGTAGTTGGCGTCTGTTGCGGGGCCGCTCCCAGTTTAGCACCGCTTCGACTTTTGCGGGGTCCATTTCGATGCCGTCCCCGGAGATTCGGTACCCCAGATAGTCTAGGCGCTCTTTGTGAAACTCGCACTTTGTAGGCTTGGCATAGAGCTGCGCCCTTCTGAGCTTGTCGAGGACTTGCCTGACTAGGGTCACATGTTCCTCGTGCGTTTTTGTGTAAATGAGGACGTCGTCGATGTAGACCAGGACCCCTTTGAACAGATGTTCATGCAGTACCTCATTGATGAGCTGCATGAACACCCCAGGGGCCCCCGCGAGTCCGAAGGGCAGTACTTTGTACTGGAAGGCGCCTAGGGGGCAGTTGAACGCCGTGTTCCATTCGTCCCCCTCCCTGATTCGGATGCGATAGTACGCCTCGCGAAGGTCCAGTTTGGAAAAGACTTTGCCCGTGGACAGGTGGGCGAGCATGTCCTTCACCAGGGGTAAGGGGTATTTGTTGGACAGGGAAGCCGCGTTTAGGCCCCGGTAGTCGGTGCAGAGCTGTAGGGTCCCGTCTTTCTTCTCCCGGAATAAGACGGGGGCTCCGACATGGTGGCTCTATGAATCCCCTGTCTAGGTTTTTATCGATGAACTCCCGGAGGGTTGCCATCTCCTTCGGGGTCATCGAATAGATCTTTGGTCTAGGTAAGGGGACGTCGGGCAGTAGGTCGATCCGGCAATCCGTCTTGCGGTGGGGGGGTAGTTGGTCAGCTTCTGCCTCTCCGAAGACCTCGGAGAAGTCGGCGTATTGTTCTGGTAGGTCTGCTGTGGTAGCGGCGTTGTCTTGTGTGGTCGCCTCCGCTCGTCCTACCGTGGGGTTGGTTCTGCCCGCTGGAACTGGTGCTCGATACTCGCCGTCGCCGAATGTGAAGGTGCGGGTCTCCCAGTTGATCCGCGGGTTGTTTGTCGCGAGCCATGGCATCCCCAGGACTGCAATGGGCCGTCCGATGTGCGTGACTACGAACGATGTGCGCTCGGTGTGAGTGCCCATTTGCAGGGTGACCGGCTCGGTTTGTAGCGTGGCTGGTTTCCCTCCCGCTGTAGAGCCGTCCAGCTGGTGGAATGCCAGCGGCATGGGGAGGGGGAAGCAGCGGAGGTCGAGTTTGGCGACTAGGTCGGGGTGGATGAGGTTTTTTGAGCACCCAGAGTCCACTAGTGCCGCGGCCGTGGTGGCTCCGTTGCCAGCAGAGAGTTTGATTGCTGCCATTATTACGGGGCTTTCGTCGTTTCGTCGAGGTGGTCCGCGCTGCTGTTCCACCGCCTGCCTCGCCACGCGTTTCAGGGCAAGCGGGAGCATTTCCCGCCGGCTGGTCGGGGTCTGCGTTGTCCTCTTCCCCCCAGTAAGCGTCCCAGCCCTCCTCTGGTGTCGCTGTGGCCACGGTCATTCGGCGGTGAGGGGGCGGCCCCAGGTTGGGTGGTTTGGGGCTAATTTTCAGGGTGGGTTTGGGCGCGCTGGTCGGCGGTCGGTTGGCGAAGCAATCCACCGTCTTGTGCCCTAATTTGCCACACCTCCCGCAGGGCTCCCGGTTGAACTTCTTTTTTGGGTATATGGGGCCGGCCATCCCCCCGTGTGGTGCGGGTACCTTTTTCCCGGCATAGTTTGTGTCTTCCGTGGTTGTCATGAGGAAGGTGCGGTGCGCGTGTTCGGCTTTCCCCGCGAGGTGGATCCACCCGTGTAGCGTTTCTGGGTCGTTGCGGTAGAGGGCCCATTGGAGAACGTCGCGGTTGAGCCCCCTTTTGAACATTTCCAGCAGGGTGGTCTCGGACCAGTCGCTGACCTTCCCCGCGAGGGCTTTGAACTCCAGGGCGTAGTCAGGGACCGTGCGTGTGCCCTGTTTAAGTCTTTGGAGTGCGCTTTTCGCCCTTACTTTGGCTAGGGGGTCTTCGAAGTAGTTTTTCATCTCATTGATGAAAGCAGGGAAGGTGGCGAGGGCGGGGGAGCTGGACTCGTACAGTTGGACGTACCAGTCCGCCGCCCTGTCTTGGAGTTTGATCGCCACGGCGGCGATCTTGTCGGCCTCGGAGTCATAGGGGTGTCCGTGCCTCCCCATGAACTCCCTAGCGTTCGTAACGAAAAACGAGAGTTTTGTGGGGGTCCCATCGAAGAAGATGGGGAAGTCCTTTGGGGCCCGGGCGTTTTGTGCAGCCCCGCCTCTCGCTTCCCGGTGTGTGGTGTCGGCCGCCTGTGCCGTCTGCTGACCCTCCGCTGGCCCGTGTGGGTTCGGTGCTTCGCTCGGGGTGTGGGCCTGTGCGGGGACGTCGTTGGGTGGCGCGGGGGGCATAAGCGACTGGAGCATGGTCCGGAGTTCCGTCAGTTGAGCCCGCATGGCTGCGAGTTCAGCTTGTGCCTCCTCGTCCACAGCCCGCGCCGCCGCTGGGGCCGGTTCCGTTGGCGCGTCCTCGGGGGTGGGTTGCCGGCGGGGTTCATCGTCCCTCTGCCACGGGTCCGCTTCCTCCACCGTCTGCTGGGTGTCTCCGTCGTCCTCCTCCGTGTTGACCGCCGTTGGGCTGTCGCTCCACGCCCGTTGCTGGGGTGCGATGTGGGGCGCGGGGTCCTCCGCTGGTTTCGGAAGTCGTGCTGCTCCCTCCCGCGGTCGGGTTGCCTCCGTCGCCATCTCCCCTTGGGGTTGGAGCTGAGGCTCGGGTCGGGTGGGGTGGGCGTCCATGGCTCCGGGAGTCCGCGGTGCCTCTGGCCTTGGTCGGTCCTCCTCTGTCTCTTGCCGCGCGGCTCGCCCTCCTTGCCCGCGCCGCTCCGGCCTCATCTTGCTGGTCTTCTCGCCGTCTATTCCTCCCGCGGCTCGTTGTCGTCCGGTGGGGCTCGGCGAGGCTGAGTTTATGACTCTCAGCTTTATGTCATGCGCTGCCTGCCTCTGAATAACACTCAGACACTGGTTCGTGGATCAGGCTCTGATTTATTTGCAGGGCAGGTACAGCGTTGGTAGACAAAAGCTGAGAGTGACAGGAGCGCGCCGGTGCGGGGTTTAAATACCCCGCGCCGGTCAGCGCCCCCTCGCTCGCGGTCACGTCACCCCCCTTTGTCCAATACGTTGCCCTGCCGGTGGGTGAGGGTTTCCGGGATCGCCCATCATCAGGTTTTCCATTCCTCTGCTGATTGCTTTCAGCTGGGCGATCCCCGTTGTATTGGCGCTGATGGCTTGGGTGTGCTCCGTGATCCGTTTAGTTATTGTTTGTTGGCCGTTAGTCGTTGTGGGTTGATGGCTACTTATCTTGCACCCCTTCACCTATTTCCTTGCCATTGTCATGTGTGCCATTGCGCTGATGACTTTAGCTCAACGGCACTCATGACAGCTGGTCTGGCTTCAAAAGGTAACGGCTGTGACTGGGTTTGTGAGCTTGACTGACTGCACCATGGGTTGAGATGTGGCATAACCAAGTATCGTTAACTCGCAGTGTGGTGGCTCCTAAAGCCTCCATGATTTTCACCAAAGCCTGAAATGCCCCATGATCTACAGAGTGACTTCAGTGGTCCCTAAAACAGGGATCCTTTAGAACCTGGCTCAGATCAGAGAAGGGATTGCAACAGGACACAACAAATTTCAACATTCCATCCTCATTTGCGATGTTTTCTTCTGGCCAATCCAAATCCAGCTTTCTGTTTCCTACCCCCACCCTTAAGAAGGTAAAGTTTGTCACAATCTCTCCTTTCTTGTTCAAGGTTTTGGAAGATATGAATCTAGGAGAGAACTTTATAAAATGGGTAAGATAGATTTACCCTTCACAGAAAGCACAAATAATTATTAACGAAGATTGAACAAAATCCTGTGAGATTCAAAAAAGAACAAGACAGGGATGCCCACTGTCTCCTGTCTTCTTTATTTTGGTTCTTGAAATACTGAATAGAGATATAAAACAAGATGAGAGGATTGTGGGAGTAAAGATTAAAAAAGAAAGTTATAAGTTAAGGGCTTTTGCAGATGACTTGGTGTTGGTTCTGGAAGATCCTTTAAATGGAATTGAAATATTAATGGGCAAATTAAAATAATTTGGTGCATTAGCAGGTT
The DNA here is from genome assembly GCF_035149785.1 of Candoia aspera. Classification (NCBI taxonomy): domain Eukaryota; kingdom Metazoa; phylum Chordata; class Lepidosauria; order Squamata; family Candoiidae; genus Candoia; species Candoia aspera. Next base: position 22,711,076 of record NC_086164.1, read on the forward strand.
TCAGGATTAATAAACAGAAGATGAAGATGTCAACAAAAATGTGGAAATAGAAGATCAAACAGAATTGATGAATTAAACAGGTTTTAAGATTGAGAAGAAGGTAAAATATCTGGGTATCACCATGACAAATATGAATTGTATGTTATTTCAAAATAACTATGTTAAAACATGGAATGAAGTTTAAAAAGACATGGTAAGATGGGAGAAACTACAACTATTATTGCTGGGGAGAATTTCTGTGATAAAAATGAATGCCTTGCCTAGAATGACATTTCCATTTCAGACAATACCTGTTTTGACAACTGATGCACCATTTAAACAGTGGCAGAGGATATATGTAAATTTGTGTGGTGGGGAAAAAACAACAAGTTAAATATAAGGTGTTACAAGATGCAAAGGAAAGAGAAGGATTGGATTTACCTGATTTGAAACTGTACTTTACAGCTTGCTGTTTGGTTTGGATGAAAGGGTGGGTGCTGCTGAGGAATAGAAGGCTTTTGGAGTTAGAAGGACATGACCTGAGATTTGGGTGGCATGGCTTTTTGTGGTACACTAAAGTCAAGGATTACTTTTTTTAATTACATTAATAAAAATGAATGTGGATTTTAAAAATCATTATGTTAGACATGCCATGTTGAGAATATGGAATAGATAAAAACCCAGGTTGTGTCTGAAAACACCTTTGTGGCTCTCAGCACAAGAAGCATTTTATAGACAAGAAATAATAAAGGTAAAGGTAAAGGTTTCCCTTGACGTAAAGTCCAGTCGTGTCCGACTCTAGGGGGCGGTGCTCATCTCCGTTTCAAAGCCTTGGAGTCGGCGTTGTCCATAGGACACTTCCGGGTCATGTGGCCAGCATGACTCACGGAACGCCGTTACCTTCCCGCCGAAGCGGTACCAATTAATCTACTCACATTTGCATGTTTTCGAACTGCTTGGTGTGCAGAAGCTGGGACGAGCAACGGGAGCTCACCCCGCCACGCGGTTTCGAACCGCCGACCTTCCGATCGACAGCTCAGCGGTTTAACCCGCAGCGCCACCGGTTTTTATAGACAAGAAATAATAATAATTTTATAGACAAGAAATAATAGACAAACACAAATGGCTAACTTATTGCAAAATACTAGAATTTTGTCAAGGGGAGTACAAAATAAAATCAAGAGAAGAATGGGTAGCAAGGGATATAGTTGCCAGTGGTTTTCTTATTTACAGTTATCAGAAAGATTTAAAGTAGACGAAGTTTATAGTTTTGAACACTGCAAGAATGATCTTGACATAGCACCAGATAAATTGTCTAGAATGTATAAAGGCACTTCAAATTTATGTTGGAAATGTGGCCAAGACAGGACATTTTATCATGCTTGGTGGACATGTAAAAAAAGTAGAAAATTTTGGATTCAAATACATACACTGATTCAGAGGATTTTAAAGATTAATATATAATTGAGACCAGAAGTCTTTCTTTTGGGACTGATGGACAAACAGTTGGAAAAAAGTCATGGAACTTTGTTTTTGTATATGAAAACTGTAGCAAGGTTATTGACTTTTTGCATAAAACAGGAAAAATGAACTTATGATTTATGGTTTTGATGATTAGACAGGAAATGTTATAGAAAGAAGAAAGTTATATTGTAACCATAGAGTAAGAGGTAAATTTATAATTGTACTTATAACTGCTGTAAAGAAGATCAGAAGCTACTTCTTTGTATCTTTTTTCTTTCTTATCTATTTTTCTTTTTCTTTTTTCTCCTTTCTTGCACTTTTAGCTTTCTCTTTGATTTCTTTTTCTTTCTTTCATTCTTTTTCTTTCTTTCTTTCTTTCTTTCTTTCTTTCTTTCTTTCTCGCTCTCTCTCTCTCTCTTTATTTCTTTCCTCTTTTCTTTTTCTTAATTTATATTAGTTTGTATTTGTTTTTATCTTCCTTTTAAAAAAATATTGAATTAAAATTGAATTAAAAAAAGAACATAAAGTTTCTCTACGTTCTTTCCCACAGCAGCAGACCAAGAATATATTTGGCCCAAGAGGCCTCTTCCATTCTTTCCAAGGTGCTGACAGTACCTGGAGGGAGGAGAGAGACCCATCCAGGGGGAACTGGTAACTCCATTGCCATGTTCTCTGCTCCTTGTGGCACAGGCCTTTCAGAGAATCAGGAAATTACAGCTGGCAGCATTTCTTATTTGCCACATTAGCCTGCATTGAAATAGCTGTGCTGGTTCCAGTTGCTTTGAAAGCCCAGTCCAGGGTCTACCCTTTAGAGCTCAAAGTCTTGCAGAGCTTACAGCCAAGAGACCTCCAGGCTCACCACTGACTCCCACACTATTTGCTCTGCACTCTTTGGTCTTTAACAGAATACCTTTGGCAAGTGCCACAGATATGTGCCAAGCATCAACAGTCAATTCTACTTTCTTTCATGGTGGGGCCTTCATTGTAAACAAACTGCAACTGGAGATGAGATAGTGGCACCTCAGTATTTCCAAGAGTCTCCAGATCAAATCAATTAGGTCAGAAAATACGCCTCTTCCTGAAAGCTTAGACAACTGCAGAAGACAAGATTAGTCTTAATAGACCAGGGACCATCAAATATTATATAATGAGAATTCCCAGAAGCAAAATATGGATCCATGCATGTCACCTATATTTGACATATCTAGTGTTCTGATGTGTAGGATGGGTATATTGCTGAAGACATAAGAAGCACAGTCATTACACTAATGCAGAAGCCTGAAAGAGCAGGCAGGCAGCTGGGAAAGAGGGGGAACTCTTGATGGAAACTTTCTTGCATCTCCTCAGCCTGGTCTCTTTCTCTTTCCCCACCTCCATCTTGTGTTCTGTCTCCAGAAGGCATGCATGTCAAGGGGGAACTGTGCATGTGTGTACACACACACACACACATTTTGTTTTGGGGATAACAGAAACAGCTAGACCCAACTCTCCTGGATAGCAAAGGCAAGCAGAAAGTCACTCTGCTTTCTTTGAAGTCCCTCATAAATCTGATGGCAAGCAAATGCAGATAGTTGCAAGATTTGCCTACTTGCAGTTCTTCTTATTTTAATCTATTACATTTGTTTGCTCTGCCCTTTGTCCCATGAGTTCACATTGGTGGACATGGGCTGGTAATTTATAGCATATTTTAGGGTCAGCCATCTCTCACTGTGGCAGTGTGAAGTCTGTCTTCATTAGTAATTTGTCACCACAGGAATGGCTGAATGACCTTAGAAGATGGTATAAATTGCTAATGAGGAAATGGTTCAAGACTACTCTACTTTCCCATGTTATCATCTCAACAGGTCTCTGAGGATGGTTGGGCTGAGACAGCAGGGTGGATTCAATAAGGGATCTATTCAATTGAAAACCTGTCTTTGTTTGGGCGAAGTGTCTAAGTGTCTAAATAGTCATGGAGCTCCTCCCCAATTTGAATTACATTTTTAAAAATGTAAATGATATTTCATCCAAAGTCCTAGGTGGAAGAAGAAGAATGTTGTCAATGCCAGGCCCCAGATAAAAGGACTCACCTACGTTCTAAGAGATGTGCTCTTCAAGAAAAAAAGACTGGTTAGCCAAGGGACCATCAATATTACCAGCTTCTAAGAGTTAAGTGGCATCACCCAACTCAAGGATGGATCTCCCTCTGCTTCTCTAGGCATGGTTTATTGTGCCATGAGTTGGACTGATCCAGACACAAGGGTAATCACATGTCAGATGAGCATTAACATTATTTCTAGCCCTGCTTCTGTGTGGAACCTCATACCTTCACCATTTGGCTGGCATATGTTCCACAGCAAACATTTATTTCAAAAGGCTTTGTGTCCTGCTTTTTTCCTCCTTGGGAGTCACCCTGGTGAGTTCCTGGGAAGGTAAGAAGATTTGTCCAAGTCACCATCATGCTAATATGATTAAATTTTGCTCTCTTGCCACCCTTTTATTGAATGAAGTCATATTACAAAAGAAACTGAAACACAGATGTTTGAACTGCTGGTAATCATTTCTGTAAGCTATCAGATATTCTTTTTAAGGTAGTGTTCTACCCAAAATGAAAAAAAGGGGGTTTTGGAGCTTCAGAAAAGAGAACTGAAAGTATTTTTGGCCTTGCTTTGACTTCAGTGCCAAATGGCTCAGATCTCTTTGCTAAACACAAAGATAGGCTTTCAATAGACAACTTCATTGAAGCCATAGTTCAGTTATAATAACTTAAAGGGGCAGACAGGGCAATATTTGGAAGATCTGGACCAAGTTGGGACCCCTTGTATGAACTGTCCAAACCAGATGCCATTTCCAATAAATGCACATACAAGACAAACCTCTGTGTGTGTGTCAAGTGATTCTTAATTGAAGCCCACTGCTGACTTCCCACGTGGTCAGTGAGTGGTCTGTTGTGAGTGCTAAGTCCAGCAGCTATGGAATTGGTGGAATCTTGCTCCATAACAGCCCCAGAAATGGAAGCATGCTAGGTCCAACAGAGATTATATGTCTCACAGCAGTATAGGCATGTAAACAACTCTCAAACTACTTTGATGGACTCCCTTCCTTCTAGCTCTATGCAGACCACAAACCATTGGTCCACCTAGGATTTGAACTGGATACACAATTCTCCTCTAGACAGTTGTGCTAAGCCTGTTTTAGGGCTTTATGTGTTTCCCATCATGAAATAGTAAAAAACCATGCCACTGAATTTTGACAAACCTGAAATTCAATGGTGCAGCTAAAGAAGGTCCCAGAGGGTGCAGAAGAGCATCTGAGGGTCAGACACAATACCAGATCTGCAGTGGATTTCAGGAGAGGTGACAACAATATTTTAGTATTCAGCAGATGAAACAAAATTTGTCAAAATGCAAACATCTGATCTATTAAGTTTAACTTGCAGAATAGTTTTGTTTTAATAATGTTTAACTGATTTATAGTTATATCTTCCATTTCTTGCAAGCAATAGAGAGAGAAGCTGTGAGCCTTGCACGGGCTGGGCAAATACTGCACTCTTGGGATCTCTGAAATTTCTCTTTGTCTGAAGGGAAGAACACATGAGAGAGGAACCAGGTGGTATCTTGGCCTGAAAACTGCTGTTTAGCAGTTGGAGTCTGCCTAGGGATGTTAAAATTATGCATTTTTAACTATTATTATTTTTCAATAATGAGCTATCAGAAAGAGTTGAAAGAAAAGAAAGCAGCATGCAGAAAAAGATAGAAAAAGATGAAGGAAAAATAAAATAAAAAGGTTGATATCTATATTACTCACAGGGACAGAGAAATCAGTGACCCTCAATATTCAAATGTCTTCCAGCATATTTAAGAAATGTCAGCGCATTCCATAAATTCCGTTCATTAAAAAAAAGTCTTCTCACATGGCTTGACTCACTCTAAATTATCCACTCTTTGCATTTCTTCTGCTTAGAAGGTTTCAGTGTGCCAGTAAGCAAAAAAAGTGTGGTGACGACAAAGCAATGCCCCTAAAATATCCTGTGACCAGTCACGTGGTGTGTGAAAATCAATGAGTGGAAGATACTGACTGGAAGAAGCCACTGGTCTTCCTCAATATTCATATAGCTTCAGGCACAGCTTGGAGTTCACAGGAGTTTCAGGGAGGAGGAAGAAGGAATATTTCACACAACATATAATTATTTATGGACTTCATAACCCCAAGATGTGATAATGGTAGGCAGGATACTAGTTGGCTTTCAGCAGGAAAAGGGGTTCTACCAATTCACGGAGGACACATCTGCCAGGCTGGGATCATTCAAGGGTCAAAGGGCCACCCTATGCCCCTAAGAGATGGGAATGAGCCACGGGGAGGTTCAAACCCTACTGCATTCTTCCTGAGCTGTTTGGGATGTCTATTCTGCCCAATGTGGAAGCAGCCAGCCCTGAATCCCATCTCACAAGACCCCCATTGGTGGGCCTGTTCATTTTGTAATTGAGAGGCAGGAGGCTGGGCATGATGCTGAGGAAAAGGGAGCTTTTGTGCTAAGACCACAGAACAAGTTTTTGGCAGGTGTCGGGCCTCGTCTCACCAGGCAGGGACGCAGCGCAGGCTGGGAGTTCCTTTGCCTGTCCTGAGCTTGGGCACACTTCAGTCGAACCAAAGGTCCATCCCAGAACTCCCTCAGATGCCCTGATGGAGGGAACAGCAGGAAGGCAGCCTCACAGACTTCTTGGGCCTCAGGGTTCAAGTTGTCTTCCAGGCCAGCCCCTTCAGGGACATTGCTGCCTTCTTGGTGAAGGACGTGCTTCCCCAGCCTCAGCCCCAAGCTGACATCAGGGTAAGGAAAGGAGTGAACTGGCCTGTGCTGCATGGGGCAAGGAGGCCCAAGCAGAGCAGGGAGGCAAGAATAACTGACAGAAGGGCAGGTCAGACTCTGAGCTCGTAAAACCTTCAAAAGGAATGCAGCTCCCTTCCCTCCCCTCCCCATCTTGGCTTCCTCCACCCCACAGCAGCAGGGTATAAGGTTTAAAGGGGCACCCTATGGAGAGCAGCTTCAAAGTTTTCAGTGGTCTCTCCCACAGCGGGTCCTCCTGGTTCAGTTCCACCCTCCGCATTTCAGAGCTTTCATCATTTGTCTTCATCTTCCTCATTACCACCTTCTCAGCTCCCCGGCCCTCTCCCCTCCACTCCAGCCCCCAAAATGCCTTTGGTCTCAGCCGAATAGAAACCAGCTGTCAGAAAAAGCTGGCTGTCCTGGAGATGATATCATCATCATTATTATTGTTATCGTTATGGTCCTCCTTCTCCTCCTCCTCTGGGAAGGTGAGGCTTGAAGCCTTCCTGGACCAGAACTTTCTTACTGAAGTGAAGAGACTCTGCTGGTCCCCAGATCTGGCAGCCTTGCCAGGCCCTCTTTGCTCCTGGATTCTGGTGCCTCCATTCTGAAAGCAAGTAAAACCCTTGGGGCTATGGCTTGACGGGTGGCCTGGCTTCAGGTGCCTGCAGAGCCTAAATCAGGTCCCCCATCTGGTGGCTGGTCAAAGCAGAGGCAGGAGGGGGGTCAGCAAAGGTTATCCTGGTAGAGTCTTCTGATGAGTGGCAGATTGGTGGAGGGCGCATTACCCCGACTGTTAGGAAAGGGCCGTGGAGATCCCAGCCAAACAGATCTCCATAATCCAATCACGAAAGATTCCTTTCAAGGTGAACATTCCAGGCTAGCAGACAAAGCCACAGCCCAGCAGGCAACATCAGGGGGCCTGACCACAGAGCGCCTCCCCTCTGAACTCCAGTGAACTGCACTTCCTAGAATTTCTAGAGAGCGCCCCCTGCCAAGAAACCGGCTAAGTGAGCCCTCCAAGAAGTTCCTAGAGGGAGGGGACATCTTTGCATAACAACAGCCAAGCTTTCCTATATAAAGGGCTCATGGGCAGAATACAAGTGTGGCCACCTCCAACCAGCAGCCTTCGTACATGCTCCTGGAAAATAAAATGATCTCTGTTCAAGCAATCGCCTAAGAACTTTCATTCCTGGCTTGGAATGGATCTGGTAAGATTTTCTTCCAACAGCGCCTTTGCATTTAGGTCCCCCAGGAAAATGCTCAGTAGTAGACTCACCAAATGCAAAAGTTGAAGGGACCTTGGAGATCATCCAGTCCAAGCCCTGCCCAGTCTCTGCCTCAATCTCTCTCTCTCTCTCTCATTATTCGTTCTGACAGCCCCCTAGCCTTTCCTGCTAGGTGGGAAGGGACAGGTTGTGAAGTGCTTCACTTTCAGCCATCACTCACAAAGGGTTTGCCACCTGTGCAGAGCTGCAGATTGCGGAACAAGCCAAACCACCTGGGGGGAGACCAACAAACTCTGGGGAGCAACTGTCCCAAAGCTCTCATCCCCCATCATCAAAATACCGTGCTGCAAAAAAGCCAAAATAAGGGACGTAATTAAAAAAAGAATGAGGGACGACACAGGGGGAAAGGGAGTTGCTTTTGAGGATCAGTGCCTGGACAGAGGCCAGTTCTAATCCTCAACTTTTTATTGGACTTAACAAGAGCTCTAAAGTGAATTCACTCACACCCGACAGGCCCCATATAGATCCCAGCAGGAAACCTCCGCAGCTTTGAATCAAGCAGTCTGGGAGCGTAAAAGTTTGTGACGGGACTTTTCATAGCAAAACAAAAAGGCTTTCTCTTCCCCCAGCACCCCCCTCACACACAGGTACACACTTGCACACACAGTGGAGGACCACATTCATCAGAATCCATTTGGCAGGGAGATTTTGTGGCTCCATGGATGACAGCCTGCTCGGTCATTCACTGGAGGCAGAAGTCAGTCTGGAGGGCCAGAGAAGAGCCAAGGGCCCGTCCTTCCACTCCCGGCTGGCCACCGCCAAGTGACAAGTTTAAAAGCTGAGCCGAGGACTGACCCTGGGGCTGCTCCTGCCCTGGAAAAGGGAGCTGTGCTTCTTCCTCTGCTCCACTTAGACTTTGCATTTTACTTCAGCTTCAGTGGAGGCAGACCCTCTGCACCAAGTTCTTCCTTTTCCTTCAGATTTTTGGAGAAGAACATGGGAATGTTGCTGCTTCTATCCAGAGCATAAAATTACTATTCTGTGTCTCTTCTAAGCGCCATAGGTAAGAATCTCATGAAAAAACAGGGGAGCCAACCTGCATCCATTGCAACCCTCAAAACTGCTGCACCATTCTCTCTATTTACACACACACACACATGCACTTTCCGAATTGTACACAAAGTACAGACCTTTTATGTGGAAGCCATCATTCCACTTGCTGAACTCAGGTCACCAGTTATGGGACATCATATCTCTTTAGTGTCAGGCTGGGCTGCTATTTCATAGTATGTGAGCACAGTTCTGATTTTATGGCAGACCTTCTGTGAGGAACGAAAGGTCAGTTCATGGCTGAAAGAACCCAGCCCGCACAGCTGGGTGAGCGAGAGAAAATGGATCACTGGGCATGTCACTGGACTAATAGGCCTCTCTTGCATCAGTGCCTTGTGACATCTTGGAGGAACATGTGGCAAGAGAGACACAGAGGAGAGCACAATGCTCCAGCAATGACCCTGACTTGGAGAAGAAGGCTCCTCCTTGTCAGGAGGCCCCTTTCCCTCAGACTGCTCACTGTGTGGGGTGGCTGGATCTGAACCTGATCACCTCCCTGGAAGAACAACTGAGGTGGGCTAGCCCTGCCCCCCCCCAGCTGTTGGAATGGAGCAGAACTGAAACAAATCCATAAAAGAATGAATTGTATGAGGCTCTTCTCTAGCAATTTACTCTTTTTTCTGTGTTCATTCTCCTCAGCCCATAAACTGAAAATTGCAGAATTCAGGCAAGCACCTTGAACAAGAAGCACATGTATCAATAAGGTGGATCCACCGGGGTGGAAGCAAAACATCTTGGCTATTGAAGGCAATCCAACTCACATTCCCAGTTGCCAGCCACTCCCCAACTCCCACCCCCTCTCCTATCTTGCACGCATTATAGAAAGAGTGATTCTGCAGTCTCTGCCTTGTGGCTTCGTGTTCTAAGATTCAAGGAAGAAAAGTCATGCTGCCCCAATTTCTAGCTTCTCCAAATAATGAAGGTGGGATGCATCAAATCTGAAGTACCTTTAATTGGCTGCCATTCAGGAATTATGTGAGGCTCAAATGAACTGAACTGATGGATGGATGGATGGATGGAAACACACCCTTGTATTTCTGCAGAAAAAGCATTTTATGATCCTGGGCAGGCATTCAGTGAAAGATGTGGAAAGCAAGGTAGCCAGACAGTGAACCTGTCCTTTCTCACCTCCTGAAATTTCCCAAGGGTTTTAGCAAAATTAGTTACTTAAGGGAAGTATAATGTCTCTAAAGTTCTCTGTACCAGTCTTCCACCTGCCATTCCCCTGTTATTTGCAAAGCTGGAGAGGAATAGCTGGATAAATATCCATTCCACTGAACGTTATCACCACCTTTTGAGTAACACAAGCATTTAGTGCCCACCAAACTTTCATCCTGGTCGGCTGAAAGCAGCTGCAGTCTCCTTGCCAACTTTCTCCATCACCTCAGCGAGGTAAGAAGGACTGCGGCTCCTTTCCTTAGCACCCTCCATCATTCTCTTTTCTTTAAAAGGGTGCTTTTGCCAGTCAGCATGCTCTTCGAAATACCAGTTTTCCAAATAAAGGAACAGGAGAGTGAAATACATACTACAGTTTGATCCAAGAGTGTGCACACGTGCAGCAATTTCTAAACAGGGTTGTTTTGACGTTTTGTCATGGAGCAAAACTCAGAAGACTTGAGTGTTCAGCTAGAGGGAACATGGGTAACTTGAAACAGGCTCCTTGCTGCCTTATTTTTCATCCCAAGTTAGGAAGGAAGAAATTATTTAGTTATTTATTCCATTTACTTTATATAGTGCAATAATTCATTACGGCTCTCCCCAGTTAACAAAATTTATACAGTATAACATTTAAAACATGCATGATAGTTTATAATTAAAACATCCATGGCAAATTTATTTATCAAAAAGTGCTTCACCACTCAACCCACTACAACCCAACCAACAGAAGCTATGAAAAGGATAACACTGCCATACATCAGAAACATCTCAGAAACTGCCAACAGACTGTTACAACCACCATAGCACATAAACCAACTAAAACTCTTCAAAACATATTAAGCAAGCCAAAAGACCCAATAGCCCAAGAAGAAAAAACAGGAGTTATTTACAACATACAGTGCAAAGACTGTAACAGCCACTATGTAGGACAGACAGGCAGAAGACTAGCAGAGCGCATCCACGAACACCAACTGGCAGTCAGAAGACATGATGGAAACTCCTTAATCTCACAACACATGGACAGACTCAACCATACTTTCAACTTCCCAGTGAGCATCCTAAACCAAGCCAAATCCAAAAACGCCAGAGAATTCCTGGAAGCCTGGCACTCAGACAAAGCAGCCATCAACAGACACATAGAGGTAAACAACATTTACAGACCATTCAAAAGAGACAATAGAAAAGCCAAAAGACCAGTACACTCCCTTGCCAGCAATCCACACCCAGATATGCAAAGATTAACACTAGGATTAACACCAGATGAATCATCAAACAGCACAATACACCCTAATCAAAGAACTATTAAGTCAGTCAATCATCCAAGCAGCAAAAAGCCCAGTCAAAGAACTCCCAAGGAGAGAACAACACCTCCACCAACACAAGCTGGACAGTATATAAACAGAGAGCAAGGCCCACTCCCTGTTTGCACTGAAGATGTTGCCTAACCTGGCCATGAAACATCTGCAAGAAAACAACAAGGCTCAGAGAGCACCAAGGACTCCACAAATTTATTTACTTATTGATTTATTTACTAGAATGTCTGTGCTGCAAGCTCTGAGCAATGTACAATGATAAAAATAATGAAAAAACAATACACCAAAACAGCTGCATCATCTCAGAACAGTAAAAGCAGCAGCTAATGGATTCTTCTAGATTCCAGAGGGCTCTGGGGGAATTTCCTGCTGGTACGCCTGGTGCCCCAGTCAATGCCCTGGTTGATCTGTGGAATACAGGGTTGTCCTGGGCAGTTGACACTATCACTCCTAAGTGCCCTCTCCCTGCCCACAGAACTTAAACTGTACCTTGGTCCACCTCTGAGCAAGTGGGTGACAGCTAGAATGCAAGTGGAGGAAAACGTGTGCTCATTATTGGGCCTAGTTAGTGGCAATGAGGGTGGCAAAGAAACACTTTTTCTCTGCCTCCATTGCATCTTCTCAATGTTGCCTGGATAATTTTTTCTGAGTGGTAAGGGATCTGTTGTACCCTCCGTAGCCTGCTGGGATAAATTTAGAGACACTTTGAAGATAAAGTTGCTCACATTCACTATGGCTTAGTCTCCACAGTTACTGCACCTCCAGAAGTTGAGTGTCAGAGCACCATCCTGCCTGTTTATTGCATGAGTTTCAGTTGTTGAGGCCTGAGCACTTGGACGTGGTCAGCCTATGCTTGTGTGCTTGACCCTTGCCCATCCTGGCTTACCAGAACTAGTAGGGAGGAGCTGCCCTGCTGGGCCCAGGATGTTGTAAATGCCTCACTGAGAGAAGGAACAGTTCCAGGCTCTAAAAGAGGCAGGGATCAAAGCTGAACCTAGAGAGGATGGAAGTAACTTAGACCAGTAAGCAATATTTTCTCCCTTGGCAAGGTGATTGAGCAGTGGTGGCCAATCAACTCCAGGCTCTCTTGGATGAAACTGATTTTCTAGATCTATTCCAATCCAGTTTCAGGCCTGCTAAGGAACAAAAACCACCTTGGTTGCCCAATGGGATGATCTGTGCCAAGGAAAAGTCAAGTGGTGTTTGACCCTGTTGATCCTCCTGAGTCTTTCAGTGGCCTTCAATCCAATTGACCATGGTATCCTCCTGATAGAGTTGGGATCTGGGGCACTATACATATACATATGCATATGCATATGCATATGCAGCATATGATGAGTACATGATAAAAGCAAATATATACACACAGTCTACACAATTGTATACAGAACTTCTGAAGAGATACGGTAATAGCCTCATAACTGGATGTCTAGTTCAGCTATCCAGGCGATCGCTTCTGGTGTTGCTTTGTGCAGATCTTCTAAGGAGCCAGGGAATGCACATTGTGGGCAGTCTTGTACAGTATGTTTAATAGTTTGCATATCGGCATCACAGTCACAACAAGGAGAATCTTTCCAGCCCCGTTGATACAGAGCAGAGACACTTCTTCCAGTATCACATCTGATTCTATTCAATTTTGTCCAGACAGAGTGAGGCAGTTTAAAGCCAGGAGGTTTGGAAGAGGGATCACTAATGACCAAGCCATACTGATGCAGTACAACTAATGTTGCAGCCTTACTGACCCCCTGGGCCTCACGGCCATGACAATCAGAAGTGTACAAAATCAAATACAGTAGTCCCTCTGAGGACTCAACATTCTGCGCATGGACTTTTGGCCCTCAATTAATCATCTGCTAACTAAACATTGAAGGCATCAGCAAAGCCAAAAGTGAACACTTGCCCAAGATCCTTCTGGATTATTCTGTCAACGTGCTGGTGCTTCAGGAAACACACATGGAAGATGATCATCAGCTGATAGCTAGGGCCAAAATCCCCAGATACAAAATAACAACAGCACTGCACCATCCTAAATATGACATTGTGACATATGTCAAGGATGACATTGACAAATCTGGGGCACTGCACTACAGTGGTTCCACTCCTATTTGGATGGCTATTTCCAGAAGGTAGTGCTGGGGGATTACAGTTGGGTTATGGAGTCTCTCAGAGCTTCATGATATCCCTTATGTTCTTTAATATCTACATGAAGCAGATTATCTGGGCCCCTTTCAGTCAGGTTTCAGGCCTGAGTATGGGACTGAGACAACATTGATTACGTTGGTGGATGACCTCTGGTGAGAGCCAAAGGGAGATGTGCCTCCATCTTTGCTGTCCTTGACTTCTCAGTGGCTTTTGATACCATCAATCATGGCATCTTCTGGACTGGCTCCAGGGTTGGGAGTTGAGGGCATGCTCTTACACTAGTTCTCCTCCTTCCTTTGAGGTCAGTTCCAGTTGATGTTGATGGGGGGAGAGGTCCTGCCTATGGCCCCTTTTGTGCAGAGTACCTCAGGGCTTGACACGCTCCTATTTAACATCTATGTGAGGCTGATGGGTGAGGTCATCAAACAGCATGGGGTGAGGTATCATCAGGATGCTGATGATACTCAGCTGTATATCTCTGCCCTGGGCTAATCAAGTGACACTGTGGAAATTCTGTCTTGGTGTGTGAAGACTTTGGGGATTTGGATGGGAAAGAAAAGGCTTCACTCAACCCTAGCAAGACTGAGTGGCTGTTGGTGTTAGGGCCACCCAGTACTGGAGATCTGCCATGTTTAGTCCTGGATGGTATTGCACTGCACCATATACAACTAGTGTGTTTGGGGGTCCTTCTGAACTCACAGCTCCTATCTGAGGAGCAGCTGGCAGCTGTGGCCAGAAGAGCTTTTGCACAACTTCATGTTGTATTCAAGGTGCTGGTTGTCACCTATAAGGCGCTTCATGTCATGGGACCAGGTTACTTGAGGGACCGCCTCTTCCTGAGGGCTCCTGCCCATCCGACCAGATCTGGCAGGAAGGGCATGCTCTGGGTCCCATCACTTAGAAAGTGCCAACTTGTGGGACTCAGGAAACATGCCTTTTCTGTCACAGCGCATTCTCTTTCGAACATGGTGCTACCCAAAATTAGGATAGCTATCTACAGTGGCTGCAGTGACCTGACAGAGCACCTCTCCCGTACGTAACTAGCTGGACCTCAAGATCATCTGCAGGGGCCCTTCTCCAGTTTCTCTCACCAAAGGATACGGGGCATCTGCCATATGCCAACATCAAAACCACACTGGTAGATTCCACAGCGGAGGAATGGCTGGTGAGGATGATGGAGCTTGCTGAGATGGCCAAATTGACTTCTTCGATCAGCGAAAAGTCAATGTTGTTTATAAGTTCAGTCGCTTCCAACTCTTTGTGACTTCATGGACCAGCCCACACCAGAGCTTCCTGTCAGTTGTCAACAACCCCAGCTCCCCCAGGGACGAGTCCGTCACTGCTAGAATATCATCCATCCACCTTGCCCTTGGTCGGCCCCTCTTCCTTTTGCCCTCCACTCTCCCTAGCATCAGCATCTTCTCCAGGGTGTCCTGTCTGCTCATTATGTGGCCAAAGTATTTCAGTTTTGCCTTTAATATCATTCCCTCAAGTGAGCAGTCTGGCTTTCTTTCCTGCAGGATGGACTGGTTTGATCTTCTTGCAGTCCAAGGCACTCTCAGAATTTTCCTCCAACACCACAGTTCAAAAGCATCTATCTTCCTTCTCTCAGCCTTTCTTATGGTCCAGCTCTCACAGCCATATGTTACTACGGGGAACACCATTGCTTTAACTATGCAGACCTTTGTTGTCACTGTGATGTCTCTGCTCTTAACTATTTTATCAAGATTTGTCATTGCTCTTCTCCCAAGAATTAAGTGTCTTCTGATTTCCTGACTGTAGTCAGCATCTACAGTAATCTTCACAGCTAGGAATACAAAGTCTTTCACTGCTTCTACATTTTCTCCCTCTATTTGCCAGTTATCAATCAAGCTGGTTGCCATAATCTTGGTTTTTTTGAGGTTTAGCTGCAAGCCAGCTTTTGCACTTTCTTTTTTCACCTTCAACATAAGGCTCCTCAGTTCCTCTTTGCTTTCAGCCATCAAAGTGGTATGATCTGCATATCTGAGATTGTTAATGTTTCTTCCAGCGATTTTAACTCCAGCCTTGGATTCCTCAAGCCCAGCATGTTGCATGATGTGTTCTGTGTACAAGTTGAATAAGTAGGGTGAGAGTATACAGCCCTGCCATACTCCTTTCCCAATCTTAAACCAGTCCGTTGTTCCGTGGTCTGTTCTTACTGTTGCTACTTGGTCGTTATACAGATTCTTCAGGAGGCATACAAGATGACTTGGTATCCCCATACCACTAAGAACTTGCCACAATTAGTTATGGTCCACAGAGTCAAAGGCTTTAGAATAGTCAATAAAACAGAAATAGATGTTTTTTCTGAAACTCCCTGGCTTTTTCCATTATCCAGCAGATATTGGGCATTTGGTCCCTAGTTCCTCTGCCTTTTCTAAACCCAGCTTGTACATCTGGCAATTCTCGCTCGCTCCATGAATTGCTGAAGTCTACCTTGCAGGATCTTGAGCATTACCTTACTGGCATGTGAAATGAGTGCCACTGTTCGATAGTTTGAACATTCTTTAGTGTTTCCCTTTTTTGGTATGGGGTTATAAGTTGATTTTTTCCAATCTGATGGCCATTCTTGTGTTTTCCAAATTTGTTGGCATATAGCATGCATTACCTTGACAGCATCATCTTGCAAGATTTTGAACAGTTCAGCTGGGATGCCATCGTCTCCTGCTGCCTTGTTATTAGCAATTCCCATTCAACCTCACTCTTCCAGATGTCTGGCTCTAGCTCACTGACCACACCGTCAAAGCTATCCCTGATATTGATATCCTTCCTATACAGGTCTTCTGTATATTCTTGCCACCTTTTCTTGATCTCTTCTTCTTCTGTTAGGTCCTTGCCATCTTTGTTTTTGATCATACCCATTTTTGCCTGGAATTTACCTCCGATGTTTCTAATTTTCTGGAAGAGGTCTCTTGTCCTTCCTATTCTATTGTCTTCTTCCACTTCCGCGCATTGCTTGTTTAAAAATAATTCCTTATCTCTTCTGGCTAACCTCTGGAATTTTGCATTTAATTGGGCATATCTCCTCCTATCACTGTTGCCTTTTGCTTTCCTTCTTTCTTGGGCTACTTCCAGTGTCTCAGCAGACAGCCATTTTGCCTTCTTGGTTTTCTCTCTCTTTGGGATGTATTTTCTTGCCGCCTCCTGAACAATGTTGCGAACTTCTGTCCATAGTTCTTCCGGGACCCTATCTACTAAGTCCAGTCCCTTAAATTGATTCTTCACCTCCACTGCATATTCCTTAGGAATATTAGTGAGCTCATATCTAGCTGATCTGTGGGTCTTCCCTAATCTCTTTAGTCTGATCCTAAATTGTGCAAGAAGAAGTTCGTGATCTGAACTACAGTCAGCTCCAGGTCTTGTTTTTACTGACTGTATAGATGTCCACCACCTTTGGCTGCAAAGGATGTAGTCAATCTGATTTTGGTGTTGTCCATCTGGTGAAGTTCATGTATAAAGCCCTCTCTTAGGTTGCTGGAAGAGAGTGTTTGTTATGCAGAGTGAGTTGTCTTGGCAAAATTCTATCAGCCTATGTCCTGCTTCGTTTTGTTCTCCCAGGCCATGCTTACCTGTAATTCCTGGTGTCATTTTACTGCCCACCTCAGCATTCCAGTCTCCCGTGACGAAAGTAACATCTCTTTTAGGCGTGTTGTCCAGTAGGTGCTGCAGATCCTCATAGAACTGCTCTACCTCAGCTTTTTTCAGCATCTGTGGTTGGGGTGTATATTTGGATCACTGTGATGTTAGATGGCTTGCCCTGAATTTGAATTGAGATCATTCTATTGTTTTTTGGATTGTATCTGAGCACTGCTTTAGCTACTTTACTATTAATTATGAAGGCTACTCCATTTCTTCTGTGGTCCTCTTGTCCACAGTAGTAGATCTGGTGATCATTTGATGTGAAGTGGCCCATTCCAGTCCATTTCAGTTCACTGACACCCAAAATGTCTATCTTTAATCTTGACATCTCACCAATAACCACATCCAATTTGCCCTGGCTCATAGATCTTACATTCCAGGTTCCAATGGTGTGTTGATCTCTAGAACATTGGATTCGACGTTCACCACCAGCACCGTTGGCCGCTAGCCGTCCTTTTGGCTTTCAGCTAGCTGCGTCATCACGTCTGGGGCTAGTTGAACTCATCCTCTGTTCCTCCCCAGTAGCATTTTGACCATCTTCCGACCTGGGGGTCTCATCTTCCGATGGTATACCGACATATCTCTGGTTGTACTGATCCATTTAGTTTTCACGGCCAGAATACTTGGGTGGGTTGCCTTTACCTTCCTCAGGGATCGCGTTTAGTCTGACCTCTCTGTCATGACCTTCCCATCTTGGGTGGCCCTTCACGGTTTAGCTCATAGCATCATTGAGGTTCTCAAGCTCCAGCACCACGACAAGGTAACGGTCCTTTGGTGAAAGAAAAGTCAATATCTACCTTTATTGCTGACTGGAAACCCCTTATGGACTTTTTGCATGAAACAGAAAAAAATGAACGTACGATTTGTGCTTTTGATGATTAGAAAAAAGAGAAAATAGAAAAAAGAGGTGGGAGGGATTGTTACCATAGAGTAAGAGGTAATTTTGTATTTGTACTTATAATTGCTGCACAGAAATCTGGAAGCTACTTCTTTCTATTTCTTTCCATTCTTTCTTTTTGTACTTCTGGCTCTGTTTTCTGTTTTTTCTGTTTTTCTTTTGCTTTATACTAGTTCTTGTTAGTTTTTATCTCCTTTTAAAAATTCTTAATAAAAAAAACAAATATATGAAAAAACAGCAACAAAACAATCGTGACCACTACTATTATTACTGCATGACTGATGTCTGTAACTGTGTTTCAGCGCTTCGTTGCATAAGAATAAGACAAGGATTACCCACACATGCTAAGGTGGATTCTCCTACAACACCTGCCTAGATTCTTGTAAATATTACTAGATCCAATTTCAAATGAATAAGTATTTGCTTACAGTTTCTTCATAAAATAATATCAAGACGTCCATGATGGCCTCCTTATCTGACACTTAAACGATGCATCCGCTGTGCTCTCAGAGAATATTTTACATCATATGAAGTCTTCAGTACTGCTCCAGTTGACGGGCTGAAGGTGGAAATGTCCATGGGAAATTCATATCCACAGCAGAAAGTTCATTTTTTGTGGGGTTGATCTCAGACCCAACTGGAGCATCAGCCCATGTATGATTCACCTGCCTGGGCAAAGAAGCTCCTCTGGGGAATGCTTAGGGACCTCTGCCTTCTACATGAGATTGAGAGGATCTTGTGCAATGCTCTAATTTATTTGCAATATGTAGAGGCAAGAAGGATGCCCTTCACGTTCTTCTATTACTTATTTGGAAGAGGCTGAGGTGCTTCAGTCCTTGATACCAAGAGGACTGCCTCCAGGAAGTATACTCCGTTGATACTGTTAAGCCTGGAGAAACAGGGAGAAGGCTGCAACCCTAAAGTTTGTGCAACACAGCTCTAGCTTCTTAACCAGCCTCTACTCAAGGCACCCTTGAGTAGATCATACTGTGATGTGATCAAGTAGTTTCACTGGGAACTCAAAAGGGGGACCTAGTTGGGCCTGTGATCCTATCCATCTCTTTGGCTGGTCTTAGCAGCCCTTGGGGCATGGCATTGCAAGCACTCCACCCGTCACCAGGAGATCTGACAACAAAGTCCATCCAATACCATCACTCTGCTGAGAGCACATCTGAGAGCCAGATGTGGTGTCAGACTCCTCCTTCTCTGTCCTTGGACACACTCTCTCACACACACACAATATTGTGTCTGGAGAAAGCAGCGGCAGTGGACTGTCCTTGCAGCCTATGATTTGTTGTAACCTATTTTCAGCATCTCTCTGGGTGAACAGTTTTATCTGAACTGAAGTAAGCAGCTGAAGTGACAAAATAGGTGAGATTGTGTATAAGCTGATTAAATATGGTACAACCAATATTATAGAGGCAGCCAGTTTGGTGTAGTGGTTTAGGAACTGGGCTAGAAACTGGGAGAGGGTGAGTTCTAGGCCTGCCTTAGGCACAAAGTGAAATGGGTGACCTTGGGCCAGTCATACTCTCTCAGCCCTAGGATGAAGGATGCAAAGGCAAGCTGCTTCTGAAATACAATACACACACCTACACGCACACACACATGTGCACACACATGACAGAGACAGAGAAGCAGACACACAAGACAGAGATAGAGACAGAGACAACAATAGGTTTTTATTTAACTGGGGCAGTTGGATGGCTCCAATCCACCCTGTTTCAATTAAAACTATGTGTCAGTTTGAGTGTTTAAAGAGGATATGCTTAAAGAGGGAGGGGGAATTTTAGACTCAGTGATTTACAGATCTGCCCTCAGTCAGAGGGACCCTGGAGATCCACAGAGTCAGCCCAGTCACAGCCTCTTAGAAAGATGGCAAGATGTCAGCCTTCCCAGGTAAACCAGACAGGAAACATGACCACATGAGCCACTTCTACTTTATTGTAAGGCTATATTAACAGAACCTTGCAAGTCTGAAAGTAGAAATCTCCTGCCTCTCTTTTGCCACCTGATCAATTAGGGTGGATCCTTCCTTTCTCTGACTATTAAGCAGCTATGGGCTCCTCCCTCTCTTATCTGACTGTTCCCTAGGCAGGATCAATTACCCTCTCCCTCAAGGTTATTCCCATATTCCATTACGCAACACCATGGGACTGGCCTCTCAGGAACTAGTTGGACAGTGCAGTGGGCTAATCACTTCGTGACTGAGGTGGATACAAGTTGACAAACAAATAACTAAATAAATCAGAGATATGGAGGATGGGCAGGTTGCATTGGCTTCCTGACAGAATTTGGGGATGTTGCCATGAGGTCTGAGGAAGCTGCAGCTATCATCAAAACAGCAAGAACAAAAATACAGAATTATCTGTCTCTGGGAGGTCACACGGGGCTCAGAGAAGGGTTCCCTTCCTGCCTTAGTGCCACTGGGGGCACAGACACCTGTGATGGAATTTTTAAAGGTTAATAAAAGAACTCCAAGCAGCTAACAACAATCTTGCAAAGTAGAAGTATGAACCAAAAAAGAAACTTGCACTTTAAGCTTAATTACATTCAGAAAAGAATTCAGTCTTCACACAGTAGTTAGATGAAGAGAGAAAAAAAGGTAGCTTACATTTATTCAGTAGATCTGGATACAAGTAGATTCATAGAAGAAACACTTATTCATCGCTGCTTCTTTGTAGACACATTTCTATGTGGAATAGAAATGTCTGTGTGCAAGCGAGATGAAAGGACAAGAGCTGCATTCTGCAGCACCTCCTGCTTGCAGGTGTGCCCAAGAGGTAATATGGAGATTGTTAATCCCCAAACCCAAGAAGAAGGAGGAAGTGGAAATCAGGTGACCCATGTGACATCCCACCAGCACAATAGAGATGCTTTTACTAGAAAGACCCTGTTATGTTTATGAGACAATGCTGAGTTGACCCCTGATAATTCCAACAACCCGAAGGGGGGCTGGAGAGTTTAGTGCCCCCCCTTCCTTATCCATCCATTGCGCCTCTAGGAGGCCCACAGGGTCACCTGAGGGAAGTGGTTGGCAGGCATGGGCTGAGAACTGTAGGCTGCCTGGAATGCAGCAAGGAGAAAGGGCAATGGGTGCATCACCAGGTCTGGCCTGACCACCTTCTATGTTCATGAATGGAAAAAGTGCATCATCACCCCCACATTGATCCCCAGATCATGTTCTGCAACCAGGAATGAAGCTGGATGGGCCACAGGAGGACTGATGGGATAGAGAGGGGCTGTTTCTTGTGTGCAACATGTCTCTGCACAACCCTGGTCTGCACAACCCTCTCTCTGTAGAACCCTGGTCTCGTGCCAGCTGCTTTTCTTCCTAGACTAAGGAAAAGCGAGGAATTGGACTTCTTAGTGAAACAATTCACACAGCCCTTTACCCCCTGCCCCCTTTGTTACTTTTGGTTGTCTTCGGTGGGTTAAATGTTCTCTATCCACTGCCCCATATGGCATGATTCTGAAGGGCATGGCCATGCCCGAGAGCAGCTCCCTTTGCATGCTTGGCAGCTGTGGCCCACCAGCCTCCTGGAGGGGAGTTTGTAGCTGAGCTGAAATGCTGCTGCTGGCTGCAAGTCCTGTGAGCCCTGGGGAACGAGCCCTCACCTCAGCCTGCCAGGCAGGAAGGTAGGTGGGCCACTCAGACAGTGCTTCTGGCTCTACCATCTGCCACCCTGGGGCAGAGCACTCTGCAAGGTGGCCTGGGTTAGCCAGACACATCAGCCCCAGCTCATCTGGACTCACTTCAGAGCAAAAGAGCAGCCAAATCCTGGGGAGCCAGTGGTTTGCCAGGTGCATTTGTCCCTTTCCTCCTGCTGGGAAGAGGCTCAGCATGGCCTGTTGTAGCCTGGCAGGATAAAGAGCCCTCCCCTCTTGGCTCTTTGACCCAGGCCTCCCTCCTGGTTGGGGGCCTCCACCTCCTCTGCGAGCCTCCAGACCAGCAGTCTTCCCAGGCCCGTTGCTGCCAGTCTGTTTTTTTGCTTCGTCCGGTCTGCTTAATTGCCAGGCAGCCCATGGGGGGAGAGCAGGGGAAGCTGCTCCAGTGGAGAGGGATGAGCGCTGCCTCCTTTGGGCCCGAACAAACGCCTGCATTGCTCTGTGAGAGAAAAAGAAGTGGACTGCATGGCCCAGCTGGTGCCTTTGAAAGGCAATCTGGACTCACCATGGGAGGTGAAGGGGGCGTTGCATGGTTCCCATTTCCAGGAGATCACAGAACTTATTGATGCCAGTTGTTCTTTTTAAAATGGCTGATCTCCACATCCAGAAAATAATATAAATATAAATATAAATATAATATAAATATAGAATAAATATAAATTTAAATTTCCCTTCTCACCGCTATGGCTGGTATGTGTGTTCCTCAATCTCGGGTCCTCTACCAGAGGCCTGGGAGTTTGAGGGTTCTGCGCAGGATCTGAGCTGTTCCTAGCATTGCACTCTTCTGGACAGAGAGCTCTAATGTTGCTCTCTTGTCTTATCCATGGATAGCTTGTTCCAGTAGCCCACTTATCGTCAGATTGTTCTCATTCCCCAACATCTGACACAGACCTTGTTAATCCAGGCGATGTCCAAGCCAGCATGATTCTCTTGGTTCATGTCACTCTCATATTTGAGGTAGGCAGGTGAAACGTTAGGGGGTATTTGCCCAAAGACCCCTACTAGTAAGGTAGGTACAGCTAGGATTTGAACCCTGGTCTCCTATTCCAAATATAAATATAAATATAAATAAATATTTTATTTATTTTATTCTATTATTTTGGAAGCTAGTACCCCATTTCCAAAGCAGCTCCCAGAATGAAAGAATATAGCAGGGATGTGTTAAAAATAATGAAAGAAACTGGGATAAAAAACAGGCAGACACCTTGGAAGTGGTAAATAGCAAAAGGCAGAGGGACCCACAAACCCATGTCTGAGCTGTGCCTCCCTGGGGGACGGAAAGCCCGGGCCTCATGGCCGTTTCGGTCCCTCCCTGATTTCTGACAGCCAAGGGGACCTGCCAGGCCACACCTCCCTGGTTGTTCTTTGTGAGGGGCTTTCCTTTAAGCAGGGACACCTCCAAGGTGGGGCCACCAGGTGCAGCTGCAGGATCCCACTGGTCAGAGGGTCCCCCAAGGCAACAGGCACACATTTGAGAGGTGATCCCTTCCAGCCTCTTCCCCACCACAGTTACCTTAACATTTGCAAGAGGTCAGACCCACTGTGGAGCTCTCCTCATAACTCCCCTTCTCCAGAGGACCCAGAGCCAGGGCAGGGCAGGGCAGGGCAGGGCAGAGCTGTGGGGCACAGAGGAGCTTTGCTCAGTGCCACCCCTGAGCAATTCTCCCAGCTAAGCAGCAGCAGCGGAAAAGAAGATTTTGCTGCCTCTAAAGGGGGGACAAGGAGGAAGTGGGGTGGGGGTGCAAGTAGGGGAGTGGAAGGGGAGGGATTTGGGGGCCAAGGGCTGCTGGCCTCCCCACATACACATCTCGCACCAGGCAGCTAGGAATGGATTTCAGTCATGCTTCTTCTCAGCAAGGGTGAGGACAGATGGCAGAAGCCGTGCTCAGAAAGCCAGCCCCTCTCTGGCCTCCGAGGACAGATCCTCCTGGGCCAAGCCTTGTGGAACCGGCTTGAGCCAGGCGACCCTGATAGGACTCTGCTGACAATGAGGGGCCCAGGCAGGATCTCCTCTCTCAGTGCCAGCCCACCCCTTTCAGGGTCCCCACACCCCTGCCAACCATTACTGTCCCTCAAGGCTTCCAACACTTAAGAATGGGAGCTGCCTGTAGCCTCGCCCTGTGAGAGAAGACAACTGTGTTCAAGAAAACAAAGGAAGGGGAGAGATCGGCTCCTGGACAGAAGAAGAGCTGGCAAGCCTTCAGCTGGAGTTTCCATGAAATCAGGGTGGACTGATCTTCCTCTCCCCTCCCTTCCCTTCCCTTCCCTTCCCCTCCCTGGCTCCTTCTTTGGGTCAAGACCAGGACACCCTCTCCTCTCCTCTCCCCTCCCCTCCCCTCCCCTGCCCTCCTCTCCTCTCTCCTCCTCTCCTCTCCCCTCCTCCCCTCCCCTCCCCTCCCCTCTCCTCCTCTCCCCTCCTCTCCTCTCCTCTCCTCTCCCAGAGCTACAAATCCCAGCTCCCCAGTGGCAGAGTTCCAGGCACAGTGCATCTCTCTCTCTTGGGAAGGTGCCACACATGTGGAGGGGAAAAGCAAACCACCCAGTGGGCTTGCAGGGATAATAACAAAAAGCTTTTCGGGCACCCAAGGAGAGAACTAGATCAGCAGATTGTGCTGTTGTATATTTGGTTTTCTTTTCCTATCTGTTTGCCTGAAGAAACCAGTAAGGTGTGCTTGTGCCTCCCCTAATTCCTTCAGTGCCACAGGCCTTTTCTTTTAAAAAGGCGAGAAACAAATGAACTCCTTTTTACCACTCTCTGGGCTGCTTCTTGCTCCTCCTTAGTCATGCATGAAAGGGGTTAATGAAATGCACATGGGGGGGGGGGGCAGGTTGGAGAAGGAAAGAGCCAAATGGCTTCTTTCTCTCTCTCTCTCCCCCACCCCCCTGCCATACCTAGAGCCCCTGCCACTCTCACCACCCTGCGCTCGCCCAGTCAGGCTTTGGGAATGCAAGCCAGGCCAGCCCACTCACAAACCATTAAATCATGGATGAGGGAGAGTGGATTATTTCCAACTGGTCTAGCATCCAGTGGCATCAGCCAAATCCCCAGGCCTCTGGAGGCAGGGAGATGGGTAGAGCACAGGGGCCAGAGCACAGGCCTGGGACCAGTCCCCAGAGGTACATTCCTGAACTGGGGGGAAGTCCAAGGCCAAAACAAAGCACTCCAGGGAGATGGGAAGTCTGCAGAAATGGGCCCATGACCCAGCAGCCCCATGGTTGTTGCTCTGTCCCTCCCGAGTCCAGCTACCTCACGGTGAAGGCAAGGTGGCTACCAGCCCCAGAACCAGGCTGGACTAGACTAATGCAGGTATTGTCAGCCGGTTCCTATTACCCTTGTTGTCAGTCCACTGCCACCAAAGAACGCTGATACCAGGAAGGAGCCTCTGCTGCCACATAGCCTTTTGTGGCTCCCTCTCCCTGAAAGGCATTCTGCCAGGTTCTCCAGCACCTCTGTTGCCACCGCCATGCTGTGCTGCTAGCTGCTGACTGGCAGATTAGTGTGCTGGCGCTTGTGGCTATCTATTATCTATCTAGCATCTCTATCTAGCATCTATCTAGCATCTATCTATCTATCTATCTATCGATCGATCGATCAATCTATCATCTATCTATATCTATCTATCTATCTATCTATCTATCTATCTATCTATCTATCTATCTATCTTCTATCTCTACAGAGGCCAATCACTAAACACAAGCTCAGCACCAAGTTGGGGCAGCAAATGGCATACCGGTACAGTTTTCTGTTGGCTCCAGGACTGGTGGACAGAACTTGAACTCAGCAGTGAGGAAGACCCACGAAGGAGCCTTGAGGATCTTCCCTTCTGCTCTTCCTCCCTCACATTCGCCTTCTGAAAACTGAACACTGATAGGAACATTAAATCAATCCTGAAGCCAAACAAATCTGCCTTGTCCCTTGCTGTTGGTATATACAACATTTAGAATTTCTAAATGATGGGAAATATGTAAAAATGCTCTGTTGGAAGAAGAACTTTGGGTCAGAGACTTTCTGCCCAGTTATTTCCATATTGCTAGGGAAGTGGCTAAAAAGGGTTGGGGCCATCTGAATCTCCCTGTTGCACAGGGCAGGTGCTGCCACTGAGAAAGCATGACTTGAGGGTCCAATAAGATGACATTGTGTGATAGAAGGTACCTGGAGCATGCCCACTGTACTAGATCTGGTGGGATGAGCAGAAACCATTGGAGAAAGGTGGTCCCACAGGTAACCTGGCCCCATGCCATGGAGAGCTTTATAGGTGATGACCAGCACCTTGAATTGCACCCAGAAGCCTTCTGGAGGCCAGTGCAGTTCACAGAGTAGCAGTGTTACATGGGCATAAAGAGGAATGCCCAAAACTGCCCACACTGCTGCATTCTGAACCAGCTACAGCCTCTGAGTGCTCTTCAATGGTAGCCCATGTACAGTGCATTACTGTAATGAAT
Organism: Candoia aspera; assembly: GCF_035149785.1. Lineage (NCBI taxonomy): Eukaryota > Metazoa > Chordata > Lepidosauria > Squamata > Candoiidae > Candoia > Candoia aspera. The sequence continues at coordinate 22,736,945 of NC_086164.1, forward strand.
GCCTATTCTAAAATACTATCAGACTCATGAGCAGGAATGCAAAGATATCTGATTTATTAAAGAATAGTATGCAGGATCACAAAGAAAGCTGAGAATGATAAAAGCGCACCAAATGCAAACTAAAAACCCTTGGTGCAAATGAGATCCCTCCCCCTGTAGAATCTTCCCAAGTTCACAATCCCAGGTGCTCCTAATGGCTTCTGATGGTCTGAGGGAAAAGTCCTTGAACAGAGAACATAACCTAAACACATTCCATTGTAATGAACACAGATACAGAGCTTGGTACAAGGTTTCACAGTAGCTCCCTCCCAAACAGAAACATTACAGTGTACATTGAAACAGTGAACATGACATACTGCCCCCCAAACGAAAGAAAACACTAAGCAGCAGGCTTCAAAGGGTAAGCCAAGTGGAAATGGAGAACTAAATCAGGAGTATTAACGTGGCGAGCAGACACCCATTCAGGATGAGGGAAGTGTTTCCATCGGACCAGATATTGGAGGGTGCCTCAAAGCTTGTGAGAATCAATGACCTCTTTGACCTCAAAGTGCTGTTGGCTGTCAATCATGATCGGAGAAGGAGGAGGAGGAGGTTGGGGATGCCAGCGGGAGGAGTGGTGGACAGGCTTGAGCAAGCTGCAATGGAAAACAGGGTGCAAACATTTCAAACTGTGAGGCAGGTCCAATTTAACAGTAACTGGGTTGATAAGACCAACAATAGGGAAAGGACCAATGAACTTGGAGCAAGTTTTTTAGAGGGTTGTGGTGACTTGATAAATTTGGTACATAGATACACCTGATCCCCAAACTTGAAGTCAAGTTGCAAGGAACGATGCTTATCAGCTTGAAACTTGTAAGCAGCCTGGGCATCAGCCAAAGCCTGTCGAATCACCGACCAGGAATCAGCCAGCTTAACAGCCCAGTCAGAGGCAGAACATGATCAGGAAGGGGGTTGTGGCAGTTCAGGGATGGGAACAAAGTCATGATCAGAAACCACACAAAAAGGGGTTTGCCTGGTACTTTGATGGACAGCATTGTTGTTCAGCAAAAGGCAGTAACTCCACCCAATCGTCCTGATGGTAGTTAATGTATGCTCTAAGAAATTGTACAAGGATGGAGTTTAAAATCTCAGTAGATCCGTCAGTCTCAGGATGGGAAGAGGTGGACAGCGCTTGTTTGGTGCCAATCAATTTTAAAGATTATTTCCAAAACTGGGAAGTAAACTGTGTTCCGCAGTCACTGACCAAACGGGAGGGGCTACCATGGAGATGGTAGATGTGGACAAGAAATAGGCGTGCCAATTGCGGGGCTGACGGGATGGATGCACATGGAATAAAATGTGCCTGTTTGGAAAAAAAATATTTTACAACCCAAATGACAGTTTTCTTCTGACTGAGAGGAAGATCCACAATGAAATCCATAGAAATCTCATCCCAGGGATGGGACGGGCTGGCCACAGGCTGTAGAAGCCCCTGTGGTTTCCCCCCCTTACGTTTTGACATTGCACAAACAGGACAGGAAGCCACATAGTCTTTTACATCACATCTCAAGGTAGGCCACCAGAATTGACAACGAACCAAATGTAATGTTTCAACAAAACCAAAATGCCCAGCAAGTTTATCATCCTGAGAATGCTGTAAAAAGTAAGGTCTTAAAGTTTCAAGTACATAAAGGCGGTGTTGCACCCATGCCAGACCATTTTCAAAAGAAACAGTGTCTTTATTAGCTAGCAACCAAGTGTCAGATTTCAGCACCTGGAGAAAGTCTTTCTGTAACTGGCAAGGAACTTGCACTTTCTGCTTCCCAGACTGGGCTAGGGGCGGGGTGGCCTGCGCATGGGTCTGGCTCCGAGTGACAGCAAATAAGCCCAGTTGTGGCATATCTGCCACGTGGTCAAGGTCTTGAGGTAAATGTGACAAAGCATCGGCCAGAAAGTTTTTCTTTCCCAGAATAATTTTTAACTGGAAGTTAAAGCGACTGAAAAACTGAGCCCAGCAAATCTGTTTAGGGTTGAGATGTCATGGGGTGCGGAGGGCTTCCAAATTCCTGTGATTGGTCCAAACCTCGAAAGGGCATTTAGCGCTTTCAAGGAGATGGTGCCATGTGTCTAAAGCTACTTTCTCAGCAAATGCCTCCTTTTCCCAAACATGCCACCGGCGTTCAGTTTCAGAAAATTTTCTGGACAGATAAGCGCAGGGTTTTAAGTGATTTTCAGAATCTCTCTGTAACAATATAGCCACAACTGAGGAGTCAGAAGCATCAACTTGGACCACAAAGGGGCGTTCAGGATCGGGGTGCTGTAGAATAGGCTCAGCAGTGAAGAGGCTTTTGAACTTCTCAAATGCTGCCTGGCATTCAGGCGTCAAAATCAACACTGCCCATGGGTTTTTTACTTTGCTTGTCTCCCCCAAGCCCTTGGTATGGAGTAAATCAGTGAGGGGCAAAGCAATCTCAGTGAACCCCTGGATAAATTGGCGATGGTAATTACTGAACCTGAGGAAACTTTTGCAATTGCCTCCAGGTGTGGGGACCTTCCCAACTTAAAATCGCCTGAATTTTTGTAGGGTCCATTTCAATGTCAGACACCCTATAGCCCAGATAGTCAAGTTAGGTTTTGTGAAACTCACATTTGGAAAGTTTGGCATAGAGTTTGGCATCTCTAAGTTTGCGTAACTCCTGTCTGAGGAGGTGTTCGTGTTCCTCCTCCGTTTCAGTGTAAATGAGAACATCATCTAAATAAACCAGGACCCCTTTAAACAAATGATCATGTAATACTTCATTAATCAATTGCATGAAGACTCCAGGTGCCCCTGCCAACCCAAAAGGAAGGACTTTGTACTGAAATGAACCCAGTGGGCAATTAAAAGCTGTTTTCCACTCATCTCCAGCTCATATGCGGATGCGGAAATAGGCTTCATGAAGATCGAGCTTGGAGAAAATCTTGCCCTTAGACAAGTGAGCTAACATGTCCTTCATGAGTGGAAGAGGGTACTTGTTGCAAATTGAGATGGAATTTAACCCCTGATAGTCCATACAGAGTCGAAGCGTGCCATCTTTCTTTTCCCAGAATAGCACAGGGGCTCCAACTGGGGAATTAGCAGGTTCAATAAACCCCCTTGACAGATTTTTGTCAATAAAGTTCCATAATGCCTCAAGCTCCTTCTGAGTCATTGGATAAATTTTTGGCTTGGGCAATTGAGCGTTGGGAACCAACTATATCACACAGTCAGTTTTCCGATGGGGGGGTAGCTGATCTGCTTCCATTTCCCCAAAAATGTCTGCAAAGTCTTGGTATCAATCAGGCAAGCCTTCTAGATGTACCAAGTTAGGGCACGGCATGGCGATTGCAGCCCTTCCAACCCCCACACATGCAACTATCTCCACTGTAGGAGCTTGGTAAAATCCATCTTTAAAAGTCACAGTTCTGTGCTCCCAGTTTATATATGGGCTTTGATAGGTCAACCAGGGGATCCCCAGGATTACCAAGGGATTGCCAACAGGTGCTACTACAAATTTTAAAGTCTCACGGTGGCTGCCCATTTGCATTGCGACAGTTCCAGTGAAATGGGTTGCCATCCCCCCCCCACCGTTGAACCATCCAACTGTGTGAAGATCAAAGGCTGCTGGAGGGGGAAGCTAGGCAGGTCCAAAGCAGCAACCAGATCAGGGTGAATTAAACACCTGGAACACCCAGAGTCAACCAAAGCCCAGACCTCTGTAGTTTTTGTGAGGGAGCCCAATTTCACTTTTACTGCTAAAGTGGGACAGTCAGCACTCACCATAGCATCCTCGCACCCATTCTCCTCCACCTGCCTGCAGGCACTCTTCATGGCAGGTGGCTGGCATTTCCCACCGGCTCCTTAGAGTCATCTTCAGCCTCTCCCGAGAAGTAGAATACTTCCTCAGCATCGGCTGCGCCCTTGGCTGCTGTCATCCACCGCGAAGTGGGGAGTGCGATTTGGCCGGCAGCTTGCCCACTCGATCTCCAGCTTTGGCTTTTGAGCAATCAGCTTCTCAATGCCCTTCCTTTCCGCATCGGAGACACTGACCCCTCACATAGCACTGATCTCTCTCCTCTTCCCAGGCTCTATAGCCTTGCTGGGCAGCAGTTGCAGCACTTCGGGGTCCCCTCATGGTGGCTGGTGGTTTTTCAGGTCATCTGGTTTGCATGAAGGTATGCTGGGCGTGCTCAGCCTTGCTGGCCAGACAGATCCATTCGTACAATGACTCTGGGTCATCCCTACACAACGCCCACCATAGGATGTCCCGGTTGAGTCCCTCTTTAAACCATTCTATTAAGGTTGACTGAGACCAGTTGGGGATTTTCCCAGCTAAAGCCTTAAACTCCAGGGCGTAATCAGCTACAGACAGTTGGCCCTGGGTAAGATCCTTCAGCGCCTTCTTAGCTCTTGCCTTGGCCAGAGGATCCTCAAAATGCAGCTTTAACACCCACATGAAGTCCTCAAAATACTCAAGTTCAGGGGAGTCAGCATCAGTTAATTGAACATACCAGTCAGCCGCTCGTCCCTTCAACTTGGTGGCAATGGCCATTATCTTAGACTTTTCGGAAGGAAAGTATGCTCCAAACTGCCTCATGTAACTTTTAGCATTGGTTAGAAAGAAAGATAGCTTGGTTGGATCCCTATCAAACTTGACAGAAAAGTCTGTCACCCCCACTCCTGTTGGAGTGGAATCGGCGGCTGCTTAAGTGGTTGGGCCCGAGGTTACAGTAGTTCTCCCTCTTTGGGGTGGGGACACTGGTGGTCGAGCTCTGCGGGGTGGAGATTCATCCCGGTGCCATCTCTGGCCCCGCTCCGCTGGCGGTCCGGGTGGGAGGATGGCAGATGGTTGCATGAAGCTGGGATCTCCTTCATGCCTCCCCTGCCCCCCCCCCGATGATAGAGACAGTTTTCTTAATATGTACTCCATCGATTCTATTTTGGCCTCCACCACTCTTAACCTTTCAGGGGTTTGAGATTCCTCCCTCCCTCGCGTGTTAGGCTGTCTCTCTGTTGATACCGTGGTAGATTCTACATCTGGGGTCAGTGGGAACCGATACTTCCAGGACACCTGGGACATCCCTGGCTGGAGTTCTCCCATTTCATCCCAGGTGATCAACTCTGTGGGCAATTCTCTGGGTGCCGGTCGCTCTGGTTCTCCCCCATCATCAGATTCCTCCACCTCAGGGCTGGAACTTGATTCCTGCTGGAAATCTGAAGGTTCTGGGGTTAGGCTCAGTTCTCCGCTCTTGACCGTCGACTCAGGCATCAAGCTAGCCAGCTCCTCAAGTCCCCCGGTCATGAGCTTGGACTCGGCCATCGTTAACTATTTTTCCTCACAAGAAACTAATCTTGGTAGGAGCTAACGGTACAATTTTGGTGATTCTCAGCTTTATGTAATGAATGCTTATTCTAAAACACTATCAGACTCATGAGCAGGAATTCAAAGATATCTGATTTATTAAGGAATAGTATGCAGGATCACAAAGAAAGCTGGGAATGATAAAAGCATGCCAAATGCAAACTAGAAACCCTTGGTGCAAATGAGATCCCTCCCCCCATAGAATCTTCCCAAGTTCACAATCCCAGGTGCTCCTAACGGCTTCTGATGGTCTGCGGGAAAAGTCCTTGAACAGAGAACATAACCCAAACACATTCCATTGTAATGAACACAGATACAGAGCTTGGTACAAGGTTTCACAGCAGCTCCCTCCCAAACAGAAATGCATGTCAGTGCCATAGCATGTGAAACATTACGATGTACAGTGTACATTGAAACAGTGAACATGACAATTACAGTAATAAAAATGGAAGGTAACACGAGTCACAATGAGTAAGGCCTCCTGATCCAAGAATGCGCAAAATTGGTGCACAAGATGAATCTGTGCAAAAGAGCCAAGAGTCCAGGAGGACCCCCAAATTGTGCACCAACTCTGACTAAGGGAGTGCATCCCCATGCAGAGTTAAAGATGAAAAATCCCTGGAGTTGGGGGGGACTTAAAACCCCCAGCCACTCAATCTTGCCATTGTTGAGCCAAGGCCTGTTCTCCCCCATCCACACCCTTACAGCCTCCAGGCTTTGGGAAAGGACATTGACAGCATTGTTTACTTAGTTGGCCCAGGGAGGAGATGAATGAAGAGTAATGAAGAGTAAAGCAGATGAAGAGACAGTTTGGTGTATTGGTTGAAAGCACTGGGCTAGGACCAAAGGGACTGTGAGTTCTAGTCCCACCTTAGGCATGAAACCAACTGGGTGACCCTAGGCTGGTCCCTCTCTCTCAGTCCAGGAAGAAGAAGGCAGTAGCAAATCACTTCTGAAATCTTGCCAAGGAAACTGTGAGGACTTGTCCAGGAAGTTGCCAGGAATCAAAAACAGACTTGAAGGCACAACAAAACAACAAAAAGATGAAGTTATAATGGATCTAATATGCAATCAGCTATAAAGAACCAGCATAAGGTTTTATGGGTATTTTGTGGAAGTGGCAATAGAAGTGAGTCTTTAGAAGGGGAATACAGAGGGAGGGGGTAGAGAAGGAGGGATTGTGCTTGCAGAAGGCGACGAGGAGAGTGTTCTATTTTTTTATTCTATGAACACTGAAAAAGGGAGGTCCTAACTGCCTAAAGGGCCTAAAGGGCCATCCACTGGTTCTTTGAAGCCATTAGTGGGCAGCTAGGAACACTGAATGGAGCAGAGCTTAATACAGTGAAGAAGCATGCACAAAGAAAAAGAATATAATCTAAAATAGCATTAATGAGCATGTTAGAGAAATATAGGTTATTGATCTTACACACTTAGCCTACCCAAGTATAAAGAATTACACACTTAGACAAAGTAGGTTCAAAAGTAAGTAAAAAGAGTCTTACTGATTTATTTGGTCCAGTTACATCCATTTCAGTAGAAAAATGATGATTCTTTCTTTCCCTAAACTGAATTGACCCTTAGCCCTCATTGCTGCTGAAGGCTGCATGGGGAAAGGGGGGATCTCCTGAATTCTAGGCCCACCGCAAGACCCAAGAGAGATGGAAGGAGCTGCAACCGCATCCTCCCTTCCAGGATGGTGAAGAAGGAGGAGGAGAGCAAAGGAACATGGGAGGGGCAACAAAGCTTCCTCCAGAAGCAGATAGAGAATTTGCATCCTAGAGCAAACTCATCCACATGCTAATGAGGCATGCTGATTTGCTGAGACCTCCAACATTCTTGAGGTGGCAGAAAAGCCTGCCAGCATACTATTTGATTTCCCAAATGCCAAGGCCCATTCTACCAGAGTACAAAGCCAGCAAGGGGTACTATCCTGACAATTTTAGAACAGGACAAGTTCAGGAAAGGAGTGGTGGGTTCCCCTGAGTAGTTTCCCCTCTTACCAAGCTGATGGGGAAAACAGCTACCAATCACTCTCTGTCAGCCCTTTGAGACAGACCAGACTAGGAAACCAAAGTTATGAATGCTAGTACTACTTTTATTATAATGTTACAGTAACAGAATCTTGCAAGTCTGAATGTGCTCCCCCCCCCTCCACTCCCTTTATCTTCATGAGAACTAGGGAGGGTCAAGTCTGAGAGGCTTTCTCAAATTATATTTCTGGCCTGCACTCAGACTTCTTTTATCTGACCATTGTCTTGGTTGCTGTTCTTCCTCCTGTTCCTCAAGGTTACTCTTACAGACTGTTACACTCTCCTTCAGGTGAGGGGAATGTAGGCAGGTGCTTAGCCACCTATCAGGTAGACCCCAGTCCAAGTTGTCCTCTGACCATTCACCCACCAGTTGGACTATTTCTTAACATACCTCTAGCAGACGTCTGAAAAAGAAGGAGGAACCGAGAAGCCAGAATGATATACTGGACTTCTGAAGAGTGGATTTTGATGAACTCTTAAGAGACAGTTGGTTAGATCCAATGGTTTGAAATCCTGAATGAAAAAAAGTATCCAGGAAGGATGGAAAATTCTACAAAAGGAGATCCTGAAGTGCAAACACTAGTAGTTAGAATAAAACATGGGAGAAATCTTAAGAGCCAGTATGAATGAGTGCAGAGCTCAGGAGAAAAAGGGACATGTACAGGAAACAGGTGGGGTGCATAATAACAAAGAATACAAGGTCTTCTACAGAACTGTAGGAATTCTTTCAGAAGGGTTAAACTACATAATGAGCTGAGGTTTGCAAAAGGTACCAAAGCCAGAAAAAATGATATATTAGGAATAAAAGGAAAACCAGAGACAGTGTAAGTCTGTTGCAGTGAGAAAGGGTGAATTGGTGATTGTGAGAAGGCAGAACTTCTTAACTCCTATTTTGTATGTCTTCCCTCAGAAGGGAAAGTGAGCACAAGCTGGGCATCATTGTGCCAGGCAAAACTTACCTCCTTCTTTGACAGAGTTGCTAGCTTAGTAGATCAGAGGAAATAGTGTAGCTGGACCTCAGCAAACTTGTTTGGCAGTATTACATGTGAAAGTGACTTTGGTGTCCATATTAAGTACCAGTTAAACATGAGCAATCAGTATGATGCAGCTGTTAAAAAGGCAAACGATATCTAGCAGTGCATTAAAGTAACAGAGTCCAGATCACAGGAAGTAATTGTTTCACTCTACTTCACTCCCGCAGACTTCTCTGTGTTCATTTCTGGGCATTACCATTTTAAAAAGACAATGGCGGATTGGAGCAAGTTCAGAGCAGGGCTACCAAGAAGGTGAAGGTTCTGGAAACCAAACTCTAGGATGAACAGTTAAAGGATTCCATTTAGACTATGGAAGAGGACCAATGGTTAGTGGTTAGAAGGAAGGGGTGCTCAGGAATGCACCAGGCAAACATAAGAAGGACAGTACTAAAGGGCTCAGATGCTGTATGGAGAACGAACAGGAAGAATGTGAAGTCCAAGTACCAGGGATGGAATGGGGGCAAATATAACACAGTTGGTATAAGTGAAACCCTGTGGGATAGACTCATGATTGGAATATAGTAGTAGAAGGATATAATTTGTTCAAAAGGAACAGACCCAACAAATGGGGGGGGGGATCACATAAAGAATAACTACATCTGTATGAAAATTCATATAATCAAAGCTATGGTTTTCTCAGTAGTAATGTATGGCTGTGAGAGTTGGACCTTAAGGAAGGCTGAGCACCAAAGAATTGATGCTTTCAAACTGTGGTGCTGGAGAAGAATCTTAAGAGTCCCTTGGACTGCAAGGAGGTCAAATCAGTCAATCCTACAGGAAATCAGCCCTGATTGCTCACTGGAAGGACAGATATTGAAGCTGAAGCTCAAATACTTTGGCCACCTAATGCAAAGAGAGGATTCACTGGAGAAGACCCTGATGCTAGGAAAGACTGAAGGCAAAAGGAGAAGGGGACGGTAGAGGATGAGATGGTTAAACAGCATCACCAATGCAATGAGATGGTTAGACAAGTGATGCAATGCAATTGCATCACCAATGCAATGAACATGAATTTGAGTCAACTCCGTGAGACAGTGGAGGACAGGAAGGCCTGGCGTGCTATGGTCCATGGGGTCACGGAGAGTCAGACATGACTTAACAACTGAACAACAACATGAAAATTCATGGCACCAAGGAGGAAAACCCTGCTGAAAGTATCTGGGTGGATATTAAAGGGGAAAACATAGCCTCACCCCCAAAAAACCCTGTTGTAGGTGGGTTCTGCAGGCCACCTAACCAAGCAGAACATATAGATAAAATATTGCAGATTAGATGGCCAAGGTGTCCAGGAAACACGCCATTGGCATAATGGGGGTCTTGCTAGAGCCAGCTGTGTGCTGCAGCTGCCAAAAGAGCTAATGCCATCTTTGGCTGCATTAACAGAGGTGTAGGAAGTGATGGTTCCAGTCTAGGCTGTACTGGCCAGACCACCCCTGGAATATTGAGTCCAGTTCTGGTTGCCATAGTTCAAGAAGATGCTGAGGGTCTAGAAAGTGCAGAGAAGAGCAAAGAGGATAGTGAGGGGCTGGGATCCCCATCTTTACTTTCTGAGTGAAGATGCTTGGAAGCATGTAAGCCAAGGCAAGGGGATTTCCCAAAGCCCCTCCCTTTTGGCCCAAGAGAAAAAGAAGTTCCTAAGGCTCTGTTTTAAGGTTGTAATGGCAAGACTTTGGAATAACTAGGAAATGCAGAATTTGGTTAGTTATGGGAGTGAGACCTCGTCTGTAAAATAGGTGGAATGTTTTGGCTGAGAAAGGGACGCGGTGGCGCTGCGGGTTAAACCGCTGAGCTGCTGAGCTTGCCGATCAGAAGGTCAGTGGTTTGAATCCGCGTGATGGGGTGAGCTCCCGTTGCTAGTCCCAGCTCCTGCCAACCTAGCAGTTCGAAAACATGCAAATGTGAGTAGATTAATAGGTACCGCTTCAGCGGGCAGGTAATGGCGTTCCATGTAGTCATGCCAGCCACATGACCACGGAAGTGTCTACGGACAAACGCCGGCTCTTTGGCTTTGAAACGGAGATGAGCACCGCCCCCTAGAGTCGGACACGACTGGACTTAATGTCAAGGGAAACCTTTACCTTTACCTTTGGCTGAGAAGCTGCAAATTGACCTTTGGTTTACTTTAATGTGTATGTTATACAAGCTCACTTCTTGTAACTTGGTACCATCTTGGGTTTCCTGAGCTGCAACTCCCACCCACCTGAGCTTTTCTCATTTTCCTGCTTAGGATTTTATGGAAGATTTCATTTAAGGCGCTGTTTGTGATTTTACTAGTGCTGAATTCTGTATTTCATCCAATTGGGTTTACATGTTCCTTTTTCTTATGTTTAATAACATTGATTTTGAATTATTATTTGCGGGGGGGGTGATGCTTTTGAGTCAGTTTTTGACTCCAGGCAACTACCTGGACAGGTCACTGCAGTTTTCTTGGCAAGGTTTTTCAGAAGGTGTGCTATTGCCTCCTTCCTAGGCTGAGAGAGTGACTGGCCCAAGGTCACCCAGCTGGCTTCATGCCCAAGGTGGGACTAGAATTCCTGGTCTCCTGGTTTCTAGCCTGGTGCCTTGACCACTGCATCATACTACCTCTCTTGAATTAGATATGGTACTTTTTATCCAGCTTCCAAGGGGTGGGGTGGGGGTGATTTCCCTAGTCACACCCTGTAAAAGCTATGGGGCCACAGAATATATTTCCTGAATTATTATCCCCACCATTCCACATTTCTGACTGGTCGGGACCCAGGCTATGAGATCCCTATCTGCCTCATACCCGGCGTTAAGGGGGATGAGGCCAGGAAAGTGGCGGCAGTGCAATGCTGAACAACTGGGCCATGGCAGAAAGGCAGGGCCAGAGTGTGGGCCAGGCCAGAGGTCTTCTGGGAGCAGAGAGGTGAGACCCCCCTAACACCCAGTGCAGGATGTAGTCTGGCAGCAACTCCATCTGCTACACAGTTCCAGCAATCTTGAAAACAGCACATACATAAGGAGCTGAAATGAGGCCTGACGGGTTTTTGGAGAGCTGCCTCTGCGGAAGCCTGGTGCCCGGCCTCTCCATAACCCAAGCCAGGGTGGCCATGGAGAGTGGGCAGTGCCAGCTAACAGAGGAGAAGGGGCTTGCCCTCAGCAGCCTCAAATGGCCAATGGGAGCCGGGTGGATCCTAGGCCCTGGCACCATCATTAAGCACATTTTCAGGGAAACATCCTAAATCATATCCATGGCTGTAACTGTGAGGGAAAAGGCTACCTTAAGTCTGAGAGAAAGAAGACAACTTTAAGCTGCCTGAAGGGTGGGCTGAGGAAGAGAAGGAAACATTGTCACGAACTTGGTTCTGGGCTTGTTGCTGTGTGGTGCACAAGTTTGTGTTTGTAAGGGTGCCCCTACTTCAGAAGCGGTCCAGCCTGTTTATTTGTTTATTTATCAAATTTATCACTGCCCATCTCCCCCACAAGGAGGGACTAAGTTTCTGAAAACCCTACTTTGTGGTCCTTCGCTCACTTCTGAATGCCCTCGTTCGGCTAGAGTGTGGCTGCTTTCCTCCCGGGGCCATCTGAGACTTTGCTGTCTTGGCTTCTGGCAGAAACAAATCCTCTGGGCTGAGTCTTAGGTTCACTCCATCTTACTCCTCATCTTTGAGAGGCAAATTGACTGATCTGGCATATTTCAGTCTTTCACCCTAGTCAATATTGTCTCTCAGCCCAGAAAAAGCCTTAATCAAACTTAAACAGAGGATTTCAGCTTTAAATCTACAGAATGACAGGGCTAAAACAATCCATCCTATTATGGTGCAATCGCAGGTTAACCATGGATGATTCCTAGCTGCCTCAATAACATCCTATATATTTCACATACTTTTTTCTTTTCTTTTCTTTTCTTTTTTACCTTGGTTCAAGTTGGTGCACTATCTATTATGGAAGCTATAAGCAAACACACTAGTCTCCCATACAATAATCATATGCGTTTTTGCTCAGATACAGAGGCTGAGTCAATAATCCATGTATTGTTACACTGCTCATTTTATTACCCGTGGCATCAGGCACTCATAAACTCAATTATCAAAATTGTATTGTCCCTTCTCTCTGATCAAGAAATTACAATTGTCCTTCTGCAGGACCTAACTTGGACAACTACTAAGTAGTTTGTCAAGTTTCTAGCAATAGCTATGACTTGCAGAAGCTAGTTTATAACCTCTTTTCAGTATTAACTTCTGTATTTAAAAAGTTGCACTTGTGTTTTATTGGTCTGAGACTGTAAATAAATGCTTTGATTTGTTTTCACATAACTGGTACAACTGTTACTGATGGCTGGGGAAATCATTTGCGAAGCATGCATTGTCATGTGAAGTGGCTGTCTTAGAAGAGAAACTGTGCAATTTAGGGAAGGGGGCAAACTGAAACCTCTCCTCTTGGGCCACCAATGTTTGTATGGTCACCCATAATTGCTGCCCTTCCCGTGGGGGTTCAAGATCAGTAAGGGACAGGCTTCAGCAAAAAGCAGGCCAGGAAGGACCCCAATCTAGGAAGCTGCTTTCTCCCAGGGCTTTCCAACGCACTCCCTGACTCATGGATTAGAGCCCTTTCTTTGTGCTCCAGACCAACCCTGGGCCTAAGGCAGATGGAGGGCGGTTTCCTGAGGTCATGGAATCTAATCTCCTTTTTCTGGTTTGAGCTTGGCCTGCCATTGCTCGCCTCATCAAGCAGACAAGGAAGCTGCTTTGGATGGGACACGTTTCCCTGAGACGTCTGGTTTCGATCTTCCTGTGCTTTGAGATGGAGGGAGCCTGGCAGACATAGCTGAGATGGTCCCTGAAAACTGTGAAGAATCTTTCTGTGCCTGGAGCACCAGAGGGAATGAATTCAAACCTTGTTTCATCAATCATCGTGAATAATTGTGATCCTGATAATGAACCCTGTAGAAGGAAGTCCTTGCAGACAGCCTCACCTGGCCAAGAAACAATAGTGCTGAGGAGGAAAGTTTGAGAAAGAGCGATCAAGGGAACTCATCTTCCTCCCCACTGCTCTTCAGAGAACTGTAATCAGAGGCCATCAAGCTGATGCTTTTCATTAAAGGAACAACCCGAGGAGGGCCCTCCCCTTGGCAAGAACGCCCTGTGGTTTCTCAAGATAGCAAATCTTTGTTGACTCATTCATACATGCAGATCTTCAGTTTCAGTTTTTATTCCAGCATAATATTGGAAGGAAGGAAGGAAGGAAGGAAGGAAGGAAGGAAGGAAGGAAGGAAGGAAGGAAGGAAGGAAGGAAGGAAGGAAGGAAGGAAGGAAGGAAGGAAGGAACTGCAAGCTTTGATATATTCAACTTTCCTTAATATGCATTGTTTCTAATGTAAGTATCTGTAACATGTATATTCCTCTATGTAACTTTTCCAAAATATATATTGGTATCCACCTTTCTCAAAGATGCTCTTTTTTGCCCAAATACTTGAGACAAGAACAGGTGCTAGCCAACATATTGGCAGATCTCACTACTTTGCTCAAAAAGAAATCTTGTTTTCATTTTTGGAAGTCCTCCTCCATACTTCAGAGCCATTTTGTGATCCAACTGTCAGAAATAGCTAGTACCCAGATTTTCCCCTGACCTCCCTCAAGCTCTGGTGGCTGATTTCATCTTTGGACTCGAAAGAGCAAGTGGGGCACCAGCGCTCTGGAGATTCAGAGCATTTTAATCTTGACTGAACTTTACATTTCTATTTCCCTTCTTCTGTTTTCTCAGTTGATTTATAAGCTTGGGTATGTGAAAACTTAAAAGCAGGTGAGCAATAAAGCATCCCATGGAGTCAGAGAGACAGGAGGACAGACAGTTAATATAATAGCGGGTCTTTTTAGATTTGTTTGTTAATATTCAGTGATAGTGGCTCATACAAAGTTTTGATTTTTAAACACTGGATCTGGATTCAGCTCTAAATCCAGTCAGATTGTGAAATTGGAATTACCCCAAGCTGAATGGTGGTGTTTTCCAAGCCAGGGTCAGTTTTGGCTTCTCCCTTCGTAGCTATTCCTGGGGTGGGGGGTGGATATTGCTTGCACCCCCTGCTCAGCCAAAGACTCTAAATCAGTCTTTCTCAACCTTCTGATCCTGGAGGAACTCTTGAAATATTTTTCAGGCCTCAGGGAACCCATGCATATTCAGGCATCACATTCATAGGCCAGAAGTTACACAATTATTGTATTTGCTTCATGGATAGGCCTGTCTATATGCATTAACAGTGTTCTTTGAAAATAAGAATGAAGTTGCCCAAATTTGAAAGAATGTTTTAAATAAATTGTGATCTCCCAGGGAACCCCTAGTGACCTCTCGCAGAACCTGAGGGTGCCATGGAACCCTGGCTGAGAAACCCTGCCCTAAATGATGGGTGGACCAGGGCTGATCACTTCCCCACCTCAGTGATACTCCCTCCGGCAGCTGCAACACTCATCATTCCTGTGCACCCCGTGGCTCCCGCCCCTCTTGGGTCACCAACCACCTAACAGATATAAGTCTTCTAAATTCCCAAGATGGGCCTGGCCAGCAGTGGTGGATTCCTGCAGGAGAGGGCATTTTGGCCCAACCTTCCAAGCTGGCTGTGGCATGGGCCTTCAGCCAGGCCATGCTGGGGTGGTTGTCCACAGCAGAGAGCAGTTCAGGTGAATTGGGAGGCTGGCAGGGGGGTACCAGCCCGTGGTTCAGCAGCTCTGCCCCTGGAGCTCTCAAGCACTCAACAGCAGCAGGTTAAGCAAAGCCAAGCTATCTTTGCAAGATTGAGACTGACTGGGAACAAGAGATGTCTGGATTCATTTCTCAGTCATTTATTCAGGTATAATTGCCTGTCTGCCTGTCTTAAAACAGTGCTGGATATGAAGATTTCCAGTTAGGGTTTGTGAGGAGGTAATTATGTGGCAATTTCACTATGCAATCAATTTCTGCAATGGAGATAAATTTGCAGAGCAGGGTTATGCCTGACCAGGAATGGGTGATGTTAGGACTGGGGGGGGTGGAGGGGTGCATTTTGGGTGCAGCTCCTTCTTGAAAAGCAGGCACCCATAGAAGCATTTCCTAGAGAGGCAAAGAGCCACAAGTGAATGTGGCATGCCCTGTGAGGTTCATTTCACCCAGCTTTGGGGTGCTCTTCACCTTACTGCTGGGGGTGGCTCTTTCTAGGTCCACAGCCACTGGGCCTCCACTGGGCTGGGTCCTAGTCACTGGCAATCTTTGGCAATGCTCAGGGACCAGCTGCAGGCAGTAATCACTGTGGCAAGCAAGTGGGCGAGGAGGCGGGGGGCATCTGGGCATGGTGACCTAGCTTCTGCTGCTGTGGTCAGAGTCACTGCATTCTTTGTCCCATGGGGTCCCAGGAGGACCCACTCCTCTCTCTTTATTGTTTCTGTAATGTGCCTTTCTCCAAAAAGCTGGGAGTGTCTTTCATCCACCACAATATCTCCACAAGGCCAAGGACCTTGGTTGGTTTGGATGGACCAAAAGGATGGACAGCCTTGCAGTCCCCAGGTCCCCTTCAGCCCTTCTGCCATAGGTCTTTTTTGTTTCATGTCTGATTCTTTGAGACTGCCTGACAAGTCCATGCAGTTTTCTTGGCAAGGTTTTTCAGAAGTGGTTTGCCACTGCCTGCTTCCTAGGGCTGAGAGAGAGGGGCTGGCCCAAAGTCCCCCAGCTGACTTTCATACATAAGGCAAGACTAGAACTCAAGGTGTCCCAGTTTCTAGTCTGATGAAACCAGGTTAAGGGCAGCCAAATACTGTCTTCTCCTAGCTCTGGAACCCACAGCTGCCCAACCCTCAAAGCATGACATACAAAACTCACCAGCATTTGAAAAATAAAATGTCCTTTATTCTTTCACTGTTGAACTTTTTAAAGGAGGAAAGGGCAAGACATTAAACATGCCAATTTTCTAGGGCAGTTTCCTGGACCTATGGCTGAAGGAGGGAATAGTTGACAGCCAACTCCAACCAACAAATTGCTCCCAGTATGCTTCTCTCATTTGTAAAACATGCTGACAAAGTCTAGGGAATAAAATATCTGGCACTTTCCTGGAAAGAAAAATAAGCACTGGCCTTATCTAAACTCTTTTATCTTTCCTTGATGTTCTTCAGATGTTTTATTTGAGAAACTGTCTCAAACAGTTTTGACAGAAATTCTCAGCTCAACCTGCAGAAGACAGTCTTCCTTTCGACCTAAAGCCCAGTATTTCGTAAATTGGCCCAGTGCATTATATTTACAATGCCTCCTTGGGATGCACATGGCATCACAGGGAGAGGAGCCAAATCATGGCCCAGTTTGCTCTGGTCTCCCCACAGGAGGAAAGAGCCAGGATAGGGAAGCTGCTTCCTTTGGAGAGAAGGCTCTGCCTTTGCTTGTGGGCCTTGCCCTTAAAGTCCTTCAGAGAAACAGGCCAAGTCAAGATTTTTCAGGGGACTTGGGAGGGTGCAGTTCCATATGCTGCTCAAAGTGTTGGCTAGACCTCCCCCCCTTCCCCCCCTTTCTTCATTATCTAGATTTTTTTTTTCATTTATTAAACTTCCTATGCCTCTCATTCTGAAATTTTGCAATTCCTGTGCATGGGGAGACTTATGATCTATATTTCTGAATGCACATGGGGGGTTCATGTTCTTTGAACACAAAAGAGCATCTTTTCATGCCCTGAGCAAATAAAGGGGGCAGAAGCTGAAGACTTGCAGAAGTTACCACCAGCAAGCCTTCCTTTGCTCCCCAAAGAGTGGGCAAGGTGGAGGGCACTGCCAGATGGTGGGGGTATCTTGCATTCCCCAGCCCTTTAGTCAGTAGAAAGCTGGTCTGCATAACCAAGTGCAGTGGCAGCCAAGCCCTGTTCGGTCTCAGGAACCAGAGTGGTAAACGATACCGTCTTGATGTGGAGAGGCCAAGCTCCCCTTGTTTCCCCTTGAGTGTCACCTTCCAGGAGGAAAATATCCAGCTGACATTCTCCGTACTGCATCTGGGGAGAAGATGCACCTTGACACTCCACTAGGCCATGGGTTTACACATCTGCCTAAGCCTGGCACTGAGACCAGACTTGGTAAAAGCCATTTGGGCAGGGGGCTGCCTGGAAAAGGGGGAGAGGGGGTAGGAGGAGAGATGGCTTTTAGCTGCCAGAACTCTGCCCACACAAATCAAAAACTGGGCAGGGCGGGGGGCAGGGAGACTGGCCTTTCCCACTTGATAGCTAAGTTTCAAGGCAATTTCAACCCCAGCTCAATATTTCTCCCCCTCCCCCAACAGAGCCCAACATTAGGGTTATTTTTCAATTGTGGGGCTACCAAGACCAGGTGTGATTAGTCCCAGATGGCTGGTGAAGGTTTACAAGTGCTGGAGGGAGAGTAAGAGAGAAGGCATCTTCACCAAAGAAAGAACAAAGGGTGACTTATGACATGTGACAGGACCTCAAGAGGCATTATCGCCAATTTAATTGAATAGGTTTTCTTGCACATTGCAGAAGGTAGTAGTCCCTTCCAACTCATCGTTCTATGATTCTACTGCATTCTATGTAGCAAATGCAAAACTGAAGAATTTGTCTTTTTTGTGCATCAACAAAACAGTGGGACTCAGACTTTTGACTCCCCACTTGCAGATGGACAGTATTGTGGAAATGGCCTCCTCATCCTCCCTTGGTAACCCTTCCAACAGGGAAAAAGGCAAGTGGAAACTAAAATATTAAAATATTTGGCTCCAAAGGAAGTTAGGAAGCTCCCCTTGCCAGGTTCCTTGGAGTCACCCAGCTGCTTCCACATGTGGAAAAGAAATGTATCTCTCCAGTGCATTGGACATACAAGTAATTCAATATATTACTCCTATGTGCAAGAAGTCCACCAAATGGGCTAAATTTCATCTCTCTCTTTCTCTTTTACCCATACCAGAGAAAGAAGGAGAGAGTGTGTCTGTTTCCATCTGCTCTGGTTTCATTTTCCAGCTTCTCCTAATTTTCAACATGTTGGGAGGGTGTCAATAACTCTTACTTTGGGGGAAAGTCCCAGAGGAGAAGAGCAGGGGATGCGGATGGGGAGGGGGCAGCTACAATGCAAGGAGTCTTGGTGCTGAGCAGCAGGAGATGTCCCAGGGAGAAGTTGCTCAAGGGGGCAGGAAGGCGTGGCAAGAAAGCCCTGGAGCACTTTGTAGTAGTGGAAAGGAAAGGAACTTGCCAGGCCAAGAGTTTTCCAAGGAGGCCACAGTCCTGCTGCACCACAATTGGGAGGATGTATCAGTGCTCAGACTGCATGGTCCTTCTTAATCAGAGCAGGTAAGCCATTCTTAGCTTCAGGTAAAAATAATAGCATACCTTGCCCTGTATTTTTGATATCTCAGCTAAGAAAGGTGCTTAATTAATTGTGAATGCAAAATGCAACCCATTTACTAAATTAAGAAAAGCAGTACCCAGCAGATCCTTTCATCCCTTTGGCTGTGGTCAAAATATACTGTGTGTGGAATGCAGAAATACATGCAGAAATACAACAGAGATGCAAAGCATGCTGGCCGTTCATTTGTATAGAAAATGTAATGGGTCAAGTGACTGAGCTACAGGGTTCCATTTCCAACTGTAATCTGTTTACAGACTGGAAGAGAAAGCCATCTGACTCTGCATACACATACTGTACATTAAAGAGTAGGGATCTATAAGGCCCCTCCCTTCTTGGAGTATTACACACCAGGCACCCCTATGCTAAATCAGGAGTAATTAGCTCTTGTGGGGATTTTTGATGTACTTTCAATTCACAGTAAAGTGGGAAAAGCACTTATTAGAGGAGAGTGTTTAAGGCCATGACTCTGCCGAGGAATTTTCCATTCATGCTCTGTGTGATGTTTCTGCTGGCTTCTGACTCAGAAAACAAAACTCTTTCTGAGTCAGAGGGGGAAACAGAAACTTACCAGGAAGAAATCCGAAAAGCAAAACCCAGAAGTGACTCAGCAGTGCAGGAGAAGTTACAGATGCTGATTGGCCAGTCTTCAAAGGAGGATTTGAATCCTCCAATCAGCGTGCAGGAAAGGTGTGCAGAAAAGTGCGTGAAGGAGAAGGCAGCCTGATTGGCTACAGAGGAGAATAGGCATGCAAGGGATCAGCATAAAAGGCAGATGTGTGAAGAGCAATCTGCCGGAGACAACCAATCCTTTGAGCTCACAGCCCCAGCAGAAGAGTCCTTACCTTCATTGGAAACCTTGTCTGTAGCTGGAGGGGAATCAGTGCCTGTGTTTCCTATTGTAGAGGACCTGTATCCTGTACACTCTGAACGGAGGATCTTCTCCCTGCTGATTCTAGCAACCTCAGCCTCGTGTCCAGTTCTGGACCTCACCACTGCCATTCAGCATGTTCCAAGTGCGTTCCCAGTCTTGTTCCTAGCTCTCAGCCTAGTCCAGAATCTCCAGCCCAGTTTCATCATGCTTCAAGCTTCCCCCCTTGCTCAGAATCTCCAGTCCAGTGTCATCGTGCTCCAAGCTTCCAGCCTTGTCCAGGATCTCCAGTTCAGTCTCGTCATGCTCTGGGTTCTCAGCCTTGCCCAGGATCTGCAGTCCAGCCCAGTCATGTTCCAAGCTCTCAGTCTAGTCCAGAGTCTCCAATCCAGCCCAGTCGTGTGCCAAGCTCCCAGCCTAGCCCAGGATCTCCAGTCCAGTCCTGTTTCTAGTTCTCAGCCTTGTTTCAAGTCACCAGCCCACTGTGGTCTAGCCTGGAATATCCAGTTCCATCCAGCCTTGCTCCCAGAGCCAAGCCGTGCCCAGTGGTTCCAGTTCGGTCTCTCCTAGCCTCCACATGTTGTTCCAGTCCAGGTGATGTTTCAGGTCAAGGACACTCATCTCCAATTCCAGTCTTGCCATGCACCCTAGATCCTTCTAGTTCCATGGCTTTGGTCAGTGAATCCTGTCTAGTGGTTCTGCCACAGCCTCCTCCTGCAACCTCACCTGTTCTCCCGTTGTTGCCCGGTGGTCTTGATCGGAACCAGCCCACCTCACTGATCACAAGGACTTATGTTTGTAAATGGTTGTCTCAATAAAGAGTTGTTTGATAATAACCTTGTCTGGCTGCCTCATAGCCTGAACAGGACACTCTGTGTCTGCCCAGTCCTTGCCTCTCGCTACTCATTGCCGGGAAGATCCCAGGGGCTACATCAGAACAAGGAGTCTCTCTGCAGCCCCACCCACTGACCCACCTGCCTCTGGCAGGCTGTCTGGCTGGCCCTGCTTGGCTCTCACCCTTTGGGTCAATCTGGACCTCAAAGACCTTTCCAACTCCATCAGCCTGAAAGCCACAGATTCCCTTTTTTCTGTAGTCAGACCACTTTAAGCTGTCTGAAGCATGTAACTGGTAGGAAGAAAGTAGAGAAAAAGAAATTGGAGGGGAAGTGGATGGAGCAAACTCAGACCTCCTCCACCAGCTGTTTGGACCAACATGCAAGTGCCATGTGAGGAAATGAGGATACAGGACAGGAAAGAGGGGAGCCTGCTCCATCCATTGCAGTCATACAATTAGTTTTACTCAGAACTTCACTCTTTATACTCAATGTTTTTCCTTGGAGAAGAGATAATATGTTTCACTATCTCTTAGAGTCTCTGTATAGAGGTGTCTCCATGTAGGATTATGAATTGCTTGAACCCCATGCAACTCATTAAACAGATTGCTAAAGTGGATGTTGGAAAAGTATTAATGTTGCAGCCCTGGAAAGTCCTTCAATAGATTATTCCAAGGTTCCATTTTAGCAGTCAGATCACAGGAAAAGGTCATAAACCTGTCTAGAACAACACCAAAATTAAGCTCCATGATTCTTTGTGTACCAATTGTTTACTGACATTTGTGGATGGTAGACCAAACCCAAGTCATGACTTTTCTGAATAAATTACTCAGTTCTTCCTACCGATTTTAAAATCGCATCTACAGATAAGGCAATATACCCAGTCCCCTTTATGCTCAGCTCAAGGTGTCCACCTTTTAGGCTTGTGGATTGGTATGCCTGTTTCCTGTGTTAAACAATGAAGCTCTGAGGAATCTCCAAGACACCTGGGCACAGGAACTGTTTTCTCAAGAACAGAGGCTTTTCAGAAGATGTATGGCATACTTTTCTCCCTGGGACCCATTCATAGCAAGATTTGGGCTGGAGTTCCTGCTTGGTCTGTCAGTGAATATTCCCTCTTGGATATGACACCAGAGGGGCCTCCTGCTCGCTGCATGACCCACATTCCTGCACATGGCACATCTTTCCTCTTCTGCCCCCTCGATCCCTCCTTGATCAGCATCTGGGGCTGCTCTCTTTGATTCTGCTGCAGGGCAGAGGCCTCTGTGGTGGCTGCTGCCTTTCCCTGCTCTCAGGGAGCTTTAGGTTCTTCTCCCATAAATGCACAATGCACCTGGTGGGGCACCTGGACTTCTCCCTTCATTCAACATCTTGCCAATTGCTATGCCACAACAGGGGAGGGGAGAGGCTGTGGCATTGATGGAGAGCATTTGGTCTCCCGGCACGTGAATAGCCTGTGTCCTTGAAGCAAACACTTAGAAAAAGCCCGCAAGCCACACACACACACACACACCTTTGCACCAGCTGCTTTGACGGCCTCAGCCCCCTCATCTTGATCCTGCCTGTTTTTTCCATTTGCTTGGCCTGCCCAAAAGGTGACCCTGCCCACAGAGCCTGTTCCAGCCCAGGCTTGCAAAAGGAGGACATTTTCCAAGCAGTTTCAGACAAAGCTTTGACATTAACAGCCTCTCTGGCCATTCTGCCATTGCCCATTAGAGGCATTGGTAACCAGCACTTTGCAAGGCTCTGCAGAATAATTTGTATGGTTAATATGCCTCCGAAGCGCATGTTGTTGTTTATTCGTTTAGTCGCTTTCGACTCTTCGTGACTTCATGGACCAGCCCACGCCAGAGCTTCCTGTCGGTCGTCAACACCCCCAGCTCCCCCAGGGACGAGTCCGTCACCTCTAGAATATCATCCATCCATCTTGCCCTTGGTCGGCCCCTCTTCCTTTTGCCCTCCACTCTCCCTAGCATCAGCATCTTCTCCAGGGTGTCCTGTCTTCTCATTATGTGGCCAAAGTACTTCAGTTTTGCCTTTAATATCATTCCCTCAAGTGAGCAGTCTGGCTTTATTTCCTGGAGGATGGACTGGTTGGATCTTCTTGCAGTCCAAGGCACTCTCAGAATTTTCCTCCAACACCACAGTTCAAAAGCATCGATCTTCCTTCGCTCAGCCTTCCTTATGGTCCAGCTCTCGCAGCCATATGTTACTACAGGGAACACCATTGCTTTAACTATGCGGACCTTTGTTGTCAGTGTGATGTCTCTGCTCTTAACTATTTTATCGAGATTTGTCATTGCTCTTCTTCCAAGGATTAAGCGTCTTCTGATTTCCTGACTGCAGTCAGCATCTGCAGTAATCTTTGCACCTAGGAATACAAAGTCTTTCACTGCTTCTACATTTTCTCCCTCTATTTGCCAGTTATCAATCAAGCTGGTTGCCATAATCTGAAGCGCATGGTGGGCTGCAATTAAGGTATGGGGAGGGGTGACGGATGGCAGAGGGAATCTCCTCCCACTGGTGGTGGGGAGCCATTGCGCTGTGCAAAATGGGCTCTTATGATTGAAGATGCCAGGAAAGGGGCAATTTGAGGCAAAGGCATAATGAGTCATTTGCAAATATAAGCGAGAGAGATGGAGCTGGCGAAGAGAGGAACCAGACAGAGGCCTCGAGTGGGAAGCGGCAGAGAAAGAAACTGACTCACAACCAAGCTAGGTTTGGGCGGCACTTACCCAGAAGCCCTGGATGGGGACAGCTGTTGTTCGGCAGCTCTACAGCCTTTGCATTGCCCACAAGCGGTCCTTGGTTCAACGCAGACATGCACAGTTGTGCACACTCCCATGGGTCCCAGCCTGGTTGAGAAGACTCTGGGGAGCCCCTGCCGACAGCCAGAGAGGCCAGATCGGATTTGGCAAGTGGCATCACCTCCTCTTCCAGAAAGGCTAAGGCGGGGGAGACACAGTCAGTCCTGGAGGGGAGAAAAGAGGGGCAGCCTTTTGAAATAGGATGGATCCTGATGCAGTGGGAATGAGCAGGGGATTGGTGAGGGACTCACACATCAGAGAAGGTGGCTTTTGTGCTGCTTCCCTGCTCTGCCAAGATGAAGGCTGTCTCACCTCAGGCCAGACCGCAATCCCCTCATATCTCTGCAACCCAAGGTATTCTGGGCTGTTTGTAATCCCTCAAGACGAAGATGCTGCTGTGATTAGCTCCTCAACGTATTTGGTATTTTGCTTCTGGTTAAGTGGGATTCACACGTCCAAGGCTCAACACACCCTCCTGGCTATCTGAAGGACCTGATTTTTGTGGCCCAGCAAACACTTCTATCCAATAGCGCCCCCCCCTGTTGTTGGAGCTTCTCCAAGCCATTGGGCCCAGCCAAGGTCTGTTTTGTGGGTCAGGAGTCTTTAATTGCAGACCAGGCACTGGGTGGGCCCAAGAGGTCATTGCAGCCCAATTTCCATTGACCTAAACAGTGCTGCCAATGAGGAGAGATGCCAGGAGTTGCCCACAAGGTGCTTAACAGCTACTTAGCCTTTAGTTATCCCTTCAGTGGGGCTGATTGCTCACCTTCTCAGACCTCAGCAGGGGCTGCTAGGCTGTCGGGCCACTGCTGCTTTTCAGCCAGAAGCCCGGTCCTCCCTCGCCTCTCTGGACATGGATGTGCTTCCAGGGCTTCCCTGGGCATGCACCTTCTGCTGCTGCCAGCATCCTCCCCGCAGGCCTGGCATGGCTCAGGGGCTGCATCTGGCTTAGGGTTAGGGTTAACCACTGGGCTATGGGGGGGGGGGCTATTGGGGCTTGCCTGTGAAAATCTAGAGAATCCAAATTTTGCACCCAGATCTGGCAGCCCATGGGATGAGCAGGCGCCAAAACAAGTCCTGTTATCGGAGAGCCAAACTGGCTGTTGACTGCTGTTGCAGCCATTCTGAATGCAATAATGTATTTTATCTCCATATTCTTACAGTGAACTGTGGCTGGGTTCATATGACATGATAGGTGAGCTCCACAGAGGTCAAATTGTGGGAATCCATCTACTGTCTTTGCAAGTTCTGTAAAGGAAGCCATTGTGCTAAACCAGGACATGTTTTTTGTTGAGCACACTGCAAACAACCAGTGTACTTTGATCACCAGGGTATTGGGTTGAATGTGCTATGCGAACCAATACATTAGGATCAACATGGTCTGGTCTAGTGAGTTCTCTTCTGGAGCATCAGTTCTTTTGTGGCTCTTGATAAAAGAGTTCATCACACATTGCCCCAGGCAACCAAGCAGCTAAGCGCAAGGGAAGATGGCAACAAAAAGGTAAGTATGAAACTGTTAGGCAGCTCTTTGTTTTTAGAATTATCTTAAATCTGGTTGGATTCTGCACTTCACTAGGTGGATTTTCTAATTATAGTCTCCTCCCTGATTTTCAGCTTTCTATTATTTTAAAAATCCATTTAATTTATCAGGAAAAGTCCACTGGTTTTTATTGTTTCAGCACCTCTGCAGCTTTATAATGTACATGTCAGGGCTGATTCAAAACTGTCGCACCACTGCAATGTATGTTTTATCCTTTTTTCATCAACCTGGTGTGTAGCAGATAGAGTACATATGTGCAGGAGAGATGAGACCAGAGCCAAAGGGGCAATTGTGCTTGTATTGCTCACCTTTTGGGGGAAAAAGTCCTCCCAGGGTGCACCTCGGTGGTGAAGACCTCCCTGCAAGCACCTTCCAAGTTCAAATGTTTCCCGTTCAGCTGCTCCCAAAAGTGCCTGGTGGGTGTGGCCTTTATGAAAAAGTGTAGGAGACAGAGGACAATTTGTCACAGGACTGGGTCGGCCTCCTTGCTGTGCTTACTGCAAACCTCCTTGGATGTTTCTGCCGGACAAGAACCTCAGACCCTAACCCTGGGGGCAGGCCCTGTGGGAACATGGCAGGTTGGAACATTCACTTTCTCCCAGCGTTCCTCAGATACATTTTATGAGCCCAGCCCTCCACATTTTGCTTTAAGGAAATGTTCAGTGCCAATGGAAGCATAACCCCCATAACTTTTGGAAAGGAAGTTCATCACCAACAACAACTGTGGCCAGCCCTTAATGACCATCTCAGGACAAAATTGTACTTTGTCTCTTGGGTCTCTTGGGAAGGGACACTAACTTGCCTTACATTACTTTTTGTCAGAATAACAGGATTGTGGAAGGGTCAAATAAAGACCACAGAGTCACCAAGGGTATTAATTTTGCATATTTCATCAACTGTCTTAATTTTTGCTGCTCCTGCTGCTTTATGTGAATTCTGGTTCATCCTGAATCTCACTGGCCTTAAAACACACAGCTCAGAACCAAATAAAGGAGAGAAGGCCTTTAATTCCTCCATCCATTTTGCCCGTCTTGTATGTATGTATGTATTTAAAAGATTTATATGGCCGCCCATCTTAAGCAACTCTAGGCGGCTCACAACAACAATAAAACCAATGATAAAACCATCATAAAACAGTAAAAACAGTGAAACAATAAAGCCAAAACTTTGCCGCAACCATCCCCTTGGGATGCCCCAGAGCAGGCTCAGCTACCCTCCTTCCATACTCTCTGCCTGCGCAATCTGATCCCAGCACCTCAGTAAAAAGCCAGATCTTAATGGCCTTCTGAAAGGCTAGGGAGGTAGGGGCCTGTCGGATTGCCAGTGGGAGGGTGTTCCACAAGGTGGGGGCAGCCATGGAAAAGGCAGACTCCCAAGGTCCCACTGGATGGGAAGATTTCAGGGAGGGGACCTAGAGTGTGCCCACCTTTTCTGATCTAGTGGGATGGCAGATATTCTGACTTTGACTTTGCTGCAGTATTTCTAAGGTGGAGGTCTCTACCTGTGGTATTTGTGGAGTGTTGGAAAACACCATGCTTCCATTCTGGGTTGAGCTAGAGGTGGAATTCTCTGAAGCATCCACTGGAAGATGGTGAAGTCCCTTCATACATCCTCAAAACAACTGTTTGGACTTTTCATGGGAAAGACTACGCCTTATCTGGGCATTCAGCTGTTCACCTGTACCTCTTCCCAAAGACAAATGCAAGTGACTCAGAACAGATTGCCTGAAGGATGTCTTGTGGTTCTGCAAATGGCTCAGCCCACTCCAAGTCTTTGCTTAGAGTTGTACCAACTGTGGCTGGCTGAGCAATATTTAGGCCAGAACTCTCTAGGAGCTGGAGCAGGGAAGGCCAGGGGTGTGTGTGCTCTGTGCTGGAGAAGTACAGCCAGTTCCCCATAACAGTCCTCTAAAGGAAGTGAAGGAGAACAAGAACTGCTTATACCCGGAAAGGCTCAAAACAATAGCCTTATCCCAAAAGGTCTCCCCTTCCCTGGGATGACTTACCTCACCTGTTATCACAGCAAGGGAGGGGGGAAAGGACTTCCTATTTGCCAGGAAGTCAGGCCCCCCAGAGGGCTACCTTTGCAGTGTGGGAGGAGGAGTAAGGGTCATCTTGCATTCACAGAGCACAGAAGCCACGTCCTCGGGGCTAAAGACCCTTCTTTTCCCACTATGGCACTGGGTCATACTGCCCTCCCTCCATCCCTGGGTTGGCAGAAAACTCTTGCCATCTTGCCATTGCTTCTCCTTCCTCTGTAAAGTCACTATACTCCAATGGTATAGTAAGAAAGCCCTAGTAGAAGTTGCCCTTGGATGATGTCAGAATACAGGCAAAACTCACCTTCAAAACACAATCAGCCTCACTCATGATGACATCACAGGGACACAGCCACAAAAAAGTTGCCAGACCTTGTATGTGTCAGGGTTAATGGGAGGGCAAGACATGGCCCAAGAGTGAGGACCCTGGAAAAATGCATCTGGAATCCATGCCTTTTTTATTCTTAAATAAAAATTTTGCTACCGTCCATCTTCTCCTCTTGGGGGAGATGGGCGGTAGCAAAATTTGAATAATAATAATAATAATAATAATAATAATAATAATAATAATAATAAAAATTCTGGAATCCATGGATAGATAGTCTCCCTTCCCCTCCCCACCAATTCCACACCCATTTTCTAGAGGCTTCTTCATTTGAGTGAGGCAGAAGCAATGGTAGTAACTTCTTCCATCTCCTGCCTCTGCCCACTCTACCTGTAGTCCTGGACGACAAGGGACAAGAAGTCTCTCCCTCCCCTCCCCTCCCCTCCCCTTTCCCTGCGGGGATGTATTGGAATATTATCCCTTGTTTTGCTATTTCTGCTGGATGGAGGGAGGGGAATGCATCTGATTAGGTAGGGACTTGTGGGCAAGGGACAGACCACTTTGTGTAGGAACATGCAAAGAGGAGGGGTGTATGCCTGTGTTTCTTCATTCCAGGGATAGAGAGATAGAGAATTCAGCCTGTTCATTAAATGTTTAAATAAATGTTGATTTATCTGTCATTTGAACCTCCTTTTCCTCCATTTCCCACCCAAGTTTGCAATAAATGGGAATTTAACAAGGTTGTTTGGGCAGATAAAATTACAGAGGTTGGAATAAAGAGAATGTGAGACTATATATGTCTTCCTTGGAATGTTATCTGGCCGTCTTATGAAGTCAGAGAAGTTCACCCAGTCCTCCATCATTCCTTCTGGTCACTCTTAAATATTTTCTTTGGGAATTATGCAATTATAAATATTGTCATCAAGGTCAAGTTACCCAGTGCATTGCCATTCAGTTGGAAATTATAGGCGCAGAATCATTTCTTCATTCACATCAACTGGTCATGAGATTCGCCCAGACCATTGCTAGGGCAGCAGGTCTATTGCCTTTGTGCTACCTGAACTACTCTAACTCCCAACAGAACCTTTAGGGATGTGCACAACGTTCCAAGCATTTGGGTTGGTGCCCAAACTCAGAAACACATTTCTGGTGCTTTAGCCCATGCGCAGAATGAAATGGCAGGATTGCCTGCAGAAGGGAGGGAGGGATATGCCACCCTGGGATGTTGGTAGCAGATGAAGAGAGAATGGGAGGGAGGGGTGATGAGGGCAACTAGGCTGGCATGAGAAGGGGTGAAATGCACCATATTTGCAGTCCATATTTGCACTTTACTGAGAACCTGGAACCCCAAAGCATTCTTGGTTTGGGTTTAGCTGAGCCACGGCTGAACAGAATGGTTGGGCAGAATCTATGGAACAGAATAGTTTGTTCCAGGGCAAAATAAAACATATTTCTCTTCATGCACAGCTCTAGAATCCTGGGAACTGACATTTAATAAGGACCCTTAGAATTTCCTTCCAGATCTCAACTTCTGGGGAAGAAATGGTGAACTGAAGACATTTAAAATTTCATGCCAAATATATGCTGTTTGCATCACAGCAAAATCAGATGCTCCTTTGGGACTGGACCCATGGCTATCAATGTAGCTTCCTTTTGACTAGACATAGATACCAAAGGGCATACAAATAGGTGAAACAATTAAAATCAATGGAATAAAAGAAAATTATGAATGGACCAAAAGAACTTTGTGTTTGGAGGCATGCTTTTAAAAAGCAGTGGCATCTTTATAAAAATGTATAGTTCCAGTGAAGCTGCTAGAATCAGGATTGATGTGCTACATGGAAATGCCTCAAGAAATCCTAAAGTAAAGGTTCAGGTTCTGTGCCTATTGGCACCCATGAGAAAGTATAATGGAGGCTCCAGAATTACACTAAAATGCCAGTGCTGCTTCTCGACTGAGGGGTTGGTGTTGGGGCTGTGGGTCCACCTGCACATCTGGATTGCCTGGAGTCTGACTTGCCATTTCCTATGGCTCTGAATAGGGGTAGCTGAGGAGGAGGCTTATCCTTGGCCTCTGTTCCTGTTTGTCGTCCCTTAGCCTCAGGTTTCTGGCCTGTATCTGAAAGCAGAGAGACTTGGACACTCTTGTCATCTGTGCCAGGCACACACTGCCCAGTCAGCCCCACTAGGTACATCAGGTCAGGAAATCAGCTCCACAGGAAGACTCAAACTCCTTTTACTGAGATTGGCTATAATAACAGAATCTTGCAAGTCTGACTGTGTTGTACTCCCCACCCCGCACAGCTGCCCCTTCTTGTACTCCAGTGAATCAGGCAGGCACTGCCTGAGCTGCTTCTGAATGTTATTGTCAGGTCCCCCCCAATCAAAGGATTCACAGAACCCCTTATCGGAGGATCTGCCATCATTTCCTTGTGAATGGTGTAGACTTTGTGTCGCCAGATGGGAGGGGGTGTGTGAGGTTGGACTGTGAAGTGGATTATTATGGCTATGGCAGACATCAAGGACAATGGGTTGAGATACACCAGGAACACCACCTGGACAGGAGAGGGGCGGGTGACATGCTTTCATGGGAAAGGGAACAAACTAAGGGAATGTAGTTTTAAATCTAGGTTTGAGCAGGAACTCTCCATTCACAGGTTTACTTCTGTACCGTTCATTTTGCTTCATTAAACAGTTAAAGGAATCTCAGCCTCTTGACTGTGATTGTGTGAATGCTCGAATGACCAGGTGCTGACATTAAGCTGCAAATCTTGTTTTATTCAAAAACTCTTCCTGAGAAAGTAACTCAGCTGAGAGTTAATGAATCATGCCTAAACATGGAAAATCCAGAGCCAAGCAGCCATCGCCTCTACCGTCATTGGAGAGGACAGTGCTGTATGCCAAGCTGGACAAGGAAAAAGTTGAGTCAGAGGAGAGCTCCAGGAGCAGGGACAGCAAGTGTGAGATGGAACCCCGGATGAACACCATGGAGTTGGAAAGTGCTCTTCTCTCCCTCAATTTCAAGAGAGAGCCTCAGATGCCAAGCATGATCATAGAAGAGCCACTGATGGGACCTTTGCAGGCCTGTGCCAGAGAAGAGAGATAAAGACTCCCTCTACCTGTAGAGGCACAAGTAAGAGTGCAGAGCCCTGGATCTCATGGGACTACCTCAGACCACAATGGGACTCCACAAGAAATGTGAGGTTTGGAGACGAGGATGTCTGCCATGGAAGTGGTGTTGCAACAAGTGTCAAAAACCCTTGAAATCATGGCATACCCCTTAGCAGAGATCTCAACCCAGCTCTCCAGAGTGGCATCACAAGACTCATGGGGAAGGCAATGCACCCTAACACCAACCCAGAACTTTGAATCCCCAGTGAGGTGCCGGAGGAGTGGAGACCACCAGGAGAGACAAGGCAAGTGGGGGAGAGCTGCACCCAGCGAGGTGATGCTGGCAGTGACTGTGAAAGAGATACAAGTTAAATTCAATGGTGATCCACAACAGCTGGCATTCTTCTTGACCAATGTGTCCATTTACATGAAAGAATATGGGTCCTGCTTTCCCACTGAGTACAAGAAAGTGAGTCAGGTGGGTGCCAGGCTTCAGGGAACTGCAGCAGAATGGTTTGTGCAACTGCACGATGCCATGGCCCCAGAGCTGAACAACCTACGAGACTTCATGAGGGCATTGAAAGAGCAGTTTGAAGACCTGCTCGACAAGATGATAGCGAAGGTGGGCATCCAGCAGCTTAGGCAAGTGGGGAGGACTGTGGCGGATTATGCCATGGAGTTCAAAGCCCTTGCTGGGAAAGTGGTGGACTGGTCAGAGACCACCAAAATTGACTATTTCAAGGGGGGCTTGCAGCCAGAGATCCTGAGGTGGGCACTATGCTGCAGAGACCCCCCCACCTTAAAAGAATGGATTTGCCTAGCAGGCGAGGTTGAGAACACTCAATACCAATTCCTTAGGCAAATCTGAGTGCAAGCAACAGGGAAGAATACCAGAGCCCCGGGGTAGTTTCCCTTTGCCCAGCGAAAGCTATTTCATGACAAAGAAGACTTAAAGGACCACACCTGGAAGAGAGGGAGCTGTTTCAAGTGTGGTAAAGACACCCACTGAGCAGCAGAATGTCCCTGCGGAAAGCCCCTATGCACCTAAAGGAGGAACCAAGCCAACTAAGACCCCACCAACCAGGCACAAGGTGACTGCCGCAGCAGCACTGGCATGCCAAGAACCAGATGTGAAGCCCCTAATGGAGTGAAGCGAGGACTCTGACCAGGAGGAACAGAAACCAGTGGGAAACAATTTTCACCTATTCTAGCTTGTGCCCATGAACAGGTGGAGACTTCTTGGCACAACACGCCAACTTCAGAAGAAGACAAAGAAGACCCTTTGGTGAGTGATGATTGCCCCACCTTGTTGGTCAAAGTAGAGATAAAAAACTTAAGAACTCGACACAAAGCCAATTTGACAGTGATGTTAGACTCAGGGTGTACAAAATGCTTAATACACCCCACTTTAATTGACACACTGAGCCTCAAGACTAAGAGACTTAAGCAACCAATTGTATTTACTCAGATGGATGGTTCTATTGCCCATAGGGATCCAGCTGAATTCCGAACTGAGACTGTAGCCATGAGGTTGGGGGGGCATAAGGAAACCTTGCAATTCATTGTTGCCCCTATTTTCAACTACTCCATCATCCTGGGGCTCCCATGGCTAAAGGGTAGGAAACCACAAATAGACTGGAAGTCTGGTGCCTTATTGTTTAAGGAAGGCACCAGCAACCTATTTGCTGTGCCACAAAATGGATAGAATGTAGCGGGGATTCTCCTCAATCAAATTCCAACAGGCACACCTGAGGCCCCCTTAGACATTCCATCTGATTATTCTGATTTCCTTGATGTTTTTGACAAAAAAGAATGTGACCAACTGCCTCCTCACAGGAAAACCGATTGTGCCATTGAAATTGACCCAAAAGCTAAGCTACCCAAACCAAAGATGTATGCAATGACAGAAATGGAGAAAACGGTTCTCAGAGAACTTATAGACAAAAACTTGGAGAGAGGTTTTATTGAGCCTGCTAACTCCCCCTTAGCCACCTCAGTACTTTTCCGGGCAAAGAAAGATGGCTCTCAGACTTTGTACTGATTACTGCTGAATAAATGCAATCTCAATAAGCAATCAATACCCTCTCCCCTTAATGAAAGAAATGCTAGGACATCTATCAGAGGGAAGGGTGTTCACCAAACTTGATATCAGAGAAGCCTACTTTAGAATCCGAATCAGGGAGGGGGATGAATGGAAAACTGCCTTTAACTGCCCTCTGGGTTCCTACCAATATAAAGTGCTCCCATTTGGATTGTGTCATGTTCACTGATTCAATGTAGTTTATACATCATAACGTTTCACATGCCATGGCGCTGACACGCATTTCTGTTTGGGAGGGAGCTGCTGTGAGACCTTGTACCAAGCTCTGTATGTGAAATCAGTACAATGGAATGTGTTTGGGTTATGTTCTCTGTTCAAGGACTTTTCCCGCAGTCCATCAGAAACCGTTAGGAGCACCTGGGATTGTGAACTTGGGAAGATTCTATGGGGGGAGGGATTTCATTTGCACTGAGGGTTTTTAGTTTGCATTTGGCGTGCTTTCATCATTCTCAGCTTTCTCTGTGATCCTGCATACTATTCTTTAATAAATCAGATATCTTTGAATTCCTACTCATGAGCCTGATGGTGTTTTAGAATAGGCAACCATTACATAAAGCTGAGAATCCCCAAAGTTGTACCATTAGCTCCTACCAAGATCAGTCTCTTGTGAGGGAAAATAGTTAACGATGGCTGAGTCAAGATCCACGACCTGGGGACTCGAGGAGATGGCTAGCTTGATGCCCGAGTTGATGGTCAAGAGCGGAGAACTGAATCTCACCCCACAACCTTCAGAATCCCGAGACCTGTTAAGCAAGGAATCGAATTCCAATTCTAATGCAGAGGAATCTGACAACGGGGAAGAGCCAAAGCAACCGGCACCCAGCGAATTGCTCGCAGAATTGATCACCTTGGATGAAGTGGGGGAACCCCAACCAGGGATGTCAGGGATGTCCTGGAAGTATCAATTCCCACTAACCCCAGACAAAGAATCTACTATGGTGTCAACTGAGAGGAAAGGCTGAGCACGCTCAGCATACCTTCATGAAAACAAGAAAACCTGAAAAACCACCTGCCACCATGAGAGGACCCTGAAGTGCTATGACTGCTGCCCGACCAAGCTATAGAGCCTGGGATGAGGAGAGAGATCAGCGCTACGAGGGGGGTCAGTTGATTGCCCAAAAGCCAAGGCTGGAGATTGAGTGCGGAAGCCACTGGCCAAATTGCCCCCCCCCCCACAGCGAATGACAGCAGCAAAAGGGACAGCCGATGCTGAAGAAGTAATCTACTTCTCAGGAGAGTCTGAAGACAACTCTATGGAGCTGGTGGGAAATGCCAGCCACCTGCCATGAAGGGTGCCAGCAGGCAGGTGGAAGAGGATGGGTGCGAAGATGCTATGGTGAGTGCTGACTGTCCCACTTTAGCAGTAAAAATGAAATTGGGTTCCCTCACAAAAATTACAGAGGTATGGGCTTTAGTTGACTCTGGATGTTCCAGGTGTTTAATTCACCCTGAACTGGTTGCTGCTTTGGAACTGCCTAGTTTCCCCCTCCAGCATCCTTTGATCTTCACACAGTTGGATGGTTCAACAGCGGGGGGGAGGGGGGGTGGCAACCCATTTCATTGGAACTGTGGCAATGCAAATGGGCAGACACCATGAGACTTTGAAATTCGTTGTAGCACCTGTTGGCAATCCCTTGGTAATCCTGGGGATCCCCTGGTTGACCTATCGAAGCCCATATATAAACTGGGAGCACAGAACTGTGACTTTTAAAGATGGATTTTACCAAGCTCCTACAGTGGAGATAGTTGCATGTGTGGGGGTTGGAAGGGCAGTGATCGCTATGCCACACCCTGATTTGCCACATTTAGAAGGCTTGCCTGCTAAATACCAAAACTTTGCAGACGTATTTGGGGAGATGGAAGCAGATCAGTTACACCACCCCCCCCCCACTGGAAAACTGACTGTGCAATAGAGTTGGTCCCCAGTGCTCAATTGCCCAAGCCAAAAATTTATCTGATGACTCAGAAGGAGCTCGAGGCATTATGGACTTCATTGACAAAAATCTGTCAAGGGGGTTTATTGAACCTGCAAATTCCCCAGTTGGGGCTCCTGTGTTATTCCGGGAAAAGAAAGATGGCACGCTTCAACTCTGTACGGACTATCGAGGGTTAAATTCCATCTCTATTGTCAACAAGTACCCTTTGCCCCTCATGAAGGACATGTTAGCTCATTTGTCAAAAGGCAAGATTTTCTCCAAGCTCGATCTTCGTGAAGCCTATTTCCGCATTCCCATAAAAGCTGGAGATGAGTGGAAAACTGCTTTTAATTGCCCACTAGGATCGTTTCAGTACAAAGTCCTCCCTTTTGGGTTGGCAGGAGCACCCGGAGTCTTCATGCAATTGATTAATGAAGTATTACATGATCATTTGTTTAAAGGGGTCCTGGTTTATTTAGATGATGTTCTCATTTACACTGAAACCAAGGAGGAACACAAATGCCTCCTCAGACAGGTGTTATGCAAACTTAGAGATGCTAAACTCTATGCCAAACTTTCCAAATGTGCATTTCACAAAATCCATCTTGACTTTCTGGGCTACCGAGTGTCTGACTAGGGTACAGAACTGGACCCTGCAAAAATTCAGGTGATTCTAAGTTGGGAACGTCCCCGCACCCGGAGGCAATTACAAAGATTCCTAGGGTTCAGTAATTACTATCGGCAATTTATCCAGGGGTTCGCTGAGATTGCTCTGCCCCTCACTGATTTACTCCATACTTGGGGGAGACACACAAAGTAAAAAACCCTGGGGCAGTGCTGAATTGGACGCCTGAATGCCAGGCAGCATTTGAGAAATTAAAAACCCTTTTCACTGCTGAGCCTATTCTACACCAACCTGATCCTGAACGACCCTTTGTGGTCCAAGTCAATGCTTCTGACTCCTCTGTTGGGGCTATTTTGTTACAAAAGGATTCAGAAAACCACTTAAAACCCTGCGCTTATCTATCCAGGAAAGTTTCTGAAACAGAATGCCATTGGCATGTTTGAGAAAAGGAGGTGTTTGCTGTAAAAGCAGCTTTAGAAACCTGGTGCCGTCTCCTTGAAAGCGCTAAATGCCCTTTCGAGGTTTGGACCGATCACAGGAATTTGGAAACCCTCCGCACCTCACGACATCTCAACCCTAAACAGATTTGCTGGGCTCAGTTTTTCAGTCACTTTAACTTCCAGTTAAAATTTATTCCAGGAAAGAAAAACTTTCTGGCTGATGCTTTGTCACGATTGCCTCAGGACCTTGACCAGGTGGCAGATGTGGTTGGGACTGTTCTCACTGAACCACAACTGGGCTTATTTGCTGTCACTCGGAGCCAGACCCGTGCACAGGCAACCCCGCCCCCAACCCAGTCTGGGAAGCGGAAAGTGCAAGTTCCTTGTCAGTTACAGAAGGACTTTCTCCAGGTGCTGAAATCTGACACTTGGTTGCTAGCTAATAGAGACAATGTTTCTTTTGAAAATGGTCTGGGGTGAGTGGAACATCACCTTTATGTGCCTGAAACTTTAAGAGCTGATGTTTTGCAGAATTCCCATTATGATAAACTTGCTGGACACTTTGGTTTTGTCCAAACCTTGCATTTGGTTCATCATCAATTTTGGTGGCCAACCTTAAGGCATGATGTAAAAGACTATGTTGCTTCCTGTCCTGTTTGTGCCATGTAAAAACGAAAAGGGGGGAAACCACAGGGGCTTCTACAGCCCATGGCCAGCCCATCCTGCCCCTGGGATGAGATTTCTATGGATTTCATTGTGGACCTACCTCCCAGTCAAAATAAAACTGTCATTTGGGTTGTAAATGATTTTTTTCTCTAAACAAGCTCATTTCATTCCATGTGCATCCATCCCGTCAGCCCCACAATTAGCATGCCTATTTCTCCACCACATCTACTGCCTCCACGGTAGCCCCTCCTGTTTAATTTCTGATCATGGCACACAGTTTACTTCCCAGTTTTGGAAATCACTTTTAAAATTGATTGGCGCTAAACAAGCACTGTCCACATTGTCCCATCCACAGACTGACAGTTCTACTGAGATTTTAAATTCCACTCTTGAACAGTTTCTTAGAGCATACATTAACTACCATCAGGACGATTGGGTGGAGTTGTTACCTTTTGCTGAAGTTGTTTACAACAATGCTGTGCATCAAAGTAGTGGACAAACCCCTTTTCATGTAGTTTCTGGTCACAACTTTGCTCCCATCCCTGAACTGCCACAGCCCCCTTCCCAAACTTGTTCTGAGTCTGACTGGGCTGTTAAACTGTCTGATTCCTGGCCAGTAATTCAACAAACTTTGGCTGATGCCCAGGCTGCTTACAAGTCTCAAGCTGATAAGCATCGTTCTTTACAACACAACTTCAAAGTTGGGGATCAGGTCTATCTATCTACTAAGTTTATCAAATCACCTCAAACCTCTAAAACACTTGCTCCCAAATTCATTGGTCCTTTTCCTGTTGTTCATTGTGTCAATCCAGTTACTGTTAAATTGGAACTGCCTCACAATTTGAAGCGCTTGCACCCTGTTTTCCATTGCAGCTTGCTTAAGACTGTGCACCACTCACCACATTGGCACCCTCAACCTCCTCCTCCTGCTCCAATTATGATTGATGGCCACCAACACTTTGAAGTCAAGGACATCGTTGATTCTTGCAAGCTTCGAGGCACCCTGCAGTATCTGGTCCGATGGAAACACTGTCCTCATCCTGAATGGGTGTCTGCTCGCCATGTTAATGCTCCTGATTTTGTTTGCCGTTTCCACCTTGCTTACCCTTTGAAGCCTGCTGCTTAGTGTTTTCTTTCTTTTGGGGGGCAGTATGTCATATTCACTGTTTCAATGTGCACTGTACATCGTAACGTTTCACATGCCATGGCTCTGACGCACGTTTCTGTTTGGGAGGGAGCTGCTGTGAGACTTTGTACCAAGCTCTGTATGTGAAATCAGTACAATGGAATGAGTTTGGGTTATGTTATCTGTTCTAGGACTTTTCCCACAGACCATCAGAAACTGTTAGGAGTGCCTGGGATTGTGAACTTGAGAAGATTCTACAGGGGAAGGGATTTCATTTGCACCAAGGGTTTTTAGTTTGAATTTGGCACGCTTTCATCATTCTCAGCTTTCTCTGTGATCCTGCATACTATTCTTTAATAAATCAGATATCTTTGAATTCATATGCATGAATCTGATGGTGTTTTAGAATAGGCAACCATTACAGATTAGCTGGGGCCCCTGGAGTATTTATGCAATATATTAATGAGGTCCTCAATGAGCATTTGTATAAAGGAGTCTTAGTTTATTTGGATGACATCTTAATTTATGCTGCCAGTTTGGAGGAACACATTCCTCTGGTTAGGAGAGTCTTGCAAAAGCTGAGAAATGCCAAACTATATGCTAAGCTCTCTAAATGTGAGTTTCACAGGTCCCAGTTGGACTATTTGGGCTATTGTATTTCTTCAAATGGCATCAAAATGGACCCTGCCAAAATACAAGACATAATTGAATGGGAACCCCCTCGTACAAGGAGACAACTTCAAAGTTTCCTAGGCTTCACCAATTTCTACAGAAATATTATTCCCCAATTTGCGCAAATTGCTTTGCCCCTTACAGACTTGCTTAAAACTAGAGGGAGCAGGGAGACACGGAAAGTCACCTCCCTGGGGGCTAAACTTCCCTGGACTCCTGATTGTCAAACTGCTTTTGACCATTTAAAGCTTCTTTTCACCAGGGAACCTATTTTAGCCCACCCAGACCCAAGCCACTCCTTCATTGTTCAGGCTGATGCCTCTGACTCAGCTGTTGGGGCCGTCTTGGTTCAAAAAGATGAGACCAGCTTCACCCGCCCATGTGCATATCTCTCCTGCAAGTTCTCAGATACTGAGCATAACTGGCCTATTTGGGAAAAGGAAGCTTTTGCTGTAAAAACTGCTCTTACACAGTGGAGGCATTTGCTAGAGGGAGCTGGGCATCCCTTTGAAGTTTG
Source organism: Candoia aspera (assembly GCF_035149785.1). Classification (NCBI taxonomy): domain Eukaryota; kingdom Metazoa; phylum Chordata; class Lepidosauria; order Squamata; family Candoiidae; genus Candoia; species Candoia aspera. Next base: position 22,775,267 of record NC_086164.1, read on the forward strand.
GACTGATCACAAAAACCTGCAGGCTTTACAAACTCATAGGAAATTAAATGGCAAACAAATTCGCTGGGCTCAATTTTTTAGCCATTTTAATTTCACCCTAAACTTCCTCCCTAGGAAGAGGAACTTCCTTGCTGATGCACTTTCTCACCTTCCACAATATAATGCTGTGCAGACTGAAATTGTAGACATAGTCTTTTCCCAGTAACAGCTTGGACTGGCTTGCATAACGTGCAAACAAACAGTAGCCGAAAAAGTGAAAGTGCAGACAGACCTGAAAGAGGAATTGCTTCAGGTGCTCCCTTAACGATCCCTGGCTACAATGTAACAAAGCCCAATTGGCTGAAATTGACAACCTCTGGTATTGCAACGGTAAAATCTACGTGCCTGAGTCTCTTCACCAGACGATTTTACATTGTTCCCATGATGTTAAATCTGCAGGTCATTTTGCTTTCACAAAAACTCTACACTTGGTGAGGAGCCAGTTTTGGTGGCCCTCCCTTCGCTCTGATGTACAGTCCTACATCACCTCATGCCATGTCTTTGTCCAAGCAAAGAGGAAGGGGGGGAAACCACAGGAATGTTACAAACCATCATCTCCCCCAAAGCCCCATGGAAAGAAATCACCATGGATTTCATCATGGATTTACCTGAGTAAAAATAAAACAGTTATTTGGACTGTGATTGACTTGTTTTCCAAACAGGCTCATTTTATACTTCGTGTCAAGATCCCAACTGCTTAACAGTTAGCAAAATTATTTCTCACTCACATCTACAGGATCCACAGGTTTCCCACACATGTAATTTCAGATAGAGGTGTGAAATTTACTTCAAAGTTTTGGTGCACATTTTTAAAATTAATTGGAGTACAACAATCACTCAGCTCATCAAACCATCCAGAAATGGATGGATTGACTGAATGTGCTCAGTCTACTCTAGAGCAATTTTTACTTTGTTACATCAGCTTTCAATAGGATGATTGGGTTGACCTCCTCCCGTTTGCTGAACTTGCTTACAATAATGCTGTACATACAAGCACTGGCTTTTCCCCATTTCATATTGTCTATGACCAGGACTTTGTTCCCATTCTGGAACTTCAACTGCAATCTTTGCCTGATTCCTCCATGGCTGACTGGGCTGCCCAGATCACCACGAACTGGCCTGTCATTCGCAGTGCTTTAGATCATGCACACAACACCCACAAAAAATTTGCTGATCGCCATAGGCACCCAGAAATGAAATTTAAAGTTGGTGACTTGGTGTATTTGTCCAGTAAATTTTTATGCTCCCAACAACCTTCTAAGAAGCTTGCCCCTAAATTTGTTGGACCTTTTCCAATCACCAAAATCATTAATCCTGTGTCAGTACAATTACAATTACCTCCCACTCTTAAGCAACTCCATCCTGTTTTTCATTGCAGCTTGCTTAAACCTGCCCCAGAACATTCTAAGTGGCACCAGCCTGCAGCAACCCCTCCACCTATCATGATCAATGGCCATCAACACTTCAAAGTTAAAGACATTCTGGACTCTCATTTTTTTCACAAATCTCTACAGTACTTAATTCAATGGAAATGTTTTCCAGATCCTGAGTGGGTTGATGCATGTCATGTTAATGCTCCTATTTTAACAAGAAAATTTCATTCCAGATATCCTGCAAAGTCCTCACCTTATTGAACCTCTTCTTATTTTGCCTCCATTTATTACTGTTTTATTGCTTTCTATTGTTTCTCTTTACCTTTCTTGGGGGGACAATATGTCAGATCCCTCTGACCAAAGGATTCACAGAACCCCTTATCAGAGTATCTGCCATCATTTCCTTGTCAATGGTGTAGACTCTATGTCACCAGATGGGAGGGGTTGTGTGAGGTCGGACTGTGAAGTGGATTATTATGGCTATGGCAGACATCAAGGACAATGGGTAGAGATACACCAGGAACACCACCTGGATAGGAGGGAGGGGGTGACATGCTTTCATGGGAAAGGGAACAAACTAAGGGAATGTAGTTTTAAATCTAGGTTTGAGTGGGAACTCTCCATTCGCAGCTTTACTTCTGTGCTGTTCATTTCACTTCATTAAACAGTTAAAGGAATCTCAGCCTCTTGACTGTGACTGTGTGAATGCTCGAATGACCAGATGCTGACAGTTAACTTGTTCTAGACTTAAGAAATGTTTCAGCCCCTTTTGCCTAGGTAACAGCTCCTGTATGTTTCCATGCAAGTCATCTTCCTTACTCTCTACAACCCTTCCTGTCAGATCCAGGGGGCTCATCCCTGGCAAAGATACTTTCACATTTGGGGCTCAAACTAGGGTTCCTGGTGAGCTAGGTTTTCCATATCAGAAGGACCTCTTCATCTTTGATTAACATTTCCCACACTTCTTTGGATGAATGGGGTGGGGGCTGGGATTCTTCTGTTGTTTTGTACCAAGGTCTCAACCTGTCATGCTTGGCTGTCACCTCCCATGTATGTCTTCACCTCCATCTCCCAAGTGTTTCTTTTCATTCACAATAGAGGCCACATAACCACCACCATCACTCCTGCCCATCTTTCATTTGCCACAAAGACTTTGGCTCTTGAGACAAGAATTCTTCTACCCCAGAGAGGCAATTTTTCCTTCTGGTTAAAATATTGATAAGAAGTCCAACAAAAATAATCAAGAAAACAAATGAAGCAATTACAATCATTAATTGTATTACAATCTCTGCTGTAAGTCCTGAAATTGGTGATCCCAGGGGTGTTCCTTTGATCTGTTGGTATATTTCTCCATCAGACTGAAAGTAGGTTGTAAGGCAGAGGTTGATGAGGTCCATTATCCTGGGTATATCCCAGAACTAGCAAAGGAATCCATGGCTGCAGTTCTGTGCAACACACCTGACCTAGCCAAATACACCAAAATAGAAATACCCATAGCAGAGATTGTAACACAGCATCTGAAAAGGATAGCTGTCATGTTCACTGTTTCAATGTGCATTGTACATTGTAACGTTTCACATGTCAAGTTAAGTTGTGGATGCGTGTTCTGTCTGGGAGGGGTCTGCAAACTCCTTCTGCTGGGCTTGTTATCTGTCTTCAGGGCAATGGAATGTGTTTGGGTTATCTACTGTGTTCAAGGTTTTCTTCCCAGGAGATCAGCAGAACTCGTTACCAGCACTTGAGGTGGGGAATTTGAAACAGTTGGGTGAGGGGAGGGATTATGTTTGTACCGAGGGTTTTTAGTTTGTATTTGGTGCACTTTTGCTCATTCTCAGCTTTCTCTGTATTTGCGTACTATTCTTTAATAAACCAGATATTATTAAGCTTTTGCTTGTGAGTCTGAGTCTGTTAGGATAGGCAATCATTACATAAAGCTGAGAATCTTAAAGTTTTACTGTTAGCCCTTTCCAGACTTGTTCTGTGAGGGAATAGAGCTAGTGATGACAGAACCCAAATCCAAGACCGGTGGAAGCAAAGAAATGAGTGACGAGGTGCCCGATTCCATGGTTAGGAGAACAGAGAGGAACCCTACTCCAGAAACCTATGGGGTCCAGGAGGGTTCAAGTTCCAGCCCGGAGGAAGAGGAGATTGGAGAAGAAAGAGCACCTGAAACCACTGGGGAATCGTCAGGTGAGCTAATCACCTGGGATGAGGCACAGGGATCCCTACCAGGGACATCCAGGACATCCTGGAAGCAGTGGTACCCGTTATCCCCAATTGTCGTAAGGATGGAGGGGAGGCAGCAGGATGAACGAGGAAAGGAGGACTCTCAAACCCCTGAAAGGCTAAGGGTAATGGAGGCGAAATTGGAGTCGATGGAGTATATGTTTAAGAAATGGACAATGGCATGGGGGCCCCAGGTGAGGAGCAAAGGGGGATCAAGTGCCAGGTATTCATCCCCTCCCCTCCCGTGGCACCACTGCTGGAGAGAGGCAGTAGATGGCACAGGGCTGAGGCGAGACCTCCCAGAGTTCAGCTCGCAAAATCCCCGCCTCGAGATCGGAGATCCCCAGCAAGCAGGGGTGCGAGTGGGTGACCAGATGTGGGACAGGGGCTGCCTGGAGCGGGAGTGAAAGACTTTGGCATCAAATTTGACGGGGATCCAACTAAGTTGTCATTCTTCCTCACCAATGCAGAGTTATATGGATGAATTCAGGCCGTATTTCCGTTCAGAAAGAGCCAAAGTGAATGCCATTGCCAACAAGTTGAAAGGGAGAGCAGCTGACTGGTACATTCAGTTATGCAAGGGCGAAGCTCCTGAGCTGGAGGAGTTCGAAGAATTCCTGTGGGCATTGAAGTTGCACTTCGTAGACCCCTTAGCCAAGGAAAGAGCAAAAAGAGCTTTAAAGGAGCTCAGCCAGGGGCAGTGATCAGTAGCAGACTATGCCCTGGAGTTTAAGGCTTTGGCTGGGAAGATTGAGGACTGGTCCCAATCTACATTAATTGAGCGGTTCAAAGAGAGTCTGAACATGGAGGTCCTGAGGTGGGCGTTGGGCAGAGATGACCCAGACCCCCTGTATGAATGGATACAGCTGGACAGGAAGGCTGAGCATGCCCAAGAGACCTTTTCGCAGGCAAAGAGGGTGGCGAGGCAAGCGGTGATCATTAAGGGACCCCGAACCGCTGCAGCAGCTGTGAAGCCTGGGTATCGAGCCTGGGAGGAGGAGAGGGGGCGATGTTATGCCAAAGGGCAATGCCTCCAGTGCAGGAAGGAGGTCCACAGGACGGCTGCTTGACCGAAAGCCAAGGCAGTGGATCAGTCAGGAAAAGCAGTGGGCAAATCGCCATCACTGACCAGGGAAATGATGGTGGCCAAGGGAGAGACCAAAGTTGATGAGGTACCCTACTTCGGTGGAGAGGAGGAAAATGATCCTAAAGAGCTGGTGGGAAATGCCAGCCACCTGCTCTGAAAAGTGCCTGTGGGCAGGTGGAGGAGGACGGGCGTGAAGATCTTTTGGTGCTAACTGTCCCACTCTGAATGTGAAGGTAAAGTTGGGCTCCCGCATGAAGACTGTTGAGGTTTGGGCGTTAATTGACTCGGGGTGTTCACGGTGCTTAATGCACCCAGACGTGGTTGCTGCTTTGGACCTACCAAGCTTCCCCCTTCAGCACCCCATGGTTTTCGCCCAAGTGGATGGTTCAGAAGTGGGGGGGGGCTGGTGACCCATTTCACAGGAATGGTGGCGTTGCAATTAGGTAGCCACCGTGAGGGGCTAAAGTTTGTAGTGGCACCTGTTGGTCATCCCTTAGTCATCCTAGGGATTCCCTGGTTGGTCCAAAGAAACCCCTACATAAACTGGGAGCACAGGACTCTGACTTTTTCAGATGGCTTTTACCAAGCCCCTACGGAGGACCGAGTTCCTTGTGCTGCGGTGGGGAGGGCTGCAGCAGCAACCCCACGTTTTGCTGTGACACCTCTGGAGGGCTTGCCAGATAGATACCAGGAGTTTGCTGATGTGTTTGGGGAGATGGAAGTGGACCAACTCCCTCCTCATCGAAAAACTGACTGTGCGATAGAGTTGGTCCCCAATGCTCAACTGCCCAAGCTGAAGATTTATGCAATGACTCAAAAAGAGCTTGAGGCGCTACGTGGCTTTGTTGATAAAAACTTGGCCAGGGGATTTATTGAACCAGCGAATTCTCCAGTCAGAGCCCCCGTGCTGTTCCGGGACAAAAAGGATGGCACACTGAGACTCTGTACAGACTACCGGGGGTTAAATGCCATCTCAATATCAAACAAGTACCCTTTGCTGTTAATAAAAGATATGTTAGCCCATTTGTCAAAGGGCAAAATCTTCTCCAAGCTGGATTTGCGGGAAGCCTATTTCCGCATCCGCATTCGAGAGGGGGATGAGTGGAAGACTGCTTTTAATGGTCCATTGGGTTCCTTCCAGTACAAAGTCCTGCCTTTTGGGTTGGCGGGAGCACCTGGGGTGTTTATGCAACTGATTAATGAAGTGTTACATGACCATTTGTTCAAAGGGGTACTGGTGTATCTAGATGATGTTTTGATTTATACGGAGACTGAGGAAGAGCATGAACGCCTCATTAGGCAGGTGCTTAACAAGCTTAGGAGTGCCAAACTTTATGCCAAACTGTCCAAATGTGAGTTCCACAAAACTCGACTTGACTATCTGGGGTATAGGATATCTGACAAGGGAATTGAGATGGACCCTGTAAAAATCCAAGCGATATTGGGGTGGGAATGCCCACGTACCAGAAGGCAACTACAAAGTTTCCTCGGATTTAGCAACTATTACCTACAGTTCATCCAGGAGTTCGCTGAAATTGCTTTGCCCCTTACTGATTTACTATGTACCAAGGGGTTGGGGGACACATGCAAGGTGAAGAAGCCGGGGGCAGTACTCAATTGGACACCTGAGTGCCAGGCAGCTTTCAGAAAACTTAAAAGCCTTTTCACTGCTGAACCCATTTTGCAGCACCCCGATCCCATGCGACCCTTTGTGGTTCAAGTGGATGCTTCTGATTTTTCAGTTGGGGCACCTCTGCTGCAAAAAGATTCTGACAATCATTTGAAGCCTTGTGCTTCTTTGTCCAGGAAGTTTTCTGAGACCGAAAGGAGGTGGCATGTTTGGGAGAAGGAGGCTTTTGCAGTAAAGGCAGCTCTAGAAGCATGGTGCCACCTCTTAGAGGGGGCTAAATGTCCTTTTGAAGTTTGGACTGACCATAAAAATTTAGAAGCACTTCGCACCCCCCGGAAGCTCAGTCCTAAACAAATTCGCTGGGCTCAATTTTTTAGTCGGTTCGATTTCCAGCTGAAGTTTATTCCAGGTAAGAAAAAGTTCCTTGCTGATACTCTCTCACGGTTACCCCAAGATTCTGTCCATGCGACTGAGATCGTGGGTACTGTGTGGACAGAGCCACAGCTGGGTCTGCAGGCTGTAACATGCAGTCAAACCCGGGCACAGCTGCCTCAGACCCAGGTTGCACTGGCAGGGAGGAGGACACAGATTCCCTCTCAATTGCAACAACAGTTTCTCCAGACACTGAAATCTGATACTTGGTTGCAGGTGAACAGAGACAATGTTTCCTTTGACAGCGGTTTAGCTTGGAAGCAAAATCGCCTCTATGTGCCTGAACAGTTGCGGGCTGAAATTCTAACCCGTTCTCATGATGACAAGGTGGCTGGGCACTTTGGGTTTGTGAAAACGTTGCACCTGGTCAGGCACCAGTTTTGGTGGCCCACTCTGAGTCATGATGTAAAAGACTATGTCGCCTCCTGTCCTGTGTGTGCCATGTCGAAATGAAAAGGGGGTAGAAAGCAAGGGCTCCTACAGCCAGTGGCGAGCCCATCCCGCCCGTGGGAGGAGATTTCTGTGGATTTTATTGTTGACCTTCCTCCCAGCCAGAAGAAGACAGTAATTTGGGTAGTCAAGGATTATTTTTCCAAGCAAGCCCATTTCATTCCATGTGCTTCTATCCCTTCTGCCCCACAATTGGCACACCTTTTTCTAATTCACATCTATAGGCTCCACAGTAGCCCCTCCCGTTTGGTCATGGACCGCGGGACACAGTTCACTTCCCAATTTTGGAAATCATTTTTGAAACTGATTGGCACCAAGCAGGCATTGTCCACTGCATCGCATCCTGAGGCTGACAGATCTATGGAGGTTTTAAATTTGACCCTTGAACAATTTTTAAGGGTGTTTATAAACTACCAACAGGACAATTGGGTTGATTTGCTCCCTTTTGCTGAAGTGGCTTACAACAATGCCGTCCATCAGAGCACGGGGCACACCCCTTTTCGGGGAGTTTTGGGATGGGACTTCATGCCCATCCCTGAGTTGCCACAACCTCCTACCCAGCCCTGTTCTGCTTCTGATTGGGCTGCTCAGCTGGCTGATTCATGGCCGGTGATTCAGCAGGCTTTGGCTGATGCCCAGTCTGCTTACAAATTGCAGGCAGACAAGCGTAGAGATGTTCAGCCTGATTTTAAAGTTGGTGATCAGGTGTATCTGTCCACCAAGTTCATAAAATCCCCACAGCCGTCATGGAAATTGGCACCAAAATTTGTTGGCCCTTTCCCCATTATTGGCATTGTAAATCCGGTCACTTTTAAGTTGGATTTACCTCACAATCTGAAACATTTGCATCCTGTTTTTCATTGCAGTTTGCTCAAGCCTGTCAGCCACTCTTCCCAGTGGCATGCCCAGCCTCCTCCCCCTGCTCTGATCATGATTGATGGGCAGCAGCATTTTGAGGTGAAGGATGTTCTTGCTTCCCGCAGGCTTCGTGGCACACTTCAGTACCTTGTCCGCTGGAAGCACTTCACGCACCCTGAATGGGTGTTGGCTCGCAACGTTAACGCTCCTGTTTTAGTTAGACGTTTTCATTTAGCTTGCCCTTTGAAGCCTGCTCCTTGATATTTTGACTTTGTTTTGGGGGGGCGGTATGTCATGTTCACCGTTTCAATGTGCATTGTACATCGTAATGTTTCGCATGTCAAGTTAAGTTGCAGATGCGTGTTCTGTCTGAGAGGGGTCTGCAAACTCCTTCTGCTGGGCTTGTTATCTGTCTTCAGGGGAATGGAATGTGTTTGGGTTATCTACTGTGTTCAAGGTTTTCTTCCCAGGAGATCAGCAGAACTCGTTACCAGCACTTGAGGTGGGGAATTTGAAACAGTTGGGTGAGGGGAGGGATTATGTTTGTACCGAGGGTTTTTAGTTTGTATTTGGTGCACTTTTGCTCATTCTCAGCTTTCTCTGTATTTATGTACTATTCTTTAATAAACCAGATATTCTTAAGCTTTTGCTTGTGAGTCTGAGTCTGTTAGGATAGGCAATCATTACAATAGCATTCCCACATATACAACCCAAAGTATGGATCCGGTATGTAGATGACACTTTTGTCATAATACAAAAGAAACAACTGGAAGAAACCCAGAAAACCATCAATAACATCTTTAATGGAATAAAATTCACAAGGGAGGAAGAAAACAACAACTCACTACCATTCCTGGACATTCTCATCAGTAGAGGAAATGATGGTTAGTTAGAGACACAAGTCTACAGGAAAGCTACCCACACCAACCAAGTGATCCATTACCAAAGTAACAATCCAACCTGTCATGAGTAAGGATGGCGAGCAGGGGGCTCCCACCCAGACTGTCAAGCGCATGCGTAGCACTGAGGAACTGTTCAGCCATTCAAAGAGACACAGATCGGGACCGCCTTAACCTTTGGGGTTTATATGGCTGGGTTTTTCCCACGCTTCCTCAGTTTGTTAGGATTCTTGTTAAGTACTAATAAACATTAGAGACCAAGTCATTGTCTCAGTGTGTTTCCTGGTAATCAGGACATCAATCCTAACAAACTCCTACTCCCATCGAAAGAGGGAGGAACAAGCAATTAAGCAGATACGTTTAGAAATGTCTTCAGAAAACCAAGAAATGTGGCTCGCCATCCAGCAATTGGCAGCAGCCCTACAGCAACACCAGCAACAAGTAGATCTCCAGATCAACACATTACAAGCTGCCATGCTACAGCAGTTGCAACAGCCAGCTCCGATTAACCCACAACCGGCACCAGCAGCAGCAGCAGCCCCACTGGTAATGTTGAGATCACAGGGCAGTCTACCAGAGAAATTTGGAGGAGAAGCAGGACAGCTGAGAATCTTTCTCACACAGTGTACTATGTTCTTCGACAGCAGACCCGCAGAGTTTCCCACAGACAGAACCAGGGTCACCTTCATCCTAGGCCTGCTGAAGGGACCAGCGGCCAGATGGGCTATTCCCATGGTGGAGAACAACGATCCGATTCTCAACGACTACCAGAACTTTTTGGCAGGCTTCCGAGCACACTTTGACGACCCCATCAGAGAGGCCACGGCCAGCCGGGAGATTCGGAGGCTCAAGCAAGGTAACAAGAGGGTGGGACTCTACATTGCTGATTTCAAGTTGTTAGCAGGAGATCTGGACTGGAATGAGAGTGCATTAAAAGACCAATTCAAACAGGGGCTGGATGAGGAGATTAAGAATGAATTGGTGCGCCAGGGAACACCAGCCACGTTAGAAGCCCTATATCAGCTATCGGTGGTCATAGATGCCAGGCTAGAGGAGCTTAGGCAGATGCAGCCGGGGAGAAGCAAAACCCTCAGAGCGTTTTCAGGATTCCCAACTCCCTTTGTAGCAGCCTCTCACTCAGCACGAGAGGAGCCAATGCAGATTGGGGCAAGCAGGAGACTGATTTCCGAGACTGAGAGGCAGAGAAGGAGAGAGAGAGCCCTGTGTTTCTACTGCGGAGCCCAGGGGCACATGGTGAAAGCTTGCCCAGTGAGAGGCCAAACAGCTCCAGTAAGACCCCCAGGGCAAGCAGCTGAAACAGGACCCATCCCCGCCTCTGTTTCCAATCAGGGAAACTCCATTGGTCTCCCTCCCAAGAGCTCAGCAGGGAGACCGTAAATCAATTAAGGAGGGCTCATTCCGAAGATTCCAGGCAAGACTTTTACTACTTACCCATAAAAGTCCAAGTCAACCCAGAGCACCAGGTCAAGCTAGAGGCCCTCGTGGATTCTGGAGCTTCAACTAATTTTATTGATGTGCAGACCGTACAAGACTGCAACATACCGACCAGAGAATTGCCATGCCCCATAGAAGTGGAGACCATTGATGGCCAGCCCCTCAAGGCAGGGCCGATTAGAAGGCTCACAGAACCGGTGCAGCTGACAGTGGGAGACCACACTGAGTGGATCCAGCTTTATGTTACTGCAGCGCTAAATGTGCCGGTAATCCTAGGCACGCCTTGGCTGAGGATCCACAACCCGTTGATGAACTGGACTACAGGAGCAATCTCCTTCCCAGCTAAGGAATGCCAGCACCACAAGAGTCAAGCTGCTCCACACTCTCCAGCAACCAATGCAGTCACAGTAGCAGGGGGGGTCCACTTGCCAGCCAAGTATGCAGATTTTGCAGACGTTTTCAGCGAGCAAGAGGCCACAGCACTACCCCCCCATAGGGACTGTGATTGCACCATTGAGTTGTTACCAGGAGCCAAGATCCCAGCAAGGAAACAATATCCCATGTCCCCCAAGGAGTTAGCCACCTTAAAGGATTACTTGGACTCCAATCTCCAAAAGGGGTTCATCCGACCATCTACATCCCCAGCGTCTGCTCCTACCTTCTTCGTACCAAAGAAGCCCGACCCGTTGGCACCTGCAACCCAGGAGACACCCATGAGAGTGGTCCATGACTTCAGTTTCTTAAACAAACAAACAAAGAGAGAATCCTATCCTCTGCCCTTAATCTCGGAGCTGCTAGATCGCTTGCAGAAGGCACGCATGTTTACCAGGTTGGATCTCAGGAGTGCGTACAATCTGATCCGGGTGAAAGAGGGGCACGAATACCTGACTGCCTTCGACACCAGGTTTGGCAAATTTGAGTACCTTGTTATGCCCTTTGGCTTGTCTAATGCAGGAGCCATATTTTCCAGATTTATGAATTACGTTTTTGCTGATTTACTAGACAAGTACATGGTCGTTTATCTAGATGACATATTAATTTTCTCTGAGGATGCCACAACTCACGTAACCCATGTACGTAATGTTTTGCAAAGACTGAGAGAGAACAGGCTGTTCGCCAAGCTAGAGAAGTGTGCCTTTGATTTAACTGAAGTACATTTCCTGGGCTATATAGTATCCACAGAAGGCATATCCATGGATCCTGCTAAGGTCCAGGCAATTCTCTCTTGGCCCATCCCCCGAAATGTTAAAGATATTCAAAAATGGCTAGGATTCTGTAATTTCTATCGCCGTTTTGTCCGGGCCTAAAGTCATCGGACCAGCCCATTCACACAGCTCTTGAAGAAAGGCTCAAAATTCGTATGGGGGGAGAGGGAGCAAGCAGCGTTCCAGGAGTTGAAGCAGCTTTTTGCTTCCCAACCGCTCTTAAGGCACCCTGACCCCACGAAGCCATTCATAATGTACTCAGATGCTTCAGATGTTGCCATTGGGGCAGTGTTATTGCAATATACAAGCAAGGCAGAGAATACATTGCTTCCTTGTGCCTTTTTTTCACGCCTACTCTCACCAGCAGAGAGAAACTATGATGTTTTTAACAGAGAGTTGCTGGCAATTAAAGCAGCATTCCAAGAGTGGAGGCACTGGCTAGAAGGGGCGACCTTTCCTGTGAAAGTTTGCACCGATCACAAGAATTTACAGCTTCTACAGAACACCAGATCCCTCACCCCACGCCAGATCAGATGGAGCCAGTTTTTCTCCCGTTTCAATTTTGTCATTTCTTATGTGCCCGGGGCACAAAACCGCTTGGCAGACACCCTGTCTCAATCCTTTCAGGCAAACCCCCCCACTCACCAAGAAGTACAGGCTGCTATATTACAACCTCACAACTTTGACCAGCCGATGAGGGGGAGCCAAACAGAAAGTTTAGCAGCAGGCAGCCAAGCAGAGGACCTATTTTCAAGAGCCAGAGCTCAGCAGCAACAGGACCCGTATGCCAGGGCCAGGATGGATGACCTCCAGAGGGCCCCGCAAGACACTGCCTCCCCATTCAATGTGGAGGCAGGAATCCTCTGGCATAGTGGGCGATTGTACATTCCCCCTTCATTGAGGGAAGAAGTACTGAGACTGTGTCATGACCACCAAACGGCAGGCCACGGAGGCGTTTTCAAAACTCTCCATAGAGCTCTGAGAGACTACTGGTGGCCTAAGATGGTTGCAGACATTAAGGGCTACGTTGCTTCTTGTCACACTTGCAGATGAGCCAAGCCTCTCCCAGGGAAGCCCACAGGACTCTTGCAGCCCCTACCCACCCCCAGTAGGCCTTGGGATATGATCTCCATGGATTTCATCACTGATTTACCCCCAGTCGAGGGCCTGACTTCCATACTGGTGGTGGTGGACCTTTTCACCAAGATGGCACATTTTATTCCATGCAAGGGCCTCCCATCTGCACCAGCCACAGCGCAGTTGTTCATAGACCACGTTTTTAGGTATAGAGGCATGGTGAATCACTTGGTGAGTGACAGAGGCCCACAGTTCACTTCCAGGTTCTGGAGGGCCCTTTTCCAGTCATTAGGGGTCCAGATCCACCTGTCATCAGCGCATCACCCTGCCAGTAATGGGCAGGCCGAAAAAATTAACCAGTGGTTACAGCAGTATCTCAGGTGTTACACCACGTATCGGCAAGACAATTGGCCAGCCCTGTTGCCCATGGCAGAATTCACTTATAACAACTCTGTGCAGTCATCTACCCAGATGTCTCCGTTCCAAGCGCTCTACGGGGTTAACCCTCAGGTGTTGCCCACCTCCTCCCAGCAGGGAGCTGTTCCAGCCGCAGCTGATTTTCTTAAAGAGCAACAAGCCGCACAGAAGTTGTTAAAGGAGCAGCTGAACAGGGCAAAGAGTGCTTACAAAAGGGCGGCAGACGCTCACAGGCAGGAGGGGCCAGCGATTGCAGTAGGAGACAAAGTGTGGCTCTCTACCAAGTTTTTGATCTCTACCAGACCCTCCAAGAAATTAGACTCTAAGTTTGTCGGCCCTTTCACTGTGGTGCAGCAGATAAATCCAGTAGCTTATCGTTTACAGCTCCCACCATCCATGAAGATCCATCCAGTGTTTCACAGAGCCTTGCTAGCCAAAGACCCTCCCCCAAGTAGCTTGCGATCGCAACTACCCCCCCCACCTCCAGTAATTGTGGAGGGAGAGGAGGAGTACGAAGTGGAAGAGATTCTGGACTCTAGGAGGAGGGGAAGGGGCATCCAATATTTCATACACTGGAAAGGGTACCCTGAGGAAGAGCGCACGTGGGAGAATGCCAGAGATGTACATGCTCCAGCACTGGTTCATCGATTCCATCAGCTTTTCCCTCACAAACCCAAGCCTCGCATTTTACCCGAGATTCCTCTTTCGCCTGAGCAGGCCGAAGAAGCCCAAGCTGAGGAGTTTGTGAGTGTGTATTTCCCCCCACCCCCGCCTGAAGCCTCGACTCCAGTTACAGAGGAGCCAGGTGAACCACAGCCCTCAACCTCGGGCTTGCATTTCCCAGGGGGGAGGGGGGCTGACCCTGCTAACTCTCTAGATGTTTTTCAGCAGCAGCCACCTGGCCCGGAGGCGTTATCGGATTGGGAGGGCAGCACCGCTTCGTCCGTGGAGGAGTTGTCCTTTGAAGAATTGCCTTCTTTGCCCAGTTCTCATGGGACTTTACAAGCAGACAACATATCTTATCAAGACTCTGGAGGGGAGGGGGATGAAATGGAATATCAATTTGGAGGGGAGGGTGATGTCATGAGTAAGGATGGCGAGCAGGGGGCTCCCACCCAGACTGTCAAGCGCATGCGTAGCACTGAGGAACTGTTCAGCCATTCAAAGAGACACAGATCGGGACCGCCTTAACCCTTGGGGTTTATATGGCTGGGTTTTTCCCACGCTTCCTCAGTTTTTTAGGATTCTTGTTAAGTACTACTAATAAACATTAGAGACCAAGTCATTGTCTCAGTGTGTTTCCTGGTAATCAGGACACAACCTCCCACAAGAGAAGCTGTGTAAGAACATTATTCAGACGAGCACTTATACACTGCAGCAACCCAGAACACCAGAAAAAGGAAAAAAAGATCATCTGTACAGCATCTTCTAACAAAATGGATACCCGCTCAACTTTATCAAAAAGTGTCTTACCATCCAACCCACTACAACCCAACCAATGGAAACTAGGAAAAGGATAACACTGCCATAAATCAGAAACATCTCAGAAACCACCAACAGACTGTTACAACCACATGGCATCACCGTAGCAGATAAATCAACTAAAACTCTTCAAAACATATTAAGCAACCCAAAAGACCCAATAGCCCAAGAAGAAAAAACAGGAGTTATTTACAACATACAATGCAAAGACTGTAACAGGCACTATGTAGGACAGACAGGAAGAAGACTAGCAGAGCACATCCACGAACACCAACTGGCAGTCAGAAGACACAATGAGAACTCTTAATCTGTCCTTAAACACATGGACAGACTCAACTATAGTTTCAACTGGGAAACTGTGAGCATCCTAAACCAAGCCAAATCCAAAAATGGCAGAGAATTCCTGGAAGCCTGACACTCAGACAAAGCAGCCATCAACAGACACATAGAGGTAAACAATATTTACAGACCATTCAAAAGAGGCAATAGAAAAGCCAAAAGACCAGTACACTCCCTTGCCAGCAATCCACACCCAGATATGCAAAAATCAACACTAGGATTAACACCAGATGAACCATCAAACAGCACAATACACCCTAATCAGGGAACTATTAACTCAGCCAGTCAACCAAGCAGCAAACAACAGCCCAATCAAAGAACTCCCAAGGAGAGAACAACACCTCCACCAACACAAGCAGGGCAAGCCACGGTATATAAACTGAGAGCAAGGCCCACTCCCTCTTTGCACTGAAGATGTTGCCTAGTCTGGCAATGAAACATCTGCAAGAAAACAACAAGGCTCAGAGAGCACCAAGGACTCCAAAGGAAGATTATATCATTGCTTTTGAACATTGTCTAGAAGAACCTTGACACAGCATTATTGTTGTTTATTCGTTTAGTCGCTTCCGACTCTTCGTGACTTCATGGACCAGCCCACACCAGAGCTTCCTGTCGGTCGTCAACACCCCCAGCTCTCCCAGGGACGAGTCCGTCACCTCTAGAATATCATCTATCCACCTTGCCCTTGGTCGGCCCCTCTTCCTTTTGCCTTCCACTCTCCCTAGCATCAGCATCTTCTCCAGGGTGTCCTGTCTTCTCATGATGTGGCCAAAGTATTTCAGTTTTGCCTTTAATATCATTCCCTCAAGTGAGCAGTCTGGCTTTATTTCCTGGAGGATGGACTGGTTGGATCTTCTTGCAGTCCAAGGCACTCTCAGAATTTTCCTCCAACACCACAGTTCAAAAGCATCGATCTTCCTTTGCTCAGCCTTCCTTATGGTCCAGCTCTCGCAGCCATATGTTACTACGGGGAACACCATTGCTTTAACTATGCGGGCCTTTGTTGTCAGTGTGATGTCTCTGCTCTTAACTATTTTATCGAGATTTGTCATTGCTCTTCTTCCAAGGATTAAGCGTCTTCTGATTTCCTGACTGCAGTCAGCATCTGCAGTAATCTTCGCACCTAGGAATACAAAGTCTTTCACTGCTTCTACATTTTCTCCCTCTATTTGCCAGTTATCAATCAAGCTGGTTGCCATAATCTTGGTTTTTTTGAGGTTTAGCTGCAAACCAGCTTTTGCACTTTCTTCTTTCACCTTCATCATAAGGCTCCTCAGTTCCTCTTCGCTTTCAGCCATCAAAGTGGTATCATCTGCATATCTGAGATTGTTAATGTTTCTTCCAGAGATTTTAACTCCAGCCTTGGATTCCTCAAGGCCAGCTTGTCGCATGATGTGTTCTGCATACAAGTTGAATAGGTAGGGTGAGAGGATACAGCCCTGCCGTACTCCTTTCCCAATCGTAAACCAATCCGTTGTTCCGTGGTCTGTTCTTACTGTTGCTACTTGGTCGTTATACAGATTCTTCAGGAGGCAGACAAGATGACTTGGTATCCCCATACCACTAAGAACTTGCCACAATTTGTTATGGTCCACACAGTCAAAGGCTTTAGAATAGTCAATAAAACAGAAATAGATGTTTTTCTGAAACTCCCTGGCTTTTTCCATTATCCAGCGGATATTGGCAATTTGGTCTCTAGTTCCTCTGCCTTTTCTAAACCCAGCTTGTACATCTGGCAATTCTCGCTCCATGAACTGCTGAAGTCTACCTTGCAGGATCTTGAGCATTACCTTACTGGCATGTGAAATGAGTGCCACTGTTCGATAGTTTGAACATTCTTTAGTGTTTCCCTTTTTTGGTATGGGGATATAAGTTGATTTTTTCCAGTCTGATGGCCATTCTTGTGTTTTCCAAATTTGCTGGCATATAGCATGCATTACCTTGACAGCATCATCTTGCAAGATTTTGAACAGTTCAGCTGGGATGCCGTCGTCTCCTGTTGCCTTGTTATTAGCAATGCTTCTTAAGGCCCACTCAACCTCACTCTTCAGGATGTCTGGCTCTAGCTCACTGACCACACCGTCAAAGCTATCCCCGATATTGTTATCCTTCCTATACAGGTCTTCTGTATATTCTTGCCACCTTTTCTTGATCTCTTCTTCTTCTGTTAGGTCCTTGCCATCTTTGTTTTTGATCATACCCATTTTTGCCTGGAATTTACCTCCAATGTTTCTAATTTTCTGGAAGAGGTCTCTTGTCCTTCCTATTCTATTGTCTTCTTCCACTTCCGTGCATTGCTTGTTTAAAAATAATTCCTTATCTCTTCTGGCTAACCTCTGGAATTTTGCATTTAATTGGGCATATATCCCCCTATCACTGTTGCCTTTTGCTTTCCTTCTTTCTTGGGCTACTTCTAGTGTCTCAGCAGACAGCCATTTTGCCTTCTTGGTTTTCTCTTTCTTTGGGATGTATTTTGTTGCTGCCTCCTGAACAATGCTGCCAACTTCTGTCCAGAGTTCTTCCGGGACCCTATCTACTAAGTCCAGTCCCTTAAATCTATTCTTCACCTCCACTGCATATTCCTTAGGAATATTAGTGAGCTCATATCTAGCTGATCTGTGGGTCTTCCCTAATCTCTTTAGTCTGATCCTAAATTGTGCAAGAAGAACTTCGTGATCCGAACTACAGTCAGCTCCAGGCCTTGTTTTTACCGACTGTACAGATGTCCGCCACCTTTGGCTGCAAAGAATGTAATCAATCTGATTTCGGTGTTGTCCATCTGGTGAAGTCCATGTATAAAGCCGTCTCTTAGGTTGTTGGAAGAGAGTGTTTGTTATGCAGAGTGAATTGTCTTGGCAAAATTCTATCAGCCTATGTCCTGCTTCATTTTGTTCTCCCAGGCCATACTTACCTGTAATTCGAGGTGTCATTTGACTGCCCACCTTAGCATTCCAGTCTCCTGTGATGAAAATAACATCTCTTTTAGGCGTGTTGTCCAGTAGGTGCTGCAGATCCTCATAGAACTGCTCTACTTCAGCTTCTTCAGCATTTGTGGTTGGGGCGTATATTTGGATCACTGTGATGTTAGATGGCTTGCCCTGAATTTGAATTGAGATCGTTCTGTCGTTTTTTGGGTTGTATCCAAGCACTGCTTTAGCCACTTTACTATTAATTATGAAGGCTACTCCATTTCTTCTGTGGTCCTCTTGTCCACAGTAGTAGATCTGGTGGTCATTTGAGGTGAAGTGGCCCATTCCAGTCCATTTCAGTTCACTGACGCCCAGAATGTCTATCTTTAATCTTGACATCTCACCAATAACCACATCCAATTTGCCCTGGCTCATAGATCTTACATTCCAGGTTCCAATGGTGTGTTGATCCTTAGAACATCGGATTCGCCGTTCACCACCAGCACCGTCGGCCGCTAGCCGTCCTTTCGGCTTTGAGCTAGCTGCGTCATCACGTCTGGGGCTAGTTGAGCTCATCCTCTGTTCCTCCCCAGTAGCATTTTGACCATCTTCCGACCTGGGGGTCTCACCTTCCGATGGTATACCGACATATCTCTGGTTGTACTGATCCATTTAGTTTTCACGGCAAGAATACTGGGGTGGGTTGCCATTACCTTCCCCAGGGATCGCATTTAGTCTGACCTCTCTGTCATGACCTTCCCGTCTTGGGTGGCCCTTCACGGTTTAGCTCATGGCATCATTGAGGTGCTCAAGCTCCAGCACCACGACAAGGTAACGATCCTTTGCTGAAGGACATCAGCCTATAGTTTCTTGTTAAAGTCAAATCTTGTCCCTCTTTGGGTGTTAGTGCTATACTGGCCTGTTTCCAACTCTCTGGAATCTTTCCTCCCCTTAGGATAGAGTTTATCATGTTCTGTGAAGGATGTAAAAGCTCATCCTCAAAACATTTATAATAAGAACCTGGTAATCTGTCTGGTCCTGGCACTTTTCCTGTTTTCATCTTTTTAATAGATGCACAAACTTCCCTTATTGTTATAGGGAATACTCATAATCTGTTTTTGTTCCTCTGTAATCCTCTGTAAATTTTGTTTCTTTAGGTATTTATCTATGTTCTCCAGAGAAGTGTCTTGTCTTTTATATACAAATTGGAATAATATTGATGAAATGCTTTTTGTATAGCCACATTAGCCATTAATACAGTATCTCCGTCTTGTAGTTTCAATATCGTTTTCTTTTCTTTTTCTTTTTGTAATTTATATGCCAACCATTTCTGTGGTTTGTTTGCAAACTCAAAGGATTTTTGCTTTACATAGTTTATTTTGATTTCCATTTCTCTTACTGTTTACACAGATAGCTGTTGTTGAAAAAGCTTAATTTGTTGAGAAATACTTATCTTTTCTGGAAATGTCTTTAATTCTTCTTCTTCTCTTTTTATCTCACTGTTTTATTTTTTTATTTATTTTTCAAATTTCTATCACTGCCCATCTCCCCCCCAAAAAGGGGGACTCTTGCCTCTTCTTTTAGAGTTCACTATTATGCTGTATGAAATAACCTCTGAAAAAACGTTTTACCTACTCGGATAAAAGAAGTGAAGCCAGTAAAACCATGGTTTGTCTCTTTCTCATCTGAAAAGACTTGTCCCTGGGGGAGCTGGGGGTGTTGACGACCGACAGGAAGCTCTGGCGTGGGCTGGTCCATGAAGTCACGAAGAGTCAGAAGCGACTAAACAAATAAACAACAACAACATCTGAAAAGAACAGCACTGGTGTCCTCCTCCATGAATGTCTGGTTGGTGACAGCAGGAACTACACGGGACTGGTGTGGGCAGAACCCCTCCCTGCTGCTGCTCCTGCCCTCATGCTCCATTAAAAGGCTGGTTGCAAAGGACTCACAAATCATGGTGTCATCCCAGCTGCCAAGGAGGTTTTAAATGCGTGGAAAGGGTGCTTTGTGGCCCGGAAGATTTCTCCTCCTAGCAGCAACTCAGATTTGGGACCAGGTGGCATGTGCTGGGACCATCAGAATTTTGAGGAGGTGGGAGCGGTGCTGCAGGGAAGGGCCACTGATAAATGCTACCCCTCTGAGGATATCAGCAACATTTGCGGACTGTATATTTGTTTAGGTAGCAGCAAGTACACCAAAGTCAGGGGGCACTCTCCAGCACTTGCAAATAAGCTTGTATGCAGATTACAATCTGTGTCAACCTTGCTCTGTTGGAATTAGTCCTTAATTAAAATTTATTTGATAAAATAAATCTTATTCCTCACTGAACATTATGAAGAAACGTATTTAAATTATGGCTCTGTTTATCAAATGATTGTCCAATGTGGCTCCTTCTTTAATGACTTATGATACAATATGTCATAACATGAGTTGGGAATTAATACCTGTGGGTGATACAATGACAAACAGTTCCCTAATGGAAAAAAAAAAGAAAATATATTTTAATATTTTAGACTAATTAATCTTCAAGAAAGTTAAGCCTGCTCAGAAGAAGGGAAGGGAGAGAATTATTAGACTATGGTAGACCAAATTTTCAGGCTGTATTAAGAATCTTCTTCAGCAAAGGATCGTTACCTTGTCGTGGTGCTGGAGCTTGAGCACCTCAATGATGCCATGAGCTAAACCGTGAAGGGACACCCAAGATGGGAAGGTCATGACAGAGAGGTCAGACTAAATGCGATCCCTGGGGAAGGTAATGGCAACCCACCTCAGTATTCTTGCCGTGAAAACTAAATGGATCAGTACAACCAGAGATATATCGGTATACCATCGGAAGATGAGACCCCCAGGTCGGAAGATGGTCAAAATGCTACTGGGGAGGAACAGAGGATGAGCTCAACTAGCCCCAGACGTGATGACGCAGCTAGCTCAAAGCCGAAAGGACGGCTAGCGGCCGACGGTGCTGGTGGTGAACGGCGAATCCGATGTTCTAAGGATCAACACACCATCGGAACCTGGAATGTAAGATCTATGAGCCAGGGCAAATTGGATGTGGTTGTTGGTGAGATGTCAAGATTAAAGATAGACATTCTGGGCATCAGTGAACTGAAATGGACTGGAATGGGCCACTTCACATCAAATGACCACCAGATCTACTACTGCGGACAAAAGGACCACAGAAGAAATGGAGTAGCCTTCATAATTAATAGTAAAGTGGCTAAAGCAGTGCTTGGATACAACCCAAAAAACGACAGAATGATCTCAATTCGAATTCAGGGCAAGCCATCTAACATCACAGTGATCCAAATATACGCCCCAACCACAAATGCTGAAGAAGCTGAAGTAGAGCAGTTCTATGAGGATCTGCAGCACCTACTGGACAACACGCCTAAAACAGATGTTATTTTCATCACAGGAGACTGGAATGCTAAGGTGGGCAGTCAAATGACACCTCGAATTACAGGTAAGTATGGCCTGGGAGAACAAAACGAAGCAGGACACAGGCTGATAGAATTTTGCCAAGACAACTCAATGTGCATAACAAACACTCTCTTCCAGCAACCTAAGAGACGGCTTTATACATGGACTTCACCAGATGGACAACACCGAAATCAGATTGATTACATCCTTTGCAGCCAAAGGTGGCGGACATCTGTACAGTCGGTAAAAACAAGGCCTGGAGCTGACTGTGGTTCAGATCACGAACTTCTTCTTGCACAATTTAGGATCAGACTAAAGAGATTAGGGAAGACCCACAGATCAGCTAGATATGAGCTCACTAATATTCCTAAGGAATATGCAGTGGAGGTGAAGAATAGATTTAAGGGACTGGACTTAGTAGATAGGGTCCCGGAAGAACTCTGGACAGAAGTTGGCAGCATTGTTCAGGAGGCGGCAACAAAATACATCCCAAAGAAAGAGAAAACCAAGAAGGCAAGATGGCTGTCTGCTGAGACACTAGAAGTAGCCCAAGAAAGAAGGAAAGCAAAAGGCAACAGTGATAGGGGGAGATATGCCCAATTAAATGCAAAATTCCAGAGGTTAGCCAGAAGAGATAAGGAATTATTTTTAAACAAGCAATGCGCAGAAGTGGAAGAAGACAATAGAATAGGAAGGACAAGAGACCTCTTCCAGAAAATTAGAAACATTGGAGGTAAATTCCAGGAAAAAATGGGTATGATCAAAAACAAAGATGGCAAGGACCTAACAGAAGAAGAAGAGATCAAGAAAAGGTGGCAAGAATATACAGAAGACCTGTATAGGAAGGATAACAATATCGGGGATAGCTTTGACGGTGTGGTCGGTGAGCTAGAGCCAGACATCCTGAAGAGTGAGGTTGAGTGGGCCTTAAGAAGCATTAATAATAACAAGGCAACAGGAGATGATGGCATCCCAGCTGAACTGTTCAAAATCTTGCAAGATGATGCTGTCAAGGTAATGCATGCTATATGCCAGCAAATTTGGAAAACCCAAGAATGGCCATCAGACTGGAAAAAATCAACTTATATCCCCATACCAAAAAAGGGAAACACTAAAGAATGTTCAAACTATCGAACAGTGGCACTCATTTCACATGCCAGTAAGGTAATGCTCAAGATCCTGCAAGGTAGACTTCAGCAGTTCATGGGGCGAGAATTGCCAGATGTACAAGCTGGGTTTAGAAAAGGCAGAGGAACTAGAGACAAAATTGCCAATATCCGCTGGATAATGGAAAAAGCCAGGGAGTTTCAGAAAAACATCTATTTCTGTTTTATTGACTATTCTAAAGCCTTTGACTGTGTGGACCATAACAAATTGTGGCAAGTTCTTAGTGGTATGGGGATACCAAGTCATCTTGTATGCCTCCTGAAGAATCTGTATAACGACCAAGTAGCAACAGTAAGAACAGACCACGGAACAACGGACTGGTTTAAGATTGGGAAAGGAGTACGGCAGGGCTGTATCCTCTCACCCTACCTATTCAACTTGTATGCAGAACACATCATGCGACAAGCTGGGCTTGAGGAATCCAAGGCTGGAGTTAAAATCTCTGGAAGAAACATTAACAATCTCAAATATGCAGATGATACCACTTTGATGGCTGAAAGCGAAGAGGAACTGAGGAGCCTTATGATGAAGGTGAAAGAAGAAAGTGCAAAAGCTGGCTTGCAGCTAAACCTCAAAAAAACCAAGATTATGGCAACCAGCTTGATTGATAACTGGCAAATAGAGGGAGAAAATGTAGAAGCAGTGAAAGACTTTGTATTCCTAGGTGCAAAGATTACTGCAGATGCTGACTGCAGTCAGGAAATCAGAAGACGCTTAATCCTTGGAAGAAGAGCAATGACAAATCTCGATAAAATAGTTAAGAGCAGAGACATCACACTGACAACAAAGGCCCGCATAGTTAAAGCAATGGTGTTCCCTGTAGTAACATATGGCTGCGTTAGCTGGACCATAAGGAAGGCTGAGCGAAGGAAGATCGATGCTTTTGAACTGTGGTGTTGGAGGAAAATTCTGAGAGTGCCTTGGACTGCAAGAAGATCCAACCAGTCCATCCTCCAGGAAATAAAGCCAGACTGCTCACTTGAGGGAATGATATTAAAGGCAAAACTGAAATACTTTGGCCACATAATGAGAAGACAGGACACCCTGGAGAAGATGCTGATGCTAGGGAGAGTGGAAGGCAAAAGGAAGAGGGGCCGACCAAGGGCAAGATGGATGGATGATATTCTAGAGGTGACGGACTCGTCCCTGGGGGAGCTGGGGGTGTTGACGACTGACAGGAAGCTCTGGCGTGGGCTGGTCCATGAAGTCACGAAGAGTCGGAAGCGACTAAACGAATAAACAACAAAATTAAGAATCTTGAAAACATGTGCTGGGCACAGTCACAAAATGGCTGCCAGGGGGCTTGCCAGTCCCATGGTGGGTGTGGCCTGTAAGAAGAAGCTGTCACCTTAGCGTCGCTCCACGAGGTAGACCTGACCCAAACTCAGCTCCCCAGGATGACTAGAACCATATGCCTTTGGTAGGCTAAAAGAACAGGATCTGGCTAGTGATCCCCTCCTTCCTGCAGCCCAGGGAATCAGGGAGGGGCAAGCTGTTTCTGGTCTTAGTTCTGCTGCTCTTCCCGGGGCTTAAGGAATGCTTTTGTCCTTTTTGCTTACACCCTGAGGTGGTCTCTGCAAGACCCCTCCCAGGCTTTCCACACCCAACAGGAATAGTGGTAGGTCTGCTTCCAGCCACCTTCTCGCCCAACAACCCCACCTCCCTCCCTGGCTCTGGCCTTGTTTCTGGACAGGTGGGCTCCCTGCTGACCAAACCAGTGGGCTGCAGCCACTCACCATTCTTATGTTTTCCAAAAATAAATGATGAAAGTGATTGAGGCTGACCGGTTGCTTTGAAGCATGTCAGTTCCCCTTGTATATTCTTCTTAATTAAAAACCTTTTAAAAATAAAATAAAATAAAATCACAATTCTAACAAGCATAAAAAGCATCAGGCACATTGATGCCAACAAAAACCAAATTGCCTGCCTATCCTCCATAGCAACATAGCAAAACTGCATCAGGAAGTTATTTTAAAAAACCACCTTTGGACTCTAGAAATGCCATCTGGACAAGAAGCTGCTGCCAGCAGGTGGCCCATGAGAAAGGATTTCCCTCTGTGGATGCCATGAGCAGTCCTGACTCACCTGGCCTGGAGTGAGATGCCATAGCGACAAGTCCTGACTTGCCCCAGGACTACCAGCAGGCAAACCCCTCACAGCTGCTTGCCACTACAAAGCCAGATTCTCACAGACCCTTGCTAGCCACTTTTATTAAAAAGTGAAAAAAGGAGTTCAGCTGCAGAATCTTGGAAATGGGACATCTGTACTTCAGCCCCCATTTTTCAGTAAGTTTCCTGAGGTGGGGATTCTTTGATCCTCTTGCTGATCACCTCTTGAAGCAGTTGGGGAGGTTGCTCCTTGCTTCCCTGGGATATTTTGCAAACTGCCTTGCTCCTCCTCAGCTGTTAGAAGTCCATTGCCCTGCTGGAACATGACCAGGCAATCCCTCAAGCCACATGCTTCCCTTTAGGGGGGACCTTAGCATCTCCTTCTCATTCGCTACCTAATTTGACTGTCAAATGCATCACTGCATTTCATTACAAGCTCCTCTGGGGTGTGGTGTTGAAGATAGTGATCCTGCCAGCTCATCCTTCCTGGTGATCTGGCAGAGGCTGGCCTTGGGAGTGTCCTTGCAGTGGTGCTTCTCCTTCCTGTTGGGGCATGCCTAGAAGGTGCCACTGAGGGAGCCCTGCTTGACACTTCGGTTATTGAGGGACTCCATCCTGTGCCCTTTAATGCCTACATGACAACCCCAGGAAGGTCATTTGGGCCTTTGGAGTGGAATCCCATCATTGTGCTGATGACTCCCAGTTCTGCTGTTCCCTACCTTCTAAGACCAAGGCAGGCATGAATACTTCTGAATTTTGCCTAATCTCAAAAATGAGCTGGATGAGGGAGAACAATCTAAAATTTAACCCAAACAATATGGAGGTACTCTTGGTATGGAGAAAGCTAGATTTGGAACTGAACTGCTGCCTGATCTGGATGGGGTTACAGTTTTGTTGTTTGGGAGTGCACGTGTCCCCAGCTATCCCTAGATCTGCAGGTGGCAGCTGTGGCCAGGGGCATATCTGCATAGCTGCCAGCCTTCCTAATCCTGTTGGGCTTACTAATAGTCATCTGCGTGCTGCAGGGTAGTGAGGTACAATGTTTGTCCAGACAGATCCGCAGTGGCCACAAATGGTTCACCAGGCACAATCTAAGACCAAAGCAGCTTTGGCTGCCTTGTTATCTGTGAGATGAGGAACCTGCTCCATTACTTGGAAAGCAGGAGTGGCCCTGGCAGAGGCTTGGTGGGGGGCGAAGCCTTCGCCTGTCTGGCCAGGCTATGGAATTTATTCTAAGGAATAAACTATTTGGTTTATTCTCCCAATATTTGGAAAAATGGTAAAAACACATCTCTTTCACCAAGTTTTAATTGTAAGCTATTTTAATGATGGATTTTAATATTGGTTTTTATTTTAATTCTATTATTATTATTATTTTTTTAATGGAGTTTTTATTGTTGTAAGCTTCGTTCCAAACTCTTGAAATTTCTGTTTATATTAGTCTGTATAATAGTAATCTATTGAAAGTTTTTATAAGCAGTTGGGGGACTTTTGAAAAATGGCACATGCCCACAAAGCTGGGGGGGAACAAACTGACCCAAGAGCTATCAGTATTGGAGTGGACATCCCTGGCCCCTCCCCCGAGGGTGGCTCCCTGGAGCTGCCCTTGCAGAATGGATTTGCAGACTTCTGAAATCCTGTCAGTCAAGACAGCCAGACTTGATTAACAGTCTGAGTTGAAGATACTTTAAAAAATATCACACACAGGAGGTACCAAATTGATCACAATGTATAAGAACAAGGTAAAAGAGGGTGAGGTGGAATAACTACAAAATATATCTTTGCTATGTTGGACATATTTGATTACCTCCTCTGACAACTGAATTCTCAGCAGGAGTCATACAATATTTTTCACAAAGCAAATGTGCTGTCAAGCATGTATGAGTCTTCCCATCATGGTCCTCATGGGAGCTTATAAACATGACAGGGATGTGAACACAAATCTGTCAACTCACAAAAGTGCACCAATTGAGAGAGGTGCCAGTTGTGTTGCAGGAAGGTGGTGGGAATCTCTCAGTACCCCAGAAAAGGAGGCAGCCACCTGATGCCCCTTCCCTCCAGGTGTGGCCAGGTAGTGGTGGCCATTTCCTGGCCATCTGAGTATCAAGCACATCCTTTATGGGGGCAGGAGGATATGAGGAGCTGAGAAGGAAAGCAGAAGGGAAGGAGGAGGAGGAAGAAGGGAGGTTAAAAAAATTAGAAACCCCATCAGCACTTCAGAAGGTCTCCTTCAGTTAGATTCTCCTCTTCTTTTTCTTCACCTTCTTAATTGCAACTGGAATTGAACTGGATCCCCTACAACAGCCCCAATCACAGAAATTGCCCACTAGCCCCACACCCCATTCTGGGCTCAGTAGCCAGGTAGCACTGGCACCAGCCCAAGCCAAATTCCAAGGAAGATGGGTGACCACTTTACTCATAAACCATTGCTTGAGAAAAGATGCAAGAAGCAGGTTCCTGTCGCTCTGTGAAGCACAATTCAGCCAGGTGGGCTCAGGCAGGTAATGGCTTCTGAAACAGACTCACAAGCAGAGGGGGAGAAATCCCCCAGTATTCTTCATATTAGCTCCTTGAAAGGCTGAAATCATGTTACATTTCAGGTTTCAGCAGTATTAGACATTTACTGGTGGATTCCTGTCCTATTAAGCCATGGCTATGTAAATCACTTCCTAATAATATGTAGAAGTCATAAAAATGCAACGGTTATTTTCAGAATGATAACACAGTAGTTATATGGCTCTGGCATTACATGGTTCATGATTTGTGATTGGGGCGTGCACTGTATTTAGCTGGATCCTGAATCAAAGACCAAATAAAGCTGGTTTAGACAGATTTAAGAGCTGTCCAAATTGAAATGGGGATAGTCTGCAACTAAGGGACTTTAGAAGGACCCTTAAACTTGACAACAGCGTAACAACAATGGATGTATTTCTTCACATTTTGCTCAAGTGCGATTCAAGGTGGAGGGGCAGGGAAAGAGAGAGAGAGAGGCCCCACTCTCAGGTTTATGACTGTCAACCACAGCATTGAGGTCAGGGGAAACAGGCCACAGGCCTAACCCTTTGCTGCTTTGGTGAACAAAGTTTTGCTGGAAGTGGGAGAGTGTAACCCTGGAGGTGTGCTTGTTCCCTGCTGCCTCGGTCATCCCTCCTGGCCCCTGCCCCATTGGCTGGGCTCATTCTGTGGCTTTGCTGCCCATGAAACACCCCAGACACGTGGGTCTCAGACACAAAATGGGGGTCTCAGAGGGACACAAAGGAAGACATAAAGATGGAGACAGGTTTAAACCTCCTAATTCCCTTTGGAGTGGCATTTTTAAAAAGAACTTTTAAAATTGAAATGAAATCTTGTCTTCTGTGCTATGT
Organism: Candoia aspera; assembly: GCF_035149785.1. Taxonomy (NCBI): domain Eukaryota; kingdom Metazoa; phylum Chordata; class Lepidosauria; order Squamata; family Candoiidae; genus Candoia; species Candoia aspera. The sequence goes on from NC_086164.1 coordinate 22,803,208, forward strand.
GTGAGATGTGGATTGCTTTTCCCTCATTTCCTCATCCTGAATTTTTACTTGAAAAGAAAAAAATCCAAGATTGGAGATAGTGTTTTGTAGATGGGCAAGATTTTTTTTTCCTCATTGTATAGGAAAATTGAAAGGAAAATCATCTGGAACATGGTTGGAGAAGCTCATTTCCAAATGAAATGCCTCAGAGCAAAGATTGTGGGAACTCTGAGTGAGGTTTATGGGAGGTTGCACTAGTCAGTGAGAGGGAAGGAGGTAATAGGCTGAATGAGAAACACCATGTTCATTTAAGTCACTAGTGTTAATTAGGATGAGAAATCATCTGGCATCCTTTCAATTTTACCTAACTTGGTCTTTAGAGATCTGACAATCAAGCCTTTACTGCCCTTTTCTGAATCTGGGCTCACTGCCAAGAGCAAAGCTGGAAACATGAGCCCATAGAGCATGAGGCAAGGAATCTGGAGAAGCTGACCTTGAGAAACGACTACAAGGCTCTCCTCTGGCTGACCCAACTCCGCTCTTCTCCTGCCTTGGCAAAAGGAATGGAAGGAAGGAGCTGTTTTGCCTTGCTGCCCAGAAATAAACAAGATCTTGCCCTCCAGACTTGAGGGGCTAAGACTGGACCACTCTAGCCTGTTCTCTAATAGTTCTTGACCTACGACCATTCGGTCAGCGACTGTTCCAGGTTACAACAGTGCTGAACAAATGGTGGTTATGATCGGTCCTCAGAGTTCTGGCTGTCCCAGCACCCCTGTGGTCACGTGATCATGATCTGGATGCTTGGCAACACATTCGCACTTATGACCAGTTGCCAAGTGCCCTGTGATCACGCAATTATCATTTGCAACCTTCCCTGCCGGCTTCCCCAGAAAGTCAGTAGGAAAGCCAGCAGGGAAGGTTGCCAGTTGTTGAAATGAGTCTCCCACCCCCGCGCACCCTCCCCCAGCTCATCTGCACTCAGGCCCGCCTGCCAGCCACCCACACAGCCCCACACACCCTCCCTGACTCGTGCCATGCCTCTATCTACAGACCCCACTTTGTCCCTTCGAGACCCTGATAAGCACTCTAACCTACAATGCCTCTTTAATGATAATATACTATAGCTTCTCCTTTCAGTGACTTCTTAGGCACTGCTCAAGCTTCCCGTGCATGTGCCTTCCCTTGTTCATTCTTGCTGGAGTGAAGATTTCATCACACCCTCCTCTGGACACCTGCCACAAAAGCCTTCATGTTTTGGCTTACCAGTCTTCACTGATGCTCCTTTGGGGATTACTGGCTCATCCTCTCAGCAGGAATGTAACTATCTCTATCAGGGTGCCCATCCTGGATGGCCTTGCAAGTCATCAGCCAGGCTTCTACCTCCATCTGCACAAAATTCACCAAATCCGATGCCAGTGACTGTTTCTCCCTGTCATTTACAAGTTGTTCTACCTGAATAACTGCCTGCTTCCTCCCACAGGTTGAGTTTCTCACTACTCTAGTAGTGTAATAGTGTGATGCCTTTGAGAAAGGCATTGATTAATGAATATTAAACTATTGATTAGAAAAAATGATCCATGTGTTACCTCCCCAATACAGTGCCTGATCACCTCTTTGGCCTTTAAGTGGTGTGCAAGTCACCCCTCCCAGAAGAAGTCTCGATGGGAAACTTTGGCTTTTGCCAGCCCATCCATAGGATACTTGGTAGACTTTTAAATATTTGAGCTATACACCCTCTCCTTGTCTATTGATTGCAATCTGTTCCTTAAATCAGAAGCAAAATGTTCACTAAATGAAATGGTCACTAAGTGAGCCATGTGACTGAGAGAATGAGAGAGAGAGAAAGAAGCTGCAAAGATCACTGGTTGCTGCTGCCTCATTCAGAGGAAGTTCTCTCATGCAGTGTCCTGTGCTTGACCCATTTCACCCCCTTTTTTGCTTCCTTGCAGGGTGGAGAGATTGTTTAAACATGAAATCTCTTCCTGAGTTGCTTTTCTTAGCAGCACAGGGCTTCCCTAAAAAGTGTTAACTACAAATTAGCAAGCTCAGCTCTGTGATCATAATTAGTTGATTAGAACCCTGGGCCAGCTCCCCTGCAGGCTTTTCGTGTCAGATGAAAAAAATTTGGTTGTAAATGCGTGCATTGGTTGGAATTGTTTAAAATTACCATTGTATTTGCAAACATTCATTAAACAAGGTATCTGCTAAACAAGGAGTGGCTGTAATGATCTACAGAAGATTTGGTAGACCTATCTCCTGGTATATTGTCCTATCTAAAAAAAAAGGTGGGGTTAGTACTGGTATAAAACATTTACCCTTGGTTGTGAAATATCAGTCCCACAGTCTTTCTCAGCCAAAGTAAAAGGCAATACCATCTCAGTGGTGAGCAACTGGATATTGGAGGCAGTGTACCAGCTCTAACTTAGGTGACCAAGAGAAGAAGGAGTTTTCAGCCTTGGAGCACATCATCTCCAAGATTGCCACCAAGCACCCTAGATTGTCCAGATGGCCAGCTTTGTGTTGGGAGAAGGAGAACCCTGCTTCTGCACCAGGACAACTAAAGGCAGTGCTAGGCTCTGTTAGCAGTGGGCTGCAGATGAGTTGTGGGAGATATAGAAGGATATGCCCCTCAAAAACAGGTAATGAGCCATTTTTGTGCCACAGCAAGTAGGATGTAAGAATGAGACCTTAGTCACACTTGGGTGAATTAGGAAAAAAGAGAGAAGCATTAGGACTCTTTGGAACATCCCAGGATATATCACACACCCCACAAGTAACATTCTGAAGCTTTTTAAAAGCTCTCCTCAGCAAAACTGACAATGTGCCCTACATAATTTGAACATTCAGAAGAGATGAGCATCTCTTTCACCCTCAGCCATCAATATATAGACATTCTCAGAATGCTTAGGAGATAGAACTAGGCAAATGCACAAAGCCATTTTCCCTGGAGCTTATTCAAGGATAAAGGTAGATTTGCATCTGTTAGAGAGATTTTTGGAATCATGCTGCAGTTCCAGAGTGTGGATAGTTTAGAATAGATCCTCTGAAAACTAGTACAGTCCAAGGAGAGGCTCTTTGGCTGAACCTTTTCTGTCACTGGCCTTTGTACTGAATCAGGAACAGGTTGACTCTTAAAGAACTCTTCCCACCTGATTGCATCTTTCTAAGAATCTCTGAATTCCACCCACAAAATCCAGACAGAATCATTCATGGAATTTTCTCTTTTCAAATTCCAGTATGAGTTGACCTCCTAGAATAATGTGGGATCAAAACAGTATATGTGATTGTACATAACTAAATGCATTTATAAACATGAATTTTGAGAGATGATGATGTTGATGATGATTTTCATGGCCAGTACACAAAAACTAGCAGGCAGAGCAGATAACAACAAAACCTGGCAATGGCTAAGAGTAGGGAAGTTGTAGAAAGAGATAGAGGGGCTAATTCTGGCTGCACAAGACTGAACCTTAAGAACAAACACATACAATGCCAGAATTGAGAATACAGCAACAAATGCCACCTCTTCAAAGAAGCTGAAGAAACAGTGGACCATCTAGTTAGCTGCTGCAAGAAGATCAAACAGCCCACAACACCCCAGACTTAGCAATTATTGATAAGGAAGACAAAAAAGTCTGGAGAGTGGACATTGCAGTACCCAGAGACAGCAGAAGAGAAGAGAAAGAACTGGAGAAAATCACAAAATACAATAAAGACCTGCAAATAGAAGTAGAACGACTGTGGCAAAAGAAAGCAAAGGTAGTACCAATGGTAATAGGTCCCTTGGGTGCAATCCCAAAATATCTGGAGCACTACTTGAACACCATCGGCATTGACAGAATCACCACCAGTGAATTGCAAAAGGCAGCTTTACGTAGAACAGCTGACATCCTGCAACGATACCATCAAACAATAACATCTGCCTATCCCAGATCCTTGGGAAGGACTTGATAGCGGACAAAAATGCCAAATCCAGGCTAAACATCTGGCTGACTGTGTGACCAACTATAATAATAATATCCTTTCCTAAAATACATGTATCTGTATCTGTATCTGTGTGTGTATGTATGCATATGTATATGTATTTACATATAGATTTTTTGGGGGGGAAGCAAAATGAGTTTATGCACTAGAAATAGAGGACTTGCAGAGAATCTGTGTGTGTGTGTGTGTATGTTCCATGTGTGTTCCAGATGGATTTACAGTCAATGCAGGCTGCCAGCTCTCAGCCAAGCTGTTTATCCTGGAGACCCCTAATATTATATTGCACAGGTCAGGATGTGGCTGAATGTATGGCAGGATGCCAGACAAAATGCATCTTCTTGCCATTTGTGCAAGGAGTGACATCTTGTGAGCCAGAATACTCCTGCTGGAAACCCAATCTTTTGAATGCCATCTTAAGCTCTTGGGAGAGGAGAGTGGATTTGATAACAGTCTGAGGTCCTGAAAGCCAGTAACAAAGCAAGTGAGAAATTCATCCTGGAATAAGAAGTGAAGAAATATTGCAAGAAAGAAAAGAAGAAAAGTTCCTGCTACCCAAAGTAGAGAAAGGGCCCCTTACCTGTTTTGGATTTCTGTCACTTAAATGGGATCAGTGGGGTTGAGAGGGGAGCATGAAAAAGGAAAGACCCACCAGTCCCCACACCACACTCGATCTCTGAACCTTGGACATATCATCTCAGGGTTAAGCGCAGAGAGAGGTTTCCTCAAAGGACAAAAGAGAGACTGCTCCTGGGTCGCTGGCCCCTCATAACATCCTGCATTTGCAGACATTGTGTACCAAGTACTGAAAAAGTGAAATGCAGCAAGCTACTATCAGGAGCTTCATTTCTCAAGTGTTTCAGGCATTCTCATGTACCCATTTCCCTTCAGTCCATAATAAGTTCCAGAAAGTCACCTCTTTCCTTTCTCCACCCCTTTTCTGAAGCTCAGAGGAACAGCCTTTAAAACTGCCCAGCAGCCAGCAAAACAGAGAACAAAATAAGGAACAAGAAAGGTAACTGTGATGTCCCCTGTACAGAGCATGCAGGGAGCTATAGATACTTCTGTCCATCCATGGGAAGCGGGGGAGTCCTGAAATGTCCTCATCATTCCAAGTCCATATTTACACAAGTGGAATTCAGGTTGACAGTCAGCTCTGCTTGAACTTTTGCAAAATGAAATTATTCTCACCTGAATCATGGAAACTTAGCTTGTCTCAACTATAGATTTTTGATCTGAGGAAGATCTGAAGGCCAGAGGGATGGAGTTGCTGAAGCATATTGAAGTCCTGCATGAAAAGGACTATTATGCCTTTTCTTTAGCTGCCCCTCTCCTTTGGAACAGCGACCCACCCAAGGTCAGGTCAGCACCAACCTTGTTGGCATTCATTAAAATCTGCCTCTCCAGAAAGACTTTTGGGACTAATTGCAGGTCAAAATAGGCTTGGAGCTGCTTTGAAGGAGTTCAGGTCTCCTGGACTGGATGGTTTACATCTCAGGGTACTAAAGATGCTGGCAGATGTGATCTCAGAACCATGAATCTTTGAGAGCTCCTGGAGCATGGGGAAACTGCCAGAGACTGGAAAAGAGCTGATGTGGTTCCAATCTTTAAAAAAAGGGGGAAAATGAAATGGTGAAATGGTGATTGCCAGAAGCCAGCATGGCTTTGTTAAGAACAGGTCATGCCAAACAAATATTATTGCCATCTTTGATAAAGTGACTAAATTAGTGGACCAGGGAAATTCTGTGAATATAGAACACTTAGATTTCAGTAAGGCAGTTGATAAAATAGACCACAGCCTATTTAGTAAGATAGAACAATGTGGGATAGACAGCGCCACTACCAGATGGATTTGCAATTGACTAACCAACTGCCCTCAGCATGTGGTCCTTAGTGGAACTACATCTACATGGGGGGAAGTATGCAGTGGGGTACCTCAAGGTCCTGTCTTGGGCCCAGTGCTCTTCAACATCTTCATAAATGATCTAGATGAGGGAATTGAAAGGGCACTCATCAAATTTGTGGATGACACAAAACTGGGGGGAATTGCTAACAATTTGGAAGCTAGACTCAAGAGTCAGAAGGATCTTGACAGACTTGAGATGAAGTTCAGTGGTGAGAAATGTAAGGTCCTGCACTTAGGCAGGAAAAACCAAATGTACAGGTACAAGATAGGCAGTACCTGGCTCAACAGTAGTGCCTATGAGAGGGATCTGGGTGTCCTGGTGGACCACTACTTAAGTATGAGTCAGCAGTGTGCTGCAGCTGCCAAAAAAACTAATGCAGTCCTGAGCTGCATCAACAGAGGGTTAGTATCAAGGTCACGGGAAGTGATGGTACCACTGTATGGTGGTGAGGCCACAATTGGAATACTGCACCCAGTTCTGGTCACCGCAATACAAAAAAGATGCCAATGCCCTAGAAACAGTGCAGAGAAGAACAACAAAGATGATAAGGGGTCTGGAGGCTAAATCCTCTAAAGAACAGCTAAAGGAACTATGTACGTTTAGCTTAACAAAGAGAAGACCAAGGGGAGACATGATAGCAGTCTTCCAATACTTGAAGGGCTGCCACAGGGAAGAGGGTGTTGACTTATTCTCTGTAGCACCTGAGGGTAGGACAAGAAGCAATGGGTGGAAGCTCATCAGATGGAGATCCAACCTGGAAACAAGGAGGAATTTCCTGACAGTGAGAACTATTAAGCAGTGGAACAGCTTGCCTCCCGGAGTTGTGGGTGCTCCATCACTGGAGGTTTTAAGAAAAGATTGGACTACCATTTGTCTGAGATGGTATGAGGATTCCTGCATTGGCAGGGTGTTGGACTAGAAGACCTCCAAGGTCCCTTCCAACCCTATGGTTCTAATGGAATGGTGCCCCCCCTTTAATGCTGTCAATTTTACTTTAGTATTATTGTAGCCACCTCCCCCCCCGCCCCAAGTCCTGCTGTGCTGCTTCATCATGGTGGTGGTGGTGGTGGAGATGTTTCTGGGAGGGATAAGCAAAGAATGCCAGGAGTGTGTGCCAAGGGTATGTATTCCCAGGAGGGACACCCAAGGTGTGAAGGTCATCCCAGCTGCCCAGCTAAAGCCAGCAGGCACCTATATGGGCAGCAGCGATAGAGGAAGATGCTGGAGGCAGATGATCCCTTGAGTGACAATGGCAAAGGCATCAAGTCATGCTGTGCAGGAAAGTATGCTTTGCTTTATCACTTAGTCTGTAACCGATAGCCTGCTATACCACCAGGAAAGTATTACAATCAATTTCCCCAGTCTTCAAAATCAGCTGAGTATTTGTTTCAAGGCTCTTTTGCTGCAGTGTTGCTGGGTTCTCAGGACCACTCAGAGGCTGCCCGGTTACTACCCTCCCCACTGCCACTTATTCTTCCAAGGCCAATGCTGATCCGAGCGTGCCCTTTCCCCCTTCTTCTGCCACATCATCACTTTGGGGGCAGTTCAATCCAGGGAATGGGGGAGAAGACTGCCATGAAGAGACGAACATGTTTTTGCACTGGGGCAAAGCCAGGAACTGTGAGGAAAGGCCAAAGATTTCAAGGCTGCATTGGATAACACAGGCCACTGCTCTTCCAAGATGCTTGATCCCAATCAGTCAAATAAGCCAGAGTGATAGGCTTCTTCTGAATGGTCCTACAGCACAGGCCCTTGGGAGGGCCAGTAAGAAATACGTGAACAGAAGCTGACTCTTTGATTGTTTATAGGTACTGTAACAGAACTGAACTGAAAGAGCTCCTCATCCAGACCCTGGGTCAAAGAGAGGGAGGGAGGGAGGGAGGGAGGGAGCATTTCTCTTACATGCAAGGCAGCTGTGACTCTGGTCAGCACTGGCTTGTCTTGCAGCCATTAATCTTGAACTCTTAGCAAAGGAAAACATTTCCCCATGTGAAAGTTGCCTTTCGGTAGCTATTGTGATTTGATGTGATGGCTTCACATCAGGAAGTGCCTGTTTATATTTGATGTTTAGTCTTTTTATCTGCAGCTTTCTTTTTTTAATAAGAAATGTTCTCAAACAGAGAAAAACTGTCTTCAGTAATAATAGACAGACACCAAGGAAAAGGAAAATCAAACTCATAGAGTAAAGTCACAGATACTTTTCCAGCCAATCCCAGAGATCTGCATCTTCCTTTTCTCCCTTGACAGCCCGGCCAGAAAGGGCATGTGCAAAAGTCATAAGGAGAACTCCACACACCATCCATTGATCCAGCTTGGCCTGGGAGACTTCAGTGTGAGTCCCACCTGCCATTATAGCCACAGATCTGTATCATTACATTGTATATGGTCATATGGCCATTTCCTCTTTCCACTGGAGGCCCCCATTATTTTATGCTGGAGCATTTGTTTCATGGACACATTGCATTGGGGTGACCAGGTTCTGTATGGAATAAATAGTTTTCTCTCAAGAATACAGAACATGAATACTAAAAATGAAAGTATTTCTTAGTTAAAATGCAGCAGATCTCAGGAAAAAGTATAGACATCTATAAGAGTTCCTACATTCTCTGTCTGAACACCAAAATTAAGAAAAAAACTGGAGTTTTCGTTGTTGTTTTTAAAACTGTCAGAGCAATTTCCTAACACTCTTGTCTTGAGTTCTGCCATGCTGCCCTTGGTGCTGTTTGGATCCAGAATGACCCCCTGCAGGAGGCCTTGGAGACACTTTACAAGAACATCCTGGTTGCTGGAGAATAGGGTCTCAGTGAGAATTACAATTAGAGGATGGAATCTAGCTAATATCTGTGTCTTCCAAGGGAAGATTGTATGACTTAAAGTGTACCTCTTCCTTGAAAAAAAATCCTCTACCAATGAAAATGCATTTGCTTTGATCTTTGAAATTAGAACATCTACATTTGCAATTGTTTTCTTAATTAAGCTGGAAAGAATATAAGATGATATAATGTGATGATATAATGTGCAGAATGCCAAAATTGGGGCCCTAATTTTCTCTAGTCAGTGATTCCAGGTAGCAAACCCACAAAAGGCTCCAGTGTCTCCAATGACAAATAACCCCCAGTGACCAAGGGGGTGGGGATTGTTGGTATTTGATTGTTTTGCAAGTAGCAAGCCACTAAGTTACTATGGTAACAAATCACTCTGGCAGGGTGAGAAGGTCAAACTTAAGTATCCTCAGGTTGGGGTGTGAAAAGAATGACCAAATAAGTAAAGCTGCTCATTGCCTAAGGGGAAGCTTGCCACCAGAAAGGTTTCAGTTCTCTGTTTAGCCCAGCAGCAGCAGCAGCAGCAGCTGTTCTCCAGCTCATTTCTACTCAGAGCATGTGTGCCTGTATGAGCTTGTAAAGCTTTTGTGCCTATCCAGGATATCTGGATATGAAACTGTTTATGTTTTTGTGCTTTCTGTAAATACATTTATTTTTATAGAGATGCCTCGTGTGTATTTTTCTGATCTCTCTGGCCAAATGCTTTCCAGCACTCTCAACAGGGAGAGGAAGGAGCAGCAGCAGCAGCAGCAGCAACAGCAGCCAGGGGCTCCTGGGGATAATAGCCCTGGAGGGGGTGATTCCAGCAGTGTTGGAACCAGTAACTCCCCTCTGTCTGAGACAGATCCAGCCAGCCCCAGCACTCCCTACCTGCCCCCTCTGACAGCCTCAGACTCTGGGTTCACCCCCCAGTCCCAGCAGAGCAGCTTTAAGGAGGCCTCAGCGGAGGGCTGAGCTCTGCAGACTGGCCGAGAAGCAGGCTGGCAAGCAAGGAGACTCCGTGAGGAAGGGGCCTCAGCTGTGCATCTGGGGGGTGCCTCAGCGTGGCTTCTTTCTTGGCCTCCCTCCCTGGGAGAACAACTTTGCAGGCCTCAGCTCTGCCATGTTTACCTTGTCATGCCATGCCTTGAACCCTGGATTCCACCTCCCTGTGTCTCTTGTCTGCTCCCTTCGATTTGGTGCTCGCTTATCGGATTCCCGGTCTCGACCCATGCAAAGCCTTGACTACATTACAGGTGCTGTCTTTGGCCACAGGGAAACAGAACTCTTGCTTCTCAAAGTCCTGCCTGAGCTTGCACATCTCTGGACTGTGGCAGGCATCCAGCTTACTGTCTTGCTGGCTGGCAGCCAGTGGTGCCGGCCCGGAAAAGTGCAGCTGAGGAAAAGGCTATGTGCACTTGGGCCCACTGCCTCCAGTCCCCAACCATCTTGAGTGGCAAGATCTGTGGGAGAGCTTCCACAGCAACACTTGAACGCTGGGGAAGCTCTTCACACATCTGAGGACACTGCCTATTCAGACTGCACAGAGATTTCAGTTGCTGCAGGTCAAGGTGGGCTGTGCTCCCTGCACACTTTGCTGCTCAGGATGCAGGCACAGAAGGGAGGGGACATCAGTAACAGCAAAGCTCATCTACCCCTCACTCAAATGCCTGGGGAAACAGTCAGGTCTTCAGCACCTTCAATGCTAATGGGATTGGGGCCATCCAAGTCTCTGGGGGTGTGCTGTTACATAGGGCAGGTGCTGGAACACTCTAGGGTCCAACAAGATGACATTGCTTGATAGAAGGAACCCAGAGCATGCTGTCTCTACTGGATCTGGTAGGTCAAGCAGAAACAATGGGAGAAAGATGATCCCACCAGTAACCTGGCCATATGCCTTGTAGAGCTTTATAAGTAATAACCAGACCCTGAATTGAACCCAGAAGACTTCTGGGTGGTACTGCAGCTCATGAAGCAGTGGTGTTACAGGGGTGTAAGCAGAAACACCAAAAACTGCTTGCACCACCACATTGGACCAGCTGCAGCTTCCAAGTGCTCTTCATGGACAGCCCCATGTAGAACATGCTAGAATAATCCAAACTGGAGGTGAGTAAGGTATGAGCAAGACCTCCCAGTCCAGGAATGGATGTAATTTATACACAAAACGAACCTATGCAAAAGCCCTGGCCACAGCTGCAACCTGCTCTGCAACATTGGAGGCCTACAATTAACAACATAGCAAAACTTAACAAAATCTCTGGGGGGAGATGGGCGGTGGCAAAATTTGATTAATAAATAAAAAAAACTTGGCCAAGGTATGATGATGATGATGATGATGATGATGTTCACTTGTTGCAAATAGTCACAGACCAAAGGCACAGGAGCAACGCACATTGAGGGACCACCCCCCCAAGTCAGGGTTGTGTTAGCGACAAAACTTGAAACAAATTAGACTCCAACAGTCTTTGAGTTTAGAAATAGAAAAAGACTTTATTTCGCTCTCGCTCTGAGCTTCTACGGTTTGCAAAGCATGGTGGACTTTCCAGGAGCATGATGCAACGTGTCCAAAAGAAAAGCCACACCATACAATATTTCAAGTTTATTTTTATGCATCTTCCTGTCCCGTCGCTCCTCTTTATCCGTTTCCCCATTGGCTGGGTACTCTCAGACTTACAATCTTCCGGCCGCCTTTGTTTTAAACCATTATCATATTAGGTGATGTGTTTAGCCATTACCAGATGATGAGTTTAGCCATTGCCATGATAAGTGATGAGTTTAGCCCTTATCATTTGATGAGTTTTCCCCACTATCTCCTCCTGACTTCGTGTTGGTTTAAGTATTTAACATGGCGTTGCTTTTGCTCACTAGCTTGAACTTATTTACACGTTAAAATCTTTACTTCTCACAGTTGGAATCTCAAAGGGGATAACTTGTGCACCCAACAAGAGAAGTAGCCTGAAATATGGTGCCATATCCTGGTGGGATATCATACCTGAACAAACCTAGATATGAGGTTCCACCACCAGAACATGTGGGCACTGGTCACGAGGTTCGTGTTCCCTAATGGTTAGGCCTGTGGGCTGCCACCTTCAGAGGAATGGAAAACAAAATCAAAATTAGTTCAAAAGGTTAGTATGTAAGTAGTTCACAGAAAACATCAAAGAACAAAAGGCTACGGCCTTCCTTTAACAGGACAGCAATTGCTAAGTATGATGGAAAAGAGGACCTGAGGCAGGCAGGTAGGCAGGAACCTAACTGGAAATAGGAGCCAAGGCCAGTGTCTGTTTGACCTGCAGCAGTGTCACAGAGGCCGAGGAGGCACACGCCAGCGCATACAGACATGCTCATAAATCAGCCTTCTGGGGCCAGGGGATACTAACATTATAAACATGTGAAAAGATCATTAAAAAACTTCATTACCCTGTGATACTTGTTAGTTTTATAGTGTAACTCCCCAGATAAGATTTATGGGGCGGGGGGAGAATAAAATGGTAAAAGTAAAGTAAAATAAAATAAAATAAGGCTCCCCCTTTGGAATGTTAAGCAGAGTCTTTGTACCCTGGGTAATGGAATGCCTTTCTTTTTGCACTGCATTTTTATGCAGAAATGAAATGCACTCTGATACCAACAGGCAATATTTCAGCACAGGAGACTTCCTTGTCCAAGAGGAAGTCCTATGGCTTAGCAGACATAAGGCTATTCTCCATCTGAACCTAATCACAGCAGAAATGGCCTGAAGAAATATTTCTTTCCTGCCAGGTACCCATCGTGTTGCCATCAATTCATCTGCAGCTTATGAATTAGACAGGCTGAAGGCTTCCTTAGCCAAACAGGTGCAAATGCAGCCCTGGGCCTGTTCTGACATTGTCCAGTGACAGCCTCCAAGAGGCAAAATCGGTGGGGTTCTGTCATCCATGACCTCGGGGGACAGTCAGAGACAGCAGCAGAGGGATCTGCCACACAGGCAGGACATGGCATGCCAGGATAGTTTTCTGCTGACTCAAGGATGGGTGGGAGGCATTCAAATCACGCTCTTTGGGGAGAGGCCCAGCGTCTAAAATCACCTAATTGCTCCACTAAAATGGAAGATTCACAAAGGGCATCTACTTTTCAAATATGATGCATATTTCACTGTTAAAACCCTTATCTCACTTAACTCAGGACTATGCTGGTAACATACATCTTATACATATCTATATGTGTTGTGTGTGTGTGTATAAAAGTTGACAGAGAAAGTATCAATTTTGTCCAGGTTAGTGACTACTTGTCAATCCTTTGAGGTAGGCAAGGTCTACCTTAAGCAAAGGATCGTTACCTTGTCATGGTGCTGGAGCTTGAGCACCTCAATGATGCCATGAGCTAAACCATAAAGGGCCACCCAGGACCGGAAGGTCGTGACAGAGAGGTCAGACTAAATGCGATCCCTGGGGAAGGTAATGGCAACCCACTCCAGTATTCTTGCCGTGAAAAATAAATGGATCAGCACAACCAGAGATATGTCGGTATACCATCGGAAGATGAGACCCCCAGGTCGGAAGATGGTCAAAATGCTACTGGGGAGGAACAGAGGATGAGTTCAACTAGCCCCAGACGTGTTGACGCAGCTAGCTCAAAGCCGAAAGGACGGCTAGCGGCCGACGGTGCTGGTGGTGAACAGCGAATCCAATGTTCTAAGGATCAACACACCATTGGAACCTGGAATGTAAGATCTATGAGCCAGGGCAAATTGGATGTGGTTATTGGTGAGATGTCAAGATTAAAAATAGACATTTTGGGTGTCAGTGAATTGAAATGGACTGGAGTGGGCCACTTCACAACAAATGACCACCAGATCTACTACTGTGGACAAGAGGACCACAGAAGAAATGGAGTAGCCTTCATAATTAATAGTAAAGTGGCTAAAGCAGTGCGTGGATACAACCCAAAAAATGATAGAATGATCTCAATTCGAATTCAGGGCAAGCCATCTAACATCAAAGTGATCCAAATATACGCCCCAACCACAGATGCTGAAGAAGCTGAAGTAGAGCAGTTCTATGAGGACCTGCAGCACCTACTGGACAACATGCCTAAAAGATATGTTATTTTCATCACAGGAGACTGGAATGCTAAGGTGGGCAGTCAAATGACACCTGGAATTACAGGTAAGCATGGCCTGGGAGAACAAAATGAAGCAGGACACAGGCTGATAGAATTTTGCCAAGACAACTCACTCTACATATCAAACACTCTCTTCCAACAACCTAAGAGACAGCTTTATACATGGACTTCACCAGATGGACAACACCGAAATCAGGTTGACTACATCCTTTGCAGCCAAAGGTGGCAGACATCTGTACAGTCAGTAAAAAAAGACCTGGAGCTGACTGTAGTTCAGACCATGAATGTCTTATTGCACAATTTAAGATCAGACTAAAGAGATTAGGGAAGACCCACAGATCATCTAGATATGAGCTCACTAATATTCCTAAGGAATATGCAGTGGAGGTGAAGAATCGATTTAAGGGATTGGACTTAGTAGATAGGGTCCCGGAAGAACTATGGACAGAAGTTCACAACACTGTTCAGGAGGCGGCAAGAAAATACATCCCAAAGAGAGAGAAAACCAAGAAGGCAAAATGGCTGTCTGCTGAGACACTGGAAGTAGCCCAAGAAAGAAGGAAAGCAAAAGGCAACAGGGATAGGGGGAGATATGCCCAATTAAATGCAAAATTCCAGAGGTTAGCCAGAAGAGATAAGGAATTATTTTTAAACAAGCAATGCACAGAACTGGATGAAGACAATAGAATAGGAAGGACAAGAGACCTCTTCCAGAAAATTAGAAACGTTGTAGGTAAATTCCAGGCAAAAATGGGGATGATCGAAAACAAAGATGGCAAGGACCTAACAGAAGAAGAAGAGATCAAGAAAAGGTGGCAAGAATATACAGAAGACCTGTATAGGAAGGATAACTATATCAGGGATAGCTTTGACGGTGTGGTCAGTGAGCTAGAGCCAGACATCCTGAAGAGTGAGGTTGAATGGGCCACACGAAGCATTGCTAATAACAAGGCAGCAGGAGACAACGACATCCCAGCTGAACTGTTCAAAATCTTGCGAGATGATGCTGTCAAGGTAATGCATGCTATATGCCAGCAAATTTGGAAAACACAGGAATGGCCATCAGATTGGAAAAAATCAACTTATATCCACATACCAATAAAAGGAAACACTATCGAACAGTAGCACTCATTTCACATGCCAGTAAGATAATGCTCAAGATCCTGCAAGGTAAACTTCAGCAATTCATGGAGCGAGAATTGCCAGATGCACAAGCTGGGTTTAGAAAAGGCAGAAGAACTAGGGACCAAGTTGCCAATATCTGCTGGATAATGGAAAAAGCAAGGGAGTTTCAGAAAAACATCTATTTCTGTTTTATTGACTATTCTAAAGCCTTTGATTGTGTGGACGATAACAAATTGTGGCAAGTTCTTAGTGGTATGGGGATACCAAGTCATCTTGTCTGCCTCCTGAAGAATCTGTATAATGACCAGGTAGCGACAGTAAGAACAGACCACGGAACAACGGACTGGTTTAAGATTGGGAAAGGAGTACGGCAGGGCTGTATACTCTCACCCTACCTATTCAACTTGTATGCAGAACACACCATGCAACATGCTGGGCTTGAGGAATCCAAGGCTGGAGTTAAAATCTCTGGAAGAAACATTAACAATCTCAGATATGCAGATGATACCACTTTGATGGCTGAAAGCGAAGAGGAACTGAGGAGCCTTATGATCAAGGTGAAAGAAGAAAGTGCAAAAGCTGACTTGCAGCTAAACCTCAAAAAAACCAAGATTATGGCAACCAGCTTGATTGATAACTGGCAAATAGAGGGAGAAAATGTAGAAGCAGTGACAGACTTTGTATTTCTAGGTGTGAAGATTACTGCAGATGCTGACTGCAGTCAGGAAATCAGAAGACACCTAATCCTTGGGAGAAGAGCAATGACAAATCTTGATAAAATAGTTAAGAGCAGAGACATCACACTGACAACAAAGGTCTGCATAGTTAAAGCAATGGTGTTCCCCATAGTAACATATGGCTGCGAGAGCTGGATCATAAGGAAGGCTGAGAGAACGAAGATCGATGCTTTTGAACTGTGGTGTTGGAGGAAAATTCTGAGAGTGCCTTGGACTGCAAGAAGATCAAACCAGTCCATCCTCCAGGAAATTAAGCCAGACTGCTCACTCGAGGGAATGATATTAAAGGCAAAACTGAAATACTTTGGCCACATAATGAGCAGACAGGACACCCTGGAGAAGATGCTGATGCTAGGGAGAGTGGAGGGCAAAAGGAAGAGGGGCCGACCAAGGGCAAGATGGATGGATGACATGCTAGAGATGACGGACTCGTCCCTGGGGGTGTTGCCAACTGACAGAAAGCTCTGGTGTGGGCTGGTCCATGAAGTCACGAAGAGTCGGAAACGACTGAACGAGTAAACAACAAACAGTGACTACTTGTCAGTCCTTTGAGGTAGGCAAGGTCACAAATGCCACAAGGATTCTTTATTATTGCCGGATAGAATTGCAGCATCCTGAAAGCCTGTCTGCATTTCCCTCTGCCCTGTCTGATTCCAAACAGAATCAAGGTGTGGTTGTTTTGAGTTTCTTCCTCAAGCTTTCCACTTTCCAGGTCTGGGTTGTCTTTTCTCTCCCTCAATGGTCATTGCTCTCTCCCCTCTTTCCAAGGCCAGGTCTCCATTCTTTCACCCTGCAAGGACTTCTAACCTCTGCCCTATTTCCCTACTCAGTAATTCTGTTCTGATTGTTCTCCCTGCAGTTCTCTTCTGAGAATTGGACAGCCCCATTTTTGTAAGAAAGATCATGGATAGATACCACCTGGTATAGGAAGTGGAGGTGAATGCAGGGACTACTAATCTGAATTAAATCCAGGGTGTTAGGGCTTGCCCTAGATTATGTCCACATATCCCATGTAAACTGAGAGCCAGTTTGGTCTAGTGGTGAAGGCTCCAGGCTAGAAACCAGGAGACAGTGAGTTCTAATCCTGCCTTGGGCATGAAAGCCAGCTGGGTGACTTTGGGCCAGTCCCTCTCAGCCCAACCCACCTCACAGGGTGGTTGTTGTGGGGAAAAGAGGAGGGTTACTTGTAAGTATACTTATATACTTACTTACATGAGTTACTAATAAAAAATAATAAAGGTGGAATAAAAAATCTAAAAAAAAACCCTATAGGGTTAAGTAATCACCCAGCTGTGGCTGCAGTTTTATTAAATGTAAATAAAACCAAAGCCACACATAGATTGCATTTATTTTATACTGATCCAGGGACATGCCAACAATGGAAAACCTGCCTTCAACTCCACACCCTATTTCTAGACATTTTCAAACCATATCTGAGATTCTTTCCTTGCTGGGGTCTCCAATTACCCTGGCCAGAATCCTTTTCTCTTAGAAAACAAAAACCAAAACACTGGCAGGTAACACAATCCTTTGGCTGAATTCATCTTCTGATGGATCTGTTGAGTCTCCTTCCTTAAGGAATGCTGTGTCCACACCATCTTTAGAAGGAGTGTCAAACTAACTCCAAGAGCTGTAATCCACCAGATCTATTTTGGCACAGAGACAGCAGGGAACACAATTACTTTGGAAAAGCCACCTAGAAATCAGTGTATATTTATGGGGAGATTGCATTAAAACCCATGTTAAGGCTAATTTGCACTTAGATAAAATGCACGTAGGTTTTCATTCATTCCCAGTTCAGCTCTCTCTTCTGGGCTCTGAGCTGTGCAGTTCAGCTTTTCGCTTGACTGGAGGAGAGTGCGCTGCAGGCTCCTAGCTCAGGTAGACTTATATAACTCACATTAAGCTTCATATAGAAAATAGCATGATCATTTTTTTCATGCAAGAAAGCAGCCTCAAGAACACTTGCTTACAACAATTGTGTTCCTAACATGGCTGTCCTTCTCTCTGTGCATTCTTTCCACTGTGTTCAGCGACCTGGTCCTCAGTGGTTTCTTCTTTGTGACTCCCTAGATTGGTGGCCAAGAGCCTTGAGACTTATCCACCTTCTGTTCCTATCTCTGGCTGGTCTCAGCTAAGCTGGCAGAAAATGGGCTCTGGCTCCAGGACTGATCTATGCTTTCACTTTCACCTAATAATCTGATTTCATACTCCCATTAAACAAAGAAAAAGAAACAAGCAAAAACCACCCAGTTAAACCCTGACAAGCCAGTGAAAACATGCTATCTCAAAGTCCACAGGGAAGAACTCTAATATTTGTTAATCTAGTTCAGGAGCTTAGAAGAAACAAATAGACTTTCTGAAGTTTAAATCTGCCCCATGTCATTTCCTTCTGATTTTTGTATTTAGCAGCTAGTTATCGATGGGAAGCAAATACCACAAGGGTCCAAAGCTCTATTTTCTTTAAAATAGAGAAGAAAATCTTTCAGCAGCAACAGCCCTTGCTCAGGCTGACCCCTTTGCCTCACATCTCCATCTGAGCAGCTGGTAAGCAAGAGCTCAGTGTCTATGGCCAGACACCCCGGAGCCAGAGGTGCCCAGAGGGGATTAGTTGGCAAAACACGCCTGATTCTGCAGGAGGAGAGTGACACTTGGAGCCCCCCACTCTCTGGGCAGGGGGTCCCGAGGGGTCTGCATTGCCAGAACTTCCCAGCTCAGGGCTCAGAAAATGGACAGCTCTTCATGCCAGATGCCAA
The DNA here is from genome assembly GCF_035149785.1 of Candoia aspera. Taxonomy (NCBI): domain Eukaryota; kingdom Metazoa; phylum Chordata; class Lepidosauria; order Squamata; family Candoiidae; genus Candoia; species Candoia aspera. The sequence continues at coordinate 22,821,594 of NC_086164.1, forward strand.
GAGGGGCTGCTTGCCACAAGGGACCCCTGCTGGTCCTCCAATCAGGCTCTCCTGCAGGTTCCTAAGGAACTCCAGAAGCTGGCACAGAGCCACCATCAGCATCCCAGAAGGCTGCTGGATCAGAGATGTTTCTCAAATCATGCCCTTTCCTCCTAGAAAATGCTGAATTGGGTCTGGATAGACAAGACCTGGGAATCAGCCAGGGGTCTGAGAGTCCCCCTCCCCTTGAGCCTTCTGACTGAGCAGTATAAACTTATTTTAGGAAGCAGGTAAATAAATGGATTCAAAAGAATCCCAAATTGGAGTAAATGCAAGGAATGCAGCTGAGATCTCAATTCCCCAGAGCTCCAATGTTGATTTAAAGTTGGCCACTTCGAGAGGGTGCCTGCAAAATCCAGGGCTTTCCTTCCCAACCCTCCAAAACGCTGGGGGGGGGGGGGCATAGCTTTGTGGCGACAGCTCCAGCTCCTCAGCTCAGTGCGTTGTTTGCCAGGTTCGAGGGAGGGACAGTGAAGCAATGTGTAGCAGGCAGGTTGCACGGCTCCAACGCAGTTTGCGGAGTAGGAACATTAAAAGGGGTTGGGAGAATCCCTGAGACTGAGAGTGTAGAGCTGGGCATTGCTTAGGAGGTGCTGGCTTTCATGCCCATTTATTTCTTCTCTGCCAGCCCCCTGCTCTGTTGCCCCTCCCAGGAGTTTGGCACCATTGAGCAAAGACCCAAAGTGCTTCAGCTGTTTTGCATTGATCAGAAACTCCCTTGTTTTGGGTGGCTGTCAAAGTTTCTTGCTTAAAAGTCCACTTCTGCTTGGCATTTTCTTATCCTATTCTGGCATCAGGTTCTCTGGAAATCTCTTCTAGCCTTAACACCAATGGAAAAGGTGCCGTGGACTGAAAGGCTGAGCTCACACAACCCTCTGAATTATGTTTATCCTGGGTTTGCACAATACAGTAAACCATAAACTCAAACAGGTTGGGTTCACACAACCACAAACAAGCAAACCAGCCAAGAGTAAAACTTTCCCACCTTAGCATATTGCGCGAACAGAGCCACAAGGACTTTAATTGATTTAAACGTGTTGTGTGAAGCCAGCAAAAATATCTAATGGGAGAAACTTGCCTTACTTTGTATGTGATCCTGTGCATTTAAAGGTTTAGGGATGCATTTAAGACCACTTATATCTATGGTTCAGAGACCATCTCGCTCTGCATGGATTATACTGTTTGCTAACTGAGCTATTATGGTATTTTCTCCATTCCAGGAATCCTGGGACTTGCAGCTCCACGGAATTGTACTTAAAATCTATATCATTAGAATATACATATAACTCTGAGAACAAGGGAGATGGGTTGAAATGCAATATCAAGCAATTAGGATAGGTGGCTTATTTCCATGTGGTAACTGTCCAGCTAATGCCCATTTGCTGCAGAGAATTTTAGTGTTTTTCCTAAGGTACCCGGATGCTATCATGTGAAGACCTTCTCCTTTCCCAAAAGGACCTCCTTGGGAAGACGCAGCGTCTCCCTCCCATCAAACACAGAAACTGGCTAAGCCTGCTCACCTGGGCGGTGAGAGAATGATCTCATGGAAGTCAACTACAGGGTGGGGTTCCTCCCCCCTTTCTTTCTCTTCACAGTGGTTTGGTGTTGGTCCTCCCACATTTCCAGCATGAAGGGACTGTGGGCTCTACCTGCTCATGAGGCACCGCCCCGTTCACAGCTATGTTTTGCCACCCCTCTGGCAGGAATTAGCTACCAGCAGCACCCATGAACAGGCATTCTAGAGAAGGTGCCTACAGGCTCCCTGGCAGGGAGGCGGGTCTGTTGACACTGCTGCAGGAGGGCAGGTGAAAGCTTGATGCAGGAGGCCCCCATTTAGTCCTTCACCCCCTTTGACTGAGGCAACTCTTGGGGTCCTGGCCTCTTGGCTGGCCCTTCCAGCCCAGAGAGAAAGGCCCCAGCCGCCCAGCATGAAAATGTGGACCGGGGCTGTGGCATGGTGGTGGCTTCCACTCTGAGTAATTCCTCCCAAACCTGAATGGAATCGTGTGACATTGCCAATAAGCCAGCCTACATTAATTGGGCAATTTAATACATATAGCCATACTATTTTAAAATTATTATTATTCAAGGATTTTCACCATTGTTTTGTTGCTCTTCACCAGGCAAAAATCCAACAGAGGTGGTCCTCACTTAGCAACCACAATTGGAACCAGCAACTCCATTGCTAAACACCACAGTAGCTAAGTGAAACAACACATGACCATGCTGGACTTATGACATCACTTCCGCTTCTGTCATTAAACAAATCACCATGGTCATTAAGTGAGACATTACTTGACCATGAATTGCGATTTCACTTCCACGTTCTCCATTAACTCTGCTTACTGGAAGCTGGCTGTGAAGCTTGCAAATGGTGATCACGTGACCTCAGGACACTGCAAGTCATAAATGAGTGCTAGCTGCCAAGCACCCAAATGGCAATCATGTGACTGTGGGACACTGTGACAGCCATAAATGTGAGGATTGGTCACAAAACTGTTTTTTTTTCAACTGTAGTAACTTCAAATGGTCACTAAACAAGACACTTGGTAAGCAAGGACTAGGTAAAGGTAAAGGTTTCCCTTGACATTAAGTCCAGTCGTGTCCGACTCTAGGGGGCGGTACTCATCTCCGTTTCAAAGCCAAAGAGCCGGCGTTGTCCGTAGACACTTCCATGGACATGTGGCCGGCATGACTAAACAGGACGCCATTAGCAAGGACTACCTGTAAGCAATCTTTTTTTCTATCAATGTACTTGCAGCTGCTGAGAAACGAGCAAAAGAAAAGGTAAAACTTTTGAATGAAATGAGTAAATAACAGGGACAAATACAGGTGTTTCAGGTTTACCTTTGAATGTGAAACATTCCTGAATACAGATCAACTGAGCCTTCCTTTCTTCCTTCCTGAACTGAATACAGATCAAATCATAAGCAGAGATGTCACAAATAATAAGTTATATTTCTGGAGTGTCTATTCTAGTCTGCTGCTGTTCTTTAAGCCAAAATGCATCACAGGACCTAAGAGAAAGGTTGGAGCCTCAAAGACAGAGGGAGGAGAAGGAGAAGGAGAAGACAATGATATTCCAGACCATCCATAACTGCGTACTCACCTTTTGAGAATCAGTCTCACTGACACCAGCGAGTATGCAGCTCAGTTGGTGCTTTAGTTAGACTGGAGGTGGTACAGCTGACCAGGAGCAGCCTGGGGACAGTCAGTTCCCCTCTCCTGCTTGTTTCATGCTCAGGATACCTCCTGGAACAAGATGCTTTCTTTGCTTGCTGCTGGCCTTGCGATCAGATTGATGGAATCCTTGCCAAGGGCACAGAACCAGATCATTATTTAAAGCTTCTGATCTCAGCAGTTGATGTGATATCTCCTGCATTCAGCCCCTGTACTTGATAGACATCCTCTCCTCCTCCCATCAGAAAGTGCCCCATTTGGGAATGGGAAGGACAGGAGGATGGGGAAAGGTAGGCTGGAATGTTGCATGGGTGGGTCTCATGAAAACAACAAACACAAGTTACAAAGCTACTTAATCCCTCATTTAAGAAGAGTGAAAAGCCAAGTTACGAGATACGCATCAGTCAAATAAAGGCCTTTTCCCACATATGTCACTGTAGAAGTACTTTGCATTGCTTGCTACTGATACATTTATTGATTAAAATGAAGTTTTAGATATGTACAAACCAGGCAGAAAGATCTATACATTTCTACACCCCCAAAGATCTCAATGTCCTTCACAAGGCCATCTGTGGTGCTTGTTTATATCCTAAAATGCACTCTGGATTTCCTCTCCACCATGTCAGAAAGACAGCTAGATGAGAGGGGACTGGGGAGAAGGAGCAATATTGGATGTATCTTTGAAACTCTCTTCTGAAATCAAAGTTCACTGTTTTAGGATGATGAAACTTGCCATATTGTCAAATGTTCAGGCTGGGTGTCTCAAAAAGCTTCTGAGCAGGAGAAGCATTTCAATGAGCAATTAGTTTATTAACCAGTCCATGATTTCTTCTTCCTTCTCCCAAGACAGGCATCTTTGAAAAGGGCTGTTTCCTTCTTCCTGCTTTCTAGGACTTCATCCCCAGCTTTCCCCTGCCATTTCAGGGCTTTCACAATCCTTTAACTCAGGATCTCCAGCTTGGTTCATCTTCAAAGACCTCTTATTAGTTGCACAGATAATAAATTGCCTGCTGAGAGGCAACAGCAAGCCAGTGGGGAAACCTTACTTTTCCATGTTATCCTGTTATGCAGAGCCAATTTAGTACATCTGTGGTTGTTTTAAAATCAGTGTTTAGATGAAATCTCAGCAAGAGGGAAGCTCTTAGCAGTTTAACAGCAGAAAGAAAGAGAGGTAAAGATGGGATTGCCATCAAAATTAGATTTCACTCCCCAGGATTCTGAAATGGACATTTAAGAATCAGTCGTACTTGAAACACAGTACCTTGGCCAGATGTCTCTTATTTTAAGGACATCCCTTATTAATTCACATTGTTGTTTCACAAAATTGTTTTCCCTACTTTATTGGAGGCTGGAATAGACAATTTATAAATTGTATTTAATGAATTGCCCTTGTAGGGTCTATAATCTTACTTGCTCTGAAAGGAAATCATGTGATGGATTGGTGTATGTGTAAAAGGAATGGAAAACAAGAGATAAATTTTGAAAAGGCAGAATTGCTCAATTACTCAACTACAGGAAAGCCACCCACACCACACCACCCACACCAACCAAGTGCTCCATTACCAAAGTAACAATCATTACCATTACCAAAGTAACAATCCACCCTCCCACAAGAGAAGCTGTGTAAGAACATTATTCAGATGAGCACTTACACACTGCAGCAAACCAGAACACCAGAAAAAAGAAAAAGATCAACTGTACAGCATCTTCCAGCAAAATGGATACTCGCTCAACTTTATCAAAAAGTGCCTCACCACCCAACCCACTACAACCCAACCAATAGAAGCTATGAAACGGGTGACACTGCCATACATCAGGAACATCTCAGAAACCACCAACAGACTGTTGCAACTGCACAACATCACTGTAGCACATAAACCAACTAAAACTCTTCAAAACATATTAAGCAACCCAAAAAACCCAACAGCCCAAGAAGAAAAAAACAGGAGTTATAGTTCTTTTCTCTGACTGGGTGTAAGTTGCCATGACCAGATGAAAGGAGTAAAGTCCTGGAGTCCTGAAGAAACACCTGAGGGCTGACTAAAACTGAGTAATCCTAGAAAACTGGTGAAATTCCAGATATCTGGAAAAGAGAAAATGCCTTCTTCAAAAAGGGTGAGAAAAAGAATCGGGAATTATAGACAAATCAGTCTTATCTCCATACAGGAAGATCCCAAAGCAGATAGTCAAATTGTGGAGGGTAAAGGTTGGAGGAGACCTTGGAGATCTAGTCCAGCTCCCCCCCGCCCACCTAGTGGAGCATCCCATTTATTACAGCAACCCTTCCAGATTTTGCTTAAATATTTCCAGCAAACAGGAGTCCATGAGTTCTTGAAGCAGCTTCCTCCATTGTTTGCTGTTTGTAACGTAAACCCATTGTTTCTTGTCCTGACTTCTGGGACAATAGTAAGTTTGTCACACCTGTCACGCAACAGCCCTTCAGATATTTGAAGGCAGCCTTGATGGTATTTGTTTTTTCTGCTTTTGGCTGTAGAGAAATTAAGGTTACTATGGTAACAAATCACTCTAGCAGAGTCAGAAGGTCAAACTTAAGTATCCTTAGTTTTGGGGGTGAAAAGGCATGACCATATAAGGTAAAAGCTCCTGATTTGCCTGGAGGGCAGCTTGCCTTGGCTTGTTAGTTTCAGTTTCCTTTCTACCTGCCTTCTTCCCAGTCCTCTCTGAGTGTGTGTGAATGCACAGCTTGTAAAATATGTTTTTGTGCCTTCAGTAAATACATTTATTTTTATAGAAATGCCTGCTGTGTGATTTTTCTGATCTCTCAGGCCAAACGCTTTCCAGCACACTCTGACAGGTTATTGGCCCAGTAAGCAGCCCAGTGAACCCCCAGAGAGAGCAGAAAGATCAGCTCCACACCTCATGCAACATTTTAAAGGCAGGTAGCAAAGACCTGTGAAGATTTTACTTGGAGCTGCCTGGAGATTTTCCAGCTGCTGCCAGTCTACAGGACAAAGAAGCCACTTGAGGTGACTTGCAAAAGAAGGAAGAAGCCATGGCTGCCTCCCAGCCCTCAGCGATGCCTCCTGAGCACCTATCAGAAACCAACTACCTGAATTGGGCCCTGAAGATGGAAACGTGTCTTTGCAGACAGAATCTTTGGCTGCCAATTGGTGAGCAAACCTCCCAAAATCCCAGTGCTGAATGGCTTAGACAGGATGAGCAGGCTAGAGCCACCATTATCCTGGGAGTTGAGGACAATCAGCTAGTGCACGTGAGAGGCATGCAGTCTGCAAAGCAACTCTGGGATACTTTGAGAGACTTCAAAGCAACTTTGGGACACTTTGAGAGACAACAGCAGGGAGTAAAGTTACCCTGACAAAAAAGCTGTACAAAGCCTACCTTGCAGAAGGAGATAGCCTTCCTGAGCACCTGCATCATATTCAGCAGCTGTTTCTTGAGTTGCAGGAGAGAGGACTGGAATTTACACCTCTCACAAAATCGTATATACTGCTGTCCTCATTGAATGAAATGTGGGACACGCTGGTTTGTACCCTAGAGGCTATGCCTGAAGCAGACCTCAACCCATCGTATGATACACAGCGCTTACTCGCTGAATGGGAGAAGAGAGAGGAAAGATCCCCCCCTCTCTTCTGGAAAGCTGCAGCACCAGAAAACAAAGGAAAAGAAGGAAAAAGAAGCTGAGGCTACAGCGCTAGCCAGCCAGTGATGTTTTAACTGTGGTTCAGCTGGACATTTGCAGAAAGATTGTGCCTTGAGACCCAAGAGTAGAAAGACAGTGAAGAAGAATACAAGGGCAACACAGAATAAGGCTCTTCAGACAACCCAAATTGCACAGGTTTCTGAGAAGGGTAATTCTGATGTATGGGTCTTAGATTCTGGGGACAATTGTCACTTGTGTAATTGTAAAAGCTCTTTTGTTTCACTGTCTAAAACTGACAGACAAAGTGTATCTTTGGCTGATGGGTCTGTGACCAGAATTATGGGACAAGGTGACTTGTATTTATCCTGCTTAGGAGAAACTGTAAAAGGTGTGTTGTATGTGCCAAATTTACAATCAAACTTTTTATCTGTGGCACAATTAGCTGCAACTGGGTATGTCATAACATTTAAGAAAAATGGTTGTGAGATACGTAAAAATGGGAAATTGTGTGCTACTGGTATGTTAAAAGGCTCCTTGTACATTGTGCAAAATGCAAGGAAGCCATGCTGCAAAGCTGTAGTTGGCAACACTCCAACTCATGACCAATGTGTACACCTGATGCACAGGAGATTTGGTCATGCTAATTTCAAGTATATAGCACAAATGCCACCGTTGTGTGCTGACCTAAAGATAAAACCCTGTGACAAATACTTAGATTGTGTAGTTTGTAAACAGTGCAAAACACATAAAGCTCCCGTGAGTAAGCACAGTGACAGAGTTACAACTAGACCTTTGGAAATTGTACACTCTGACATTATTGGTCCTTTTGCTCCAAGTTTTGGACAAGCAAGGTATGCAATGACCATCATCAATGATTTCTCTCAAGATACACATTTATCTACATCTTAAAACATAAAGATGAGGCATTTGAGAAATTCAAAAGTTTTGTGACATGGGCAAATGGAAAATTCCCAAGGCCTGTATCTGCACTCCAATGTGATAGAGGAGGAGAGTACCTTTCTCACAAGTTCAAAAGGTTCTTAGCGGAAAAGGGGAAAGAACAAATTCTTTCTAACCCTTACACCCCTCAGCAAAATGGTGTTGCTGAAAGAAAAGACAGAACCTTGCAAAATACGATGGAATGCATGCTTAAAGATTCCAGGTTATTGTTTAAACATTGGGCAGAAGAAATATCCACTGCCTGTTATGTACAAACCACTCCATTCCGCTTGTTTTATGGTGTGAAACCAAAGGTAAACCATCTTAGAGTGTTTGGTAGAACTGCATGGGTTCACATTCCAAAACAGCAGAGAAGGAAAGGAGGCCCCACAACAAAGAAAGCCATCTTTGTTGGCTATAAACAAAGCCAAAGGTGCTACAGGTTCATAATGGGAGAGAAATTAATAATTAGCAAAAGCGCTTTTGCTGAACAAAACTGGGGGAGATTAAATTCTAGCTCTCCAGTTGATCTGACCACCACAAGAGAACAGCAAGGACTTGCTGATAGTGATATTTTGCCTGATGAGGATATTAAGCCAGAAAAGCAAACTGAAGATCTGTCTGATGAGACAGATGCTTCTCAGGAAAGTGATGGGAGTCAAAATTTAAGACCTGTATTACCCCACAGATCTCAAAGGAGTAATAAAGGTCTTCCTCCATCATGTTTTCAGGCTGAAACAGTAAAGGTTTTTCACATATTCACAGAACCTGAGTCCTTAGAACAAGTGAATGCTTTACCACCTGAAATTGCACAAAATTGGCATTCTGCCATGCAACAGGAATTAGCATCCTTGAAAGAAAATAAAACATGGAAACTGATAAATCTACCTCCCAATGAATGCTGCCTAGGTTGTAAGTGGGTTTTCAAACTGAAAAGGGATGGTGATGGCAAAATCCAAAAATATAAAGCAAGGTTGGTTGCAAAAGGGTTCACTCAAAGGAAAGATTTAGACTTTGACAAGACTTTTCCACCAGTTACTAAAGGTGAATCAATTAGATTACTGTTAAAAATTGCTGCACTCAAAGGAATGTCAGTTCACTTCGTTGACATTCAAACTGCATTTCTCTATGGTAATTTAGACCACAAATTATACATACAGCAACCCCCTGGCTATGAAAAAGGGGAGAATCTGGTCTGTGAACTGCAGAAGTCAATCTATGGATTAAAACAGGCTGCTAGATCCACAATGAGAAGACAGGACACCCTGGAGAAGATGCTGATGCTAGGAAGAGTGGAGGGCAAAAGGAAGAGGGGCCAACCAAGGGCAAGGTGGATGGATGATATTCTAGAGGTGACGGACTTCTCCCTGGGGGAGCTTGGGGTGTTGACGACTGACAGGAAGCTCTGGCGTGGGCTGGTCCATGAAGTCACGAAGAGTCGGAAGCGACTGAAACAACAACAGATCCTGGAACCAAAAATTAGATGAAACACTGCAGAATTTTGGTTTTGAAAAAGGAAAAGCAGATCCATGTGTATGTATGAAGAAAGACAAACAAGGCTGTATGTATCTGTGCATTTATGTTGATGATTTGCTGTTGTTCACATCAACAGAAAAACAAAGGCTTGATTTTGAAACCTGCATGAAAAGCCATTTCACATTAAAAGCCTTGGAACAGTAACCAATTACCTGGGCTTGGGAATACACAGGGAGAAGGATGGTAACTTTCTGTTGAGCCAATGTAGTAAAATTCATAAGCTCCTAGAGGATTTAACATGCAAGACTGTAAACCAGTCTCCTCTCCTATGATACCAGATTTTCAGAAAGAAATAGGAGAAACTCAAATTAACTGAGGCAGAGAAATATAGATCTTCAATTGGAAGTTTAGTGTACATTGCAAATTACTCTCCCCCAGATATCTCAAATTCTGTGGCCATTTTAAGTAAGGTAGAAAAACCTACATCTACTGGAAAAGCAGCATTGAAGAGGTTATTGAGGTATTTGCAAGGAACAAAGAGTTATTGCCTGAAGCTAAATGCCTCTGGAACTGAGAAATTGCAGGCTTTTGCCGATTTGGACTGGGGAGCAGATGTCAGTGACAGGAAATCCACTTCTTGGATTTTAATTCAATTTGCTGGGTCAAGCTTAGGCTGGCATTCTAGAAAGCAAACACTTGTTGCTCTTTCCATTGCAGAAGCAGCATTTTAATCTCTAACACAAACCTGTAATGAGGTTATATGGTTTAAACATGTGTTAAAAGACATAGGCATGGAAGTGAACCAGCCTATAACTATTTATGAGGATAATCAAGCTTGCATTGCTATGGCAAAATCTGAAGCCTGCAAGAATAGGACAAAACATATAGATATTAGATATCAATATATCAAAGACATGATAGCCAAAGGGGAAATAATGTTAAAATATTGTGAATCAAAAGACATGATTGCTGATGTTTTAACCATGCCTCTTGCTCTACCAAGACACAAAGAGTTGTGGAGTCCTTGGTGCTCACTGAGCCTTGTTGTTTTCTTGCAGACATTTCATTGCCAGACTAGGCAACATCTTCAGTGCAAAGAGGGAGTGGGCCTTGCTCTCAGTTTATATACTGTGGCTTCCCCTGCTTGTGTTGGTAGGGGTGTTGTTCTGTCCTTGGGAGTTCTTTGAGAAAGATCTCAGAAAGATCTTGGGAGTTCTTTGAGAAAGATCTCAGTCTGGTGAGAGACCTCAGAAAGGTCTCTCACCAGACTCCACAGTTCAACCTTGAGCTACAAATATTCACTTCCATTGGTAGTACATTCTTTCCTAATAGCTTACAAGCTGACAAGCTGACTGCTTAGTGATTTGTTTCACACTGTGCCTGGCATCAACATCAAGCTGGATCAGTCTGTAGTTACTTTTTTCTCCCCAGGAACACTGTTTGCCCTTCTGTAGTTCTCTTACATTATACTTCTCCTCCATGATTTCCCAAAGATCACTGAAAGGTGTTTTAGGTGAGATCCTGAAGTTCCTTCAAGATTTTTGGATGTAATTGCTCTGTCTTGGAGACTTAAACTCATCCATGTTAACGAGGTACTCCCTAGCAATGCTTCTCCCTGCTTATGCCAGTTGTTCTGCAGAGACCCATTTAAGCACTGATCCCATCTGAGCAGCAGACAAAGCAAGGTAAGCATTGAGAAGCTTTGTTCTGTTTCTGTCACCTATTACTATCCTCCTCTTCCAAGCAAGGCTTTTTTTGTTGTTTCTTTTAGCTTCTTTTGCAAGCCCATGTTCCTTTTGCACATTCACCTTCTCCACTTTCTTTCTGCAGGTATTTCCTGGCATACTTCCTTGGGGATTAAATCCATCTTTAATTTCCTGTACATGACCCGTTTAGTTCTTAATTCTGTTGAAAGCTTCCTTAGGCAGCCAGAATAGTTCCTTACCACCTCCCTTTTTTCTTCCCACTGGAATAGTGGATGACACAACTTCTGGTACTTTATTTTTCAGAAGTTGCCAACCTTCCTGCAGTCCCACTGACCTGATGATTTCTATCCATGGGATTTCTGACACATATTTAAGCCTTTTCATCTATAATCAAACATACTTTTTCCATTTCCATGGGCATACTCATCACCACTTCACAAATTCAATAAATTACCTTCCTCCAATGAACTAAGTTTTCAGTGTGTAGGTAGTGAATGTAATATGGGGTAGCAGACCAACTCTTGAACATTCAGTTATTCAAACATGACCAGCTGTCAACCAGAGGAACACATCTTGACTCAGCTGGCAAGCGAGTGGGATGAACCAATTTCAGGCAAAACACCTGCAAGTGTTTTGCACAATGGACACACAATAAGTACCTGCTCTAAATGAAGCCAAGCCAATTCATGATCCTCTCATAAACCTTCACCCATATATGTGTATGTTCCCATGCTTTTTCAAAGTAGTAGGCCCCTTTTAGCAGAGTTGTGGGTTTAATAGGTTTAATTCAATCCATGTCATCTTAAAGCAAGCATTTTTAAATTGGGCCCCAGGGCTTAATTAGATCAAACAAGAGTCTTGCATATACATGTATTACAAATGAGATTTATTCAGGATTGCCTTTATTGGTAGCTGAACCTCTGGTGACTTAATTAGGCAATTAAAGGGTGCCTGGACTCTTGTTCTAATAAACAGAGAGATGAAAACCATTTGATTTCCACTCTAAGTGTCTGAGCAAGAGGGATTTTAATGATTTGGAGCATCCTTTGATTTCATTGTGTTTTGCCTTTCTAGGAAAAAAGTGTTTTTACCCTTGTTCTCAGAGCAGAAGGTTGGGTGGCCTTGACCCAGCTCTAGGCTTGCTCCTGGCCATGACCATGCCATGGTCTCTTCTGTTTGAGCCATGGCAAGCAGGCAGAGGGTGCTCTGGGCACAAGCCGCTCCCTTGCAGGTGCCACCCCCCACCAGGCATCCTGCAGGCCAGGCAGATGCTTGTTGACTAAACCCCCGAAGGCTAACCCTAAAGGGATGTCTGCAAAGAGAGCAAAGGCCAGAGTAAGGGACCCTCCAGTGTGGTCCTGGGCCAGCGGAGCGCCCACCAGGAGGCCCTCCTCAGTTAGAAAATGGTCTGCCCAGAAGCTCTGCACCCTTTTGGCATTTCACACTGAAATGGCTGCTTCATTGTGATTTCAGGTGCACTGCTACTGAGCTGGAAGTAAATTGGCCCAGCCACTGAGCACAGATGATGGCATGGGATGTCGCTGGTATCCCAGAATGATACGAAGACCTTCTGTGGAAGTGCTATTGCTACATTTATATATTTGTAGGTGGAGGAGATTGCTGGCCCATGCCAGCAATCTAGAGTAATCCAAACTATAGTTTCCACCCTGTACCAACAGCAGCAGCAGGAACAACAACACACAAAAACACACAAAAAGATCATGATCTCTCTGCTCTTCAGGGTGTACATGTAGTTTCCAGAATCCAGAAGTTACTCAATTCCACGCAATTTAAACTTTGGAGCAGGGGATCATCCTTAGAGCATCTTCATCTCTGAATATTTCATTACTCTGCCATACTTCTAAAAATTAGAAGTCCTCCCCCCACCCACCCACCCCCCAAAACCCTAAAAGGTTGAAGAAATATTGGAAAAATGTCTAGAGAATCACAAAGCTATGCTAATGTCCCTTTGTAAAATATGAATGAATGAGCTGCTGCCCCTCAACAAATCTTCCTCTGGAGGCAGGCTAAGACTCCAGTCTAGCCACAGTCTGGTTAAAAGGCTCTTGTCTTTGATGGATCTAAAAGCCTCTGTTGGAGGCTGAAGTGTTCTACATGTGTGTGAGTGTCCTGAGAGGAGGAATGTGACTTGAGCAAGGATCACTAAAGCAGGTTTATAGGTTTAACAGAAAATACACTGTAGAGACAGGCAAAGCCTATCACCCAGCTAACTGCATCTTATCAGGAGGACATGAGCTCAGTATGTCTGTGCCTGGGAAGAAAGAAAGGCAGATGGAAGTGACCTGAGATTAGAAATCTCATAGGCAAAAAACAGGCAGAGTGAAAAACTAAGAAGGGCTATAGACTAAGTCCTTTACTCTCTATATATCCGACTGCTCCATGGTCAGCAGAAAATCACAAGGTGCTGAAAAACCCATGCTGCTGGATCTGGACCTCCAACACAGGCTTCTGTAAGGGCAGAACACTAACTACTTTCTCCCCAGATGTTGTCAAGACCCGATCAGAGCCACAAACGTAAGTCTCAGGATCAAGTTTTCTACTGGATGTTCTCTGGCCGTAGCTTCTCTTGTTCTGAGCTGCAGGACAAATGAGGGCTTCGGCCCAGAACAGAGATGGTGGTTATTTCTGTTCAGAGGGCGTCTCCTGATGTCTGGTTGCAGTCACCACTCAGGTGCATCCCATTAACCTCCTGAAAGCATTCACCACCAGAAAAGAGCAATCTAGCCCTGATAAAGGACTAGGTTGCTTCCATCATGTTTCTTCATTCATGTTCATGCAAAGGAGCCATAGTCTGGTCATGATAAAAGAGCTCTGCTGGCCAAGGAGCTGTTTGTTGGGAAAAGAGTGGCAAGGGAAAGCCAGGGTCTCTGTCATGAGTACTGATGGCGAGCAGGAGGGGGCCTCTATCCAGGGGGGAAAATGCATGCGTAGTACTGAGGAATTAAGCAGCCATTCAAAGAGACACAGATCAGACCCGCCTTAACTTTCAGGGTTTATCTGTCTGGGTTTTTCCCACGCTTCTTCAGTTTGTTAGGATTCTGTTTATGTAGCAGTAATAAACACTAGAGACCTACTCCTCATCTCAGCGTGATTTCTGACTATTAGGACAGTCTCCACCTTGCAAACAAGGAGCATTATGGGCCAATTCCAGCCCGTAAGAGAACCTCCTCCTCTCTGAGCTCAGACGGCAGTGAACCAATGAGATGCTGGGTTGCCGAGCTCAATTCAATATTAGCTCAGCAATTCTGACTGCTGTGCCCATTCTTATTTAGGTAGAAAAATTAATTTGTTCTGTTATATATTCAGAAATGTGTTTGATTTTTATTCTTTCAAATCCAGCAGAATGTTAGACATGAATGATGCAAAGGACCTCGGGACTCACCCTGTCCATCAGCAAGATGACACTCTGAAGACAGAAATGGACATAAATTTACACAGTAGAAGTACTGAAGCAAATCTGAGGCACAATTATTGCTAATTGTAACCTTTCACAACATCTTATTCCATCATCAAAAAAAAAAAAAAGTACAGGCCCCTCCTATGGCCCTTCTGGTAAAAGGGGTGGGAAGAACTCCAGAAACTGGGTCTCTGGATTCACAAGTGCCTGGATTGGACTGCAGAATGTAATAAAGAGGAAGCCAACTTGTAGCCCTGATTCACCCTTTATTTTGAAAAATGTGTATTGGGGCATTGCAGTGGACCTTTACATAATTTCCTATCAAGAGGTATAGTCTGCAGCTGATTGATGAGGCCTCCAGCTGTCGCAGGTAATATCTTGCAACATTGAGTCAAACCCAGATTTAACATTTATATTTAAATCACATACGAGACTGGGCACCATATTTTTCTGCCGGTACCAAGTAACAGTCAATGACTGACCTGCCAGTTTTAAAACCAGTCTGTTCATTTGCCGCCAGCACCCCTGTGAGGCAGGTGGGGTGGAGAGATTCCCAGCCAAACTCTCCACAACCAAGTCTCCCAGGCCTCATCCAACACCTTCCTCCTGTCCCTTGGAATTGTTCGGTTTCTACACTTGGAAGAAAAAGCAGTGTGTATCCACGCTGCTCCCACATTAGGTTGGTCTGAGAATTAGTCTGACTTCAGATCGGGCCCCTGAAATCAGAATGGCTTGAGCACCCTCAGTTTCAGGGGGTCTGTTACAAAGATGATTAAATCATATTGACTGGAACGCAAAGTGCATGAGAACATTAGCCTTCTGCCAGAAATCAGCGGGTTTTGTTTTCAGAAAGAGAAAAGGTTGGTGACAGGCCACAGGAGGCTGGTGGTGAAGAATGTTGCAGAAGGGGTGTGAAGGTGCTGGCATGTCAAAGAAGGGCTGGAGAGTCTTCGAATGCCACCTAAAACATGGGTTGGTGCTCAGGAGCTTCCTGGCAGCTGCAGGAGACAATAACTGTCAGAAACTCCAGGGTTGCCTGGTGTAATGGTTGCCTAACCTAACAAAACCAGGCTCACCAGTAGACTCTAGGAAATCTGGTTTATTGAGGGATTAGTATGCAAGTACAGAGAAAGCTGAGAATGAGCAAAAGTGCGCCAAATACAAATTAAGAACCCTCAGCTCAAACGTAAGACCTCCCCCCACCCGGCTGTTCTAACCACACACACACACACCCAGGTGCCAGTAACTGTCTTCACCATCCCTGGGAAAGCAACCTTGAACATTTGAGAAATCCCAAACACATTCCATTCCCTCAGCCCAGAGATAACGGTCCAGGGTATGGAAGTCTCCCTTCCCTGCAAATCAAACACGCAATTAACAACTGACACGTGAAGTGTTACAAATCAAATACGGGAGTAGTAAATGACATGTGAAGTGTTATGATGTACCAGGCACATTGAAACAGTGAACATGACATACCGCCCCCCCAAAGAATACTAAGGCACAGGTTTCATAGGATAAGCAGAATGAAAACGTGCAACTAAGAGGGGAGAGCGCACATTGCGGGCAGCCACCCACTCTGGGTGGGAGAAATGCTTCTATTGAATGAGGTACTGCAGTGTGCCACGCAGCCGGCGAGAATCCAGGACCTCCTTCACTTCGAAGTGCTGCTGCCCGTCAATCATGATTGGCGTGGGAGGAGCGGGCTGTTGGTACCAGCGATCGGAGTGGGCGACGGGTTTGAGCAGGCTGCAATGAAAAACAGGGTGTAAATGTCTAAGATTGTGTGGTAGGTCCAATTTAAATGTGACAGGATTCACAACAGCGACAATAGGAAAGGGACCAACAAACTTAGGTGCCAACTTCTTGGAAGGTTGAGAAGATTTGATGTACTTGGTAGATAGGTAAACTTTATCCCCCACCTTAAAAGGAGGCTGAGGTGCACGTTTCTTATCAGCATGGAGCTTATAAGCCGATTGGGTGTCAGCCAATGCTTGCTGGATGACTGGCCAGGAATCTGCCAAGTGCGCAGCCCAATCCGAAGGAGATGAAGGTGGAACGGTGGGTTGAGGGAGATCAGGAATGGGTACAAAGTCCCTACCGAATACAGTACTGAAAGGCGTGCGTCCTGTGGACTGATGAACGGAGTTGTTGTATGCCACTTCAGCAAAGGGGAGGAGATCAACCCAATTGTCTTGTTGATAGTTCACAAATGAGCGGAGAAACTGCTCAAGGGTGGCATTAAGAGCCTCCGTGGCTCCGTCAGTCTCAGGATGCCACGCAGTGGATAAGGCTTGTTTAGTGCCTACCAGTTTTAAAAATGCCCTCCAGAACTGGGAAGTAAACTGTGTCCCACGATCCGTGACCAAACGGGAGGGGCTCCTGTGGATTCTGTAGATGTGGATGAGGAAAAGGCGGGCTAATTGCTGCGGAGACGGAATGGAGGCACATGGAATAAAATGGGCTTGCTTAGAAAAGTAATATTTCACCACCCAAATCACAGTTTTCCTCTGGCTGGGGGGCAAATCAATGATAAAATCCATGGAGACCTCCTCCCAAGGGCGGCAGGGACTGGCGACAGACTGCAGCAAACCCTGTGGTTTGCCCCCCTTCCGTTTTGACATGGCACACACTGGGCAAGAAGCAACATAGTCCTTGACATCACGTCTTAAGGAGGGCCACCAAAATTGCCTGCGGACCAGGTGTAGGGTCTTTACAAATCCGAAATGACCTGCCAGCTTATCATCATGAGACCCCCTTAAAATTTCCTTTCGCAAACTGTCAGGCACATAGAGGCAATTCTGCCTCCACGCAAAGCCTTTGTCAAAAGTAACATTGTCTCTATTCGCTTGCAGCCAGGTGTCAGATTTCAGTTCAGAGAGAAACTTTTGTTGCAATTGGGAGGGAACAGCCGGCGCTCTAGCAGCCAGTGAAACTGACACTGAGGGCGACCGGCCCCGGGCTTGGCTGCGCATGACAGCCTGCATCCCCAACTGAGGCTCTGTCCAAAGTGTCCCAACGACGTCAGGTGCCTGGGCTGAATCCTGAGGCAAGCGGGAAAGTGCATTGGCCAGGAAGTTTTTCCTCCCTGGGATGAACTTTAATTGGAAGTCAAAGCGGCTGAAGAACTGAGCCCAATGAACCTGTTTAGGGCTGAGCTTACGAGGTGTGCTAAGGGCTTCCAAATTCTTGTGGTCAGTCCACACTTCAAATGGACATTTAGCCCCCTCTAAAAGGTGGTGCCAAGTGTCTAAAGCCGCTTTCACCGCAAAGACCTCTTTCTCCCAGACATACCACCGTCTTTCTGTTTCAGAAAACTTTCGGGATAAATACGCACAAGGCTTGAGGCAGCCGGCAGCATCTGCTTGCATCAAGAGAGCCCCAATGGAAAAATCAGAAGCATCCACCTGGACCACAAAGGGTTTATCGGAATCAGGATGTTGCAGGATAGGCTCAGCAATGAACAGCCCCTTAAGTTTGTCAAATGCCGACTGGCACTGAGACGTCCAATGGAGCACAGCCCCCGGGTTTTTCACCCTGCGTGTGTCGCCCCGCCCCTTGGTTTTTAGTAAATCAGTTAGAGGCAATGCAATCTCAGCGAACCCCTGGATGAATGGGCGATAATAGTTACAAAAGCCAAGGAAACTTTGGAGCTGCCTGTGCGTGCGCAGGCGCTCCCAGTCCACAATAGCTTGTACCTTGGCAGGATCCATTTCAACCCCAGCATCTGAAATTCTGTACCCCAAATAGTCCAGTTGTTTTTGTGAAATTCACATTTGGAGAGTTGGCATACAACTCTGCCTTTCTTAGTTTGCTAAGCACCTGTTTCACCAAACGCTCATGCTCTTCCATCGTTTCAGTCTAAATCAACACATCATCCAGATACACCAAACCCCCCTTAAACAAATGCTCATGTAACACCTCATTGATCAGCTGCATAAACACCCCCGGTGCCTCTGCCAACCCAAACGGCAGAACCTTGTACTGGAAGGAGCCCAGCGGGCAATTGAAAGCCATCTTCCATTCATCCCCCTCCCGTATACAGATACGAAAGTATGCCTCCCGCAAGTCCAGTTTAGAGAAGATTTTCCCCTTAGACAGATGTGCTAGCATGTCTTTTAGGAGGGGCAGAGGGCATTTATTTAGGACCGATACCGCATTGAGCCCGCGGTAATCCGTACACAGTCTCAAAGTCCCATCCTTCTTTGCTCGGAACAAGACAGGGGCGCCCACCGGCAAATTAGCTGGCTCAATAAAACCCCTAGCTAGATTCTTGTCCACAAACTCACATAGCGCTGCCAGCTCCTTTTGCATCATGGCATAGATTTTAGGTTTGGGCAGCTGCGCATTAGGGACCAACTCTATGGCACAGTCAGTTCTCCGGTGAGGGGGGAGTTGGTCCACCTCCTTTTCTCCAAACACATCTGCAAAACTTTGGTACTGCTCCGGCAGGCCCTCCAGGGGGGCGGCCGCGAGATGCGGGGTCGCTGCCGCCGCCCTCCCCACTGCATCTTGCGGGGCGTCTTCTTCTATAGGGATTTGGTAGAACCCATCCCCAAACATCAAAGTCCGGTGCACCCAGTTTATGTGTGGGTTTTGTTGAACCAACCAGGGCATTCCCAGAATGACCAACAGCCCTCCCACAGGTGCCACGACAAACGGCAGCCCTTCCTGGTGGCTACCCATCTGCAAAGCCACCATACCCGTAAAATGGGTGACTGGCTTCCCCCCCGCTGTAGAACCATCCAACTGGGTAAAAATCATAGGGTGTTTTAGGGGGAACGTGGGTCATTCCAACGCATCCACCACGTCCGGGTGCATCAAGCAGTGGGAACACCCCGAATCGACCAACGCCCATGCTTCGACAGTTCGGGTGCAGGAGCCTGGCTTAACTTTCACTGACAACGTAGGAAAGTTTCCACTCACCGAGGGGTAGTCGCGCCCTCCCTCTTCCACCTGCCCAGCGGCACCCTTTAGAGCAGGTGGCTGGCGTTTCCCGCCGGCTGGAGCAAATCGGGCTCCGCCTCCTCTCCGAAATACGGGACTCCTCCTTCCTCGCCTTTAGCCACAGCCGCTTTCATCTTCCTGGGCAAGGTGGGCGACTTCCCCGACGATCTCCGCTGGTGCTCCTCAGGCTTCCCTTTTGGGCATGCCGCCGCTCGGTGGCCCTCCTTCCCACACCGGAGGCACTGCCCTTTTGCGTAGCGGCTTTCCCTCTCCTCCTGCCATGCCGTTCTTCCTGCTCTGGCTGCAGTGCCCATGGGTTTGGCAGCTCTCATCATGGCCATCTGCTTGGGACCCCTCTTGCTTTGAGCAAACTTTGTGTGGGCCTGCTCCACGTTCCCTGCTAGCTGTATCCAATCATATAGACTGATTGGGTCTGCTCTCCCCAAGGACCACCTCAACAATTCGGGTCGCAGACCATCCTTGAACATTTCTATCAGGGTTGTCTGAGACCAATCATCCACCTTGGCAGCTAGAGCTTGGAACTCTAGGGTGTAGTCTGCTACTGACCTTGATCCCTGGATCAACTCCCTCAGGGCCACTTTGGCTTTTTCCTTTGCTAACGGGTCAGCAAAATGTAACTTGAGTGCCCACAAGAAGTCCTCGAAGTTGGTCAATTCTAGGGCCTCCATCTCAGTCAATTGTACAAACCAATCAGCTGCCCTGCCTTCTAGTTTAGTGGCCACCGCATTTATCTTAGCACTCTCCGAAGGAAACAGCGTCCCAAATTCCTCCATATAGCTCTTCGCATTTGTCAGGAAAAATGACAGTTTTGTGGGGTCCTCATCAAACTTGACCATAAAGTCCCTGTATCTAGTGGCCAGCGGGCTCTTCTTCCTCTCCTTCTGCCCAGCCTTTCGCTTAGCACCTATTGATCTTTCATCTGGGGGGGCGGGAATCCAAAATCCTGACTTTGGGATGTCTCCTCTCCCCCCTTTCCATTCTCCTTCCTCGGTCGTCCAAATGCCGTGGGGGCGATGGGGACAATCGTCTGGGGCTGCTAGATGGCGAACCCACCTGATGTCTCCTCCGACCTTTCATCCTCGCACCCGGGGAGGGGGGAGGAGAGGGGGACGACTGTCGGGAGTGGTGCTCCCTTCTCTCCCCGACTGGGTCCCACAAAGCCAACGATATTTTCAGCACCAGTGCCTCTAGGGATTGCAACCTGGCGTCCCACCCTTGTGCTTTCATGGGGGTTGCAGAGTCCTCCGACCCTCTCTCACTGGCCATGGTCACATTCGGGGACAGCGGGTACCCCAGCTTCCAAGACGTCTTCAACGTCCCTGGTAGGGGTCCCTGCTCCTCATCCCACATCACCTGTTCGGTCGGCGCCTCCTCCGCCTTCTTCACCACTTTGGACTTCACAGCCTTGTGGATCGCAGGACTGGGACTAGACACCCCCGACAGGTCCTCCGACTCTGGAGTGGGCTCTCTCCCACCTCTTTTAGCCATGGAATCTGGCTCCCCAGCATCTGAATACTCGCTCTCCCCCGAGAAAGGAGTAGGCTCAGTCATCGCTAACTCTGGTTCCTCACAGATTGCTCTGGATAGAGGTTAGCGGTAAGGGTTTAAGGATTCTCAGCTTTATGTAATGGTTGCCTAACCTAACAAAACCAGGCTCACCAGTAGACTCTAGGAAATCTGGTTTATTGAGGGATTAGTATGCAAGTACAGAGAAAGTTGAGAATGAGCAAAAGCGCGCCAAATACAAATTAAGAACCCTCGGCTCAAACATAAGACCTCCCCCCACCCGGCCGTTCTAACCACACACCCACACACCCAGGTGCCAGTAACTGTCTTCACCATCCCTGGGAAAGCAACCTTGAACATTTGAGAAAACCCAAACACATTCCATTCCCTCAGCCCAGAGATAACGGTCCAGGGTATGGAAGTCTCCCTTCCCTGCAAATCAAACACGCAATTAACAACTGACACGTGAAGTGTTACAAATCAAATACGGGAGTAGTAAATGACATGTGAAGTGTTACGATGTACCAGGCACATTGAAACAGTGAACATGACACCTGGGAAAAAGAAGGTGTGCTCAAAAGATGAGAGCAAGCCAGGAGCTGGATGAGACAGCATGATTGGCCAGGCAGGCCAGAGAACCAGTGAGGGCAAAGCAGCAATGGTAGCAACAATGATCAGCTGTTTAGGGGTGCTTCACTCCGGGTAGGAGGCAATGACTATCAGCTGTTGAAAGTTTAGAAGGGAGGTAGCGGTGACTCTTGGCTGGTGGCAGTGGTGACAGCAAGTTTTTCTGCAATTGATCTCCCAGTGGCAACAGCCTCTGCTTGGTGGTGTCAGTAGTGGTGATGTGGGGATGCTGGAATGCAGTATTCTGGAGTGCCTAGGCACCTAGTTCCAGAAGTGGCAGCAGAAGCAAGAGCAGGCCAGTGGCTGGCTGAGGGACCAATCTGAACTCTGTGGCTGTCCCTCTGGACATCAGCCATCTTGTTTCCCACATATAACAATTGGACTCAGAGAAAGAGATGTATGGTCCTGGAAGACTTCAACCTGCCTTCCCTTCCCTGAGTGTGGTCTGTGGCAGCTCAGGAATTCATGGTCACCACAGCAGCTATGGACCTGACCCAGATCCTCCAAGCCCTGACACACAGCAGAGGTCACACGTTAGATCTGTTTTTTTGTCTTGGGACAGTGACATGATCTGAAGGTAGAGAATGTTAACATCAGACCTTTTTATGGTAAGATCAGTCTTTGATTGCCTTGCAGTTCTATGCAGCTGCTCCCTGCTTAGGGAGGCAGGCACCTTGACTGATTCACCCCAGGCACCTGATGGACTCTGTTGGGTTTCATATGAAGCTTAGTGTTCTTCCTGGGGCTCTGATTCACAGTGCAACTGAGGTCTTTGTTACCTCTTGGAATGAAAGAGTGACAAAGGCCTTGGATCAGATTGCCCCCATGAGGCCTCTTCCTGCTTGGGAATTCTGGAGAGCCCTCTAGTTTTTCAGAGGAACTCTGGGAGATGAAACAGCAGAGAAGATGCCTAGAGAAACACAGGAGAAAGATGAAGAGGAAAACTAACCAAACATGGTTAAGAACATTTATTAAGCATTACCTTGTGGTGGAAAGTATGAGGGCTAGTTAAGCATCTGACAGATTAAAGTACTCCATCTACTTTGAGATGTACTCCAGATGTGCAGGTCCTGTGGGGTTGACTGAGGCATGCTCCAGCTTGGTTATTGGGAAGGAGTTTAAGCCTCTTGTTTCTGAGGAAGTAGACAGAATCTTCAGGACTGTAAGTGTACCTGTGTATTAGATCCATGTCCCTTCTGGTTGGTCAAGGCGACATATGGTTGGGTTAAGGCAGTGGTAAATTCATCCTTGAGTTAGGGAACGAACCCACAAGTGCTCAGAAATGCAGTAGTCTGTCCTCTCCTCAGAAGCCATCATTGGACCCAATGGCATTGGATAATTTATATCCTTTCTCCAACCTTCCCTTTGTGGAGAAGTATAATGAGAAGGTGGTCAGGCTGCAGCTTCAAAGGGCTCTGGAGGAAGCAGTTTAACTGGAACCCTTTCAGTCAAGTTTTGGACCCAAGTATAGTACTGAGACAACATTAATCACACTTGTGGATGAGCTTCTGATGAGTTCAGGATAGGGTGGTGCATCCACCCTGGCCCTCCCTGATCTCTCAGTAGCTTTTGATACCATTGTTCATAGCATCCTTCTGGACTGACCTGGGAGATGTGGGTGGGGTGGGGGGTGGAGGTGCATGGTATTACATAAAATGGTTCTCTTTCCTCCAGAATCAATTCTGACTGGGGGGATGGGGGTGGGGTGAGAGGTCTAGCCCTAAGCCCCTGCTTTGTGAGATACCTTTGTGGGCTCTGTTTGTCCCCACTCCTATTTACCATCTATATGAAACCTCTAGGTACAATTATCCATCAGCACAAGGTTAGGCATCATCAGAAGGTTGATGATACTCAGTTATACATTTCTACTCTTGGACGATTAAGTGATGCTGTCAAGATTCTTTCTCAGTGTCTAGAGGCTGTGGGGGGATGGATAAGGACAGGCCCCATCCTAGCAAGATTGAGTGGCTGTAGGTTCTAGGAACTCCCTCATCCAAAATCTGAGGACCTTCCATCCTTGCTTCTGGATGGGTAGCACTCCCACATATAGAATTGGTGCACAACCTGGGGGACCTCCTGAACTCTTGACTACTGCTTGTGGAGCAAATGGCAACTATGGCTAAGAGGGCCTTTGAAAACCTCCATCTTGTGACTAATCGTGTCTGCTGCTGGATTGGGAGACTCTGCTCACAATCATTCACATCTGGTCACCAATTATCTGGATTAACGCAACATGCTCTCCATGGGACTGTCCTTGAAGATCACTCAGATGCTGCAGTTGGTGCAGAAGGAAGCAGCACTGGTAGTTATGGGCCTACTTTAATATCCCTATTACTTTGTGAGCACTGGCTCACTTGGACATCCAGATGCAAGTTAAGGTGCTGGTTGTCACCTAAAAAAATCTTCATGGCACAGGGCTGGGTTGCAACACTGCCTCCCTCCAATTCTTTGGCTGTCCCACAAAATCCAGAAGGGAGGACCTCCCTTCTATTAAATGATGTAATCTGATGGGACCCAGGAGGTGTGCCTTCTCGGGATCACCATCTGTATCACCAACTTCTTCTCCAAGATCCAGATTACCCTCACCCTGCCAGCCTTTTGCAAGGTGCTGAAGGCCTGGTTTTCTCTTGGGCACTGGGCCAGGACATTAGGTGGGCTTGTTCCATGGACTTTATTTTGACGATATGTGAGCAGCCTTGTGCATGATGTGTTTTTAATTACTGATGTGGTAATTTTGTTGATGCTGGTGTTGTTTTTAACTGGATGTTTGTCACCCAGAGTCACATGAGTAGGCAACCATATAAATTAGATTAATTAAAACATAAATAAATCAGGGATCTAAGTGTTGAGTAGAATTCAAGCTCTGTTCAGGGAACCCTTTTTTACCCAGAGAGAATGAAGTGCTCAGGCAAATGTTGTTGGCAGGGACAGACTGAGGCACTCTCCCCCCACAGCCTGCCTTTTTCTCCCCTAGACTGTGCCTGGCCATTGCAGGCAAGTGATCAAGGCAGACCTGTGGAGACATGCACTTGGGTCATCACCTACATGCCCAGCTCCTGCGTGGGAACACGCTTGCCTCCCAGCCTGGGCACACCATGCCAGAATGCCAGTGGGTCCTCCAGCTCCATCCAAACTATGTCCACAACAGCTGGACTGGTCTGCTTTGCAGATAACTGACATTACCATCCATTTGCACTCATGCTCACATTACACTGAGTACATCAAAGATGGGATTAAGGCCAGATGTGGACATGTGAAATTCACTGAGCAGATCAGGGCAATGTTTTTGCTTTCCCTTTGTTCTCCCCATCCTTTCCTTTTGCACTCATTCAGAGGAGAAGAAACCTGACCAAGAGGACATAAACTCATGTTCTGATCACGTGCAAGGAAACTAGCACAGACCCTTCTTTTCTCTTGGCACCAACTATGGTGCTTCCTTGCATCCCTGCAGGCTTTGGTCCAACTTCTGAGTGGCAGCTCCGTCTGGTACTTTTCACCCAAATGCCACCTTCAGTGGCTTTTGATCTTCCTTCTTGCAGTACAACCAGTCCCCTAATCTCTATAATCAGCTATGAGTTTTACAGGGAAGGCTCTTAAAAAAGGATTAAAAACCACTTTATTACAGTAAAGTGTGCACAGAGTTCATGACAGGGGAAGAGCCATACCCTTTGAAATAATTTCCAAATGCGGTTCAGGGTTTTACTAAGAAGCAAACTGCAGAAATGGTCCCAGGAGGATTTATTCTTCCCCACTCACCCCGGCAGAGGTGCAGGTGCCCTCCCTTCCTGACTTCCCCAGCTCACACGTGCCTGGAGTGCCATCATGTCATCAGAAAGCCTCAAGTGTCAACCCATCAGGAGTGAAAGATGTCTACTTCTCTCCCTCCCTCCCTTGCTCTCTCTCTCTCTCTGCTTTAAAGAATCCTCTGGCAACATCAATGCCTTTTCATTCTTTCCAAGTTCCTTGGCAAACTGTCAAGCTGTCATGGAGTCCAAGCACTGCAAGAATACAGTTTTCCATCATCCTCAAACCAGGAGCAGATGTGAATGCCCTGACAGCCCCTGACTCCTGCTGCAGGTGATCTGGAGGGAATGAAAAAAGGGCCTGACTCTGGCAAAACCAGGACTTATGCCAAAGGAGCCATTCTTCATCCAGCTGCAATGAAATGGCCAAACATGAACCATGGGAAAAGTAAGGAGATAGACCTGCAGTTGGGCCTGCCAATCTCTGCATACCTGGAAGAGGGAAGAAATAGATCAGTGCGCCCACCCTCCAGTTGCCCTCCCTTGTTTTACATCCTTTCTTCGTTCATTTCCATTGATATTACTCATTCTGTGGCATTGCAGAACAGCCTGCATTGCTTTGGAAACCCTGGGAAGCCCTAAATGTTTGGTGTGAAAGGGTATGCCCCACCCCCACCTCAGTCAGCCTGGCAGATTAGCGGGCATCCAGGATGGCTAGGCATGAGGCTAAGAACCCAGGGAGGCAGGAGAGGAACTCACAGATCAAAAAATAAAAAAGGGCCATTGGGGTTAACAGTGCTACTGGATTTCTTCTTGGGGCTTACATGGTGCTGGATGATACTTTTTAGTCCACTCAGTGCATGGAGCCCAATTAAAGCTCCCCAGGCAGATGCTTGAGTCCTGCCTCTGCTTGAACACGTCTGGTGAAGGGGAGCCCACCACTTTTGTGGGTCAATGGTCCCACTGCGAAACTGCTCTCTGGAAGGCTTGGGGCTTTTCCATTCAGCTGGTGTCTCTCTTCCTGCTATTTAAATCCAGGACTCCACGTCCCACTTAGAGGATGGCAGGACAACCTTCTTCTGAGTATCCTCCCTTTGGGTACTTCAAGCATTTGTGAAACATGTTGAACCTGGTTACTGAATTCACCCACATGCTGGGGATTCACACAGTACACTGAATCATAAATTAACTAGGTAGGCTAGATTCAGAAAGACCTTTAAGCCACAAAAATTAAGGTTAAAACTCAGCAAGCTTAACCTGTCATGCAAATGATTTCATAATCTACTTAAGCGTTTTTATGAACAGAGCCAAAGAGTGCTCTCCTATCCAGGACAAGCGCTCTGTCTCTTGAAATAACATCTTAGAATCCAAAAAAGCCTTTCTTTTTTTTAAAAAAAAAATCCATGGTAGGCGGGCAGGCAGGCATATATCCCCTGCTTTTAGCACACAGACGGAGGCCATCTTGTTTCCATCTGCGGATGTGGCATGTGCCGATTCTTCAGTATCCAGGGGTGCACCCAGGAGGCCCCTTTCTGAGGGTCAGGTGGAAGAGAAGTGCCTTGGCCTGACCCAAGCGAGTTGGCTCGTGCCCCCACTTGGAGATCCCTCCTGGACCCTGGCACGGGGTGCACTCTGCAGCTGCCTCCTTGAGCATGCATGTCCTATATTCCTTGTCTTGACCGCCTGGCTTGTTGGCTCTGCTCATTGCCATAAAAGCGAAGTCTGGGCTTCTGGTATAGGAAGCTAATGAGAATGCAAAGAACCAAATTGGTGGCAGATTGTGAACCTGAAACTTTTGAAAAGCTGGAAACTCATGACTCTGAAGCTGGAACCACTGCTTGGATTTAGTCCCAGGGGTGAGTTCTGTGAGGAGTGCTCTCCATTGGTCAGACCTATCTTTGGTGGGAATCGAAGTCATCAGCAACTCTGAGTTCAAGTCCACCCCAGGAGAGGAGAGGAGAGGAGAGGAGAGGAGAGGAGAGGAGAGGAGAGGAGGCTGCCCCTCTTTCTGCACAGTCACTGTGTAGACTCCACTAAAATTCCCCTCCCCATGGAATCTACAGTCCAAGGGAGTTCCGTTTCACCCAGTTCTGGTTCTGAGCTACCTGAAGCTCCACATCAGGAGCACGAGCGAGACTTGAGCAGGCAGGCTGGGCCTGAGTGTTCTTCTGATTCACAGAAGGTGGCACTGGACAAGCAGCGGTGGTGGCCCAGGTGCTCTCTGTCTCTACCCCGCCAGTCACAGAAAGCAGGACAAAGGTATCTTTGGCAAGAAAATCTGCCGTGGGGCTGGTTGAGCATGCAAAACCTCAAAGTCCTCAGCAGCACACCTGAGAGGAAAGGGTCTTCTGACCAGCTGGAGAGACACTTCTTCACCTCGCGTCTTTTCCAACTGCTCCAGTGCAAGTTTTATTATGAAGTGACTGTGGGATCTAAGTCTGCATCGCTGAGATTGAATCTTTGCAACCCAAAATGCTGTACGTTCTTCTGCTGTAATACGTCAGTCTATGTTCTCATTCCCCAGGAACGGAAACAGGTAGGCTCAGCCCCCTCCAGTGCTCTGCTCCGTTTTAGCTCTGTAATCCCCTGCAGCCCATGCTCCATCGAAAGCTCGTTTCTAGAAAGTTAGCCTTGAGTTAAGGCTTTGATTTGAAAGTTATTCTTTCAATAAAAGAAAGATGGGCTTTGCCAAAAAAAGCAGTTTCATAAAATGCTGAACACGACTTGCATTCTGTAATTGCAGACCTAAGAGACTTGGAGTAATTGACATTTTGGACGTATCACTGGGTATCATATTTAATCTGGAGAAGCAGATTCCAGGCGGAGAAGGGGGTTGCCAAACCAAACTCAGACTCCTTGCCATGGGCCTTTATAACTCATTCCTGAATCCATCCAGCACAGCCCTTAACCTAATGTTTATATTTTTGATTTACTAAGATAACATTAATGGGTCACTGAAACAGTTTGTCAGGAAACGTCTCAAACAGGCAGCTCCAGTTAGTGAATGCCAGTTCATGTTTCACTAGGATGCAAGATGCAGAGGAAACTGCCCCCAGCATGAAAAGGAGTAATGCAGCCACAGGCACAGCTTCAGAAGCATGAACTGCCACAGCTGCACTGCTGCCAGGAAAATTCAGTACCTCCCCAGCCACACACCTGCCCCTGGTTTCCAGCCCACCCTTGCCACGGTCACAGAGCAGCACCCACGGTGCCTCTGGGTGGACAGAGGGGGGACGCCACTCCCTACCAGGCCCAGCAGCTCGTCCAGGCCTAGAGAAAAGCACAGGGGGCAGAAAATGCAGGGCGGGCTGGTTGCGGCTGGGGGGCTTCGGTTCTAGCAACATCCCTTTGAGTAACTCAGGGGTATTTGTGAAGCTGCTGTTAAAACAGCATTTTGTTATTGTGTAGTATTAATTTTACTGCAAATGTTATTATTATTATTATTATTGAAGATTTTCTTTTTACCTTTTAAATTTTGTTCCTATTACCCATGGTTCTGCTGGTACCTCAATTTTATGCAGGCCAGAGGCCACGGTAAGCATTTTGCCTGTGATTTGCTCCCAGCCTAGTTTGGCGCATCAGGAAGTTGCTGCCGTGCCATGCCATGCCTTGGACCAAGTGAGAGGCCACCCCGCTAGGCTGAGCGCTGTTCCAAAGCAGCCGCTGGCCAGCCGTGAGTGCAGAGACAGCCAGAAGGGCACCTTCCCAGAGAGCCCACTCAGCCAGCCCAAGGTTGCCCTGAGAGTCACCCACCCTCAGCCCCCCACCTGCCCCAGGGAGGGACCCCTGAGAGCATCCACCACAAAGCCAGCCTGCCCCCCCTCCACTCCGGAAGGCAGCCGGATGGGCGGCTCAGAAGGGGAGGGCCCCGGATCGCATGTGACACCCAGTGGCTGGTGGCTTTTTCTTTTTCAGAGAAATACTTTCTTATGGAGAGAGCATCTTTCAGGTGGGCAGTATGTCAGAGGCTTGTCCCAGAAGCCATAAAATGTTTCTGGTTCTTCTCCTTTGTCATGAAATGTACACGAGGGAGGGGGAGGATTGATTGCTGCTTGGGATTGGAGACGTTGCCAGCAAGCACAGCAGAGAGGGACTGGATTGTTTTGTGGTTACTGAGAGTGGCCACTGTGGTCCTGGGCTTGTGGTTGGCTGTGTTAGCAGATGCTCCAGTGCCCTTGACATTTGTCGCAACATTGCTTTTATGCTGGATATGCATTCTGTCAGAGTAGACATCTCCCAGCTCATTTGGCCTATCCATTCCTTGGAATGTGATTCTGCCCCTCTTGGCTAGGTATTTACCCATCAGCTGATGATGGTTCTGCACCTTCCCCAACTCCAGCTGAGCAGCGATGCCTGCATTAGTTGGGAGCACCGGGTGGTGCCCACTCCCACCCCAAGGGTTTGCTGGGCTGTGCAACAGGAAAACACACTTGTGACAGACAGGATGTCTCCACCTGCGGGTCCCACTGCTTCCTATGCCCCAAGTCTCCAAAGTCAAGTAGTGACTCTCCAGGGTCTTCCCGGGTTTGCCATGCGGGGCCCAGGCACACTTCATCAGATGCACGCTCTATGCGTCTACATAGAGCTCCGACTCCACTATTGCCACTTCAGGTACTAAGGGTCAAGTGGGTGCACGTTCCTGGGGGGACGTTGGGTCCTCCAGCACGGCTGCCACTCCAGTGAGACTTTCCTCATCAATTGGCTGATTGGCAGGTGAACTTGCCATGGTAGACTTGTGTCTTTCTGTGACGATCGTGGGGTCAGATATCCCAACAGCAATAATCCTCGCGATAAGCCTTTTAGGTTTTAAGGAGAAAAGTTTTTTTAGTATACAGTCCCTTTCCATTTAAAGACACAAGTGAATCAGATTCCCTGGATCCTGTTGCAGATGCTGGGAAAGCCTTTAGCCCAGGAGAGGTCAAAAAAGTCACACACCAAGCATTTCTATAAAAATAATTTATTTACAGAAAGCAAAAACAAAAGCAAAAACATATTTAAAGGACTTAGCTCTCATTGAGAGCTACCTGGCTTGCTACATGCCGGCAGAGAGAAAAAGAAGAAGTGAAGAACAAGTCCGGGCAGGTCCTCCCCCCAGGCTATTTTGCATGAAGCACGTGAGAGGAGACAATCAAATGCAACCTTTCACCCGGCCAAATGATTAGGTATAATAGTAGCTTAATCTGTTAGTAGGGAAACCTTAACACTCCCCTTTTTACACTACAGATTAAGATGCAAACCAATCTTCTCTGACTTTATATGTCTTTCCATTCACATTACCATTATCTCCCCTTTGGTTTAACAGAAAGCTACCATTCTTCTTCCTGTGTTTTTCCAAACCTAGGTAATTGGTCACAACTCCAAGGTTTTTTTAATATGAAATGGCTTTTCATGCAGGCTTCAAAATCAAGCCTTTGTTTTTCTGTTGATGTGAATAGCAGCAAATCATCAACATAAATGCACAGATACATACAGCCTTGTTTGTCCTTCTTCATATATACACAGGGATCTGCTTTTCCTTTTTCAAAACCCAAATTCTGCAGTTTTTCATCTACTTTTTGGTTCCAGGATCTAGCAGCTTGTTTTAACCCATAGATTGACTTCTGCAGTTCACAGACTAGATTCTCCCCTTTTTCATAGCCAGGGGGTTGCTGCATGTATAATCTGTGGTCTAAATCACCATAGAGAAATGCAGTTTGAATGTCATAGTGGTTAACTGACATTCCCTTGAGTGCAGCAACTTTTAACAGTAATCTAATTGATTCACCTTTAGTAACTGGTGCAAAAGTCTTGTCAAAGTCTAAATCTTTCCTTTGAGTGAACCCTTTTGCAACCAACCTTGCTTTATATTTTTTTGGATTTTGCCATCAGCATCCCTTTTCAGTTTGAAAACCCACCTACAACCCAGACAGCGTTCATTGGGAGGTAGATTTACCAGTTTCCATGTTTTATTTTCTTTCAAGGATGCTAATTCCTGTTGCATGGCAGAATGCCAATTTTGTGCAATCTCAGGTGGTAAAGCATTCACTTGTTCTAAAGATTCAGGTTCTGTGAATATGTGAAAAGCCTTTACTGTTTCAGCCTGAAAACGTGATGGAGGAACGCCTTTATTACTCCTCTGAGATCTGCGAGGTAATACAGGGCTTAAATTTTGACTCCTATCACTTTCCTGAGAAGCATCTATCTCATCAGACAGATCTTCAGTTTGCTTTTCTGGTTTAATGTCCTCATCAGGCAAAAGATCACCATCAGCAAGTCCTTGCTGTTCTCTTGTGGTGGTCAGTTCAACTGGAGAGCTAGAATTTAATCTCCCCCAGTTTTGTTCAGCAAAAGAAGCGCTTTTGCTAATTATTAATTTCTCTCCCATTATGAACCTGTAGCTCCTCTGGCTTTGTTCATAGCCAACAAAGATGGCTTTCTTTGTTGTGGGGCCTCCTTTCCTTCTCTGCTGTTTTGGAATGTGAACCCATGCAGTGCTACCAAACACTCTAAGATGGCTTACCTTTGGTTTCACACCATAAAACAAATGGAATGGAGTGTCCTGAATCATAGAGTTATACAACCTGTTCTGAACATAACAAGCAGTCGATAAAGCTTCTCCCCAGTACTTAAAACATAATCGTGAATCTTTTAACATGCATTCCATCGCATTTTGCAAGGTTCTGCCCTTTCTTTCAGCAACACCATTTTGCTGAGGGGTGTACGGGTTAGAAAGAATTTGTTCTATCCCTTTTTCCACTAGGAGCCTTCTGAATTTGTGAGAAAGGTATTCTCCTCCTCTATCACATTGGAGTGCAGATACAGGCCTAGGGAATTTTCCATTTGCCCATGTCACAAAACTTTTAAATTTCTCAAATGCCTCATCTTTATGTTTTAAGATGTAGATAAATGTGTATCTTGAGAAATCATCAATGATGGTCATTGCATACCTTGCTTGTCCAAGACTTGGAGCAAAAGGACCAATAATGTCAGAGTGTACAATTTCCAAAGGTCTAGTTGTAACTCTGTCACTGTGCTTACTCACAGGAGCTTTCAGTGTTTTGCATTCTTTGCAAACTACACAATCTAAGTATTTATCACAGGGTTTTATCTTTAGGTCAGCACACAGCTGTGGCATTTGTGCTATATACTTGATATTAGCATGACCAAATTTCCTGTGCATCAAATGTACACATTGGTCATGATATGGTGTGTTGCCAACTGCAGCCTTGCAGCTTGGCTTCCTTGCATTTTGCACAATGTACAAGGAGTCTTTTAACATACCAGTAGCACACAATTTCCCATTTTTACGTATCTCACAACCATTTTTCTTAAA
Source organism: Candoia aspera (assembly GCF_035149785.1). Classification (NCBI taxonomy): domain Eukaryota; kingdom Metazoa; phylum Chordata; class Lepidosauria; order Squamata; family Candoiidae; genus Candoia; species Candoia aspera. Next base: position 22,854,130 of record NC_086164.1, read on the forward strand.
TGTTATGATATACCCTGTTGCAGCCAATTGTGCCACAGATAAAAGGTTTGATTGTAAATTTGGCACATACAACACACCTTTTACAGTTTCTCCTAAGCAGGATAAATACAAGTCACCTTGTCCCATAATTTTGGTCACAGACCCATCAGCCAAAGATACACTTTGTCTTTCAGTTTTAGACAGTGACACAAAAGAGCTTTTACAATTACATAAATGACAACTGGCCCCAGAATCTAACACCCATACATCAGAATTACCCTTCTCAGCAACCTGTGCAATTTGGGTTGTCTGAAGAGCCTTCTTCTGTGTTGCCCTTGTGTTCTTCTGCTCTGTCTTTCTACTCTTGGGTCTCATGGCACAGTCTCTTTGCAAATGTCCAGCTGAACCACAAGTGAAGCATCTCTGGCTTGCTAGCGCTGTGCCCTCAGGTTCCTTTCCCTTCTTTTCCCTCATTTTCTGGTCTTTCAGCTTTCCAGAAGAGATGGGGGGGGATCTTTCCTCTCTCTTCTCCCATTCAGCGAGTAAGCGCTGTGTAACATACGATGGGGTGAGGTCTGCTTCAGGCATAGCCTCCAGGGTACAAATCAGCGTGTCCCACGTTTCATTCAGTGAGGACAGGAGGATATAGGATTTTGTGAGAGGTGTAAATTCCATTCCTCTCTCCTGCAACTCAACAAACAGCTGCTGAATATAATGCAGGTGCTCAGGAAGGCTTTCTCCTTCTGCAAGGTAGGCTCTGTACAGCTTTTTCGTCAGAGTAACTTTACTCCCTGCTGTTGCCTTTACATATAAGTCTCTCAAAGCGTCCCAAAGTTGCTTTGCAGACTGCATGCCTCGCACGTGGACTAGCTGATTGTCCTCAACTCCCAAGATAATGGTGGCTCTAGCCCGCTCATCCTGTCTCAGCCATTCAGCACTGGGATTTTGGGGGTTTTGCTCACCAATTTGCAGCCAAAGATTCTCTCTGCGAAGATACATTTCCATCTTCAGGGCCCAATTCAAATAGTTGGTCTCTGATAGGCGCTCCAGAGGCATCGCTGAGGACTGGGAGGTAGCCATGGCTTCTTCCTTCTTTTGCAAGTCACCTCAGCTAGCTTCTAAGTCCTGCAGACCGGCAGTTGCTGGAAAATCTCCAGGTGGCTCCAAAGAAAATCTTCACAGGTCTTTGCTACCTGCCTTTAAATTGTGCACGAGGTGTGGAGCTGACCTCTCTTTTCTCTCTGGGTTTTACTGCGTTGTTTACTGGGCACATAACCTGTTGCAGATGCTGGGAAAGCCTTTAGCCCAGGAGAGGTCAAAAAAGTCACACACCAAGCATTTCTATAAAAATAATTTATTTACAGAAAGCAAAAACAAAAGCAAAAACATATTTAAAGGACTTAGCTCTCATTGAGAGCTACCTGGCTTGCTACATGCCGGCAGAGAGAAAAAGAAGAAGTGAAGAACAAGTCCGGGCAGGTCCTCCCCCCAGGCTATTTTGCATGAAGCACGTGAGAGGAGACAATCAAATGCAACCTTTCACCCGGCCAAATGATTAGGTATAATAGTAGCTTAATCTGTTAGTAGGGAAACCTTAACAGATCCCTCCCTTAAATTCATCATGATTTCCTGCCTTTCTTTTGAAACTGAACCCTTACAACTGCTTTCAGTTTTACAACTCAATTCCCAGGCTGCATCCCCTGGGTTGGTGTCAGTTGTAGATAAGCCGATCACCAAAGCAATTCAGTCCCTCTCCGCTGTGCTTGCTGGCAACGTCTCCATTCCCAAGCAGCAATACATCCTCCCCCTCCCTCCTGTATGTTTCATAGCAGAGGAGAAGAACTGGAAACATTTTATGGCTTCGGGAAGAAGCCTCTGACACATGCAGTGTAAGGACTATAAGAGCCACTATTTTATTTATTTATTTATTTATTTATTTATTTATTTATTTATTTATTTTTCAAATTTCTATCACCACCCATCTCTCCTGAAAAGGGGACTATGTAGGACAGGCAGGCAGAAGACTAGCAGAGCGCATTCACAAAGAGCAATGAGCAGTCAGAAGACATGACGAAAACTCCTTAATCTCACAACACATGGACAGACTCAACCATACTTTCAACTGGGAAACTGTGAGCATCCTAAACCAAGCCAAATCCAAAAATGCCAGAGAATTCCTGGAAACTTGGCACTCAGACAAGTTAGCCATCAACAGGCACATAGAGATAAACAACATTTACAGACCATTCAAAAGAGACAATAGAAAAGCCAAAAGACCAGTACACTCCCTTGCCAGCAATCAACACCCAGATATGCAAAAATCAACACTAGGATTAACACCAGATGAACCATCAAACAGCACAATACACCCTAATCAAGGAACTATTAACTCAGGCAATCAACCAAGCAGCAAACAACAGCCCAATCAAAGAACTCCCAAGGAGAGAACAACACCCCCACCAACACAAGCAGGGCAAGCCACGGTATATAAACTGAGAGCAAGGCCCACTCCCTCTTTGCACTGAAGATGTTGCCTAGTCTGGCAATGAAACATCTGCAAGAAAACAACAAGGCTCAGTGAGCACCAAGGACTCCACAGTTCAAACCTGAGCTACAAATATTCTCTTCAATAAACACAGTCTCTCTGAATGTTGCTAAATTCTTTATATTGCCTGCAGACATTAAAAGGAAATAATTGCATGATTATTTGTGAGAGCATAGTACCCTGTAGCAAAGTATTCATATTCTATTTTTAGTATTTTTGTTATTTTTTACTATATATATTAGTTTTAACATATTAGGATAATTGATTTATTTAGGTCTAGTTATTTAGATTTCTCTGTTGATTTTATAGATATAATGCTCATAATTCTGTTATAATAGATAACAGAATTTATAGTTGAATACATATGCCTTATTGTATCCTACTATATTTTATTTCACTATTCAATGGTCATTGACCACAATAAAGCGTCTCTCTTCATTGGAATAATCTTTTGTGAAGGAAAGCAGAGCTGACTATGAGGGACAGGAAGGAATGAGGAAGCCATTAAGAGACCTCGAGAAAAAAAAGATGACTCAATCCTGAGAAAAAGAAACTCTGCCTTGATTTTGTTTGTCTAAGGTGATTCAGAGAGAAGCTCTTTCAAGATTCTGTTATTCTTCCCAATAACCATCAAAGAGCATTCCTGGAATCCCTGAGGAGTCTGTTTCTTGACCTGGCCTACCTCAAAAGGTGGACACCGCTGGCCTGCCTAAGAGCCTGGTGTCCCATTCCCTTGCTGGCTGGCTTGGCTAGGCCCAGTGCCTGAAAATCCATGTGGCATTGTGGAAGGGACTGCAAAGCCCTCTGACCTCACCCCACACCCCCTGCAGACAGCAACCCTGCCGGTCCCAATGGCGAATACTTCCACCGGCATACCTGGACAGCTAGGGTGAAGGAAAGAGCTTCTAGTGCTGCCAAGAGGAAAATAAAGGCAGGGTAAGCCACCTGTCAGTGGACACCTCTCCTGGGCATTTTCAAGAGCCAATCAGCAATGGAGGATCCTGGATTTTCACAGATTCCTCATCTATGAAACTGCATGCTCTGTTCAACTCACAGGCTGGTCTTGGCTACCAACTGCTAGGCTGGGTCTCCCTCCCCTAGCACCATTAAGGCCATCCTTCACTCTCTATTTCTCCAGCCCTGAGTTGCCACTTCCAGCTGCCACATCAGACGAGGCCCATCTCCACTCTGAAGTGATAAAGCCTAGAGCCACTGGATCACCTCTCTGAGAGAGGAAGCCCACAAGAGATTGCACTGGGGGTTGTCTTCTGCACAGCTTACCTGTGGTTTTCCATGGCATCCCAGCCCCCTGTCTACCTCCTGGAAATGCCAGGGAGGATTAGTTCCAGATTCAGCGGTATAACAAATAGTCTGGCAAAATACTGAAAATTCTTAGGGATCAAATTTCTGATCCATCCACAAATTTAGTTGGTGTTAAGAGTATGACTGGATCACAATGCTCATGTTAACAAGGTTCGGAGTGCTGCTGGACCTGAGGGGCAGGTGTAGATTTGGCTGCAATGCCTTTGAGAGAACAGGTGCCCAGCATTCAGAGGTCCTTTCCCATTTACACAGCTTTGAAAACAGATTCAGGATTTTTTTCTTTCCTGCCTCACATGCCCAGATGATTCAGTGGCCTGATCAAAGACGGCATGCCATTGAAGATTGCTCCCTCCAGTGCAGCAAAGCCAACAACTGATGGAAACTCTAAACAGGCCCCATTAAAGCACCTACAGCCTGAAAAGAAATATTGGCCACTCAAGAAGAACAAAGATGAAAGAAAAGCCATGTGAGAGGTTAGTAGAGAAAGTGGAAATCACCATCTCGTCTTTCAAAAGCAGTTGGGAAAAAGCAAAGTATCTTTATGCAGACCCTTAAGTCAGTTGGAGCAGAAGGGTTCATGTGAAACACATGCAGCAGCCTTTCACGCAGCTAAGCCCTAGAAAAGGGGACGGTTTTCTGGAACAGACAGATGGTGGCCTGCTGTTCTGTGTTCTAAAGATAAGGCACTTATAATTGGCTTTTGGGCCATGCGAAGTCCTCCTCCTCCTCTTCTCCTTCATAAGGGTGAGCAATAGAGTAAAGGTTGCCTTGAAATAAGTAGCTTTCACTTACAAATAACAAACTACTTTTGCTGAGGAGCTCAAAGGAATCTGTTCTGGAACTTTTTAAAGCTTTGAAATGTCAAATTACACATGACCACAATGAATGAAGTCTGTTACCATCAATCGCTCAAGCCATAAAAAAGATAAAAATTAGAATACATTTGAATAGTTATTGAAAAATCAGTGTATATCTCAGAAATATATGTTTTAAGAAGTAATTCCAATGACAAATGATTAAATAAACCTATTATCATAAGACTGCATAGACATACTGTAAGTCTGCATATATTTATACAGATGGAGGAGAAACCATTTGACTGGCTGATCAGGATGAGGCTTTGGCCAAGGACCAAGTGGGATTCAGGGCAAGGCCACCCACCTCTGATCAGCAATGCTTCATGGAAGGCACCAACCACTGAAGAGGAGCCCCAGATGCCACCTTGATTGATTCAAAGGTGGCACATGAAGCAATCCCCTGGGAGAACATTGGGGTAAAACTGGCAGCCTCAACCATCGACTGAAAACTCAAACTTTAGATACAAAATTCCATGAAAATGAGGCAGAGTGCTGGAAAGCTTTTGGCCTGAGAGATCAGAAAAAACACACACCAGGAAAATAAGTGTATTTACAGAAAGCATAAAACATTAACAGGTTCCATATCCAGAAATCAAAAGCTTCTTACATAAACATATTTACAAGCTCATGCGTTCACACACAGAGAGCTGTGAGCATAAATGAGCTGCTGCTGGGCTAAAACAGAAACTAAAAACTTTCTGGTGGCTAATCTCCCCCATGCAATGAGCAACTTTAGCTTTTTTGGTAATCCTTTTCACACCCCAACCTGAGGACAATTAAGTCTGACCTTCTCACCTTGCCAGAGTGATTTGTTACCATAGTTACTTAATTCCTGTAGCTAAAATTCCTTTGCAGAAAACACCACGTGCCAACAGAAAACACTTTAACATAAATCAGATGTCTTCAAAACGCAGCAAAGTAAGGCTAGATAATGGTACCACTTATTTTTAACTTCCACACTTATTTTATAACCCAAGCTCTTGAAAACATTAAAATTTCTCCCTATATGCTGATGATGCAGTCACAGAAGAATAGAAGGGGCGGAAAGTACCTGAGAGGTTTTATAATCCAACCTCTACCCAGTGCATTGCAGCTCTAGCAAATGGTCATCTAGCTCTATTTAAGCACTCCCAGCAAAAAAGAGTCCACCACTTCCAAAAGTAGTCTGATCCAACATGGAACAACTTCCTCTGCCAACCCCTACCACCATAAGGCCATGAAAAAGTTTTCTTTTTCCTGATATCCAGCTAAATTCTACTTCCTTGTGATTTAAACTCAAGGATTTAAATAACTGCCCCATCTTCTACTTGCCGGCTCTTCAGCTATTTAAGAACAGCTTCCATATCTCCTCACGGTCTTCTCCAGACTAACTTCCAACCACCCAATCTTGTATTTTTTTTCTTTCCAGGCCCCTTATCATCTTGCTTGCTTTCACTGGACAGGCTGCACTTTGTCAAGGTCCTTCCTAAAGCACAGTGCTCAAGACTGGACATAATATTCCAGCTATTTTGTTGTTTATTCGTTTAGTCGCTTCCGACTCTTCGTGACTTCATGGACCAGCCCACGCCAGAGCTTCCTGTCGGTCGTCAACATCCCCAGCTCCCCCAGGGACGAGTCCGTCACCTCTAGAATATCATCCATCCATCTTGCCCTTGGTCGGCCCCTCTTCCTTTTGCCTTCCACTCTCCCTAGCATCAGCATCTTCTCCAGGGTGTCCTGTCTTCTCATTATGTGGCCAAAGTATTTCAGTTTTGCCTTTAATATCATTCCCTCAAGTGAGCAGTCTGGCTTTATTTCCTGGAGGATGGACTGGTTTGATCTTCTTGCAGTCCAAGGCACTCTCAGAATTTTCCTCCAACACCACAGTTCAAAAGCATCGATCTTCCTTCGCTCAGCCTTCCTTATGGTCCAGCTCTCGCAGCCATATGTTACTACAGGGAACACCATTGCTTTAACTATGCGGGCCTTTGTTGTCAGTGTGATGTCTCTGCTCTTAACTATTTTATCGAGATTTGTCATTGCTCTTCTCCCAAGGATTAAGCGTCTTCTGATTTCCTGACTGCAGTCAGCATCTGCAGTAATCTTTGCACCTAGGAATACAAAGTCTTTCACTGCTTCTACATTTTCTCCCTCTATTTGCCAGTTATCAATCAAGCTGGTTGCCATAATCTTGGTTTTTTTGAGGTTTAGCTGCAAGCCAGCTTTTGCACTTTCTTCTTTCACCTTCATCATAAGGCTCCTCAGTTCCTCTTCACTTTCAGCCATCAAAGTGGTATCATCTGCATATCTGAGATTGTTAATGTTTCTTCCAGAGATTTTAACTCCAGCCTTGGATTCCTCAAGACCAGCTTGTCGCATGATGTGTTCTGCATACAAGTTGAATAGGTAGGGTGAGAGTATACAGCCCTGCCGTACTCCTTTCCCAATCTTAAACCAGTCTGTTGTTCCGTGGTCTGTTCTTACTGTTGCTACTTGGTCGTTATACAGATTCTTCAGGAGGCATACAAGATGACTTGGTATCCCCATACCACTAAGAACTTGCCACAATTTGTTATGGTCCACACAGTCAAAGGCTTTAGAATAGTCAATAAAACAGAAATAGATGTTTTTCTGAAACTCCCTGGCTTTTTCCATTATCCAGCGGATATTGGCAATTTGGTCTCTAGTTCCTCTGCCTTTTCTAAACCCAGCCTGTACATCTGGCAATTCTCGCTCCATGAACTGCTGAAGTCTACCTTGCAGGATCTTGAGCATTACCTTACTGGCATGTGAAATGAGTGCCACTGTTCGATAGTTTGAACATTCTTTAGTGTTTCCCTTTTTTGGTATGGGGATATAAGTTGATTTTTTCCAATCTGATGGCCATTCTTGTGTTTTCCAAATTTGCTGGCATATAGCATGCATTACCTTGACAGCATCATCTTGCAAGATTTTGAACAGTTCAGCTGGGATGCCGTCTTCTCCTGCTGCCTTGTTATTAGCAATGCTTCTTAAGGCCCACTCAACCTCACTCTTCAGGATGTCTGGCTCTAGCTCACTGACCACACCGTCAAAGCTATCCCCGATATTGTTATCCTTCCTATACAGGTCTTCTGTATATTCTTGCCACCTTTTCTTGATCTCTTCTTCTTCTGTTAGGTCCTTGCCATCTTTGTTTTTGATCATACCCATTTTGGCCTGGAATTTACCTCCAATGTTTCTAATTTTCTGGAAGAGGTCTCTTGTCCTTCCTATTCTATTGTCTTCTTCCACTTCCGCGCATTGCTTGTTTAAAAATAATTCCTTATCTCTTCTGGCTAACCTCTGGAATTTTGCATTTAATTGGGCATATCTCCCCCTATCGCTGTTGCCTTTTGCTTTCCTTCTTTCTTGGGCTACTTCTAGTGTCTCAGCAGACAGCCATTTTGCCTTCTTGGTTTTCTCTTTCTTTGGGATGTATTTTGTTGCCGCCTCCTGAACAATGCTGCCAACTTCTGTCCAGAGTTCTTCCGGGACCCTATCTACTAAGTCCAGTCCCTTAAATCTATTCTTCACCTCCACTGCATATTCCTGAGGAATATTCGTGAGCTCATATCTAGCTGATCTGTGGGTCTTCCCTAATCTCTTTAGTCTGATCCTAAATTGTGCAAGAAGAAGTTCATGGTCTGAACTACAGTCAGCTCCAGGCCTAGTTTTTACCGACTGTACAGATGTCCGCCACCTTTGGCTGCAAAGGATGTAATCAATCTGATTTCGGTGTTGTCCATCTGGTGAAGTCCATGTGTAAAGCCGTCTCTTAGGTTGTTGGAAGAGAGTGTTTGTTATGCAGAGTGAATTGTCTTGGCAAAATTCTATCAGCCTATGTCCTGCTTCGTTTTGTTCTCCCAGGCCATACTTACCTGTAATTCGAGGTGTCATTTGACTGCCCACCTTAGCATTCCAGTCTCCTGTGATGAAAATAACATCTCTTTTAGGCGTGTTGTCCAGTAGGTGCTGCAGATCCTCATAGAACTGCTCTACTTCAGCTTCTTCAGCATTTGTGGTTGGGGCGTATATTTGTATCACTGTGATGTTTGATGGCTTGCCCTGAATTCGAATTGAGATCATTCTATCGTTTTTTGGATTGTATCCAAGCACTGCTTTAGCCACTTTACTATTAATTATGAAGGCTACTCCACTTCTTCTGTGGTCCTCTTGTCCACAGTAGTAGATCTGGTGGTCATTTGATGTGAAGTCGCCCATTCCAGTCCATTCCAGTTCACTGACACCCAAAATGTCTATCTTTAATCTTGACATCTCACCAATAATCACATCCAATTTGCCCTGGCTCATAGATCTTACATTCCAGGTTCCAATGGTGTGTTGAACCTGAGAACATTGGATTCGCCGTTCACCACCAGCACCGTCGGCCGCTAGCCGTCCTTTCGGCTTTGAGCTAGCTGCGTCATCACGTCTGGGGCTAGTTGAGCTCATCCTCTGTTCCTCCCCAGTAGCATTTTGACCATCTTCCGACCTGGGGGTCTCATCTTCCGATGGTATACTGACATATCTCTGGTTGTACTGATCCATTTAGTTTTCACGGCCAGAATACTGGGGTGGGTTGCCTTTACCTTCCCCAGGGATCGCGTTTAGTCTGACCTCTCTGTCATGACCTTCCCGTCTTGGGTGGCCCTTCACGGTTTAGCTCATGGCATCATTGAGGTGCTCAAGCTCCAGCACCATGACAAGGTAACGATCCTTTGCTGAAGATTCCCGCTATAGTCTGTCCAACATTAAACAAAGAAGAATGGCAACTTTTCTTCCACTTTTGTTATGCAGCCTAGGACTCCATTTGTTTTTGTTTTTTTCCAGCTGCATCATACTGTTGGCTCATGCTCAGCTTGTGATCCACCAAGACACTTAGATCTTTTTTTTTAATCTACTGCTACTAAACCAAGTCTCATTCATCCTAAACTTACAAATCTCACTTTTCCTACTTAGATGCAGAACTCTACATTTCTCCTGTTCAATTCCATCCTATTCATTTCAGCCCATTCCTCAAGCTTCTGTAGATTTTTAAAAATCATCTCTCTCCTCTAAAGTATTAGATCCCAGCTTTGTGTCATCTGCAGACTTGATAAGTGTCCCTTCAATGCACTCATCCAAGTTACTGATAAAAAGGTTGAACAGCTCAAAGTCCAGGTTAGATCCTTCTGAAACTGAATATTAAGCAGTTGGTTTGTGAGCATTTAGAAAAGAATACTATGCTTGGCAGGAGCCAGCGTGGGTTGAATCATGCAAAACACTAAGCTGGCATACTTCCTTTTCTAATCACTTTCAGAAATTGACTGTTAACTGCTTTTCAGCTATTAGGAACCTTTGGATTGACAAGTTTTACAGCACTGGGTGAGTTTCCTTCAATCTTTAGTGAAAGAAGTTTTAAATACAAGTTTAATATTTTTTTATTTTTATTTTTTATTTTTAGAATACACAGCGAAAGGGTGATTACAACTTTGATTTTAGAAAGTTACAAAGAGAAGGTGATTTTAAGGGGAGGTGATTTACTAAAGAGTTACTAAAGAGAAGTTAAAAAGCTAAAGAGAAGGTGAGTTACTACAAAGAAGTTAAAGAGAAGTTACTAAAATTTTATATTCTTGTTGTGATGAAGGGGAAAGTCTAAGGATCCACTACAGTGCCCAGGGACACCTCACTAAAGAATTTCCAATTGTAAAGGGAGTCAAGCAAGGTTATATTTTAGTTCTGCTATTCTTCAATTTCAGTCCCGACAGCTATTTATGCCAGCGAGACTTGGAAGGAATCAGAAGTGTTAACAAGAAGTTTGACGACTTCCAACAGAGATGCCTCCGCTGAATTTTAAAGATCTGATATTTTGATCACATCACTAACGAGGAGGTGCTCTGAAGGAGTAGCTCATGTAAACTTCATAATATTGTCGCATGTGGAAGACTTCAACTGGCTGGTCACATCTTCCGCATGGAGAACAACTGGATCCCTAAAGTGGCAATGAGTTGGACTCCTCCTGATATTAAATGACAATGAGGACATCCTCAAATAACATAGTGAAGAACACTGACACAAGACTTAAAGGCATTGCACATCACATGGAAGGACGCCAAAACACTCACCCAAGACCGAAAGAGCTGGAGAATCCTTCCTCCCCAATATGCCATGTAGCATTGATCCAGGACAAGAGAGAGAGAGATTCTTCAATCTGGATGTTAATTCACTTGTCACTTACTTAGAGAGCCTACACTAATATTCACCAAAACTTGGAAACAAACATCATGGTGTATGTCAGCTTACCCTTTGAGGTAAGCTGAGCCAGGAAGCAGGCCCCATAAGAACTACTGGAACTCTCCTGTGGTAGGATAGAATAACAGCCCCTTGAAAGCCTGCCAGAGCTTCCCACTGCCCCTGTTATGCCAAGGAGAATCAAGATGGGGCAATCTTGAGTTTCTTCCTCACTACCTCATAGCCCAGGTTCACAGTTCTCATCTTTAGCTGTGAACTGAGGCCCAAGGGGGGATTAAGTATTTCACTGCCAATAATCAGGAGGGGGTGAGCAATGGGGGAGCTCTTGATGGCTGCCTTGCCTCACGATGGGATGTTGTTAGTGGGGTCCTAGGCTTTACCTATCTCTGCAATATTTCTTTAAACCAGTCTCCTTTCTGCTACAGTTATACAACCTGCTTCATTATTCTTTGTTCAGATCCAATTCCTGCTCTCAGGAACACTCATGCAAGCCATTCTACCTCCAGCATCTTCCTTCCTTCCTTTGTCCCACAGATCTTTGAGAAGGAAGCTGCCACAGATGTTCTGATGCTCTGGTCTAGTTACACAGTGGGTTTAAATTGCTTAGGTGTCCTTTAAAAAGTGTCCCAACTGACAAGATGCCTGAGGTTTGGCATACTTGAAACACTAGAAATCTCTTGTGATTTTAAAAATCATACCAAGCCATTTCATTGGATTTGGGGAAGGAAGGAGGGAAAAAGACAGAGGAAAAAAAATAGTGATACTCAAAATATCACATGGGCAAAAAACATGGAATTGGAAAAGATCACAAGGATGTTTTAGTCCAACCCTTTGCAATGTGCAGGAAAACCAGTTAAATTGTTTATGAGAGATGGCTGTCCAACCTCTTCTTAAAAACCTCCCCATAGATGGAGAACTCACAGCTTCCACAGGTAGTCTTTTCCACTTGTCCAGATCTTACATCAGTAAATTTTTCCTCATACTTAAATGGAATCAACTTATGTCCATTATTCCCTGTGGCCATGGAAAATAGTTCTTAACCTCTTCTTTAGTGTCCCTAAATGCAGGTCTCATCTCTCCCTAAGCCATCTTTGCTCCATACTGAACTTCCCAAGTTGCTTCAGTCTGTCTTCATAGGGCAGGTCCTCAAATCCCTGCATCATCTTTGTTGCCTTCATCTGAACCCTCTCTAGTTGGTCAAGATTTTTCTGGAAATGTGCTGCCAGAATCATACACAGAACTCCAGGTGTAGACAGTTCACCACTGTCCAGTAGAGAGGAATATGCCTTTCATGTGATGCTTCTTCTGAGATAGCCCAGAAGCAGCTGTCTCACCCTGCTGATTCAAGTTCAGCTTGTTGTCAGTGACCACAGCCAAGTCCTTCTCCAAGGTAGTGCTTCCAAGCTATTAATCCCCCATTTTGTACATGTGCCCTATATTTTTCTTTCTTAAATGTAATCCTTTATATTTCTCCCTGTTGAAGGATACCTTGTTCTTCTTAGCCCAGTCTTCCAACCTGTCCAGATTAGACTGCAATCTAATTCTGTCACCCTAGGTTTTGGCCAGACCTCCCAGTTTTATGTCATCTGCAGATCTGATAAGCAGCCCATCAGTCCCATTATTAGGGTCATGAATCAAAATGTTGAATAACATTGGTTCCAAGATAAACCCCTGTGGGACCCCACTGGTTACTGCTCTCCAAATGGATGTAGAGGCATTAAAGCTGACTCTCGGCATGCAGTTAACCAGCCATTGGATGCCCCACCTTCCTGTAGTGCCACCCAAACCACACTTTAACAGCTTGTCAGTGAGAATGTCATATGACCCCTTCTCAGAATCTTTGCCAAAATCAAGGTCAGTTATATCCCCAGCATTCCCCTTGTTCACTACCTCCTCAAAGAAGGTGATGAGATTTGTCTCATATGACATATTTTTGACTCTTAGCACAATTATGGCATTGTCTCTGAAACATTTAAAGATGTCCTGCTCTGTTATCGGCTCTAAGATCTTTCCAGGTATTGGTGTAAGGCTCCCTGGTTGATAATTAAGCAGGGTATCTCAACTCCACTTGACTCTCCAATTGTTTTTTTTGTTTTTTTTTTAGTTTTCAAGATAGCACATAGAAACCAGCTTATATAAGATTCCTGGGAGAAGAGGGTAAAAGTACTAAACTAAAGCACAGACTCATTGGGTTATATTCCAATTTAACCTAAACCTTGAAATAAGCAAGCAAGTACATTTAGAAGGTATATTTTCAGTGCAGTGACCCTTTGAGATAGTGAAGGCAATAAAAACCTTCCAAGTACTACCTGGAAAACATTTCATTCAAATGACATGGAAACATAATCATCTCAAGCATGTTTTAAAGGCTCAACAGGGACAGATGTCTTTGCTGCATCTAGGAATCCTAAGGTGTTTTCATACTTGATAGATCTGATGTTTGAAACTAAATGCACATCATTTTTATACCAAAAGTTAAATAATATTTTAAAAATTGACATTAAGGACATTTATGACTCATAGTTTGAAGAACTGGAACACCTGATAAAGGAGCATCAATGAACGCAGGTGTTAAATAATGTTAAATTTGCTTCAGTGGATATCAGAATAAAACTGATCCATCAATATATCTCTTCAGCAAAGGATCGTTACCTTGTCGTGGTGCTGGAGCTTGAGCACCTCAGTGATGCCATGAGCTAAACAGTGAAGGGCCACCCAAGACGGGAAGGTCGTGACAGAGAGGTCAGACTAAATGTGATCCCTGGGGAAGGTAAAGGCAACCCACCCCAGTATTCTTGCTGTGAAAACTAGATGGATCAGTACAACCAGAGATATGTCGGTATACCATCGGAAGATGAGACTCCCAGGTCGGAAGATGGTCAAAATGCTACTGGGGAGGAACAGAGGATGAGTTCAACTAGCCCCAGACATGATGACGCAGCAGGCTCAAAGCCGAAAGGACGGCTAGCGGCCAACGGTGCTGGTGGTGAATGGCGAATCCGATGTTCTAAGGATCAACACACCATTGGAACCTGGAATGTAAGATCTATGAGCCAGGGCAAATTGGATGTGATTATTGGTGAGATGTCAAGATTAAAGATAGACATTTTGGGCATCAGTGAACTGAAATGGACTGGAATGGGCCACTTCACATCAAATGACCACCAGATCTACTACTGTGGACAAGAGGACCACAGAAGAAATGGAGCAGCCTTCATAATTAATAGTAAAGTGGCTAAAGCAGTGCTTGGATACAATCCAAAAAATGACAGAATGATCTCAATTCGAATTCAGGGCAAGCCATCTAACATCACAATGATCCAAATATACGCCCCAACCACAAATGCTGAAGAAGCTGAAGTAGAGCAGTTCTATGAGGATCTGCAGCACCTACTGGTCAACATGCCTAAAAGAGATGTTATTTTCATCACGGGAGACTGGAATGCTAATGTGGGCAGTCAAATGACACCTGGAATTACAGGTAAGTATGGCCTGGGAGAACAAAACGAGGCAGGACATAGGCTGATAGAATTTTGCCAAGACAATTCACTCTGCATAACAAACACTCTCTTCCAACAACCTAAGAGACGGCTTTATACATGGACTTCACCAGATGGACAACACCGAAATCAGATTGATTACATCCTTTACAGCCAAAGGTGGTAGACATCTGTACAGTCGGTAAAAACAAGACCTGGAGCTGACTGTAGTTCAGATCACAAACTTCTTCTTGCACAATTTAGGATCAGACTAAAGAGATTAGGGAAGACCCACAGATCAGCTAGATATGAGCTCACTAATATTCCTAAGGAATATGCAGTGGAGGTGAAGAATAGATTTAAGGGACTGCACTTAGTAGATAGGGTCCCGGAAGAACTCTGGACAGAAGTTCTCAGCATTGTTCAGGAGGCGGCAACAATATACATCCCAAAGAAAGAGAAAACTAAGAAGGCAAAATGGCTGTCTGCTGAGACACTAGAAGTAGCCCAAGAAAGAAGGAAAGCAAAAGGCAACAGCAATAGGGGGAGATATGCCCAATTAAATGCAAAATTCCAGAGGTTAGCCAGAAGAGATAAGGAATTATTTTTAAACAAGCAATGCACAGAACTGGATGAAGACAATAGAATAGGAAGGACAAGAGACCTCTTCCAGAAAATTAGAAACATTGGAGGTGAATTCCAGGCAAAAATGGGTATGATCCAAAACAAAGATGGCAAGGACCTAACAGAAGAAGAAGAGATCAAGAAAAGGTGGCAAGAATATACAGAAGACCTGTATAGGAAGGATAACAATATCGGGGATAGCTTTGACAATGTGGTCAGGGAGCTAGAGCCAGACATCCTGAAGAGTGAGGTTGAGTGGGCCTTAAGAAGCATTGCTAATAACAAGGCAGCAGGAGACGACGGCATCCCAGCTGAACTGTTCAAAATCTTGCAAGATGAGGCTGTCAAGGTAATGCATGCTATATGCCAGCAAATTTGGAAAACACAAGAATGGCCATCAGATTGGAAAAAAATCAACTTATATCCCCATACCAAAAAAGGGGAACACTAAAGAATGTTCAAACTATCGAACAGTGGCACTCATTTCACATGCCAGGAAGGTAATGCTCAGGATCCTGCAAGGTAGATTTCAGCAGTTCATGGAGCGAGAATTGCCAGATGTACAAGCTGGGTTTAGAAAAGGCAGAGGAACTAGGGACCAAATTGCCAATATCCGATGGATAATGGAAAAGGCCAGGGAGTTTCAGAAAAACATCTCTTTCTGTTTTATTGACTATTCTAAAGCCTTTGACTGTGTGGACCATAACAAATTGTGGCAAGTTCTTAGTGGTATGGGGATACCAAGTCATCTTGTATGCCTCCTGAAGAATCTGTATAACGACCAAGCAGCAACAGTAAGAACAGACCATGGAACAACGGATTGGTTTATGATTGGGAAATGAGTATGGCAGGGCTGTATACTCTCACCCTACCTATTCAACTTGTATGCAGAAACACATCATGCGACATGCTGGGCTTGAGGAATCCAAGGGTGGAGTTAAAATCGCTGGAAGAAACATTAACAATCTCAGATATGCAGATGATACCACTTTGATGGCTGAAAGCGAAGAGGAACTGAGGAGCCTTATGATGAAGGTGAAAGAAGAAAGTGCAAAAGCTGGCTTGCAGCTAAACCTCAAAAAAACCAAGATTATGGCAACCAGCTTGATTGATAACTGGCAAATAGAGGGAGAAAACATAGAGGCAGTGAAAGACTTTGTATTTCTAGCCACAAAGATTACTGCAGACGCTGACTGCAGTCAGGAAATCAGAAGACGCTTAATCCTTGGGAGAAGAGCAATGACAAATCTCGATAAAATAGTTAAGAGCAGAGACATCACACTGACAACAAAGGCCCACATAGTTAAAGCAATGGTGTTCCCCCTAGTAACATATGGCTGCGGGAGCGGGACCATATGGAAGGCTGAGAGAAGGAAGATCAATGCTTTTGAACTGTGGTGTTGGAGGAAAATGCTGAGAGTGCCTTGGACTGCAAGAAGATCAAACCAGTCCATCCTCCAGGAAATAAAGCCAGACTGCTCACTTGAGGGAATGATATTAAAGGCAAAACTGAAATACTTTGGCCACATCATGAGAAGACAGGACAGCCTGGAGAAGATGCTGATGCTAGGGAGAGTGGAAGGCAAAAGGAAGAGGGGCCGACCAAGGGCATGATGGATGGATGATATTCTAGAGGTGACGGACTTGTCCCTGGGGGAGCTGGGGGTGTTGACGACCGACAGGAAGCTCTGGCTTGGGCTGGTCCATGAAGTCACGAAGAGTCGGAAGTGACTAAATGAATAAACAACAGTCAATATATTTTATTTTGAGTCTACTGGACACCCTAAATTATGTATTTGAAAGGATGGACCTCAGACTTTCTTTGTTTTCAGTGTAAACATTTGAGGGCTCATTGACTTATATGATTTAGAATACTATTTTAATGTATATAAGTACATTATGTAAACTGGAATATGACTATTTTTAGGAGTTATAGATGTGACAGGGTTGGGATGTTGCTATGGAAGTTATTTTGAGAAATTAGAAAGGTATTAGTACTCCTGATATTAAGGACTGAATTCAAGAGTTGTGTAAATTATCTATTTTTGAAAAGGCAATTTTATTTACTAATTTAAAAATGACTCAATACTTCTTTGGTGCAGATTCTATGACATTTGTAATAATAGAGAGCCATCTTTTTAAATGTAGAATTAGAAACTGTTTTCATGTTTGATGAATAGAGATTTTCCCTTTTTATTTTTTCTTATGTTTTAGCTAAGTCAGTTGCTTTTTTGTTGTTTTCTCATATATTTCTCTTTTCATTTTCTTCCTGTTTTTGTACTTTTCATAAAACTTGTTTAATCTTAACTTTTATTTTAAGATTTTTAAAAAAAATATCATGAAACATATGCAAACAATAGATTGACAGATTTTTAAAAAGTGCTTTAAAATATCAATAAAATATTACAAATTACTTTTCAAGACCCTCTCTTAAGCCCAAGGTAAAATCAAAATGTAAAAATCTTTTTTAAAACATGAATTTGAAATATCTACACAATATTAATGCCAGGTAGTTTTTAAAAAGGAAAAAGGAATTCATTTCAACTGGAGTTAAAAGTAGAGTCAAATTCCATTATTAGTTTCTATCATAAGGCATGTTGGGTTTTTCTAAGATTTTTTTTTTAATGTCAGAAAACTTTTTACCAACTTCTTAAAGCAATATGATCCTGAAATATTTACATGGTTGTCACAGGAAAAAAAAAAGTGCTCTGTTGTTCCATCAAGCAGGATATGGACCAGGGGGCTCAACTGGGAAGGAAGGGACTTTAACCAAACACCCAGAAGATTTCCTTGACAATCAGATGTTTTAGGGGAAGGCAGATGGCCCTTGCCAGATGCTTCCAATGTTCGCAAACACTGGGACTGGATTAGATGTTGTGTGAGTCTCTTCCAGATACAGTCCTACTTTCTGCCAATTAGCCTGTGAAGACAATTAATTACAGGAGCTGGAGAAGACAATAATAGCTATTTTCTAGGCCTGTCAGTGCAAGGCAGAGAGGATCCTGGCACACCATAGAGCAAGCAGCAGGAGTGAAAGCCAGGTCTCCAGAGGAGGATCTCTTGATCCACAGAAACAGTTTCCATTTGGGTCTGTGAGGCACCAATGGGCAATGGAGCAAAGCAGCCTCCACTGTGGCTAAGCATCTGAATCAAAAGGCCTGAGCTGTGTGAAGTGGCAGCCCCACAAACATGCCTGCTGAGTCTTCTCGAAGCTGCACCTGGCACAGCCCTGCTGCCCCCCTCCAAAGCCATCCTTTCTCATGAAGACCGGCCGGTAGATCAGGATCAGGGGGCTCTCAGGCACCAAGGGATGGACAGCAATGAAAACCCTGAACCAGATAGAGAGAAAAAATAGGCCAGCCCAATCAAGAGTAGGAGCTGTCACACTTTCTCCTCCTTCAGCAGGGGCCATTTGTCATCCTTACATGAAAGGATCGGTCTATGCCAAATGATGCCTGGTGTTCCTTAGCTGGGATCTGAATGGTGGTGCCCTACAACCCTGGTAGGCACAACCCACTCCAAGGCAGCATCTACATCTTGGCATGGGAGAAGTCTGTGGAGGACTTCCTTTGAGAACCTGTCACCATGACAACTAATCTTCAAAAGAGCCCTCAGCTTGTGTGGCCTTCTTGAACTGCCTTCCTGTATCCCATCCTAGATGTGCTCATGGCACATCCTGAAATGGTGTGGGGGGAGGGGAGGCTGTGCATATTAATCAAATCAAGAACTGATTTGCATTTAAATAGCCATCACTCTCTCTGGGATCTTACAAGGAATCTGAATTCATCCCAAATGCTTGTTTCACCAAAGGGCATCTTTATTGCTAACTCAGTATTGTTTCATGCTGGCCTAGATATACAAAATAAGCCTTGACCCACAAAGAAACGCAGAAATACTTAGCTACATCCAGGGGAGCCTTGCAAGGAAAAACAAAACTGGTGATTTCAGGATGCAGCAAAAGCCACCAATCCATCTCCAAATTTCCAGGGGGAGAGAAACCCTGGGGGAGCTGCTCAGTTTGGAAATTGGGACTTATGGGCTCAGCCTGTGTTGGGCCCTTCACAAAATCAGCTAGAACCTTTAGGGATTTGTCCCAGGTTAGATGGGGAAAACCTGAAAAATCATTTTGCAAGGGCTGTGAGGGTATTTCACAAAGAGTAAAAGCCCAGACCTGCATTTTATCATACCAAAATACCTATTTAGGAAAGTCAAAAGAATGACAGCAATGTTAGCAGCACTTTAAAGCCCATCCACTGAGGGTTCCCAAGCCACTTTATTGACTACAAAGTGCAACATTGTGCACAGCAAACCACAGTGTTACACAATAATATAATCATGCAAATGCCACCAATTTTTACCTGAATAAAGTGAATATTCCTTCGTAAGAATTTCAGCAGAAGCTCAATTACTTTATCTATCTATTTATTTATTGCCGCCCATCTCCCCCACTTGGAGGACCCTTGCCCAATTATGCTCGCAGAACCCAGAGGCAAGCTTTGTATTAACTTTATGGAGAGTCCGAGAGTTGGGGCCTGCAGATGGAAGCTGTATGGGGTGCATGTGGACTCTGGAGAGGCAACTGGACTGCCGATTGGGACTCCACTTTATCTTCAGCCTGTAGGGTGCCTTACTTAAATGCATGGATGTGTTGCTCAGATAGTGGAAGGACACAGGGCCCCTGCTGGCCTATTCCTTTCATAATCAGTTCTTCTTCAGAACTGTCAGCAACTTTCCTCCTGCATCCCCTCTACTTCTGTCAGCCAATAAGCCCGTGGGCTGGAAGGGCAGCATCCCATCTCAGCCACTTCTCCTGAAAGCAGCTGCTGGGCCAACTCCTTGTGCTGCCCACCCTGGGACTGGAAGCTGACTGTTGCGGTCCTTTATCCTGCCTGTTGGTGAGAAAAGACTTGTGCATCCATTCAAGCATACCCAAGAAGGAGAATCTGACCCAGAAGTGATTAATGTGGTAGGTTTTATAACTGTGACAGAAAGGAGATTAATTAAAGAAATAGTTGTAGAGATAAGCCAAACCAGGGAACCAACCAATTGCATCCTACCAAGAGGAACATCAGAAACAAGTGCTCTGTGATGTGAGCATGGGAAGAAAGGCAGAAGGAACCTGAGAGTAACGATCTCTTAGATGAAGGCAGAATGAAAAAAAGGGAGCACCGAGGAAGTCCTTAACTCTCTATTGACAGCCTTCTTCCCCTTGTGGTCAGCAGGTCAAGAGGGGCAATTAAGTCACACTTCAAATATTCCTTCTCAATAGCTCATGCACCGGTTCACAACTCCCATCATTTCTCAAAGGTTCTGTGTCAGTCTCTAGTCAAAGGCTTAATTAAAGTTTCTGCCAGCATCTCTTCAGATGTATTCCATTTCAGTGAATCATTTTTCTTGAGCATTTGACACATGATATTATTTATAATTTTATTAAATTTTAAATTGTTTTATTGTGAATTGCCCAGGGTTCACAATAAATGTGGGGGAGATGGGCAGTGATAAAAAAATATGATAGATAGATAGATAGATAGATAGATAGATAGATAGATAGATAGATAGATAGATGTCCTTGGTGTCCACATATTTTGTCCTGCATATAGTTTTCTTCACTGGGGAGAGCTGAATGCATCCTTGATTGTCTTCAAGCAGGGCTGTCTTAGGCTCTTTTATCCCCAAGTCCATTACCAGTTTATGTAGCCACACAAC
This sequence comes from Candoia aspera, assembly GCF_035149785.1. Lineage (NCBI taxonomy): Eukaryota > Metazoa > Chordata > Lepidosauria > Squamata > Candoiidae > Candoia > Candoia aspera. The sequence continues at coordinate 22,874,874 of NC_086164.1, forward strand.
CTCTTGTAATACTTCTGCTACAAATGCATCAGAGGGCAACAGCTGCCTGAGTTTTCCTTGTCTGACTGCTTGTGGACTTATGATCTATCTTGTCTTCTGCCTAGTCTGCATCCATGTAGCCTTTCAAGGTTGCTGTTGTCTGGTAATCTGAGATCTAAAAGTGAAGTGCCCTTCAGTTATCTGCCTAAAGCCTTGACTCCAATTCAGTCACCTTTGGTTAGTACACACACCTTTCCACCCAGGATTCCAACAGCTACAGTGATTACTGGCTTTATCACGATGGCTAAGAGCTTTCCAACCACTATCGTATATCAATCTCAGTCTGATTGTTGTAGTTTGCTTTAGGAAGCCAGTTTCCATAAGTGTACTGGCTTTGTTGGCTTCAGTTACCTTGAGGAATTCCAGAAGATCTTTTATTTTTTGTCTCTAAGGAGGCAACCTTCATCCTTCTCTTCTTCCATCAGGATGCAAGCTAGTAGGAAATGCTTCCCAACACGTTCTATTTCTCTATTTCTTTGTTGTGTACTTGGTCTTGAAAACCCACTGGCATCCCATAGTTTTCTTCCCTGCAGGCAGCTTGACAAGTTTTCAAGTGTCATTGTTGTGCAACAGTTCAACATCCTTTTCTGCAGCCTTTCATTTTTTTTTTAGTGTCTGATATCTTTTCAATGCCTTCCATGTGTGGGTTCTTTTGCCAATGTAGGACAGCCTTTGTAGTGGAACCCTTTTGTTCACCCTCCTGGAGAATCTAGGCTGTGGTGCTCCAGTTTCCTCTTCTTTATTTTTATTTTTTAAAATTTATTTATTTATTTATTTATTTACCATATTTTTATCACCACCCATCTCCCCCACATGGGGCTCTACAATCAGCTACAATGTGATGAGGGCCTTCTTGGAACTTGTGGTCTCTGCTCATTGTGTGCAAGACTATGGGAAGAAAGTGAGGAATGAGGGGCTTGGTTTATCTGAGAATATGCAACACAGTCTAGATGTGAAAGAACTGGAACTAAAGCATTTCAAAGAAACTCCACCATAATTAACTCACTATAGCTGAGGCTGGGAATTTGTTGTTGTTTATTCGTTCAGTCACTTCCGACTCTTCGTGACTTCATGGACCAGCCCGCGCCAGAGCTTCCTGCCAGTCGTCAACACCACCAGCTCCCCCAGGGACGAGTCCGTCACCTCTAGAATATCATCCATCCATCTTGCCCTTGGTCGGCCCCTCTTCCTTTTGTCTTCCACTCTCCCTAGCATCAGCATCTTCTCCAGGGTGTCCTGTCTTCTCATTATGTGGCCAAAGTACCTCGGTTTTGCCTTTAATATCATTCCCTCAAGTGAGCAGTCTGGCTTTATTTCCTGGAGGATGGACTGGTTTGATCTTCTTGCAGTCCAAGCCACTCTCAGAATTTTCCTCCAACACCACAGTTCAAAAGCATCTACCTTCCTTCTCTCAGCCTTCCTTATGGTCCAGCTCTTGCAGCCATATGTTACTACGGGGAACACCATTGCTTTAACTATGCGGACCTTTGTTGTCAGTGTGATGTCTCTGCTCTTAACTATTTTATCAAGATTTGTCATTGCTCTTCTCCCAAGGATTAAACGTCTTCTGATTTCCTGACTGCAGTCAGCATCTGCAGTAATCTTTGCATCTAGAAATACAAAGTCTTTCACTGCTTCTACATTTCTCCCTCTATTTGCCAGTTATCAAGCAAGCTGGTTGCCATAATCTTGGTTTTTTTGAGGTTTAGCTGCAAGCCAGCTTTTGCGCTTTCTTCTTTCACCTTCATCATAAGGCTCCTCAGTTTCTCTTCGCTTTCAGCCATCAAAGTGGTATCATCTGCATTGCTGAGATTGTTAATGTTTCTTCCAGCGATTTTAACTCCAGCCTTGGATTCCTCAAGCCCAGCACGTTGTATGATGTGTTCTGCGTACAAGTTGAATAGGTAGGGTGAGAGTATACAGCCCTGCCGTACTCCTTTCCCAATCTTAAACCAATCCGTTGTTCCATGGTCTGTTCTTACTGTTGCTACTTGGTCGTTATACAGATTCTTCAGGAGGCATACAAGATGACTTGGTATCCCCATACCACTAAGAACTTGCCACAATTTGTTATGGTCCACACAGTCAAAGGCTTTAGAATAGTCAATAAAACAGAAAGAGATGTTTTTCTGAAACTCCCTGGCCTTTTCCATTATCCAGCGGATATTGGCAATTTGGTCCCTAGTTCCTCTGCCTTTTCTAAACCCAGCTTGTACATCTGGCAATTCTCGCTCGCTCCATGAACTGCTGAATTCTACCTTGCAGGATCTTGAGCATTACCTTCCTGGCATGTGAAATGAGTGCCACTGTTCGATAGTTTGAACATTCTTTAGTGTTCCCCTTTTTTGGTATGGGGATATAAGTTGATTTTTTTCCAATCTGATGGCCATTCTTGTGTTTTCCAAATTTGCTGGCATATAGCATGCATTACCTTGACAGCATCATCTTGCAAGATTTGCTCAGCTGGGATGCCGTCGTCTCCTGCTGCCTTGTTATTAGCAATGCTTCTTAAGGCCCACTCAACCTCACTCTTCAGGATGTCTGGCTCTAGCTCACTGACCACACCGTCAAAGCTATCCCTGATATTGTTATCCTTCCTATACAGGTCTTCTGTATATTCTTGCCACCTTTTCTTGAACTCTTCTTCTTTTGTTAGGTCCTTGCCATCTTTGTTTTTGATCATACCCATTTTTGCCTGGAATTTACCTCCGATGTTTCTAATTTTCTGGAAGAGGTCTCTTGTCCTTCCTATTCTATTGTCTTCTTCCAATTCTGTGCATTGCTTGTTTAAAAATAATTCCTTATCTCTTCTGGCTAACCTCTGGAATTTTGCATTTAATTGGGCATATCTCCCCCTATCACTGTTGCCTTTTGCTTTCCTTCTTTCTTGGGCTACTTCTAGTGTCTCAGCAGACAGCCATTTTGCTTTCTTGGTTTTCTCTTTCTTTGGGATGTATTTTGTTGCCACCTCCTGAACAATGTTGCGGACTTCTGTCCATAGTTCTTCCGGGACCCTATCTACTAAGTCCAATCCCTTAAATCGATTCTTCACCTCCACTGCATATTCCTTAGGAATATTAGTGAGCTCATATCTAGCTGATCTGTGGGTCTTCCCTAATCTCTTTAGTCTGATCCTAAATTGTGCAATATGAAGCTCGTGATCTGAACTACAGTCAGCTCCAGGTCTTGTTTTTACCGACTGTATAGATGTCTGCCACCTTTGGCTGCAAAGGATGTAGTCAATCTGATTTCGGTGTTGTCCATCTGGTGAAGTCCATGTATAAAGCCATCTCTTAGGTTGTTGGAAGAGAGTGTTTGTTATGCACATTGAGTTGTCTTGGCAAAATTCTATCAGCCTATGTTCTGCTTCATTTTGTTCTCCCAGGCCATGCTTACCTGTAATTCCAGGTGTCATTTGACTGCCCACCTTAGCATCTCAGTCTCCCGTGATGAAAATAACATCTCTTTTAGGCGTGTTGTCCAGTAGGTGCTGCAGATCCTCATAGAACCGCTCTACTTCAGCTGTCTGGGAATTTACTCTTACAGTTTTTAAGATTCTGTATTCACCCAAAGCTAGCATTAAAGATATCTTCCTGAAATCTGTAATGTTTTTCCTTCCTAGGTTTGCCAGCTATAGGGGGCATGACACATTGTTTACCTGGACCTGGGGAACAAAATGTGACACCTCATGGTTATTCTCTTTTTCCTTCTCTTAAAAATAGCAATGCTATGTTTGTTTGTTTGTTTATATCCTGCCTTTATTATTTTTACAAATAAGGTGGCGAACATACCTAATACTCCTTCATCCTCCTATTTTCCCCACAACAACAACCCTGTGAGGTGAGTTGGCCTGAGAGAGTGACTGGCCCAAGGTCACCCAGCCAGCTTTCATGCCCAAGGCAGGACTAGAACTCTGTCTCCTGGTTCCTAGCCCATAGCCTTAACCACTAGATCAAACTGGCTCTTTAATGGTTTTAATGGTTTGTGTGGCAGATCCAGGATCCTGGATCCCTTGCAGTATTGTGAGTATGTTTCTTACTAGGAGCATCTTCTAGCTGGGGTGGATTTTTTTCTATTTGCCAAGTAAGTATGCATTTAGCAGTGGTATCACATATGCACACTGGGAGATGCCTGTTACTGCTTGTGCCACTGCATTTTGAACCAGTTGTAGCTTCTGGTGGTCTTCAAGGGCAGCCTCATGTAGTGTGCATTGCAATAATCCAATTGTGAGGTGACCAGGGCATGAATGACTGTCTGAAGGGCCTCCCAATCAAGGAAAGGGCACAAGTGGTGTGCAAGATGAAACTATACAAAGGTCCTCCTGGCCACAGCTGCCACCTTCTCTTCAAGCAGTAGCTGCAAGTCCAGAAGGACCCCAAAGTTGTGCACCAGTCTTGACTGGGGAAGTGCAGCTCATCCAAGGTGAACAATGGTAACATCCCCAACCCAGGGGGTCCAAACAGCCACAGCCACTCAGTCTTATTAGGACTGAACTGAAGTCTGTTCTGCCCCATCCAGACCCAAACAGTTCCCAGACACTGGGTCAATACACTGACAGCTTCACTTGTGCCACTCAGGGCGGAGATGTAAAGTTGGGTATCAATCAGGACACTGATGATACCATACCCTGAACTGGCAGATGACTTCATCCAGTAGTTTCATGTAGATGTTGAACAGAAATGGGGAGAGCATTGAGCCCTGAGGCACCCCACACATGAGGGGCTGCAGATGTGATCTCTCCCCACCTTAAACACTGACTGGAATCAACTGCTGAGGAAGGAGGTGAATCACAGGAGCTCAGTGCCTTCCAATCCTAACCCCCCAACCGGTTGAGAAGAATACTGTGTTTGATGGTATCAAAAGCCACTGAGAGATCAAGGAGAACCAGGATGGATGCACCATCTCCATCCTGGCTCTGCCAAGGTCATCAGCAAATGCTACCAACGCTGCCTCTGTGCTGCACCCTGGCCTGAAGCCAGACTGAAATGGGCCCAGATAATCTGTTATAAGCAGATTCTCCCTCAGAATTGCACAGATCAAAATCTTGCAGGTGATTTATTACAGAATTTATATCTGCTTCCTCTTTCTTTCTGTTGCATATATCACAACATGATAACTTACTGGCAATGAATTTAGAATCAAGGCAATCAGCAATTCTGACTGTATAGGCAAGTTTTGCCTCTGAAATTATTTTTCAATTTGCCTCATTTGATTTATATACTAATTTAGATCCCCTGCCTCCTTTAAGCCACTTGTTGCCTTCTGAAATATACACTTTGGAGACTGTGAATCATTTTTTTTGTGTAAGGGTGAGTGAGCTCTCTAAATAACTTTGTTGTTGTTCAGTTGTCAAGTTGTGTCCGACTCTTCGTGACCCCATGGACCATAGCACACCAGGCCTTCCTGTCTTCCACTGTCTCCTGGTGTTTACTCAAATTCATATTCATTGCATCAGTGATGCTGTCTAACCATCTCATCCTCTGCCATCCCCTTCTCCTTTTGCCTTCAGTCCTTCCCAGCATCAGGGTCTTTTCCAGTGGGTCCTCTCTTTGCATTAGGTGGCCAAAGTATTTGAGCTTCAGCTTCAGAATCTGTCCTTCCAATGAACAGTCAGGGTTGATTTCCTTTAGGATTGACTGATTTGACCTCCTTGCAGTCCAGGGGACTCTCAAGAGTCTTCTCCAGCACCACAGTTCGAACGCATCAATTCTTCGGTGCTCAGCCTTCCTTATGGTCCAACTCTCACAGCTCACACAACTTTCCCATCACTACTGGGAAAACCATAGCTTTGATTATACGGACCTTTGTCAGCAAGGTGATGCCTCTGCTTTTTAATATGCTGTCTAGGTTTGCCATAGCTTTCCTCCCAAGGAGCAAGCATCTTTTAATTTTGTGGCTGCAGTCACTATCTGGATCTTGGAGCCCAAGAAAATAAAATCTGTCACTGCTTCCATTTCTTCCCCTTCTATTTGCCAGGAAGTGATGGGACCAGATGCCATGATCTTAGTTTTTTTTAATGTTGAGTTTCAAGCCAGCTTTTGCACTCTCCTCTTTCACCCTCATCAAGAGGCTCTTTAGTTCCTCTTCGCTTTCTGCCATTAGGGTGGTATTGTCCGCATATCTGAGGTTGTTGATATTTCTACCGGCAATCTTGATTCCGGCTTGTGATTCATCCAGCCTGGCATTTCTCATGAAGTACTCTGCATATAAGTTACTCCTTTCACAATTTTGAACCAATCGGTTGTTCCATGTCGGGTTCTAACTGTTGCTTCCTGACCCACATACAGGTTTCTCAGGAGACAGGTAATGTGGTCCCATCTCTTTAAGAATTTGCCACAGTTTGTTGTGATCCACACAATCAAAGGCTTTAGCATAGTCAATGAAGCAGAAGTAGATGTTTTTCTGGAACTCTCTTGCTTTCTCCATGATCCAGCGAACGTTGGCAGTTTGATCTTCTGCCTCTTCGAAACCCAGCTCATACTTCTGGTAGTTCTCGGTTTATATATTGCTGAAGCCTAGCTTGTAGAATTTTGAGCATAACCTTGCTAGCATGTGAAATGACCACAATTGTGTGGTAGTTTCAACATTCTTTGGCATTGCCCTTCTTCTCTGACCTTTTCCAATCCTGTGGCCACTGTTGAGTTTTCCAAATTTGTTGGCATATTGAGTGCAGCACTTTAACAGCATCATCTTTTAGGATTTTAAACAGCTCAGCTGGTATACTGTCATCTCCGCTAGCTTTGTTGTTAGTAATGCTTCCTAACAACAAGTGAAGTCAAGGCCCACTTGACTTCACTCTCTAGGATGTCTGGCTCAAGGTCAGTGACCACACCATTGTGGTTATCAAGGACATTAAGATCTTTCTTGTATAGTTCTTCTGTATATTCTTGCCACCTCTTCTCTTCTGCTTCTGTTAGGTCCCTGCCTTACATTCCAGGTTCCAATGCAAAATTGTTCTTTACAGCATTGGACTTTCCTTTCACTTCCAGACATATCCACAACTGAGCATCCTTTTGGCTTTGACCCAGCTGCTTCACCCTTTCTGGAGCTACTCATAATTGCCCTCCACTCTTCCCCAGTAGCATATTGGACACCTTCTGACCTGAGGGGCTCATCTTCCGGTGTCATATCTCTTAGCCTTTTGATACTGTCCATGGGGTTTTCTTGGGAAGGATACTCGAGTGGGTTGCCATTTCCTTCTCCAGTGGACCATGTTTTGTCAGAACTCTCCGCCATGACCTGTCTGTCTTGGGTGGCCCTGCACGGCATAGCTCATGGCTTCACTGAGATACGTAAGCCCCTTCGCCTCCACAAGGCAGTGATCCAGAAAGGGGCCAAATATATTTGGCTTGATCCAAATCCTGTAAATGCAAAAGACTCAAGTCATTCACTGTCAGGCAGACCATCCCAGTTATTCTGTCATTTGCAGCAACCACAATCTCTGATCCTGTCCCTGCCTCCATGGGGCTCTCTTTGTCAGCACAAAAATAATCCCTCGGAACTGCAGGAGAGTTTTCCTCTTGAGAGACCAGTGGGGCATGTCTGGTCCCCCTATCTTCTTCCTGGGCTGACACTTTTCTTACTTGGCTTTTGAAAATTGTCTGATTTTTCAATCTTCCTAACTAAGAGGAGAGGGTTAGGGAAAGTCACTTTCAGCTCTGAGGCCATAATGCACACTCAAGTCTCCTTGTGTGTTAAAAAAAAAGCAACAGTTTATCTTAGCCTAACACCTGGGAGGGCTCTCCATTCTGATCCTTTCAACTACAGAAGTGTAGCTGATACCTGCAGTCCGACTTTTCCAAGGCTGTTTCTTGCCTTGGTCATCATCCCAGTGCTCAGCCTCTCTACCCTCATTCTTACAGGAGATCAGGCTTTCCACACACACCCAAAGACGGGTTTTTTTTTCCCCATTTCTCCCAAATCCCCATCTTTCTGTTTGCCTCCTTGAATTTTCCACCCCCTCTTTAGGAGTAGGCAGACCGAGATAAACTAGAAGTTGAAAAGAACAACTCAGGAAGAAGGCAGTGTGACTCCATGGCCACACTGTTATGAAGAAAAGAACATGGACATGTCATCAGGAGTCATGCTCACTTTAAGGAAGACTTTATATTTGAGTTTTAGATCAGAGTGAGTCCACTGCATTTAACTTGAGTTGCTAGATTTCTGATGGACTATATATTTGCACATTTTTTTCCAATTAAGAATCCATAGAGGAATTTTCTAAACAAGACCTGGAGCCAGATGGAGTAGACATATACTTTAAAATGTACAAGGTTACCATGAGCCAGTTCCAAGAAGCATCTAGGAAGAAATTTCTCCTTATGAAAAATCTAGCACTTTTAAAACTAAAAATAGAAGTGAACTTGTAAAGTTTGGAAAGTAAAATGCAACATCCCATGCCCCCCAGATCAGGGGTGATGATTACTCCCCTGGATCTTAATTAAAAAAAAAAAAAAGGTTGCCAAGATTGATAAATCACAGCACAATAAATGTTGGAAACACTGCAACAAAAAGAAGGAACGTTTTGCCATATGTGGTGATTATACAAAGCAACTCCAAAGTACTGCAAAGTACAGGTAGTCCTCACTTAACAACCACAATTGGGACTGGAATTTCAGTTGCTAAGTGAAGTGGTTATTAAGTGAATTTGACCTGATTTTATGACATTTTTTGCAGCAGTCATTAAGCACTTGTGATTAAGTGAATCATGCAGTTCCCCACTGATTTTGCTTGCAGGAAGCTAGCTGGGAAGGTCAAAAATGATGATCACGTGACCATGGGATGTTGTGACAGTTGCAAATGCAAACCGCTTGCCAAGAGACTGAATCGTGATCATGTGACTGCAGGGACACGGCAATGGCTGTAAATGCGAGGACCGGTTGTATGTTGGCTTTTCCAGCACCGTCATAAGACTGAACTGCCACTAAACAAATGGTCATTAAATGAGGACTACCTGTACACCAAAACATTCAGAAATTCTGAAAATAAAATGGAATTAAAACCATAAATATTTTAATTAGGTATGATCCCAGAGAATATAAATGCATGCTGACAGTGGCAAGAATCAATCAGGCACAACACTGGAAAAAGAAACCTTGCCATCAATACAGGAAATTAAAATGGAAGAATATGGGGCAATGGAAAAAGTGATGGTATACATTCACAGCCAAAGTCTAACCAAATTCAAGCATATCACACAGCAAAGCCAGCTAATAAGCTTAGAATATGGTGTTTGCCAAAAAAAGAGAGATTTAAATAATAATAATAATAATGATAATAATCAAAATTATCCAAATATAAATTACCCATAATCACAGATGTCTAAAGTATAGCATAAAAATATTCAAGTAGCAATTAGTGGCTAGGAGGGGGGAAGTGGGGGAGGGAAGAGAAGGGGCTATAGGATGACTTTTTAATAATTTCTTCTTTGTTTATTTAGCCCTTTTAAAACCTTTTTTTAAAAATCTTTTTATAATCATTGTATGTGTGTGTGTGTATTTGTTTCTTTTCTCCTTTTTGCTGATGCTTCTTTTTTGCATGTTTTACTTAATTAAAAAAGTTGTTAAAAATAACAAAAACGTCAATAGATCTTAGAATACATCTTTGCCAATAAAAATAATATTTCAGATTTGTTGGACTCCATTGCATTTATACAGAAAAGGGATGAGTAAATGGTTATGTTGTTGGAGATGCAATGAAATTAATGCTTCATTTAAATATACATTTCTACAGTGTCCAACAGTTGTTCCATTTGGAAAAGAAGTTATTATATGTATTAACACAGCTTTGAGATTCAATATTTTCAGATGTTCATGCTCTTTTGAAGTTTATCCCTATCATATGGGAGTTGACAGCTGGACAAAGCAGGTGGATTTTCTGTACTTTACTTGGAGCTAGAAGACTTTTCAGCACTGGAAAGATAAACATATGGCCCCAACTATTCAGTGGTCGGCAGAACTGATGTTACAGCAATTTACAAACCAATAACTTATCAATATAGATTAGCCACAGATTATTATAATGAATTATGGCTTCCATTCCTTGAAATGTTTACTGTACAACTTTATTGTGTCTGTGAATATATGCCTTTCCTTTCCTTTCCTTTCCTTTCCTTTCCTTTCCTTTCCTTTCCTTTCCTTTCCTCTCCTCTCCTCTCCTCTCCTCTCCTCTCCTCTCCTCTCCTCTCCTCTCCTTTCCTTTCCTTTCCTTTCTCTCTTTCTCTTCCTTTCCTCTCCTTTCTCCTTTCTCCTTTTTCCTTTCTTTCATTTTGCATACTCTTGTTGTTTTTTGTGCTCAGTTAATTGAAGCAAAACATTTTTTAAAAAATTGCCAAATCGGAAACCACCCCCCTGTAGTGGACAGAGTATCCCTAAACTTCATACTGCTGCTGTCCCTATCCTGTATTAAGCAATCTTAATGTGGCCTGGGGAGACAGACCAGTTGGCTGATCCATAAGCAGGGTTCAACACTTCAAACAAGGAGGGTGGCTTGATGGAGCAGAAACTGTCAGCAGGGATACCGGCTCAAGGAGGAAGTGAGGTGGGAGGAGGTTTGAAAGGAAAGGACATCTGTGTGGGCCTTCCAGGTAGGCCCTCATGTTGTCACTTCTACTTGATCAATCTCCCTTTTATTCACTAAGAATCTTGGCATAGCTGAAGCCCCAATTTTGTCCAAATAACTTGCCAGGCAGGACACCAATATTTGGTCCTGGCTGGCTAAGAAATGTATTCTGATTGGAGGTGGGGAAACTGTTTTGATAACACTGATTGTCCAATAAACAGCCAATAGAAGATGCTTTAGTGGACCCTACACTGAGTAGGGGATTGGACAGCATAGTTCCTAAGAGCCCTTCCAGCGCTATGAGTGCATTTTCCTCCTAGCCCTCCCAATATTCAGGCACGTTTTGTAGGACTCCACTGGGAGAGCATCAGGCTCTGGGCCAGATGAAGCAGGAAAAAATGCCTTTTTGGTCCAGGAAACAGTTTAAATCAGAGCTTTCCAAACTTTTCATGTTGGTGGCACACTAACACACTGCAGGTTTGGCCACATCACCAGAAGTCATGCGGAATCAGCTGTTTTGACCCGATTACGCATACTGCGCATGCACAGTACCTGTATGATCCCTCAACCATGTGACATGCCTACACACTGCAGCCAACACACGAACATGTTGTGACACACAGTTTGGAAAGCTCTGGTTTAAATCAAGGATAAGGCCAACACTCAAGGAAGAACATTGGAACTGCCAGGGCATTCTGGTGCTGATGTAAACAGTGACTGAAGAAGAGCCTAGAGAAGATGCAGGAGGTCATTTTATCCTTCCAATAAAGTAAGTGAAGTGCAGATAGCCAGCAAGCTGGTGAAGTTGGAACAGGACTGAAACCACCCTGGTCCATGTCTGCTATTCCACACAGTCTAGTGGGAGGGGACAAAAGAGATAAGCAAGGCCATGGAACCTCTTTTTTGCAATTCTGCCAAGCACCAGTTGTCTAACTTTGCCTACATAATTCAAGGACATTTAGAGAGTGCTCAGCCCAAGCTGGGGGACTGTGGGGTACATCCCGTTGTTCTGAAAAACCTGTTCCCAGCCAACACCTTTGTGTGTGGGGGGGAACCACAATCCTTTCTTTTCCTGGAGAAGATTGCTCAGGTATGTAACCCTTCTGCTGGGGAAACTGCATTCTCTTCAACTCCTGGGGGACTCCTGGGAGGCATCATTCCTCTTTTAATTTGTCATCTGATTAAGCCATTAGTGGAGACACAACTTTTCAGTCATGTCCACCCCCAGAAAATCTGCCAACTAATCCTGAGATTAACCCTGATTATTCGGGGAGATGGCAATCAGTGGATACTAATGGAAGAAATCCTCCCACATCTCTTCTTCCATATCCCTGTCACAATCAATTCTTAGTGTGTAGTTCATCATGCTGAATCCTAGGAGATGTCACAGGTGGGGCTATTTCACGCCTCTCCAGAACCAATGGCTGACTGCATTTGCAAAGCCACCACCAAAAGAATAAGAATACAAAGGCTGGCCAGACTACCACAGTGCTGCTAAAAGGCATCTAGTGAGCCTGAGAGAACTGCCTTGCTGATACGTCAGCAGGATCCATGATATCCTCCACCCCACCTCCAGCAGGATCTGTGAGATCCTCACCCCCACCTCCAAGGACCACCTCCTGCTACCTGTGTCACCAAGCAGTGACTCAGGTAGCAGAGCCAGATGCAAAATGGGGCTCAGGAGCAGAACTCTTTCCATGGACATCCCACAAACTGCGTCTCAGGATCCCTGCATAAAGGCACACAAATCTGAATTTGCCTTACTGCAGACAAATAATTCTAATACCACCACCTGCACCTGGCCAACACATTTCATGTATTACAGCTGGAGGATGTAATTTGGAGCAGGAAAGAGATGATTTACATGAATAGCCTAGCTTATTCTCTGTGCCAATTGACACACATCTGGGTGGCAGAGCTGTTGTTCAAAAACAGAAGACTAAAGTGTTCAAGGGGTAGCTGCATTAATCTGTTGCAGCAAAACAACAAAGAAGTTTGCTGCACTTTGAAGACAAACCAATTTATTATCATATGTGCCTTTTCAGATCAGAGACAACTTCATCAGATGCTTGGAATATTACCCTGAGAAAGGACTTGTGTGTGTGTGTGTGTGAGTGTGTGTGTGCACGTGCACACACATTCTACATAGACTCCTGGATTTTTTTAAATAATGGAAAAAGTATGTTGTTTCAAAGTTATACAAGTACACTCTTTATGGGAGTAGTTAACTGATAAACTGCTAACTTTGGCAACAAATTAAGGATTTAAAAAATCTACCTACAGCACTTACTGAATTCTCAATTCTTAAAGAAATGACATGGGAAATTCTAATAAAAATATAAAACATACCAGAAAACGTGTTTCAGTACTAGAGGACTAAGAGTTGTTAAACAATGTCTGGTCTGAAGAGAGTGGTGGAAAACACCATCCATGAAAGACACAGCCGGGAAGAAAAAATGCTGTGGAGGAAGAATCAAGGAGACTGCCACAGGGAAATCTCTCCTTTGGTCATCCTTGGTCAGGCTCTTCAAGCATGTGAACAGGGCTTTGCACAGACCAGGCATGCTGGTCCTACCCCATGGCCAGGAGCAGCTTCCATCGATCCCTGGGCAGGGTAGAACCAGTTCAAATCCCAGAAGGCCCCAGGAGCAGAGGGTTCTTGGGCCACCATCCCAGGCAATCAAGCCACAGCAGGGCCCTTTTTACTTCCAGCACCTGGAATGTACCAAAGTGGGGTCTATATTAACTTTCCTGTATCACTTTCATTTATACATATTATCTGATGGTCTGTTTGGTTGCATGCAAGAGTCCTACATGGGGTTGGATTAGATGGTTTCCCAGATCTCTTCCAATCCTTACATAGCATCCACAGAGCTTCTGATTTGGAAGTATAAGACAAGTGCTGCAAACCATCTGTGGCCCTTGGCACTTGGCACAAGATTCTGAGCCCTGGCAAAACACAGCAGCCTTTTGCCATCTGGCCTGGCACCAAAAGCTGAATCCAACTCAGGTTAAGAAAACTAATCTCATGCAGGCTCTTTGCCAGCCTTTACTCATCAGAGCTTCGAGAAGTCTCTGTGGGCTACTCTCAGCCCATTACAGCTACTAAGGAGCTGTGGGTCTGCACAAATGCCTTTTTGTTTCTCGCTGCTAGAAGCTACCAAGTACAAAGTTTTGTTTCTCACTGTAGAGCGGGAGGTTGAAATATCCTTGCTGGTATGATGCTGAAAGGGGTTGAAACTGTGCTGAGCCAGCAGACAATCTCTTTTCACTTAGCATCTCAAAGCTCTCAGTAATTCATGCATGTTGCACTATTCATGGGAAATTCAGGCCACTTTTTCCCATGACTTTGAAACCTTATGAACACATAGCACTGTGTGGGACCTAGCAAGATAGGATCCCCGGAGCCTGGCTCTGATGCAAGATGGGGAACTTTGGGGTCACAAGGTATCCAATCAGGAACCAGGAGCCATCACACACTGCTGGAAGCCAAATGTTACATTAGTGTGGCATTGATCTCCTTGCCATCCACCGGTCAGACAAGATGCTCAGATCATTAGCGAGACCAGTGAGAAACTTCTCCATCAGGCTTCAAGCTCTGGGCTCAGTTGGCAGCCACAGAAGTGCAAGTGCAGAAGGCTGGCCTTGTGGTCTGTGTCAGGAGGCAGGTTGCAGTGGAGTATTACAAATCCCCTTCAGCAAAGAATCTTTACCTTGTCATGGTGCTGGACCTTGAGCAACTCAATGATGCCATGAGCTAAACCGTGAAGGGCCACCCAAGACAGGAAGGTCATGACAGAGAGGTCAGACTAAATGCAATCCCTGGTGAAAGTAATGGCAACCCACCCCAGTATTCTTGCCATGAAAACTAAATGGATTGGCACAACCAGAGATATTTCAGTATACCATGGCAAGATGAGACTGCCAGGTTGGAAGATGTTCAAAATGCTACTGGGGAGGAACAGAGGATGAGTTCAACTAGCCCCAGATGTGATGATGCAGCTAGCTCAAAGCCAAAAGGATGGCTAGTGGCCGACGGTGCTGGTGGTGAATGGCGAATCCGATGTTCTAAGGATCAACACACCATTGGAACCTGGAATGTAAGATCTATGAGCCAGGGCAAATTGGATGTGGTTATTGGTGAGATGTCAACATTCAAGATAGACGTTTTGGGTATCAGTGAACTGAAATGGACTGGAATGGGTGACTTCACATCAAATGACCACCAGATCTACTACTGTGGACAAGAGGACCACAGATGAAATGGAGCAGCCTTCATAATTAATAGTAAAGTGGCTAAAGCAGTGCTTGGATACAATCCAAAAAACGATGGAATGATCTCAATTTGAATTCAGGGCAAGCCATCTAACATCACAGTGATCCAAATATACGCCCCAACCACAAATGCTGAAGAAGCTGAAGTGGAGCAGTTCTATGAGGATCTGCAGCACCTACTGGACAATATGCCTAAAAGAGATGTTATTTTCATCACAGGAAACTGGAATGCTAAGGTGGGCAGTCAGATGACACCTGGAATTACAGGTAAGCATGGCCTGGGAGAACAAAACGAAGCAGGACATAGGCTGATAGAATTTTGCCAAGACAACTCACTCTGCATAACAAACACTCTCTTCCAACAACCTAAGAGACGGCTTTATACATGGACTTCACCAGATGGACAACACCGAAATCAGATTGACTACATCCTTTGCAGCCAAAGGTGGCAGACATCTATACAGTTGGTAAAAGCAAGACCTGGAGCTGACTATAGTTCCGATCACGAACTTCTTCTTGCACAATTTAGGATCAGACTAAAGAGATTAGGGAAGACCCACAGATCAGCTAGATATGAGCTCACGAATATTCCTAAGGAATATGCAGTGGAGGTGAAGAATAGATTTAAGGGACTGGACTTAGTAGATAGGGTCCCGGAAGAACTATGGACCGAAATTTGCAAAATTGTTCAGGAGGCGGCAACAAAATACATCCCAAAGAAAGAGAAAACCAAGAAGGCAAAGTGGATGTCTGCTGAGACACTAGAAGTAGCCCAAGAAAGAAGGAAAGCAAAAGGCAACAGCGATAGGGGGAGATATGCCCAATTAAATGCAAAATTCCAGAGGTTAGCCAGAAGAGATAAGGAATTATTTTTAAACAAGCAATGCACAGAAGCACATGAAGACAATAGAATAGGAAGGACCTCTTCCAGGAAATTAGAAACATCGGAGGTAAATTCCAGGCAAAAATGGGTATGATCAAAAACAAAGATGGCAAGGACCTAACAGAAGAAGAAGAGATCAAGAAAAGGTGGCAAGAATATACGGAATACCTGTATAGGAAGGATAACAATATTGGGGATAGCTTTGACGGTGTGGTCAGTGAGTTAGAGCCAGACATCCTGAAGACTGAGGTTGAATGGGCCTTGAGAAGCATTGCTAATAACAAGGCAGCAGGAGATGTTGGTATCCCAGCTGAATTGTTCAAAATCTTGCGAGATGATGCTCTAATGGTACTATGCTAGTAGTAAGATATGGCTGTGAGAGCTGGACCAGAGGAGGAAGATAGATGATTTGGAACTGTGGTGTTGGAGGAAAATTCTGAGAGTGCCTTGGACTGCAAGAAGATCAAACCAGTCCATCCTCCAGGAAATAAAGCCAGACTGCTCACTTGAGGGAATGATATTAAAGGCAAAACTGAAATACTTTGGCCACATAATGAGAAGACAGGGCACCCTCGAGCAGATGCGGATGCTAGGGAGAGTGGAAGGCAAAAGGAAGAGGGCCGACCAAGGGCAGATGAATAGATGATATTCTAGAGGTGATGGATTTGTCCCTGGGGAAGCTGGGGGTGTTGATGACCGATAGGAAGCTCTGGTGTGGGCTGGTCCATGAAGTCACGAAGAGTCGGAAGCGACTGAATGAATAAGCAACAACAACTACTACAAATCCCAGGAGACAACGCAGCAGACAAGAAGACAGGACTTAGGAGAAGATTGGAGAGAGACAATATGAAGGGCTCTGCAGATGCTTTTTAAAACTGTTATATGATAAAGAGTTTTAAGCTACAACTTTGCAAAAAGTGTTAGGAACCCTTCTAGAAAGAACACATATGCCTTGATGCCTTGCATTTGAAAATTGTAGCAGTTTTTTGGATCTGTTTGAAATGTTGTTATAAGCAGAAATTAGTCAATTTTCTGTTAACTTGAGCCAGTTAACTAACAGTAGAAACAGGAAGGGGAAATTATAAGGATAGCCTGTACTTCTTCAATTGCCACCTACCTATTTTCAAGAACAGGAAGGGAACTTGAAACCATTTTGGAGGGCAATCTTAATGTGTTTATGCAGAAGGAGGCTGGGAATGTTGGAGAGCTCAGCTTTAATCATCCTCTTTTTTGGCCTTTTCCTCACTGGGGATTCACAGTACCTTGTAGTATTACAAAAAGCTGGACTTCACTATGTTCTAGTGGTACAGTGATGGTTGAATGACTGTAGAAGACATTTTTATCTAGAAGTCTAGATATCTAGATATTTATCTAGAAGACATCTAGAAGTCACTTGCAAGGAATAGCCTGAGTTTTTCTTTCTCCTATACTCAAATTCTTTTAAAATCCCAAGTAAAATACTGTTTATGAGTGAAATAAAATTCTCACCTATTCTGCAAAAGCTAAATTCAACAAGAACAGCTAATATCAATATGAAGAGGATGAGGTTGTATCTGCTTGCCCAACAGCTCTTAAAAAGAGAAGACTTTCAGGACCAAGTAGAACCCAAATCCGTGCCAATATAGAGTTGGAAGAGGCCATCAGGTACAACACCTGCTATCTTCAGTTCAAAGTCACCTTTGTGATTCCAGTTTCAGAGTTTTAGATGCAGAGAGAGAGAGAGAGAGAGACTCTTGAGCCCTAATTGGGCAGCACTGGAAGCCAGGTGGAGAAATCATAGATGAGCAAAAGACTAAAGTTTAAAAAAAGATGGCACAAGACGATGGATTGATAGGGGTCATGGGGAAGACATGTCCCCATACAATGCATTTTTTTTCAAATATTTAGACTGTATCTCCTTTTGGTACAGAGCTGGTTGAACAACTAGTCATTATTTTTTTTTTTTTATTAAATTTATACACTGCCCTTCTCACTATAAAAGTGATCTGTGCAGCTTACAAATAGAAAATCATAAAAACCATTATAAAAATACAAAAAAATACAAGAAGGTAAAGGATGGAAATGGCTCCATGTCAAGCTAGAATGCACTCTCAGTTCTGTGCTGTTCAATATATTTATAAATAACATGGATGAGCGGTTAAACCTATCATTTTCAAATTTACAGATGACACAAATATAAATAGCTAATACTTTAGAGGAGAGTTTCAAGACTTAGGAGGATTTTGAGAAAATTGGAAAAATGGAACAAGATGCATTTTTGGATTCCAGAAGTTCTGCCAATCTGTTTCAGGCCAGCAATGGCTCAAGAGAAACACACTCCAAACAATTTGCTTGCTCCACGTTTTGACAGAAATAAACCCTAACCATTTTGGATGTTTCAGCCATGGGATTCAGAGCAAATCTGGAGAACCACTAGAGGACAGGGAGGTCAGCCTTCAGGGCTGCTGTCTAGTGGTCATCAGGAGTTTTGCAGCCCAGATCTGGTAATATTTTATTTATTTATTATTCAAATTTAATTACCACCCATCTCCCCCAAAAGAGGGACTCTGGGCGGTTTACAATAAAATCAAGCTCCAGACATAAACACTAACATCTCATAAAAGCAGTGACGTCACAATTATTATAAAATACAATAAATAAATATAAAATCCAAGAAGGTATAAAATCCAAGCTGGTGGGAGGGGCTCTAGGGTGCAAGCCACCCCCAAGAATGGTTATTCACTTTCCCGCCCCAGGAGAGATGGCAGAACCAAGTCTCCAGGGCCTTCCGGAAGGTCAGGAGTGAAGGGGCCTGCCTCACCTCTGGGGTCAAAATGTTCCAGAGGGTGGGGGCCACTGCAGAGAAGGCCCATTTCCTGGACCCCGCCAGATTAAATTCTCTTACAGATGGGGTCCGCAACATGCCCTCTCTGGATGATCAGGTGGGGTGGGCCGATGTAATGGGGATGAGACGGTCCCTCAGGTAACCTGGCCCCATGCCATGTAGGGCTTTAAAGGTGATAACCAACACCTTGAATTGGACCTGGAAGCAAACTGGCACCCAGTGCAGCTCGTGCACCAACGGTGTTATATGTGCTGACCTAGGGGCACCAAAAATGGCCCGCGTGGCTGCATTCTGGACCAGCTGAAGCTTCCAGATACTCTTCAAGGGTAGCCCCATGTAGAGTGCATTGCAGTAGTCTATATGGGAGATGACCAGGATGTGAGTGACTGTTCGGAGGGCTTCTCGATCCAGGAACAGGCGTAACTGGCGCACAACCCGAAGTTGCTCAAAGGCCCTCCTGGCCACGACTGCCACCTGCTCGTTGAGCAGGAGTCGTGAGTCCAGGAGAACCCCCAGATTACACACTGAGTCTGTCTGGGGCAGTGCCACCCCATCCAGAACTAAAGATGACAACTTCCTGGAACCCGAGGGGCCATCAATCCACAGCCACTCGGTCTTACCAGGGTTCAGCTGAAGCCTGTTGTTCCCCATCCAGGCCCCCACAGCCCCCAGGCACTGAGAAAGGGTAGTCACTGCATCACTTACCTCACCCGGGATGGAGATGTATAATTGGGTATCATCAGCATATAGATACCTCATCCTGTGGTGACGGATGATCTCACCCAGCGGTTTCATGTAGATGTTAAATAAGAGAGGAGAGAGTACCAAACCCTGTGGCACCCCACAGTGGAGGGGTTGAGGGCCAGATCTCTCCCCTCCTATCACCACCGACTGGGACTGGCCCTGGAGGAAGGAGGTGAACCAGCACAGAACTACGCCGCCCACCCCCAACTCCCTGAGTCATCCCAAAAGGATACCATGGTTGATGGTATCGAAAGCCTCTGAGAGGTCAAGGAGAGCGAGGATGGATGCACTGCTTCCATCCCGCTCCTGCCAGAGATCATCCATAAGTGTGACCAATGCAGTTTCTGTCCCATATCCTGGCCTGAAACCTGACTGAAAGGGGTCCAGATAATCCTTTTCCTTCAGAATCCTCTGGAGTTGTAACGCCACCACCTTCTCAACCACCTTCCCCAAAAAGGGGAGGTGGGAGACTGGACGAAAATTGTCCAGCACAGTTGGGACCAGCAATGGCTTCTTGAGGAGGGGGTGCACCAGTGCCTCTTTAAAGGCAGCCGGGAACACCCCCTCACTCAAGGATGTATTTACCATTGCTTGGACCCAACCGCACGTCACCTCCTGAGCTGCCTTTACTAGCCAGGAGGGGCATGGATCTAAATGACAGGTGGTGGCATTCACAATCTGGAGGATCCTGTCCACTTCCTCAGGTCCAACAGGATCAAACTGCTCCCTGATAACAAGGCTAAAATGTTCCCTTGGCATCTCCTCAGACCCTGCTTCAAGTGTGGAGTCTAACTTGGAATGGATCTGAGTGATTTTATCCTGCAGATGCTCAGAAAACTCTTCCGCACGGCCCTGTAGGTGGGTCACTGGGCCCACCTTCCTCAAAAGTGTGCATGTGATCTTAAACAGGGCCATCGAACGGCAATCTGTGGATGCAATAAGAGTGGAGAAATACTGCCGTTTCACTGCTCTTACCACCACAAGGTAGGCCTTAATAGCGGCTCTAGGTTGTGTTCGTCGGTCAGATTCGGTCCTTGTCTTCTTCCAGTGGCACTCTAGGTGACTCTTAAGCCTCTTCAAAACCCTCAGCTCCTCTGTGAACCACGGGGAGTGTCGGGTTGGATGAGGCAGGAGAGGCCGCACAGGCGTGATCCTGTCCAAGGCTGCGGCCACCTCCCTATTCCAGGCAGCAGCCAGGGCCTCCGCTGGACTGTGCAGCAGATCCTTGGGTACAACCCCCAGCTCCCTCTGAAACCTCACTGGGTCCATCAGTCACCAGGGGCGGACCAACCAAATGGGTGATACCTCCCTGCAGGGGGGGGGGGGGGGGCGGCATAGGAGAATCTCAGGGCCACCAGGGCATGAACTGACCATGACAAAGGGGAAAGATGTAACTCTCTCCTCAGATCATATTTCCACTGCTCCGACAAGAAAACCAAGTCTGGAGTCAGACCACTGTCTTGAGCCGGGTCCCGGATAATCTGGGACAGGCCCATGGCTGCCATGGTAGCCATGAACTCCCGAGCTGCCTCTGAGGCCCACCCCAGGGAAGGCAGATTGAAGTCCCCCAGAATATAAGCCCAGGCATCCGCTGAAGGTGGACAACAGCCACTGTCCTGCCATCCAGGCATTCTAACTGAAAGTGGGGACAGGGAGAGAGAAGAGATGCTGACCCCAGGTTTCACCTTTTACACAAAACTCAGCTCTTCCATCAGTTATCTTCTCCATGCAGAAGGCATCCTGGCAGAAAATGTTAATTATAATCATTTTATTGGGGCTATTTCAAAAATGTTTTGAAATAAATTCCTTTTTCTAAATCTACATGCTACATGCCTAAATCTCAACTTTCAAGCCATCTTTCGGTTGTC
Source organism: Candoia aspera (assembly GCF_035149785.1). Lineage (NCBI taxonomy): Eukaryota > Metazoa > Chordata > Lepidosauria > Squamata > Candoiidae > Candoia > Candoia aspera. The sequence goes on from NC_086164.1 coordinate 22,896,067, forward strand.
TGCTGACTTACCCCTTTCCTGCTGGCTACCAAACATAAGAAATGCTGTTTTCCTGATGAAATGATCATTCAAGAGCTTCTGAGAAGAGGCCCCACCCTGGGAGACACAGTCGAGGAACCCCACCCGCACCCTGCCTCGCCTCGCTCCAAACGCTCTGACTGGAATTACACTTGATCAAGAGCACTCCTGGGTCACTCACAGACCTTTGCCCAGCAAGTCTCCTCTTTATACACTTGAAGTGCTAAACGGACAGAAAAACTGCTGCAAACGGGTTAAAACTCTAGGAAGGAGAAGTGGGCCTCTGCAGCACAATGCACAGTGGACTGCACCCCCAGCCCCCAGCTTAGCGGGCCAGCCAGTGTAAAGTCCGCTGCATCTTGGAGTGCCCTCAGAAGCCTCCACAAAGAGAAGGATGCAGCAGGACGCTCACAATACAGAGAGGAAGGAGCACACCCAAGTCAGAGACTCCAGCGGCGCCACAAACGGGATCAGGCCATCAGGGCAGGGCTTTCCAGGAAGCGCTGTGCTGGCTTGGGCAGTTTTGCCAGGCACGCGTCCTCTTCACAGCCTCTTTGTTCCATGATTCTGAGTTTTCAGGGTGCCTCTGAAGACCACATGCTCGCTGCATACAGGCGTCCTGAAAAGCAACATTGGCAGAAATGAAGGACGTGCCTAGAGTCACCCTTGCTGAGCAACGCCACCTGAGCAGTAACCGACCCGTACCAGTGCTTCAGTGTGGGCACAGCTGCATGCACATGCAGAAACCCACACCCTTGACAGAACTTTCTGTTGAAGGCTGCACAGATTTGCAACCTCACATGGAATGCAGCTCCACACCGGGATCAGCAGCAGCCTACCTGCCAAGCAAGCAGGCAATGGGATGGGCTATGATAGACCCTCTTCCTCCTGTTCTCTCTGGGCTGGGTGGTCTGTTGGCCAAAGCATCATTTCAGTGCCTCACGTTGTATGCTCTGAGTGCCTGTGGCCTCCTAGCCAGCACATCGCATTTGACCCAGCTTGACCGGGGACTGTGGCCCAGTAATACCATTAGTCTTCCAATGGCTGGTCGGCGATGGCACTGGAGCTGAGGGAGGGAGGATGGGGGATCAGTTGTAGCTCAGTTGGTGCAGGGGCTGGGAAAAGCTAGCTGGTCTCTCTTCTGGGGTAACTGGGGTTCCCAAGGATTGATCTCATCCATGTAGTGACATAAGCCAGGGACTCAACCCAGTGTGACTTGCTCCAGTGAGCAAGTAATGGACTCAGAGTATTTGCATTACCTTTAATCACTGGCTGTATCCGGGTTCTGGGTCAGTTGCTGCCAGCAGTCTAGAAAACGAAACCATGCTCTAGCCTTTCATCCTCCATTCCTGGCAGGTTAGGGGAGTCCAGCAAGATGGTTTAGCTCAAGGAAGATGAGTCGTTCCACCAAACCAGCATCCAGATGGGAGTGAGGGGATGACTCCATAACGCCACCTCTGTGGAACATCTTCTTTTAGGGAAGAGATGTGTGAGAAATTGTGGAGAGGCTGGGAAAATGATGGAGGGGGCAGTAGACGTGAACAACCAAGGGAGAGAAGGGGAGTCCGTTTGTAGTTTGTCTGACGAAGGCTAACTCAGCCCAGGTGGCAAGAAACCTGGGAAGAGGCTTTTCAAATAATCCCCTTAATGGACCCTTGCAGTTTCCAAGAATCTATACTTACCCACTTACTATGGTTAACAATACCTTCCTCAAGTCTCTGTAGTTCTTGCTTCCTTGATTTCACCAGCTCAGTGAGGACCAACATAAATGATCAAACATGCAAACAGTATCATCAGGCAAATGCTGCAACCTACATATTGGCATCAGACATCAGGAAGTGAATACATGAGGGCGACGTTTCCAAGATGATGCATGTGAGTTGGGTGGCCATATACATTTGTTTAACAAATACATCGATGACGTTGATAACTGCACATGTGTGGTTGTTTTGGCATCGCTTGGTTTCCTCTGGATGTGACAGAGTTTCATCTGCTGTTGAAGTTCTTTACTTTTCCCCAAGCATTTCCAGCTTGCAGCCCCACGGACTTTATTTTATTTTAAAATGCTTTTAGCAACTGTTAATAGAGCTTTGCAGAGCATCAGGTTCGATTCCAAAAGCTTTCTTCAGAGAACTCAGGGATGTGACCATACCACCCTCTGCAACTCTTCCGAGCAGCATCTTTTCCTGGTGGCAGCTTCGGAACCTAGGAGAACACCAAGGGAAAATGTGTAGTGACCTGACCGCAAGGATAGCATCAACCCGCTAAACAAGGACCCAAGCTGGCAAAATAAGACTGCACCAGCTGTTCCCAATAGTTCGTATCACTGCCCTTTTCTGAAGCAGCTGACATTTCCAGACGGTTTTCAAGCACAGCCTCATGGAGAACAGATTGCAGTCACCAAGCTGGAGGGCTACCAGAGAGTGAATAATTGCAGTGCGGATAATTGTAGCAGGATTAACCCTAGCAAGGCTCAGCCATAATATAAGCTGGTAAAAAGGGCCTCTAAGCCACTAAGAGAGACGTGCTTCAACCAGGAGGGTGCGGCTCTTGGCTCTTGCAAAACCCCTGCTTTCCCTGGCTTATCTGACCCAGCAGCGGCCCTGCGCCGGGTGAGACCAATGGCCTCAGCTCCAGGCCGCATTTCGGGAAGGTCCTGCCAGGTCAGTCGAGAGCCTTCCATTGAATGCAGCCAAACTACATGGGGGGGGGGGTAAAATCATAGCACAGTCATGACCCTTGCTTGTGGGTGGACTGCAAATGTTACTCAACACTTGTAACCAGCATTTGCAGTTGGGTGAAAATAGATGGTAGAGGGAAGCTGTGGGTGCCTACTTGACATTGGCACAGAAGAGGCAGAAGTGACAGGAGGATTCACTTGTCCTTCAGGAGCCAGACCTCCCCCTTCTTTGTTGCCTACCATCTGAAGTTTCCCACCAACTCAGCTTAAGAGACTTCATGAGTGGGCATTCATAATCAATTTAATAAAATTATAAAATAAAATAATAAAATAAATTCTTGATAGGCAGTGCTGTCAACCTTTTTCCCTATTAAAATCTCACGGTCTTGAACATCACAAATTAAACAATGCTGAAGATTAGCTATACTTTCTAGAGAAAAGTAGCATTGTTAGACTACACAGCAAGTAATTTAAGCTGTTTTTGATCTTACAGAAGTCTAATTAGTCTTCCTAAGTCTGCTTAAGGCTTTTCTTTGTTTCAGAGTTAGGGAAGACCTTTAAAGTGCATTGAAAACAGCTTTATTTAGCCTGATGCAGGTAGCAGAGATGTAGTTTTCTTCTGCATTCTGCAAAACTGGGCCAAGATTAGACTCGTACACTATCCAGTTACAATGAAGCAAAAATATGAAAAGTGCAATCTGACTTTCTTCAGCAAAGGATTGCTACCTTGTCGTGGTGCTGGAACTTGAGCATCTCAATGACGCCATGAGCTAAACTGTGAAGGGCCACCCAAGACAGGAAGCTCATGACAGAGAGGTCAGACTAAATGCGATCCCTGGGGAGGGTAATGGCAACCCACCCCAGTATTCCTGCCACGAAAACTAAATGGATAAGCACAATCAGGGATATGTTGGTATACCATCAGAAGATGAGACTCCCAGGTCAGAAGATGGTCAAAATGCTACTGGGGAGGAACAGAGGATGAGTTCAACTAGCCCCAGATGTGATGAGGCAGCTAGCTCAAAGACGAAAGGATGGCTAGCGGCCGACGGTGCTGGTGGTGAACAGCGAATCCGATGTTCTAAGGATCAACACACCATTGGAACCTGGAATGTAAGATCTATGAGCCAGAGCAAATTGGATGTGGTTATTGGTGAGATGTCAAGATTCAAGATAGACATTTTGGGAGTCAGTGAACTGAAATGGACTGGAGTGGGCCATTTCAGATCAGATGACCACCAGATCTACTACTGTGGACGAGAGGGCCACAGAAGAAATGGAGTAGCCTTCATAATTAATAGTAAAGTGGCTAAAGCAGTGCTTGGATACAATCCAAAAAATGATGGAATGATCTCAATTTGAATTCAGGCCAAGCCATCTAACATCACAGTGATCCAAATATACGCCCCAACCACAAATGCTGAAGAAGCTGATCAGTTCTATGAGGATCTGCAGCACCTACTGGACAACACGCCTAAAAGAGGTGTTGTTTTCATCACCAGAGACTGGAATGCTAAGGTGGGCAGTCAGATGACACCTGGAATTACAGGTAAGCAAGGCCTGGGAGAACAAAACGAAGCAGGACATAGGCTGATAGAATTTTGCCAAGACAACTCACTCTGCCTAACAAACACTCTCTTCCAGCAACCTAAGAGACGGCTTTATAAATGAACTTCCCCAGATGGACCACACCGAAACCAGATTGACTACATCCTTTGCAGCCAAAGGTGGCGGACATCGATTCAGTCAGTAAACACAAGACCTGGAGCTGACTGTAGTTCAGATCACGAACTTCTTCTTGCACAATTTAGGATCAGACTAAAGAGATTAGGAAAAACCCACAGATCAGCTAGATATGAGCTCACTAATATTCCTAAGGAATATGCAGTGGAGGTGAAGAATAGATTTAAGGGACTGGACTTAGGAGATAGGGTCCCGGAAGAACTATGGACAGAAGTTCGCAACATTGTTCAGGAGGCGGCAACAAAATACATCCCAAAGAAAGAGAAAACCAAGAAGGCAAAATGGCTGTCTGCTGAGACACTGGAAGTAGCCCAAGAAAGAAGGAAAGCAAAAGGCAACAGTGGGCCTTGAGAAGCATTGCTAATAACAAGGCAGCAGGAGATGATGATATCTCAGCTGAATTGTTCAAAATCTTGCGAGATGATGCTGTGAAGGTAATACATGCTATATGACAGCAAACTTGGAAAACACAAGAGTGGCTATCAGATTTGAAAAAAAATCAACTTATATCCCCATACCAATAAAAGGAAACACTAAAGAATATTCAAACTATTGAACAGTGGCACTCATTTCACATGCCAGTAAGATAATGCTCTAGATCCTGCAAGGTAAACTTCAGCAATTCATGGAGCGAGAATTGCCAGATGCACAAGCTGGGTTTCGAAAAGGCAGAGGAACTAGGGACCAAGTTGCCAATATCTGCTGGATAATGGAAAAAGCAAGGGAGTTTCAGAAAAAACATCTATTTCTGTTTTATTGACTATTCTAAAGCCTTTGACTGTGTGGACCATAACTAATTGTGGCAAGTTCTTAGTGGTATGGGGATACCAAGTCATCTTGTCTGCCTCCTGAAGAATCTGTATAACGACCAAGTAGCAACAGTAAGAACAGACCATGGAACAACAGACTGATTTAAGATTGGGAAAGGAGTACGGCAGGGCTGTATACTCTCACCCTACCTATTCAACTTGTATGCAGAACACATCATGCAACATGCTGGGCTTGAGGAATCCAAGGCTGGAGTTAAAATCACTGGAAGAAACATTAACAGTCTCAGATATGCAGGAAATATACCACTTTGATGGCTGAAAGCGAAGAAGAACTGAGGAGCCTTATGATGAAGGTGAAAGAAGAAAGTGCAAAAGCTGGCTTGCAGCTAAACCTCAAAAAAACCAAGATTATGGCAACCAGCTTGATTGATAACTGGCAAATAGAGGGAGAAAACGTAGAGGTGGTGACAGACTTTGTATTTCTATACTGCAGATGCTGACTGCAGTCAGGAAATCAGAAGACGTTTAATCCTTGGGAGAAGAGCAATGACAAATCTCAATAAAATAGTTAAGAGCAGAGACATCTCACTGACAACAAAGGTCTGCATAGTTAAAGCAATGGTGTTCCCCATAGTAACATATGGCTGCGAGAGCTGGACCATAAGGAAGGCTGGGAGAAGGAAGATAGATGCTTTGGAACTGTGGTGTTGGAGGAAAATTCTGAGAGTGGCTTGGACTTCAAGAAGATCTAACCAGTCCAGGAAATAAAGCCAGACTCCTCACTTGAGGGAATGATATTAAAGGCAAAACTGAAGTACTTTGGCCACATAATGAGAAGACAGGACACCCTGGAGAAAATGCTGATGCTAGGGAAAGTGGAATGCAAAAGGAAGAGGGGCCGACGAAGGGCTAGATGGATAGATGATATTCTAGAGGTCATGGACTCATCCCTGGGGGAGCTGAGGGTGTTGACGGCCTACAGGAAGCTCTGGCATGGGCCAGTCCATGAATTCACGAAGAGTCGGAAGCGACTGAACCAATAAACAACAACAAAATCTGACTTTAAAGTGTTACAGTCTCCTCATCCTAAATGAAATGCACAGCTATTCCAATAATTCAACAAGAAAAAATGGCAACTGGTCCTTCTACCTAATCTTACTGTCTCGCTCTGTATGTGTAAGAAACAGCCAGGGTAAAAATATAAATTTATAGACCTGCAATTGGGGCACTACAAAATGTTTTGACCTCAAAGGGTTTTGAATGTTACAATCAAAAGGCAAGTCACAATTGTTTTCAAGTCACAGTCATAGTACTGACTCAGTTAGATTGCCATTAACTTGCAATTAAATGGGCTTTAACCCTTTTTCCAGTCTCCCAGCACAGCATCAGGGATGGGTCATGTCTCTACTACCACTGCGTTAGATTGGGCATGGCAGCAGTTCCTGAAGCAAAGGACCAGGACTGAGTAGCCACACAGGGGCAAAGGTGGGGGGGAAGGAGTTGTCCCCCACCCCAATTTGAGGCCACAGCTGCTGGCAGTAATGTTGGAGAAGAGCCAGCACTCCCCAACAGAGCCAAGTGGGCATGCCCAAAGCCTGAGGACAGCATGGCACAAAAGCCCTTGAAAACTTTGCTTGAAGACCTAATCATCTCAAGGCTTGGATAAATTGGAGAAGGAAGCTCAGCACTCATTTAATGTTGGGGATGCTGAAGCTATTGCTTGGTTGTCATCTAAGCATGGCTTCCACTTCTGGAACTTGTGCTAGGAATAGCAGGCTAGGAAATGCATATAACTGCTTGAAGTCATCCTTGAAGGCAAGTGGTAGGGCTGTCCAAAGGCACTAGCCCTCTGGCTTTGGATGCTCAGCTTTTCAATATGGTGAAACATGCTGGGTTCTGGGCTCTACTCCATTTGGTGGTCCCTAACTTTGGATCACCTGGGTGCCATCAGTTCTGGGTCTGTGAGCATAGATACAAGCATCCACTTCACTTCCAACATTTCCTCCCTGTCCAGTGGAGCATTCATGTTCTTCTACTCCTTCCCCGCCATACATGGTGTGTGTGTGTGTGCGCGCATGCAGTTGGAGGGAAGAGACACCTCCCAACCTAGACGAACCAGGCACAGGTAGGGGGGTCTTCCTGAGAAGGCACTGCTGGACGTGGCTCTCATGGCGGGTGAGGTGAGCATGGCTCTGAGTGCCTGGTGGTGGTCTGGTTGTCTGGAGGCCAAGTCTCCACTCTGGCAGGGAAAGGGCTACTGCTCAGGCATGGTGATTCAGCCTCATCTGCACTGTCCACAAACCACTGATTTGACGTTGACCGAAAGATGGAGTTTGGTTTGGTTTGCAGATGAAATAATGGCTGGGAGGATCTTTGATGCTCATGTCTGAAAGGCACAATACAAATGCTATAAATCTTAAGCTCCCAGGTGGATTTTATTCTGTATCAATACAAGTAAAATGGCAGGAAACTAACATACCCTCATATGCAAGCTTTCGGTTTTTCTTCGAAGAGCAAAGGTGCAGAGCCAGCCAGATGAGGACATGGCTGCTTGCAGGAATGTCTGTTACTGTATTAAGAAGAGACTGTAGCCCTGCTATCTCCAGCTGACAGACTGAAATCAGATTTAATGAGTGATCATTAACCAGGGACATTTCAGATGGGAAAATTGTTTAAAGAATGAGCCATTAAATGCTAACATTTAGAATACATATAACTCATTTCTAATTCAACTCACAGTACATTATAACACTGGCGTTTATTTTTTAATTAGAAATAAAACTGAAGAGAAATTACAACCCTTCAGAAATAACAGTGAAGGAATGCTGGGAAGAAATAATATGCTGAGAAAAAGAATGTAAATTTTAATAAGTAAACTGTTGAACACAATGTATTGTTCTGAAAATGGTGCCAATACATCAGCCAGCCAGTCAGTGGTTAATGTATTTCTTTGGCCATGCTTTGTAGTTGTATGCCTTAAAATAAGCTGCTGTTCAGACACACAGTAGATGCAACAAATGATTCATCCACTTCTCTTCCCTCCTCCTCCTCCCATTCCAGACAGATGCCCATCCTTCCTCTAAATCTTCCAGGCATTCCTGGCTGACAAAGGCATTATGCCAGCCAGCCACCTCTCTCTGTAAAGAACACAGTGGACTAAATCCCATTTGCATTCAAGGCCTGCCCACCCACCTCCTGGGTGTCATGTTCACTGTTTCAATGTAGTTTATACATCGTAATGTTTCACATGCCATGGCGCTGACACACATTTCTGTTTGGGAGGGAGCTACTGTGAAACCTTGTACCAAGCTCTGTATCTGTGTTCATTACAATGGAATGTGTTTGGGTTATGTTCTCTGTTCAAGGACTTTTCCTGCAGACCATCAGAAACTGTTAGGAGCACCTGGGATTGTGAACTTGAGAAGATTCTACGGGGGGAGGGATTTCATTTGCACCGAGGGTTTTTAGTTTGAATTTGGCGTGCTTTCATCATTCTCAGCTTTCTTTGTGATCCTGCATACTATTCTTTAATAAATCAGATATCTTTGAATTTCTGCTCATGAGTCTGATAGTATTTTAGAATAGGCAACCATTACATAAAGCTGAGAATCACCAAAGTTGTACTGTTAGCTCCTACCAAGATCAGTTTCTTGTGAGGGAAAATCGTTAACAATGGCCGAGTCCAAGCTCATGACTGGGGGACTTGAGGAGACGGCTAGCTTGATGCCTGAGTCGACGGTCAAGAGCAGAGAACTGAGCCTCACCCCAGAACCTTCAGATTTCCAGGAGGAATTGAGTTCCAGTTCTGAGGTAGAGGAATCTGATGATGGGGGAGAACCAGAGCAACCGGCACCCAGCGAATTGCCTGCAGAGTTGATCACCTGGGATGAAGTGGGAGAACCCCAGCCAGGGATGTCCCAGGCATCCTGGAAGTATTGGTCCCCGCTGACCCCAGACATAGAATCTACCACGGTATCAACAGAAAGACAGCTTAACATGCGAGGGAGGGAAGAATCTCAAACCCCTGAAAGGCTAAGAGTGATGGAGGCCAAAATAGAATCGATGGAGTACATGTTAAGAAACCTGTCTTTGTCATTGGAGGGTCAGGGGAGGCACAGAGGAGATCCCAGCTTCACGCAAACATCCCCCATCCTCCCATCCAGGCTGCCGGCGGAGTGACCGGCCGGAGACGGCTCCAGGACGAATCTCCACCCCATGGGGCTCGATCACCAGTGTCCCCACCCTGAAGAGGGAAAGCTAGTGCAACTTGGGGCCCAACCACTCAAGTAGCTGCCGATTCTGCTCCAACCAGAGTGGGGGTGAGAGACTTTTCTGTCAAGTTTGATGGGGATCCAACCAAGTTATCTTTCTTTCTAACCAATGCTAAAAGCTACATGAGGCAGTTTGGAGCATACTTCCCTTCCGAAGAGGCTAAGATAACTGCCATTGCCACCAAGTTGAAGGGTCGAGCGGCTGACTGGTATGTTCAATTAACTGATGCTGACTCCCCTGCACTTGATTATTTTGATGAATTCATGTGGGCGTTAAAGCTGCATTTTGAGGATCCTCTGGCCAAGGCAAGAGCTAAGCAGGCGCTGAAGGATCTTACCCAGGGCCAAATGTCCATAGCTGATTACGCCCTAGAGTTTAAGGCTCTAGCTGGGAAAATCCCCAACTGGTCTCAGTCAACCCTAATAGAACGGTTTAAAGAGGGACTCAACCGAGACATCCTGCATTGGGCGTTGTGTAGAGACGACCCAGAGTCATTGTAGAAATGGATCTGTCTGGCAGGCAAGGCTGAGTACACTCAGCATACCTTCATGCAAGCTAGAAGATCTGTAAGACCACCCGCCACCATGAGGGGACCCCGAAGTGCTGCTACTGCTGCCCGGCCAAGCTATAGAGCCTGGGATGAGGAGAGAGATTGGCACTACGCAAGGGGTCAGTGTCTCCGATGTGGAAAGGAAGGGCATTGAGCAGCTGATTGCCCAAAAGCCAAGGCTGGACATCGAGTGGGGAAGCTGCCGGCCAAATCGCCCCCCCCCCTGGCAGATGACAGCAGCCAAGGGTGCAGCCGATGCTGAGGAAGTATTCTACTTCTTGGGAGAAGCTGAAGACGACTCTAAGGAGCCGGTGGGAAATGCCAGCCACCTGCCATGAAGAGCGCCTGCAGGCAGGTGGAGGAGGATGGGCGCGAAGATGCTATGGTGAGTGCTGACTGTTCCACAAATAGGAAAACCCCAGGGGTGGGTGAAATCACTGCAAAGCCCTTTAAAGGAGGCTGGTATGGAAACAATAAAGATCAGGATACCCTGTGCCAACCAAAAAGCAGCATGGCCAAAGACTAGAAGTCTATCCCAATCCCTAAAATGGGAAAATTAAATGTTCTAATCATAGGACAATTTACCACATGTCAACAAGATACTGCAGAGGAGGTAAGAACCCTACATGGGAAGAGAAGTGGCAATTGAACTTAGGGAACATGGCCTGAAAGGGCAGGAGGAAGAGCTGCTACCAAGGCAATCATCAGATAAAAGGGCTCTGAGCTCTGGGCAAGAATGTAACGTGAGTAAAGATCTCAGACCAAGCCCTTCCCTAGCTCACCCAGAGATAAAGGGAGGGAAGGGCGAGGCACATTCGGACTTGCAAGGTTCTGTTACTGTAGCATTGCAATAAAAGGAGTCCTGACCTACATGGCATTGGTTTCCTAGTTTGGTCTACCCTGAAGGGCTGCCATTGAACAAGCAGGCTTCAGTCAGAACAAGAGAACACAAGTTCATATAGCTAATAGTAATAGTAATATATTCATATAATATAATAAAATATATTAATATAATAGCTAATATAGGTGGATGATAGAAACAGCAAGAGAATATCGTAAGAGCCTTACTTCTGTTTTATGGACTAATCCAAATCTTTTGATAGTGTTGATCATTCACAACTTTGGAAGCTGAAATCCAAAGTTTGGTAGGACCTTTCCAGACTAACATATTTTATGAAGAGCCATAAGCTTTTGTGAACTGTAACTCACTTCATCAGATGCATTGAGTGATTATCTGATGTAGAACTTAAAATGGGAGGAGGAGAAAGGGTGGGTATGCAGATCTGGGATATACTGTATGTGGGACAGTTTACAAGTAGGTAATCAATTAGCAATTGTACTGTGTTTAAAAACCCATTGTGATTGTTAAAACCTTCTGGATAGCCTGAAAACATTTGACGTATGTGAGTCCTGCAGTCTCTCACTGGTGTGGTTTGTTCTCCCATGACAGCTATCTTGAGATCAGCAGGGACCAGGTTTGCTAAGTAACAGCAGGTGGTGGGCCTGGCTAAAGGAAGGCTGCCAAGCATCATCTTCTCACCATAAAAGCAGGGAACCTTTGGGCCCAAGGCATCCTGTCACCCTTGTATCCCTCCCTCCAGAACAAGATAACACTGGGGGAAAGACCAGGACTCAGAGTTACCATATTTGACATTTCTAAACAGAGAATATTCTGGAGAAAGGGTTAATTTATCTAGTGTGACACACATAGGGCACTGTGAAAAAATGTTGCCAATTTTGAGCCTTCCCTACAGAACCCACGGCACGTGAACCAGACGTTCCAGCATTTGCATACAATATGAGGATTGGGGGGTGGTTCCATAACAACTCATGCTGAGTTGCATGGGTACAGGTCCTGTTAGATCTGCTCCTACCAGTCCAAGGGAAGAGGCTTTTCAAGTTGGTCTTATGACTTGGCAAGAACTGCACTCCCCACCCCAAATGCCTCGTGCTAACAGCATTGATGATACCCACCATCCTCCCATCTCACCCAAAGTGCTGATAGGAATTGAAAGAGCTTAAATCACTAACCACCTACTGGGTGCCATGAGTCAAGGGCAGCCAAGAGCATGCTAATATCTCACTGGTATTGATTTGATATGCACAGGGAGGAGGAGGAGGAGGAGGAGGAGGAGGAGGAGGAGGAGGACTTCTCTCATTCACAATGCATGCACAAACCCTAATCCTATCCATACTTGGAAACAAATACAAGCTTTCAAACACAAAAAGTGCCTCTGCACTTTCTGGCAAACGTGCATCACTGACTGTCCATCCATCCATCTGCCAGGCCAGGTCTATCTGCCCCTCGGCTGTAGCTGCGAACCAGGCACCTGAGACGTGGCCATCGTCGATGCGGAGAGGCCGCGCGGAACCGGCTCTTTGGGAAGCTTCCTTTCAGGCATCTGTCACAAGTGGGATGGGCCTGCATTTCACAGCGCCAGGCCAGCAGAGCCAGATCCTGCCAGGCGCTGAATCCTGCTTTGAGCCTCTGCTGACGAGGCTCCGAAGAGATTCCAGCATGGCAGTCGGCACCAACAGCAGGGCCCCCCCAAGCCTCTAGAATGCCCTGCTTTCCTCCACCCCCTGGGTCTCAGCCTTGCCCACAGCAGTGGAAGAGGCAGCGCAGCCCCTCCCTCTGGGTCCCCTGCCCTGTCAGCACTCCGTCTTGCCCAGTGGGCAGCAGCAGCAGCAGCAGCAGCACTGCTTCCCCTCTGCCACCTTTCCTTTTGCTGCACCCCCCTGGTCAAGAAAGCAGCCTTGCCACCCAGCCTGGCACACCTTTCCAACAAGGCCACTGCCAGAGGGAGGAGAAGGCGGCGGAATTCATTAGGGCTGAGGCAACAGAGCCCCGGAGCAAGCAGCAGTGCCACCCCTGCCTCCTCGCTGGCCGCACACCCAGAAGGCTGCCAGTGGCTGGGAATTTCTGCTCCCCCAGCACATCAGCCTCAGCTTGTTCCTGGCTCAGCTGGGCCTGCTGGCCTATCTGGCCCTGCGGCTGGGAGTCCGTGGTGTCTCGGGCCCTCCCCTCCCTCCGCCTCTGCCTTGCTCTGGCGGGTCAGAGACAAACCGCTGAACAGCGAGAAGCAAGGCTGACATTCAGATGGCTCTTTTGCCCTCGCCCACGCCTGCCCGCGGGCATGTTAGTAAAGCAGGGGCATGTGTGTGTGTCTGTGAGCTGCATCCCAAGGCACCCCACACCAATGGGCTCCTGCTCTGCTGAGGGTCTCTTCAGATACATCTGAGAAGGCAAGCCAGGTCTCGCTTGCACCTAAGCCCTACTCACTATGCTGTATGGCGGGCTTCATTCACACATGCCTGCAAAGAGCAATGGCCCTTTCTTATTGCTGAGCAGGTGCCCCTTTCTCCTCCAGGCACTGGGTTTGCATGTTCAAGCAGGGGTGGCTGCAGACAGTTCAATGGCAGGTTAGCCCAGAGAACGGTGGGGCCCTGCGACTGAGGTTGCCCCTTTCCCCCACCTCCAGGCAGTCTGGCCCTTCTCCACGGTCTTCTGTGCCACTGGGGGTCCCACCCAGCAGGGCAGCTGGGAGGGTGGGGTGGGAAGCTATCCATCAATCTGCCCTGGCAGCTCTTTTTTGCAAGCAGTCAAAGAACTTCTCTACTGAAAAGGGGCAGGATGACAGGTGGAAAGGCCAGCAGATAAATTTTGTGGCCTCCTGGGACTGGTAAATATTAGGAGAGATGATTGTCTTTTGGGAGAGAGGTGGCAGGGGCTGGCTGAGCAGCCCAAGAAATGTGTGGAATTCTCGCTCCTTCATCAGCCTATAAGTGGGCAGCAGAGGAAGGATTTCAGTCTAGAAGGGCTGCCTGGCAGTCTCAGAAGGGGCCTTTTCCTGTCTCAGAAACTCTTAGTGGGAACCCCGACTGGTCCAAGAGAGGAGAGAGAGGGCTTCTCCCTGTAAAACCAGGGAAACGTGGGCCTTTGAGGATGCTCTACTTGAGGGATTTGTGGGAATTAGTGATCCCTCAATGGGGGTCCCCATCTGTTTTCCTGGAGCAGCTTACAATTGCAGGGATCACCCCTTTCAGCAAGCCTGCGAGAAGGGCCTGGGCATGCCTCTCCCTGGCTTTGAGAAGGTGGCAGCTGCAGCCACTGCATCCCACTGCCACCAAGTTGCTGTTGAGGTGGTCTGCCAGGGAAGGAGGGACCAGCTTAGTCCTAAGGGATGAGTGGTGGACAAGGCCTCAGCAGCTGTTGCTCCCTTCTCCCCTCTGCCAGGGCCCCTCATCATGGCCACAGCAGGTGAGCAAAGCCTTGCTGGGGTAGGCATTAACCCCAGTTCCCCAGGACCAGCAATACAAGGGCTGTCTTTGCCCAACAGCCAGTTTCATCTTGTGTACTGTGCAAAACAAACCCCTACAGTAAAGGGGGAGAAATTCACCTCTGCTCTGTGGTCTACTGAACCAGCACAAATTGAGGGTTTGCTTCCTCCTGACCACAGACTTTGAGGTTGGGTGACTCAGGACTAGGGCTGGCTAGCTGTCTATTTTATAATTTCACTATTCCATTGTTTTATTATTATTTTATTGTATTTTATGGCATTCCTATGTTGTGACCTGTGGTTACAACAATAAGCTCACTTAGTTACTTACTTAGAAGGCACCACTTGGGCTCCAGGTGGTGAAGCAAGGCTGCCACTCTGCCCAGGCAGTGGAAGGGCATTCTTCCGGTGACTCCCTCTTGACACCCGCAGGGCATGGTGCAGATCAAATGAGGTTCATGCAGGATTCCCAGAGCACATTTAGAGGGAGGAGCAATGAAGGGCTGATAAAGAGTGGGACTGTGTAGGGCACAGGAGTGTTTAAAGTTAGGCTTGGGTTTTATACAAAAGGCGGGGCAGAAATCTCCAGAATAAAAATACAGAATAGCACTGGGTTGGGAGAGGAAATGGGACTTGGAGCAAATGTGGGTGCGCACACAGTACCGGTCACAAGAACCCCCCAAAGCCACAGGTCTCCTTCTGAGCTCACATCGTGACTGCAGCCACGCAAGTCACAGAAGAGGCAGCAGCTTTGAGGAGCTGCCAAGCAGCCACTGTGGTGGCCCCACTTGGCCCATTGCATCCGGAGCATGGGAGGTGCTTCCTCAGAGAAGCCACTCCAGAAACAGCAGCCCTGGGACACTGTCAAGCAGCTCCCACCAGGCAGCCACCCTCTCAGTGGTGCAAGAAGATCAAACCAGTCCATCCTCCAGGAAAGAAAGCCAGACTGCTCACTTGAGGGAATGATATTCAAGGCAAAACTGAAATACTTTGGCCACATAATGAGAAGACAGGACAGCCTGGAGAAGATGCTGATGCTAGGGAGAGTGGAGGGCAAAAGGAAGAGGGGCCGACAAGGGCAAGGTGGATGGATGACATTCTAGAGGTGATGGACTCGTCCCTGGGGGAGCTGGGGGTGTTGACGACCAACAGGAAGCTCTGGCGTGGGCTGGTCCATGAAGTCACGAAGAGTCGGAAGCGACTAAACGAATAAACAACAACAACAAGGTCCCATTTGACCCATATCCTAGCAGTCACTGTTAGAGAACAAAAGCAAGCTGCTGTTACAGGTTTCCCTTACTTTGGTGTGAATTTGCTTCAGGTAATCTGCTTTATGTGAAAAAGAAAAAAAAATCATGTTTACATGATTTGTGCCAGCATAGTCAAGTTTTGTCAAAGGTCCAGAAACATGCAAGACTTCATCCACCCAAACCCCTCTGTGCCCTCACCCATGCCTTTCCCATCATGTTGCATCGCTGCCTAGCTGTGCAACACATCTCCCTCTCGCTTATGTACCTGCAACTCATACTCCTGTTACTGCGGGGCCAAGGTGGCCATGCACATGTTGTCTCACTCTCGACAACGCCTGGACCTGTTCTTGCAGATCGACATAACAATGGAGGCTAGCACTTTGCTTTGCAGAATGCCAATTCTCTATTTCTTAATTTTGTGCATTAGAAGGAAGTAAAACAAAACATAAAAATAAAACATCAGAAGGGGCAGAAACCCAGCCAGGACTTGCAGGATAAGGCTACAGACAACGGAGGCCCACAGGGGCTCTGTTGCCTCCTCCCCTCCCCTTGCTCAAGGGGCATATTTTCTACTCACTAGCGCTTGCCAAATTTTGCATACTGTAAGGCTAAATATTAAATGTTTACAGTTTGGCTTCTCAGAGAGATGTCCTCCATACATCTTAGAAGCAGAGGGTATGGATTGGAAGGGACCTTGCAGGAGCCGCTCTTACAGCACTGCCACTAATGGCCATCCAGCTTCTGCCCAAAGACCACTGGCAAAGGCAGTCTGCCCACTGGGGAGCCACTGTCACTGATGCGGTCTTTCTGGTGCTGAATTTCAGGAGGAGAATGGTCAGTGAACATAAATCTGAGGCTTTTTTGCCAGCTGCTTGGTTGGCACAGAAAGTACCACAGGACAGAAGTTAAACTGAGGCTCACCTGAAATCACTGACTGCAGTCAGCTTCCCTAAGCAGAAAGAAGAGTTTTCCTTCCCAAATTACACCTTGCTTCCCCCATCCTGCTGCCTTCTCTGGAGAGATCAGAAAGAGGTGTGCCAACCTGTACCAGAGTGCTTTCTGGGACTCTATGGGACCCAGGCCAGAAGACTCTCACCTGGATTCATCACCTCTTCAATCTGCTCAGATCTGTCTGGTTGCGCCAGCGTGTCTAGAGCACCCAGCAAGAAAGCCAAATGGGAGGGTGTCTTTTGGGTCCTAAGTCTAAAGTTGTCTGTTCCCTCTTGGTTGCCACAGAGAAGAGGGAGTGAACTTATTCACTGTTGCCCATGAGGGCAGAATCAGAACCAAGGGATTAAACATACAGGAAAGCAGGTTCAGACTAGACATCGGGATGAGCTGTCGGAGGACTCTATGAGCTATCAGCCAGTGGAACAGGCTGTCGTATGAAGTGGTGTTCCCTCAAGATCTACAAATGGCATCTGGATGGTCATTTGTCAGAGATATTCAAGGAGATCCTGGTCTAAGTAGCAGGTGGATTAAGTGACCTCTAAGACTCTATGATTCTTCAAATAAGTAAGCTTTGAGGACAAAATTGGATCTGAGCTGCTTTGGAGGATCACTCTGTTACTTCAGACATCTCTTTCTCCCCAGTTTAGTTCAGGTTTAGAATCTGTCCAATCTGATGCAAGTTCTTTCTGCTGAAATGAGCACAATCCCTCATTTTATTGTTCCATTTTTGCCCATCTTGGGGGTAAAATGTCAAAAGCACCATTTGCCTGCAAATCAACATACTCTCTGATTCCTTGAAAATTATTAAAACTCTGCAGATAAATAAGCAGACCACCTTTGGAAGGGAGGTTTCTTCTGGGGTTTGGGGATTCAGGTTCTAAGGGCTGTTGGGATACTGGAAATATTTCCCATGGCTTTTCACTGAATGTCCTGTCACAAAGTATGAAAGTTGTTCCTGCAATTGGCCTGACCATAATGGGAGTCACATTTATTTTTCCCGCCTGCACAGTATGTCTAGCATAACCTCAGATTGTGTGTTCCCAAATTATTTCTCCTGGAAATATGTTTTAATACTCCAGTGATGGCATCTAATACATAATAATTGTTGTGACTCAATCCTGAAGACGTATTTGCTATTTTCCAGATGAGTTACTGGATATGAATGAGAAGCAAGTGAACCATTAAAAACCTATTCCTCTCCAGGCAAATGTAAGGCATGTAAGGTGCACAGCCAGTCGATCAGGAGACCCTGTCAGCCACTTGGAAGATCTCCATCTAGGTTTGTTGGAAAGCAATCAGCACATCCTTAGCGTAGAATGCAAATCCTGGTAGAGGTGAAGGAATTGGGGCTCTTTGGAGGCTAAATTGCCACTCCCCTTGCAGGCTGAATGAGCTGAAGGCAAAGGGTGAGCAGCCAATTATCATTTCCTGTTTGGAGACTGGGATGTTTGAGCAACTGTGCCAGATTAGTGCTCTTGGCCAAATTCATATCCTCCTACTGGAATTGTTTAACCAGCCCTCAGTTACAGAAGATTTTGTTTGACAGCCTTATTCTAAACATGTTTACTCAGAAATAAAGCTTTCCTTAAGCCTGAGTATTGAGAAGAGTGTCAAACAATGGATTTGGCAAAATAACATTTATTTTCTATGAGAAAAACACATTTTTGCTTTCCTGTGTTTTACTTTCAGAATCATAGGGCCCGAAGGACCTTGGAGGCCTTCTAATTCACCCACCTGCCTGGCATGGGAATCATCAGGCCATCTCAAACAAATGGCTGTCCAACCTTTCCTTGAAAACCTCCGTGATGGAACACCCAGAGTGCTGTCCTTCTGCTTACTAGGTCGCACGGTCAGGAAATACCTCCTTATTTCATGCTTGGATCTCCCTCTGCAAGGCTTCCCCCTTTGGCTCCTGTCTGACCCTCGGGTGCTATGGAAGATCAGCCTACACCTTCTTCCCTGTGACGGCTTCTTCACGACTGCTGTCAGGCCACCCCAGCCTTCATTCCTTAGGCTAAACCTGCCAAATTCCTTCAACCACCGCTTGTAGGCTTTAGCCTCCAAACCCCACCCGCACTCTTTCCAGGCCTCCGCATCCTTTAGCAATTCAAGAGATGGATATTTAATTTTCTCAATTTTACCAGGCATCGCTCCCTGGTCAGTAGGAAGTTACAGCAAGAAACAATGCAGGGAATGAAACTGCAAAGGCCTGAGAGGCAGAAGGTGCAGCTTGATAGCCATGTGTTTTGGGCTTTGGGCCCTTGCAGGACATCTTTGAATGGGTGCTTGAGAGCAGATCCTTGGCTCCTATCAGGTTTACTGCTGTGTGACAGTCTGAATAGCTTTCTGCCCCTCTTGATCCCAGGAATCTGCCTGCCCTGTGGAGCTGAGGGAGAGGATGTCATTCAGGAAAAGGGCCGGAGCTCCTCATAAACCGATGGGCGGTGGGTATGGTGGGGGCCAAGTCAGGGTGGAGGTGCTGCTCCTCCCCAGCATCTACTGAGGTGCTGCCCATGAATAGGCCCCTTTTCTCCTGTTTGGAGAACAAAGAAAGGCCAGGGAGCACCTCTTTGGCCATCATTGGCCATCCTGCACTCAACAAATGCATTTCTTTTCAATGTGTTTTGCTTTTGCTTTAACTGAATACAGTAAAAAAAAGTGACAGTGTTACTTTAAAAAGAAAACAGAACTAGAAGGAAAAGAAACAAAAATATCCAGGGCATATATTCACAGATGCACGTACATACACAAAATGTACATTCTATGAGAACATTATTCAGCAAAGGATCATTACCTTGCCATGGTGCTGGAGCTTGAGCACCTCAATGATGCCATGAGCTAAACTGTGAAGGGCCACCCAAGAAGAGAAAGTCATGACAGAGAGGTCAGACTAAATGCAATCCCTGGGGAAGGTAATGGCAACCCACCCCAGTATTCTTGCCATGAAAACTAAATGGATCAGTACAACCAGAGATATGTTGGTATACCATTGGAAGATGAGACCCCCAGGTCAGAAGATGGTCAAAATGCTACTGGGGAGGAACAGAGGATGAGTTCAACTAGCCCCAGACGTGATGACGCAGCTAGCTCAAAGCCGAAAGGATGGCTAGTGGCTGACGGTGCTGGTGGTGAATGGCGAATCCAATGTTCTAAGGATCAACACACCATTGGAACCTGCAATGTAAGATCTATGAGCCAGGGCAAATTGGATGTGGTTATTGGTGAGATGTCAGGATCCAAGATAGACATTCTGGGCATCAGTGAACTGAAATGGACTGGAATGGGTCACTTCAGATCAGATGACCACCAGATCTACTACTGTGGACAAGAGGACCACAGAAGAAATGGAGTAGCCTTCATAATTAATAGTAAAGTGGCTAAAGCAGTGCTTGGATACAATCCAAAAAATGATAGAATGATCTCAATTCGAATTCAGGGCAAGCCATCTAACATCAAAGTGATCCAAATATACGCCCCAACCACAGATGCTGAAGAAGCTGAAGTAGAGCAGTTCTATGAGGATCTGCAGCAGCTACTGGACAACTGAAATACTTTGGCCACGTAATGAGAAGACAGGACAGCCTGGAGAAGATGCTGATGCTAGGGAGAGTGGAGGGCAAAAGGAAGAGGGGCCGACAAGGGCAAGGTGGATGGATGACATTCTAGAGGTGATGGACTCGTCCCTGGGGGAGCTGGGGGTGTTGACGACCAACAGGAAGCTCTGGCGTGGGCTGGTCCATGAAGTCACGAAGAGTTGGAAGTGACTGAATGAATAAACAACAACATGCAAACATTTCAAAAAATGGTAGCCATATTTCTCTATAACCATCTGTATGAATGAGTAATTGCTTCATATATGCTAAGGCATAAATTCTGTAGACCACTGAGTGATTGGGACTCTAAAGCCAGTTTGGCCTAGTGGTTAAGGCTATGGGCTAGAAACTCAGAGACTGAGCTGTCTAGTCCTGCCTTAGGCATGAAAGCTGGCTAGGTGCCCTTGGGCTAGCCCCTCTCTCTCAGCCCAACCCACCTTACAGGGCTGTTGTTGTGGGGAAAAGAGGAGGAGGAAGGAGTATTAGGTATGTTCGCCACCTTCAGTTATTTATAAAAAGGAATAATAAAGGTGGGATAAAAATAAAATAAAATAAATAAAATAAAATAATAAAATAAAATAAAATAAAATAAAATAAAATAATAAAATATAAATAAATAAATATTGTTATCTTTCCTCTGTAGGGCACCACAGAGGAGGAGAATCCACTTTCTTTACCCAGATGCTTATTTCTATGCAATAGGAATATAATTCAAAAGAATATGAATATCTGAAAATGTTATATTTTTTTCTCACAATTGAGTTAATATATAAAAATAACTCCCTTCCCAAAAGGAACAATTATAGGACACCATATAAATGTATGTTTAAATGAAGCATTAATCACATTGCATCTCCAACAACACAAAGGTTTACTGAAGGCTTTTTTATACAAGAGCAATGGAGTTCAATAAGTTCAGAATATTATTTTTGTTTAATAAGACATAATCTAAGATCTACTGAAGCTTTTGATACTGATATATTGAATAGCATTGGTACCATTTTGGTAAAATAGGAATCTCTAATACATTATGCCATCTGTCCATTACAATTTCCATATCATGTTGATTAATCACGAACAAAAAATTATTTAAAAATGGTTGTAGGGTTAGATAGTTGGTTGGTTTGTCATGGAACTCAATAATCCCTTGTGGTAGATAGCTGTTTCTGAGGCTGATAATATTGCAGGTCCAAATTCAGTTATCAATAGATATTGTAATTATAAATATTGCCACTGACCCATACCAGGCAGACAATATGTGTCCTTTAAAGGGGAGAATGATAAAAACTGGTCATTTTCATCTACTAATTGTTCCAAGTTATGTATCCCAGTTTCCACCCAGCTTTTCCATCTGTTATGTTTTCTATTCGTTCTGATATCTAAATTATAGTATCAACTCAGCAAGAGAAAAAGAATCAAAATGGCATTTCTTAGAAATAATGTATCACAATTTTCGAATCCCAGTTACAGTAAAAGAGATCTATTCCATTGGGCCAAACCGTACTGTTTTTGCCAAGAGATGGTGGCATCTTAGAGTAGGACCAGGGTTTATGTTAACTGCACAACCTGCAGCTTCCTTTAACAGCCCCGCTGTGCCCAGCCAAGCTCCCTCAGGGGTTCCCACTGGGGTCCCCTGCAGCTCTCTACCAGTGGGCTGTGCTGTGTCCCTTTTCCTGCTGGTGAGCAGCCTGGTTCCTGGGGCAAACTGCTTGGCTGGCAGAGACTCTGACAAAGGATTCCCGACAGGACAAATGTTTATAAGCAGCTGAGATGAAAGGGCTGCTGTGCACAGTAACTGTGAGATCTGTTTAAATGAGACAGCAAACTGCACATTTTCCCACTTGTTAAAAAACAGTATTGAGGGAAAAAATCACAGGCTGGGAGTATGTGTACATTCTTCCCCTAATGGTATAGTTTGTTTTTCTGGAGGGGCCCTTCCAGCTAACTCTGCCTGGGAGATGATATCTACTGTCCTCTGGTTCCCACAGCTTTTTCAGTGACAATGAATGAGGGTTCAGCCAGTGGTCTAAAATGCAGTGCATCTGGTCCTGGAGATTCAAGCTCCTTCGGCATAAGGAGGTCTACCTGGACTTTGTTTCTACAGTCCCAGCTTCAGTCCTGCTCCCCCATTGCTCTTTATAATTTCTGGGTAGAAAAAAAGAGGAGGATGAAACCAAATTAGGAACTGAGTTGTTCAGTTTTTCTTGGTTTACCTGCTAGCATTTTTGTGGTCCTCATTGAGCAGCTGGTATTCTCGGGGGTTTTCTTGTCTTCTGAATATAGCTAAAGAACCCCTTTTGGTTACTCATTGCTTACCTCAGTTCACTCTAAGTTTCATTTTCTGATACCAGCATTATAGTTCCAGGGCTCCTGACTGGTCCTCTTTCCGTCTCTTGGGGGTCCTTTTTTGCTCTCAGATCTTGTGCTTTTTGTGTGGACACATTGGCTCCTTCTGGTGTTCTCCATAGTTCTTCCACATTGGAACATGGTTTGTAACGGGGCTTTTAGTGTCTCTTTCTGTAGGTGTTCACACACTCTTGAGATCCTTTTCCCATTAGGTTTTCCTGCTGCAGGATACTACTTAGTACTGGCTCTAGATTTTTAAAATCTGGGTTTTTTCAGTCCAAGATTATTATGGGTAGTTTTAATTTCCTTTAAAATCAAGAGCTCCAGCATGACAAGGCCCCTTTCCCCCAATGACCTTGCTTTCTCCACTTCGTCAACTAAGTCTTCCCTATTGATTAGTATTATATTTGGGATAGCTGGTCCTCTTGTAGCTTCCTCCTCTCCTTCAGGAACTATCTAAAAAGACCATGCTTGGCACTTTGTCTCCCAATAGATGTCAAGCATTGTCTTTTTAGATAATTCCTGACTTAAAGTCTCCCAACACTACCACTTCATGCTTCTTCAAAAGATCTGCCCCCCCCCATGTCTTCTCCTTACTTGCGGGGGTGGGGGGTGTAGCATGCTCCTACAACAGTCTTACTTATGCCTCCACTACTTTTAACTCAGAGTCCTCATAACTTTGGAGTGACTTTGCTTCTTCTCAGACATTTTCTCTACTTTTCTGTCCTTTGTGGCCCCCATTTGGGCAGTTTTTTCTTGGGGAGGCAAATGCCCCCACCCCACTGAAGGAACATAGAAACTGTGCTTTGCCCCAGAATCCAGATACCACTTTGCTCTCAGCTTGGGCATATCGGATGAGGGGGGAGCCACCATCTCTCTGGGTAATGCAAGGAAAGCCAGTCCTGGCTCTTTTGAAAGAGGGGTGGGTGGGGGGAAACCAGTCCTGTCAAAAACAAGCCTGCTGCCCCAGCCAACAATAAAGCCTGAGTGAGACTGGAACAGTGCCAAGGCTTTTTGCTGGGTATTTTGATCTAAAGGCCCAACTGATTGCCAAGTAGGATTAATTGATCTGTCAGGCACTTAATTCAGTAATTAACATCAGTATTGCTGTGAAGATGAGTAAAAACTTGCCCAAACAGCAGACAAGGAGCTGCTGCCACCTCCCCCTCCTCCTGCTGGGATAGACTAGTCACTCCTCAGCACTAGTCCACGCATGCCTGTTCACCATTCAGTGACTGAGACATTAGGTGAGGAGTGGCCGCATGAGTGGATCCTCAAAGATTCATGTCAGCTGCATTGTTGCACCACTGAAAAGAGTCGAAAGGCCTTTAACTGAAATGGTTCACACCATCAGCTCAGAATCCCTAAGAACTAAACAATGAAGCGCTGTGAAGTGAAGCATGTGTGGATTAGACTCATTATTTGCTAAACCTCATTTCAGTTTGGGTAAGAGGGGAAGTTAAAATAAAAAATGTCTCCCGCAAAAGTATTAGAGCTTCTCATCACAATCCGTTTTCTCATCCCTTTATGCTGTTTGTGACATTCTGTCACTCCTAAATAATTCACACATGTATTGAAAGTTTATCCAGAGCCTCAGAGCTAGTCCCGCAAATCCCTTTCTTGCCCACTTTTGCTTGCCCCCCTGCGAAGGGGGGGAGAGGAGACTCCTGGCAGCACCAGGATGCGTGTGGCCGGGAGAGAGTAGCAAACCCGTCTTGCCTGGCTGGAATGTCCTCACAGACCCGTCGCAGCTTCTGCTCAACCACGGCTGCGATCCCTATGAAGAATTCATTACAGCTGCACATAATGCTCCTGGGATTCCATCACTTTAGCTTTCAGGATCTCTGCAGACATGCACGGAGCATCGCCATACATGGGCTTGTGTTATAAGCAACTCCTCCCACCTCAGCTTCATGTCTCCATCTCCCATTTTCAAGAACAACCCCAGTCAGACTAGACTTGTTTCATTGATCCGGTAACTCACGATGCAACGTTCTGACTAGCAATCCAATTAAACATGTTGGCAGGTTGATCTGTAGCTGACCTGAAAAGCATAATGCAAAAATATCCACTGGGGCTCCTTATCAAACAGGAAGGGTTTGGTCTGATATGAATGCATTGCAGAGGGTATTAAATTGTGTAGGCCAGCTAAACCCAAGAAAAGGGAACCAAATGTAAAGGTTAGAAAAGAGGGCTGTAAAGGACAGGATGGAACTAACATCCTGGTTGTCAACCTGAAGCCCTGCCTGGCATGGGGCCAGGTTACTTGCAGGACCACCTCTCCCTGATGGCTTCTGCCTATCCTGCCAGATATGGCAGAGTGGGCAGATGCCACCTGGTGGGGCTTAGGAAGGGGGCCTTCTCTGTCATGCAATTGTTAGAAGGAATTCTTACCAGGGTTCGTCCCGAGCTGGGAATGAAAAGACGCAGGCAGTTGCTGGAACAGAGGTTGAAAGTTTATTCTCAGAGAACACAAAATACAAAGTAAGTGTGTTGTCGAGGGTGGCCACACTAGTATTTTTCCCATAAGCCCTTTATATAGGAGAGCTAGGCCATTGCTATGCAAAGGTGTTCCCGCCCCCTAGGAATTTGAGAAAAGTGTAGTTTCCCGGATTTCAGAGAGGGGGCGCTCTGTGGTTTGGCCCCCTGCTGTTTGTGTTTCCTGTCCTGGTCTTCTGGGTTCCCTGCGGGGCTGCGGCTTTGTCTCCTAGCTTGGAATGTTCACCTTGGAAGGAACCTTTTGTGATTGGATTATGGAGATCTGTTTGGCTGGGGAAGAATGGTTTACCTGGATGGGTTCTGCTAAAGTCTGTGAATGAGCAGCTTTTAGTGTTTCCAGGGTTTCTGACTGAATCAGAAGGAAGTCCTTTGTTTATACAGTTGGGCTTCCTTTTACATATTAATCTCTGGCATCTCCTTTTTGCATCAAACTCCTTCTTATGTGCAGCCTTTAACCTTTTACCTTGCCCAAGGTAAAAGGCAATAGAGCATGGAGACAGTGTTTCTCAGGGAAGACAAAACAAACAGCAGGGAGAGATCTCAATTTCTTCCAACACACCTATCCTCTGGGACATCCTCCTTTGAAACACGGACAACATCAACCATGCTGGCCTTTCAGAAGGCTGGGAGAACTTGGCTCTTCCCCAGGCACTGGGGTCAGACTTGGTTTGGGGGCTCCAGGTGGATGTGTTGCAGGTGCCGTGTGTTGTTAATGGGAGGGCCTCAACTTGGTTTGTGGTTGTCATTTTATTGTATGTTTCATATTGTATGTTCCCCATGCAGGGTTTTCTCATGGACAGCCAAATGAATGAATGAATGCATGCATGCATGCATACTGTACATACATACTGTACATACATACTCCTCCCTAGAACCAGCTTCTTCTTTTAACTTCTTGTGGCTTACAGGATGGTATTTCTGGGTGTCTCATTTCCAGTAATAACTGTCATGTTCACCGTTTCAATGTGCTTGGTACATCGTAACGTTTCGCATGTCATTAGCCTCATACGTGTTTGATCTCAGAAGGGAGGAAGATTCCTCTTCGGGGAGTTCTTATCTGTTGGCCGCTGGGTTGGAATGTGTTTGGGTTATCTCATGTATTCAAGGTTGCTTTCCCAGGATGTGTGGAAAACGGTTACCAGCACCTGGGAGGGGGGTGGTTGCTATGGCTGGTAGGGGGGAGGGATCACGTTTGGAGCCAAGGGTTTTTAGTTCGTATTTGGCGCGCTTTTAGTCATTCTCAGCTTTCTCTGTATCTGCCATAATTTCCCTGATAAATCAGATTTCATTTAAGTAACCTCTTGGGAGTCTGAGTGTTTGGGATAGGCAACCATTACATAAAGCTGAGAATCCAAAACTTCAAATCCTGCTGGCCCCTATCCAGGAAAAGACAAGTTCATCCGATCCTGTGAGGGAGAGTGCTGGCGATGACCGATCCAGATGTGCTACTCATGGAGAGTGAGGGGTCAAGTGAGGGAGAGCCCGATTCTACCATGATGCACCCCAACAGAGCCCCCCTGGGAGAACTCTCAGCGATTTGAGAGGAGGTGAGTTTGGGGTCTGAAGGTGAAGCTACAGGCATGAAGACTGAGCCAGAGACCACGGTCATGACCCCGGGCGAACTGGTCACCTGGGACGACAGTCGGGGGGACTTCTCGGAGGCAAGGGGCTCGTCCTAGAGGCAGAGATACCCACTGTCACCAACGGTGGTACAGGTGCCACCGAGGGGGGACTCCCCCACTCCAGACCGAATCCGGGTGCTAGAGTCGAAGATGGACTCCCTGGAGCTCATTCTGCAGAAAATGAGCATGGACCTGAGTTCGCTGAAAGAGGTGCAGGAGGGGTCAAGCCAGCGGCATTCCACCCCTTCCTCCCAGGCACAGTCCCCAGAATGGAGAAGGGGAGCTCGCCCAAAAGAGGGGGATCGGGCTCCCAGGGTGGAACTAGCGTCGCCGCCCATCCCTGAGCGGAGGCGGCTGGGACCTGTCAGAGCAGCTGAACCGCCAGTGGGGGGACGCAGCCCGTCGGGCGGAGGATTGAGGGACTTCTCTGTCAAGTTCGACGGAGACCCGACAAAACTCTCGTTCTTCCTGACGAATGCCAAGGCATACATGGAAGAGTGGGGGTCACTTTTTCGATCGGAAAAAGCGAAAATCATCACCATTGCCACCAAGCTTAAGGGGAGGGCAGCGGACTGGTATGCACAGATGTGCCAGTCGGAAGCCCCTGAACTGGAGAAATTTGACAAATTCCTCTGGGCTCTACAGCATCATTTCGAGGATCCACTAGCGAAGGAGCAGGCGAAGCGTGCCTTGAAAGAACTCAAGCAGGGATCGAGAACTGTGGCTGACTACGCACTGGAATTTAAAGCGCTAGCAGGGAAGGTGGAAGATTGGTCGCAGGCAACTGTCATAGAGCTGTTCAAAGATGGTTTAAACACCGAAGTGCTGTGCTGGTCTCTGGGGCGAGATGACCCTGACAGTTTGTACGGGTGGATCCAGCTTGCTGGAAAGGCTGAGCATGCCCACGAGGTGTTTGCGCAGAGACGAGCAACGAAGTCGGGGCGAGATGGCAAGCCCACCCGCCCCTCAGACTCCTTTGGATGATCCGGACAACGTTCCTGGGAAGAGGAGAAGGACTGGCATTACGTGAAGGGGCAGTGCCTGCGCTGTGGCAAGGAGGGGCACCACGCAGTGGCGTGCCCAAGGGTGAAAGGTGAGGGAAATTGACTGTGAAGTCCCCTTCTCTACCGAGGAAAATGAAAGCAGCTGTGGCCAACAGCGAGCTGGAAAGCATGCCGTTCTACGGGGATGAGGGTGAACCAGAATTGCTACAGCCGGCGGGAAACACCAGCCACCTGCTCTAAAGGGCGCCGCAGGGCAGGTGTTAGAAGAGGGGTGTGAGCCAGTGTCGGTGAGTGGCAACTATCGCATTCTCATTGTGAAAGTAAAATTGGGATCCCGTTCAAAGACGATAGAAGTGTGGGCGATGATCGTTCTGGGTGCTCATGGTGCTTAATGCATCCCGACGTGGTAGCTGCCTTGGAGTTACTCACCTTTCCATTGCAACGACCCATTGCTTTCACCCAATTGGACGGGTCCATGGCCGGGGGCAAACCGGTCACGCATTTCACCGGTTTGTTAGCCTTGCAGATGGGTAGCCACCGGGAAGGGTTGTCATTTGTAGTGGCTCCGGTGGGGGGTCCTTTGGTGGTTTTGGGTGTCCCATGGTTGGTCCAGCAGAATCCTCAGATAAATTGGGTCTATCGAACTGTAACCTTTAGGGACGGATTTTACCAAGCACCAGAGGGAACTGAAGCCCCAGAGGAGGTGGTGGGGGTAGCGGCAGCTGCGACTCCGCAGTACCCAACCCCTCCTCTTGAGGGTCTACTGGAGGAGTACCAGGTCTTTGCTGATGTGTTTGGGGAGAAAGAAGCGGATCAACTGCCTCCTCATCGGAAAACTGATTGTGCCATTGAGCTGGTGCCTAACACCCAATTGCCTAAGCCAAAGATTTATTCAATGACTCAGAAGGAACTAACTTTGTTACGGGAGTTTGTGGACAAAAACTTGGCAAGAGGGTTCATTGAACCAGCTAGCTCGCCAGTGGGGGCACCGGTCCTCTTCCGCCCGAAGAAAGATGGGACATTAAGACTCTGTACCGATTTCCGTGGGCTCAATGCAGTCTCAATATCAAATAAATATCCCCTGCCTTTGATAAAAGATATGTTATCACATCTGGCAAAGGGGAAAATCTTCTCAAAACTGGATTTAAAGGCGCTGAGCTGCCGATCGGAAGGTCGGCGGTTCGAAACCGCGCGGCAGGGTGAGCTCCCGTTGCTCGTCCCAGCTCCTGCACACCAAGCAGTTCGAAAACATGCAAATGTGAGTAGATTAATTGGTACCGCTTCGGCGGGAAGGTAACGGCGTCCCGTGAGTCATGCTGGCCACATGACCCGGAAGTGTCCTATGGACAACGCCGGCTCCAAGGCTTTGAAACGGAGATGAGCACCGCCCCCTAGAGTCGGACACGACTGGACTTTACGTCAAGGGAAACCTTTACCTTTACCTTTATTACTGTGTGAGGATCCAGGAGGGGGATGAATGGAAAATGGCATTCAATTGCCCGTTGGGAGCTTTTCAATATAAGGTTTTACCGTTTGGTTTGGCTGGGGCCCCTGGGGTGTTTATGCAATTGATCAATGAAGTATTACATGAACATCTGTTTAAAGGGGTATTGGTCTACTTGGATGATGTATTGATTTATACTGAAACTCTGGAAGAACATGTACATTTGGTTAAGCAGGTGCTTCGCAAACTAAGGAAAGCTGAGTTGTATGCCAAACTGTCAAAATGTGCCTTCCATCAAACACAAATTGATTATCTGGGGTACCGGATCTCAGATAAAGGCATAGAGATGGATCCTGCTAAAATCCAGGCCATCTTAGAATGGGAAAGACCCCGCACCCGTAGGCAACTTCAAAGTTTCCTGGGGTTCAGCAATTACTACAGGTTGTTCATAAAGGGGTTCGCTGAAATAACCTTACCCCTGACTGATTTGCTTCAGACAAAGGGGGTGGGAGAAACCCGCCGGGTAAAAAACCCAGGTGCACTACTTAGATGGACTCCGGCTTGTCAGGCAGCGTTCGACAAGCTGAAGGAGTCTTTTACACAGGAACCTATTTTACAACATCCTGACCCCTCCAAGCCTTTTGTTGTTCAGGTGGATGCTTCTGATTATTCTATTGGAGCCCTGTTGTTGCAAGCCGATGGGGCAGGGTGCTTAAAACCATGTGCCTACCTGTCCCGCAAATTCTCTGAGACAGAGAGACATTGGCATGTGTGGGAAAAGGAGGCTTTTGCAGTTAAAGCGGCTTTGGACTCTTGGCGCCATTTGCTGGAAGGGGCTAATCACACATTTGAGGTGTGGACTGACCATAAGAACTTGGAAGCCCTTAGTACCCCTCGCAAGCTGAGCCCTAAACAAGTCCGCTGGGCTCAGTTCTTTAACCGCTTCAACTTCAAACTGAAGTTTATCCCAGGGAAAAAGAACTTTTTAGCAGACGCACTGTCCCGGCAACCCCAGGACTCCAGCGCAGCGCCAGAGGTGGTCAGCATGCTGTGGACACAGCCACAACTAGGAATGCCTGCTGTGACCCGCAGCCAAGCCCGTGCGCAGCAACCAGCCGGCAGTGATTCCACGCCGCAAGGCACCTTGTCCATTTTGTCTCAATTGCAACAAAAGTTTCTAAAGGAGCAAGAAACTGACACTTGGTTGCTAGTCAATAGAGACAATGTTACTTTTGATCGGGGATTCGCTTGGAAATCCAACCGTCTCTATGTCCCTGACAGCTTGCGAAAGGAGGTTTTACTCCATTCGCACGATGATAAGCTTGCTGGGCATTTTGGTTTTGTAAAAACATTGCACCTCGTCCGCAGACAGTTTTGGTGGCCCACATTGCGCAAAGATGTGAAGGATTATGTGGCATCTTGTTCTGTGTGTGCTATGTCTAAACGTAAAGTGGGAAAGCCTCAAGGCTTGTTGCAACCAGTGGCCAGTCCCGCTTGCCCCTGGGAGGAGGTGTCCATGGATTTTATAGTGGAGTTGCCTCCTAGCCAACGAAAAACTGTGATTTGGGTCGTAAAAGACTATTTCTCCAAGCAAGCGCATTTTATCCCATGTGTCTCCATTCCTTCAGCACGACAATTGGCCCGCCTATTTCTTGTACACGTGTACAGGTTACACGGATGTCCCTCCTGCTTGATTTCGGACAGGGGCACACAATTCACCTCTCAATTTTGGCGGGCATTCTTAAAGCTTTTGGGCACTAAACAGGCATTGTCCACGGCGTGGCATCCTGAGACTGACGGGGCCACAGAGGCGCTAAATTCAACATTGGAGCAATATCTGCATGCTTTCGTGAATTATCAACAGGACGACTGGGTTGACCTCCTTCCCTTTGCTGAGGTTGCCTACAACAACACTGTTCATCAAAGCACCAGTCAAACCCCTTTTCGCACCGTACATGGCAGGGATTTTGTCCCTATCCCTGACTTGCCACAGCTGTCCATCCAGCCTGCCTCGCCATCCGAATGGGCAACACAGCTGGCAGACTCTTGGCCGGTCATCTAGCAGGCACTAGCGGACGCCCAGTCTGCTTACAAACAGCACACTGATAAAAAGCGTGCCCCTCACCCTGCGTTTCAAGTGGGTGACATGGTATATCTGTCTACTAAGTTCATCAAGTCCTCTCAACCTTCGAAAAAATTAGCTCCTAAGTTTGTGGGTCCATTTCCTATTGTTGCACAAATCAACCCTGTGACTTTTAAACTTGATTTGCCGCATAACTTGAAACGCTTACACCCTGTCTTTCATTGCAGTTTGCTCAAACCCCTTACTCGCTCTGACCGCTGGCATGATCAACCTCCGCCGCCTCCTCCCATCATGATTGACGGGCAACAACACTTTGAAGTAAAAGAAATTCTTGACTCTTGCCGGCTTTGCAACACACTGCAGTACCTAGTTCGCTGGAAACACTTCCCCCACCCTGAGTGGGTGGCCGCTCACGATGTGGCTTCCCCTGTACTTGTTACTCGATTCCATAATGCTTACCCCTCCAAACCGGGTCCTTAGGTTTTTTGGGGGGGGGCAGTATGTCATGTTCACCGTTTCAATGTGCTTGGTACATCGTAACATTTCGCATGTCATTAGCCTCATACGTGTTTGATCTCAGAAGGGAGGAAGATTCCTCTTCGGGGAGTTCTTATCTGTTGGCTGCTGGGTTGGAATGTATTTTGGTTATCTCATGTATTCAAGGTTGCTTTCCCAGGATGTGTGGAAAATGGTTACCAGCACCTGGGAGGGGGGTGGTTGCTATGGCTGGTAGGGGGGAGGGATTACGTTTGGAGCCGAGGGTTTTTAGTTTGTAGTTGGTGTGCTTTTAGTCATTCTCAGCTTTCTCTGTAACTGTCATAATTTCCCTGATAAATCAGATTTCATTTAAGTAACCTCTTGTGAGTCTGAGTGTTTGGGATAGGCAACCATTACAATAACTGAGTCTGACTACTTAGCTTTTTGAGATCAGCCAAAGTGGCTAAATGCTGACTACTCTGTGTGAAAAGGACTTGGGACTTTATGTTGATTACAAGCCAAATGTCATGTTCACTGTTTCGATGTGCACTGTACATTGTAACGTTTCACATGCCATGGAGCTGATGCACGTTTCTGTTCGGGAGGGAGCTGCTGTGAAACTTTGTACCAAGCTCTGTATCTGTGTTCATTACAATGGAATGTGTTTGGGTTATGTGCTCTGTTCAAGGACTTTTCCTGCAGACCATCATAAACTGTTAGGAGCACCTGGGATTGTGAACTTGGGAAGATTCTACAGGGAGAGGGATCTCATTTATACCGAGGATTTTTAGTTTGCATTTGGCATGCTTTTATCATTCTCAGCTTTCTTTGTGATCCTGCATACTATTCTTTAATAAATCAGATATCTTTGCATTCCTGCTCATGAGTCTGAGAGTGTTTTAGAATAGGCATTCATTACATAAAGCTGAGAATCACCAAAGTTGTACTGTTAGCTTCTACCAAGATCAGTTTCTTGTGAGGGAAAATAGTTAATGATGGCTGAGCCCAAGCTCACGACTGGGGGACTTGAGGAGCTGGCTAGCTTGATGCCCAAGGCGATGGTCAAGAGTGGAGAACTGAGCCTCACCCCAGAACCTTCAGATTTCCAGCAGGATTTGATTTCCAGCCCTGAGGTGGAGGAATCTAACGATGGGGGAGAACCAGAGCAACCGGCACCCAGCGAATCACCCACAGAGTTGGTCACCTGGGATGCAATGGGAGAACCCCAGCCAGGGACATCCCAGGCATCCTGGAAGCATCGGTTCCCGCTGACCCCAGACGTAGAATCTACCACGGTATCAATGGAAAGACAGCCTAACACATGAGGGAGGGAGGAATCTCAAACCCCTGAAAGGCTAAGAGTGGTGGAGGCCAAAATAGAATCGATGGAGGACATGTTCAGAAACCTGTCTCTATCATTAGGGGGGCAGGGGAGGCACCACGGAGGTCCCAGCTTCACACAACCATCCCCAATCCTCCCACCCAGACCACCAGCAGAGCAAGACCAGAGACGGCTCCAGGATGAATCTCCACCCCGCAGAGCAACAACTACCGTAACCTGGGGCCCAAACACTCAAGCAGCCGCCGGTTCTGCTCCAACAGGAGTGGGGGTGAAAGCCTTTTCTGTCAAGTTTGATGGGGATCCAACCAAGTTATCCTTCTTTCTAACCAATGCTAAAAGTTACATGAGGCAGTTTGGAGCATACTTCCCTTCCAAAGAGGCTAAGATAACTGCCATTGCCACCAAGTTGAAGGGTCAAGTGGCTGACTGGTATGTTCAATTAAGTGAGGCTGACTCCCCTGAACTTGAGTATTTCGAGGACTTTATGGGGGCATTAAAGCTGCATTTTGAGGATCCTCTGGCCAAGGCAAGAGCTAAGAAGGCGCTGAAGGATCTTACCCAGGGCCAGCTGTCTGTAGCTGATTATGCCCTGGAGTTTAAGGCTTTAGCTGGGAAAATCCCTGACTGGTCTCAGTCAACCTTAATAGAATGGTTTAAAGAGGGACTCAACCAGGATGTCCTACAATGGGCGTTGTTTAGAGATGACCCAGAATCATTTTACGAATGGATCTGTCTGGCCAGCAAGGCTGAGCACACCCAGCATACCTTCATGCAAACCAGACGACCTGAAAAACCACCAGCCACCATGAGGGGACCCCGAAGTGCTTCAACTGCTGCCCGGCTAGGCTATAGAGCCTGGGAAGAGGAGAGAGATCAGTGCTATGTGAGGGGTCAGTGTCTCCGATGCGGAAAGGAAGGGCATCGAGCAGCTGATTGCCCAAAAGGCAAGGCTGGAGATCGAGTGGGGAAGCTGCCGGCCAAATCGCCCCCCCCCTTGCGGTGGATGACAGCAGCCAAGGGCACAGCTGATGCTGAGGAAGTATTCTACTTCTCGGGAGAGGCTGAAGATGACTCTAAGGAGCTGGCAAGAAATGCCAGCCACCTGCCATGAAGATCGCCTGTGGGCAGGTGGAGGAGGATGGGTGTGAAGATGCTATGGTGAGTGCTGACTGTCCCACTTTAGCAGTAAAAGTGAAATTGGGCTCCCGCACAAAGACTACAGAGGCTTTAGTTGACTCTGGGTGTTCCAGGTGTCTAATTCACCCTGATCTGGTTGCTGCTTTGGACCTGCCTAGCTTCTCCCTCCAGCAGCCTTTGATCTTTACACAGTTGGATGGTTCGACGGTGGGGGGGGGCAACACATTTCACTGGAACTGTCACAATGCAAATGGGCAGCCACCATGAGACTTTAAAATTTGTAGTGGCACCTGTTGGCAATCCCTTGGTAATTCTGGGGATCCCCTGGTTGACCTATCGAAGCCCATATATAAACTGGGAACACAGAGCTGTGACTTTTAAGGATGGGTTTTACCAAGCTCCTACAGCAGAGAGAGCTTCACGTGCAGGGGTTGGAAGGGCTACAATTGCCATGCCGCGCCCTAGTTTGTCACATTTAGAAGGCTTGCCCAATCAATACCAAGACTTTGCAGACGTCTTTGGGGAAATGGAAACAGATCAGCTACCCCCCCCATTGGAAAACTGACTGTGCAATAGAGTTGGTTCCCAACACTCAATTGCCCAAGCCAAAAATTTATCCAATGACTCAGAAGGAGCTTGAGGCATTATGGGACTTTATTGACAAAAATCTGTCAAGGGGGTTTATTGAACCTGCAAATTCCCCAGTTGGGGCCCTCGTGCTATTCCGGGAAAAAAAGATGGCATGCTTCGACTCTGTATGGACTATCGGGGGTCAAATTCCATTTCAGTTTGCAACAATTACCCTCTTCCACTCATGAACAACATGTTAGCTCACTTGTCTAAGGGCAAGATTTTCTCCAAGCTTCATTAAGCCTATTTACGCATCCGCATATGAGCTGGAGATGAGTGGAAAACCACTTTTAATTGTCCACTGGGTTCATTTCAGAACAAAGTCCTCCCTTTTGGGTTGGCAGGGGTGCCTAGAGTCTTCATGCAATTGATTAATGAAGTATTACATGATCATTTGTTTAAAGGGGTCCTGATTTATTTAGATGATGTTCTCATTTACACTGAAACTGAGGAGGAACATGAACGCCTCCTCAAACAGGTGTTAAGCAAGCTTAGAGATGCCAAACTTTATGCCAAGCTTTCCAAATGTGAGTTTCATAAGACCCAACTTGACTATCTGGGCTATAGGGTGTCTGACAAGGGCATTGAAATGGATCCTGCAAAAATTCAGGTGATTTTAAGTTGGGAACATCCCCGCACCCGGAAGCAATTGCAAAGCTTCCTCGGGTTCAGTAATTACTATCGCCAATTTATCCAGGGGTTTGCTGAGATTGCTTTGTCCCTCACTGATTTACTCCATACCAAGGGCTTGGGGGAGACAAGCAAAGTAAAAAACCCTGGGGCAATGCTGAATTGGACGCCTGAATGCCAGGCAGCATTTGAGAAGTTAAAAAGCCTCTTCACTGCTGAGCCTATTCTACAGCACCCCGATCCTGAATGCCCCTTTGTGGTCCAAGTTGATGCTTCTGACTCCTCAGTTGGGGCTATATTGTTACAGAGAGATTCTGAAAATCACTTAAAACCCTGCGCTTATTTGTCCAGAAAATTTTCTGAAACTAAACACTGGTGGCATGTTTGAGAAAAGGAGGCTTTTGCTGTAAAAGCCGCTTTGGAAGACTGGTGTCACCTCCTGGAAGGCGCTAAATGCCCTTTCAAAGTTTGGACCGATCACAGGAATTTGGAAGCCCTCCGCACTCCCTGGCGTCTCAGTCCTAAACAAATTCGCTGGGCTCAATTTTTCAGTTGCTTTAACTTCCAGTTAAAATTTATTCCAGGAATGAAAAACTTTCTGGCTGATGCTTTGTCACGTTTACCTCAGGACTTGACCATGTGGCAGATGTGGTTGGGACTGTTCTCACTGAACCACAATTGGGCTTAGTTGCTGTCACCCGGAGCCAGACCTGTGTGCAGGCAACCCCACCCCCAGCCCAGTCTGGGAAGCGAAAAGTGCAAGTTCCTTGCCAATTACAGAAAGACTTTCTCCAGGTGCTGAAATCTGACACTTGGTTGCTAGCTAATAGAGACACTGTTTCTTTTGAAAATGGTCTGGCATGGGCGCAACACCCCGCTTATGTACCCGAAACTTTACAACCTGACATTTTACAGCATTCCCATGATGATAAACTTGCTGGGCATTTTGGTTTTGTTAAAACATTGCATTTGGTTCGTCGTCAATTCTAGTGGCCCACCTTGAGACGCGATGTAAAAGACCATGTGGCTTCCTGTCCTGTTTGTGCAATGTCAAAACGTAAGGGGGGGAAACCACAGGGGCTTCTTCAGCCTGTGGCCAGCCCATCCCATCCCCGGGATGAGATTTCAATGGATTTTATTGTGGATCTTCCTCCCAGTCAGAAGAAAACTGTCATTTGGGTTGTAAAATATTTTTTTTCCAAACAAGCCCATTTCATTCCATGTGCATCCATCCCGTTGGCCCCGCTATTGGCATGCCTATTTCTCATCCACATCTACCATCTCCACAGTAGCCCCTCCCGTTTCATCAGCGACCGAGAGACACAGTTTTAATTCCCAGTTTTGGAAATCATTTTTAAAATTGATTGGCACCAAACAGGCGCTGTCCACCTCATCCCATCCTGAGACTGGTGGATCTACTGAGATTTTGAACTCTGCCCTTGAACAATTTCTTAGAGCATACATTAACTACCATCAGGACAATTGGGTGGAGTTGCTGCCTTTTGCTGAAGTGGCTTACAACAATGCTGTCCATCAGAGCAACACGAAAAGGCAAACCCCTTTTCATGTGGTTTCTGGTCACAACTTTGTTCCCATCCCTGAACTGCCACAACCCCCTCCCCAATCCTGTTCTGCCTCTGACTGGGCTGTTAAGCTTGCTGATTCCTGGCTGTTGATTCAACAGGCTTTGGCTGATGCCCAGGCTGCTTACAAGTTTCAAGCCGATAAGCCAATTGCAACATGATTTCAAGATTGGGGATCAAGTGTATCTATCTACCAAATTCATCAAGTCCCCACAACTCTCTAAAAAACTTGCTCCCAAGTTAATTGGTCCTTTCCCTATTGTTGGTCTTATCAATCCAGTTACTGTTAGGATGGATCTGCCTCACAGTTTGAAATGCTTGCACCCTGTTTTCCATTGCAGCTTGCTCAAGCCTGTCCACCACTCTTCCTGCTGGCATCCCCAACCTCCTCCTCCTGCTCCGATCATGATTGACAGCCAACAGCACTTTGAGGTCAAGGAGGTCATTGATTCTCACAAGCTTCGTGACACCCTCCAGTATCTGGTCCGATGGAAACACTTTCCTCATCCTGAATGGGTGTCTGCTCACCACGTTAATGCTCCTGATTTAATTCACCGTTTCCACTTGGTGTACACTTATAGCCTGCTGCTTAGTGTTTTCTTTCTTTTGGGGGGGGGCAGTATGTCATGTTCACTGTTTTGATGTGCACTGTACGTTGTAATGTTTCACATGCCATGGCGCTTATGCACATTTCTGTTCGGGAGGGAGCTGCTGTGAAACCTTGTACCAAGCTCTGTATCTGTGTTCATTACAATGGAATGTGTTTGGGTTATGTGCTCTGTTCAAGGACTTTTCCCGCAGACCATCAGAAACCGTTAGGAGCACCTGGGATTGTGAACTCCTCCTGCTCCGATGTTCACAATGGGAAGATTCTACGGGGAGAGCGATCTCATTTGTACTGAGGGTTTTTAGTTTGCATTTGGTGTGCTTTTATCATTCTCAGCTTTCTTTGTGATCTTGCATACTATTCTTTAATAAATCAGATATCTTTGCATTCCTGCTCATGAGTCTGAGAGTGTTTTAGAATAGGCATTCATTACACCAAACAGGTCATTATGCTGAGATAGTTACTAAAAAGCAAATGCAACTTTATTTATTTATTTATCAAATTTGTCACCACCCATCTCCTCCCACCAGAGGGACTCTGGGGGGTTTACAACAAAATAATCAGAAAGACAAATATATAATACAATTACAATATATAAAAATACACTATATAAAAACAATTACAAATAACTAAAAATATAGTTAAAAATAAAGTCCAGGTGGCTATGATCTAATTCAGTCCTTGTATGGGAGGAGCACTTTAGGGCACTAGCCATCCCCAGGCATGACTATTCTCCTCCCTGGCCCAAGCCAGGTGGCAGACCCAGGTCTTTACATTCCTCCAGAAGCCAGGAGCAAAGGAGCCAACCTCACCTCTGGGGGTAAGATGTTCCAGAGGGCGAGAGCTACCTGCAGAGAAGGCCCACCTCCTGGACCCCACCAGATGGAATTTGCTTACCGACGGGGTCTGCAGCATGCCCTCTCTGCATGATCAGGTGAGATGGGTTGATGTCATGGGGAAGAGGTGGTCCCTCAGGTAACCTGGCCTCATGCCATGTAGGGCTTTAAAGGTGATAACCAATACTTTGAATTAGACCCAGAAGCAAACTGGTACCCAATGCAGCTCACATAGTAGAGGTGTTATGTGAACCCTTCTAGGGACCCCAAATGGCTGCATTCTGGACCAGCTGTAGCTTCTGGATACTCTTCAAGGGTAGCCCCATGTACAGCACATTGCAATAGTCAATATGGTAGATAACAAGGGCATGAGTGACTGTTCAAAAGGCCTCCCAGTCCAGAAAAGGGTGTAACTGGTGCACAACATGAAGCTGTGCAAAGGCCCTCCTGGCCATGGCTGCCACCTGATCTTTGAGCAGGAGCTGTGAGTCCAGGAGGACCCCCAAATTACGCACCGGATCTGAATGGGGCAGTGCAATCCCATCCAGAACCAAAGATGACAAAGTCCAGATACAGAAGAGCCATTAACCCACAGCCACTCCATCTTACCAGGGTTCAGCTGAAGCCTGTTCCCCATCCAGACCCCTACAGCTCCCAGGCACTGAGAGAGGGTGGCAACAGCATCACTTATGTCACCCAGGATGGAGATGTACAATTGAGTATCATCAGCATATTGATGATACCTCATCCTATGGTGACAGATGATCTCACCCAGTGGTTTCATGTAGATGCTGAATACGAGAGGAGAGAGAACGTCTCTTGCCTCAATGGAAATGTGTTTCCAAATCAAGGGAAGTAAATAGCCCTAATTTTTTTTCTGCTTCTGTAAATATTTTTTTCTATTTCTGGGCACCCTATTTGAAGGAAGATTCAGAAAACATGGAGCAGATGCAAACAGCAGCCAAAGGATAATCAAGGGAACGGTCCCCTCCAGAGAGGCCCCACGGCACCCGGGGGCTTTGCCTGGGGTCCCTGCATGAAGCTATGCTCTTCCCACTCCCTGCATCTGAGCATGCCCATTGTGGGGAAAGGTCTGGGCAGCCCAGATGCGCCAGAGAGAGCAATGTTTGGGCTTCAGCGGCTGTATGGAGGTGATTTGCCCTGAAGCACATGGAAAGGCCCTGTAAGGGCTGCAGGCTGCTCAGACAAGGCATGATGGTGAGAGGAGGACCCTGAGTTGGAATTTGTCTCCGTGTTCTCAGACTTTTTAGTTCTGGGCAGAAGGAGGCTCTTTGTCTTTTTAATATTTGACAATAGACTGTTTGCCAGGATTTCTAGATCTGACAGCTCAGAAACTGCCAGAATTCAGCAAAAGTGGTGGGTTGCTGGAGAGAAATGATGAGGCCAACTATTCATTTCATGGTCTCCATCTGAGACAAGACCTTCTGGCCCAGGCAACACAGGCTGTCTCAGGCAGGTGTGCCACCAACATATCCTGGCAGAGGCTTCTCTCAAGGGAGCATTGCTGGTTTGACAGAGTGGAGCATCAGGGCAGTTCCTGTTGGGGGATATTCAACAAGCAATGCCTTTCTTGCTCAGAGAACCAAGGAGGCTTGGGCCTTGGCAATCCAAATCTGGACCTCACCCACTCAGGGGGCACCAGCAGCCTGGCAGGTGTCCCAGGCACATCTTTTCCTAATCCAGGAACTCTGTGGGAGGACTGCAGGGATGCTAAGGGATGGGCTTTCCACCCAGCAGGTGCCCCAGATCCACAGGCCAATCAGGTCATGCCTGGGGCTATTTTCTTAGGTATTCAAAGAGTTACTAAATGACAAGCCACAAAGCCAATGTGCTGCAGCTGCACGCAGCTCTGATGACGTGCAATGAGTTCAGTGGAAGCCTTTTCAGAAAAGGAGAACATTTTCCTTCCTAACAGCAAAAATGACTCAGCCGGTAATTACATTAACAGGGATTGATTTAGTTTTCCATTCAAACAATAGCACAGGGGGAAAGGGTTAATGCCCCTTCCTGGTCTGTGGCTGTCCCTCATGCACCCACACAGGGCTGCTATTTTTAAAATGCAATCCCCTTTAAAGTAACATGCAATTTCCCCTTAGGGAGTGAAGCAGATTTATGGAGCTGTGCCCAGGGGAGTCCCAGGAGAGGCAAGAGAAATTAAATCTGAAATTACAACCTTGATTATCCAAAAGTTGTTTTTTGGGCTGGTATTTCAAATGAATTACCTCCAGGAATTCATTTGCCTACCCTTTAATTATTCATTGGACTGATGGGGGAGTTTAGGACATTTTGTTCCTCTTGTTTGTATGTTCACAAATTGATCTATTTAAATGCAATGTTTGACCACCTGAATCCAAGGGGGCTGCTCCCTCTTACAGCTCAGTGGACATTCATAGGTTCCTCTTCTGGTTTTATAAGTTCAGGGTGATTTATGGTATAATTCCAACAGACACTTAAGGAAAGTTGCCAATGTTCACACAAATCATTAAAAAAAAAAGAGTGGAGTTCTATATACCACAAATTCAGTCCTTGGAAAGATTTTATGAATGCACAATGATACTTCAGGGACGGGGATGATTTTGTGCTAAAGAAATGTGATAAATAAGAAAAATCTTCTACAGGAGTCATAAAATGGAAGGGTTGGAACAGTCCTGGGAGATCATCTAGTTCAACTCCTTCCAAGGGCAGGAATCCACAACTACAGCATCCATAATGGATGGCCCTATGGTGTTTGTTCAAACATGAAGGGGAGTCCATCTCTTCCTGGGGCAGCTATTACCATTAGGACATTCTTCCAATATCCAACCAAGACCTACTCCTGTATAGCTTTAAGCCCCTTGTTTCTTGTTGTCCCTTCTAGATCAAGTGTGAACAATGCTGCCCGATCTTGTAAAGCACAGTCCTTCAGATACATGAAGAAAGCCATCCTGTATCTCCATAGGCTTCTCTTTTCTGCTCTGCTTTGCTCTGCTCTGCTCTTTTGGCAATGGCTAAACATATGCAGTGCCTCCAACTTTCCCTCTTTAGTGTTTCCTTCTTGGCCCCTTGTCTTCTGGATGGTCTTCCTATGGACAAACTCCAGTTGGTCCATGAGCTTCCTAAAATGAAGAGCCCTGAACAGGACACAATATTCTCCTGGTCTGAACCACATAGGAAGAGCTGCATCCACTGCCACTGAGTTTTCATCACTTGAGGAATGGATAGCAGAGACAGAAAGCCACGTGGAAATGACCTCATCTAAAAAAAAGTGCTTCAGGCAGTTGATTTCTCATGCTGTTTGCAAATTTGGCAGAACTCTTTGGGCTTAAAATGGGGAACTTCCGATGCACAGATCCAGCAGGTCCACCCCGTGAGTTCCTCTGGTCTTTCAGTGATATTCCCCTCTAGTTCAGATCTGTTCGTTGTTACTCATTGCCTGGTTTTCCATAACACACTAGCCCTAATCCTAACCCAGTTAACAAAGCACAATTGCAGTTTCACATATCATGCTGTGCCCCACCAATAAACCAGATGTTCTGGTTCTCACAGCTTGTTAAGGCAACATGTTGAACCACAAACTGTGGAACCCCATTGGAGCCTAGCCTAGTGTGCAGTGCAAACCAAGACTTTATTTATTTGTTTGTTTGTTTGTTCATTAGTTAAATTTATATTACCTATGTTGGTTTGTTTCTTGCTGAGTGTCCTGTTAGGATAGAATCAATGAATGTAACCAACAACCCTTTTTAATGAGATGATGGCAAGCACTTCACACCTTTTCACCTTAGCAGTTGAGTGGAGTCAGCTTTAACCAGACCGGCAAGTTAGGTAACAAGAAATGGCATTTGGTCCTTAAAGCAAAAGGTCCTCTCTACTGCACTGGAGTCATCAAGTGAATCTCACCTTCCTGAAGTCTCTTGCCACATCATGTCCAGTTTCCTATTGTTACAGCTGAGGGATAGCAACTTCCTTGCATCTATGAAGAATTTCTATGCATTTTCCACAGATGTCATGGCTTGTGCTAGATGAGTCAGCCAGGTGCTCCTGGAGTGTCACAAGCAATGGTTACTTGATTGGGTTGTTGAGAGAGCACCCACACACACCAAAAAAGAACACCCAAACCCATGGTGGAAGACAAAGTGATCCCACTTCCCTCTGGCTAGTTTCATCCTTCCAGGCAGTACATGTATGGCTGGTCTTCTCAGACAGTAAGCTGGTTTAGCTGGCCAGTGGTTCCTACCACTTGAATGCCACAAAGACAAGGACCCTCCTGGTCAGCTGGCCCTGCAAGAAAGTCTCAGGAGGGCCAGTTTCTTGTAAGGGTTGTGTGGAGGTCCAGGGATAAGCTGATCTTGAACTGGCAATGGAAGGGGGGCATGACAGGGAATTGCCCTGCAGAAGCCCTCAGCGAAGGAACTGCAGGACCAGTAACTTCTAAACCTGCTATAGGCAGTCCATCAAGAATGCCTCCTGGGACTCAGACACCTTGGTTGGCAGAGGGCTTGAACTGCCATGTGTTCTTCAGCCACTTCTTCAAAGGGCAGTTTCACTTCTGGCTTCCCATCCCACTTCTTCCTCTACTTTTGCAGCCAAACAGGGAAAAAGAGAATCCTGTGCAAAATGACAATTTCTTACTGAAAATATTGCAGTGCCAATTGGTGAACAATATCTACCATAAGCACCCATTTGAGTCTGCCTGTACCATTAGACAG
Organism: Candoia aspera; assembly: GCF_035149785.1. Taxonomy (NCBI): domain Eukaryota; kingdom Metazoa; phylum Chordata; class Lepidosauria; order Squamata; family Candoiidae; genus Candoia; species Candoia aspera. The sequence continues at coordinate 22,939,120 of NC_086164.1, forward strand.
AAGCTGCTGCATTGGGAATTTTATCTGGCAAAGGTGGTAGCCAGGAAGGTGTGCCAAAAACTTGCTAGGCTGAGCTTAGAAACTAAGTAGAGCAAAGCCAAGTTAGTATTTGGAGGGTCACCATCCAAAAATCATTGGGAAATTGAGGGACTTCTGGGTGAGAAAAATTGTGAATTAGATGTCTGTCAGAGGCTTGTCCCAGAAACCATAAAATGTTTCTGGTTCTTCTCCTCTGTCATGAAATGCACAGGAAGGAGGGGGGTGGATTGATTGCTGCTTGGATTGATTACTCCTTGGGAACAGAGACATCGCCAGCAGACACAGTGGAGATGGGACTGAACTCTTTTGGCAATCGCCTTAACTACAATTAACATCAGCCTGAAGAATGCAGCCTAGGAACTGAGTTGTAAAACTGAAAGCAGTTGCAAAGATTCAATTTTGAAAGAAAGCCAGAAAGACATGATGAGTTTAAGGGACGGATTCAGGGAATCTCATTCACTTGTGTCTTTGAATGGCAAGGGACTTTCCATCTTAATAAAATTTCCTTCCTAAAACCTAAATGGCTTATAGCGAGGATATGAGGATTGTGGGTTCAGATATCCCAATAGTAAGAAATCTCTCTGGAACCAGTCAGGTCTCAGTAAAGTATTTCTTTATTGTAAGATACAGTTCCATCTCCATCTAAAGACTCAAGTGAATAAGATTCCCCAGTCTCCAGCTGTCAGATAGTTGTTTGATCCAGCCCTCTATGGGCAGTTCTGTGGGCAGTTCTGATGGAAGCTCTGGTATGGCTATGAAATCTTGGGCTGTGGCAGCTCAGAAGAGAGTGAATCCTGTGCTCTGACTCACTGCATTGTTATAGGCTACTTCTGCAAAAGGCAGCAAATCAACCCAATCATCTTATTGGTAATTTACATAGCATCTCAGGTACTGCTGCAGTATCTGATTATGCCATTCCATCACCCCATCCATCTGAGGTTGGTGGGAGGAGCTTAATGCTTGCTCTGCCCCAATGAGTTTTAGGAACATGTGCCAGAATTTGGAGGTAAATTGTGTGCCATGGTCTGAGATCACACATTCAGGACATCCATTTAAACAATACATGTGTTGAATGAAGAGACTGGCTAGCTAGGGGACTGAGGACAGCATGCTGCAAGTGATGACATGGGTTTGTTTTGAAAACAGATTGGTCACCGCCCAAATGACTGTCTTCTTTTTGCTCTCAGGAAGTTCTACAATAAAGTCCATTGCTATCTGTTTCCAAGGGCAGTTAAGGGTCTCCACTCTTGGAGCAATCCTTTTGGTTTCCCCCCCAAGTGTTTTGCTGTGGCAAAAACGGGGCTAGTAGTAACATATGCCTCAATGTCTTTTCACAATGTGGACCACCAAAACTATCTGTGAACTAGATGCAGAGTTTTCACAAACCCAAAGTGCCCAGCAACTTTTGCATCATGACAGCATTCTAATATTTTCTTTCTAAGGGCTTCGGGTATATAAAGTCTCTCCTTTTTTCCACCACAACCCTTAAATAAAGCATTTAAAAATGTTTTATTTTCAGCCAGCCACTCGTCTGCTTTTAAGGCTTCTCACATCTGCATTAATAGATCCCCCTCAGTCTCTAGTGGGTTACTGAGATGCAGTTTTTGGCTGTGTATTGTTATGCCTATGCAGATTTGCTTAGAGGGGGTGACTGTGTCAATCACCTCCTCCCTTTGGCTGTTATGTTGTGGTTGGCAGGACAATGTGTCAGCTAGGAAGTTCTTTCCCCTTGGGAGGTACTTTAGTGTAAAGTTGAATCTCCTTAAAAAATGAGCCCATCTGGTTTGCTTTGGATTAAACTTCCTTGGAGAGTTCAGTGCTACTAAGTTTTTGTGGTCAGTCCACACTTCAAATGGGTAGGGTGCTCCTTCTAGTGGCCAGAGCCCATTTTACTGCAAATGCCTCCTTTTCCCACACATGTCACTGCCTCTCAGTCTCTGAAAATTTCTGTGACAGATATGTGCAGGGTCTTAGTGCACCTTCATGATCTTTCTGCAACAGAATGGTGCCAATTGCCATGTCTGAGGCATCAGCTTGGACCATGAAAGGTTTTTATGGATATGGATGTTTTAGAAGTATTCAGAAATAAACAGTCCTTTTAGGCACTCAAAAGCCTCTTGGCATTCAGCAGTCCATTTGCCCCCAGTTGCTGTGCTGCTTTTGGGTCTGTCTTGCCTTTGGTTTTTAGCAGATCAGTTAGAGGTAATGCCACTTACACAAAGTTGGGGATAAATTGGCAGTAGAAATTAGCAAACCCTGGGAAACTTTGCAGCTGTCTTCTCATTCTAGGGCCTTCCCACCCCACCATGTCCTTGATTTTCCCAGGGTCCATTTCAATTCCTTTACTCGATACTCTGTACCTCAAATAATCCAACTTTTCCTTATGGAACTCACATTTAGATAGCTTGACATACAACTGGTTATTTAACAGTCTCTTTAAAACCTCTCTCACCAAGGGGAGCCACCATTGACAATGACACAGGTTGGATGAAACTTTGCTCCAAGTTCTTATCTATGAACTCTCACATTGCCTCCGTTTTGGTCTGGGTCATGGGGTGTAGTCTGGTTCTCGGCAGTTTGGCTTCCAGTATTAGCTCTATGGCACAATCAGGGCTTCTATGGGGGGAGGCAGTTGGTCACATTTGGTTTTGCTAAACACTGCCCTTATGTCTCTGTACTGCAATGGAATGCTGACTTCCATCTCAGCAGCTGCCCCACCTGCTGTCTCTATTAGCTGTCCTGTCAAATCACTTCCTTCAGCGGGTTGCTAGCCTTCAACCCTGTGTAGATTCTGTCTGCAAACCCCATCTGTCTGAGTTCCAATCTACCTTGGGGTTGCAGTCTCTCAGCCAAGCTAATCCCAGGACAACTGGTTGGCTTGCTATGGGTGCCACTAGAAAGTGCAAAGTCTCCTTGTGCGGCCCTATCTGCATCTCTACAGGTTTGGTGTAAAATTCAACAGGGCCCCATGCATGTCTGACCCATCCAGGTGGGTAAAAATTATGGGATCTTTGAATTTCCCCACCTTCAATCTCTGTCCTGTTACAATGGCAGGGTGCATTAAGCTGCGGGTGCAACCACAATCCAGCATGCCTACTAAATCTGCTCCCCTCTCCCCATTAAAGCTCAAATTCTCTATTCTACAGCAATGAGGGGGTAGTTTCCACTACCAACAGGTCTTCATGCCCATTGATCCAAGCCTGGCCTTGGGCGCAACCATTTTGTTCCAGTGGCTGATTCTCCTTGCCAGAATTCTTGGAGTTTGTGAAGTGATTTTCAAACCAATCTCCATGAGAGAAGTAGCTGTGCCTCAGCTTTTATGTGCTGGTGGTTTTGGGTGGTCAGGATTGGCTTTTGGCTTGAGAGTTGCTGTTAGGCATGGGCATTCTCCTATGCAATGCCCTTCTTTTCTACACTTGAAACACAGTCCCTTCTTTGCTTTCTGCTCATTTTCTGATTCCCAGTCCTGGGTAGGCTTCTTCGGCACAGCAGGAGGGCTTGTGGGGGCTGTCTGCATTCTCCCCCCAGTTGTGTGTGCGAATGGCATTTGAGTTAAAGTTAGGTGTTTTCTACTTCCCTGGCCAGGCAGATCCATGCTCTCAAAGTTCATGGATCTCTGTGCCCCAAAGCCCAACACAGGATCTCTGGTTGTAGCCCTGCTTTGAAATAGTCTACCTTCAGTGATTCAGGCCAGTCCAATAGCTTCCCAGCTAACACTTTGAACTCCATGGCATATTCCAATACTGATTCAATCCCTGCTTGATGTGATGCAAGCCCGCTTTTGCCCGGAGTTTTGCGAGGGGGTCCTTGAATTGCTCCCTTAGCGCAAACATAAATTCATCCAGGGCATCCAATTCTGGGGCTCCTGCATCATGCAGTTGAACATACCAGTCAGTTGCCATATGTTTCAGTCATTGTCCCACAAATCACACTTCTGCCTGCTCCAGAGTCACTTGTTGAGATGGGTGGCTATAGAAATCAAATAAACAAACAAATGAATAAGCAAATGAATAAGTGTCCTCATACTCCTCCATAAACGTCTCAACATTGGTTAGGAAGAATGCTAATCATTGGGGGTCTCCATCAAATTTTACATGGAACTCCCTGGAAGGTCCCCCCTCCAGGTGGCTTCACGTTTCCCCCATGGCCTCCTGGGCTAGAACCACTGATTGCGGTTCATACTTGACCCCTACAACACCAAGTGCTGTTCATGTTTGCATCCTTGCTTCCAGCCTCTCTCCTCTCCCAAGTCTCTCTTGGTCACTGACAATGGCTGCCTGGGGGCTAGTCACAGGATTGGTCATAGCAGGAGCAGCTCCAGTGATTTTGACACATGCTGTAAGGTAGTCTCTGCTGGACACCTGGCATGGAAATGGTGCAGTCCAGTTGATCCATACTGTCTCTTGATTGACCTCTCACTTCTCTTGGCTGAAGGTTTACCCTGTGGCTGATGACTGATTCTGTGCCTTCTCCCACTCCTGCTGACCAGTGGGGTTGGCGTCTACCAGTATTGCTTGGTGGTTCCCATTGCTGGTTCACTGGGGAATGCTAGGGTGTTAGGGAACTGTGCTGGCCTTAGGCAGGGAGTCTCTGGTTGAGGGTTCTGTTGAACAGCAGGCTCCATATCTGTGAAGTCAATGAGCAAGTCCCTGGGTTTTTCGTGGGGATCCCACATGAGGTTCTGTCACTCCTCTTCTCCATCTTTAGAGGCATAATCTGCATAGCACTCTGACTCCACTATTGTCACTTCAGGTTGCAAAGATTGAATGGGTGCACTCTCCTGGAGGGAGGGTGAGCCTTCCAGTGCAGCCACCGCTCCAGTGGAACTTTCCTCATCAACCAGTTGATCAGCGGGTAAAGTTGCCATGATTGACTTAAGTCTTTCTGTGCAGATCATGGGTTCACATATCCCAATAATAGGACATCTCTCTGGAACCAGCCAGGTCTCAGTAAAGTATTTCTTTATCATATGATACAGTTCTATCTCCATCTAAAGACTCAAGTGAATAAGATTCCCCAGTTCCCTCCTTTTACTTGCCCGTTTCCTGCCTTTGTTTGAAACTGAATATTTACAACTGCTATTCATTTTACAACATCCCTCCAGGAGCCCACACCCACTCAACCCTTAGAACCTGAAGTAACAATACTGGAGTCAGAGATCTATGCAGACTAAGCATCTAATGCTGATGAAGAAGGGTGACTGAGCCCCACACAACAGACCCGGGAAGACCCTGGGGAGTTGATAATCAACTTAGCAGATACAGAGCATGTGGAGCAATGAGACCCTCAGGCGGAGGCATCCCATCTGTCACCTGTGCATTTCCCTGTCACATGACCCAGCAAACCATCGGAGTGGGAGTGAGTACCACCCGGTGGTCCCAACTGATGCAGACATTGCTGGTCAGCAGGAGTTGGGGAACGTGCATAACCGGTCATCAGTCAATGGGTAAATACCCAGATGAGAGGAGTGCAATCACACTCCAAAGAACAGATAGACCAGTTGGGTCAGGAGATGTCCACCCTGACCAATGATGTGTCCAGCATAGAAGCAATGTTTCAGCAAATGTTGAGGTCAATGGAGCAGCTACTAACACAGTCAACCCTGTGCCCAGGACCCTGGTGGCCATCCCCAGTAACCAAGAGGGGCCTGGAGAGGGGTTACCCTAGTGATGAGAGAAGCTGAAAATCAGGAAGGGAGCGACCTTCAGTATCATGGGAGGAGTGCACATTATGGCAGGCAGCTCCAGTCCCGTGGAATCTGGAGGAACATGAAGTGGGAGGTACACACGAGTTCCATATCAAATTCAACAGTGAACCCCAACAGCTCACTTATTTCCTAACCAATGTGGAAACCTTTATGGAGGAGTATGAAGACATGTTCACTACAGAACTAGCTAAAGAGTGATTTGTAGGATCACAGCTGAAGGGCACAGCAGCTTACTGGCTTGTTCAAATACATGACACTGAGGCCCCAGAGCTGGAAGACTTGGACTACTTCATGCTTGCACTGAGGAAGCATTTCAAAGACCCTCTAGCAAAACTCAGAGGGAAAACAGAGTTGCAACACCTCAAACAGGGGGCTAGATCAGTGTCTGAATATGCCATGGAATTCAAGGCATTAGCCGGGAAGCTAACCAACTGGCCCAAGTCCCTTAAAGTGGATTACTTCAAAGTGGGATTAGAATTGGAAATCCTATGATGGGCCTTGGGACATGGAGACCCATGGACCCTATGAGAGTGGATTTGCCTGGCAGGAGGTGGAGGATGCCCAGCACCAGCTCAAATGCCATTCCCATGCACAAACCTCTGGGAAAGCCCCAGCAGCACCAGCCAGCCTCCCCGCTGCATCCAAAAAGCCCAAAAAGAGTTGGGAAGAAGAAAAGAACCAGAGGGCCAAGAGAGGACTGTGCTTTAAATGTGGAAACAAAGGGCACCACATAGGAGAGTGTCCATGACTAACAGCAGCTTCCAAGCTGAAAACCAATCTCAGCCCTGTGAACCCACCAGAGCAGAAAAACCGAGGCACAGCTGCTTCTGTCATGGAGACCAGGTTCAAGAACTGGTTCATCAACTCCAAAAACTCTGGCAAAGAGGGGCAAAAGTTGGTGGGAAATGGAGGGAGCCCCTGTTGGTGGGAATGCAAATTCAGACTGTGAAGGGGGAAGGGGCCGCAGACCTGGTAGGCATGCTGGACTGTGGGTATACTCAGGGCCGCAACTAGGGGGGGCAAGTGGGGCATGTGCCCCAGGTGCTGCGCTGGGGGGATGCCAAAATGAACACTGGGGGGCTGCCAAAATGGGCACGGAATCCATGTTTGCCCCAGGTGACACCCTAGTTGCAGGCCTGGGTATACTCACAGCTTAATGCACCCTGCCATTGTAATGGGACTGAGACTGAAGGTGGGGAAGTTAAAAGAACCCATAACCTTACCCGAGCTGGATGGGTCAGTTATGGAAGGTGGCCCCATGGAGTTTTACACTGAACCAGTGAAGATGCAAATAGGGGCACACAAAGAGACTTTGTGGTTTATAGTAGCCCCCATAGCAAACCACTCTGTCATACTGGGACTGTCCTGGTTGCTGGACTGCAACCCCAAGGTGGACTGGAGATCAGGGGAGAGGTGTTTTCAGATGGTATCTGAAACCAAGCAATCCACCTGATGAGGGTGAGCTGACAGGACCATTAGCAGAAGCCTGGGGTGGAGCAGCAACCAAAGGGGGAGTCAGCATCTCAATATAGTACAGAGACCTGAAAGAGGCATTTAGTGAGGTGGAATGCAATCAGCTCACTCCCCACAGAGGTTCTGACTGTGCCATAGAGTTGACACCAGTGGCCAAATTCCTGAAGACTAGGTTGTATCCCATGACCCAAACCAAAATGGAGATGTTATTCATAGATAAGAACCTAGCATGAGGCTTCATCCACCCCATGTCATCATCAATGACAGCCACAGTGATCTTCAGAAAGAAAAAGGATGGGTCGTTAAGGCTGTGCACAGACTACCAGGGCCTGAATGCAGTATGCATCTCCAACAAATACCCTATACCACTGATGAAGGACTTGCTAGCTCACATCTCAAAGGGGAAAATATTCATGAAATTGGACTTGAGAGAGGCATATTTCAGAGTGAGAATAAGGGAAGGGGATGAATGAAACCCCACTTTTGATTGTCAATTGGGGTCTTTTGAATACCTCATAATGCCATTTGGCCTGCAAAATATTTTAATCTATACCAACATGATGGCAGAACATGTCAGACTAGTGAGGAAGGTTCTGAAGAGACTGTTGAAAAACCAACTGTATGTCAAACTTTGCAAATGCGAATTACACAGAGAAACTGGACTATTAGAGGTGCTGAGTGTTGAGTAAAGGGACTGAAATGGATCCCGCAAAAATCATAGATGTAGTGGGGTGGGAGGCTCTCAGAACATGACAGTTGCAAAGCTTTCTGGGATTTGCCAATTTTTACCAGCAGTTCATCCCTAATTTTGTGTAAGTAGCTCTGCCACTCACAGACCTCCTTAAAACCAAGGGCAAGTATAATCCAAAAGTGGTGTGGTATCTGGGGGTGGGGTTGAAATGGACTTCTGAATGCCAAGAAGTGTTTTAGTGATTAAAAGAACTTTTTACCTCTGAACCAGTGTTAAAACACCCCAATCCCCAAAAACCCTTTGTGGTCCAAGCTGACGCATCTGACATGGAGATTGGCACTATATTGTTGCAGAAAGATGATGAAGGCATGCTAAAACTGTGCACATATTTATCATGAAAGTTCTCAGAAACTGAGAGGGGGTGGCATGTGTGGGAAAAGGAGGCATTCACAGTAAAATGGGTGCTAGCTATATGGCACCACTTACTAGAAGGAGCATCTCATCCATTTGAAGTCTGGACTGATCACAAAACTTGGTAGTGCTAAACTCTCCCCACAAGTTGTACCCAAAGCAAATCAGATGGGTCCATTTCTTCGGAAGGTTTAATTTCACATTAAAGTATTTGCTGGAGGGAAGAATTTCCTTGCAAATTCTTTGTCCCACCTACTGCAGCACAACAGCCAACAGGAGGAGGTCATTGACTTGGTCATTCCATCTTCACAGATTGGCATGGCGGTAACAATGCACAGTCAGAAAGCCCACCTTAGCAACCTGATAGAGACAGAATGGGGGCTACTGAAACAGCTGCATGAAACCCTGCAGACAGACACTTGGCTAGCTAAGAATAAAAGCCTCCTACAGGAGCAACAAGGACTGTCATGGAAGGGGGATCGACTTTATGTACCTGAAACACTTAAAAAGAAAATATTAGAATGTTGTCATGATGCAAAAGTTGCTGGCCATTTCGGGTTTGTAAAAAGTTTACCTTTGGTATGCAGACAGTTCTGGTGGCCCACACTACGTAAAGGCGTAGGAAGTTACATAACCAGCTGCCCCACCTGCGCTGCAGCAAAACACATGTGGGGAAAGCTGAGAGGGTTACTCAATGAAGTGGCCACCCCCAAACACCCATGGAAACAAATAGCAATGGATTTTATAGTAGAACTTCCTGAAAGCAAGAAAAAGACTATCATTTGGGTAGTCACTGATCTGTTTTCAAAACAAACATTTCATCTCTTGTAGCATGCTGCCCTCAGCTACTCAACTTGCTAAGCTCTTCATTCAAGATGTGTATCATTTACATGGATGTCCTGAAAGAGTAATTTCAGACCACAGGACTCAATTCACTTCCAAATTTTGGTGTGCTTTTTAAAAACTTATTGGGGTTGAACAAGCGTTAATCTCTGCCCACCCCCCACCCCCCAAATGGATGGGGTGACTGAACAACAGAACCAAATACTGGAGCAGTACCTGAGATGTTATGTAAATTACCAGCAAGACAATTGGGTCAACCAACTACCTTTGGCAATGTAATGTCTGCAAAAAAACTACAAGGCTCAGAGAGCACCAAGAACTCCACAACTACCTTTCATAGAAGTAGCCTATAACAACACAGTGAGCCAAAGTACGGCCTTCACTCCTTTTCGAGTTGCAATGGGCCAAGACTTCGTAGCAATTCCTGAACTTCCAACAGAACCACCTGCAGAACTCTCCCTGGAAGGCTGGATTAGACAACTCTCCAACAGTTGGAGCACCATTCAAAAGGCCTTGCAGGTAGCCAAAGAAGACTACAAAAAATATGTGATTGCAAATGGGACCTGGAGTGGAAGATGTATGTGGGAGATAAAGTTTATTTGTCTACAAAGTACTTGAAATCAACCCAACCCTCCAAAAAATTAGGAATATAGGTCCATTCCCAATTATCCAGGTCATAAATTCTGTAACAGTATGGTTGGACTTGCCAAAGAACCTAAAACAAATTCACCCTGAATTTCATTGCAGTCTTCTGAAGCCTTTTCAAGATTCAGAACAGTGGTACCCCAAACCTAAACCACCACCTCCTATAATGATAGAGGGAGAACAACATTTTGAAGTACATTCCATCCTAGACTCCAGAATCCACAAAAGACAACCACAATACTTAGTTAGATGGAAGCATTTCCCTCCTGCTCAATCAGAGTGGGTGAACAGCAAAAATGTGAAAGCCAAGAAACTGAAAAGAGACTTCCACAATACTTAACCCGATAAACCTAAGTAGAATAGTGAACTGAATGTAATCATATTTTTCATCATATAGCCTATCTCTTTTCTTTTTCAGAGAAATCTTCTTTTCCTATGGGGAAGGCATCTTTCAGGTGGGCAGTATGTCAGAGGCTTGTCCCAGAAACCATAAAATGTTTCTGGTTCTTCTCCTCTGTCATGAAATGTATGGGTGTGTGTGTGTGGATTGATTGCTTCTTGGATTGATTACTGCTTAGGAACAGAGACATTGCCAGCAGACACAGCGAAGATGGGACTGAACTCTTTTGGTGATCGCCTTATCTACAATTAATACCAACCCGAGGAATGCAGCCTGGGAACTGAGTTGTAAAACCGAAAGCAGTTGCAAGGATTCAATTTCAAAAGAAAGGTGGGAAGATGTGATGAGTTTAAGGGAGGGATCCAGGGAATCTCATTCACTTGTATCTTTGAATGGCAAGGGACTATATCTTAATAAAGTTTCCTTCCTAAATGACTTATAGCGAGGATTATTGCTATTGAGATATCTGACCCCATGTTCCTCACAATGTCTCTGAAAGAGATGAGGATATGGCAACAACCAATGGACCAGTGGAAAGCAGAACTTCTCCAGACAAGGAAAGGATGAGAGATCACCTGCTTGTGCTCCAGATGGCTGCTCCTTGCGAGAAGACTTCAGGACAGCAGTTCTCCTATGGGACTGAGTACTGGGAGATGAGGAAAACCATCAAGCTCTCAACTGTGACAGAGCCTTTAAGGATACTAAATTTGTCTAACCTCATTTTCTAATCAATTTTGGATTTATAATTACTGTATTTTAAAGTTAAAAGAGGTCTTCCAAACAACAAGTCTGAAAAAATCTACTTGCTGAGTAAAACTTCATCCCAAAATAGAAGAAAAAATAACTTACAGTTTAAAGAATTTAAGAACATAAAATAGATGGCAAAAAGCTAAATAAGAATTTAACCTAAGAAAGTTTTAAATGGATTAAGGGACCAGATGAATTTGGAATATTAGGACTGTTGCTAAAATATTTGAAAAAATGAGTAAATAAAACAAAACAATATTTTCATGGGAACATGAATTGTTTGGTCTATGAGGAAAGAGTCTATTGGTAGAAAGTTGAAAACAAAGAAACTTGAGATTTTGTGAATACAGAAATGGGATACTAGAGAGACCTAAAGTTCCAGGCAGGAAAGAGAACTGTAAAACTTGCAAAACAACAGATAAAGGTATGATAACTTGAGATATTTCAAAGGATCTTTGAAGAACTGGGAAAGAAACTTGTAACTAAACTCACAGCAAATACCTGCCAATGTATTTCTTGAAGATTTCAAAGAAAGAAGTCAAAGATGTAAAAGATGTAGAAGAGAAAATTCCAAATGATGTAGAAATATTGGAAAATAAAGAAACTGAATTATAAGACAGAGATGATTGTTAGAGTGGAAATACAAATGACAAATCAAGAGATGAAAAATGACCTGGACAAAGACTTGTTATTGGATTTACAAAAGAAGGTTTCTAGAGCCCTGAACAAATCTTTGAGATGGGAGAAAGAAACTCTGAATGGAGATTCAACCCTGCAACAGCAACTTGATGAATTAAAGTTTAAAACTGTTAGAGGCAAAAGGAAGAAATATGAATTTATTGGATCAGGATTAACATAAGAACTATCTTATGTTATTCTGGAAAGACTTTATGGACTTTTTGCTGATAGTTGGACAGAAATGACAATGATTTTTGGATTTGTGATTGGATAAAGGGAGGGAATTATGAGAAGGAGTGGATCTAACCACATAGGGGTGGGAAAATATTAATTTGCTTTTACTTGTTGCATGGAAGATCAGGAATTGCTTCTTTAAATATTCCTTTTTCTATCCTTTCTCTTTTTTCTGTTCTTTTCATTATTTCAGACTTTAGTTTGTATTATTTTAGTCTTGTAAAATTCTTCAGTAAAAAGTATTTTGTAAAAAAGATCCCCCCCCAAAAAAAATCATGGGGAAATTGAAAAACATCCCAGAAGAAGAAAACAGCAGTCATGTAGTTGCCAAAAAACCTGCAGAAATCTGTCTGTTTGCTCAATAAGAACTGAACTTGACTTAAAGCATCCCTACCTTTTGAAGCTGTCAGTTAAGATGAATATAGAAAAAAAAAAAACATAGAAATTACTCAGTTGGGAAAATAATGATGAAAATAGACAAACAAAAATTAAAGGTACCATTAAACTTCAGCATGCGTCTCCCTGCAGTCATAGGATACAAACCTCTCTCCCATCACCTCAATATGCAAATTAACCAATAACAATCAAGGTAATCTGTCGGGGATACCATAGTAGTGGATTCTGCACTGGACAGGGATTGGACTGGATGATCTCCATGGTCCCTTCCAACCCTTCCAATCCATAATTCTATTCTATTCTATTCTATTCTATTCGATTCGATTCGATTATTTTTATTATTTTACAGGACTTATATGACCAGCTTTCCCATATGATGATTCTAGCCAGCTCACAACAATGATTCTTAGATTCTAAGGCTGGTCTGGTCACATCTGCACAATTTTCCCCAAAGCAGATCATGAACCCTGGTGCTGTACCCGGATTGTATGTCTTGAGAGGGAAGGGCTGGGTATCTGGGTTAGGGTCAGGGCACACATCACAGCAGGAAAAGATATGGCCCCCTATGGGGATGGGGAATAAATGGGGGGAGACTAAGGCTACTTCAGTGAGGCCCTGCCCACAAAGGACTTTGGTTTGTATTTACAGGGTTGTCAGCTGACCTGCAGCACAGCGTCTCCCACTGCCTGCAGGCCAGGAGGGCCTCCAAGTGGCTCCTGGTTTATGGACTCACCCCAAATGATATGCCTGCTGTTTTTCAGCAGCAGGTAAGATATTTTTATTCTCCCCAATTTTTGATATATCATTCTTGCATTTGTTCTTGTTTATTCATTCAGTCACTTCCAACTCTTTGTGACTTCATGGACCAGCCCATGCCAGTTTCCTGTCAGTCATCACCACCCCCAGCTCCCCCAGGGACGAGTCTGTCACCTCTAGAATGTCATCCATCCATCTTGCCCTTGGGTGGCCCCTCTTCCTTTTGCCTTCCACTCTTCCTAGAATCAGCACCTTCTCCAGGGTGTCCTGTCTTCTCATTATGTGGCCAAAGTATTTCAGTTTTGCCTTTAATATCATCCCCTCAGGTGAGCAGTCTGGCTTTATTTCCTGGAGGATGGACTGGTTGGATCTTCTTGCAGTCCAAGGCACTCTCAGAATTTTCCTCCAACACCACAGTTCAAAAGCATCGATCTTCCTTCTCTCAGCCTTCCTTATGGTCCAGCTCTCGCAGCCATATGTTACTTCTGGGAATACTATTGCTTTAACTATGCCGACCTTTGTTGTCAGTGTGATGTCTCTGCTCTTAACTATTTTATCGAGATTTGTCATTGCTCTCCTCAAAAAAATTAAACATCTTCTGATTTCCTGGCTGCAATCAGTGTCTGGAGTAATCTTTGTGCCTAGAAATACAAAGTCTATCACTGCCTCTACCTTTTCTCCTTCTATTTGCCAGTTATCAATCAAGCTGGTTGCCATAATCTTGGTTTTTTTTTAGATTTAACTGCAAGCCAGCTTTTGCACTTTCTTCTTTCACCTTCATCATAAGGCTCCTCAGTTCCTCTTTGCTTTCAGCCATCAGAGTGGTATCATCTGCATATCTGAGATTGTTAATGTTAAAAATCCAGTGATTTTAACCCCAGCCTTGGGTTCTTCAAGCCCAGCACATTGCATGATGTGTTCTGCATACAAATTGAATAGGTAGGATGAGAGTATACAACCCTGTCATACTTTTTTCCCAATCTTAAACCAGTCCGTTGTTCTGTGATCTGTTCTTACTGTTGCTACTTGGTCATTATACAGATTCTTCAGGAGGCATACAAGACGACTTGGTATCCTCATACCACTAAGAACTTGCCACAACTTGTTATGGTCCACAGAGTCAAAGGCTTTAGAATAGTCAATAAAAGAGAAATAGATGTTTTTCTGAAACTCCCTGGCTTTTTCCATTATCCATCGGATATTGGCAATTTGGTCCCTAGTTCCTCTGCCTTTTCTAAACCCAGCTTGTACATCTGGCAATTCTCGCTCCATGAATTGCTGAAGTCTACCTTGCAGGATCTTGAGCATTACCTTACTGGCATGTGAAATGAGTGCCACTGTTCGATAGTTTGAACATTCTTTAGTGTTTCCCTTTTTTGGTATGGGGATATAAGTTGATTTTTTTGCAATCTGATGGCCATTCTTGTGTTTTCCAAACTTGCTGTCATATGGCATGCATTTGCTGGCATATAGCATGCATTACCTTGACAGCATCATCTCACAAGATTTTGAACAGTTCAGCTGGGATGCCGTCGTCTCCTGCTGCCTTGTTATTAGTAATGCTTCTTAAGGCCCACTCAACCTCACTCTTCAGGATGTCTGGCTCTAGCTCACTGACCACACCGTCAAAGCTATTCCTGATATTGTTATCCTTCCTATACAGGTCTTCCATATATTCTTGCCACCTTTTCTTGATCTCTTCTTCTTCTGTTAGGTCCTTGCCATCTTTGTTTTGGATCATACCCATTTTTGCCTGGAATTTACCTCCAGTGGTTCTAATTTTCTGGAAGAGGTCTCTTGTCCTTCCTATTCTATTGTCTTCTTCCACTTCTGCGCATTGCTTGTTTAAAAATAATTCCTTATCTCTTCTGGCTAACCTCTGGAATTTTGCATTTAATTGGGCATATCTCCCCCTATTGCTGTTGCCTTTTGCTTTCCTTCTTTCTTGGGCTACTTCTAGTGTCTCAGCAGACATCCACTTTGCCTTCTTGGTGTTCTCTTTCTTTGGGATGTATTTTGTTGCCATCTGCTGAACAGTGTTGCAAACTTCTGTCCATAGTTCTTCCAGGACCCTATCTACTAAGTCCAGTCCCTTAAATCTATTTGGCTGCACTGAAAATCCAGTCTGGAGTATCTGCTGCTTAGTGTAATATTTTTCTTTTTCCTGGTTTTGTAGCAGCTTAAGATGGGGTTTGGAATCACCTGGAATAGCTATCTGGATTTTTAAATCGCACCTTCATCCCTGGCTGCAATCAGAAACGACCAGCTTGCATTAGCTGTCCTCCAGATGAAACAATTAGGTAACTAAATAGATTGGCTGAGGAGGATCTGATGACCGGTTTTACTGTTTCCGTAAACCAAGAGTTGCTGCCTTCATAATAAACAGGAATTTTAGGAGTGCAGTCATTAGCTACATTCCTTGATTTGTTAATTTTTTTTATGTGACTACAGACAATTTTTCCAGTACTACCTTGAATCTTTCACTTAAGCCCTACATTTGTGTCTGATTTATATTTCCACAAAGTGGCATTTGGAACCACCCTGCAATGCAGGCAAGGCTGGGTGTGCCTTGACCATGGCTACATGCCCAGAATGTCTTGGGCCACAGTGAAGACCTGGGCAGCTGTTTCCTACAGCCAAGAGCAGCACTTGAGCTACTGCACAGCCCTCTCCAGCCAAGGGCATCCTTTTCTCTTTGAAATGCATTTTGAACACTAGTGGCCGATTGTCTCTATTCCCCAGCCAAGGGGGAGGCATGCAGAATGCTTGACAGTGGTGTTTTGGGTTGCAATGGCTGCCTCCTAGGGGCACATTCTTTTTCTAAAATTACTTGAAATCTTTATACTTGTACAAAATCATCACTTGCATTTCAGAGGCTTCATTTTTCTCCTGCATATTTTCTCCTCCATCCCCGTCAGAGGAAACTGAAAAAGTATAAGCATGGAACACAAATAGGTGGCTATCATACATGCAAACACACACAGAAAGTGGAGTGTGTGAATGGAACAATCGCTCTAGCTGACTGGGATCTTTGCCCACATTTTATGGAAAATCCTTTCTCATCTCCATCTTAGTCAGCCCTAATCTATAGTGTATTCTGCAGCTTCTGGCACTGGTGTTCTAAGAAACTGTAGAATTTTAAGGTGCTTTGAATTCATTTTCCATGGGAACCTCTTTTCCTTTTGTTAGGTTTATTCCTTCCTTCTTGCCTCTGATGATTTGATTCAAATGCAACAGCAGGAGAAGTAGCTGAACAAAAGGGCCTTTTAGTTTTTTAATGTGTCTTGTAATCTTTTTACTCCAAGGCATGTTTAATGGACTAATTTTTCCAGCTGTTCAAGTGTGTGTGTGTGCATGTGTGTCTGTCTGTGAGGGTGAGGACGAGAAGGAAGGGAGGAAGGTTGCATGATTACAACTATAACTATAGAAGTGCAACCACGATAAATACAAAGTTGTGGAATATTCAGTCTCTGGAGCAGAAGCTGTGTGTGTTCATTTTACTGCAATAGACTTATAAAAATCAACCAACAGGAGATTGTGGTACAGTACCTTAAAGACTAACATATTTATTATGGCATACATTTTCATGGACTGCGGCCTCCCTCAGCAGATGCAGTTTAATTTTAATACACATATTTAAGTGCCTTTCACCACATGGAGGGAGAGCTCAGATGCCACTGGAACAAAGGGATGCAAAACTATGGTGGGGCGGGGGGGGAGAAGGACCCAGAGCTTACTTGAAGCTTGGGGTATTTCCAGCGGATGGAGCCAAGGGATGTTGGTTCAAGGAGAATAGCAGCTGAGATGTATGGAACCCTTGCACTGGAAGAGAACCCAGAGGTCATCTAGTCCCATCTTTGCTCAGTGCTCCCTATATCCTGAGTTTTCACATGGGAGCCCCAGAGTACTCCAGCCCTGCCACTGCTTTCAGGGCTGAGAGATGGAAATTTGACATGAGCTGTGATTTTTTTTAAAAAAAGACGAAAGAAGTATCTCCATTCACTACCATTTAAACAGGAAAGTTAAAATTAAAGCACTATAGTCTATAATAATATCCTTTGTTGTTGTTTATTCATTTAGTCGCTTCCGACTGTTCGTGACTTCATGGACCAGCCCACGCCAGAGCTTCCTGTCGGTCGTCAACACCCCCAGCTCCCCCAGGGACGGGTCCGTCACCTCTAGAATATCATCTATCCACCTTGCCCTTGGTCAGCCCCTCTTCCTTTTGCCCTCCACTCTCCCTAGCATCAGCATCTTCTCCAGGGTGTCCTGTCTTCTCATTATGTGGCCAAAGTATTTCAATCTGGCCTTTAATATTGTTCCCTCAAGTGAGCAGTCTGGCTTAATTTCCTGGAGGATGGACTGGTTTGATCTTCTTGCAGTCCAAGGCACTCTCAGAATTTTCCTCCAACACCACAGTTCAAAAGCATCGATCTTCCTTCTCTCAGCCTTCCTTATGGTCCAGCTCTTGCAGCCATATGTTACTACGGGGAATACCATTGCTTTAACTATGTGGGCCTTTGTTGTCAGTGTGATGTCTCTGCTCTTAACTATTTTATCGAGATTTGTCATTGCTCTTCTTCCAAGGATTAAACGTCTTCTGATTTCCTGACTGCAGTCAGCATCTGCAGTAATCTTTGCACCTAGGAATACAAAGTCTTTCACTGCTTCTACATTTTCTCCCTCTATTTGCCAGTTATCAAGCAAGCTGGTTGCCATAATCTTGGTTTTTTTGAGGTTTAGCTGCAACTTTTGCACTTTCTTCTTTCACCTTCATCATAAGGCTCCTCAGTTCCTCTTCACTTTCAGCCATCAAAGTGGTATCATCTGCATATCTGAGATTGTTAATGTTTCTTCCAGTGATTTTAACTCCAGCCTTGGATTCCTCAAGGCCAGCATGTTGCATGATGTGTTCTGCATACAAGTTGAATAGGTAGGGTGAGAGTATACAGCCCTGCCGTACTCCTTTCCCAATCTTAAACCAGTCCGTTGTTCCGTGGTCTGTTCTTACTGTCGCTACCTGGTCGTTATACAGATTCTTCAGGAGGCATACAAGATGACTTGGTATCCCCATACCACTAAGAACTTGCCACAATTTGTTATGGTCCACACAGTCAAAGGCTTTAGAATAGTCAATAAAACAGAAATAGATGTTTTTCTGAAACTCCCTGGCTTTTTCCATTATCCAGCGGATATTGGCAATTTGGTCTCTAGTTCCTCTGCCTTTTCTAAACCCAGCTTGTACATCTGGCAATTCTCGCTCCATGAACTGCTGAAGTCTACCTTGCAGGATCTTGAGCATTACCTTACTGGCATGTGAAATGAGTGCCACTGTTCAATAGTTTGAACATTCTTTAGTGTTCCCCTTTTTTGGTATGGGGATATAAGTTGATTTTTTTCCAATCTGATGGCCATTCTTGTGTTTTCCAAATTTGCTGGCATATAGCATGCATTACCTTGACAGCATCATCTTGCCAGATTTTGAACAGTTCAGCTGGGATGCCGTCGTCTCCTGCTGCCTTGTTATTAGCAATGCTTCTTAAGGCCCACTCAACCTCACTCTTCAGGATGTCTGGCTCTAGCTCACTGACCACACCATCAAAGCTATCCCCGATATTGTTATCCTTCCTATACAGGTCTTCCATATATTCTTGCCACCTTTTCTTGATCTCTTCTTCTTCTGTTAGGTCCTTGCCATCTTTGTTTTTGATCATACCCATTTTGGCCTGGAATTTACCTCCGATGTTTCTAATTTTCTGGAAGAGGTCTCTTGTCCTTCCTATTCTATTGTCTTCTTCCACTTCCGCACATTGCTTGTTTAAAAATAAATCCTTATCTCTTCTGGCTAACCTCTGGAATTTTGCATTTAATTGGGCATATCAGCCCCTATCACTGTTGCCTTTTGCTTTCCTTCTTTCTTGGGCTACTTCTAGTGTCTCAGCAGACAGCCATTTTGCCTTCTTGGTTTTCTCTTTCTTTGGGATGTATTTTGTTGCCGCCTCCTGAACAATGTGGCGAACTTCTGTCCAGAGTTCTTCCGGGACCCTATCTACTAAGTCCAGTCCCTCAGCCTATGTCCTCCTTCATTTTGTTCTCCCAGGCCATACTTACCTTTAATTCAAGGTGTCATTTGACTGCCCACCTTAGCATTCCAGTCTCCTGTGATGAAAATAACATCTCTTTTAGGCATGTTGTCCAGTAGGTGCTGCAGATCCTCATAGAACTGCTCTACTTCAGCTTCTTCAGCATTTGTGGTTGGGGCGTATATTTTGATCACTGTGAGGTTAGACGGCTTGCCCTGAATTCGAATTGAGATAATTCTGTCATTTTTTGGATTGTATCCAAGCACTGCTTTAGCCACTTTACTATTAATTATGAAGGCTACTCCATTTCTTCGGTGGTCCTCTTGTCCACAGTAGTAGATCTGGTGGTCATTTGATGTGAAGTGGCCCATTCCCGTCCATTTCAGTTCACTGATGCCCAAAATGTCTATCTTTAATCTTGACATCTCACCAATAACCACATCCAATTTGCCCTGGCTCATAGATCTTACATTCCAGGTTCCAATGGTGTGTTGATCCTTAGAACATCAGATTCGCCGTTTACCACCAGCACCGTCGGCCGCTAGCCGTCCTTTCGGCTTTGAGCTAGCTGCGTCATCACGTCTGGGGCTAGTTGAACTCGTCCTCTGTTCCTCCCCAGTAGCATTTTGACCATCTTCCGACCTGGGGGTCTCATCTTCCGATGGTATACTGACATATCTCTGGTTGTACTGATCCATTGAGTTTTCACAGCAAGAATACTGGGGTGGGTTGCCATTACCTTCCCCAGGGATCGCATTTAGTCTGACCTCTCTGTCATGACCTTCCCGTCTTGGGTGGCCCTTCACGGTTTAGCTCATGGCATCATTGAGGTGCTCAAGCTCCAGCACCATGACAAGGTAACGATTCTTTGCTGAAGATAATAATATCCTATTTTTCTTAAAAGCAGCACTTGAGACTATAACATTATAACAACACTCTAGTGTTAAAATAGTAAAATATCTTTGGATATATTCACAAATATCTTTGGATTTCACATCTATATATGCTTGTAAAGTACTTGAGCTCTATTTAAAAGCTTTTAAAAAAAAAAAAGTAAAGTAATGATCATATGCTTTCACCACACTGATGAGCCATGATAGGTTGTTGTCCACAACAAGAACAAGACCAGACCTTTTTAAAAACACAGATGCACCCAAGATTAAGGTGGTTTGTTAAATTTATATTTCCTCCAATCATCTCAACCCATGGCAGCTTACAACATAAATTACACCTCAGCTTCTACTGTAAAGAATAGCTCACCTCCCAAAACCCATTATAACATAACTAAATCAACAACTAATCAAAGCAATCAATCCAGATGGAATGCCCAAAGTTCAATCTTTGCTAACTTCCAGGAGACTATCCCGAGTTGTTCTTATCCAGTTGTAGTTGCTCAAGCTGTCCTAATGAGCCTTGACTGCTTTATCCATGTGAGTTGTGAAAAATCTTCAGAAATGGAGATCCAAGGGCTCTGCCTGATCCCAGCCTGTCCTCAGGAGTAGCTAATCTTATCAGTTTTCTCTGCAGCTGATGGATGGACTGTTCATGTTCTTTCCAGGTCCAGGTCCAGCTGCCCACACCTTTCTTCAAAATCTTCTTGCCCTCTTCTTATCAAGGAGAAGAGAGTTCACTTTTTAGTGGTTGTTCTTCAACACAGCAGGTACAGCTCTCACTTCATTTCAGCACAAGGTTATAGCAATTTCCAAACCTTCAGTGAATTCCCAAATATAACTAAGCCCTGTGTCACAAAGGGTTTCCTTTAGCTTTGCGAGAGGGCCTTGTCAACACTTAATACAATACATTTATAGCTGTTTGTATTCATAACTGTCTTCAGAATCTTTATCAGTCGGGGAACTGCCATTACAATCTCAGAATTGGAAAGGACCTCACCTGTTCCCCCAATGCAAGTCCAGAAGGAGCTACTTGGAGGCCAGACTTTAGCCATTTCCCCATCTGACCCACTGGGACTCCTGGCTTCTGCTGTGGCCTGGCTGTAGCCTCCATTTATTGGCTGAGGGCATGACAAGAGAATAGTCCAAGGCTGCTCTTGTCAGTGAGCAAAGGCCACTACACCGCTGGTTTCTTTATCCAAACAACGGCAGCACCTGTGGTGTTCAGTTTGCTTCCTTTGTCCTGCAGAGGGGCCCAAGCTTTTTCTAGTGTCTATGATACCGCAGGGATGATA
Source organism: Candoia aspera (assembly GCF_035149785.1). NCBI lineage: Eukaryota > Metazoa > Chordata > Lepidosauria > Squamata > Candoiidae > Candoia > Candoia aspera. The sequence goes on from NC_086164.1 coordinate 22,960,408, forward strand.
TTTGGAGCTTTATTTTGACCACTGCCAATATTCCCTATCTTAGATGGTGTTTATTTTCACAGCTGACACACACTAGGTCAACATTTTTATTGAGCTGTCCACCATGATCCTCTTTGCAATTTACACTGCCAATTTTGTGTACACAAACACAGATAGATTAAATGAACAGTACAAGGCCTTTTTTTCCTTCCTTCCTTCCTTCCTTCCTTCCTTCCTTCCTTCCTTCCTTCCTTCCTTCCTTCCTTCCTTCCTTCCTTCCTTCCTTCCCTAATAGTAAAGGTAAAGGTTTCCCTTGACATTAAGTCCAGTCGTGTCCGACTCTAGGGGGCGGTGCTCATCTCCGTCTCAAAGCTGAAGAGCCGGCGTTTGTCTGTAGACACTTCCGTGGTCATGTGGCCGGCATGACTAAATGGAACACCGTTACCTGCCCACCGAAGCGATACCTATTAATCTACTCACATTTCTTGTTTTCAAACTTCTAGGTTGGCAGTTCTTATCCTTCCCTAATACTACTGCTGATATTAGTTCCTCCTGCAAGAAAGTTGCAAGCTACTCCTGGACTGTAAAGAACTTCCTCTTGTCTGCAGATGATGTTGTTTTTGCTACAGATGAATTTGCCTGGATGTCAAATTTGCTATTATCCCCTAGGATTGGTTTTTTGCCTGCTTCACTCAGAGTGGATTCCATAAATGAATAAAAGGCCATTGCTGCTGCTGCCACTGCTCATCTCTGACCAACAAGGTTATAACCTCTCCTTTTCTTCTTGACTGCCTCCTCCCCATTTCTCCACTGGATTACAATCAACCACATTCCTACTCCGATGATGCTGATGTTGATGATGATGATGATGATGATTTTCCTAGCCACTCCTTGATACACTTTCCCCTTTCCATATGGACCCAGGAGGAAGTAGTTAGAGGCAGCTGCAGCAGCTAATGCTGAAACCAAAGTGCTCTGAACAGTGGAGGTGGTGGACATTCCATCTCCACTCTCTTGCCTGACCATGGAATGACATCATTGTTGATATTTGTTAGTCAGCAAGGACTCACAAGGGTGTGATGCACCCCATTAATAGGGGCAGCCTGATGCTTCCCAATGTTTCTGTGCAAGTTATACTATTTCTCATTGCTGCTCCTGGATTTGTGTCTGAAGTATCTTTCCTTGAATTTAGTTTGACTAAGCTACCTATTGCTTAGGTCGACTATCTCCTCATTCCATTCCTGATGGAGGAAGCATCTGAGAAAAATGTATAGCCCTCTTCAGAGCTCAACAGAGAAAACAAGACAGATCTTCCATAAAGGAAAAGATATAAAGCCCTCATTTTTGGTAAAACCTGAGCCTTCCCTCTTCTGAGAGGATTTTGAAAAGCAATCAGGCTGTTCCCCAGGCCAGAATGCTTCTCTGCAGGACCATCCCCACCATCTCCCTGCTGGGCCTCTCAAACCCCTGGCTGGTCAGCTCCAGAGGGCAAAGGAAAGCCTTGGTGCCTCCCAGGTGCCATCAGCCTCAGCACACATGGAGGGGATCCATATTTCAAAGCTGTGGTTTTAAACCAAATGTCCACTTTTCTGCCCCTTAATGGAGAATAGAAAGTTATGATAAAAATCTGACCCAGAGCCAAGAGGGAAAAGCCATTCCATGCTTGCTAGGGACATCATTCCGGCCAAGAAGGTCCTGGTTTCCCTGGGCTTCCTTGACAATATCTGCAAGAGAGCAGGGCAGTTTACATGTGACTGAGGCTTCATCCACCTGGGCAGAAGGATGAGTGTTTCCAAGTACAGCAGAGAATCTGCTCTCACTGCTGAACACCGCCATTTGGAACTCCCTCTTTCCAAGGGCTGATGCGACTGCAAGGTGTGTTTTCATCACCGCAGCATGGTCACTTTTGTCTCTTTGTACTTGATTTCAAGGGTCAGCAGATGGCAACTGGGGGACATACTCAACTGTGGAAGCATGCCTCTTTATCCTGTACTTGACAATCTGAAGATGAATGCACAACCCATCTAGTATGTATTTGCCTGGACACAAGTGCAGGGCAGTTGTTGCGGAGGTCCACATGCCACTCTCTTCCCTTCTGGGTTTGCCCATTGCCCACAGCTCAGCTGATGCCCTGCGCATGTGCAGAGTGGCAGCAGGCCATTTCAGGGGCGAAGACATGGAGCAATGAGGGGAACTGTCCCCTGGGCCATATCCGCCCTTGGCAGCAGATTCCTCTGTGGAAAATGGGGATGAGGCAAATGAGGTTTCTCATCCAGACTTGGTCTAAAAACACAACAAAGAATGCCTCAGCATCTCCAAAATTCTGATGGGATAAAAAGCAATGGAAACACAAGCCATAATGTGACAAGTTCTGAGTCACACCTGAATTTGCACCAGGATTTTGCCCAGCCCCAAAGGATCCGGCTGGGCTTTTCTCTTCCAAATATAATGGCAGGGGCTAAAAGCTGGACCTAGCCTCTGATCTCATCACTTAGCCAAGATGCCAAAGGACTCTGCCGTTTCTACGTGCAATTAGCTAACAGCGGCTCAGTAAATATTTCATATTTACAGCAAAAGCCTGTTAAATTTTTTATTAAGTTAAACTTGCTCATGAATGTTTTACTGAGGTGATCTCTTCTGTTGAATGATGAGTTGAACAGGAATTGGGTGGGGGGGATTCTGGCAATTGTTGCCTGATGTTGGGATGGACATCATCCCCTTCCTTTAGTGCCAGATAATTTTGCTTGCTTGTGAGACTCTCTTTCCAGAGATGCTCTGGGCAGAACTCAGGGCTGCCTGCATTCCTATGCCTGCCCCCACCCCTTTGTTACAGCAGTCACTCACTGGCCTCTTTTATAAGATCTGGACTGGCAGGCCAAAGAGAGCTCCCCTCTTCTGATCTGCTTGTCTCCGTCCTCACCCAGCATTTGTCATGTAGCAAGGAAGTGGCTCAGGTCATCAGCCTCTCACTCCAGAGCAGAACATGGCCCCACAGCAAAAGTGCACCAAGTGGCCAAGAAGGAAATTGGCCAGACTGACCCCGCAGTTTGCTTTGCATTTGTTCCCTCCAGGAGCTCAGCCCTTCCTTCTCCATCCCAACCTCCATGAGGATCTTTCCTGAGGGTTTTCTCTAGATCTTTCCACCGAGGCCTATGGGCACCTTGGTCACTCCAGCAGGTGCAAAAGACAGGACAAGGGCTGAAGGGACCTCTGGGTCAACCAAGTATGGGAGGAATGAGGGGAAAGTCTTGGGGAGCCATCTCACAAGAGGACCCAGCTGTGAGGCCAGGCTCATGGATTCCTCCAGCTGTACTCTCCTGGAATTGCCGTAGGCCAGTGTGCGGAGTGTGGGGTCAGATATCTCAATAGCAAGAAATCTCACTGCAAGCCATTCAGGTCCCAGGAAAGATTTTCTTTATTAAGATACAGTCCCTGTCCATTCAAAGACTCAAGTGAATCAAATTCCCTGGATCCCTCCCCTTTAGCTTATCCTGTTTCCCACCTTTCATTTGAAATTGAAGATTGATAACTGCTTTTGGTTACAACTTCATTCCTGGCTGCATTCCTCAGGCTGGTGTCAGTTTTCAGTTAGAGCGATAGCCCAAACATTGAGTCTTATCTCAGCCATGTCAGTTGGTGCTGTTTCTGTTCTCAGCAGCAATCAATCCCTCCCCTCCCTCCTCTACAATTCATGACAGAGGAGACAAACCAGAAACATTCAATGGTTTCTGGGACAAGCCTCTGACAGCCAGGAGGAGGGGTGCAAAATTTCTGCTTGCAGGGCCATCCCTCCCATCGGCTGCGCCCCTGTGCAGGGTCCACACAAGCACCCCTGGGAACAGCAGCTAAAGATTGCATGGAGGACAGCGAGCATACTTTATCTCACTGGGGCTTCAGCCTATGCCAAGGCTTAGTTGCTGGACCACCACAATGCCCTCAGCATTAAAGCAGCCAACCAATTGTGGATGAGGAGCCATCCGTTTCTCTCCCCACACCACCAGAAGGCTTTTTCCCTTTCTGAAGCTTCCTCTTTGGGAAAGGCTGGGGAGCCCAGACCTGCGAGAAGCCATCGACTCAGGGCCCCTCACAGTCCCCTTAGCAGTAGTCCTCCAAAGCGCTGCCCTCCAGTTGGGTGGGGACAACAACGGCGGGGTGGGGGGGAGGGGAGAGATTGCACACAGAGCCCATCCCTTCCTTTGGGAACAGCCAAGTTGGCCAACACGAGATGGGAGCCTTTGCCGTGGCTGTTCACCCTTATGAAATGACCTCCCTCTCAACTCCGGGAACTGGACGCAGTACTTTGACAGTCTGTGAGGGAGACTCCTCACCTTGTGGGCCACTGGCTTCATAGCCAAGTTGCTTTTACTGTTAGAAAAGTTTTCCTATGTTCTATTGGTTGTGTATTACTCCAGAAATTATTGCCAAAATAGACCATGCATTCTCTAAAAATTGCTGTAAATGCAAAAAATCAGTTTGGATCTTTTTAAAAAAGAATTGATGGCAATGCTGTAAAGCCCAACACTCCTGTAAAACTATTGATAATAGAATGGAACAAATTTTAAAAGTGGATTTTTCTTTCCAGACTTTTAAAAAATTAAATATTACTAAAGCATGCATTCTCACCAAGTATACTGAACTGGCTTTAAACATAGTAACAGCTGCTAGGATTCTCTATGCTTCTCATCAGAAATTATAAACAATTCTTTCCATAGAAGAATGGCAAATTAAGTTATGGGATTATGCATCAATGTCAAAACTAATTTCATATTTGAAAAATACATCTGATACAGAATTTACAGTAATTCAATGTGGAAACCATTTTTGGATTGTAAATGGGTTTATATTACATCCAAAGTTAGAGTTTCTCCTAATAAAGAATATAATATTTAATCTTTTTATGATTTATTAAATTTGCAAATTTTCTTAGATACAGCAGAGATTATTGCAATTTTTTTTAATTTTTGTTTATAATTTATAATTTGAGTTATATTGGTTGTAGTTTTTAATCATTGCATAAAGTTGTTGTTTATTCGTTTAGTCACTTCCGACTCTTCGTGACTTCATGGACCAGCCCACGCCAGAGCTTCCTGTCGGTCGTCAACACCCCCAGCTCCCCCAGGGATGAGTCCGTCACCTCTAGAATATCATCCATCCACCTTGCCCTTGTCGGCCCCTCTTCCTTTTGCCTTCCACTCTCCCTAGCATCAGCATCTTCTCCAGGGTGTCCTGTCTTCTCATTATGTGGCCAACGTATTTCAGTTTGGCCTTTAATATCATTCCCTCAAGTGAGCAGTCTGGCTTTATTTCCTGGAGGATGGACTGGTTTGATCTTCTTGCAGTCCAAGGCACTCTCAGAATTTTCCTCCAACACCACAGTTCAAAAGCATCGATCTTCCTTCTCTCAGCCTTCCTTATGGTCCAGCTCTCGCAGCCATATGTTACTACAGGGAACACCATTGCTTTAACTATGCGGGTCTTTGTTGTCAGTGTGATGTCTCTGCTCTTAACTATTTTATCGAGATTTGTCATTGCTCTTCTCCCAAGGATTAAGCGTCTTCTGATTTCCTGACTGCAGTCAGCATCTGAAGTAATCTTTGCACCTAGGAATACAAAGTCTTTCACTGCTTCTACATTTTCTCCCTCTATCTGCCAGTTATTAATCAAGCTGGTTGCCATAATCTTGGTTTTTTTGAGGTTTAGCTGCAAACCAGCTTTTGCACTTTCTTCTTTCACCTTCATCATAAGGCTCCTCAGTTCCTCTTCACTTTCAGCCATCAAAGTGGTATCATCTGCATATCTGAGATTGTTAATGTTTCTTCCAGTGATTTTAACTCCAGCCTTGGATTCCTCAAGGCCAGCTTGTCGCATGATGTGTTCTGCATACAAGTTGAATAGGTAGGGTGAGAGGATACAGCCCTGCCGTATACGAAACTCCTTTCCCAATCTTAAACCAGTCCATTGTTCCGTGGTCTGTTCTTATTGTTGCTACTTGGTCGTTATACAGATTCTTCAGGAGGCATACAAGATGACTTGGTATCCCCATACCACTAAGAACTTGCCACAATTTGTTATGGTCCACACAGTCAAAGGCTTTAGAATAGTCAATAAAACAGAAATAGATGTTTTTCTGAAACTCCCTGGCTTTTTCCATTATCCAGCGGATATTGGCAATTTGGTCTCTAGTTCCTCTGCCTTTTCTAAACCCAGCTTGTACATCTGGCAATTCTCGCTCCATGAACTGCTGAAGTCTACCTTGCAGGATCTTGAGCATTACCTTACTGGCATGCGAAATGAGTGCCACTGTTTGATAGTTTGAACGTTCTTTAGTGTTTCCCTTTTTTGGTATGGGGATATAAGTTGATTTTTTCCAATCTGATGGCCATTCTTGTGTTTTCCAAATTTGCTGGCATATAGCATGCATTACCTTGACAGCATCATCTTGCCAGATTTTGAACAGTTCAGCTGGGATGCCGTCGTCTCCTGCTGCCTTGTTATTAGCAATGCTTCTTAAGGCCCACTCAACCTCACTCTTCAGGATGTCTGGCTCTAGCTCACTGACCACACCATCAAAGCTATCCCCGATATTGTTATCCTTCCTATACAGGTCTTCTGTATATTCTTGCCACCATTTCTTGATCTCTTCTTCTTCTGTTAGGTCCTTGCCATCTTTGTTTTGGATCATACCCATTTTTGCCTGGAATTTACCTCCAATGTTTCTAATTTTCTGGAAGAGGTCTCTCGTCCTTCCTATTCTATTGTCTTCTTCCACTTCCGTGCATTGCTTGTTTAAAAATAATTCCTTATCTCTTCTGGCTAACCTCTGGAATTTTGCCTTTAATTGGGCATATCTCCGGCTATCACTGTTGCCTTTTGCTTTCCTTCTTTCTTGGGCTACTTCTAGTGTCTCAGCAGACAGCCATTGTGCCTTCTTGGTTTTCTCTTTCTTTGGAATGTATTTTGTTGCCGCCTCCTGAACAATGCTGCCAACTTCTGTCCAGAGTTCTTCCAGGACCCTATCTACTAAGTCCAGTCCCTTAAAGCTATTCTTCACCTCCACTGCATATTCCTTAGGAATATTAGTGAGCTCATATCTAGCTGATCTGTGGGTCTTCCCTAATCTCTTTAGTCTGATCCTAAATTGTGCAAGAAGAAGTTCGTGATCTGAACTACAGTCAGCTCCAGGCCTTGTTTTTACTGACTGTACAGATGTCCGCCACCTTTGGCTGCAAAGGATGTAATCAATCTGATTTTGGTGTTGTCCATCGGGGGAAGTCCATGTATAAAGCTGTCTCTTAGGTTGTTGGAAGAGAGTGTTTGTTATGCAGAGTGAATTGTCTTGGCAAAATTCTATCAGCCTATGTCCTGCTTCATTTTGTTCTCCCAGGCCATACTTACCTTTAATTCAAGGTGTCATTTGACTGCCCACCTTAGCATTCCAGTCTCCTGTGATGAAAATAACATCTCTTTTAGGCGTGTTGTCCAGTAGGTGCTGCAGATCCTCATAGAACTGCTCTACTTCAGCTTCTTCAGCATTTGTGTTTGGGGCGTATATTTGGATCACTGTGAGGTTAGATGGCTTGCCCTGAATTTGAATTGAGATCATTCTATCATGTTTTGGATTGTATCCAAGCACTGCTTTAGCCACTTTACTATTAATTATGAAGGCTACTCCATTTCTTCGGTGGTCCTCTTGTCCACAGTAGTAGATCTTGTGGTCATTTGATGTGAAGTGGCCCATTCCAGTCCATTTCAGTTCACTGATGCCCAGAATGTCTATCTTTAATCTTGACATCTCACCAATAACCACATCCAATTTGCCCTGGCTCATAGATCTTACATTCCAGGTTCCAATGGTGTGTTGATCCTTAGAACATCGCATTCGCCGTTTACCACCAGCACCGTCAGCCGCTAGCCATCCTTTCGGCTTTGAGCTAGCTGCCTCATCACCTCTGGGGCTAGTTGAGCTCATCCTCTGTTCCTCCCCAGTAGCATTTTGACCATCTTCCGACCTGGGGGTCTCATCTTCCGATGGTATACTGACATATCTCTGGTTGTACTGATCCATTTAGTTTTCACGGCAAGAATACTGGGGTGGGTTGCCATTACCTTCCCCAGGGATTGCATTTAGTCTGACCTCTCTGTCATGACCTTCCCATCTTGCGTGGCCCTTCACGGTTTAGCTCATGGCATCATTGAGGTGCTCAAGCTCCAGCACCATGACAAGGTAACGATCCTTTGCTGAAGTCATTGCATAATAACACAATGTTAATATTAGCTTCTTTTAAAGCTAACTTATTGATGTAAGATATATGTAGTATTTATTTTAACAAATCAACCCAGAAGTCTCACTCAAGGCCCAAATGACCAGGCTCAGATTATCCTACTTCAGACACCATATGCAAAGACCTAGTTGTCTGGAGAAGGCTCTGATGCTGGGAAAGGTGGAAGGAAGGAGGAGGATGGCCAGCAGCAAGGTGGAGGGTCTCAGTTACAAGGGTGATGGGGACGCCATTGGAAGACCTCGAAGACCAGCTTAGGGACAGATCATCATGGAGAAAATCTATCTTTGTGGTCTCTACTGTCAACATTAATTTGATGGCACATAATCAATTAATTAATCAATCAATGAAGAATTCATGTTGATTAATTTAGCTAATTTTTGAATGTTTGTAAATCTCTATTTCTTTTTTGTTCTTTTTATTTTTCTCTTGTTTTTACATTGTATGTATAAATCTATTAGCCAAACAAAAAAGGAACTTTTGTCTAAGATTCACCTGGAATTTGCCTTCTAAAACATAAGTCTTTTTATGTCCTGCACTCTGGAAGATGGAGAACAGATCTTGACCTTTTTAAATATTTGGAAAAAGCCTTTTAAATATTTGAAGAGAGTTATTATGTTCCCTTGGTTTTCTCTTCTCAAGGCTAAACTCACTCACATCCTTCAGGGAATTTTCATAGAATTGGTGCCTTTCTCTGAACCTGTTCCAGCTGTCTCAGGCATTTTGCTGCTGTGGTTCAGAACATTGCCATCACAAATGTGGTTGTCTGGACTCTCAGCATCATCCTAGCTATAAAGCAGCTTTGTACTGAAGTGCACCATCCACCTGTGGGTGTGTCTTCACCTCTCCTCTGGCATGAAAATGCACAAATCAGGGTGCTACAATGCGGAAAGGCAGGCAGCTACATCTACCCTAACATTCTTTCTGGTTTGAACCATTGCACCTCTGCCCCATAGCTTTGGACAAATTTGCCTTCTCCTTCTGTTTTATGGGGCCAAAGATTTAAACATTCAACAAGGAGGTGAAATGAACTAGATTGGTGATAGAAAGCCATCCAAAATGACTAGTCACTTCCTGGCGTCCTTTCTAGGTTTCTCAACTCTCTACTTCATCACTTTTCCAAACCCCTCTTTTTCTGGCAGGTGTGGTGCTCATGTGAATGCTTAGTTGGGGAGGGGGAGAAAGAAGTATGTTGGGAGAAGGAACAGACCTATACACTTTGATTTTAAAAAGTAGGGAGCAGAGAAAGGATCTTGGCCCACCACTTTAATTGAGAAGGCACATTCTGGAAGACAAGGCACAGCAGCAGATTACCAGAGGGAGGGGGCATGGCCACAGCTGTGAATACAACCAGCTTCTGGCAACCCCAAGAAACAGGTTGCCTCAGCTGCCTGGAAAGCCGCTGCAAAGTGATGTAGATTTTGTACATCTTGTTCCTGGGATAGAACCTTGTCAGTCTAAGCAAGAAAAGCCTCTACTCAAGGAGACAGCAAAGGGCTGACTGAACTCTGGGCCAGGAACTAGGGGAGATCAGCACTGTGAGATCAAGGAGGAACATTGGGGTATCTGTTGCTCGTTTAGACTGAAAGGGAGAAAAAGGCCACTGTAGACAGGGGAAGGGTGGCTTTTGGGGAGAGGACATGTCTCCATGCCTGCCAGGATGTCTTCCAAGAGAGTGGCACAGCAGGCATAGAGACAAGGCCAGACTGTGGAATGGGGGTGGGGGGCTTTGTTGCAATTGCTTTAAGACAAAGCAAGCATCCCTGCCAGCTCTGGGGAGAGGGGAGATTTGAAGGCCACTTCCTTGTGGTGGCTAAACTCCCTGAAAGGTAGGATAGAGAAGAAAAGGGGGAACTGAGGAAGGGGGGCTTGCTAAGGAAGCTGCATCCCCAGAAGGAAATGCTACTCTGCCATGGGCTCTGCTGCAGGCAGAAGAAGGGAAGAGGCTGACCCAGGACTGGGACATTAAGGCTGGCCAGCCTCCTCCTCCATCACGTGCCCCTCTTTGGGTTCTGCTCCCCTTGGGGCCTCGCCTGACTCTGGTCCTCCTTTCCGGCAAAAAAAAAAAAAAACCCTGGCCAAAGGGATTGCACTGAGCCTTCACAACACTGAAGGCACTAGCTGGCACCTGAGGCAGGAAAGGAAAGGAAAGGAAAGGAAAGGAAAGGAAAGGAAAGGAAAGGAAAGGAAAGGAAAGGAAAGGAAAGGAAAGGAAAGGAAAGGAAAGGAAAGGAAAGGAAAGGAAAGGAAAGGAAAGGAAAGGAAAGGAAAGGAAAGGAAAGGAAAGGAAAGGAAAGGAAAGGAAAGGAGGTGGGAGCAAAAGCATCTGTCCCCTTGGAGAACCCAGGCTTGTTTCTCAGCATAATCTTGCCGGGAGGGTTGCTTAGCAACCAGCTCTGGCCTGCTGTACATCCTCAGCCCTCTTCCTCTTACCAGCCTCCCACCCAAGGCTTCGCTCAACCAAGTCACCATCGGAAGCCATTTGCCAGGCCCTTGGTTCTCCTCTGCAGTCACCCCATCTCTTGAGCCCAGCATCTGCCCATCTTCCGAGAGGAGCTTGCCCTTGGCAGAAGGCCAATGCCGGGGGGCCTGGAGGTGGCATTCTCCACCAGCCAAAGGGGGTGCTGCTTGGAACTGGGGGTGGTGACAGGGCTGGCAAGGGAATCCTGCAGAGGACAGCAGCCCCATCCATGCTGGATCCAAGGGAACTCCTCCTTGTGGCCATTGGTCAAGAGAATAGAGTAGATAGCCTGTTGGCTGAAATTAGAAACCTTCAGTAAAAGTACAGAAAAGGTCTCTACATAAAGACAGTAAAGAAAATGCAAAATATATGTAAGTAGTGAGGCAATAAGGAGGTGCAGGAGAGGTGCTAAAATGCTTCAATCCAATTCAGTAAGTTACAATGCCACTTGGTATTGATTCACTATCAAATTCTGTATTGTAATGCCTTAAGTAATACAATTGTTCAGTGCTAATACTATTTTAATATGCCACTATTTTAATATACTACTTAACTTTTAAAATTGGAAATACTAAAATATTTAAAGTTAGAAGTTATTGATTAATCAGACAGTTTATCAAATTATTTGTTAAATTTACAAGTCATTGCCACTAATAGGCTTTCACTAATTCAATAGAATAATGTAATGTAATGTAATAATATTATATTATATTATATTATATTATATTATATTATATTATATTATATTATAATGATATAATACAATAATACAATACAATAATAATATAATTTCCAAAATATTTGTCTAACTAAATGTGGTGCTTTGTAAAGGATCTCTGTATTCTGTATACATAATTTTGCTACTTGCCAAGTAATATTTGAAAATACCATCTGGCATGTTCAGAATATTTTGCACCCAGGGGTGGGCAAAGTCCCATGAGTACCTGTGCACAGCATGTGGGCAAGGGTTTATAACACCCCATCCTCACAGGAGCAGAGTCTTTCATTCAGTGAGGATCACCTTCTATTCATTGTAGACTGTGATGTTTGGAAATCTTGAGACTTAGAACTTAAGCCCATTCAGGGAAGACAATGTACAGTTATATACTGTATTTCATGACATGACTGAAAGCCTCACTAAGAGAAAACACCCACACCCAAGTGATTTCTCTGAAGCAACTTCAACAGAAGACCTCCTGGGTCATATCCATCATCTTGTAGGGGTGGCAGACTCAGGAATAAGAACCATTTGGATTTTTGGAGAGATCTTTATTGCTAGTCCGGTAATGTAATAGAACCTTGAAAGCCCATCAAAGCAATTCTCCAGAATACCAAGTGTAATTAAGGCATGAATCTTGCTCATATTTTTCCCTCCCTTGGACTATGGAATCTTTCCTGTAATGGTCCAGCTCCCTCCTATACTGACTTTGCTCCCCTCTCTGTGTTTCCGAGGTTTGTTAGACAGTCACCTCCAGTTCCACTCCCCCTTCCCCAACAACAGACCCTCCCTCCCCATCCCACAAAGGCAGGCCAGTGAACAGACAAATCTGAAAGGGACTTTCAGACCCTGTCAAAAATGAACTCTTCCCAGTCCAAAACCACTCCTGCCTTTGTCCAAAGTCTGAAGAGGCAGGAGGGAGTTCAGGAGGACAAGGATTGCAAATTTCTGCTGGAACTGGCAAACCAATTGGGGTGTGTACACATCTGCTGCCCCTTTCCACAATCTCTCCATCCCAGTATGTCCCTTCCAGTTAGATTAAATACTCCAACTTCTCCCTGTACTAGCTCTGCTCCCTCTCTGTGTTCCTAAGATCTGTTAGATGTGCTAGTACAAGGGGCAAAAACCTAGTGAGAAACCAAGAAGGAGCACATCTACTGTACCAGGAGGAATCAAAGAAATGAATGAATCAGAACAAGGGCAGTTTCAGTAGCCTTGTGAAGTAACTTTTGAATTCTTCCTTACTGAGAAGGAGTAGATATGATATAGGAGGGGTACATTAAGCTTGCCACAGCAATTTGGCCTGAAACAGCTGCTCCCAACCATTATAAGAATCATCTAAATTATCCCTCTTTACCTTTGTCAGCCCTCCCAGGTGGACCAGACAGGAAACACAACCAGATGAGCTAATTCTACTTTATTGTAAGGCTACATTAACAGAATCCTGCAAGTCTGAAAGTACAAATCTCCCGCTGTCCCTTTTGCTGCCTGTTCAATTAGGGCAGATCCTTCCTAAGTTCCTTTCTCTGACTATTAAGCAGCTATGGGCTCCTCCCTCTCTTATCTGATTTTTCCCTAGGCAGCATCACTTCCCCTTGTCCCTCAAGATTATTCCCACATTCCATTACAACCTAGAATACAGCTGGATAGGTTCCAAAACATGACAGTTTTGAGTTATGTCCAAATAGTATATGTGGAGTAGATGTGCTGATTGGGAAAATAGGATAGCTATTAACCACTCTCAAGGAAGGAGGGTGGGGCCATGCCAAGTGACAAAAATAGAAGGACTAAAAGAGGACTGGGGCTATTCATGCAAATAAGGTTGTAGTCAAAGTTCCTATGCTCCGATTCTGTGCCATTTATGTTGGTTTGGCCTTACTTAAATGTAAGCATTGAAGTGGAGTTTTAATTAATATGTACTTACCACCCCAACACTTATGTATACCGATCAAACAACCGTGGGCAGAAATGGATAAATACATTGTATGGACACAAAAAAGAAACCTGGAGGCAGCACAAACTCCATTCATGCAAAATGATCCCTGGTTCTTCTCTACTGTCTTCCTGTTTATGCTGGGGAGTACATTTTTTCTGTTTCTGGTATGGTCCTGCTGCTATGGTTTCATCTGAATCCACTGAGTAGAGGCAGAAGAGGTAGACCAGATGGTCATCAGCCTGCAGAGCTTTAAGTGATCATGACCCTGAGCAGACAGGGCCTACTCCAGACAGTGAGAACCCAGATTTTGGCAGAGCACCTAGTCCAATAACATTGGGTAGTTGCAAAGGGCTGAGCAAAGGCAATCAACATGTTTCCTTGGGAGAAGAAGGCAGTGATGCCCCTCATCAAGCCATGCCAGCATGTGGAGCTATACAAGAGTAGACTCCAAGCCCTGTCCTCTGATGGAAATGACTCTCCAAATACAGACCTATGTTCCTGCCACTCTTTCTCCTTGCCCTACAACTGGATGTTAAGTGTGACATTCAAACCAGCTTGTGGAATTGTCTGGCGCCTGAACTCTGGTCTGTTTCATACAGTCTTGTGGCTCTGGCTCTGGCTTTTTCCTGCTAGCAGATCACTACAATTCATGTTACAACTCAACATATGGACTTTCTAAATTTAAATGCTTTCCAGATAATTACTCTCTAGTTAATTACTCATTCCCAGAAAATATATGACACAGCAATAAAGCCTCTAAAACTTGTATTTGCCTGGCTTTCTGTTTTGCATTGATTGGCCCAGGACAAAATGTCCTCATGGATAGTGGGTAAAAAAACAACAACTAAATAATTTGTATGTGGAAGAAAACAAGACCGATTTGCCTATCTCACCTATAGATCATTCCTAACAATGTTAACTTGTCCACTTTCACAATTAGTTTTATTTTATTTTTATTTTATATTGGATTTATTTCATTTTTTATTATTATGTGCCATAAAGTCAGTGTCAACTCTTAGCAACCACAGAGATAGATTTTCTCCATGATGATCTGTCTCTAATCTGGTCCTTCAGCTCTTCCAATGGTGCCCCACCACTGCTGTAACTGAATCCAACCACCTTACTGCTGGTCGTCCTCCTTTTTGTTCCACCTTTCCCAGCATCAGAGCCTTCTCCAGAGAGCTGGGTCTTCACATAATGTATCCAAAGTAGGATAATCTGAACCTGGTTATTTGTGCCTTGAGTGAGAACTCTGGGTTGACTTGTCTGACGAGTCATTGGTTTGTTTTCTTGGATGTCCATAGTATTTTTGGGAGTCTTCCCCAACATTAAAGTCCAAAAATGCCAATACTCTTCCTATCCTCCTTCAAAGCCCAACTATCACTTCCATAGACAGTGCCAAGGCTTGCACAAGTCTGATATTTGTAGGTATAGTTACATCATGGCATTTGAATATCTTTTCCAAGGCCTTCATGGCTGCTTTAGTAATTGCTATTCTGTGGCATATTTCATGACTGCTTGTTCCTTGACTGTTGATGGTTGATCCTAAAAGGCAGAAGCTCTCCACCATTTTGATGTTTTCATTGTCAGTTCTAAGGCTGGAAGTTCTACCTTTTGTCATTAGTTTGGTCTTCTTTATGTTTAATTTTATTCCCATTTTTTTTTCACTACGCTCCTTGACTTTTACTACTAGAACTTGCAGATCCTTTGCATTTTCAGCTACTAGGGCAGTCATCAGCATAGCATGGGTTATTGATGATTCTTCCTCCAATTTTAAAACCACACTCATTTTCTTCCAATCCAGCTTCCCTTAATATATAATCAGCATATACAGTAGGTTGAATAAATAAGGGGAACAGATGCAGGCTTGTCGCACTTCTTTTGTCAACTTGGAGCCAGTCTGTTTCTCCATGTTTCATGCAGACTGTGCTTTTACGTCCCAAGTGTAAGTTTCTCATGAGGACAATGAGTTCTTCTAGGAAACTCATTTTTCTGAGCACCTTCCACAGCCTGACATGCTTGACACAATCTAGGGTTTTTCTATAGTCAATGAAGTACATGGTGACTTCTTTGGGGTATTCTTTGGCATTTTCAATTATCCAGGGTGCATCAGCAATAATGTCTCATGTTCTAAAACAGCTGTCATGTCCCCCTTTGCTATGTATACATACATCACAATGGGGAACATGCCTTTCCGGTGAAGGGGAGCGGGGAGGAAAGAATCAGTACTAATCCCATAAGCACTGAAAGACAAAACAGATAAAGGACAAAGGAGCCATACCTTTGCCCTGACCCAGGAAGCCATCATCCTATCTCCCTGACATCTCTGCATTACTACAGGGGACACACCTGCTCCGGACACAGGAAGAGGACAGAGGTAATCAGCGCTAATCCCCCTGATCGCCCATCGAGACTCCGGAATCGCCCCCTGATCGCCCATCAAGACTCCGGGTCAAGACTTTGGGACAATGGGGGGTGGGGAAGGATCAGGTCCACACCGCGGGTATTTACCGGCTACCTCGCACGCCCTGCGCTCATTCCTGTCTTTCTCCATGTCTGCATTCTATTCTCAATAAACCAGATATCCTTAGCCCTGGCTAGTGAGTCTGTGTTTTTTATGAATAAGGCAACCATCACATAAAGACGGGAATCAAAAAAAAATTTTCCACTAGCACCATTCCAGATTTCGTCTGTGAGGGATCAAAGCTGGCGATGGAAAGACTCAACCCGTGAAGAGGTGGCTACCAGAGGACCGGTGACGGGGCACCCGACTCCACGGCACGGGCGATCGGTGAGAACACCGTTCCCAGATGGTACGGACTCCAGGAGGGTTTGAGATCAAGCTCGGAGGAGGAGGAGGCTGGAAGGAGCAGGACACCTGAAACCACCAGAGAGTCGCAGGGTGAGTGGGTCACCCTGGATGAGACGCCGGGATCCCTGCCAGGGACACTCGGGGCATCTAGGAAGCCACGGACTGGCTGTCCTCGACGATCGCAGGAGCCGAAGGAAGGTGCCAGATCGGACGAACCGAGGAAGGCTCCGAGACAGCTGAGAGGCTGAGGATAATGGAGGCGAGGCTGGAGTCAATTGAACAGCTGTTCCTGAGATGGTCGGTGGCGTGGGAATCCCGAGGAAGGGGTGAGATGGAACCAGGTACCAGAAGTTCATCACCCCCCCCCTCCCACCCCTGAGACGCGACAGCCGGGGAGAGGAAGGAGATGGCAGGAGGCTGAGGCAGCACCGGGCAGAGTTCACCTCGTGGAATCCGCCAGGAGGTCATCTTCCCCCCCTCCCACCCTGGAGACATGACCGCTGGGAAGAGGCTGGAGCCGGCACAAAACTGAGGCAATGCCGCCCGGGGTCCGGCTTGAGGAATCCCCACACCAAGACTGGAGAACCCCAGCAGCCCGAGGTATGTCCAGATGACCAGATGAGGTTTGGAGCCCACCAGGAGCGGGGGTGAAAGACTTTGGGGTCAAATTCGATGGGGATCTAGCAACATTATCCTTCTTCCTAACAAATGCCAAGAACTACATGGAAGAATTTGGGCCATATTTCCGCTCAGAAAAGGGCAAAATTAATGCCATTGCTAACAAACTTAAAGGAAGGACAGCTGACTGGTATGTGCAGCTATGCCAGGCAGAAGCCCCAGAGCTTGATGATTTCGATGAGTTCCTCTGGGCACTAAATCTGCACTTCAGAGACCCCTTAGAAAAGGAGAGAGCGAAGAGATCCCTAAGGGGAATCAGCCAAGGGCAACGATCTGTAGCAGATTATGCCATGGAGTTTAAAGCACTGGCTGGAAAGGTGGTGGACTGGTCGCAGTCTACACTAATTGAACGTTTCAAAGAGGGCCTGAACTTGGACGTTCTGAGGTGGGCATTATGCAGAGATGACCCAAACCCTCTACATGAGTGGATACTGCTGGCCGGTAAGGCAGAAAATGCCCAGGAAACCTTCCTACAAGCCAAGAGGGCAGCACAACAAGCGGCAATGGTAAAGGGACCCCGAACCACTGAAGGACCGGTGAGGCCAACATCCCAACCCTGGAGAGAGGAGAGGGAGTGACGGTTCGCCAAGGGGCAGTGCCTTTGATGCAGCAAAGAGGACCACAAAGTGGCGGCATGCCTGAAAACAAAGGTAGTTGACAGGCCAGGAAAAACGCCGGGCAAACCACCCGTAGCACCAAAAAAGATGCCAGCGGCCAGGGGAGAGATCGGAGCAAAAGAACTACCTTACTCCAGTGAAGAGGAGGAGAACGACCAGGAAGAACTGGTGGGAAACGCCAGCCACCTGCCCTGAGAAGCGCCAGAGGGCAGGTGAAGGAGGAGAATGGGCGCAGCGATGACGGGGTGAGTGCCAACTGTCCCACACTGTACGTAAAAGTTAAGTTAAGTTCCACTGAGAAGTCGGTTGAAGTCTGGGCCCTAATAGACTCGGGCTGTTCCAGGTGCCTAATACACCCAGACGTGGTTGTCGATTTAAATCTCCCCTGCTTTCCACTTCAGCACCACATAGTTTTTACGCAATTGGATGGCTCGGCAGCGGGAGGGGGCCCGGTCACCCAATTCACCGGAGAAGTGGCGCTGCAGCTAGGCAGCCACCGGGAGAGACTGAAATTTGTCGTGGCACCAGTGGGCCACCCTCTAGTCATCTTAGGCATTCCGTGGCTGGTACGAAGGAACCCATACATAAATTGGGAAACCAGGATGATCACGTTTGCAGACGGCTTCTACCAAGCACCTATAGGGGACCGAATTCCCCGTGCTGCGGTGGGGAGGGCGGCATCTACAACCACACATCTGGCTGCAACGGCCCTGGAAGGCTTGCCGGACAAGTACACTGAGTTTGCAGATGTGTTTGGGGAGAAAGAAGCAGACAAACTCCCACCCCACAGAAAGACTGACTGTGCGATAGAACTGGTCCCCAACACACCCTTGCCAAAGCCAAAAATTTATGCAATGGCCCAGAAAGAACTGGCAGCATTGCAGGAGTTTGTGGACAAGAACTTAGCACGAGGCTTCACTGAGCCCGCAAACTCGCCAGTTGGAGCCCCAGTGTTGTTCAGAGAAAAAAAGGATGGGACATTAAGACTCTGTACGAACTACCGTGGTTTGAATGTGGCTTCCATATCCAACAAATATCCTTTACCCCTAATCAAAGACATATTAGCACACCTGGCAAAAGGCAAAATATTTTCCAAACTGGACTTGCGAGAAGCCTATTTCTGCATATGCATACGGGCAGGGGATGAGTGGAAGACAGCTTTCAATTGCCCACTGGGATCATTCCAATATAAAGTATTACCATTTGGTTTGGCAGGGGCACCAGGGGTATTTATGCAATTGATCAATGAGGTCTTGCATGAACACTTGTTCAAGGGGGTCCTTGTGTATTTAGATGATGTATTGATATATTCTGAGACTGAAGAGGAGCACGAACGCTTGGTTAAGCAGGTGCTCAGGAAACTCCGCAAAGCCAAGCTATTTGCCAAGCTTTCTAAGTGCGAGTTTCATAAAACTCAGCTAGATTATCTGGGTTACAGAATCTCTGAGAGGGGCATCTAAATGGACCCTGGGAATGTCCAGGCCATCCTGGCATGGGAGCGCCCACGCACTAGGAGGCAACTACAGAGTTTTTTGGGATTTTCTCATTTTTCAGGGGGTTCATCAAGGGACTAGCAGAAATCGTTTTGCCCCTAACTAATTTACTCTGCACCAAGGGTTTGGGAGACACGCGCAAGGCACGAAACCTGGGAGCGCTACTTAACTGGACACCTGAATGCCAAAGGGCTTTTGATCATCTCAAAAGCCTGTTCACAGCCGAACCAGTTCTACAACACCCCGACCCCACCAAGCCCTTTGTAGTCCAAGTAGATGCCTCCGATTTCTCAATTGGGGCACTCTTGCTTCAGCGGGATTTAAATGATCAGCTGAAGCCCTGCGCGTACCTCTCCCGCAAGTTCTCCGAGACAGAACGGAGATGGCATGTATGGGAGAAAGAGGCTTTTGCTGTCAAAGCTGCCTTAGAGGCATGGCGACACCTCCTGGAAGGGGCCACCTGCCCCTTTGAGGTCTGGACGGACCACAAAAACCTGAAAGCACTCAGTACCCCGAAACACCTCAGCCCCAAGCAGGTTCGCTGGGCTCAATTTTTCAGCCGCTTTAATTTTCAGCTGAAGTTCATACTGGGAAGAAAGAACTTCTTAGCTGACGCTCTCTCTAGGCGGCCCCAGGATGCCAGTCAGTCATCAGACATTATAGGTACTGTGTGGACCGACACACAGCTGAGTTGCCAAGCTGTCATGCACAGCCAAACTGGAATGCAGCGCACCCTGGCACAACCGCCTGCAAGGGGAGGGAGACGCATGTCAATTTCATCGCAATTGCAACAGCAGTTCGTACAAGCCTTGAAAACGGATACATGGTTGCAAACCAATAAAAACAATGTTTCTTTTGAAAATGATTTGGCCTGGAAACAAAATAGCCTGTACGTGCCAGAGCAATTGCGAGCAGAGGTTCTGAGACATTCTCACGATGACAAAACAGCAGGTCACTTTGGCTTTGTAAAAACGCTACATCTGGTAAGGTGACAATTCTGGTGGCCTGCACTTAGGAGGGATGTAAAAGATTATGTCGCTGCTTGCCCCACATGTGCTATGGCCAAGCGAAAAGTGGGTAAGCCCCAGGGACTATTGCAGCTGGTGGCAAGCCCCTCCTGCCCTTGGGAGGAAATCTCGATGGATTTCATCATAGACTTGCCACCCAGCCAGCGGAAAACGGTCATCTGGGTGGTTAAGGACTACTTTTCGAAACAGGCCCATTTTATTCCATGCGCCTCCATTCCCTCCGCTCAACAGCTGGCACGCCTCTTTTTAAATCACATTTACAAATTACACGATACCCTCTCCCGCTTGGTCACAGATAGGGGTACACAATTTACTTCACAATTCTGGAAAGCATTTTTGAAGTTGATTGGCACCAAGCAGGCATTGTCCACTGCTTGGCACCCCCACACAGATGGCTCTACGGAAATCCTTAACTCCACCCTGGAGCAATTTTTGCACTCCTTCATAAGCTACCAGCAAGATAATTGGGTAGACTTACTCCCCTTTGCTGAGGTGGCATATAACAATGCAGTGCACCAGAGCACGGGCCACACCCCCTTCCGGGTAGTCTATGGACAAGACTTTGTCCCGATCCTGGAGTTGCCACAGCCAGCTACCCCGCCTTGTTCCCCAGATGACTGGGCTGCTCAGCTAGCCAACGTTTGGCCAATCATTCAGCTGGCTCTCTCCGAAGCCCAAGCAACCTACAAGCGTTATGCGGACAACCACAGGGCTGCGCAGCCAGACTTCAAAGTGGGAGATAAGGTCTACCTCTCCACTAAATTCATTAAGTCTCCGCAGCCCTCAAAGAAGTTACCCCCCAAGTTCATTGGCCCTTTTCCAATAGTGGAAATAATCAACCCGGTAACTTTTAAGTTAGAATTGCCACACAACTTGAAACACATACACCCGGTGTTCCATTGTGCCTTACTGAAACCGGTTACCTCCTCAAGGTGGCATAACGACCCCCCCCCCGCCTCCTCCCATCATGATCGATGGGCAGCAACACTTTGAAGTAAAGCAGGTTCTAGATTCCCGAAGGCTACGGGGCACCCTTCAGTACCTGGTCCCCTGGAGACATTCCCCCCACCCTGAGTGGGTGCATGCCTGGGATGTCTCAGCACAACGGCTAGTCACACGCTTCCATGCAGTGTATCCTTCCAAACCAGCGCCTTGAAGTTTTTTGGGGGAGGCAGTATGTCATGTCCCCCGTTGCGATGTATACATACATCACAACGGGGAACATGCCTTTCCAGTGAAGGGGAGCGGGGAGGAAAGAATCAGTACTAATCCCATAAGCACTGAAAGACAAAACAGATAAAGGACAAAGGAGCCATACCTTTGCCCTGACCCAGGAAGCCATCATCCTATCTCCCTGACATCTCTGCATTACCACGGGGGACACACCTGCTCCGGACACAGGAAGAGGACAGAGGTAATCAGCGCTAATCCCCCTGATCGCCCATCGAGACTCCGGAATCGCCCCCTGATCGCCCATCGAGACTCCGGGTCAAGACTTTGGGACAATAGGGGGTGGGGAAGGATCAGGTCCGCACCGTGGGTATTTACCGGCTACCTCGCACGCCCTGCACTCATTCCCATCTTTCTCTGTGTCTGCATTCTATTCTCAATAAACCAGATATCCTTAGCCCTGGCTAGTGAGTCTGTGTTTTTTATGAATAAGGCAACCATCACAGCAGCTTGACCATCTGGCATCTCTTTTTCCATGTAGGGCTTTATATTAGATTTATATCCTGTCTTTATGTTGTACAAGCCTCGTGAGGCACAGAGTGGTAGGCAGCAGCATTGCCACCAAAACTATCCCCATGACCCGAGTTCGATCCCAGCAGAAGCTGGATTCTTGAGTAGCCAGGTCAGGTTGACTCAGCCTTCCATCCTTCCAAGGTCGGTAAAATAAGTACCCAGCTTGTTGGGGAAGGTGATGATTGGGGAAGGCAATGGCAAACCACCCCACTATAGTCTGCCAAGAAAACGTAACGAAAGCAACGTCCCTCCAAAGGGTCAGACATGACTCAGTGTTTGCACAGGGGACCTTTCACCTTTTATTTTGTACAACTCAAGGTGGAGTACAGAATGCTCCCGCCTCCTGCTTTCCTCACAACAGCAACCCTGTGAGGTGGGTGGGACTGAGATTAGTGACTGGCCCAAAGTCACCCAGCTGGCTTTTGTGCCTAAGGGATGTGGCAACACATAGTTGGTTGGTCTTGAAAAGCTAAATTGAGACTGGTACTTGTAGAGGAGACCATCAGGAAATCCTAGGATTGTAGACTAAACTGGGAAGTAAAAAAAAAAAAAAGCTTCCTTGAAGAAGGCCATAGTAATCTACTCTGTGTGATCAAGGAAAATACATGGGCATGCCCATGAAGTCACCAGGGATCAGACTTGATTTGAGAGAGATTTTTAGTTACAGTTACATTTTCTCACTGGGAGGATTGTATTCTTCATTTTCAACCAAATACAAGCCAAGAAAAAGAAACTGTAATAAGAATAAATTCTCAGCTAAATGTTCAATAAAATGATGGGGCTTAGAGTTATTTTAAGGATGGTCCCCAATATTGGAGTAAATATGTGCTGAAGCCATTGTAATTTTTAAAGATTTTTTTTGAGCCCACTCTATCTCCTTGGTATCAAACTGGTAGACCCAGTTTGGTCCAGTGGTTAAGGTGCTGGGATAGAAACCAGGAGACTGAGAGTTCAAGTCCCATCTTAGGCATGAAAGCCAGTTGGGTGACCTTGGGCCAGTCACTCTCTCTCAGCCCAACTCACCTCACAGAGTTGTTGTTGTGGGGAAAAGAGGAGGAGGAAGGAGTATTAGGTATGTTCTCTGCCTTGAGTTATTTATAAAAATAATAAAGGCAGGATAATAAATAAATAAATAAATAAGTCTTTGTGATGGCTGGAGAATAACAGCAGTTCTAAATTAATCTTCTGAGTCAGCAGTCAATTCTTGGGTCTGGATTTATTTCTGGAGGTAAATGAGAAAATGGGCCACTGGGTACCTTACATCTAGGATGTGCAATTAGCCAAGAAGCTGCTGAAATACACTTTTTGCTACAGATGTTCAGGCCTTTACTCTGCATCAATCATTCATGGTTGTCTAGAACCTGCAATAACCCAATGAAAT
Source organism: Candoia aspera (assembly GCF_035149785.1). NCBI lineage: Eukaryota > Metazoa > Chordata > Lepidosauria > Squamata > Candoiidae > Candoia > Candoia aspera. The sequence goes on from NC_086164.1 coordinate 22,983,533, forward strand.
CTCTTAGAAGTCAAGAGGCCTGATTTGAAGAAAATGATTCTTGTAGGCCTTAATAATGCTGAGTTCAAATGCATTGGGATTTCCACAGTGCTGCTTTTTTGGATCACCAAAATGCCCTAGGTGGCTCATAGGCACATACTGTACATACTGAACTTGCTCACCCACCTTTAGGCTGTTGACAAGTTAGTGTATGTTGTGCCATATCTTCATTATGTCTGTTTTTACAATTTCAGCAAGCAGTCATTTCACCTTCTTTTGCTCTTAACCTTTAAGGATACCTTTTGTTTGCTTTATTTTTAATGATGACACAAACTCAGTCCAGAATTCAGGCATTCTGCTTATCATATCAAATTCATTAAATCTATTTTTATCTTTGCTGCGCAGTCATTGATGAGGTCATATCTTGTTGGTCTGCTCATTTTGTTTAATTTCTTTATTTAAAATTGGAATAAAGAAATCATGATCTGAATCATAATCAGCACCACCAAATTTTGATTTTGCCAGCTTATCAAAGCTTTTTTGTCTTTGCTTATAGGGTATATAGTCAGTTTGATTTCTGATTTGTCTATCTGAATATTTTAAGTTGTTGAAAGAAAGTATTTGCTATAAACAGTAAATTTTCTTGGTAGAATTATTAGTCTTTCATACACTGAGACCAAGTCATCCCCTTGTCCCAGATGCTCTTTTCCTTCTGTGTCTTGATCTCTCTTGTTCAGCATCACTTAACTGCTAAACCTTCTGTTCCCAGATTAGTTTTGGCCTCAGCCTCTTACAAGGAGGTATCTGAGTACCAAAAACACTTATGCTTCCATCTTTGACATTGTGCTGGATGACTGTGCAGCCCAGATGAATATTGCTGACACTGGCTGAACAGCAACAAGGAGGTTGCCCTGCCAGAAGTCTGTCTGTCTGGGTTTCCATCTTACAGCATTCAGGATGTCAAGTATGTGATTGTTTATGAGATTGTCAGGGTGGCAAGGAGCATGATTCCAGAGGTAGCCAATGTGGGGTCCAGGCTGTAGAGGTATGCCACACTGACAAGCCGGCTACTAATGGTGCACAGCCTGCCCAGTTGCTGGGGGTGAACCTCACATGTTCCGGGACATCATCTCAAGGCTGATGCAGTTTTTGATCTTGGCTGACTTTAACCTCTAAGCCCTGGGTTATTGATCTGTGGTAGCCCATGAGTTGATGACAACCATGGGCTTGTTGCAGGTAACAGTAGCCCTGGGTGGGCACAGTTGAACTGATCTTTACAGGAGGTCCTCGCTTACCAACTACTTATTCAGCGACCATTCGAAGTTATGAAAATGCTGAAAAAATAACTTCACAGACAATTTATGACCATTTTTTTTTACCTTCACGGTGTCCTTCAGTCACATGATCACAATTACAATCACCACATGTTTTCCTGTGCCTGTCCTGTGTTGTTGTTTTTTTCCTCCTTATAAATCAGAGAGATTGGAGAGGAAGGGATTGCAAGAAAGTAAACTGCTCTTCCATTTATCAAAAGCAATGCAATTCTGCTAGCAGCCCAGGGCTGGGAGCCATGAGCATGCTACACAAACAGCTTATCCCTTCCTCTCCAATCTCTCCACTCTGTGATAGTGTGTGGGGGGGGGAAGGAACAAAAGCAAGCAATTTCTGTCAGCATTTTCTCCTTCACCTGACCAATCCCCCCACCCAGAGCAGAGAGATTGGAGAGGAAGGGATTGTAAAAGTTTACTCTTCCACACATTGAAAGCAACTTGATCACACCAGTGTGAAAGGGTCAGGAAAAGGAGAGATTGCCTACAGAAATCACTTCCTTTTTTCCTCCCTCCCACTTCATAGAGTGGAGAGATTGGAGAGGAAGGCATTTCAAGCATCCTGTTTAATGGACCAACACCAGTTATTTTGTTTTTAAAAAGACTTTTATTATGACAAAAAAATTCAATAGTCTATTAACAACAAGATTCCAATAAAGGTTATTGGCGAAGAAGAAACAGCAGGATTCACTATAAAGTGGCAACTGAAAGGATTCTAGGTGGAAGGCATGACAACAAGACAGGACTCAATGAAGATGATCTCGGGAACCAGACAAAGAAGCCAGGAACAGGAGGGGCAGCAGCAGGATGAATGGTTGGTGGTTACAACACAACAACAATACAGAGGTTGGAAGGAATGGAGGCTTGATGAAGAAGCAGGAGACCTAGTAAGCTGAAAAAAACACAATAAGAAATAAGATTATTAATTTTGGGTTGTGGTAATGAGAAGGGAGTTTCTGGGAATTAGAGAAGCAGCAGTGAGGTAGAGGGTTCTAAAGAATGGCAGCTCTGAGGTGAGGCAGGGGGTTCCAAGGTGTGGAGAAATGAAGGCAAGACAGAAGGTTTGGGCATTTGGGAACTCAGCTGGGAGGCAGGAGAGTTGGAAGGATAGATATGTGGTGACTGGGCAGAGATTTCAAAGGGTTTGGGGCTCAGCAGTGAGGTAGAGGACTTCTGAAAGTGGGGGTGTGGCAATAAGGCAGAAGATTTGGATGGTTGAGGGCTTGGCAGAGAGGCAGGTGCTTCCAGAGGGTGGAGATATGGTGGTAAGGCAGGCAGTTCTAACAGTTGAGAGGTTAACAGTGAGGCATGAGAGTCCAGAGGTTGAAGGAGTGGTGACAAGGTAAAAGGTTCTGACAGTTGAGGGCCTGATGGTGAGACAGGAGAGTCCGGAGGGTGAAGATGAGGGAGAAGGTTCTGGTGGTTGAGGGCTTGACGGTGGGGCTGAAGAGTCCAGAGGGAGAAGGTTTGGCAGGAAGGCAGAAGGAAGAGAAGATCAGCAAAGCACTGATGAGACGGAATTTTCCAGTGGTTGAGGGCACAGCTTGAGGGTGGAAATTGAATCGAAGGTTATTGCACTGTCAGGAAGGAGTGGAGGTTCAGCAATGGAGAAAGACTCTACGGTTGGCTGAAGCAGAGACAAGAGTTCCGGCATGGTGTCAGACCCTGAAGGAGAGACTTCTGTAATACTGGAAGGCAAAGGTTGCTGGTAGGAGCAGTTGTCTCCTGTGACCCCCTCTGTCTTTTGGCACCTTTTATATGTTAGGTTCTCATGCCGTTGGTGTTTGGGAGCCAATCGGGCCTTCCATTGCACAGCCCTCCTGTCAGCACATTGATCTTGGTGGTGGTGAGCTCGACTCTCACCCTTGGCCAATCAGCTGTTCTCCTTCTTCCTCTTGGTTTTCTGTGGTTTGGGTCAGCAGTTCTAATAGACTGTCCTCTTTGTCCTCCGACTCAGCCTCCATCCTAACATCAAGAGACTAAGCTGTTTGCGTTGCATGCCCATGGCTCCTAGCCCTGTGCTGTTGGCACGATCGCATTGTTTTTGAGGTGTACAAGATGGTAAGCAGGCAATCGAGCATTCCAAAGGGCAGGGAAGTACAGTAGTTAGGAGGCAAACAAAAGCTAAAAGTGTGAAATTGAGTAGTCTTGTCCATTTCCAGCCAGAAAGCACAGCCTTGGCTATGTTATTTCCTACTTAGCAACTGCTTTGCTTAGTGGTGGAGTTGCCAATCCCAATTAGGGTCATTAAGTGAGGACTACTTGTACTTTGCAGCAGATGAGGCATTATTTGAAAATGGAGGACATTAACATATACCCTCTATTAGACAATTACTTTGTCAAATTGTGCATTATGGCAGTTCTGGGCCTCTGATTGGTAGCAGATTCTTTCGATAGGTCCATCCCAGGTGCCAAATGATTTGGAAGGTTTCTAGAGGGCACTTGGTTTTTTTCCTGAAACTATGTCTGACATTTCTGTCCTTTGTTTGGTCAATACTTGAGGCAGTCAAAGGTCTGGATGAGACTCTTCCTGAAAGGCGTTTGCTCAGTTGAAGATGCCAAAGTAGTTCCTTAATTTACTGAGGAGCAAAGGGAAATGAAGCAACTGAAGAAATACCTAAAAAACTGTGGTGAAAAACTGGACGTGCACACAACTGAGTACAAGTAGCTCATTTTCAAGCCTACACTCATCTGTACAGTCCAGTTATCCAGAACCTTCACAAGAATATAGGGCATGGACCAGGTAACAGGCCTTCTCAGTGATGGCCCACATTTTGTAGAATTCCGCTACAGATGGATTCAACCTTGCTGGCAAACTAAAGCAAATTTATTCCAGTGTTTATCTGAATTAAGAAAATAGAACACATTAAAAATCATAAGACTAAATGGAAGCAGAATTGAATATAGTGAGAATTTCAGTGGATAAATAATATTAAATTTAATTCAAAGAGAAAATTGGCATAATATGTTTTACTGCTGGTATATGACTCCAGTCTTGATTGCTAAAATGAATAATCATTTTTCTTAAAAAACTATTGGAAATGTAATGAGCAAGTTGGATCTTCCTTTCATATGTGGTGGCATTTCTCTAAAGCTCAATGTTGCACAAGAATTCACTCTAGAATGGAACAAATTTTGAAAGTTGTAATCCCATTGCAACCGGAGATATTTTTATTAAATTTTACCAAACCAGACATCTCTTCAAAATATACTGAACTGGTATTGTCTGTGTTAACAGCTGCAAGGATTTTGTGTGCCTTTTATTGGAAAACACACCCACCCAGGCTATTGTAATCCTGGGCCACTACAACCTCCTTGGAACACACAGTTGTGTCTGGGTTGGGGAGTCAACTCTTCCACTCCCTCTGTGGAAGAATGGGGAACCAAACTGTGGGCATAGGTCTCAATGTCTAAAATAACTTTGTTTTTTAAAAAGCAAAGCTAATGTGGAGTTCAATTCAAATTGGAATCCATTCATGGACTATAATCTCATACTTGGAATTGTGCTGCATCCAAAATTTGGTTTCTAGCACACATACTTTAACTTGCTGCATAATTTAGAGTATTAGTGAAATGCATTATTTATTACTTACAGCTTCTCTTAATGATCTGAACAATGTTAATCAAGTTTTTTTTTTAATTTATAGCTTAACAGAGATATGGATTTTGACTAGAAAATGGATATGAAATATATCATGGTATTAGACCTTTCCAATGATGTATTGGAATATATTAATTTTATGACATGTCAGATATGTTCATCCCACTGTATTTCAGTATCTGTGCCCAATTTTCCTTATTGTGTAACTTACTTCTTATATTATTTTAAAATATATGATAAAGAGGAGGGAGGGAGGGAGGAGCTATTGCATTTTGTTTATATTTTTCTTGTCCACTGTGGAAAATCTCATGCTACTTTGATGGGAAGTGACCCATCCAGTCTTTCAGTTCACTGATTCCCAGAATGTTTAATTTTGACATTTCTGCTCTGATGATATTGAGTTTATTTTGTTTATAGTTCTGATGTTCTACGTATTACAGTCCCCCTGTGAGGGAGAGATGGGCGGTGAATAAATTTATTAAATAAATAAATAAATAAATAGATAGATAAATAAATGGCACACATACTTTTGTGGCATCAAACTTTCCTTTTGCCCCTAGGCACATCAGCACCTAGACTCCTATCAGCTTTAATCTAGCCAAATCATAAGCAGTCAATTCTCCCAGGACTTCTCCTCCATTCCTCTCCAGTAGCTCATTGGATACCTTGCGACCTGGGGGACTCATCATCCAATATCATGTTGACATTGTCCCAGCTAAAAAAAATCATTTGGTTTTCTTGGCAGACTGCTCAAGAGGTTTGGCATCTCCTTCTCCAGTTGACCATGTTTAGTCTGATTTCTTGCCCATGATCTACTAGCCCTGTGTGACCTTCCTGAGAATATATACTCCTAGCAATATAACTCATAACTCAGATTTGCAAGCTCTTTCACCACTACAAGGTAACCACAGGTGTGGGGGAATATGATAGCATTCCTCAAATACCTGAAAAGATGTTGCACAGAATAAGGTCAAGACCTCTTTCTTTCCAGAAAGCAGGACATAGAATAATGGACTGAAGTACTAGGAAAGCAGATCATTACTGAATGTTGGATAACTTCCTAATAGTAAGAGCAGTTCAACAGGGGAACTAATGACCCAGAGAAGTGTGCCACTCTCCTTCAGTGGATGTATTCAAGCAGGGAAGCTGTAAGCCTCTTAAGAGTTAGGCATGACTGGACTGGCAAAGAAGCCAAGATAGATGGAGATGGAGATGGTGAGGGCGGGTGGGGGATGGGGCATGGGGCATGGGAGAGGGAGAGATTCTTGCACTGTGAAGAGTTTTGCACTTGAGGGTCTTAAGGCCTCCTTTTCTTTCTAGGATTTTATTATGTGAGAGAGACTTTGTTAATGTATGGATGCTCTGAGAAAAATGAAATGCCAGCATAATCATAATTCTAAATCAAGCAAAGCCTTGTAGAATACAGAAGAGGAGGAAGAAACTATTCTAGGAGCAGAGGAGGGAGCAGGCTCAATATGCAACTCTTGTTGAATAAGGCTATTGTGTCAGCTTTGGCTAAAGGACAGCTCATGTTTACAAGAGCAACACTGGATCCACCTGTGAAGAGTACACACACACATGCGCCCTTACAAATTAAGCTGATATTTGCTCCAGGAAAAGCTGGCTACTTGTGTGTGCACCCACTCACAAGTTCTTTCAGTTTTTAGGATCTTGCAAAGATAATTTTGGCTGAGTCCATAAATTCTTTTTCAGGAATACTTACATACTCTACTTTGTGGAGGAGCTCAGTTATTCAAGGAGAAGCTTATATGGTTAAGCTGGAACAGGCCAACCCTAAATAAAGAGATAAAGTCACTTGGCAGGATAGCAAGTATGTCTTCCAGGTGTGTACTTGGTATAAGGTTGCCCATCAGCTGATTGAGTTGATGGATCCCCTTAATCTTTCAGCTATCAGGATCTGATCTGCAGTCCATTACTTCTTCCACACTGTATTTCTATGGACAAACTCAAGCTTGTGTAAACACACAGAACTCTCTGTTTTGCAATTGCAGCACAACAGGAGTTTGTGAGTAATAAATTCCAGCTGTCATGAACCAGCAGGCCAGAGAAATCTGAAATTTAGAGAGAAGCAAACAGAGTTCCTTTGAGAATGACAGGCACTAGAGGCTGAGGCTCCTCCCCTTGAGTAGGAGGCCAGCTGCTGAGAATTCACCCATCTAAAATCCAGACATTCTCAGCAAAACTAATGTCCTCTCAATGCCTCACCAAACTCTGTAACTGAAACAGCTTGGCACAAAGAGTAATTAGGCTGGACACCATAAACAACGACGTCCAACAATGACTGGGAGTCATGCCAATTGTGGCAAAACTGCAGGAAGGAAGGCTTAGATAATATGGACATGTCGTATGGGGCACAGAAGACTTGGTGCCAAGAACAGCCATGCATCTGGACCCTGGTGGCCGGCGACCCCATGGTAGACCCAAGAAACAGTGGATGGACTTCATTAAGGAGGACATGGAATGTGTGAACATCACCCCTGAAGATGCCTTGGATCGAGTCAAATGGAGATGGATATACCGACAAGCAGACCCTGCCATAGTGCAGGAATAAAACTAGGAAGAAGAATGGGAGCTGGTGTGACCCGGGCAATCCCAAGAGCTATTTTGCACATGAATGTTCATTGCTTGATGACAAAACTTGCAACGTTCCCTTATGTGTGGCTGCAGCTTCATCCAGTGGCATCCAGGGCAGTTCAAGGAACCATAAGATTCTCTGGCACTTTCCCCTGCCACAGGGAGGTGGGACCTATTAGAATGGTCTGACCCCAGTGACTGATGAACCCAGATGGGTTCCAGAGGTAGTGGGTGGTTGTTCCTGATGGTCTGCTGCACGGTCTGACTGAGGCCTTAGTTGTTGCTTGATATGTGACCTTTCCCTTCTGTAGACCCCATCTTTCTTGGTGGTTTATGGAACAGTTGATGAGATGAAATGGGAAAAGAGATATCTAGAATATTGCTGGAGGTCAGCAAGGGATGAACTCGACCAAACACAGGTGAGAGCCTTGCTTTGGGTAACCCGAGCCCTTTGGGTAAAAAGGACTCAGAGATTCATCTACAAGGCCATGTGGAGGAATTTGCAGTGCAGCTGTCAGACAAAATTGCTCAGATTTGTTTCCAGTTAGATACCAGTCTTGGTCCAGGTCCAGTGGAGATGCCTGGGGCACAGTCCTGCCCTGTTATCTGGGAACAGTTTGAACCTGTAAGACCTAAGGAAGTGGACAAGGTCCTTAGGACTGTGAGCTTGGCCACCTGCTCCTTAGATCCAGGCCCCTCCCAGCTAGCAAAGTGTAAGGAATGCCTGAGACTAAATAAAAGACTCAGACTCTAAAGCAAGTTTAAGTTCTGGCTTTTATTCAGAATAGAATGCACACCAGTAAAAAGCTGAGAGTGAGGGAAGTGCGCCAAAAGTTGAATTAAATAGTCTTGTGCCAAACAGCGCTCCACCCCCACACTCCCCGGGTGTGCCCCACGAGTTCCACGGAGTGACAGGCCATCATTAGGTGAGAGGTCAAAAAATAGTAAAATATGAGGGTAAGGGAGGATCAAATGACCTGAAAATAAATAATAAACCAAAGTGCAAGTAGAATAAAAAGGCTTTTAGAGGGAACTTGTTATAAGAGTTGTAACCACGTAACCATCTTTCGTCCTCCCTGGAGAAGGTGATCGTGCAACAGCTCCAGTGGACTCTGGATGAAGCGGATTATCTGGACCCCTTTCAGCCAGGATTCAATCCCAAATATAGGACAGAAACGGCACTGCTTGCACTTTTAGATGATCTCTGGCAGGAGCGGGATGGGGGTAGTGCATCCATCCTTGCTCTAGTTCCCCTCTTGGTGGCCTTCAATACCAACAACCATGGTAACTTTCTGGATCAGCTCCATGGAGTCGGTGGCACTGTATTCTTCTGGTTTGCTTCCTTCCTACTGGGCCAGTACCAGTCAGTGTTGATCAGGAGTAAGAGGTCCCATCCTTGACCCCTGCTATGTGGGATTATGTGGGGTTCTGCAGGGTTCAGTGCTCTCCCCACTCCTATTTAACATCTACATGAAGCCACTGGGGAGATCATCCATTGTCACGGGGTGATGTAACATCAGTACTCTGATGATCCTCAATTGTATATCTCTGCCCCAGCAAACCAAACGATGCTGTGGATGTCCAGTCTCAGTGCCTACAGGCTGTGGGGCCTGAGTTTTTGAGGGACTGCCTTTTCCCAATTACAACTACCCATGCCATCAGGTTAGGCAGGAGATGCATTTTATGGGTCCCGTCTACTAAGGAGCTCCATCTGAGGGGACTCAGAGACGAGCCTTTTCTGCCATGGCACCCACCCTTTGGAACATCATCCCCTGCTCCACAAGATGAGAGTGGCCCCAAGCCTATTGACCTTCTGGAACCTCTCAAGATGTGGTTTTTCCAGCAGGCCTGGGAAGCCCTTGGAAACAGGGAGCCCACGAGATGGCTTTATGATGTGCAAGTCTTTGAAAGGCTCTCCTGCAGTCTTAGTTATCCGTATGTATCTCTTTTTTTTTATAGCTATTTAAGATGTGTGGGGGTTTTTTAGACTTTTAATCCTGCCTTTATTATTTTCATAAATAACACAAGGCAGGGAACATACCCAATACTCCTTCCTCCTCCTATTTTCCTATTTGTTTTTATTGTTTGTTTTATTGTATGCTGTCCAGAGTCACATTTGTGAGATGGGCAGCTATATAAATTTGATAAATAAATAAACAAATAGATAATAGATAAATAGATAAATAAATAAATAAAATAAGTGCCCTGAATCCCAGCAGAAGTGGGAAGATTGTCTTGGTCCAGGCCAGAAAACAGCCATTCAGGCTTTCTGAAATCAGCTTGCTTTCCAAATAAATATTTATTGAGACCCGAATATGTATTTGTTAGATTTATGGACCACATTCCTCTAGGAGGATGAGGCAGCCTGTGTGGCACTGTCTCCAGTATTCCTCCAAAAACCCAAAACTCTGAGGTGAGATATGACCCTGCCCAGTGCCCCCTTTGTGCCACACCCCAGAGGGAGCAGCAGATGATAGAGAAGGGAACAAATTCTCCCCTCCCTCCTGCTGACAATCCCCCCACCCACCCCCATGGGCAGGAACTGAAAGGGCTCCTCCTAAGAGCCTTGGGTCTTTCATGCTGACTATGGGGACTGGCAGGTTGCCCTGGGGGACCAAGACCCTCAAAGGGGCCAAGTGCCTCTCCTCCAGAGGGAGGAGACAGGGAAGGGGGAAACCCTGCTCACCACTTGGCATTCCCATGGGGAAGATACACGGAAGGCTGGAGAAGCTGGCAAAACAGCCCTGCCTGGAAGAATCCTCTGTGGCAAGGAGATCTTGGCTCCACTTTTGAAGAGCCCTTTTAAGAAGCCCAGGAGTTCATTTCCAGGCCTGGCTTATGTGAATTTCATCAAAATCCTGACTGAGGGAAACTGGACAGCTGCCTTTAAAATGTCACACTTGTAACATCTTGTGTTGTTGGCAAAGGGGACTTCCACATAAAGAGGACTTGGAATCTCTTTCTCTCCCACCATACTGATGTTCACTGTGGTATTCTCCCCAAAGTCTCCTTAGATAACTGCAACTGATTGATATGTGGGTAGATATGTAGAGAGAGATGCACTTTCATTTGGGAAGAACTCAGCCCCAAAAAGTTTTGAGGCCAAAGCAGTGTTCTTAAATATGCCAACAGCCAGGCTAATCCTATGCTGTCATGTGATTCCACCAGTCTGTACTGGTTAATATTTCTGCAGGCTGGATTTTTGCTGAGTTCCTAACATCTCCACATATTGTCCAACTGGAACCTCCATAAGGCATCTACGAGAGGGGAAGGCTCAGAGTCTGGAGAGCGGCCCTCTCTTTCTGAAGGCTGAGAGGGAGTGCCTGCTTAAAGATGGCACTCCAAAGGGAGCCACGTGGAGGAAGTGTTTGCCTGAGAAGGATACAGCAAGGGCAGCAAGGAGCTTCTGCTTCAGCCACAGTGGCTGGCGAAGAAGGTGGAAGGTCACTGCGGGGAACTGGGAGAGGAGGCAGCTGGGCAAACAGATGCAGGCTGGGCCAGCTGCAGCTTCCTACCGTGACTGGGCTGAGGTGGCTGCAGTTTCATGCTGTGCTGCATTTCAGGGGCTTCTTGCACCTCCAGAGGCATGCAGCTCTGGGGCTGTTTGCTGCCCTGCAAGGCAGAGCAAAGGGTGGCCAAAGGGGCACAGATGGGGGGAGATAGGCAGGTGGGGGGAGTTGCAGTGCCTCTGCAGTCATCAGTGTATGCAGGCTGCCTAGCACTCCAATTTTGATCACGTGACCGTGGGGGTTCTGCAATGGCGGTAACTTTGAGGACTGGTCATAAGTCCATTTTTTCAGCACTGCTGTAATTTCAAATGGTCACTGAACAAATGGTCATTAAGAAATGTAAATTATGGGTGTTTGGTGATGATTTGGTCATAATTTTGGAAGATCCTTTGGAAGCAATAGAAATATTAATGGAAAAATTAAAGGATTTTGGTGTATTAGCTGGTTTTAAAATTAACAACCAAAAGATGAAGATGTTAACAAAAAATATGAAAATGTAAACCCAATGAAACTGATGAAGAAAACTGGTTTTAAAATTGAGAAAAAAGTAAAATACTTGGGTATCACTACGACTAATATGAATTGTATATTATTTCAGAATAATTATGTTAAGACATGGAATGAAATTAAGGATATGTTAAGATGGGAGAAAATACAGATTACAATTGTCATTGTTGGGGAGAATCTCTGTGATAAAAATGAATGTATTGCCAAGAAAGATATTTTCATTTCAAACAATACCTATTTTGACAACCAATGCACCACTTAAGCAATGGCAGAAAGATAAATCTAGGTTTGCATAGTAAGGGGAAAAGCCAAGGGTTAAATACAAAGTCCGCCAAGATGCAAAGAAATGAGGAGGATGATTTAAAATTGTATTTTGCAGCCTGCTGTTTGGTTTGGATGAAAGAGTGGGGTTGCTGAGAAATAAAAGAATTTTAAAACTAGAAGAGCATGATTTGATGTTTGGATGACACAGTTTTCTATGGTATGATAGTTAAGGTTAAAGTAGATTTCAAACATCACTATGTTAGAGGTGCCATATTGAGAATATGCAATAGATACAAACCCTGATTGTGCCCATAAATGCCTTTATGGGTCTCAGCACAAGAAGCATTCTATAGGAAAGAAACGGCAGATAAAGAGAAATGGTTAACCTATTGAGAGTTGTTAGAACCAGAGCAGGGACAATATAAGATGAAACCAAGAGTGCAGCTGGCTGCAGAGAGATTTGGTTTTCAATGGTTTTCATCTGCACAGAGGGGAGAAAGATTTAGAGTAGACAATAGGACAATTGGAATTGAGCAGCAGAAAACAGAATTTGAAGTTGAACTGTGTACAAATGATGAACATGTAATTGCTAAAATGTATAAATTCTTGTTGAAATTTGAAATGGAGGAAGAACAAGTGAAAGAGTGTATGATAAAATGGGCTAGGAACTTTGGATGTAACATATTGTTGGAACAGCGGGAAAACATGTGGTTGGAAGGACTGAAATTCACATTATGTTATAATATAAAAGAGAATTTTTATTAAATGATGTACCGTAGGTATATGTCTCCAGAAAAATTATCTAGAATGTATGAAGGTACCTCAGATTTATGTTGGAGATGTGGACAACATGAAGGGTCAATTTATCATGCCTGGTGGACTTATAAAAAAGCCAGAAAACTTTGGGTTCAGATACATACAACAGTACAAAGAATTTTAAAGACTAAGATTCAACTGAAATCAGAACTTTTCTTGCTAGGACTAATGGACAGACAGACAATCAGAAAACATGGAAGATTATTTTTATATATGATCACTATTGCGAGACTACTAGGTAAAGGTAAAGGTTTCCCTTGACGTAAAGTCCAGTCGTGTCCGACTCTAGGGGGCGGTGCTCATCTCCGTTTCAAAGCCTTGGAGCCGGCGTTGTCCATAGGACACTTCCGGGTCATGTGGCCAGCATGACTCACGGAACGCCGTTACCTTCCCGCCGAAGCGGTACCAATTAATCTACTCACATTTGCATGTTTTCGAACTGCTTGGTGTGCAGAAGCTGGGACGAGCAACGGGAGCTCACCCCGCCGCGCGGTTTCGAACCGCCGACCTTCCGATCGACAGCTCAGCGGTTTAACCCGCAGCGCCACCGCGTCCCTTTTGCGAGACTACTATATGCACAAAAATGGAAAGACTCGGAAATACCCGCAATGGAGGAATGGTTGGTGAAGATGACAGAACTAGCAGAGATGGCAAAATTAACTTGTTTGCTTAGAGAAAGATCAACAGCTACATATATTTAGTGACTGGAAACCCCTTATGGACTTCTTTGCTGAAAAAAAGGAAAAAAAATGAACTGATGATTTATGGATTTGATAATTAGAAAGAGTAGTTTACACAAAGAAGGAAACTTTGATGTAACCTTAGAGAGAGAGGGTAAAATATTAATGCACTTCTAACTACTGTTAAGAAGATCGGAAGCCACTTCTTTATTATTCTTTATTATTCTTTCTTTTTTTTCTTTTTTCTTTTTCTATTTCTATTTCTTTATTTCTTTTTCACTTTTCTATTACTTTTCTCTATTTCTCTTATCTTTAATTTAAAATTTGTATTGTTTTAACTGTGGAAAAACTTCTTTAATAAAAATTATACATACACACCATGGATTTTAGAAATCCTGACTTTAGTAAACTAAAAGGAATAGTAAGAAAGATACCATGGGAAAAGTCTTTGCAGGCAAAGGTGTTACTGCGAACTGAGAGTTCTTGAAAAGGAAGTGAAGGATTGTCTCAAACGTACCAGGGAGGAAGAGGACTAAGAGACAGTGTTTGAATAGCCAGCTCACAAAGGGTCTGAGACTAAGAAGGTGCTTATTTGAAATGAACCCCCAAGGAAGCCTGTAAAGCTTCATCTGAGAAACATACAGGAAGGCGAAGACAGAAAATGAACTAAGAATAGCAAGAGAGGCAGAGACAGCAAGAAGGGTTCCTCCAAACATGTCAGGAACAAGTGGAAGACAACGGAGGTGGTGGGCTCACTGCTTACTCCAAGTGGAGAAAGCATGACAGCCAACCAAGAGAAAGTAGAGGAACTCACCTCCTATTTTGCCTCCAAAGGAAATGATTATCTGAGTAGCTCTGACTGAGAATGACCACAGCAGGGGAGGTACAAGTTAATGAGGATGAGGTAAACACTCTTCTAGCTGATCTGATTTAATCACAAGGGACTTAAACAAAGCCCACAGCACCCAAGATCCTGAATCTGTAAAGATGCAAGCTGCTTTCTGAAGAGATGGCCCCCTGGGGCCTCTGCACAAAGGGAAGGTATGATTTCAGTAAATAAAAAGTGAAAAGGAACAAAGCTCCAGCTAATGTGTGCTTAGTTATTAACTGTTGCTATTCTGCTTATCATGTAAATGTGCTCTTTTTAGATGAAAAGAAATAAACTGTGAATGTAAAAACCAGAAACAAAGCTGAAGGTTTCCATTCAAACCCAGTTTACAAGACAGGAAAACAAAGCCCACTGACTGGATTTCCTTCATCTCCCTGGACATTTTGCCTTTATCTGGTTCTCTCCCATCTCCAGAGCTAATGAGCTCTTAGATGTTCTTTTAAAATGATCAGCAACAATTGTGCTAATCTCTGACTGCTGCTTCTCCAGGGCCATCAAGATATTCAAAAGTCATGCCAATTGCCTTGGAATGTCATTTTTATTTTGGGACAAAATGAGTTACATCAAAACCCATGCAGGTTGCATCATAGATCACCTCTTTGTTGCAACAACATTTCTATCCATATATATTCCCCATTTCCATGCCATTGCCCCCTTTTCACCCTAACTTTAAAAAATTATTCTACTTTTATAATCCTAACCTCTACTGTTCTCCACGTACCCCATAAATCCCCCATACTTCCATGATGTTGGAGATGCAACTCCAGAAGCTTAGACATTTTGACCCTCTTATCCTACAGTATTAACCCCAAGGGACCCTAGGAGTAGCAATAGCAAGCAAGGAATTCCCTCTGGTCCCTATTTTGCTTTCCCCAGCTTGGAAGACTGATATCCCTTCAACATGCTCCTCCCTCCCTTCCTCTCTTCGTCTTTTTGGCTTTATACCTCTCTTTATGACATTAGTTCTGCTTACACACATGGGCTGCGCTAAATGTGGAACAGTGCAGGAACAAGGGGATTCCAACCAGGGTTACTTCAAAAATGTCCCTACGTATTTAGGATTTTATTGAACCTAGTCCTATTTATATTTATGAATTTTAGTATTTGTGATTATTTGTTTATGTGTGTGTTAAAATGAAGTATCCATATCAAATTTTACATTTATATAATTTCATAGTCCAGTAAATGAGGTGATGTGCATCAGAAAAAGTGAAGGTCTAGAGACACCCTTGGGAACCCGTTTTGCCAGCAGGCTTGGAATGGGAGGGGGAACAGCTGCACCTGGGGATGGCCAGCGCCCCAGAGTGACTTCTGATGGACCTACTACACTCATGGTCTGATAAAGAACTCTTGCCCATCTCGATTCTATCACATTCTTACTTTTATTGTATTTACTGTATTTATAACTGTTTTGGTTTTTAATTTTATTTTATTGTAAACCACCCAGAGTCCCTCCTTGGGACAGAGATGGGCAGTGATAAAATTTGATTGATTGATAAACAAACAAACAAACAAACAAACAAACTTATGTTTCAATCAGGAAAGATGGCCATGCCAGGAAAGAATAATTTCTTCTCTCCTACAGTCTCTGCTCAGCCTCATCTCTTCCAGGAGGGTAACTGGAACTGATCAGGGGGAACCATAAGAACCTGGCCCTGGCTGGGTTGATAAACTGCCATGAGTACATGACCAGGTCAGTCCCCACCATTCAAACTGGCTCATGGAAAGGTAAATTCCTCCAGAGGTTTTCTGCACATAGTGTGGGGAAGAGGGCAGTAGCATCCTGGTGACATGCTTAAATAGCAATTGCAAGAGAAAGCTCTAAAGTTCAGCTCTACAGAGGCTATGCAACTGAGGGAGCTTCAGCACAATGGGCAACAGATTGGAGTCAAAGCAGTGGAGGGTTGGTTGGTTGGTTGGTTGGCAATTCTAGGATGACACTGTCCTTCCCTAACAACAACCACTTCTGCTTTAATTCTCCTTTAAAGACTAGCGCCCCTGCTCAAGTGTTGGCCTGCCTCCATCTCCAGGTTCATTAACAAATAAGCAAGGTGTCCTTTGTTGCCTGCTCCTTAAACATGAGAGTAATGATGGGTGAACTCCAACCTCAGTGTTGTTTCCTTTTTTTCCAAGCCTTGTTCTACTTACTAGAACCCCACTATTATTGTCAGTGCCACTTTCTGCCAGGAAATATAGAAAAAGTATTAACTATAAGCATAGACTTTTTAAAAAGAAAGCCCCCAACTCCCCTTAAAATTAGCTAATACAATATGCAAATAATCTTTTTGGGGCTACAAGTGTCTCCAAGGCCACACACTTTGTATTTATTTATTTATTATTTATCAAATTTGTCACCGCCCATCTCCTCCGACCGGAGGGACTCTGGGTGGTTTACAATACAGAACAATAAATATACAATAAAATTCTAATAAATATACAATAAAATTCTAATAAAATCCCACTAAAAACAATTTCTTAACTACCCCAGCTCATAAAATCCAGATGGCTGTAATCTCCTGTAGGAGGGGCACTTCAAGGCACCAGCCAACCCCAAGTATGTCAATTCTCCTCCCTGCCCCAAGCCCGGTGGCAGAGCCAGGTCTTCAACTTCCTCCGGAAGGCTAGGAACGATGGGGCTAATCTCACCTCCAGGGGAAAGATGTTCCAAAGGGTGGGTGCTACTGCCGAGAAGGCCTGCCTCTTGGACCCTGCCAGATGGAATTCTCTTATTGACGGGGTCCGCAGCATGCCCTCTCTGCATGAGCGGGTGGGATGGGCTGATGATACAGGGAAGAGGTGGACCCTCAGGTAACCCAGTCCCATGCCATGTAGGGCTTTAAAGGTGATAACCAACACCTTGAATTGGACCCGGAAGCAAACTGGTATCCAATGCAGCTCACATAACAAAGGTGTTATGTGTGCCCTTCTAGGGGCGCCAAAAATAGCTTGCATGGCCGCATTCTGGACCAGCTGAAGCTTCCGGATTCTCTTCAAGGGTAGCCCCATGTAGAGCGCATTGCAGTAGTCTATATGGGAGATAACAAGGGCATGAGTGACTGTCCGAAGGGCTTCCCAATCCAGGAAAGGGCGCAACTGGTGCACAACATGAAGCTGTGAGAAGGCCCTTCTGGCCATGGCTGCCACCTGCTCTTCAAGCAGGAGCCGTGAGTCCAAGAGGACCACCAGATTACATACCGGGTCTGTCTGGGGCAGTGCAACCCCATCCAGAACTAAAGATTACAAAGTCCCAGATACGGAGGAACACTTAACTCACAGCCACTCCATCTTACCAGGGTTCAGCTGAAGCCTGTTGTTCCCCATCCAGACCCCTACAGCTCCCAGGCAGTCACAGCATCACTTACCTCACCTGGGATGAAGATATACAATTATGTATCATCAGCATATTGATGATACCTCATCCCGTGGTGATGGATAATCTCACCCAGCGGTTTCATGTAGATGTTGAATAAGAGAGGAGAGAGAACTGAACCCTGCGGCACACCACAAAGGAGAGGTCGAGGGTCGGATCTCTCCTCTCCTATCACCACCAACTGGACCGGCCCTGGAGGAAGGAGGTGAACCAGTGCAAAACTACGCCGCCCACCCCCAACTCCCTGAGCTGACCCAAAAGGATACCATGGTCGATAGCATTGAAAGCCACTGAGAGGTCAAGAAGATGGATGCACTACCCCCATCCCGCTCCTGCCAGAGATCATCCATAAGTCCGACCAATGCTGTTTCTGTCCCATATCCAGGCCTGAAACCTGACTGAAAGGGGTCTAGACAGTCTGTTTCCTCCAGAATCCTTTGGAGTTGTAATGCCTCCACTTTCTCAACCACTTTCCCCAAAAAGGGGAGGTGGGAGACTGGATGAAAATTATCCAGTACAGTAGGGATAATTCTTGCTTTGGGGATTGTCCAGCCACAGATTAACTGCATCCCTGCCTTGTCCCATATCCATTTTAAGCCTGGGTCCTGGTCAGAAAAGACTTTCTGTCATGCAACTTCTAGTAGGTTCTTCTTCTGCTAACATGTCCTCATCTAGCTGGGTGGATCCTGGAAGACTTAGCTGGCAGGACTGTTACATGGCACTTGAATGAAACTTGGAGTCACCATTTACATCTCCTACAATCACTAAGAATCTAAGAAATACTGCGGAAAGGTTGTCCTAGCCCACCCACCTTCATTCCCCAAATTATGGGAATTACCCAATGGTAATTATGACATTGATCTGTTCCTCTTTTTAATGATATATAAGCCATGACTGTAACTGTGGTTATGGCCATGCAGTCAGCTGTAGCCAAGGAGCGCTCCTGGAAATGCAGCATTACGAGGTCATTCGGCAATCTTACTCTGTCAGAGAAGCTTTGTGCATATGCAGGTCTGTCCATGCACAGGCTCTCTTTGCCTTGTGAGGAGTTTCTGAAGGGCTCCTGAGACCATGAAACACTGAGTTGCCACACTGTGTGGCAGCCAAGGAGTTTTAGAAGAGCTCCTCATCCCTGTGTGGAGAGCTTTACAACAGACAGATGGTAGACTTCTCTTAACAAAGTAAGGACAAAGGATCCTTGTCCATCTCAGCCTATCGAAGCCCTGTCCCTCCACTCAGAAAAAGACAGGCTAAGAGATAAACCATCCAGGATATGGATTGATTGACAAGCCCCTGCCATTATTGATTGACAAGCAGGCATCTCTTGGAACTGCACACACTTCTTCTGCAGGGGTGGGTGGGATACCATCTGCCTTTTTCTGGTCGAATATCTTTCCTGCAGACTTTGGCTGAAGGTTCTGCCATGTTCATCCTTGTGGTTAGAAAGGAACCCAGCCATAAATAATCTTTCCTGTGGCAGAAGAAAAAGTAATGAAAAGAAAATTGAATTTCATAGGATGGGTCTTTTTCCTAATAATAAAGACTTGAAGAGGAGCTCACTTGAGGTAGGGAGGTGACCATGCTCTGCTAACAGTCATCTGACGATTGCTTTGGCCTGAAGAACTGTCAGGCCATATAGTTCTTCTACCCACTACCACCTTCTTTCTTTTTCTTGTTTTGGACTATCTGGATTAAGTGGTCCATCCTTGCAGATTGTACAGGTTATGCAGGTTCCTGCATTCCAGCATCCAGATCTCTGAAAAAATTGAAAGTGCTTTTGACAACTGGAATTATTCCACCGATGCTCATCTCCTTGAAGTGAGGTAGGGTGAATGAGGATTGGATTATGTTGCAGGACTGACATTCCTCCTGAGAAGGACCAGCAGGTTAAGGGTTTCTCCACTGGACTTCCTCCATTCCATTAATTCCATTCAGCCCATCATAAAGCCTTGCCTATGTTGTAATTAAGGATCAAAAATCACACAGGCAAAGAAAACTATTCTTTGGTTCCAGAAATTCAGTACAGAAATAAGACAAACCGTGGGAGACAGAGTTGTAGACACAGATAAAGCAACACCAACTCAGTCTTGAGTGTCTTATGAATGATTATACAAAGATTTGTTTTACTGATGCAGAGTCTCATCCTGATGCCAAAAGATGTTAGATGCCATCTATCTCATCCACACTCAGACTGTGGACATCCCTCCAGGGAGTTCAGCAGAGCAGCCTCACTAGCTGTGACTCTTTGGAATGAGGACACCCTCCTGGCAAAAAGCAAGCAGAGTGCTTAGCTGGGGGGGGGGGTCTTTTGGAAAGGGGGCTGCATGCCCCCAGCGTTCCTCTCCAAATCAGTCCAGTGAGTCTAGTCATATGAATGGCTATAAGCCTTGACTTGGATCCAAGTGACACTTGCTCTCCCCACACCCATTATGCTTCTTTCCTCTCCATTGTGCTATTTGGAAGAAGCTTTTTTCTAAGTAAACACTGGAGTAGTTGATACACATCTTATCATTAGAGAGATCCACTCAGCAATTATTACATTTTCTAAGCTACAGCTGCTTCCTACTCATTATCAGGTTAAGAAACTTCTGATAGTAACATTGTACCAACCCTGCAATTAAGCAGCAGACCACCCAGCACTCACTGTAGCACATTCTCCAAGCAAGCTCAGGGCCTGAAAGGGGTTCTGAGTGACCCAACCTCACATTTGCTCTTTATCTTTCACTCCCCTTTCAATGGCAGAGCAACAGCACCTCTTTCAATAGGGAGGAGGGGAGAGCACCTCTAAAGACCAGAGATGACCTGGGCCTGATAAAGGAGGCAAGTCTGCTTTGTCTAGGCCTTTGGGGTCCTGCTGAACCTTGGGGGTAGGCAGTGATTCCAGCAGGAGGGAGCTTTCTCTGTCCTCCCGCTCAAGGTCCATTTTATTTTATTTTATTTTATTTTATTTTATTAATTTTATTTTATTTTATTTTATTTTATTTTATTTTATTTTATTTTATTTTATTTTATTTTATTTTATTTTATTTTATTTTATTTTATTTTATTTTATTTTATTTTATTAATTACTTAATTAAATTTATGTCACCACCCATCTCCCCCAATGGGGGACTCTGGGCAGTTTACAAGAAAATGACACTAAAAACATATCCACCTAATTTACCATTAAAATATAAATAGAAAATAAATGTATATTTTAATCAGAAGGAGTGGGCAGCAAGCTATGGGACTTCCTGCAAGCAAGAATAGGCTCCTCTCCTCTCCCTTCCCCAGCCATACCCATGGATAAATGCCTTCCCTTGAGGTCTAAATGGCCAAGCTTGCTGGGTCTGGAGGTTTGGTTGAAAAGCCAAATAATAGTCAAAATTGGTGGTGGTGGGGTGTTTGTTTTCTCCCAGGCTCTGTTCCTGAATTCCCCTTCAAAGACATTCAGTTTTAAGTCTCTGGTAGCACCAGTTCACAAAGACAGCACTGGAATAAATAATGAATCCATTGGGGTTGGAAGAAGCATTAACTTTGGTTTCTCTTAGTTTCTCATTTTCCCAGTCTTAAACTTAGTTTATCCCACCTCTGCATCAATTCAAGACTTTAAATTGCCTTGTATGTAATTCCCTATCCAAAAAGGGAGCTTCTTCTGCAAGAGGGTCAAGAAGGTTCCCTGTCAGAGAGATGGCCAGACTCCAACAATCCTGGACACCATGAAATGGCCCTCTCCGAGTCATCCCTGCTGTAATGGTTGCCTATCCCAAACACTCAGACTCACAAGAGGTTACTTAAATGAAATCTGATTTATTAGGGAAATTATGGCAGATACAGAGAAAGCTGAGAATGACTAAAAGCATGCCAAATACAAACTAAAAACCCTCGGCTCCAAACGTAATCCCTCCCCCCTACCAGCCATAGCAACCACCCCCTCCCAGGTGCTGGTAACCGTTTTCCACACATCCTGGGAAAGCAACCTTGAACACATGAGATAACCCAAACACATTCCAACCCAGCGGCCAACAGATAACAACTCCCTGACGAGGAATACTCCTCTCTCCCGAGATCAAACACGTATCAGGCAAATGACATGCGAAACGTTACGATGTACCAAGCACATTGAAATGGTGAACATGACATACTGCCCCCCCAAAAAAATAAATTTACGGACCCGGTTTGGAGGGGTAAGCATTATGGAAACGACGAACAAGAATAGGGGAAGCCACATCGTGAGCGGCCACCCATTCCGGGTGGGGGAAATGTTTCCAGGGAACTAGGTACTGTAGTGTGTTGTGAAGCCAGCGAGAGTCAAGAATTTCTTTTACTTCAAAGTGTTGTTGCCCGTCAATCATGATGGGAGGAGGTGGCGGAGGTTGATCATGCCAGCGGTCAGAGCGAGTAAGGGGTTTGAGCAAACTGCAATGAAAGACAGGGTGTAAGCATTTCAAATTATGCGGCAAATCAAGTTTAAAAGTCACTGGGTTAATTTGTGCCATGATAGGAAATGGACCCACAAATTTAGGAGCCAATTTTTTCGATGGTTGAGAGGACTTGATGAATTTGGTAGACAGGTACACCATGTCACCCACTTGAAACGAAGGGTGAGGGGCACGCTTTTTATCAGCGTGCTGTTTGTAAGCAGACTGTGCATCCGCTAGTGCCTGCTGGATGACCGGCCAAGAGTCCGCCAGCTGTGTTGCCCATTCGGATGGTGACGCAGGCGGGATAGATGGCTGTGGCAAGTCAGGGATTGGGACAAAATCCCTGCCGTGAACGGTGCAAAAAGGGGTTTGACCAGTGCTTTGATGAACGGCGTTGTTGTAGGCAACCTCAGCAAAGGGAAGGAGGTCAACCCAGTCGTCTTGTTGATAATTCACGAAAGCATGCAAATATTGTTCCAGTGTTGAATTTAGCGCCTCTGTGGCCCCGTCAGTCTCAGGATGCCACGCCGTGGACAATGCCTGTTTAGTGCCCAAAAGTTTTAAAAATGCCCGCCAAAATTGAGAGGTGAATTGTGTGCCCCTGTCAGAAATTAAGCGGGAGGGACATCCGTGTAACCTGTACACGTGTACAAGGAATAGGCGGGCCAATTGCCATGCTGAAGGAACGGAGACGCATGGGATAAAATGAGCTTGCTTGGAGAAATAGTCTTTTACTACCCAAATAACAGTTTTTTGTTGGCTGGGAGGCAACTCCACTATGAAATCCATGGAAACCTCCTCCCAGGGGCAAGCAGGACTGGCCACTGTTGTAACAAGCCTTGAGGCTTTCCCACCTTACGTTTAGATATAGCACACACAGAACAAGATGCCACATAATCCTTCACATCTTTGCGCAATGTGGGCCACCAAAACTGTCTGCGAACCAGGTGCAATGTTTTTACAAAGCCAAAATGCCCAGCAACCTTATCATCGTGCGAACGGAGTAAAACCTCCTTTCGCAAGCTATCAGGGACATAGAGACGGTTGGATTTCCAAGCGAATCCGCAGTCAAAAGTAACATTGTCTCTATTGGCTAGCAACCAAGTGTCAGTTTTTTGCTCCTTTAGAAACTTTTGTTGCAATTGAGATGAAATGGACAAGGTGCCTTGCGGAGCGGAATCACTGCCGGCAGGCTGCTGCGCACGGGCTTGGCTGCGGGTCACAGCTGGCATTCCCAGTTGTGGCTGTGTCCACAGCATGCTGACCACCTCTGGTGCTGAGCTGGAGTCCTGGGGTTGCCTGGACAGCATGTCTGCTAAAAAGTTCTTTTTCCCTGGGATAAACTTCAGTTTGAAGTTGAAGCGGTTAAAGAACTGAGCCCAGCGGACTTGTTTAGGGCTCAGCTTGCGAGGGGTACTAAGGGCTTCCAAGTTCTTATGGTCAGTCCACACCTCAAATGGATGATTAGTCCCTTCCAGCAAGTGGCGCCAAGAGTCCAAAGCCGCTTTGACTGCAAAAGCCTCCTTTTCCCACACATGCCAACGTCTCTCCATCTCAGAGAATTTACGGGACAGGTAGGCACATGGCTTTAAACAACCCGCCCCATCTGCTTGCAACAACAGGGCTCCAATAGAATAATCAGAGGCATTCACCTGAACAACAAAAGGCTTGGAGGGGTCAGGATGTTGTAAAATAGGTTCCTGTGTAAAAGACTCCTTCAGCTTATCGAATGCCGCCTGACAAGCCGGAGTCCATCTAAGCAGCGCACCTGGGTTTTTTACCCGGCGGGTTTCTCCCACCCCCTTCGTCTGAAGCAAATCTGTCAGGGGCAAAGTTATTTCTGCGAACCCCTTTATGAACAACCTGTAGTAATTGCTGAACCCCAGGAAACTTTGAAGTTGCCTGCGGGCGCAAGGTCTCTCCCATTCTAAGATGGCCTGGATTTTAGCAGGATCCATCTCTATGCCTTTATCTGAGATCCTGTATCCCAGATAATCAATTTGTGTTTGATGGAATGCACATTTGGACAGTTTGGCATACAACTCAGCTTTCCTTAGCTTGTGAAGCACCTGCTTAACCAAATGTACATGTTCTTCCAGAGTTTCAGTATAAATCAATACATCATCCAAGTAGACCAATACCCCTTTAAACAGATGTTCATGTAATACTTCATTGATCAATTGCATAAACACCCCAGGAGCCCCAGCCAAACCAAACGGTAAAACCTTATATTGAAAAGCTCCCAACGGGCAATTGAATGCCATTTTCCATTCATCCCCCTCCCGGATCCTCACACGGTAATAGGCTTCCCTTAAATCCAGTTTTGAGAAGATTTTCCCCTTAGCCAGATGTGATAACATATCTTTTATCAAAGGCAAGGGATATTTATTTGATATTGAGACTGCATTGAGCCCACGGAAATCGGTACAGAGTCTTAATGTCCCATCTTTCTTCGGGTGGAAGAGAACCGGTGCCCCCACTGGCGAGCTAGCTGGTTCAATGAACCCTCTTGCCAAGTTTTTGTCCACAAACTCCCGTAACAAAGTTAGTTCCTTCTGAGTCATTGAGTAAATCTTTGGCTTAGGCAATTGGGCGTTAGGCACCAGCTCAATGGCACAGTCAGTTTTCCAATGGGGGGGAAGTTGATCCGCTTCTTTCTCCCCAAACACATCAGCAAATGCCTGGTATTCCTCTGGTAGACCTGCAAGAGGAGGGGTTGGGTACTGCAGAGTCGCAGCTGCCGCTACCCCCACCACTTCCTCTGGGGATTCATTTCCCTCTGGTGCTTGATAAAATCCGTCCCTAAAAGTGACAGTTCGATAGACCCAATTTATCTGAGGATTTTGTTGGACCAACCATGGGACACCCAAAACCACCAAAGGACCCCCCCCGGAGCCACTACAAATGACAACCCTTCCCGGTGGCTACCCATTTGCAAGGCTACCAAACTGGTGAAATGCATGACCGGTTTGCCCCCTGCCATGGATCCGTCCAATTGGGTGAAAGCTATGGGTTGTTGCAACGGAAAGGTGGGCAACTCCAAGGCAGCTACCACGTCGGGATGCATTAAGCACCGTGAGCACCCAGAATCGATCATCGCCCACACTTCTATCGTCTTCGAGCGGGATCCCAACTTTACTTTCACAGTGAGAATGTGATAGTTGCCACTCACCGACACAGGCTCACACCCCTCCTCTACCACCTGCCCTGCAGCACCCTTTAGAGCAAGTGGCTGGCGTTTCCCGCCGGCTGCAGCAATTCCGGTTCACCCTCGTCCCCGTAGAACAGCACGCTTTCCAGCTCGCTGTCAGCCACTGCTGCTTTCATTTTCCTCGGCAGAGAGGGGGACTTCGCAGTCAACTTTCCCTGCCAGTCCTCGCCCTTCGCCCTCGGGCACGCCGCCGTGCAGTGTCCCTCCTTGCCGCAGCGCAGGCACTGCCCCTTCACGTAACGCCACTCCTTCTCCTCTTCCCATGAATGTTGTCCAGATCTTCCAAAGGAGCCCGAAGGGCAGGTCGGTTTTCCATCTCGCCCCGACTTCATCGCCCGTCTCTGCGCAAACACCTCGTGGGCATGCTCAGCCTTTCCAGTGAGCTGGATCCACCCGTACAAGCTGTCAGGGTCATCTCGCCCCAGCAACCAGCACAGCACTTCAGTGTTTAAACCATCCTTGAACAACTCTATTACAGTTGCCTGCGACCAGTCTTCCACCTTCCCCGCTAGCGCTTTAAACTCCAGCGTATAGTCAGCCACGGTTCTCGATCCCTGCTTGAGTTCTTTCAAGGCACGCTTCGCCTGCTCCTTCGCTAGTGGATCCTCGAAATGGTGCTGAAGAGCCCAGAGGAATTCGTCAAATTTCTCCAGTTCAGGGGCTTCCGACTGGCACATCTGTGCATACCAGTCCGCTGCCCTCCCCTTAAGCTTGGTGGCAATGGTGATGATTTTCGCTTTTTCCGAGCAAAAAAGCGACCCCCACTCTTCCATGTACGCCTTGGCATTCGTCAGGAAGAATGAGAGTTTTGTCAGGTCTCCGTCGAACTTGATAGAGAAGTCCCTCAGTCCTCCACCTGGCGGGCCGCGCCCCCCCACTGGCGGTTCAGCTGCTTTGACAGCTCCCGGCCGCCTCCACTCAGGGACGGGCAGCGACGCTAGTTCCACCCTGGGAGCCCAGTCCCCCTCTCTCGGGCGAGCTCCCCTTCTCTGTTCCAGCGAGTGTGCCTGGGAGGAAGGGGTCGAATGCCGCTGGCTTGACCCCTCCCGCACCTCTTTCAGCGAACTCAGGTCCATGATCATTTTCTGTAGAATGAGCTCCAGAGAGTCCATCTTCGACTCTAGCACCTGAATTCGGTCTGGAGTGGGGGAGTCCCCCCTCGGCGGCACCTGTACCACCGTTGGGGACAGCGGGTATCTCTGCCTCCAGGATGAGCCCCTTGCCTCCGAGAAGTCCCCACGACTGTCATCCCAGGTGACCAGTTCGCCCGGGGTCATGACCATGGTCTCTGGCACGGTCTTCATGCCCGTAGCTTCGCCTTCAGACCCCGAACTCACCTCCTCCCGAATCGCTGAGAGTTCTTCCAGGGGGGCTCTGTTGGGGTGCATCATGGTAGAATCGGGCTCTCCCTCACTTGACCCCTCACTCTCCATGAGTAGCACATCTGGATTGGTCATCACCAGCACTCTCCCTCACCGGATCGGATGAACCTGTCTTTTCCTAGATAGGGGCCAGCGGGATTTGAAGTTTTGGATTCTCAGCTTTATGTAATGGTTGCCTATCCCAAACACTCAGACTCCCAAGAGGTTACTTAAATGAAATCTGATTTATTAGGGAAATTATGGCAGATACAGAGAAAGCTGAGAATGACTAAAAGTGCACCAAATGCAAACTAAAAACCCTCGGCTCCAAACGTAATCCCTCCCCCCTACCAGCCATAGCAACCACCCCCCTCCCAGGTGCTGGTAACCGTTTTCCACACATCCTGGGAAAGCAACCTTGAACACATGAGATAACCCAAACACATTCCAACCCAGCGGCCAACAGATAACAACTCCCTGACGAGGAATACTCCTCTCTCCCGAGATCAAACACATGTCCGCAAATGACATGCGGAACGTTACGATGTACCAAGCACATTGAAACGGTGAACATGACACCTGCCTTATTTAGCTAGTCAGTTAGATTACATCACAATTCCTAATCTATTCCCAAACTGACTGCCTGCCAGAAGATGCTTTGGGAAAAGGAGATATTAAAAGCACAATTGCAAATAATTCCAATGAAGGCAAAGAAGCTGCTGTGGCCTCACAAAAAGTGAATATCTGAAAACAGAAAAAGACACTTATAGAAGATGGAAGGAGGATCATGTCACCATGCAAGAGTGCAGGCAGGTAACCCAGAACTGCAGAGCTGGTGTCAGGGAAGTGAAAGATCACAAGGAGCTCAGGTTAATGAAGAACACTAAGAATAACCAAAAGGTATTCAGAACAAAAGCAAATATACCAGCTGCTCAGTGACAAGAGCAAAATGCTAATAAGTAACCAAGAAACTGCCCAACTCCTTTTTAAAGCTCAGTTTCCCCCCAAAAGGAAACTCTGTTCTACCAGGTGACTGAAGAGGAGAATAAGAAGGCAAGACTGAAAGCTGTAATTGATAGAATCTTGGCCAGGGAGCACATATTTACTCTGAATGTCTTCAAATCTCCATAGGCAGATGAATTGCACCCCAATGACATTAAAGGATGTGCTTAGGGTCTGACAAAAACCTAGACATTATCTTTGAGAAATCCTGAGGGTAGCAGATGACCAAAGGCAAGGAAACGTCCACCGTCAAAAGAAGGGGCGGAAGCATTCAGGGAAGGATGATCCTTGCTCAGTCTGACCTCCCTGTCTAGGAAGATTCTACAGCAGATTCTACAGCAGAGCTCACTCTCTAAGCACCCGGAGAACAATGTGGGGTCTCCTAGAGGTCAGCATGCATTTGGCAGGGGCAAGTCTTGCCAAGCTAACCTCATATGACTTCTTTATCAGGTACAGTAGCTGCTAAGGTAGACTGCCAGAATGCTCTAGAGGCAATGTGAACTTAGAAAAGTATCTGATAAAGTTTGCCACAGCAGCTAAGTATAGCCTAGGTGGCATGACAAATAGATACACAGCTGGCTCAAAAGCCATGTGCAAAATGTGCTCCCAAAAGTAGAATGATGTGCCATGTGGGGTGCCAAAAGGATTACTTCTGAGCACTTGGCCTTCAAGCATCTTCATTAGTGATGTGGATGAGGAAGTGGAGGGACAGTGTTTCAAAATAGCTGAAATAGCTAACATCCTAGAAGACTGAAACAAAATTCAGAATTATCTTGCATTGGTTAGACAAATGCACTGAAATATCAAATGGAATCCTTCAGAGACAAGTATAAAAATACATGTTTAAGAAACAGTGGAAGAAATGTGTAGAGAGTAAGTAAACCACTAAAATCAGGAGTATAGCTTTTGTTGGAAAGTATTCCTGAGGCTGGGGCTTGTATGAAGAAAGTAAAGACAAGCTCCAAAACATTTGTGAGTTCTGATTAATCTTCCTTGAATCTGCTTCACCAGCCACTGCAGCCACCCTTTTGGCCATGTCCCCTCATTGCTTTCCCACATTCTGCTGAGCTGGTCTTCGGTCCCTGCTACTTCCCTGCAGGGCGACATGGGGATTGGGTAGACAACACCTGCTTCTCCTGTTCTTTTGATCTGGGGGCTGCTCTTTGTGCAGGTATATTCTTGTATGGTATCTGGACTCATCATTACTACAGTAGGCAGATGTTGTATTTTAGGAAAATCGGCTCCTTTTCAAGTATATCCTGCTGCATAACTCAGTGGCTGTTCTTTGAGGGTGATTAAAGGGGCAATATTGGACCATGGGTTGGCTTTTTGTAGACCCCAGTGATTAGGCGTTGCTGCTTTTGGATGGGGATCTAGCATGGCGTTGTTTTCTTGTTCTTCTACTGTGCATTTTATGGATGGATTTTTTTGAGTCAAGTGCTACAAGAACTTTTCTAGGTCCAAAGCACCACGTGCTTGGCTTCTTTCTGGTGGTTGCTGGAGCATTTATCTCCAGATGTCCACAAGCATGTTGCGCAGTGCTGGTGATCACGGGTGACCGCAGAGCCCGCCATCCCTTTGCCTGTAGCATCCATCATCTTATTGGAGGAATATTCTCTGCTGCTGCTTATGGTTGATTCAGCGGTTTCCTGGAGTGGGTTTAGTATTTTGACTGGGTGCTTGGCCAGTAGGCAGATGGTTTTCCACTGCAGCTGATGGTTGGCCTTGGTGGAACTCCTGGCTTGCAGATGTTTGGCAGGCTGAAGAGTAAGGAGGCTTGGCGTGGCTCTTGATTTTTACCAACTTCTCAAGGCCAACTTCTTTTACAAGCAATCTGACTTGCCTCTTGGTCTTGTTGACTGGGTTTGTTTGTTTGTTTGTTTGTTTGGCAGCAGTCTGAATTTTGAATTTCTCCGGGATCACTGCTGCTCTCTCTGCCTACTAATAGTTCAATTTTCATCTTTTTTCCTGTCATTTAGTCCATGCGTTTCAGCTGGGTTCAGGTTGGGCTTGGGTTTTTTTTATGTGTCGATGATTTTTTTCTATTTCAAAACTGAAGTCTTCTCTTTATTCAGCTGATGGGAAGTGTAGAGCACATCTGCTATAGTAAATTTGTATGTGACAGGAAATGGCCAGTGAAGCAGATTCAAATAAGAAAACATAAGGAATAACAGGGCAGGAGGGAGAGAGGAGTGCCTTTAGAACTGCCCTTGAGAAAAGCAGCACTGCAAAGGTGGACTGCAGCAGCCCCCAACTCCTCCCGAGGCTGGACTCGGCTCATCCCCTTCCCCAAAGGGACAAAAGCTGAGAGTGCTCGATCCCCCCACCCCCAGCTTGCTGAGAGGGATGAACTGACTGGCGCAGGCCCACCACAGGCATGGAGGGCATTGTCCTGGCTAGGCTTTTGGCCACCCTCAGCCAACAGACTGGCTAATCCTGTCCCCAGCAGGCTAGCTGAGCCCCACCCTGGCCTTCCCAGGGTGACATCCCTTGCCCACCCATGCCCCTAGCCTGGAGGGAGGGGGTGGGAGGTGAGCAGCAGGAGAAGGCGAGACCAGGAGGAGGTGGCAGAGGGATGGGGACATGGGGAGCATGACTGGGGAAGTGCAGCACTTTACAAATCGTTAAAAACTTTTAAAAATAAGAAAATAAACAACCCCCCCCCCAAAAAAAGAATTAAAATGACAGAAATGGCAAACCCAGATGGGAACAAAGAAGAAAAGGGGCCTTCAGTTACACTTGCCAAAGGCCTGGGTGAAGAGCCAGGTCTCCAAGCCCTTTGAAAACACCATCCAGATCTCAGGGGGAACCTCGTTCAAGAGGACAGGCACTGCTACAGAGAAGGCACACTTCTGGGGTCCTGAGAGATGGCGTTGTTTAACTGAAGGAACTCAGAGCACGCCAACCCTGCCAGATCTAATCACCCAGGCAGATGCTATGGGAGACAGGTGGTCCCTCAACTAGCCAGGCCCTAGCCATGTAGACCTTTATGGGAGCAACCAGCACCTTGAATCGTTCCCAGAAGCAAACCAGGAACCAGTGCAGCTCAAGAAGCGGTGGTGCCACATGGGCATAGTGAAGCCTGCTCACCACTGCCCATGCCAGTTGAAGTTTGGGACTGGTTGAAGCTTCCTGGTGGTCTTCATGGGCAGTCCCATGTAGGGCCAAGCCTTAGTAAGCAGTCCATCTTGGCTTGATCCTTGCCTGGAGTTTGGCTTGGGTGCTCAATAGCAACACTGCTTAAGAGCAAAGTTTGGCACTTGGTCTGGAGCTCGGCAGCTGCCCTAAAAGGAGCGACACCTAATCCCAATGAAGGCAAGAACTTTGGGAGGGGGGCAATGGCTGAATGCCACTTGACAGACTTTAAGAGTTGTAACTGTTGTACAGACTAAGCCCTAAAGACTGGTTGGACATAGCTGCACCAACTTGTACAGGCTCAGAAGGTGGAGTTAACCCTGCCAGGCCAGGCAACAGCCTATTGCTGGGGAACAGGTGTGCTACAAGAAAGCACTGTGTGTAGTTCTCACCTAGCTGTGGCGTGTCATTGCCAGAAGAACTCTCACAGGTGGCGACAAGAAAACCTAAGTCCCTGGAGTCTTCCTTGAGCCGAAAGCCTGCAGTTCACTCTTCTCTGGGCAAGGGAAGGGCTGAACCAAGCCAGGAAGAGGTTGCTGAACTGGGAGAGGAAGGCAGGGATGAGAGGCCAAGAATATCCTATCTCCCAACCATGAGGAGACATGTTACTGAGAGGAGAGAGGAGGGGAAGAGATAAAAGCCCAGAGTCCCTGTGGCAGGGAAGCTGAGGTGGGCAGAACCGGTCTCCAAGCTGGTTTTGTTAATGGTTTTCCTACTAACAGATTAAGGTGCTATTGTCTCTAATCATTTTGGCCGGGTGCAGAGGTTGAATTCAACTGCCCCCTTTTCGAATGTTAATTATTGCACCTGGGGGGAGGAACCTGCCCGGACTTGTTTCAGTTCCTCTTTCTCTTGTCTGCCGGCATGTAGTCAGCCAGGCTTGCTCTCAATGAGAGCCAAGTCCTTTAAATATGTTTTGCTTTTGTTTTGCTTTCTGTAAATAAATTATTTTTATAGATATGCCTGGTGTGTGTGACTTTTCTGATCTCTCCTGGGCTAAAGGCTTTCCCAGCAATCTGCCAACAGGTTTTAGCTATGCAGGGTATATTTGCCCTTTGGAGAGCGAGGAAGGGAACACACCACCACATGTTACCACAGATAGCCAAGGACTCCTATGGACAATCAGGAAAACAATGAAGAGGGAAAGTGAGGCACACGTCAAAGAAATGCTGCCAGAGACAGCAAGAGGTCAGGGCTGCTCAGGGCTAGAATGCTGCAGAGGCAAGATCAACATCTGGCAATTAGGTCTAATGTATCTGTCACAAGGTCACTAGGATTCGTCATTGTTTTTAGGTGGGAGATAAAATACCTGAAAATGGAGCCATCAGTTTAGCACAGGACATGTCCCATTAAAGTTGCAGTTCTGCACAAGAGAAGCTGCCACCATCTACCTGGCCCTGTAGAACTCCCCAATAAGGAGGGGGGCCAGGGGGGCTTCAATCAAGGCGGTGTCTGGGAAACATCCAGAGTTGGAGGCAAAATTGGCAAAGGAGCTTTGATTTAAATGCTGACACTTCGTACAAAAGACAAATCAAGAGAGACAAAGGCAAATTTGGGCTCTTCACAATTGCTGTCAAAGAAGCAACGTCTGACTAGTGCAGGTCCTGAAAGAACAATCCAATCTGATAGACTAGATAAAGTTGTCCAGAGGAACAGAAGGCTCCAAGCGCAGCAAGGTGGGTGGAGAAGGAGAAGGAAGCCACAAGGGGATAGGAAAGCCCATGCAGTGTGCCCACACAGGAGCTCCAATCCGGACCTGCCGCACCCAGACATCCTAAGTGGTGGCACTGGCCAGGTAGGTTTGGGGTGGGGGAGAGCCTTCTGGAGACCAAAGGGCCAGGCCAGTGGCAGCTGGAACTGAAGTGCAGAGGGTGCAGTCCACTTCCTTGAACCCAGTTCTCAACCTTCTGACAAAATTGGGGGGACAGAGGGGAGGAACAGAGTGATAGTAAGGATGGAAGAATAATCACATCCCATTTGAATTACAATCTCTCCATTTCAATGACTCCATTTTTAAACTAACAGGCATCATGGCCTCTCTGAAACACAGGATTAAGCATTGGAAACATCATCCATCAGCTTGTGAAAAAGCCTCGAGTAATGACTGGGAGGAAGCCTCTAACGTTCCTTCCGCTCTGGCTGATGACAGTCAAACAGCCTGCTTCATGTCAACATTCATTCAGAAGCAGGCATCCGAGAGGACCACCACGCCTCTTCACACCGGAGTGGAGCTTTCCATCACCTGGATTGGTGACTTCCTCCTCTGCTTTTGAAGAAAAACATGTTTTATTAGGATTCTGCAAGTTTAGCCAGCAGACATCTAGCAAAGTTTCCCAAAGGCAAAACATAGAATCTTAACGAAGCACTAAGGACATGAAGTAGCACTGTTTTTAGTGTTACGATGGGGGAGGGGTGGGGGTTTGGTTTTAACACATAACTTTTGGCTTCAGTGCTTTGGGAAGTGGCTCAGCTCAGTCCCCTTTGGCATTCCTTGTTTCCCTCTGTACTTTAAAGCCAGGCTATATCAGGAAAGGCCAAGGCTTCTTTACGAGTCTCCACAGAACTCAATAAATGGCTAGAGCTTCTTTTTTAAAATGGGACAAAATTCTCAGGAATTTCTAAATGGACAAAGCCTGCCAAAATGTCATGCAACTAGATGCCTGGATTTCTGCACTTTGCTTCTTCTAAGGGAATCAAGCCTGCCAAATTCCAGTCAAGTGGATGCAGATTTTGAAAATTTATTTTAAACAGGTTAGTGTCTACCTCTAAGATTAAACAGACTTTTAGCTTTAAAAAATTCTCAAAAGAGCACTAATGCATAGCTAAAAGCTAAACAGCTATATAATAATTTGATTACTATTGACTTCCATAAAAATATTTGTGTAATGGGATTCTTAATTGCTTTTTGGAGAAAGAGGTTTATGATCCTCACCCTGTGGTTTGGGGAAAGGTATTATATTAACGTGCTCTGGAAAAATAAACCTATGTGTTTTCAGCAATACAGTGTAAGTACAGTGGTTAGAGGGGTTAGGTAAAGGTAAAGGTAAAGGTTTCCCTTGACGTAAAGTCCAGTCGTGTCCGACTCTAGGGGGCGGTGCTCATCTCCGTTTCTAAGCCTTAGAGCCGGCGTTGTCCGTAGACACTTCCGGGTCATGTGGCCAGCATGATGACATGGAACGCCGTTACCTTCCCGCCGAAGCGGTACCAATTAATCTACTCACATTTGCATGTTTTCGAACTGCTTGGTGTGCAGGAGCTGGGACGAGCAACGGGAGCTCACCCCGCCGTGCGGTTTCGAACCGCCGACCTTCCGATCGGCAGCTCAGCGGTTTAACCCACAGCGCCACCGCGTCCCATGGTTAGAGGGGTTAGAGACTTACAATAACCAACAACCAGGGATTTATTGCCCTGTTTTCTGCCCGGCTGACACGGTAGGTCCTTCCAGTTCTTCTACATTCCCATGTTTGGAAGGAAAGGAAGCCCCAGTGGACTGCCTGCCTGGCCTAGACCTTCCCGGGATGAGAACAGCTGGATGCCTGTTCAGTTAGGCTTTTCCTCTGAAGCATTTAAAGAGGCTCCATTTTCACAACCCACTTAGCTGCATCACTGGGAGGTGTGCTGTGAGAACATGTAAAAAAGGGACACTCTCCCTGTCTATCTCTCACACACACACACACACCAGTTAAATTTAGAGTCATAGAATCATAAGGTTAGAAGGGACCTGGGAAGACAAAGTGTATTTATTTACAGCCCAAAGCCAACTATTACAAATGCATCAAATACAGTAGATAACATACACACACACATAAGTGTGTGTGTGTGTGTGTGTATCTGTAAGAGAGGCCTGAAACAATTATTCATATGAAGAGGGCATCAGACAGCTTTTATAAGCCATAGCTATTGAATAAAAATTTTGCAAACTTCTTGGATGTATTTGAAAATTGGTCACAAAGACAGAGAATGGTCACCTCATGGTCATAAAAGAAACCACGTGTTCTAACAATAGATAGTATAAATTCCATTCATCATTGTGTACATAGTGGACAATTTCGTAATGTGTGATACAGCTTCAACCTCAATAGCCGAGCATACACAAGTGCAGCGTTTCTAAGGGAGGCTGGTATATCTGCCTGTGGTTACCCAAATGGTAACACACTGATTCGGGCCAGGAAGGAAAATCTCCTGTGTGGGGCATGCAAATGCTAAAAAATATCTAGGGGTAGTCCAAAGGGAGGGAACATTGCATTGTAATGAAGGTGAGAAACAATAGCTCTGTCAGACTGGCAGTCTTGGTCCCAAATCCTCTGCTTTATTTGGCCAGTTTTATCAAGGTAAAGGTAAAGGTTTCCCTTGACGTAAAGTCCAGTCGTGTCCGACTCTAGGGGGCGGTGCTCATCTCCGTTTCAAAGCCTTGGAGTTTTATCAAGGCCAGGACCAAAAAAAAAAAAAGAAACACAGTATGCCAAATCATAATTTATCTCCTTAAAGAAGAAATGAACCTATCTAACAGGGTAAGGTAGACCAAGAAGGTTCCCCAAAGGATTTGTTTCATCCAGAAACTAAGGTGACCAAGTCTCAGATGAGCCCCAAAGGAGATGCAGCCTAATTCTAACTTTATTAGGGTATTAAGAGTTGAATGAGAGGCACACATTATAGATTCTAAAAAAAATTGACTGGATGATTTTGAGTCTAGAGGTGTCCTTACAAATGTACATATAACATCAGCATACTCTGGTTTGTCTTCAAATCATATAAATTTTGGAGGTCTTCTAGACCAACTCCCTGGCCAGAACAGGAATCCTTAGATGATCCCTGACAAATGGCTATCCAATCTCTTTTTGAAAACCTCCAGTGATACAGCAGCCATGACTTCAGAAGGCAGGCTGCCTTATGGTCATGAAATTCTACTTAATAGCTGCCCTAGTCAGGAAATGCCTCCTTTTTTCAAGTTTGGATCTCCCACACCCTCTTCCCTGTGACATCTCTTCATGACTGCCTTCATGTCTCCCCTTAGCCTTCTCTTTTTGAAGTTAAACATACCAAGTTCTTGTGCCTGCCCTCTTGAATGAGATTCCCCCAAGATCCAGATGGCCCCCACTCTGTTGTTGTTCAGAACAGCCGTGAAGTCCTGACTCTTACCCAGGTCTTTGGCAAGGAAGAGTGAGACCCCTCATTTCTGTCAGTCTTGTGATCTTTTCTCTTTTATT
The DNA here is from genome assembly GCF_035149785.1 of Candoia aspera. NCBI lineage: Eukaryota > Metazoa > Chordata > Lepidosauria > Squamata > Candoiidae > Candoia > Candoia aspera. Next base: position 23,019,390 of record NC_086164.1, read on the forward strand.
GGTTTTATTGTAATTTCTTTATTGATTGTTGTAAACCACCCAGAGTCATTGGGAGTTGGGCAGCATACAAGTTTAATAAATTATTATTGTAAGTTCCTTTAACTGCGCTTTGTAGCATTTAGTCTCTATGCCTTGTACCATCTTTGTTGCTCTTCTCTGCACTCCTTCTTATTCCTCAGTTTCCTATTTGTATTGTCGTGACCAGAATTAGACACACTATTCCAGGGGTGGTCTAACCAGTGCAATAAAGAGCAATACTATCACTTCCCATGATCTTATCCCTACAGGTAGTCCTCAGGTTACCATGGCAATTGGGACCGGAATGTCCATTGCTCAGCTGTGGGGCCAAGCATGTGACTCCGGTGCTCCAGGTCTGCACTGATCTTCCGTTGGCTCCAAGGGATCTTCAGGACCATCTTCACAACTGGTTTCAGCTTCCCCACCGTGCGTATCCTGGAAGGACCTGCTAGCAGGTACCAATTTTGCAAAGGGAGAAGATAGTAGCTGATGGCTATTGCTTTTTTCTCACTGTACCTGGGTTTTGAAACAGCTTCTTCCTGGAAATTCAATCAACTCTCACTTTGTTTGGCTTTCCAGAAGTCATTAAAAACAGCTATTCCTGAAAGCCTTTGAGTGATGAACTTCACTGTTGATTTATTGATTTTGTTTGTTTGTTTTTGTTTACATGGGTATGGTTGGAATTCTGTTTTTAGTCTTGTTCAGTTACTCCCATGGACAATTTAAGGTATTGGGTTGCATTTATATTTTATTATTTTACTGTGGGTGTTTTAATACTTTGGACGGGTACCTGGTAAATTGCCAGAGTTTCTCAACTGCAGCAGGTAGAAGTCCAGAAGCTACATACATACCTGGTTAGCCACCCGCTCTCTATCCCAAGAAGGACCGAGGACAGGGTGTTGCTAGGACTGGCACCACATTGTCTGCAGCCCCTGGGATCTGAGGACAGAGGTAGTCCCATGCCTAGTGAAAGACACCTGGTCCACCTTCTGTGCAGCATTCCATGAGGAAACACCCCCACCACAACCTCCCGGGGTCACCACCAGTTACATTTTGGAGATAGCGGAGCACAGCTGGCCTTGCCTGAGTGGGGCACCACTGCTGGCTTGACCTTCAGGACTCTGGGAAGGCTGGATATGTGTGGAGCAGAGGGCAGGGCCCCTCCAGCTTTCCAGGGAAGCAGGTTGGATTGCCTGCCCATCTGCAAGCCACAGAGCCAGAGGAGGTTCACCCCAGGGTGAAAGGTGTACACAGGCTTGCTTGGGGTTGGGGGCGGGGATTGCATGGACATGCCCTGGTCATGCCCTTGGATGTTCCCTCCTCTGCTCCCAGCACACAGCACACAAGGAGAGCCCCACCAGCCTCCCTCCCTACCAAAGGGACTTTCTCACCTGCTTTAGTGTTTTGGGGTGGAGACGCAAGTATGTGACCACAATTTTATTTTGGAGCCAGAACCAGGGGACAGAAATTTAAACTGTAGGCAACTAAAGTGAAAAAAATTATGTTGATGATCAATATTGTGGAAGACAAATTACTTGAAGAGTCTGAGTTGTTTGGGGTAGAAAATTAATTTAAATTCTACAAATTATTTTTAAGCATTCAGCTGTCCATTAGCATGTACTCATCTGTGTCCTTCTTTGTGGATGTTTAGACAAGACAGATTGGGGACAGAAATACAGTTGGGGAGAACTGATGAGTGGATTTGTGCTTGTTAATCTAGAGGTACGTCCCCGGGTCTTACGCATAGGGTCCATTTCAGGGGCTCTCCTCCATCTGTGAGGAGGCATACAGCCTGGCAGGATCCTTTCTCTGTCCACACAGCCGGTCCCTAATCAGCCTTTACTCACAGGGCTGCTCACTGGTGCATCCTAACCATTTTCTGCCTGGCATGGTAAGGAGGGAAAACCCTCTAGTGATCACTCCCTTAAATTGGGAGGGGGGAGGTGCTGGGTCAAGAGAGGGTTCAGGCAGAGGGCTACAGTGGTGGGCTTCTCCATAGCCTGGAAACTGGGCTGAGTGGCGTTCAGCTGTTTGGAAACAAGATCATTTGTGGAGAGGGGCAGATTTAGGGCAATGGCAGAACTCACCAATGGGGCATGGAGCTGTTTGCATGGTGCCTGAGAAGAATGCAGCAGTGGGCACCAGTGAAGGGGTGTGCCAAGGTGCCATTCTGGCACCTCAGGTAGGGTAATGAGCAGCACAGCACTTCCCAGGAGCTTCTGGCAACAAGCAAAGAATTGTAGGTAGACAGAAATTAGGTCATATCCCTGGATTGTTTGAATAAGTGGGACAGTGTGTACATTTTATTTATTTACTTTCCTACAGGGCATATGTTGTGAATCTATAATAAATCATTTCTGCAGCTGCCAGGCAAACTTCCTGATGCCAGCCCAGAAAAATGCATGCATGCCGAATTTGCCCTAATTACTACATCCCTCGATATCTCTCCCCTCCCAGCTCGGCCTTCCCTGCAGTCATCATTTTCCCAAATTACATTTGTCCTTCCCTATTACCAGCCTCCTCTTCCTGCCAAGACCTGTGGAGGCCACAGGTCGAGAGAGCTCCAGCCCAAAGGACGGGTCACACGCAGAGCAGCAGACACTAGGTATAGTGGGAGGGAGCCACCCCAGGGCTCCTGATAACCCTCCCCCAGTGACCCTTTCAATCCTGCTCTAGCATCATTTTTTAATGTATTTATTTATATTTCAAATTTCTATCGCCACCCATCTCTCCCAAAAAGGGGACTCTGGGCGGTTTACAGTCAGAATTAAAACATATAAATTACAATATAAATAACTCTATAAAAATAAAATAAATATAAAATTATCACAAAAGAGAGTTAAACCCATGTTGGTTAGGAAGAAAGCAAAGAAGCAAAGTGCATTGTAAGCGCCGGCCAGGCATTTCCCGGGCTGATGGCTCTGCAGAAGCTGGGGCCCAGTTCACCCTCCTGCAACCAAACCAAACTGCCATGGAGGGTGGTGCCAGCAACCGGAAGGGAGGGGTCATGCCTGAAGCTCAGGCAATGGCCAATAGGAGGTGGGAATGAAGCCATTAGTGGCCTGCTAGAACCACCTAATAGAGCAGAGCTTAACACAGCTGAGAAACTGCACAGAAAAAGAATATTATTTTAAAGAGCTTCAATGAGTATGTCAGAGAAATACAAGTTATTGATCTTACACACTTAGCCCTCCCAAGCATAAAGAATCACATGCATAGACAGAGTAGGTTTTAAAAGTAAAAAGAATCTTACTGATTTTTTATTCTTTGGTCCATTTACATCCACCTTCGGTGGAAAGATGAAGTTCCTTGTTTCTTTTCTTCTTTACCTATACTTGGTGATCCCTTAGCCCTATAGCTGCTAAGAGCTATGTGGAAGACAGGGGCAGAATTCTTCATCAAGGCCTGAAGCACATGGCCCTGATGAAGAGAGATGTCCTAACAACCAGGAAACACACTGAGACAATGAACTGGTCTCTAATATTTATTGCTAGTACTTAACAGGAATCCTAACAAACTGAAGAAGCGTGGGAAAAACCCAGACATATAACCCCCAAGGGTTAAGGCGGTCCCGATCTGTGTCTCTTTGAATGGCTGAACAATTCATCAGTGCTATGCATGCGCTTGACAGTCTGGATGGGAGCCCCCTGCTCGCCATCCTTACTCATGACAAGAGCAGCATCCATGCTGCCTGTTCAGTCGGTGAAAGAAGGAGAAAGAGAAAGAGAGGAAGTGACAACAAACAGCTTCCTCAATAGCACGGAGAGTTTGCATCCTAGAGCAACCATCCATATGCTAATGAGGTATGCTGGATTTGCCAGGACTTCCAACAGGGAGATCCCAGCCTGGCACCATGGTCGACCGCAGCTGGTGCAAGGGATGCTCTTGGCTGCTAGGAAGGGGTCTCTTGCCACAGGGCTTTTCAGTAGAGAGAACCAATCTGTCATCTCGCCATTGCCCCCGTGCTGCCCCTCAGCCTGGACCACAGTACTTTGCCCCAAGAAGCAGCCAAAACTGTGAACAGGGCAGTGCATGCGTGTGCTCATAAGTGAAGATCAAGGCAGGCCCCAGCCCCACACAGGCCTTGGGCTCCTTCAGTGGGGAGCAGGCCTCTTTCTCCCACCACTTTCCACAGGTCAAAAGACCCAAGAACTCTCTTGATCCTGATGGGCATGCGATATTCCCACTGCCCCAGAAGTCCTAGGGCCAGCTTCTGGCATGGTCTCCCAGCAGATGCATTGGTGCATGACTTAGTTCTTGCACAGTCAGTGAAAAACAACATGATAGCAAATCTGACCAGAGAAAAAACAAGGGGCAACTGAAATCCAGCCCTGCAGCATGAAAGAGGGGAGTAGCAAACTGGACAGGAAGGTACAAGAGGCGCAAGACATTTTGAGTGTCATTTCTATATGAAAGGCTGGCTGTTGAACCTCAGCAGTTACTAGAATTCTTCTCTCCATGAAGGTGATTTATTTAATCCAGGAGTTCCTGGATTCTTCTGAGCTTGCCTAACCGGTTCCAGTCCCGTCTGTGGCCTGACAACCAAGACACCAGCTGGCCAGGAAGGGAGCCACTGGGAGTTCAGGAAGGCTGCAGCACCCCCTTGGAGTTTAGTGGGTCACTCAGGTGGCAGGTCTGCAGAGCAGTGGAAGAGTGAGGGGGGACCCGGAAGGGTTTCCTGGGCTGGAGGACATGGGCATGCAGCCACTTCCCATCGGGGATGGCACTTCTGCTTGCCCACATGCTGCCAGTGAAGTCAGCAGGTGGCTGGGCAGAGGGAGGGGCTCTGGGCCTCAGCCAGGCATGAACCTAGCAGAGCCTTTGCAAGAGATGCGGGGGGGGGGGGGGCAGGCATCCACTCCAAGGTGAGCAAGTTCGCACTGAAGATGTTGCCTAGCCTGGCAATGAAACATCTGCAAGAAAACAACAAGGCTCAGAGAGCTCTGCCTGTGGGCAGAGGCTGCTGTTCTCCCAGGACCCCTGCAGATCCTCCCATGCCCCTTTCCACCCCCACCCCAGCCACTTGCCTCTCCTTGCTGTGGAATGGTAGGAGGGGGTGCCGTGTGTGGGCTCTCCAGCAGCTCCTGGGCCCCGGGGCCAGGAACAGCACGCCAGCTGCAGCAGGGCTCCGTGCTGCTGGACTGGGCACCAGAAGGCCAGGCCCTGGGCCCTGCAGCCAGGACAGCCTGGGGCAGGTTTGTCTGCAGGCCAGGCAAAGTCAGAAGAGCTTGGGGAGCCCCGGTTCCCCTTGGCTGTGCAGAGGCCTCCTGGCCTTTCCTGGTTCAGCAGGGCCAGGCTTGGGCCCTCCTCTTCTGGTGTGGCACTTGCCCAGGCTCCCTTGCAAGGGCAGCTTGAGGAGGCACAGATGGTACTGGGAAGAAAGCCAGAGAAGAATGCCAGCCACAGTTAGGTGTGTGATGGAAGTGCCAGTGTGGCTGTTGAAGAGAGCTGCCACTGCTCTTCCACAGCCAGAAGAAGAGGAAGAGGAGGAGGAGGTTTATAGGCCTCACTGCATTTGCACACATAAAAATGGAATGATTCTAAGCTGGGTGTTCCCTCCTTTGCTGTTCCCTGCAAGGGCCTTTTTGGTTTTGGTACAATGACATGCACATCTCCAGAGACTCTGCTGTGGCTGCTGGCAGAGGACACACAAAAGAAAGGTGTTTGGAAACAGGGCTGTTGAAAGACCAAGTCGTCTGGGCAGTTTGTTCTTGGTGCTGGCAAGGAGGACAGGTTTATCATGAGGTAACTCTTTTCCACAGTCTCCAGAGGGGCCTCCTGGAATATTCTAGATTGCTCCATTTTCCCTCTGTGCAACCTCACTTGTATAGCTTGTATGTAAAGCTGGACTCCTCCAGATCAAACTCTGGCTTTTCATTCTTCCATCAAAATATTCCTCCTCCCTTCTCTTAACACTCTTCCCTCCCTTCTTTTGGGTAGAAAAAGGCTCTGCATAGAATTTGGGCCCTCCTGAAACAAACTCAAAGATCAAAAATTAGCCTGGGGACAAACTGGTAATTCCAGAAAAACACACGTCCGATTTGATCTTCTTGAACTTGTACAGCCATCTCAGTGCAAAGTGTAGACAAAACATGAGGGACAAGTGAGGGCAAGCAAAGTCTTGGATTGCCCAATAATTTATCTTGTGGCAGGAAACATTTTATTAGAGGAAAACCACTAAATAGGTACCTTGGTTTCAACAAAAACAACTTCTGATCATAAAAAGGAGCCATGGGAAGTTTTCCTAGCCAGAAGAGCATCAGCTCTTCTTCCCAGGCCAGCCCCAGCTGCCTCCACAGCAGTCGTGGGTGTTTTTCCAGTTTGTTGCTAATCCATCCTCTTCCTGTTTGAAAACAAGACAGCAATTTCTAAGCCTTGTTCAACAAACATCAACCTTGTTCTCCCTTCCTTTACTGATGAAGGGAAAAGAGGCCCTTGAGATTCCTTCCAGGGAGTATTTCTGCTTTTCCTGCAAATAAGAATTTTGTTTGTTCCAAACAGCTGTTTTGCATGACTGAGAAGGAGAGAGGTTGGGAGCCATGGCTTGCAAGTTGGAGGGAAGACACGCTGAGCAGAATGGGCATAAATCACTTTGCGGCATCAGAAAGAGAAACGGGTTGGGGCCTGGCCTCCACAACCTCATCCTGCTGTGGCAGCTCATGTGCACCCAAGCAATCTTTTGCCCTTGCCACCAGTTTGGACACAACACCGGGATTTCAGAGCATCAAACAAAGCCAAACATTGGGTAAAGCCCCCAATGTTTACACAAAATAGCCAAGAAGAGGAAATCCTGTCCATTCTATGGTTGAGCATGGAAATCCTTCTCAGGACAGGACAGTGGCTAAATTTTCAAAACACATTGTCTGGTTGTGTGTTCTGAAAGAGTCTTTAATGGCTTGACTGTTTTGCTGGCAGGAAATGTAGATGAATTTTCTTGGATGTTTTCAAGATGTGTTGATTTGCTCCTATTTCATACACAATCCAACAAAGTAGGGTGATTTATGCAGAGTTAGTAAAATACACATTCCAGATATTCTTCTCCATGAATTCAACATATTTGTATCCTGCCTTTGATTACAGATTGTCAAGAAACCCTTAAACAACCTACAATCACTATCACCCACCGCCAGCACAAACCACTCAGGTTTAAGGAGACCTGCTGATTTAAGGGCTTCTGAAAAACTCATTCACTGATAAGTAGAGCGAGGATATCTATGACATGTCATATTTTTTCTGGAACCTTTATTTTAATTTATAAGTAAGTTAAAACATGTTTTAGAGTAATTTGGTGATAATTAGATGCTTTTTATTTTGCCTGAAAAGTCATATTTTGACTTTTTAAAGGTGTTATGCCATATTTCTGCTTAATTTTGTAACAAATGTCATATTTTGGTACATTTTGGTCATTGGCAACCCTCCTGATAAGCCAGCAAGTTCGAGCCAGCAAAGAAAGTGAAAATTTGCCTTTTTCTTTTTCTTCTTTGCTCCCCAACTCTGGGAGGGATGTGTCTGTGTCTATGTATGTGTGTGTGTGTGTGTGAGAGAGAGAGAGAGAGAGAGGTGGGAACAAAGGCTTCTCCCCTGACCAGGCCTGAAAAAAAAGGTGATAATTTACCTGTTTTGTTTTCTTTTTCTTATTTGCTCCCCAACTCAGGGGTCTTCAGCAAAGGATCGTTACCTTGTTGTGGTGCTGGAGCTTGAGCAGCTCAATGATGCCATGAGCTAAACCGTGAAGGGCCACCCAAGACAGGAAGGTCATGACAGAGAGGTCAGACTAAATGCGATCCCCGGGGAAGGTAATGGCAACCCACCCCAGTATTCTTGCCATGAAAACTAAATGGATCAGTACAACCAGAGATATGTTGGTATACCATCGGAAGATGAGACCCCCAGGTCGGAAGATGGTCAAAATGCTACTGGGGAGGAACAGAGGATGAGCTCAACTAGCCCCAGACATGATGACGCAGCTAGCTCAAAGCCGAAAGGACGGCTAGCGGCCGACGGTGCTGGTGGTGAACGGCGAATCCGATGTTCTAAGGATCAACACACCATTGGAACCTGGAATGTAAGATCTATGAGCCAGGGCAAATTGGATGTGGTTATTGGTGAGATGTCAAGATTCAAGATAGACATTCTTGGCGTCAGTGAACTGAAATGGACTGGAATGGGCCACTTCACATCAAATGACCACCAGATCTACTACTGTGGACAAGAGGACCACAGAAGAAATGGAGTAGCCTTCATAATTAATAGTAAAGTGGCTAAAGCAGTGCTTGGATTTTGTTGTTTATTCGTTTAGTCGCTTCCGACTCTTCGTGACTTCATGGACCAGCCCACGCCAGAGCTTCCTGTCGGTCGTCAACACCCCCAGCTCCCCCAAGGACGAGTCCATCACCTCTAGAATATCATCCATCCATCTTGCCCTTGGTCGGCCCCTCTTCCTTTTGCCTTCCACTCTCCCTAGCATCAGCATCTTCTCCAGGGTGTCCTGTCTTCTCATTATGTGGCCAAAGTATTTCAGTTTTGCCTTTAATATCATTCCCTCAAGTGAGCAGTCTGGCTTTATTTCCTGGAGGATGGACTGGTTGGATCTTCTTGCAGTCCAAGGCACTCTCAGAATTTTCCTCCAACACCACAGTTCAAAAGCATCGATCTTCCTTCGCTCAGCCTTCCTTATGGTCCAGCTCTCGCAGCCATATGTTACTACAGGGAACACCATTGCTTTAACTATGCGGGCCTTTGTTGTCAGTGTGATGTCTCTGCTCTTAACTATTTTATTGAGATTTGTCATTGCTCTTCTTCCAAGGATTAAGCGTCTTCTGATTTCCTGACTGCAGTCAGCATCTGCAGTAATCTTTGCACCTAGGAATACAAAGTCTTTCACTGCTTCTACATTTTCTCCCGCTATTTGCCAGTTATCAATCAAGCTGGTTGCCATAATCTTGGTTTTTTTGAGGTTTAGCTGCAAGCCAGCTTTTGCACTTTCTTCTTTCACCTTCATCATAAGGCTCCTCAGTTCCTCTTCACTTTCAGCCATCAAAGTGGTATCATCTGCATATCTGAGATTGTTAATGTTTCTTCCAGAGATTTTAACTCCAGCCTTGGATTCCTCAAGGCCAGCTTGTCGCATGATGTGTTCTGCATACAAGTTGAATAGGTAGGGTGAGAGTATACAGCCCTGCCGTACTCCTTTCCCAATCTTAAACCAGTCTGTTGTTCCGTGGTCTGTTCTTACTGTTGCTACTTGGTCGTTATACAGATTCTTCAGGAGGCATACAAGATGACTTGGTATCCCCATACCACTAAGAACTTTCCACAATTTGTTATGGTCCACACAGTCAAAGGCTTTAGAATAGTCAATAAAACAGAAATAGATGTTTTTCTGAAACTCCCTGGCTTTTTCCATTATCCAGCGGATATTGGCAATTTGGTCCCTAGTTCCTCTGCCTTTTCTAAACCCAGCTTGTACATCTGGCAATTCTCGCTCCATGAACTGCTGAAGTCTACCTTGCAGGATCTTGAGCATTACCTTACTGGCATGTGAAATGAGTGCCACTGTTCGATAGTTTGAACATTCTTTAGTGTTTCCCTTTTTTGGTATGGGGATATAAGTTGATTTTTTCCAGTCTGATGGCCATTCTTGTGTTTTCCAAATTTGCTGGCATATAGCATGCATTACCTTGATAGCATCATCTTGCAAGATTTTGAACAGTTCAGCTGGGATGCCGTCGTCTCCTGTTGCCTTGTTATTAGCAATGCTTCTTAAGGCCCACTCAACCTCACTCTTCAGGATGTCTGGCTCTAGCTCACCGACCACACCGTCAAAGCTATCCCCGATATTGTTATCCTTCCTATACAGGTTTTCTGTATATTCTTGCCACCTTTTCTTGATCTCTTCTTCTTCTGTTAGGTCCTTGCCATCTTTGTTTTTGATCATACCCATTTTGGCCTGGAATTTACCTCCAATGTTTCTAATTTTCTGGAAGAGGTCTCTTGTCCTTCCTATTCTATTGTCTTCTTCCACTTCCGCGCATTGGATACAACCCAAAAAACGACAGAATGATCTCAATTCAAATTCAGGGCAAGCCATCTAACCTCACAGTGATCCAAATATACGCCCCAACCACAAATGCTGAAGAAGCTGAAGTAGAGCAGTTCTATGAGGATCTGCAGCACCTACTGGACAACATGCCTAAAAGAGATGTTATTTTCATCACAGGAGACTGGAATGCTAAGGTGGGCAGTCAAATGACACCTGGAATTACAGGTAAGTATGGCCTGGGAGAACAAAATGAAGCAGGACATAGGCTGATAGAATTTTGCCAAGACAATTCACTCTGCATAACAAACACTCTCTTCCAACAACCTAAGAGACGGCTTTATATATGGACTTCACCAGATGGACAACACCGAAATCAGATTGACTACATCCTTTGCAGCCAAAGGTGGCGGACATCTGTACAGTCAGTAAAAACAAGGCCTGGAGCTGACTGTAGTTCAGATCACGAACTTCTTCTTGCACAATTTAGGATCAGACTAAAGAGATTAGGGAAGACCCACAGATCAGCTAGATATGAGCTCACGAATATTTCTAAGGAATATGCAGTGGAGGTGAAGAATAGATTTAAGGGACTGGACTTAGTAGATAGGGTCCCGGAAGAACTCTGGACAGAAGTTGGCAGCATTGTTCAGGAGGCGGCAACAAAATACATCCCAAAGAAAGAGAAAACCAAGAAGGCAAAATGGCTGTCTGCTGAGACACTAGAAGTAGCCCAAGAAAGAAGGAAAGCAAAAGGCAACAGTGATAGGGGGAGATATGCCCAATTAAAGGTAAAATTCCAGAGGTTAGCCAGAAGAGATAAGGAATTATTTTTAAACAAGCAATGCACGGAAGTGGAAGAAGACAATAGAATAGGAAGGACGAGAGACCTCTTCCAGAAAATTAGAAACATTGGAGGTAAATTCCAGGCAAAAATGGGTATGATCAAAAACAAAGATGGCAAGGACCTAACAGAAGAAGGAGAGATCAAGAAAAGGTGGCAAGAATATACAGAAGACCTGTATAGGAAGGATAACAATATCGGGGATAGCTTTGACGGTGTGGTCAGTGAGCTAGAGCCAGACATCCTGAAGAGTGAGGTTGAGTGGGCCTTAAGAAGCATTGCTAATAACAAGGCAGCAGGAGACGATGGCATCCCAGCTGAACTGTTCAAAATCTTTCAAGATGATGCTGTCAAGGTAATGCATGCTATATGCCAGCAAATTTGGAAAACACAAGAATGGCCATCAGACTGGAAAAAATCAACTTATATCCCCATACCAAAAAAGGGAAACACTAAAGACTGTTCAAACTATCGAACAGTGGCACTCATTTCACATGCCAGTAAGGTAATGCTCAAGATCCTGCAAGGTAGACTTCAGCAGTTCATGGAGCGAGAATTGCCAGATGTACAAGCTGGGTTTAGAAAAGGCAGAGGAACTAGAGACCAAATTGCCAATATCCGCTGGATAATGGAAAAAGCCAGGGAGTTTCAGAAAAACATATATTTATGTTTTATTGACTATTCTAAAGCCTTTGACTGTGTGGACCATAACAAATTGTGGCAAGTTCTTAGTGGTATGGGGATACCAAGTCATCTTTTATGCCTCCTGAAGAATCTGTATAAGGACCAAGTAGCCACAGTAAGAACAGACCACGGAACAACGGACTGGTTTAAGATTGGGAAAGGAGTTTCGTATACGGCAGGGCTGTATACTCTCACCCTACCTATTCAACTTGTATGCAGAACATATCATGCGACAAGCTGGCCTTGAGGAATCCAAGGCTGGAGTTAAAATCTCTGGAAGAAACATTAACAATCTCAGATATGCAGATGATACCACTTTGATGGCTGAAAGTGAAGAGGAACTGAGGAGCCTTATGATGAAGGTGAAAGAAGAAAGTGCAAAAGCTGGCTTGCAGCTAAACCTCAAAAAAACCAAGATTCTGGCAACCAGCTTGATTGAGAACTGGCAAATAGAGGGAGAAAATGTAGAAGCAGTGAAAGACTTTGTATTCCTAGGTGCAAAGATTACTGCAGATGCTGACTGCAGTCAGGAAATCAGAAGACGCTTAATCCTTGGGAGAAGAGCAATGACAAATCTCGATAAAATAGTTAAGAGCAGAGACATCACACTGACAACAAAGGCCCGCATAGTTAAAGCAATGGTATTCCCAGTAGTAACATATGGCTGCGAGAGCTGGACCATAAGGAAGGCTGAGCGAAGGAAGATCGATGCTTTTGAACTGTGGTGTTGGAGGAAAATTCTGAGAGTGCCTTGGACTGCAAGAAGATCAAACCAGTCCATCCTCCAGGAAATAAAGCCAGACTGCTCACTTGAGGGAATGATATTAAAGGCAAAACTGAAATACTTTGGCCACATAATAAGAAGACAGGACAGCCTGGAGAAGATGCTGATGCTAGGGAGAGTGGAAGGCAAAAGGAAGAGGGGCCGACCAAGGGCAAGATGGATGGATGATATTCTAGAGGTGACGGACTCGTCCCTGGGGGAGCTGGGGGTGTTGACGACTGACAGGAAGCTCTGGCGTGGGCTGGTCCATGAAGTCACGAAGAGTTGGAAGCGACTAAACTAATAAACAACAACAACAACTCAGGGGTGTCTGTGAGGGAGGGAGGGAAAGGGAAAAGGCTTCTCCCCTGACCAGGCCTAAAAAAAAGTGTGACAATTTGCCTTTTTTTCTTTTTCTCATTTGCTCCCCAACTCAGGTGTGTGTGTGTGTTCAAGGTGGTAGAGTCACATGACAGCTGCAATCTGATTTCAACATGCCTAAAAGTAGATGTTCGGTGAGTGTGAAATTACAGCGTCTTGTTCAAGAATTTGGGGAGCAGATTTTCAGTAGTGATGGTGATATTTTGTTTTGTAAATTGTGTGAAGGTATTGGCCCCAAAGCATTTTAATATTCAACAACATTGTGACACTGCAAAACACAAGAGTTGTTTAGCAAGATTTACCTTCACTGAGAACGGGCAACATCTCCTTTTCAAGAGAGCTTCTTCTTCAACTGCAGGTTCATCGAATACCCAGTCAGAATTTTGTAAGGATCTCTGTACAATGATGGTTACTTCAAATATTCCCTTAAGGGTTAAAGGGTTAAAATTAGGTAGTGGCAGCCTCAGGCATTTTTTGGAGAAGTACACCAGTCTCCCAATTCCAAATGAATCAACTGTAAGGAAAAATTATATCTCTGCCTGCTATGAAGATGTGTTAAGAAAGATAAAATCTGCTGTTGACAACAAAAAGATATGGGTTTCAATAGATGAAACAAGTGATGTAAATGGAAGATATGTAGCCAATGTTATTATTGGCACTCTGAAATGTGACAAGCCTGGTGAAGTATTTCTTCTAACATGTGAAATTCTATAAAAAGTAAACAATTCCACTATTGCTATGCTCTTTGATGATTATGAAACTACTCTGGCCAGATGGTGTAAAAAGGGGAAATATCCTTCTCTTTGTAACAGATGCCACTCCATACATGACTAAAGCAGCCAAGGGACTTAAACTTCTTTATCCAAAAATGATCCATATCACATGCCTTGCACAAGGTTTACACAGAGTGGCCAAAGAGATTTGAAGCAACTATCCTGATGTAGATAAGATTATTTCGAATGGGAGAAAAATGTTCATTAAAGTTCCACTTTGAGTACAAAAGTTCAAAGAAATTGCTCCTACTTTGGCTCTCCCTCCCCAACCTGTTGTGACACATTGGGAAACTTGGCTGGATGTGTCTATGTATTATTTCACAAATTATGCTTCCTTGCAGTTAAAGAAATTGACTGTTGTATCTTCCTCCATCAAGATTGTGCAAGATTCCTTTTCTGAAACCGTAGCTGGAAACTTAGTATATATAGGATCTAACTTCAGTGGATTATCAAGAGCAATCACCCGCCTTGAAACTGTAGGAATGGAACTTAGTGATGCACTGAACATTGTAAAACAATCTGAGAGTGATTTAAAGCAAGCAAAGGGGAAGGTGGCTGAAAAAAATAGTGATAAACTGCAAAGAGTGCTGCAATCTAATCTGGGATATTCAACACTTTGCAAAATAAGTAATGTTCTAAATGGACTCGAAGCAAAATTTGAAGACTTTGAGCCATAATTTTCTCCAGATGAGTTTGCTTTTTTCAAATTTGTTCCTATAATCTCTTGTGATATCGAACAGAGTTTCTCCAGATACAAGAACATACTGGTGGACAACAGAAGAAGTTTTGAGTCTGATAACCTCAGGATGCATATGGTCATCCAATGCAATTCTGCTGTTAATGAAAACTGGTGTTGATTTAATTGGTCATATTTAAATGGTTTTGAGGTCATAAATGCTTGCATATTTCTAACATTTTTAGGTCATAGAAATCCTCACCCTACTGATAAGCATTGGACATTAAGGAAAGCACTCATTTTTTAGGTCCAAAGAGCAAGTTCCACAGGAACCATTCCCTTCTAAACTCAACCAACAAGGAAGACTTCTGCTCATTCCTCAGATCCATGTTCCAGTCCTTGAGTGTGCAAAATTCTGCCAGCATCAGTTGCCCTGTCCTGCCCTCCTCACCCAGCTCCCTTCGGTCATAAGCCCAGGGAATGGTCCTCTTGTGACAGTTTTAATGTAGGACAAGTTAAGGAAAGGGAAGGGGGATTTCCATGGCTTCCTTTCCCCTCCCCAGTGGAAAAAAAAAGCATCCACAGATTACCTTCCTCAGTGCCAGCTGGGAGAAGATGAATTTTGACAGATGGCCAGAGTGCAAAGTTCAGTCATCTGACAAACTTTGTTCTGCTTTGGCAAAGTAATTTGGAGTGGTGCATTCAAAAGGAGTCAGTTATCAGCAGATATCAAGCACTATTCTAGAATAAAACTGGAATATAGCTATTCTGGAATAACATTGAAATTCTGGAATAGAACCATCTACCAAATGCCCTTGATTTAAAGATACCTTCTGTAATACCAAAAGGGATATCAAGGTAGTATCTTTGGAGTGAGGAGGGAAAGAGGTATCAGGAGCTTGTGGGGTGGCAGTGGTAAGCTTTAAAGGAAAAATCACTGTGTTCTGATGTTCAAGCATTTTTGAAACGGCATTCAGGGATGAGGGGAAATGGTCAGCAGTAGCAGCAATATGTTGACACAGAACTGATCATTTTCAGCTCTTGTCTTGCTTCTGTGATCTTTGAGGCATCGGGAAGGATGGGTGTAATGCCAGAAGACTGGCGAAGTACAAATGTTGTTTCTGTCTTCAAAGAGCAGGGGAAAGACAACCTGGAGAATTATAGACCAATCAACTGGCCAAACTGGGACAGTTTATTAAGCAGGTAATTTTTGAGCATTTAGAAAAGAATACATTGCTTGTTAGGAGCCAGTAGGGAGTTATCAAGAGCAAGTCAACCAAATCAACCAGAGATGGAGACGGGGGAGGGGGGAGAGAGAGAGATCGAGAGATCAGTTTACTGACCATGGAACTGCAATGGCCATAGTGGACCTTTTCAGCAAAGCATTCCACTAAGTCTTCCATGAAATTCTAGCAAAGTGTGGAGAGGACTATGTAACCATTAGATGGATATAAAGTTGGCTGAACAATTGTAGCCCACAAATATGTATCACTGACTCTGTATCAAGCCAGAGAAAAGTCTTAAATGAAATACTCTGCCATCTGTGCTGCCCAACATATTTATAAATTACCTGCATGAGTGGTTGTTGTTGTTTATTCGTTTAGTCGCTTCCGACTCTTCGTGACTTCATGGACCAGCCCACGCCAGAGCTTCCTGTCGGTCGTCAACACCCCCAGCTCCCCCAGGGACGAGTCCGTCACCTCTAGAATATCATCCATCCATCTTGCCCTTGGTCGGCCCCTCTTCCTTTTGCCTTCCACTCTCCCTACCATCAGCATCTTCTCCAGGGTGTCCTGTCTTCTCATTATGTGGCCAAAGTATTTCAGTTTTGCCTTTAATATCATTCCCTCAAGTGAGCAGTCTGGCTTTATTTCCTGGAGGATGGACTGGTTTGATCTTCTTGCAGTCCAAGGCACTCTCAGAATTTTCCTCCAACACCACAGTTCAAAAGCATCAATCTTCCTTCTCTCAGCCTTCCTTATGGTCCAGCTCTCGCAGCCATATGTTACTACAGGGAACACCATTGCTTTAACTATGCGGGCCTTTGTTGTCAGTGCGATGTCTCTGCTCTTAACTATTTTATCGAGATTTGTCATTGCTCTTCTTCCAAGGATTAAGCGTCTTCTGATTTCCTGACTGCAGTCAGCATCTGCAGTAATCTTTGCACCTAGGAATACAAAGTCTTTCACTGCTTCTACATTTTCTCCCTCTATTTGCCAGTTCTCAAACAAGCTGGTTGCCAGAATCTTGGTTTTTTTGAGGTTTAGCTGCAAGCCAGCTTTTGCACTTTCTTCTTTCACCTTCATCATAAGACTCCTCAGTTCCTCTTCACTTTCAGCCATCAAGGTGGTATCATCTGCATATCTGAGATTGTTAATGTTTCTTCCAGAGATTTTAACTCCAGCCTTGGATTCCTCAAGGCCAGCTTGTCGCATGATGTGTTCTGCATACAAGTTGAATAGGTAGGGTGAGAGTATACAGCCCTGCCGTACTCCTTTCCCAATCTTAAACCAGTCTGTTGTTCCGTGGTCTGTTCTTACTGTTGCTACTTGGTCGTTATACAGATTCTTCAGGAGGCATAAAAGATGACTTGGTATCCCCATACCACTAAGAACTTGCCACAATTTGTTATGGTCCACACAGTCAAAGGCTTTAGAATAGTCAATAAAACAGAAATAGATGTTTTTCTGAAACTCCCTGGCTTTTTCCATTATCCAGCGGATATTGGCAATTTGGTCTCTAGTTCCTCTGCCTTTTCTAAACCCAGCTTGTACATCTGGCAATTCTCGCTCCATGAACTGCTGAAGTCTACCTTGCAGGATCTTGAGCATTACCTTACTGGCATGTGAAATGAGTGCCACTGTTCGATAGTTTGAACATTCTTTAGTGTTTCCCTTTTTTGGTATGGGGATATAAGTTGATTTTTTTCCAGTCTGATGGCCATTCTTGTGTTTTCCAAATTTGCTGGCATATAGCATGCATTACCTTGACAGCATCATCTTGCCAGATTTTGAACAGTTCAGCTGGGATGCCATCGTCTCCTGTTGCCTTGTTATTAGCAATGCTTCTTAAGGCCCACTCAACCTCACTCTTCAGGATGTCTGGCTCTAGCTCACCGACCACACCGTCAAAGCTATCCCCGATATTGTTATCCTTCCTATACAGGTTTTCTGTATATTCTTGCCACCTTTTCTTGATCTCTTCTTCTTCTGTTAGGTCCTTGCCATCTTTGTTTTTGATCATACCCATTTTTGCCTGGAATTTACCTACAACGTTTCTAATTTTCTGGAAGAGGTCTCTTGTCCTTCCTATTCTATTGTCTTCTTCCACTTCCGCGCATTGCTTGTTTAAAAATAATTCCTTATCTCTTCTGGCTAACCTCTGGAATTTTGCCTTTAATTGGGCATATCTCCCCCTATCACTGTTGCCTTTTGCTTTCCTTCTTTCTTGGGCTACTTCTAGTGTCTCAGCAGACAGCCATTTTGCCTTCTTGGTTTTCTCTTTCTTTGGGATGTATTTTGTTGCCGCCTCCTGAACAATGCTGCCAACTTCTGTCCAGAGTTCTTCCAGGACCCTATCTACTAAGTCCAGTCCCTTAAATCTATTCTTCACCTCCACTGCATATTCCTTAGGAATATTAGTGAGCTCATATCTAGCTGATCTGTGGGTCTTCCCTAATCTCTTTAGTCTGATCCTAAATTGTGCAAGAAGAAGTTCGTGATCTGAACTACAGTCAGCTCCAGGTCTTGTTTTTACCGACTGTACAGATGTCCGCCACCTTTGGCTGCAAAGGATGTAATCAATCTGATTTCGGTGTTGTCCATCTGGTGAAGTCCATGTATAAAGCCGTCTCTTAGGTTGTTGGAAGGGAGTGTTTGTTATGCAGAGTGAATTGTCTTGGCAAAATTCTATCAGCCTGTGTCCTGCTTCGTTTTGTTCTCCCAGGCCATACTTACCTGTAATTTGAGGTGTCATTTGACTGCCCACCTTAGCATTCCAGTCTCCTGTGATGAAAATAACATCTCTTTTAGGCGTGTTGTCCAGTAGGTGCTGCAGATCCTCATAGAACTGCTCTACTTCAGCTTCTTCAGCATTTGTGGTTGGGGCGTATATTTGGATCACTGTGATGTTAGATGGCTTGCCCTGAATTCGAATTGAGATCATTCTGTCGTTTTTTGGGTTGTATCCAAGCACTGCTTTAGCCACTTTACTATTAATTATGAAGGCTACTCCATTTCTTCTGTGGTCCTCTTGTCCACAGTAGTAGATCTGGTGGTCATTTGATGTGAAGTGGCCCATTCCAGTCCATTTCAGTTCACTGACGCCAAGAATGTCTATCTTTAATCTTGACATCTCACCAATAACCACATCCAATTTCCCCTGGCTCATAGATCTTACATTCCAGGTTCCGATGGTGTGTTGATCCTTAGAACATCGGATTCGCCGTTCACCACCAGCACCGTCGGCCGCTAGCCGTCCTTCCGGCTTTGAGCTAGCTGCGTCATCACGTCTGGGGCTAGTTGAGCTC
Organism: Candoia aspera; assembly: GCF_035149785.1. Classification (NCBI taxonomy): domain Eukaryota; kingdom Metazoa; phylum Chordata; class Lepidosauria; order Squamata; family Candoiidae; genus Candoia; species Candoia aspera. Next base: position 23,038,096 of record NC_086164.1, read on the forward strand.
ATCCTCTGTTCCTCCCCAGTAGCATTTTGACCATCTTCCGACCTGGGGGTCTCATCTTCCGATGGTATACCGACATATCTCTGGTTGTACTGATCCATTTAGTTTTCACGGCAAGAATACTGAGGTGGGTTGCCATTACCTTCCCCAGGGATCGCATTTAGTCTGACCTCTCTGTCATGACCTTCCCGTCTTGGGTGGCCCTTCACGGTTTAGCTCATGGCATCATTGAGGTGCTCAAGCTCCAGCACCACGACAAGGTAACGATCCTTTGCTGAAGCATGAGTGGTTAGACAACATTATTGTCAACTTTGCAGACAACCAAACATGGGGAATAGCAAACACATCTGAAGGTAGTATCATGCTTTAGGATTCTCCCAAGGATACTTTGACCACCTAGAATAATGGGCTGAAACCCACAAGATCAATCTATGTAGGAAAAAACATGACATGAGTACAAAAGGGAAGGTAGGGACATGCAGTTCATATGGAAAGGATTTTTTTTTCACTGATTGATCACAAGCTGAACATAACCCAGTGGTGTGATGCAGCTGCAAAAAGCACACAAACACACAAATGCCATCCTAGCCTACATCAACAAACATAATGTCAAGTTCAAAAGAAGTCATTGTTGCTCTCTATTCTGTGCTGCTTGTTAAAAATCCAGGAACTGGCTACCAAGCTGAGGTGCAACTTCTAAATAGCTGTCTATGGGCATTGCCCTAGCAGTGACCTCAGTGACAATCCCTTTGTGTTACCTGAGGAAAACAGGGATCCGGCAGACCAGCAAAGATGGAAAGGGCAGGCAGCACCTTGCTAGTTGGTGACTGTTGTTTTTGATGCAATGGGAAAAGTTGTTCCCTTGCAATGGGGAACATCATTGAATGGTCATGGAGCATAGGTGGTTCCTGACATGTTTAACCCTCTGGCTTCAACTTGAATTGCATTGATTTTGCAGCTGTCTTACTCCAACAGAAACATGTTAGGCATACTTTGAAAAACCTGCCTCTCCTAGAGGGGGCTTCTATGTTTCTTAAGACAGAAATCTTGCATGGCAGCACGTTCATTGTAGAAGAGATATGTCAGTGTGTTCTGCAACACACTGTGCAGTCTGAACATGGGTGATAATGGCCACTTTCACATGCTAGAAGACACTCTCACCAAGCTACACATCACAGAGAGAGACCTTGATCCTAGTAGCATGATCTGATGCAGAACTTGTTGGAAGTCCTGGCAAATCCAGCATGCCTCATTAGCATGTGAATTAGCATGTAAATTGAGTTGTCCCACAATGCAACTCTGAGGAAGCTGTTTGTTGCCACTCCCACTCCCTCTCTTTTCTCTCCTTCTTCCACCCAGGGAGAAGCAAGCATGTTGCTCTGCTCTCCTTTCATCAGGGCCATGTGCTCGGGCCTTGATGAAGAATTCTGCCCCTTTCTTCCACACAGCCCTTGGCAGCAAAAAGGACTGAGGGTTTCAGGCAAACTAAGTATTTAGAAAGAAAAGAAGAACAAAGGAACTTCATCTTTTCCACCAAGATGGATGTAACAAGCAACAATAAAGTCAGTAAGAAATTATTTTACTTATCTTAATCTAATCTCTCTAAGCATGTGATTCTTTATGCTTGGGAGGGCTGAGTGTGTAAGATCAATAACCTGTATTTCTCTGGCATGCTCATTAAAGCTATTTTAAGATAATATTCTTTTTCTGTGCCAGCTTCTCATCTGTATTATAAGCTCTGCTCCATTTCAGTGGTTCTAGCAGGCCACTAAATTGGCTTCAGAACTACAGAAAGCTTTTGGCATATGGGATGAGTTCTCAGGATGCTTCATCCATGGGCTTTGCTTGGCCTCCCTTCCAGTCCTCTGGCACACGACAGTCTTCTTAAGACCTGAGTTTGACTGGGATGAATATTGAGGTCTCGAGATGGCATTCAAAAGAAATTGAAAGCATTTCTCTTTCTGAGCCTAGAAAATGAATTTTCACTCTTTCTCAAGGCAGTTGTATTCAGGAGCTTCCACCATTTACTCATCATATTAGTAATAAGCAGCAGTGTCCAGAAGAGAAGGGAGTGGGGGCAAACTGCATTTTAATCTCATGACCTTAATCAGAGTGAAAAAAGGTGCTTCTGCTTCTGCTTTCATGCTAGGCGAGCACCAATAAGGAGTGACCACATGAGGCATATTGGCCAATGGCGGGGTGGGGGGGGCTTCAGCAATGACCTTCAGTCCCCACTTCCCTGGTACAGCTTCTGGTTGTGGGTTAGGGGGTGCTTTCTGCTGCCACCACCCATCTTCCTGGGGAAAGGAAATTTCTTGACCAGACTCCTCTCACTTAAAACCCCAGGGTTGCTGGGAATTGGGTAGCATATAAATATAAACCATTATTATTATTATTATTATTATTATTATTATTATTATTATTATATTAATATTCTTGTGAAAGAGACAGAGCTTGCACATCCTGAGCAACTTACCAGTAAAGTGGGCATCATAATGATGATGGAGATAATAATAACAATGATGCCGATAAAGGAAGATGAACTCCTTGGTATCACCTCCTGGCCTTAATAGCTTTGGGCTCTACCTCCTTCTGAAGCCATGAAAAAAAAAATCACACTTATAATTTAAAAATTAGTTTTATTAAAAATAAGGAAAAAAAAGTAAGCTTCTTTTCAGCTTTCGGTAATCAAATGTCCAAGCAACTACAACTGGATGGAGTATGGCATTGCTGATAAGGTCAGAACTAGCACTTCAAGCATCAATCTTGCATTATTTATTTATGTATTTTTATATATATATATATATATAAAAGGAACAAGAATCTACGAAAAGGAACAAGAATAAAAACACAATACAATTATAAAAGAACAGTTAAAGAAAAAAAGGCAACATTAAGGCCCCAGGAGAATTCACCTCAATAGATCAGGTGCCACAGCAGCCCCATCAACATCCTGGCTCCACAGCCTGGGGGAAGGGCCAGTCTCCCCTGCCTTCCGGAAAGTCAATAGGTCAAGGCCATAATGTGGGGAGACTGGACACAGGTCCAAGACCAGAATGTACAAGATCCGAGTTAGCACAAAAGGCAATCAAGCTTCTGATGCAAAACCAGAGGCAAAGTTCCTAAAACAATTAGCAGACACCTTCCATGTACCAGAGACCATAAAGCAGATTAACATAACTTAAATCAAAGGAATCTGGTTGGCAAGCCTTGCCTAAAACTCTTTCTTTTTCCCCAGACAAAAAGGATTTCCCCATCTTATTTCTCCACCTACCTTGCCCTGACTAATCTCATAGGTTGCAACCCTCAATCCTGGTTTTAGGATTACTTCCTCTTAGCTCCTGCTGGCTCCCTAAAGATGTCTAGGATGCAGGCATCTCACCCATTCCAGTGCACAGAAGTTTAGCTTTGCCTGCCCTCAGTTTGGGCCCATGGACTCCACTCTGTCCACTGAAGGGTCTTTGCCTCCCTGGGGATGCCCTTGGCTCTTCCCCACCCCCGAAGTCCTGAACAGCTTCAGCCTTTTTACTCTTGGTACAGTTCCCTCCCACTCAGGCATTGCATAGCTCTCTGCTTCTCCAGGAAATTCGCTCCTCAAAACCATGTGGCTGTCACCAGTCCCCATTTTGTCTACATAGTCCAGCAAACTTTCAGTCTCTTTCTTCCAGGTGCTGTTTCACCCAGCCACCCACTTTTTCACAAGTGCAATTATTAACCAGGTATTCCCCATCCTGTACTTGTACATTTGTTTTTAGTTTACTAAATGAAGAACACTGCGTTTGTCTCTGTGAAATTTTGTTGTTTTCATCCCATTAATCTACCAAGATAATTTTGAGTATTATTACTGCCTTCTGTTATTCCAACCAGTGTGGTGTCATTTGTAGATCTGATAAGCAGTCCTTCTACCCCATCATCTAAGTCATTAATAACAGTGCTAAGAGGGCCCAGGAATACCTGGTTAGTAATTGTACTTGTGAAAAAGATATTTATTCTGTATTAGTCAGACCCCGCCTTGGGGTTTAGTATTCAGTTCTGGACACTACCCTTGAAGAAAATCCAGAAACTGAAACAGATTCAGAGGGGAGCAATAAAGATTATTTAAGTCATGTTAAGAGAGATTCAAGGAATTACAAATGTTTTATTTTATAGTATTTGTAACGGGGAAGGGGGAGGAGGTATAGCAAGGTCAAACAAACAATAAAAACCAGCAACAAACAAAATTAATAATCCAAAATCCATAAACCTAAGCTAATAATGTAATGGATGAACAGACACAAGAACAGAACTGCTTTAGCTTGTTTATGAAACACCAGCAGGGCCAGGGAGAAGGTATTGCATAAAATGGGGGCTGTCATCTGATCTAACCCCATGGATCAAGGGCCCCATGGACCAAGAAGGAGGGTCTTCTTGATGCTTGGACTGGGTGGGCAGTGTCAATTCTGGAAAGGCCAGGAAAAGCCTGCTGTCAGCCACAGCTTCCCACAGCCACAGTATCCATGCAGAAATCAAAACAAACCCCATGCTGGGCTTTGCTGGGAAAGGGCTCAGACCATTTAGATCCTCATACATCATCAGGAGGGGTAGCAGATCTGGAGTTGGCAAAGGGGAAAGCCTTAAAATGCCCAGGAGGCTGACAGATTGGAAATGGAGGTGATGGCTGCAATGGACCTCTCGGTGGTATTTAATCTCAGCCTGTTTTGCCCCATCCAGAGTCGGGCCTGAACAGAGGAGATTGAAGAAGAATATGAAAACCCTCTGTAAATATCTGAAAAGATGTCACAGAGAAGGTCAGGACCTGCTCTTTCTAATTCTAGAGGAAATAGAATTAGAATTAGAATTTTCGAATGCTAACCCTAACCTCTGGAACAGCATCCCCCCAGAGATAAGGAAGGTGCCCTCTCACCTGGGGTTCCAGAAAGCCTTGAAAACCTGGCTCTGGTCCCAGGCCTGGAGTTGATGTTTATTATTTGTTCAGTGGCCCCTGTTTTGTGTTGTTGTTTTTGCTGTCCATTAGATTATTTTAGTCTGGGCTGTTTGTGTGATTCAATGTTTTTAGCTGTTTTTATGTTTTCCCTAGTTCAGTGGAATTGGGCAGCCAATAAATTTAAATAAATAAATAATGTGCAGAAAATGGAGTTATGGACTCAGATGATAGGGAGTCAGATTATGATGATTAAAAGTTAGGAAAAGTCCCAACAATGCATGGACCCAGCTGCCCAGAGTGGTGATGGGTCCTCTTTCATCTGATGTCTTCAAGTAGAGGCTGAAGAGGTTCACCCTGGAACACCTCCACTGAGATCCTGCACTGAGCTGGAGTTGGACTCTCTGGTCTTATCGGCCCTTCTCTGAGCAATGGATTTACTACTGTATGCTTAGCCTTGGCACATACCGGGGTTGATGGGATGTTTCTGTGTCTTCAGCAAGAGAGGCCTTTGCCCAGTAGATTCAGAGTAACAGAAACCATTTCTTAAGGGGGTTCTTGGGGTGGGCCCTGCTGGTAAAAAATTAATAGTTTGTTAATCGACTTCTCTGTGGTCACTGTTCCCACACTCAGAGAAGCCTTTGGGCTCAGTACTCGGAAGGTCATCAATCGTTTTTACAAAGGCAGCTTCAGTGGAGGGCACAGGGCAAGCCGGCACGGAGATAAAGTTCCCAAGACACCATTTGCCCAGGTGGAGTGGAGTGTAAACACCTGGAGAAAAGTGATAAGAATGACTGATGACCAAGAGGTGTGGCCAGGGAGTTTCTAACAAGGCTCGCTGGGGATTAGAGAGCTATTGAACAATAAAATTCGGCTTCGGCCATTTTTTACCCCACTGCATTTTTGTTTTTCTCCATGATAAGAAGTCACATCCCAAGACCTTTCCACATCGGAACTGACCTAGCAAATGTGGTTTGATCTGCTCTGAATGCTTTTCCTTCTCATGCACCTCCACTGAACCTGAAAGAGTCGCACACCCACATGGGGCAGTTTATGAGCAGGAGGGGTCGAGTTGCCTAAATTGGGCAGCTTGCTAGTTTGCACATCGCAGACCTGTGTTTGATTAATTTCCCCCTTCATTCTGCTCAGGGAAGAGATGGGCAGAGTTTCTCAGGTGCCTCAGTTTCCCTTCCGCCTCTGCCACACATTGATTTCTGGGCATGCAACAAAGACCTCCTTGAAGGCTCGTTGTCTCTGCTTGTTGCTTGCCTGGACAGAGGGAAAAAATAATGACACCTCATGGCTATCCTTTTTCCCCTCTCCTCAAAATAAGCAACACTGCACACTGGTGTGGCGGGATCCAGGATTTGCCACATAAATGGTACATTTAGGGCTAACTCATTCATTCAATGAACCTCTCTTTTTCTTTAACGGAGTTAGAGGTTGCAGTTGGAAGATCTATCTGCACTTGCCTTTGAAGCTGCTCCTATCCTGTGCTCATGCTGGCTTGACTCTAAACCGGCTTCTGAAAGCCCTTCCCAGACTGAGACACTTCGGCACAGCTTCCCAGGTACTCCATCTGCACTACAGGCTGTCCACCCTCCCTGGGAACACTGTGCCCTCCCACCCCGTTTCAGGAAAGCAATGTCCCATTGCTGTCCTTCCTGTGGGCAGCTGTTTCTAGATAGATATACTTTTAATTGTGTTTGTATCTAAAACATCAAAATTCACATAAATGCAGACACAACAAGCAGCTTAAAGATACTATTTCCTACTACCTTCCTTCTTTCTAATGTTTTTTAGACCTATCGTTACCACAAGTTCCTGCCTCATAAATAGAAGGTTACTGGTTCAAAATCTGGCAGAAATATTGTTGTTATTTTAAAATACTTTTTCTTTCTTTCCCTAATCTTTTCCCTGTGCTTTTTTAAAAATAAAAATAGTCAAGTGGTGCACCTTTCTACTGTCATCTGAGATAGAAGGGGTTCACCACTAGTTCTCACAATTCCCTAGGTTTGAGCCAAAGTCCCTGCAAACAGGGAAAGAGCTGGATTTCATCTGAACATCTGAAACCAGTGGACCACATGTCTGACAGCACAACATTTAACCCTTTCTCCACAGCACAAGAAGACATCATGGCCAGAGATGGCGTTCTGTCAGTAACCTGCAACAGATGTGCCATGTTTACAGAAATACTTCAACTCTACAAAGTGTTGACTCAAGTGTCATGCCTCATTTACACCTCATTCATCCATCAAGATGAAGACTTCTTGAATAGTAGTGGATGGCATTACTTCTCACAAGCAGCAGAGCAGCATTAGGCTTACAACTTCTCCAAGGGATAAGAATAAAGGCAGCTGACCACACATCCGCCTCAGAAGCAAAAAAAGTTGGCAAAGCAGATTGTTCTTCTAGAACTTGGCAGACAGTTGCAACCTCTAGCCTCAACAGAAGTTCCTGCACACTCGAGGATGCTAAAAAAGAACACCACAACTGAACTTCTGTCACCTGATCCCGGGGGAAAAAGAATCATTTATTTATTACAAATGCTTTTATGCCACTTCAGTCATACAACTTTAAGTTGCTTACAGCATAACATAAAATATATTTCATATAATGAATCAAAATTCCTTAACATTATTAAAAATGTCAGTAACAAAACAACAATAACCACTGACATAGGTTCAAGATAACTTAATAGCTATAATATCATCATAAAATGATCCCATCACCAATCACCAAAAGGAGGAAAAGGAAGTCTACAAAGCTTCAGCTCAGCAATATAAGAATGAGGTCAGGAAGGCAAAAACTGAAGATGAACTAAGGCTGGCTGTCAACTGCCTGGAGTTCAATGGAACTGAGGGAAGGAATACATTCCATGATAAAGAAATATATGACTCATAGATAAATGAATAAATAACCCATTCTGACAAATTTGGAAGTTCAGAATATAGTTGGCGTGTTTTGCATTTCCAGGAGCTCTCAGTCTGGAGTTATTATTACCATTCAGCAGAAGAAAGGGTCTCTTGGAGGAAGAATTTTGGTTTTCAAACCATTTCTGTTTGTGGGGTGAAGGGGAGTCTTCAAATAGACAGCAACAAAAAAGTCATATATGTAAAATGTGTAGCTGTATAAATCAAATTGAATCAAATAAATAAATAAAAATGGATCTTCCCAGATTCAGAAGTGGCAATTTCCACCAGGGGCACACTCAGAATTTGCTGAGAAAAAGAACCAAGTAAATGCTTGTTAACTTATTATTTGTCAATACTCAGAATTCTTCCACTAAGGTTCATCTTTTGTGAGATGCACAGATTCCTGCAGATGTAAGACATAAGGAATCGCGCAGGTGGTCTTTTAGCTTTACAAAAACCAGAGATGATTTCTGCTCTTGTAGGTGAGAAACTTAATCAGACTAGGACTAGTGATGCAAAAGTACCTTCAAAGAATACAGGCTTACAGTGACTAATATAGAATCCTTCTCTTGGGCAAGATTTCACTGCTGGATGCCTAAATTTAATATTTTTCATGTCCAATTAAATAATAATAGCCAATTTGGCAATGAGGAAAAAAGATCCTCCTTGAGGTAATAAGTTTATTAGGCAAACTGAATGTTAAGAAAATAGTTACAGGGTTGAGTTTCCAAGAAGATGAATTTTCAATGCAGTTATTTCCATTTTGCAGAGAGAGACATCTACACCTCTCTAGCAAAATCCCATTCAGGGGTTCTGCCTGGCACCCTGGCTTGAGAATGTCCTCAGGATCAGAGGAAGTGAAGGCAAAACCATGCAGGGAACAATGGGTATCCCACCCTCCAATTTTTTCTGCAAAAATAAAATTCACTTGTTAGTATGGAATACAGGATGTCAAATGCTCTAGATGGGCAGTTCTGCAAACAAAGGAGACAGGCAAGTTTGGGCACAGAGAGAAAAAATGGGCCCTCCTTCTCTTGCCAGATTATGACCAATTGCTCCTCCCAAACACGGGAAACTGCAATTATCTTTGGCCTTCTCCACCAATCGTTAATGTGACTTCTGGTACCAACAGTTGGCTCTAAAGCACAGCTTGAGAATGCTTAAACCAGCTTAAACCAAATACTTCCCTTCAGGAGATGTCAAATGGAGGAGGAGGAGGGGGAGGAGGAGGGGATGTAGGCAGTTAGATGTGAAGTTTTACAAGCCCAATAAATATTCTGGTAGTCTGAGGCTGTCCCTGTGCTGAGAGAGACAAGCTGGTGGACTTGGGAAATGAAAGCCATTCGCTCTGGGGCAGGAGGGGGTGGGATGGAATGCTGAGTGAAGCCTTGGACATTTGGGGCATTCCCACCAAAAGTTGTCTGTTGCCTGTGTTGCTGCCAGAATTGGCTGGAGGGAGGCAAACACACCTTTGCCCCTTCCTGTAAAAATAATTGACCCCATCCGTCAGTCCATCTGCCCAAGTCATCCATCCCCACCAGTGTTTCTTTTATTGATTCCTAAAAGGCAGCATACTTGATCCATTCCTCATTCTGTCCTCCTGACTCCAAGGCTCAGGTAGAAAGGTCCCAGAAGATGGGTTTGTGGCAAGGCTTTAAAACGTCTATTCAAAATGGGCAGAGACGTCTCCTGAGTGAGCCACACTCCCTGGAGATCCAGGGTCATAAACGGGGCTCCAGCAGCATCTCTTGCTGGACCGCTGCTTTCGTCTGCCCATTTCCTCTCCCTCCCACCACTGCGCCTATGCGGCAGGGGCTCGGCCGCGGCTGGGGAGACTCAGGTTCGGTCCCCCCATCATCCAGGAAACTCACTGGTTGACTTTCAGCTGGGCACTTTATCTGACCCCAAGTATCTCATGGGTAGTTACTGTGGGAACACAAATGAACAGAGATCCCCACAGAAGCCACCTTGAGCTTCTGGAAGGCAAGTAGGATATAACCCTCATAAGGAGGTAAGTGGATCTGCCCACCCTAGATTCTCTTCCCTCCCTTCTTTGTGCTCCCTTCCCAAAATGCAGTACTGGTTATGAATATACATGCAGCTCTTTGGCACACTGACAAAAAAAATTGTTTAGATAACAGTGAATTATTACTACAAAGTCACAAATATCCAGGGAATGAAATGTCACTGTACAATGAAGCTCTCCCTGAACCTCCCTCCCTGTGTGCCCTCAACATTTGCCCTGGGGTCATGCGCCTGTGGGGCCAGGGCTGGGAGGGGGCTGCCAGGCAAACACTCAGGGAAGCCATGGTTAGATTCCATCTCTTGCCTTCACTCTTTTTTCTTTCCTACATTCTGAAATCATTAGAACTATCCATACATGTTAGTTCACTGGAGTAAAACCTTTTACTTTTCTGCATAAAAATATTTGTTAGATTCCGAGTGCAAAAATTGAGCAAGGCACTCAGCCAACATTTTGAAATTCTGGAATTCCTGTCTTCCCGTATATCGGCAATCCTTACCATTAATGTGTGCAGATATCAAAATAATCGGCACTGACAACAAGTCAGGCCTTTAGGTTGCAGGACTGGTCAAGAATGATAAAAGCCAGTGCAGATGTCCAAGCCATCAGCAGACGCCTACCAGAGTGATGCACTATAAAGCTTCCATTTCCTTAAAAATGTGAGTTTCTGATTCAAATATTTCTTCCTGAGCAGTTTGTCCCCATTCAAAGCCAAAAGGATGAAAGGCAGGTAAAGCATAGGTGGCTTAGGAGTTAGGCAATATGGCACACGTGGGCACCTCTTATCCCTGGAATAACACCTGCAGGAGAACAAATGGAACAAAATAATAATAATAATGTGAACCTCTTGATAAATTCCAGCTCTGCTCTTTTGCAGTGAAATCTGTCTTTGTTGAAGAAAAGCCATTTTGATATTGACTTTTCCCTCCCCACACAGAATTTTTAAGTATTGCCATTTTTGACAATGTCTGATTTGTGTCCATGAGTAATATGCAAAGTGACTGGTTCCTCAAAACCTGTGGACCTGCCCCATTTTTGCTCTGGGGCTGAAATGAACCCTTGTGGGATTCTTCCACCTGTTTCATTGTTTCTTTTCTGGAAGAGCAAAGGGGAATACTGCTTCTCTTACTCCACCTGGAAAAAAAGATTTCTGTTCAGTCTTAGCCCTGTGGCTGTATTACTCTGTGCTTTTTATTTGGATTTCAATTGTATTATTTATTGAGTAACACAAATCTACCAAGACAACCACTAAGTATTAAGAAATGCATGGAATAACAAAAGAACCATTTGTTGGAGTGCTGGAAAGCATTTGGCCCAGGAGATCAGAAAAAAACACACACCAGGCATTTCTATAAAAATATATGTATTTACAGAAAGCATAAAACATATTTACAAGCTCATACTGAGCTGGACTGGAAGGGAGGCTGCAAAAAGGAAACTAAAACTGTAACAAGCCCAGGCAAATTCCTTCCCCATGCAAATCAGCAGCTTTTTCTTATATGGTCATCTTTTTCACACCCCAACCTGAGGATACTTAAATTTGACCTTCTGACTCTCCCAGAGTGATTTGTTACCATAGTAACTTAGTGGCTTGCTACTTGCAAAACAACCAAATACCAACACTCCCCTTTGTTATACTAAGGAGTAAGACACAAACCAATTTTCTTTGTCAACTCTGTGTGTCTTGGTACAGCGAGAGGCTTGGTTAACATATCAGCCATCATATCCTTTGATTCACAATATTTTAACATTATTTCCCCTTTTGCTATCATGTCTTTGATATATTGATATCTAATATCTATATGTTTTGTCCTATTCTTGCAAGCTTCAGATTTTGCCATTGCAATGCAAGCTATCCTCATAAATAATATCAAGCTGGTTCACTTCCATGCCTATGTCTTTTAACAACTGTTTAAACATACAATCTCATTACAGGTTTGTGCTGGGAAATAAAAATGCTTCTGCTGTGGAAAGAGCAACAAGTGTTTGTTTTCTAGAATGCCAGCCTAAGCTTGACCCAGCAAATTGAATTAAAATCCTAGAAGTGGATTTCCTGTCACTGAGGTCTGCATTTTCCTTTTACAAAACCAAATTCTGCAGTTTTTCATCTATTTTTTGGTTCCAGGATATAGCAGCTTCTTTTAAGCCATAGACTGACTTTTGCAGTTCAGACTAGATTCTCCCCTTTTTCATAGCCAGGGGGTTGCTGCATGTATAATTTGTGGTCTAAATCACCATAGAGAAATGCAGTTTGAATGTCATCGTGGTGAACTGACATTCCTTTGAGTGCAGCAATTTTTAACACTAATCTAATTGATTCACCTTTAGTAACTGGTGCAAAAGTCTTGTCAAAGTCTAAATCTTTCCTTTGAGTGAACCCTTTTGCAACTAACCTTGCTTTATATTTTTGGATTTTGCCATCAGCATCCCTTTTCAGTTTGAAAACCCACCTACAACCTAGGCAGCATTCATTGGGAGGTAGATTTACCAGTTTCCATGTTTTATTTTCTTTCAAGGATGCTAATTCCTGTTGCATGGCAGAATGCCAATTTTGTGCAATCTCAGGTGGCAAAGCATTCACTTGTTCTAAGGACTGAGGTTCTGTGAATATGTGAAAATCCTTTACTGTTTCAGCCTGAAAACATGATGGAGGAACACCTTTATTACTCCTCTGAGATCTGCGGGGTAATACAGGGCTTAAATTTTGACTCCTATCACTTTCCTGAGAAGCATCTGTCTCATCAGACAGATCTTCAGTTTGCTTTTCTGGCTTAATGTCCTCACTAGGCAAAATATCACTATCAGCAAGTCCTCTGCTGTTCTCTTGTTGTTAGATCAACTGGAGAGCTAGAATTTAATCTCCCCCAGTTTTGCTCAACAAAAGAAGCGCTTTTGCTAATTATTAATTTCTCTCCCACTATGAACCTGTAGCTCCTCTGTCTTTGTTCATCCCCAACAAAGATGGCATTCTTTGTTGTGGGGCCTCCATTCCTTTTCTGCTGTTTTGGAATATGAACCCATGCAGTACTACCAAACACTCTAAGATGGTTTACCTTTGATTTCACACCATAAAACAAGTGGAATAGAGTGTCCTGAATCACAGAGTTATACAATCTGTTTTGCACATAACAGGCAGTGGATAACGCTTCTGCCCAAAATCTAAACAATAATCTGGAATCTTTAAGCATGCATAACATTCCATTTTGCAAGGTTCTGCCCTTTCTTTCAGCAACACCATTTTGCTGAGGGGTGTAAGGGTTAGAAAGAATTTGTTCTATCCCCTTTTCCACTAGGAACCTTCTGAATTTGTGAGAAAGGTATTTTCCTCCTCTGTCACATTGGAGTACAGATACAGGCCTTGGGAATTTTCCATTTGCCCATGTCACAAACCCTTTAAATTTCTGAAATGCCTCATCTTTGTGTTTTAAGATATAGATAAATGTGTATCTTGAGAAATCATCAATGATGGTCATTGCATACCTGGCTTGTCCAAGACTTGGAGCAAAGGGACCAATAATGTCAGAGTGTACAATTTCCAAAGGTCTAGTTGTAACTCTGTCACTGTGCTTACTCACAGGAGCTTTTAGTGTTTTGCATTCTTTGCAAACTACACAGTCTAAGTATTTGTCACAGGGTTTTATCTTTAGGTCAGCACACAGCTGTGGCATTTGTGCTATATACTTGAAATTAGCATGACCAAATCTCCTGTGCATCAGGTGTACACATTGGTCATGATATGGAGTGTTGCCGACTGCAGCCTTGCAGCTTGGCTTCCTTGCATTTTGCACAATGTACAAGGAGTCTTTTAACATACCAGTAGCACACAATCTCCCATTTTTACATATCTCACAACCATTTTTCTTAAATGTTATGATATACCCTGTTGCAGCCAATTGTGCCACAGATAAAAGGTTTGATTGTAAATTTGGCACATACAACACACCTTTTACAGTTTCTCCTAAGCAGGATAAATACAAGTCACCTTGTCCCATAATTCTGGTCACAGACCCATCAGCCAAAGATACACTTTGTCTTTCAGTTTTAGACAGTGACACAAAAGAGCTTTTACAATTACATAAATGACAATTGGCCCCAGAATCTAACACCCATACATCAGAATCACCCTTCTCAGCAACCTGTGCAATTTGGGTTGTCTGAAGAGCCTTCTTCTGTGTTGTCCTTGTGTTCTTCTGCTCTGTCTTTCTACTCTTGGGTCTCATGGCACAGTCTCTTTGCAAATGTCCAGCTGAACCACAAGTGAAGCATCGCTGGCTGGCTAGCGCTGCGGCCTCAGGTTCCTTTCCCTTCTTTTCCCTTGTTTTCTGGTGTTGCAGCTTTCCAGAAGAGATGGGGGGGAATCTTTCCTCTCTCTTCTCCTATTCAGCGAGTAAGCGCTGTGTAACATACAATGGGGTGAGTTCTGCTTCAGGCGTAGCCTCTAGGGTACAAATCAGCATGTCCCACGTTTCCTTCAATGCGGACAGCAGGATATATGATTTTGTGAGAGCTGCAAACTCCATTCCTCTCTCCTACAACTCAACAAACAGCTGCTGAATATGATGCAGATGCTCAGGAAGGCTATCTCCTTCTGCAAGGTACGCTTTGTACAGCTTTTTTGTCAGGGTAACTTTACTCCCTGCTGTTGCCTTTACATACAAGTCTCTCAAAGCATCCCAAAGTTGCTTTGCAGACTGCATGCCTCTCACATGCACTAGCTGATTGTCCTCAACTCCCAGGATAATGTTGGCTCTAGCCTGCTCATCCTGTCTCAGCCATTCAGCATTGGGATTTTTTTGGGGGGGGGGGTTCCTCACCAATTGGCATCCAAAGATTTTCTCTGTGAAGATATATTTCCATCCTGAGACTCCAATTAACGTAGTTGGTCCCTGATAGGCGCTCCAGAGGCATTGCTGAGGGCTGGTAGGCAGCCATGGCTTCTTCCTTCTTTTGCAAGTCACCTCAGCTGGCTTCATTGTCCTGAAGACCGGCAAGGAAAATCTTCACAGGTCTTTGTTACCTGCCTTTAAAATGTGAGGAGGTGTGGAGCTGATCTCTCAGTTCTCTCCGGTGGCTTACTGAGCCCATAACCTGTTAGAGTGCTAGAAAGCATTTGGCCTGAGAGATCAGAAAAAAACACACACCAGGCATTTCTATAAAAATATATGTATTCACAGAAAGCATAAAACATATTTACAAGCTCATACTGAGCTAGACTGGAAGGGAGGCTGCAAAAAGGAAACTAAAACTGTAACAAGCCCAGGCAAATTCCTTCCCCAGGCAAATCAGCAGCTTTTTCTTATATGGTCATCTTTTTCACACCCCAACCTGAGGATACTTAAATTTGACCTTCTGACTCTGCCAGAGTGATTTGTTACCATAGTAACTTAGTGGCTTGCTACTTGCAAAACAACCAAATACCAACACCATTGGCTTCCATGGCTCATATCTGGGATGTGCACAATTCTAAAAGACTTTTAGTTTTTTTTTTAATCCCACCTTTATTATTTTTATAAGTAACTCAAGGCAGGAAACATACCTAATACTCCTTCCTCCTCCTCCTCTTTTCCCCACAACAACCACCCTGTGAGGTGGGTTGGGCTGAGAGGAAGGGACTGGCCTGAAGGCACCCAGCCACTTTCATGCCCAAGGGGTGACTAGAACTCACAAAGTCTCCTAATTTCTAGCCTGCAGCTTGAACCACTAGACCCAACTGGCTTTCACTTGTTGCCTTGTTAATGTTTTCTCTTTTCCAGCTGGGATCAGAGTAAACTTTCTGCTCCATGCTACTCATCAAATGGGGCTGTTTTTGCAAGATGTTTTCTTTTGTCTCCAAGTACCTTAAGTCTTACAGGGAGTCTCTCTCCCTCTTTTCCAAAGAGGAATATCAAAGGTCATCTTGAAGATTGGGTGGAATTAGCTGTGGACCAGTTCAGCCAGCACTCAGGCAGTGCTTAAAGAGGACCAGGAAGGTCCCTTCCTCCCACATGATTTCAGCAGCTAAGCAGGAAGGAAAGGTCATTAGCTTGCTGTCTAAAGAAACATGTGCTTAGTGGGCATGTCCTGCAATATAGGACACTTGTATTCAGCACCTGTAGCTAACTGGGGCTCAAATTTGCCCTGTTCACATCTTTGTTGTACCAAATCCCATGTTATTGCCTTCCTCCTTTCCTCATCCTTAGCAGCACCTTTGCTAATTTAATTTTCCCACTCAAGCTAAGTTCATCCGCTGGCAGTGGCAAGCAAGGTACGCAACATCCGGCACCCTTCACCAGTAAAGGGTGGGGTCACCAGGTGCCCCTTCACTGTTGCAGGTGGATGTGGGGAGATCCCTTCCTTCTGGTTCCAGCCACAGCCCTTGGCATTGTTCTGTCTTCTTCCCACCCACTCATCCCCTCCCCAAGAGAGCCAGGCATAGCTTGGCAGATTGAATAAATGACATTGCAGAGGCTCGCAGTGCTGTGCTTCTGCTTCTCTGAAACAAGGCAGGGGTGGGGGGACAGGCAGGACTTCCTGTGGTCAGAGCCTCTGGCCTAGTATTTTTGCACTGTGTGAGGGTGCAGAAGGGGCAGCGGTAGGGACATGCCCTCCTGTAGAAGCTTCCACTGCTTATGTTGTGGAGCCCTTGTATAAAATGGATTTGCTTAGTTGTGCAAGACTGCTGGAGCTGCTTCACTGTGCTCTTTGTACCATTGTGCAGATGTGTATCTCAGCCTCCATCATAATCCCTTTCGCCTCCCAGTGCTTAGACTTTATATCAAGAGGAAGGGAGCAGCACCCCACAGTTGTCACCCTCCCTTCCAATATCACCCTGTGGGAGGGTTTCCCACTGGCTGTGACATTCAGAGGAGGGAAGGAAAAGAGCATCCAATTTGTTTTGACATGGCTCCCCCTCACTGTAAGGTGGGGGGCTACTCAGTCTGGCCAAACTCTCCAGCGTGTATTCATTCATAGGTCACTTCTGTCCCATTTCCATCTTAAAGCTGCATTTCACTCATCTGGAATGCATTTTCATGTTCCAAGAGAAGCCTGGCTTCAG
The DNA here is from genome assembly GCF_035149785.1 of Candoia aspera. Classification (NCBI taxonomy): domain Eukaryota; kingdom Metazoa; phylum Chordata; class Lepidosauria; order Squamata; family Candoiidae; genus Candoia; species Candoia aspera. The sequence continues at coordinate 23,054,988 of NC_086164.1, forward strand.
GTGCAGAGCAAGGTCCCACTCCTTTCCTGGAGGAACTAACTGTGTCTGCAGCCAAACCTGCCCATTTGCATTGCTTGGCCCTTCCCTTCATGACTTGCTGCTGTGGAGGAAAGGACTGGGGCGTGCTGAATGGAAACCCATGCACTCAAAACTCAAAACCCATGCATTCCTTTGTAAGCCAGTGTGAGATAAGGGGAAGAGAAGACCTGTCAAGGTCAGACTCCTGTGCTGTTGGCATTTCTGTCAGACTGCTGGAAAGTGCTTGGCCCGAGAGTTCAGAAAGGACACACCAGGCATTTCTATAAAAATAAGTGTATTTAAAGAAAGCATAAAACATAGTTTCCTAATCCAGAGCTGGATGGGCTCAAAAACTTCTTAAAGACAAAGAAACATATTTACAAGCTCATACACATGCACACATGCTGAGCAGGAAAGAGAGGCTGCAAACAAGAGGAGGGAAGAGCTGGCTCTGGCTCTGGCAGAGCTGGCTTATTTAAATGCAAATTTAAGCAAGCAAGTCAGGATGGTTTCAGTTTCCCATATAAGGTCATTTGGACACTTAAACCTTGTTAACCAAATAAGGCCTGACCTTATCACCCTGCCAAACACTTAAGAAAACTATTTGTTACCATGGTAACCAAGCTACCTGGAAGCTCTGTGAATTGCTCCTTGCACAACAACCTGAAATACCAAATGTGCCATCTGGAGATGGCCGAATAGAAGCGCAAAGAGGGGCAAACAGGGAGGATATGGAAAGTTACAGAAAATGTTTGTGTGCTGTAGGGGAAAAAAGCCTTAAGCTGCTGAATTGCATGCAAAAAGTTAATTGTGACTTTGCTTTGAAACTGAATGCTGATTCCCATTGAATAAACTTAATTCATATCCTGCATGGCTTGTGATTAAGTTGCATTTAGGGGAATACAGAATTGGGTTCATCACAGAAAGTCACAATTACCAATGGAGACTTTACCTCAGGATTCCCAACTTACTGAGGAAAGCCTGATGATAGAAGGCTCAGAAGAAGAGCTACCAGATATGGAACCAGCTAAATAGCTGGCAGAGAGTGGAGAAGCAGTGGCAGGCCCATCGAGCATACAGACAGGGGCAGCAGCCAGAGGTGTCTTCCTGAAAAATGTGAGACTTGTCTGGCCACTGGGACTTTATGGGGGTGTTAAAGCTGCATTTTGAGGATCCTCTGGCCAAGGCAAGAGCTAAGAAGGCACTGAAGGATCTTACCCAGGGCCAACTGTCTGTAGCTGATTACGCCCTGGAGTTTAAGGCTCTAGCTGGGAAAATCCCTGACTGGTCTCAGTCAACCTTAATAGAATGGTTTAAAGAGGGACTCAACCGGGATGTCCTATGGTGGGCGTTGTGTAGGGATGACCCAGAGTCATTGTACGAATGGATCTGTCTGGCAGGCAAGGCTGAGCATGCTCAGCATACCTTCATGCAAACCAGAAGACCTGAAAAACCACCAGCCACCATGAGGGGAACCTGAAGTGCTGCGACTGCTGCCTGGCCAGGCTATAGAGCCTGGGATGAGGAGAGAGATCGGTGCTACACGAGGGGTCAGTGTCTCTGATGCGGAAAGGAAGGGCATTGAGCAGCTGATTGCCCAAAAGCCAAGGCTGGAGATCGAGCGGGCAAGGTGCCGGCCAACCCCCCCCCCCACCCTCGCGGTGAATGACACCAGCCAAGGGTGCAGACAATGCTGAGGAAGTATTCTACTTCTCAGGAGAGGCTGAAGATGACTCTAAGGAGCCAGCGGGAAACACCAGCCACCTGCCATGAAGAGCGCCTGTGGGCAGGTGGAGGAGGATGGGCGCGAGGATGACATGGTGAGTGCTGAGTGTCCCACTTTAGCAGTAAAAGTGAAATTGGGCTCCCGCACAAAAACTACAGAGGTCTGGGCTTTGGTTGACTCTGGGTGTTCCAGGTGTTTAATTCACCCTGATCTGGTTGCTGCTTTGGACCTGCCTAGCTTCCCCCTCCAGCAGCCTTTTATCTTCACACAGTTGGATGGTTCAACGGTGGGGGGGGCGGCGGCAACCCATTTCACTGGAACTGTCGCAATGCAAATGGGCAGCCACCGTGAGACTTTGAAATTCGTAGTAGCACCTGTTGGCAATCCCTTGGTAATTCTGGGATCCCCTGGTTGACCTATCGAAGCCCATATATAAACTAGGAACAGAGAAGTGTGACTTTTAAAGATGGGTTTTACCAAGCTCCTACAGCAGAGAGAGCTGCACATGTGGGGGTTGGAAGGGCTGTGGCCACCACACCGCACCCTAACTTGGCACAGTTAGAAGATAGATCGATACCAAGACTTTGCAGACGTTTTGGGGAAATGGAAGCAGATCAGCTATCCCCCCATTGGAAAACTGACTGTGTTCTCAATGCTCAATTGCCCAAGCCAAAAATTTATCCAATGACTCAGAAGGAGCTTGAGGCATTAGAGGACTTTATTGACAAAAATCTGTCAAGGGGGTTTATTGAACCTGCGAATTCCCCAGTTGGGGCCCCTGTGCTATTCCGGGAAAAGAAAGATGGCACGCTTGGACTCTGTACAGACTATCGAGGGTTAAATTCCATCTCAATTTTCAACAAGTACCCTCTTCCACTCATGAAGGACATGTTAGCTCACTTGTCAAAGGGCAAGACTTTATCCAAGCTCAATTTTCATGAAGCCTATTTCTGCATCTGCATACGAGCTGGAGATGAGTGGAAAACGGCTTTTAATTGCCCACTGGGTTCATTTCAGTACAAAGTCCTCCCTTTTGGGTTGGCAGGGGTGCCCGGAGCCTTCATGCAATTGATTAATGAAGTATTACATTATCATTTTTTTAAAGGGGTCCTGGTTTATTTAGATGATGTTCTCATTTACACTGAAAATGAGGAGGAACACGAACACATCCTCAAACAGGTGTTATGCAAGCTTAGAAATGCCAAACTCTATGCCAAACTTTCCAAATGTGAATTCCACAAGACCCAACTTGACTATCTGGGCTATAGGGTGTCTGACAAGGGCATTGAAATGGACCCTGCAAAAATTCAGGCGATTTTAAGTTGGGAATGTCCCCGCACCCGGAGGCAATTGCAAAGTTTCCTCAGGTTCAGTAATTACTATCACCAAATTATCCACGGGGTCGCTGAGATTGCCTTGCCCTCACTGATTTACTCCATACCAAGGGCTTGGGGGAGACACATAAAGTAAAAAACCCTGGGGCAGTACTGAATTGGATGCCTGAATGCCAGGCAGCATTTGAAAAATTAAAAACCCTTTTCACTGCTGAGTCTATTCTACAGCACCCTGATCCTGAGCGCCCCTTTGTGGTCCAAGTTCATGCTTCTGACTCCTCAGTTGGGGCTATATTGTTACAAAGGGATTCATAAAATTGCTGAAAAACCCTGCGCTTATCTGTCCATAAAATTTTCTGAAACTGAATGCCAGGGGCATGTTTGGGAAAAGGAGGCGTTTGCGGTAAAAGCCGCACTAAATGCCCTTTCGAGGTTTGGACCGATCACAGGAATTTGGAAGCCCTCCACACCCCCTACAATCTCAGTCCTAAAGAAATTCACTGGGCTCAGTTTTTCAGTCGTTTCAACTTCCAGTTAAAATTTATCCCAGGAAAGAAAAACTTTCTGCCCAATGCTTTGTCGCGTTTACCTCAGGATTTTGACCAGGGGGCAGATGTGGTTGGGACTTTTTCTCACTGAACCACAACTGGGTTTGGCTGCTGTCACTTGGAGCCAGACCCAGGCACAAGCAACCCCGCCCCCAGCCCAGTCTGGGAAGCGGAAGGTGCAATTTCTTGTCAGTTACAGAAGGACTTTCTCCAGGCGCTGAAATCTGACACTTGGTTGCTAGCTAATAAAGACACTGTTTCTTTTGAAAACGGTCTGGCATGGATGGAACACCGCCTTTATGTACCCGAAACTTTAAGAGCTGAGATTTTACAGTGTTCCCATGATGATAAACTTGCTGGGCACTTTGGTTTTGTCAAAACATTACATTTGGTTCGTCGTCAATTCTGGTGGCCTACCTTGAGACACGATGTAAAAGACTATGTGGCTTCCTGTCCTGTTTGTGCAATGTCAAAACGTAAGGGGGGGGGGGCACCACAGGGGCTTCTACAGCCTGTGGCCAGCCCGTCCCATTCCTGGGATGAGATTTCTATGGATTTTATTGTGGATCTTCCTCCCAGTCAGAAGAAAACTGTCATTTGGGTTGTAAAATATTTTTTTTCCAAACAAGCACATTTCATTCCATGTGCATCCATCCTGTCAGCCCTACAATTGGTGCACCTATTTCTCTTCCACATCTACTGCCTCCACGGTAGCCCCTCCCATTTGGTCAGTGACCGAGGGACACAGTTTACTTCCCAGTTTTGGAAATCATTTTTAAAATTGATTGGCACCAAACAAGTGCCATCCACGTCTTCCCATCCTGAGACTGACGGTTCTACTGAGATTTTAAACTCCACTCTTGAACAATTTCTTAGAGCATACATTAACTAACATCAGGTCGATTGCGTGGAGTTACTACCTTTTGCTGAAGTGGCTTACAACAATGCTGTTCATCAAAGTACCGGGCAAACCCCTTTCCGTGTTGTTTCTGGTCACGACTTTGTTCCCATCCCTGAACTGCCACAACCCCCTTCCCAAACATGTTCTGCCTCTGACTGGGCTGTTAAGCTGGCTGATTCCTGGCCGGTGATTCAACAAGCTTTGGCTGATGCCCAGGCTGCTTACAAGTTTCAAGCTGATAAGCATTGTTCCTTACAACATGACTTCAAGATTGGGGATCAGGTGTATCTATCTACCAAATTTATCAAGTCACCACAACCCTCTAAAAAACTTGCTCCCAAGTTCATTGGTCTTTTTGCTGTGGTTCATATTGTCAATCCAGTTACTGTTGAATTGGACCTGCCTCACAATTTGAAACACTTGCACCCTGTTTTCCATTGCAGCTTGCTCAAGCCTGTCCACCACTCCTCCCGCTGGCATCCCCAACCTCCTCCTCCTTCTCCGATCATGATTGATGGCCAACAGCACTTTGAGGTCAAGGAGGTCATTGATTCTCGCAAGCTTCAAGGCACCCGCCAGTATCTGGTCCAATGAAAACACTTTCCTCATCCTGAATGGGTGTCTGCTCGCCATGTTAATGCTCCTGATTTTGTTTGCCGTTTCCACCTTGCTTACCCTTTGAAGCCTGCTGCTTAGTGTTTTCTTTCTTTTGGGGGGCAGTATGTCATATTCACTGTTTCAATGTGCACTGTACATCGTAACGTTTCACATGCCATGGTGCTGACATGCGTTTCTGTTGGGAGCGAGCTGCTGTGAAACCTTGTACCAAGCTCTATATCTGTGTTCATTACAATGGAATGTGTTTAGGTCTGCTGTGAAACCTTGTACCAAGCTCTGTATCTGCGTTCATTACAATGGAATGTGTTTGGGTTATGTTCTTTGTTCAAGGACTTTTCCTGCAGACCATCAGAAACCATTAGGAGCACCTGGGATTGTGAACTTGGGAAGATTCTATGGGGGGAGGGATCTCATTTACACCAAGGGTTTTTAGTTTGCATTTGGCGTGCTTTTATCATTCTCAGCTTTATCTGTGATCCTGCATACTATTCTTTAATAAATCAGATATCTTTGAATTCCTGCTCATGAGTCTCATAGTGTTTTAGAATAGGCAACCCTTACACTTTAGTACCTTATCCAGTGGAAACATTTTCCTGTGGGCCAAAATGAATGGGTCAACAGTATCCACATGCACGCTCCCTAACTTGTGAAGAAATTCCACTGGAAATTCCTGCAGAAGCCAAAATGAGACACTTTCATAAATTTTTAAATGCTACTTTCTTCATTTCTCTTTCACTTTTCTTTTTTTGCTTTGGCTTGCTTCAAGGAGGCAGGTGGGAGTCAAAAGGTTGCTTTTGTATGTTTTGGGGGAGTGTAATGTCAGGATGGAATCTTTGTAAGGTATTCTACTTCAAAGTTTCCACCCTGCCATGATTTTCTGCTGCTGTGGAGGAAAGGAGGGGGGGGGGGTGGAATGGAAACCTGCACACCAAACCAGCAGGCATTCCTTTGTAAGCCAGTGTGAGATATGGGGAAGAGAAAAACTGTCCAGGTCAGGCTCCTGTGCCATCTGGAGATGGCTGAATAGAAGCGCAAAGGGGGGCAAATGGAGGGGATATGGAAAGTTACAGAAAATGCTGTTTGTGTGCTGTAGGGGAAAGATGCCTTCAGCTGCTGAATTGCACACAAAAAGTTAATTGTGACTTCACTTTGAAACTGGATGCTGATTCCCATTGAATAAACTTAACTCATATCCTGCATGGCTTGTGATTAAGTTGCATTTAGGGGAATACGGAACTTGGTTCACCACAAACTGAATATTTGACCGAGGTGGAGAGGATATTAAATTGCCTTTTTATCTGTATTTTGTCAATAGAATCAACCAGCCCAACAACTCTTGGGCTATGAAATTAATGGAGAACTACAAAAACCTCCAGAATTCCACACCTATTTTTTTACTACAACACATTGTCAGTACACAGAGGCTAAACACTTTAAAATCAGCATATAAATGACTGAGAAGTCAGGATGGTTATACTTCAATGTAACCTTCATGATCAAGAGTCATAGACAGCCTTATCCTCCATAGTCTAATTTATCTTTCAATGAAACATTTTTGTACTAAACCTTACAGCAGGGCTTCTCAACCAGGGTTCCATGGAACCCTGGGGTTTTGCAAGAGGTCACTAGGGGTTCTCTGGGAGATCACAGTTTATTTTAAAAAAATATTTCAAATTTTGGCAACTTCAGATTAAAGAGGTAAGTTTACGTCCCTCCTTTGGGTGGAGATAGGCAGTGGCAAAATTTGATAGATAAATAAATAAATAAATAAATTTCATTCTTTATATTTAGTTTAAGGACACTGTTAATGCATATATACAGGCCAACATGTGAAACAAATATAATAATGTTGTAACTTCTGGCCTATATTTGTGCCTGGATGTGCAGGGATTTCCCAAGGCCTGAAAAATATTTCAAGGGTTCCTCCAGGGTCAAAAGGCTGAGAAAGGCCACCTTACAGAATTGGTGAACATCTTGCCATATTATCAAGTATATGTCCTCTGTAAAAGTACTTCCTTTCTCTATGCTGAATTTCCCATATTTCATAAAATCAGAGTTGGGCCAACTCTTGCTGAGTACAAGCATTTAAATTAAAAATTCCCAACAAAGAATATATTCTATCCATTGTTCCAGAATAGATTCTGGCCTTCCACATGACTAGTGCCATTATGTCATTGTTTATCATTTAACTTCCTTAGTCAATTCTGAGAATGCAGCAGATATAAGCTATATCTTGATGTCAGCAAAGGATTTGACAAATTGCCCTTTGACTTTCTCATTAACCAACTAGTTAGGCATGAGCTGGTTGGCAAGTCTGTTAGACAGCTGGCTTCAAAACAGCTGGCTTCAAAACCATACTGGTAGTCCTCCACACTGTTTTTTCCATCCAATGATGTCAAGCATGATGCCATGAAGTTTAGTCCTGAGCCCTCTACTCTTTGGTAATTTTATTGATTTGGATGAAAAGGTGAAGGAAAGTTTATCAGCCCTACAGATGACACTAACTGAATGCTAACCCTAAAACAAAACCCTAAAACAAAGATCACATTCAGAACCACTTTGATAGAATAATCTGAAAATAAAAGAATGACATTTAACAATGAAAAGTGCAAAGTACTTCCCTTAGGAGGCACAATAGGTTGCCACAGGATCTTGTTACTGAATGGGGATATCTGGCTTAGCAGCACTACTCGTAAAGATGATGGTGGAATCAGGTTGTTGTTGTTTTAATTGCATTCTGAGTGTGAACCAGCAGTGTGATGTTTATTTTATTTATTTTATATCCCACCTTTATTTTTTTTTAATAGATAACTTAAGGTGGCCAACATAGCTAATACACCTTCCTCCTCCTCTTTTCCACACAGCAACAACCCTGCGAGGTGGGTTGGGCTGAGAGAGAGGGACTGGCCCAAGGTCTCCCAGCCGCTTTCATGCCCAAGGTGGGACTAGAACTCACCGTCGCCTGGTTTCTAGCCCGGTGCCTTAACCACTAGACTAGACTGGCTGTTGCTGTACAAAAAGCAAATACAATTTAAAGCTGTATCTAGAGAAGCATAGCTCCAAAAGACAGAAAATAATAATCCCATGTTATTCTCTGTTGGTCAGAATAAAGAATTTGGCAAGGTTTTGAACAGGAGCTGGAAATAGATTAATAAATAGGAGCGGAAAGAGAGGAAGAGAGATTCTCACCATCTCTTTCAGGAGGCAGTAAGTCCCAAAAGTGATCCTGGGCAGGTGGATCTTGTTGAGGTTTTCCTACTAACGATTAAGACTGCTATTGTACCTAATCATTTTGGCCGGGTGAAGAGGTTGTATTTGATTGTCTCCTCTCACGTGCTTCATGCAAATTGCCTGGGGGGAGGAAACCTGCCCGGACTTGTTCTTACTTCCTTTTTTTTCTCTCTGCCGATATGTAGCAAGCCAGGCTTGCTCTCAATGAGAGTTAAGTCCTTTAAATATGTTTTGCTTTCGGTAAATAAATTATTTTTATAGATATGCCTGGTGTGTGTGACTTTTCTGATCTCTCCTGGGCTAAAGGCTTTCCCAGCATTCTGCCAACAGGTTATGGGCCCAGTGAGCAACCCAGTAAGCCCAGTAAAACCCAGAGAGAAAAGAGAGATCAGCTCCACACCTCATGCACAATTTAAAGGCAGGTAGCAAAGACCTGTGAAGATTTTCTTTGGAGCTGCCTGGAGATTTTCCAGCAACTGTAGGTCTACAGGACAAAGAAGCCAGCTGAGGTGACTTGCAAAAGAAGGAAGAAGCCATGGCTACCTCCCAGCCCTCAGCGATGCCTCTGGAGTGCCTACCAGAGACCAACTATTTGAATGACCAACTCTTCTTCTCCTGAAGATGGAGATGTATCTTCGCAGAGAGAATCTTTGGCTGCAAATTGGTGAGCAAAACCCCCCAAATCCCAGTGCTGAATGGCTGAGACAGGATGAGCAGGCTAGAGCCAACATTATCTTGGGAGTTGAGGACAATCAGCTAGTCCACGTGCGAGGCATGCAGTCTGCAAAGCAACTTTGGGACGCTTTGAGAGACTTATATGTAAAGGCAACAGCAGGGAGTAAAGTTGCTCTGACGAAAAAGCTGTATAGAGCCTACCTTGCAGAAGGAGATAGCCTTCCTGAGCACCTGCATTATATTCAGCAGCTGTTTGTTGAGTTGCAGGAGAGAGAAATGGAATTTACACCTCTCACAAAATCCTATATCCTCCTGTCCTCACTGAATGAAACGTGGGACACGCTGATTTGTACCCTGGAGGCTATGCCTGAAGCAGACCTCACCCCATCATATGTTACACAGCGCTTACTCACTGAATGGGAGAAGAGAGAGGAAAGATTCCCCCCCATCTCTTCTGGAAAGCTGCAACACTAGAAAACAAGGGAAAAGAAGGGAAAGGAACCTGAGGCCACAGCGCTAGCCAGCCAGCGATCCTTCACTTGTGGTTCAGCTGGACATTTGCAAAGAGACTGTGCCATGAGACCCAAGAGTAGAAAGACAGAGCAGAAGAACACAAGGACAACACAGAAGAAGGCTCTTCAGACAACCCAAATTGCACAGGTTGCTGAGAAGGGTGATTCTGATGTATGGGTGTTAGATTCTGGGGCCAATTGTCATTTATGTAATTGTAAAAGCTCTTTTGTGTCACTGTCTAAAACTGAAAGACAAAGTGTATCTTTGGCTGATGGGTCTGTGACCAGAATTATGGGACAAGGTGACTTGTATTTATCCTGCTTAGGAGAAACTGTAAAAGGTGTGTTGTATGTGCCAAATTTACAATCAAACCTTTTATCTGTGGCACAATTGGCTGCAACAGGGTATATCATAACATTTAAGAAAAATGGTTGTGGGATATGTAAAAATGGGAGATTGTGTGCTACTGGTATGTTAAAAGACTCCTTGTACATTGTGCAAAATGCAAGGAAGCCAAGCTGCAAGGCTGCAGTCGGCAACACTCCATATCATGACCAATGTGTACACCTGATGCACAGGAGATTTGGTCATGCTAATTTCAAGTATATAGCACAAATGCCACAGCTGTGTGCTGACCTAAAGATAAAACCCTGTGATAAATACTTAGACTGTGTAGTTTGCAAAGAATGAAAAACATTAAAAGCTCCTGTGAGTAAGCACAGTGACAGAGTTACAACTAGACCTTTGGAAATTGTATACTCTGGCATTATTGGTCCTTTTGCTCCAAGTCTTGGACAAGCCAGGTATGCAATGACCATCATTGATGATTTCTCAAGATACACATTTATCTACATCTTAAAACATAAAGATGAGGCATTTGAGAAATTTAAAAGTTTTGTGACATGGGCAAATGGAAAATTCCCAAGGCCTGTATCTGCACTCCAATGTGACAGAGGAGGAAAATACCTTTCTCACAAATTCAGAAGGTTCCTAGTGGAAAAGGGGATAGAACAAATTCTTTCTAACCCGTACACCCCTCAGCAAAATGGTGTTGCTGAAAGAAAGGGCAGAACCTTGCAAAATGCGATAGAATGCATGTTAAAAGATTCACGATTATGTTTTAAGTACTGGGGAGAAGCTTTATCGACTGCTTGTTATGTACAGAACAGGTTGTATAACTCTGTGATTCAGGACACTCCATTCCATTTGTTTTATGGTGTGAAACCAAAGGTAAGCCATCTTAGAGTGTTTGGTAGCACTGCATGGGTTCACATTCCAAAACAACAGAGAAGGAAAGGAGGCCGCACAACAAAGAAAGCCATCTTTGCTGGCTATGAACAAAGCCAGAGGAGCTACAGGTTCATAATGGGAGAGAAATTAATAATTAGCAAAAGCGCTTCTTTTGCTGAACAAAACTGGGGGAGATTAAATTCTAGCTCTCCAGTTGATCTGACCACCACAAGAGAACAGCAAGGACTTGCTGATGGTGATCTTTTGCCTGATGAGGACATTAAGCCAGAAAAGCAAACTGAAGATCTGTCTGATGAGACAGATGCTTCTCAGGAAAGTGATAGGAGTCAAAATTTAAGCCCTGTATTACCTCGCAGATCTCAGAGAAGTAATAAAGGCGTTCCTCCATCACGTTTTCAGGCTGAAACAGTAAAGGCTTTCCACATATTCACAGAACCTGAGTCTTTAGAACAAGTGAATGCTTTACCACCTGAGATTGCACAAAATTGGCATTCTGCCATGCAACAGGAATTAGCATCCTTGAAAGAAAATAAAACATGGAAACTGGTAAATCTACCTCCCAATGAACGCTGTCTGGGTTGTAGGTGGGTTTTCAAACTGAAAGGGATGCTGATGGCAAAATCCAAAAATATAAAGCAAGGTTGGTTGCAAAAGGGTTCGCTCAAAGGAAAGATTTAGACTTTGACAAGACTTTTGCACCAGTTACTAAAGGTGAATCAATTAGATTACTGTTAAAAGTTGCTGCACTCAAGGGAATGTCAGTTAACCACTATGACATTCAAACTGCATTTCTCTATGGTGATTTAGACCACAGATTATACATGCAGCAACCCCCTGGCTATGAAAAAGGGGAGAATCTAGTCTCTGAACTGCAGAAGTCAATCTATGGGTTAAAACAAGCTGCTAGATCCTGGAACCAAAAAGTAGATGAAAAACTGCAGAATTTGGGTTTTGAAAAAGGAAAGGGAGATCCATGTGTATATGTGAAGAAAAACAAACAAGGCTTATGTATCTGTGCATTTATGTTGATGATTTGCTGCTGTTCACATCAACAGAAAAACAAAGGCTTGATTTTGAAGCCTGCATGGAAAGCCATTTCACATTAAAAAGCCTTGGAATTGTAACAACCTAGGTTTGGAAAAACACAGGAAGAAGAATGGTAGCTTTCTGTTAAACCAAAGGGGAGATAATGGTAAAGTAATGTGAATGGAAAGACATATAAAGTTGTCAGAGAAGATTGGTTTGCATCTTAATCTATAGTGTAAAAAGGGGAGTGTTGAGGTTTTCCTACTAACGATTAAGACTGCTATTGTACCTAATCATTTTGGCTGGGTGAAGAGGTTGTATTTGATTGTCTCCTCTCACTTGCTTCATGCAAATTGCCTGGGGGGAGGAAACCTGCCCAGACTTGTTCTTACTTCCTTTTTTTTCTCTCTGCCGATATGTAGCAAGCCAGGCTTGCTCTCAATGAGAGCTAAGTCCTTTAAATATGTTTTGCTTTTGTTTTGCTTTCTGTAAATAAATTATTTTTATAGATATGCCTGGTGTGTGTGACTTTTCTGATCTCTCCTGGGCTAAAGGCTTTCCCAGCATTCTGCCAACAGATCTCTACAGCAGCTTTTTAATAGGGTTAGGGTTAGGGTTCCTTTTCCAGCTTTCTTCCCATGTCTTGGAGGCTCTTTTGCCACTCTCTCCTCCCCAGTTTCCACTGATACCTGCATCTGCCTGTCCTTGCCAACAAAGCACCTCCCTCCACAAGGTCTGCTGAAAGCCCTGCATGCCTGTTAGCAACCATAGGCAGTGTTACCCCTGACCCCAACAGCTACCCCTGGAAGTTTTTCCCCCCCAATCCTAGGGAGGGAAGTTGGGTTTCCTGAAAAGTGCTCAAGATTCAGGAATGAGTTGGAACAAGGCCATTCAAGCTGTCTCTTCCACCCTGAGCCTTGAAGCAGTCTGGCACCTCTGCACAGGTCTAATAAGAGCCAAGTACGAGGCTTTCCTGAGTACATTAAACCTGTTATGGCTGAGATCATCTGGAAACATCACAAACCTTGCATTGAAATGCAATCATCATCATCATTTCTGTGAAGGTGACAATTGGGTTTAATAATGAGAAAATTGCCTTTATTTAACCATATTTATTTAGCCATAAATCAGTGTTAAACACTGCAGTTCACTTTAGCTGGTTAAAAAAAAAAAAGACTCTCAGAGAAGTCTCACGTTCCTAATGATCCTTCCATCCTCCCTTGCTGGTAATTTGCCCATTTCAAATCTTTTCCCCCACCATAAATTACATGAGTGCCATATTTGGGTGTGAAATGTCACTCCACCTTATTCCCATTCAGTAACAGTTGCTTATGGACAGTCTTACCTTCATTGGCAGAAAGATTGCAGTCTGTGGACATTCCTTCCATTTCTTCCACATGGAGGTTGCTGGGAGGAAGATGTGGAGCAGGCGGGCCCAAAGGGAAAGAGAAGTGGGCCAGACCAACAGAGGCATAGCCAGAAGAAGCAAGGAGCTGTTTCTCTTGTGGGCCTGGGAAGAGGTTACAGCAGAGGCAGGCAGGTCAGAGGCCCTGGTGCAGCCTCCACTACTAGCAGCTCCCCCCTTCATCCAGCTGGGGCCCCCTCCACCATCCTTCGCCCCGGGCAAATGGCTCCGGGGGAGAAGGAAAGGTGGTTGGACTCCTTTCCAGGATGCTTATTCAACTATTGAGGAGCACTGGGTGTTGGTGATATTAAAAAGTCTAAAGTCAGTTTTAAAAATGAATAAAAATAATTGTGGTAGAGTGCCAGAGTATTGGAGTAGACCCCACGGTAGATGTGGATATCCAAGTTTAAAATCTGCACCTGGCGTAAAGCTCTCTGAGCAGCAATGGGCCAGTGCTTCTTCCCCTCCCTCTCTGTAGTAACCTACCTCACAAGAGGTGGAAATGGTGGAAATGTGGAAATAACAGGGGATGAAGGGAAACTGTGCATGCATCTCTGAGTTCCTGGATAAGGGGTGGGATATCAGTCTGGTGGAGAAATACATCAGCCAATTATCTCTTGTATTAAAGAAGCTTCTCCAACCCAATCTATGAATGGCCCTGCATAAAGCCTTTATTAAGAAGCTATTTCTGTGTGCCTAGGCAGTGGAACCTGCTGCATAAATGAGAAGTACTAATTAGATGGCACAAACATACCTCTTCATAGATGTTAATGCTCAACAAGCAGGAAGGGAGGGAATGGAGTGGACAGAGTAGCCTTATTCCTCCTCACCCACATTTACACGAGATGCATATTTTGGACTTCCTGGTTCCAGGGACCTTCTATTTTTGGTTCTGGATGGGGTGGCACTGCCACAGACAGACCTGGTACACAATCTGGGGGTCCTCAGATTGTGGCTCCTGTTCGAGGAACAGGTGACAGTCATGGCCAGGAGGGCCTTTGCAGTACCTTGAGTTGCGTCAATTGAGGAATGGTCACTCATGCCCTTGTGACCTCCAGACTGAACTAGTGCAATGCACTTTACATGGGGCAGCCCTTGAAGAGTATTTGGAAGCTTCAACTGGTGCAGAATGCAGTGGTACAGGCAGTTTCTGGTACCAGTTACTTGGCACATGAACACCACTGCTCCGTGAGCTGCATTGGCTTCCATTGTGCTTCCAGGTACAATTCAAGGTGCTAAATGTCACTTTTAAAGCCCTTCATGGCTTGAGACTGGGTTACTTACAGAACCATCTTCCCCCAGTTGTCTCTACCCATCCTACCCAATCCAGTTGGAGGGGCATGCTCCATGTACCATTGGCTAAGGAGTGTCAGCTGGTGGGTCCCAGAAGGAGAGCCTTTTCGGCCACAGCACCCACCCTTTGAAACATCATCCCCCTTAAATTAGATTGGCCCTGTCCCTGTTGGCCTTTCATAAGGCGTTCACAACTTGGCTTTGCTCCCAAGCCTGTGACCCTGGGCTGGAATAGATCCCATCTCCTGGCTGTGTGGATGATTGGTTGGATAATGCCCAGATGCTATGCTTTATTTTTATTTTTTATATTGTGTATTTTGTGTATTTTATTTATTTTATTGTAAGCCACCTAGAGTCATGTAAAGGTGAGATGGGCAGCTATATAAATCAAATAAATTTGCCTGCTACTTGAGAGTTAGTCCTTGAGTAGGGCTAATTCACAAGACAGTTGTGGAGAGAGGAATGGGTTTTTTTTAGAATAACCTCCCTAAATCTTGACTGGGTGAGTAGAATTCCAAATATACTGCAAGATAAGGGATGTCTACTTGTTATGTTCAGCATATGTATGACCTGAAACTTTTATATGGATGGCGCATGTAATCAGAGATGAACTTCTGGTACCTATCTAGGACTTTGGAACCTCTGGTCCCCCCATCCATCCTCCAACTGGAGCACCAGTAAGTGTGGCTCTCTCTCAGCCAAGCCCACAAGTTACTTACACTCTTATTCACTTGATTAATTAATTAATGTTAAAGATTTTGGGTGATATACAATACCAAAAATAACAAGAGACAATACCACCACAACAAAAGAACAATGCATGTCCAGAAGAGCAAAGACATTCAAATTAGCATGTAAACTCATCTAAGAGGTTCACCACCACCCTAACCCAAGGCCTGCTTGCCTGTCAGAAGAAAATGGGGAAGAAAATCATTTAAATTTTTCATGGAAATGGACAGAAATTACTTTATCCAGAACTGGGAATGGACTTGGAGATGAGGTGGAAGGTATGTGTGTGCCTTCAAGTCAGTTTTGACTTCTGGCAACTGCCTGGGCAAGGCCCTGCACTTTTCCTGGCAAGATTTTTTCAGAAGCAGTTGCCATTGCCACCTCCTTCCCAGGGCTGAGAGAGAGGGACTGGCCCAGGGTCCCCTAGCTGGCTTCGTGCCCAAAGTGGGAGTGGAACTCAGGGTCTCCCGGTTTCTAGCCTGGGGCTGTGACCACTGCACCAAACTGGCTCTCTGACCTGAAAGGACTGCTGTTCAAACACTGTTGATGGTGTGCCATTCAGATGTACCTTCTACAGTCAGCAAAGAATGATCTCAGAGCTGCAAATGTTAACGGAAAGGCTCCTATCACCCATCTGGGCTGCTGCAGCTGGAGGACAATGTGTTCACCTGGAGCAGCTGCTTCATTTCAGGGTCCTGAGCAAAATGTCATCACCTCCCAATGAAGCCCAAAATGCTGCTCAGCAGGGAAGGTCCACTGCTGGCTTCCGGTGAGGCGGAAGGGAGGGGCTGTGTGCAGGGGGGACAGAGGTCATAAAGGCACAAGGATTGTGTTTATTTTACTGAGGAATGGGAAGGTGGAGAGGAATGGACTGCTTCTGAGAATTTCTCAAAAGGGCTCACATGCTGCATGTGCCTGTGCCTAACGTTGAGGCAGCTTGTGGAAAGATGTAGGAAACTAACCGTAACTAGGCCCTGCAGCACCATTCCATGGATTTGTTTTTCCTTTAGAATTTCTAACCAGGAAATCCAACAGAGTGGTTCACCAAACTATTTGAAATCAGTTCTCCTGATCTAACTAAGGTTAGATTTGACTGTCAAGAGCATTCAGAGACCCCAGTTGCTTCCCCTCAATGTTCCCATCACTTGTATTTCATCCTGGCTGATTTAGTCCCAGAGAGCATATAGATGCCTTGTTCCACCCTCCCATTTCTGAGAGATGATGTGTCGGCACTGCAGGGCAAAAGAAAATCTGGGGCTCAACTCTAAGCCGCATGGCATTGCCAGCAGGGGAGAGAAGAGTTAAAAGCCCCATTGTTATTATTTATTTTTATTTTATTTTATCAAATTTTTATGGCCGCCCATCTCATACAAAGTGACTCTGGATGGTGTACAACAAAACCAATAATTAAAATTGAATATTAAAACAAATTAAAACAAATAATCAATATAAGTAAAACCAAGATTGTGAGGGCATCAATTAAGATGTCATGTGTGGTGCGACCATTGCACAGGGTCTCTGCTGTCAGGGGATCCCCAGGTCTGATGAAAAAAACACATTCTGAGGGCTTTCCAAAAGGCCATAAGAGTTGGGGCTAATCTCACCTCAGAGGGATGATGTTCCAGAGGGTGGGTGCCACAGCAGAAAAGGCTTGTCTCCTGGTCCCATCAGACGAAACTCCCTAGCTGATGGGACCTACAACATGCCTCTCCTGCTGGACCTGATGGGATGGGTAGAAGTAATTGGGGAGAGGCAGTCCCTCAGATAACCTGGCCCCATGCCATGTAGGGCTTTAAAAGTCAAAAAGCAGCACCTTGAATTGCATCCAGAAGCAAACCAGCAACCAATGCAGCTCAGAAGCAGAGGTGTAAAATGTGTCCTTCTAGCTTCCAGATACTCTTCAAGGGCAGCCCCATGTAGACAGAGTTACAGTAGTCCATTTGGAAGATGACCAAGGCATGGGTAATTGTGAGTAGAGCCTCACTATCCAGGAATGGGCACAACTGTCACGCAACATGAAGTTGCGCAAAAGCCCTCCTGGCCACGACTGCCACCTGCTCCTTGAGCAGGAGTCATGAGTCCAGAAGGACCCCCAGGATTGCGCACTGGGTCTGTTTGGGGCAGGGCAACCCCATCCGGTATCAGAGATGGTAAAGTCCCAGAATCAGAAGGCCCTGAAACCCAGAGCCACTTAGCTTTTCCAGGGTACAGTTGAAGCCTGTTGTTCCCCACCCAGACCCCCACAGCCTCCAGGCACTGGGACAGGACATCAACAGCAACACCTAATTCACCAGGGGCAGAGGGTTACAATTGAGTATCATCAGCATACCAATGATACCTCATCCCATGTTGATGGATGATCTCCCCCAGCAGTTTCTTGTAAATGTTAAACAGGAATGGAGGGAACACAGAACCCTGTAGCACCAAACATAGTAGGGGCCGAGGATGGGACCTCTCACTCCCAATCTACACCGACTGGTATCAGCCCTGTAGGAAGGAAGTGAACCAGCACAATACAGTGCTGCCCACTCCCAATCCCCATAGCTGGTCCAGAAGGATACCACGGTCAATGGTATCAAAATCTACTGAGGGGTCAAGGAGAGCCAGGATGGATGCACTACACCCTTCCCGTTCCTGCCAAGATCATCCAAAAATGTGACCAATGTTGTTTCTGACCAATGTTGTTTCTGTTAATTGTGAAGCTGATTATGCCTTCTCTTCCCTCCCACTGGTACCCCAGGGAATTAAGGCAGAGTCTGCTTGAATTGCTTTTTAATCCTGGAGTCACTCCCAGTGAAGAATGGTGAACAGATATTCCGCGGATCGTGGGACACATTACAGCTGAAAAGGCAGCTGGATACAGGATCTGGACTGTCAAAAATTCTCTCTGGGTCAAGGAAAGATCTTGAGATTACCCATATGTACTCCAGACAGCTGGTTTTTGGTAAGTAGACAGCAGAAACTGATGTTTTTGTGGTCTGTTGCGATCATCTGGGAGTCACAGGATTCCATCATGCTCAGAGCCATTAATGTAGCCTTTTATGCACTCAAAGTTTGACCAAATCTCATCTTTTTAATCACTTTGGAGTTTATTTTTTTATTATTGTTTGTTAAAGATTGAAAAACTTTCAGAACTGCAAGTCTGGTATTTGCTGGGTGAGTTTCTCTTTAATCCATTTAGAAAGAAAGAAATTATGTCTTTCAAGTTTTGTAAGAATTTTCTTTTTCCCAATATACAGAAAAAGGGTGATTATAGTGCTGATCTCAGAAAGTTTTTAAACAGATTAAGAGTTCAGATTAATCTGAATTAAAGAAAGACTTTGAAGTTATTTAAAAGGGTTCTCCCTCTTGGGAAAAGTTCCTTTGTTTATATTTTGAGCTGATAAGAAAATGTTGAAGGTTGGACACTAGAGGGCACCAGATGGCTACTTTAAAGGAAATGTTTGGTGTTTGGGTCCAAGAGTTTCTTGAGCTTTTTAACCCTATAATGGAATCAAAAGTTGTTATTGAAGAGGAAAAAAGCCCATTGAATAAAACTGAAATGGACTTTAAGATGGGTTTAAAAATTACAACTTACAAGAAAGAGATGGAAATATTGGATTTACAAATAGAATTGAATGATGGCTTAAAATTTAAAAACATACAAATAATAAATCAAAAGAGTGATGTGGATTATTTTCTTATATTGGAATATAACGGATTTACTGGAGTGACTATACTGAAATTACAAAAGGACTTTGATAAAGATGACAAGAGTTTTGAGAGGAGGGACAAAGAGAGTATGAGAAAACAGATATTGGAACTTTATTCATGGGACTTAAAGATACCTAGGAGAAAGAAGAAAAAATACAAAATTGGTTTATTTGATCATATAAATAAATAATTAAATAAATTCTATAGCGCCATCTTCTGGCCTTGTAGTGTTGAGCAGGTAGTTAGGAAAATCAGACCCTCCTCTACCTCCTCCTTTCTGGGACCAGTCTCACAAGAATCAAACTTTATGCTTTAAAAAAGGAAACAAGAGAATGTAAAATTCCTATGTAATTTTAAGTAGTCACATGCAAAGCAATACGGTGTGGGAGAAATAAAAATACAAAGCTGTTTACAGACAGCATTTTAGAAGAACCTCTAATAGAAATATATGTAGGAAAATGAATGCTCTGAGCAGACTGCAAGATGATACCGGTCTGCTCTTGTTTAGAAGCAACTTTGCTGTAAAGAAGCTCTAAGTTGCAAAAAATCACCACAAGGTATCAATTGCTATGGAGAGAATAATCACCTGAGACAAAAGTTAGATTTAAAAGCACACAGAGAAAAATAAATTAAAAGTAATACAGTTCTTAATTTTTTCCTATTCATCTAGAGAATAGATGATGACAGATGTTAGTACTGTGCCAATTTGTTACCTGCAAAATATCAGCCATAAGCCATCTCCAAGACCTCAGTTAATTAGCTGAAGCCAATTTCTTTTGCTTTTTTTCCAATTTCTTCAAAGTTGGACTTTGAAGAAGCAGGAGTATTGGTGTTTTGGGATTTTGGTGTTGGAGAAGGCTCCTGAGAATACAGTGGACCACCAGGTAAGCAAACAAATGGATCATCAGACAAATCAACCTAGAGTTATCACTCAAGACACAAATGACCAGTCTCAAATTATTTTACTTTGGACACATTACTTTGGACATATTATGCGAAGACCCAGCTCTCTGGAGAAGGCTCTAATGATGGGAAAGGTGGAAGGAAAGAGAAGAGGATGACCAGCAGCAAGGTGGAGGGACTACGAGTGGTGATGGAAGAGCTGAAGGACCAGGTTGTCGATAAGGAAAATCTATCTATGTGGTTGCTAAGAGTCAACACCAGCTTGCTGGCACAAAATCAGCCAATCAATCAATCTTTCTCTTTCTTTTGCAAATAACAGTGAGGATCATTACACATATAACTCAATATATCAAGGTGGTACAACATGGCAATCTAGAATTGGGATGAAATTCATATTGTTTTGTGTTTTAACATAATCCTGGCTACATTTGCACTTCCCAAACCAGTACATGAACTAGAATATGATTTCCCATGGACTTTGTACTTTTCTGAATTATATGATGAAATGTGTGCTAAAGATATTGTACAAAATGTGTAAGACTGAAAAAATGTATTATGTTCATAGAAACTGTGTATTAAAAATGTATGCATGAAAAAATGAAAATGAAACAAGTTTATTTACTCTAAGAAGACAAGAACGAAAAGTTCCATTCTCCTTTCTTGGTCCAATCAGCCTGAAATGAAGGACATGGGCCACAAGGCTCCACATGTTGGATACTGACATGAGTCACTTCAGAGTCAACAGTATGCAAGTAAAAGAAATAAATGATCTGCTTTTCTGCACCATTAGTTCAACTAGCTATTTGAGTGGCCCCAATGCTGAGCTGAGAAGAACATGCCTCTGGTCACACCTACAGAGGTTCTTCCCTTCTCCAAAACTCCTCATGCTCCTCCAGATCTCAGGTGTTGCAGGAGCAGAAGCACCAAAGCTGAAAAGCCATTGCCATTGCACCTCCTCATTCCAGAAAATAACAGGAAGGAGTTCCTTCATCAGGTGCAAAATCCATGCTGAGACACAGACAAAAGTCTGAGTTGTTTATTTATTTATCAGATTTTGTCACCGCCCACCTCCCTCAAAAGAGGGACTCTGGGCAGTTTACAGTAAAGCTAAAAAGAGATTAAAATAAAATAAAAGCAAGATATCTTAAATATAAATATAAATATAAAATAGTTGGTATTCCTGTGGCAAATTTAGAATCACATACAGCAGGCAGCCAAATGCTCCCAAACAAATCCAATTTAGTTCTTTGAGTTTTAAATGGAGACTGGGGACTGGGATGCCTAAGAAGCTGGGATTGACTGATGGATTGGGTTTTTTTGGATTTATACCTGCTGCAGTAAAAAAATGACTCATAATAGTTTACAATATATACATAAGTGAACCACCCAGAGTTGCTGGAAGTCAGGCAGTGTACAAATTTAATTAATTAATAATACACATCCATAGTGTAATCAAACAAGTATTTAAAAATACAACTATCTATCCAACACCCTGCCCAGTACAGAAAGCTTCTCCAAACTAGCTCAATGTTTAATAGCTTACAGACAGCCACCTGAGTGGTGACTGATCAAATCTTGGGGAGGAGGCTATTCCTAAGCACCAATGAAAAAGTGATGCCTGCAGGCCCTGCCCTCCTCACTTTACAAAAGTGGGGAACCACAAGCAGATTCTCCCAGGACCCATGGGTTGAGCCAGGGAGATTCTGTCATGCCCTGGCATCTTGCATTCTCCAAAAGGGCAATGCTTTCTTGTTGCATGCTAGAATGGCTTCTGGGAGGATGTGTGTCAAACTGTAACATTCTCTCTGTCTGGTGTAGCTGTACAAAGTCAAGTGTCTATTCATGGTTTCTGTTCAGCAGGTTGTCTTTATTTGGTTCGGAACCATTTTTCCACCCAGGTTTCCCCTTCCAAAAGCAGCCCAGGGTTTCTCAAGGTCTGGCCATTACAGGGTTCCCCTTTTTTGAGCAGCCACAATATTTATAATACAGTTGGTAAAATATTTATATTAAGAACCAGATTGCTTTGTGAGTTTAAAAATTAATCCAATATTAACAGTGCTTGGAACATTTAGCTTTTCAAAAACTGAACTGAAAATTAAACAATAGTTTAATTTGTGGTAAGAGTGAAGGGCCAAAAAGGACATTTATCTTACAGAAAAGCAAACATGACTTTTGCTCCTCTGCCAAAGGCATCAGCATTGGAAGATATTTTAATGCCCCGGCTAAATATTCTTTTATTTCATGAAAAAACTTTGAAATAATACAAATAAAATACACTGAAGTCATTATGAAAAATAAGATCTTTTTAAAATGTTTATATTAGTCAGAGGTAGAAACAAATTAAGCCATAGCCTCTCCCATGGAAGATGTTACTTAAATGAATTAACACTTTTCTCTTTCTTTTTAAAGGGCTATTAATACTTTGCAAAGAAATAAAATTCATTTGTGTTTTTCTATTATTTATATAGAAGTGGGGGATATTATCAATTTCAGGTATTCCTCTTAGATCAAAGGAGCCACAGTTTCCTTTAAAAATATTGTCTTGCTTTTCTTTTTCCTAATGAGAAAAAAGAAGGAAATCATCTACTACCATTTCAGGTGCGCTACTCTGTCCAGTAGATTTAGTTACATGAGAAAAAGCTTGGAAAACTCCAGGAGAAGCAAGGAGGAAGGCCTTGCATCATAGAATAATAAAACTGTACAGTTGGAAGGTACCACAAAGATTATCTTGTCCAATCTGCTGCAATGTGGAGGAAAACCATTCAAATCATCCATAAGAGGCTACTGTCAAGCCACTTCTCAGAAACTTACAGAAAGGCAGAACCCATAACCACCACAGGTAGACTCTTCCGCTGTTGTACAAATCTTACCATCAGGAAGGTTTTCCTTATATTTAAATGGAATATAGAAAGCTCTAACTCATGCCTATTATTTCTGGTCCTGCCTATTATTTCTGATCCTTGTTTCTGTGGCCATGGAAATTAGTTCTTGACCATCTTGCCTGTGGTTTTCCTGTATGTACCTGAACACACTACCATGTTTCCTCAAAGTCTTCTTTTCTCCAGACTGAATATCCCACGTTCCTGTAGCCTGTCTCCATAGGCACAGCCTCAAGCCCCTCTAACATTTTCACTGCCCTCCTCTAACTCATCAATATCCTTATGGAAATGGGGTGCCAAGAATGGTACACGGTATTCCAGGTGTGGTCTCACCAGTGCTGAATAGAGAGAAATCATAAGGCCGTTTGTCTTCAATATGACTTCTCTTCTAATGCAGCCCAGAACTTCGTTAGTCTTTCTAGCAACTGTCTCACACTGCTGGCTCATGTCTTTCTTGTTGTCAATGGCCTAACCCAAGTCCTTCTTAGTGTTTCTAAGTTAAGAATCCCCCACCTAGTATCTGGGCCCTGCATATTTTTCTCCCTAATTGTAATACCTTGCATTTCTCTTTGTTGAAGGATATCTTGTTCACTTCAACCCAATCTTTCAACCTGACCAGATTAGATTGCAATCTCATCCTGTCATCCTAGGTATTTGTCAGCATTATTATTACTATTACTATTATTAATTAAACTTTTATGCTGCCTGATTCATAAATGAGCCAATGACTCTGGCTGGCTCACAACAATGAAACAAAGAAATTACAATAAAATCAATAAAAAGTAAAAGATGGCAAGCATGACAGACCAGATGGAATGAAGCGACAGGGTCTCACTCTTCCTTGCCAAAGGCCTGGTGAAGAGCCAGGTCTTCACCACTCTTCTGAACAACAGTAGGGTGGGAGCCATCCAGATCTCAAGGGGGACCTCAGGGGGCAGGTGCTGCTATAGAGAAGGTGTGCTTCTGGGGTCTTGATTGATGACATTGTCTAATTGAAGGAATCTGGAGCATGCCAACCCTGCAAGATTTATTTATTTATTTGTTTCTCAAATTTCTCTACCACCCATCTCACGTACGACAATTCTGGGCAGCTTGCAGATAATAAAATGACAAATCGCTAAAAAACTACAATGTAATATAAATATAAATACCCATAAATACAAACACAGATATAAAATACAAAAAATATAAAATGTAAAAGTTGGCAATAAGATCTTAACCTTGACACCATCAGAGTGCCAACCACCCCCATGAATGGCTATCCCCCATCCCTTCCCAAGCAAGGTGGCATAACCATGTCTTCACCCCCTTCCAGAAAGCCAGGAGAGTGGGGGCCCATCTTACCTCTGTGGGTAACCTATTCCAAAGGGTAGGTGCCAGGGCAGAGAAGGCCCTCCTCCTGGACACTGCCAATCAGCAATCCTTCATGGGCAGGGTCCACAACATGCCCCCTCTGCCAGACCAGGTGGGATGGGTCGATGTAGTGGGGGTGAGGCAGCTCCTCAGATAACCTCGCCCCGTGCCATGTAGGGCTTTAAAGGTGATAACCAACACCTTGAATTGGACCAAAGTGATCAGGCAGATACTATGGAAGTAGTATATAAGGTAGACTAGAATAAGAAACCAATGCCATTTAGGTCTAAAACTACTTTTATTGGAACAGCTATAGTAACAGAATCTTGCAAGCTGAATGTGCTTCCCACTCCCTCACTTTATCTCCGTGTCAGTTAGGGAGGGACCTGTCAGAGACATTGGCTCAAACTAGTTTCTTAGACGGCTCGATCCAAACTTGATGGAATGGGGGATTTTGGAATAAAAAGGCATTATGCAGAGCCCCCGAATTGTCCTTCACTAGTTGCTGAGCAGATAATGAAGTTACAAATGGGGTTGAAGTTGCCTTCCCTTAGTGTAGTGCACACAGAATCAGCTAGAGCGAAAGCTGAAAGTAACTACCAGAGTCAGTCAAGCCCTTCCACAGAGAAGAGGATGCAGTGGGAAGCACTCTCCTCCGAAATAGATCAGGTACTGGCTAGCTCATATTTCCTTTAGCGATAACAATGCCCACCTTTTTTAGTCATTAGGAGTATTTTAACTATGTTCACTAATGAAATTGTTTGTTTGTTTGTTTGTTTATTATTCAAATTTTGTTACCACCCATCTCCCCCAAAAGAGGGACTCTGGGAAGTTTACAATAAAATTAATACTATAATAATATGTTCATGATGTAATGATTTTCCGATTGTAGCTGTTTAAAACCCAATGCTTTAGATGAAGCCCGTGTGCCTGATTTGGAACATTTCCCAAGGGCCCTTTCTTCTGCAGAATAAAGCTGTCAGAGAAATTCCCACCTTGTGTGTTTCATTGGTGTGGCGTGCCACGTTCACAAGCCAGAAGTTTCCTGGGACAACACACATCTGATTGTTGTCTTGGTAACAGCTCTCCTTCAAGGCCATTCCCGAGTATTGGACAGTCCCCCCATTCTTGTGCAACATAGCTTTGATAGCCAGCTCATCATTCCTATTATCCAAGTTATCAATAAAAATGTTGACTAATCCTGGTACCTGGATAGATTCCTGGTGAACTGCTCCCTGATTTCCAACCGGATGTACCAGTATTGATGCTGATTCTCAGAGTGTGATTAGCCAGCCAGTTATGGGCCCACCTTATTGTAATGTCAGCATTTTAACAGCTTATCCACATGTATGTCACATGGAACTGTGTCAAAAGCTTTGCTGAAATCAAGCTTAATAAATCAAAACAGTTTTTTTCCTCGTGCCATTGCTCTGTTGAACTCCTAATTAATGTAGCATGATATAATGATTGATAATGACATGATTGCTAAGATGTGACCAGTAATGCTCTGTTAAATGTGAACATATGTTAGACGACAGATGCAGTATACTGTCCCTTAATTCTCCCTTTAAATATAACTGTGTGTTAGTTAATAGCTGTAGTATTATTTTCTTTCATTTTTTTTATTTCTTGATTATATAGTTTTAGTAAATAACATTATTACTTCACTATTGTTTATTTTTGATGTTATGTAAATATATTGAGAGCTCTTGCACCAAATTCAAATTCCTTGTATGTCTAACCATACTTGGCCAATAAAGCATTCTATTCTATTCTATTCTATTCTATTCTATTCTATTCTATTCTATTCTATTCTATTCTATTCTATTCATAACATTCACAGAATTCACCTTGCTCCTTACAGTGTGTGTTTGGTTGGTTGGTTGCTTGTTTATAGATTCTTTTTACCTGATGTAATTAAGACACTCTTGGTGGATTATAATCTTCATAATAATATATTCACAGGGTAAATAATTTTACATAAGAATAAGTAAACATTGAAGCATGGATAAAATCATAAAACTAATGAAGAAGCAATGAAAATAGAAAGTGACATCTATAGGTCAAAAGTCCTCTTAAGGAGTTCTGTTTATAATAGTTTATACTTATCCTAACAAAATTTGTTGTTTATTCATTCAGTTGCTTCTGACTCTTTGTGACTTTATGGACCAGCCCACGCCAGAGCTTCCTTCCCTCTAACCCTAAATCAAACCTTGATCTAGGAATCCTGTTAAAATGACACCTTTTTTGATCCATTATTTTGCATCTGTCACCCTTGAATTGAAGGGTATGCCCCTTCTTCATGAGGTAGATGCGCTAATCAGGTTCATTTTTAAATCTGGAACACATGGTTCCATTTCCACACCTTAGGAGGGCACACCCCTCCCCTTTCACTGGGACTGTTCTTCCATCAGCCAAACTGATTTCTTCCTTTGAACTTGGGTTCAATTCAATAAAGAAAGAAGGATCATTAATCATGTGCATACTGCATCCACTGTCTATAATAAAAGAACAGCAACTTTTATTAATGGCTGAAAATGCAACAAGAGTTGTTTCTGGAACCTTTTCTCTGTTGGTTTTCTGATCTGCCTTTCTGGCCCAGCAATTTTTCTTTAAGTGCCCACTCTTTCCACAAAAATGGCACTTGATGGCTTTCTTTGTCTTTGAAGCACTTTTCTGCTTCTGACCTCCATCTTTGCCCTGAGGCTTTGAAAAATAGCTTGTCTCTTGATGGGTCTGTTTTCCATTTGAATAGAAGGTCTGCCTGCAATGCTCAGATTTCAATTGTTGAATTAAATCTGAGAGAGGCTGAGTAGATTTTCTGTAACTTGCAGCAAAGCTTGAATAGCTTTGGGGGAGAGATCCTAATAAAAATCCAACTTGAATTCTATTACCCACAATCACATTATTACAAGCAAGCTTGTGCAATAATGATTGAACTTTGAAAATGTGCTCATCAATATCTCCATCTGGTTGCAGCTTTACATTGGATAACTCTCTCACCAAATTAACAACTTGGGAATCTCTTCCTTCCCAAAACAGTTTAAACAATTCCTCCATCATTCCTTTTGCAGTTTCTCTGTGCTGAATCTGTACCAACATTGATCCATCCAAGGAACTGGCTGCTCAGTTTGCATAGTTTTCTGAATCTAGACTAGGAGGATCTTTCTTTAAAACATTATACAGATTCAGAATCTTTGCCTGCCTCTCCACCCATATTCTCCAGGGATAAAACTCTCCTGGTTTGAGTTTAAAAATTACTGGATTGTAAGGCAGCACCACACTGGCCATCTTGTCTAAGCAAAAGGATTTAAAAATCACTTCAAAAAGAAAAAAATCTTCACTTTATGCTTAAGACTATTTCTTTTGTGTAAGATAACCCCTCAGTAGCTAGATTGAGAATTCTCTCAAAAACAATGTTCATGCAAAAACAAAACAAGCCCCCCTCCAAAAGATTTCTCTGTCTGAAAAAGCCTGGGCCCATAACCCGATGAAGCCAATTTAGTGGCCTGTTAGAACCACTGAAATTGAGTTTATTACACAGCTGAGAAGCTGGCACAGAAAAAGAAAATTATCTTAGCTTCAATGAGCATGTCAGAGAAACACAGGTTATTGATCTTACACAGTCAGCCCTCCCAAGCATAAAGAATTACACACTTAGACATATTAGATTAAGAAAAGTAAAATAATTCTTACTGTCTTTATTCTCTGTTGCTTCTGTTACACCCATCTTGGTGGAAAAGATGAAGTTCATTTGTTCTTCTTTTCTTTCTAAATACTTAGTTTGCCCTGAACTCTCAGCCCTACAGCTGCCAAGAGCTGCATGGAAGAAAGGGGCAGAATTCTTCATCAAGGCCCGAGCACATGGCCCTGATCAATGGAGAGCAGAGCAGCATGCTTGCTTCTCCCTGGGTGGAAGAAAGGGAAAGAGAGAGGGAGTGGCTTCCTCAGAGTTGCATTGTAGGACAACTCGATTTACATGCTAATTCACATGCTAATGAGGCATGCTGGATTTGCCAAGACTTCCAACAATAAAGACAGAAGCAAAATAGGAGCTGAATGCGTTTTTTCTTGGCCCTCTGTTAAAATTTCTCCATTGGAAGTAACCTCCACTGTCTTCTTGCTGTTGATATATTTGAAGAAACCCTTCTTGCTGTATTTTGCCTTTCTTTCTAGCCTTAGCTTCTTTTCTCCCTTTCCCTTCCTGATCTCATTCCTACATTTCTGGGCCAAATCTTTATGGATTTCTTTGGTCATAAGCTACTACTATTTCTCTTAGTTTATTAAAATCAGTTATCCTAAAATCCATAATTCATATTTGATTATTTTTTTACTGAATTATTTCTTTAAAAGAATTCTAACAATACAGTATGTGGCCACTTGCACTCAGAGTTCCCACCATTTTAATATCTTTGATCAACTGCTCCCTTTGTAAGGACTAAGTGTCATGAGTACTGATGGCGAACAGGAGGGGGCCCCTATCCAGGGGCAAAAATGCATGCATAGTTTAGAGGTTTTGAGCTGTCATTCAAAGAGACACAGAACAGACCCGCCTTGACTTTTGGGGGTTTATCTGTCTGGGTTTTCCCACGCTTCTTCAGTTTGGTAGGATTTTCTGTCTACTATAGCAATAATAAAGCACTAGAGACTTCTTCCTTGTCTTGGTGTGGTTCTTGCTTAGTCAGGGCACTAAGTCCAAGATAGCAAGGCCTCTAGTGCTCAGCAAAACTTTTTGAAAGAGGAAGTTATCACTAACACAATTCAAGAATTTCATTGCCTAGGTAGTTGAAATCTCCCATCATAATCACTTCATGGTCTTCTGTGGCTTCACTTATCTACTTTATGAAATCTTTATCTACCTTTTTTTGACTGGTTTAGAGATCTTTAGTCAACTCCTAGCAAGTTATCTCTTTTGTTAAGTAGCCCTTTTTCCTTACCCTTGTGTTTTCAACACTTCACTATCAGACAGTGGATCTATCTGCAGCCAAGTTCATTCCTGATACACAACACTACACTGCATCATCTCTTGTGTTGCCTGATTCTCTGAAACAAGGTACTGTATACCCATCAGGTCCAGTATTCCACTGGTTGGATTTAGCTACCATGTTTCTGTAATCCCCATTGTGCCATGCTTGCCTTGATTCCTTTTGACACTCAAGAGTATGAAGATTATCCCCAGTGTGTCAGATCATATGGTCCATTTAGCATTCCATTGTAGTGTGACCACCTTGGGCATCCCAGCCCTAGATAATTTATTTCTATCAAACCTGCCATGAGCCACATGCTTCAGACAATGAAGTATCATCACAAAAGTTGCCGTACAAGCATATGGAGTGCCATGCCCAAAACCACATTCCAAACCATCCGTTGACCTTCCCAACAGGGTCAGCTTTTGCTCTTTTCTAGAAGGGCAAGTAGGTGAAGAGGGATGCTACAGGGGTCATTGAGTATTTAACATGTGCAGTGCCCCACCATCCTTTACATGGCCTTGTAGAACTGCACTGCCAATTACCCTGAACTCAAGCTGAACAGAATTAATCTACCATGTTGAGTAACAGGCATAAAGGTGGGTGGGCTTCTTTATATACTTATGCAAACTGGCATATACACATCACTGGATAGAGCAGCCAGGCATTTCATTGAATATAACATATCATGAGCCCAGTGTGGTCAATGAGGCCATTAGGGTGTAACTATGAGGTAATGCAAGCCAGTTTGGTGCAGTGGTTAAGGCATCAGCCTAGAAATTGGGAGTCTGTAAGTTCTAATCCTGCCTTAGGCACAAAACCAGCCGGGTGACCCTGGGCCAGTCACTTTCTCTCAGCCCTAGGAAGGAGGCAATGGCAAACCACTTCTGAAAAACCTTGCCAAGAAAACTGCAGGGACTTGTCCAGGCAGTCGCCAAGGATCAGACATGACTGAATGGATTAAAAATGTGATAATGGGGCAGGACTACAAAGACCATGGTTCTGGGGTCTTTTTGAAAAAAACCAAGAG
This sequence comes from Candoia aspera, assembly GCF_035149785.1. NCBI lineage: Eukaryota > Metazoa > Chordata > Lepidosauria > Squamata > Candoiidae > Candoia > Candoia aspera. Next base: position 23,085,081 of record NC_086164.1, read on the forward strand.
GCAGCAGTACTTCATGAACAGAGTTCCTTTCCTCTGCTTCCCTAGATCCAGCTCACCTCCCTGGATCTTTTCCCAGCTCATCAGCATTCCTTGGCCTTCTCAATGTTTTATGGCTAAGATGACCATGAAGTTTTCCTGAGAAAGTGTTTTTGTGGTTGGTAGTTGCCCAATTTGATATCATATAGCTCAGCCGTGTTTTCCCTGGGAACATGGGTTTGGGTTAGGGGCATTTAACTTGGTTCCAATAATTCTCCTTCAGTAGAAACAGCAATTGTAGAAAAGATAACTAAATATGTAGTAGAAGAAGCCTTGCTGAAGGATAGTGACTACTCTGGATTCCAAGGTAGCTCTTACGGTGCAACTTTTGAGGGTGCCAAAGGCCAGTAGATGTGCCTTATATTTGTGGACTTAAGAAGCTTCCTCCTCAAAGGCTCTTAAGTGACCTTAGTGGCCAGAGGTTAAGACGACCTAGTTCTTTTGTGGACTGCTAGCTAGCAAAGTCAAACCCTGAAGTGTGCTTGAAGATGGGAAGGCAGCCTGTGTCTGAACTTTGTCTCTGTCTTGTTGCTGTGTTCCTCAATGACTGGATGGAAGGGCAACATTTCAGCAGGACTGAACATCATAATTTGTGTAACAAAGAACTCTACCACAACTCAGTGAAGCAAGCTGTGTTAGAGAGGTCTGGGCTGTGTGAATTTGTACTGGTGTGTGTTTGTGTGAGGCCAAACCTGGCCAGGAAATCATCTGCACAGGAAAACCAAAACTACTTTGATTGAGACTGACTATACAGGTAGTCCTTGCTTAATGACCATTCATTCAGTAGCCGTTCAAATGGTATTTATGACTGGTCCTCAAAGTTATGGCCATTGCAGAGCCCCCAGGATCATGTGATCAAACTTTGGGTGCTTGGCAGTCTGCCCACATTTTCAACCACAGGGTGCACTTCAACTCCCCACCCCCATCTATCTCTCACTCATCTCTGCACTTTTGGCCACTCTGTATCTGCAACCTCTGCAGCCCTGCCACCTGCCATCCTCACTGCCCTGCACTCTGCCCTGCACCCCCACTGCCCTGCACTTTTTTGTCCCTGCCACCCCAGCTGAACTTCGCCATCTTCTTCCTCCAGCTGTTGATGAGGCACACCAGGCTTGGCCTTCACAAGGCCTCACATGGCCAACAGCTGCCTCATAAAGAGCTGTGCCTCGTGCACCTCATAATGGCAGGAGAAAGAAGATGCCCAAGTTTAGCTGGGGGCAGCAGGGGCAGTGAAGTGCAGGGTGGTAGGGGCAGCAGGGGTGGCCAAAGGGCAGACATGGGGCGAGATGGGTGAGTGTGGGGAGTTGAAGTGGAGACAAGAGTGGCAGAGCAGGGGGAGCATTAGGTCCTCACCTAACCAGGGTGTGGTTCTGGCCAGCAACCACAACCAGGACTACTGAAACTGCCATTGCTAAGAGATGTGTCATGTGATGTTTTGCCTAACAACCACATCACTTAGCAATGGAAATTCTGGTACCAATTAGGGTCATTAAGTAAGGACTACCTATAATAATAAGAATCTTGCAAGAGCCACTTCTGAATATTATCATGCTTCTCAGGACGTAAAAAATGTTTCAGCACCTTTTGCCAAGGTAATTGTTCTTGCACATTTTGAACAAGGATGTCTCCCTTCCTCTTTACAGTGAGGCTGAGGGAATAAACTGTTCCTAAACTGAGATCTGTGACTGAGATCAACCTCTTCCAAAAGCAGTGGTTTGTTCCTTCTCTCCTTTTCTTTTAAACTTTCTTCTTATATGTAATTATTTAAAATAGCAGGTAGATGCTGGGCTAAGTGCCCCATCTCTTTCAGCTTTTCCAGAACTTCCATTTTTGAAGCAATGAGAACATTTTGGGCCCTTTCCTCTGGCTAGGACCCAGGACACCTTTGAATCCAATCCTCTACCCTAGAGAAGGCTCCTACTTTCCAGGTAGAGGCCAGCCAGAGCAGAAAGGTTTCTTCAGTTGAAAAACAAAACTTGAAAGCTGCCAATGCTTGATTTTCTCTAATTTAGATGAATATATATTGTTTGCTTTGGCCTTTCCTCAAATTGTGATATGAATTCTAGTCTCTCCAGAGCCTTTCCACCTAGTAAAAATATCAGGCTCCCTCCATTTTGCCCAAAACAGGGCTCTAGATGTTTTGTTTTGTTTGCAGAAAAATCCTTCCACTCCTTAAACCTTAGAAAATGTTTATACTACAAATAGTAGCATCATTTTTATTGTATTTATTTGTTTGAAAAATGAAGGATGATATAATGTTGTAATCCTATCAATGCTGATCTGGAAATAAGCCTTACTGAATTCCACAGGTCTTGTTTCTCAGGAGGCATGCATGAGATTGTATTGTCTTTCAGAAAATAGAATGTTTCTTCCCCAATAACCCAAAGACGCATTTGCAGGAGTCCCTATACCGAAGGGATTTTGTGGACAGCAAAAGAGTCTTGGAAAAGCTTCAGGGAGGTGGTGAGGCCAGGGAGAATTACATCAGGAATTTCCTAACTACCAGTGTCCAAAAAAGAACAAGTGGGAAACAAATGGTGGTCTGAAATAGCTGGGTCTAAATTGCCCAAATCATTTCAATTAAGGGAAATAAGCAATTCAAAGTGTTTATTAAAGATAACCCCCCAGAAGGAACCCTACAGAGGTACACATTTTTAGCATGTGACCTCGACTGGAGCCAGGAGAAAGGCACCTGGGAGGGACAGGCCTATTCCTTGAGCCACTCAGAGACTTGTCAGAATTGTGGCAGATTCTCAGATCCTGGCGCTAAATGATCCTGAAAGCAGTCCTGGTTCCTTGTCCAAGAGGAACTGTGACATGCAGTGCTACAGATTTTAAGGACGGTGTTAGTCGGGCTATCTGTAGAGGAAAAAAATATGAAATTCATGACAATTAGGGAGAGCCTTGAACTCTAAAGGTCAATAGTAAAACATGTAACATCTGGAGATAGCCTAATTTCACCCTAGAAAACACAACAAAGTTATGTTTGTGTGTTCTTTAGCATAAGAGTTTAGGTTACAGGTAGTCCTTGCTTAATGACCACAATTGGGACCAGCAACTCTGTCACTATGCATTGTGGTTGCTAAGTGAAACATCACGTGACCACAACAGGCTCACGACCTCACTTCCCCTTCAGTCCTTAAGTGAAACATCACATGACCATGAGTTACGATTTTACTTCCACATCTCTATGAACTCTGTTTGCCACAAGCCAGTTGCAAAGCACACAAATGGCGTTCATGTGACTGTGGGACACTGCGATGACCATAAACATGAGGATTGGTTACAAAGCTATATTTTTACACCGTTGTAACTTCAAACAGTAACCAAGGACTACCTGCACTTTGTGTTAGGGGTCCTTCACTTAGGCTGTTTGTTGGCGAGGCACCACATTTGATCAAATGTTTATTGTTTTGCAATGGCAAAATAAAATAAAAACCTGGTTGTTTTCCTACCATTGTCTGGTTACTTGGGACAGTCTCTGGGCAATGCACAAATATCTGGAGCCACAGAGGGGCCTTCATGGTGATACTCCCTGGCCAGGCCTTCTCAGGAGACCAATTGAAGTGAATATTTGTAGCTCAGGGTTGAACTGTGGAGTCCTTGGTGCTCTCTGAGCCTTGCTGTTTTCTTGCAGATGTTTCATTGCCAGACTAGGCAACATCTTCAGTGCAAAGAGGGAGTGGGCCTTGCTCTCAGTTTATATACCGTGGCTTGCCCTGCTTGTGTTGGTGGAGGTGTTGTTCTCTCTTGGGAGTTCTTTGATTGGGCTGTTGTTTGCTGCTTGGTTGACTGCCTGAGTTAATAGTTCCTTGATTAGGGTGTATTATGCTGTTTGATATTATCTGGCGTTAATCCTAGTGTTGATTTTTGCATATCTGGGTGTTGATTGCTGGTGAGGAGGTATACTGGTCTTTTGGCTTTTCTATTGTCTCTTTTGAGTGGTATGTAAATGTTGTTTACCTCTATGTGTCTGTTGATGTCTGCTTGGTCTGAGTGCCAGGCTTCCAGGAATTCTCTGGCATTTTTGGATTTGGCTTGGTTTAGGATGCTCACAGTTTCCCAGTTGAAAATGTGGTTGTATCTGTCCATGTGTTGTGAGATTAAGGAGTTCTCATTGTGTCTTCTGACTGCTAGTTGGTGTTCGTGGATGTGCTCTGCTAGTCTTCTGCCTGTCTGTCCTACATAGTGGCTCTTACAGTCCCTACACTGTGTGTTGTAGATGACTCCTGTTCCTTCTTCTTGGGCTACTGGTGTGATGGTTGCCTTATTCCCAAAGAGACACAGACTCACTTAGTTAGGGCTAAGGATTTCTGGTTTATTGGGAATAGAATGCATACACAGAAAAAGACGGGAATGAGCACATGGTGTGTGGGGTAGCCTGTAAAAACCTGCGGTGTGGACTTGGCCCTTCTCCACCCCCCATTGTCCCACAGTCCGGATCCGGAGTCTTGATGGGCGATCAGGGTGCGATTCCGGGGTCTCGATGGGCGATCAGGAGGATTAGCGCTGATCGCCTCTGTCTTCTTCCCATGTCCGGCACAGGTGTGTCCCCCGGGGTAATGCAGAGATGTCCGGGAGATATGCTGATGGCTTCTCTGGTCAGGGCAAAGGTATGTCTCCTTTGTCCTTTAATTGTATTTGCATCTGAGTGTTTAAAGGATTAGTATGATTCCTTCCTTCTTCCTTCCCTTTTCCGGAAAGGCATGTTCCCCGTTGTGATGCATGATTGCATTGCAACAGGGGACATGACATACTGCCTCCCCAAGAAAAACTTCAAGGCGCCAGTTTGGCAGGATACGCTTCATGGAAGCGTTTGACAAGCCGCTGCACTGAGACATCCCGAGCCTGCACCCACTCTGGGTGGGGAAAATGTCTCCAGTGGACCAGGTACTGGAGGGTGCCCCGCAGCCTTTGGGAATCTAGAGCCTCCTTTACTTCAAAATGCTGTTGTCCATCGATCATGATGGGAGGAGGTGGGGGGGGGGTCGTTATGCCACCTTGAGGAGGTAACCGGCTTCAGTAATGCACAATGGAACACAATGCATACACAATGGTGTATGCGTTTCAAGTTGTGTAGCAATTCTAACTTGAAAGTTACCGGGTTGATTATTTCCACTATTGGAAACGGGCCAATGAACTTGGGGGCTAATTTCTTTGAGGGCTGCGGAGACTTAATGAATTTAGTGGAGAGGTAGACCTTATCTCCCACTTTGAAGTCTGGCTGCGCAGCCCTGTGGTTGTCTGCATATCTCTTGTATGTTGCTTGGGCTTCGGATAGAACCAGCTGAATGATTGGCCAAACGTTAGCTAGCTGAGCCACCCAGTCATCTGGGGAACAAGGCGGGGCCTCTGGTTGTGGCAACTCCGGCATCGGGATGAAGTCTCGACCATAGACTACCCGGAAGGGGGTGTGCCCCATGCTCTGGTGCACTGCATTGTTATATGCCACCTCAGCAAAGGGGAGTAAGTCTACCCAATCATCTTGCTGGTAGCTGATGAATGAGCGCAGGAATTGCTCCAGGGTGGAGTTGAGGATCTCCGTAGAGCCATCCATGTGGGAGTGCCAAGCAGTGGACAATGCCTGCTTGGTGCCAATCAACTTCAAAAATGCTCTCCAAAAATTAGAAGTAAATTGTGTACCCCTATCTGTGACAAAGTGGGAGGGGGTACCATGTAATTTGTAAATGTGGTTTAAAAAGAGGCGTGCCAGCTGTTGAGCGGAGGGAATGGAGGCGCATGGGATAAAATGTGCCTGTTTAGAGAAGTAGTCTTTAACCACCCAGATCACCATTTTTCCCTGGCTGGGTGGCAAGTCTACGATGAAATCCATTGAGATTTCCTCCCAAGGGCGGGAAGGGCTTGCCACCAGCTGCAATAGTCCTTGGGGCTTCCCTGCTTTTCGCTTGGCCATAGCACATGTAGGGCAAGCAGTGACATATTCTTTTACATCCCTCCTAAGTATAGGCCACCAGAATTGTCGCCTTACCAGATGCAGCGTTTTCACAAAACCAAAGTGCCCTGCCATTTTGTCATCATGAGAACAGCTCAGAACCTCTGCTCGCAATTGCTCCAGCACGTACAAGCTATTCTGTTTCCAGGCCAAATCATTTGCAAAAGAAACATTGTGTTTATTTGTTTGCAACCATGTATCCGTTTTTAAGGCTTGTACGAACTGCTGTTGCAATTGCGATGAAATTGACATGCGTCTCCCTCCCCTTGCGGGCGGTTGTGCCGGGGTGCGCTGCGTTCCAGTTTGGCTGCACGTGACAGCTTGGCAACCCAGCTGTGTGTCGGTCCACACAGTACCTACAATGTCGGATGCCTGACTGGCATCCTGGGGCCGCCTAGAGAGAGCGTCAGCTAAGAAGTTCTTTCATCCTGGTATGAACTTCAGCTTAAAATTAAAGCGGCTGAAAAATTGAGCCCAGCGAAACTGCTTGGGGCTGAGGTGTTTTGGGGTACTGAGCGCTTCTAGGTTTTTGTGGTCCATCCAGACCTCAAAGGGGCAGGTGGCCCCTTCCAGGAGGTGTCGCCATGCCTCTAAGGCAGCTTTGACAGCAAAAGCCTCTTTCTCCCATACATGCCATCTCCGTTCTGTCTCGGAGAACTTGCGGGAGAGGTACACGCAGGGCTTCAGCTGATCATTTAAATCCCTCTGTAGCAAGAGTGCTCCGATCGAAAAATCGGAGGCATCTACTTGTACTACAAAGAGCTTGGTGGGGTCGGGGTGTTGGAGAACCGGCTCAGCTGTAAACAGGCTTTTGAGGTGGTCAAAAGCCCTTTGGCAGTCCGGAGTCCAGTTAAGAAGCGCTCCCGGGTTTCGTGCCTTGTGTGTGTCACCCAAACCCTTTGTGCAGAGTAAATTAGTTAGGGGCAAAACGATTTCTGCTAGTCCCTTGATGAATCCCCTGTAAAAATTAGTAAATCCGAGGAAACTCTGTAGTTGCCTCCTAGTGCGCGGGCGCTCCCATGCCAAGATGGCCTGGACTTTTCCAGGGTCCATTTCAATGCCCCTCTCAGAGATTCTGTAGCCCAGATAATCTATCTGGGATTTGTGAAACTTGCATTTAGAGAGCTTGGCAAATAGCTCTGCTTTGCGGAGTTTCCTGAGCACCTGCTTAACCAAGCGTTCGTGCTCCTCTTCAGTTTCCGAGTATATCAACACATCATCTAAATAGACGAGTACCCCCTTGAACAAGTGGTCGTGCAAGACCTCGTTAATCAATTGCATAAATACCCCTGGTGCCCCTGCCAAACCAAACGGTAACACTTTGTATTGGAATGATCCCAGTGGGCAATTGAAAGCCATCTTCCACTCGTCCCCCTCCCATATATGTATGCGGAAATAGGCTTCTCGCAAGTCCAGTTTGGAAAATATTTTGCCTTTTGCCAGGTGTGCTAATATGTCTTTGATTAGGGGTAAAGGATATTTGTTGGATATGGAAGCCACATTCAAACCGCAGTAGTCCGTACAGAGTCTTAATGTCCCATCCTTTTTCTCCCTGAACAAGACTGGGGCTCCAACTGGCGAGTTTGCGGGCTCGATGAAGCCTCATGCTAAATTCTTGTCCACAAACTCCCGCAATGCTGCCAGTTCCTTCTGGGTCATTGCATAAATTTTGGGCTTTGGCAAGGGTGTATTGGGGACCAGTTCTATGGCACAGTCCATCTTTCTGTGGGGTGGGAGTTTGTCTGCTTCTTTCTCCCCAAACACATCTGCAAACTCTGCGTACCTGTCTGGCAAGCCTTCCAGGGCTGCTGCCACCAGGTGTGTTGTTGTAGATGCCGCCCTCCCCACCGCAGCACGGGGAACGTGATCCCCTGTAGGTGCTTGGTAGAAGCCGTCTGTAAACGTGATTGTCCTGGTTTCCCAATTTATGTATGGGTTCCTTCATACCAACCACGGGATGCCGAGGATGATTAAGGGTTCGCCCACCAGTGCCATGACAAATTGCAGTCTCTCCCGGTGGCTGCCTAACTGCAGCGCCACTTCTTCGGTGAATTGGGTGACCGGGCCCCCTCCCACCGCTGAACCGTCCAATTGTGTAAATACTATGTGGTGCTGAAGTGGACAGCAGCGGAGCTTTAATTCGGCTACCAGGTCCGGGTGCATTAGGCACCTGGAACAGCCCGAGTCGATTAGGGCCCAAACTTCAATTGACTTCTTCTTGGAGGTTAGTTTAACTTTCACGTACAGGGTGGGACAGTTGGCACTCACCCAGATGTCTCTGCGCCCATTCTCCTCCTCCACCTGCCCTCTGGCGCTTCTTAGGGCAGGTGGCTGGCATTTCCCGCCGGTTCTTCCTTGTCACTCTCCTCCTCTTCAATGGAGTAAGGTAGATCTTTTGCTCCGATCTCTCCAGTGGCCGCTGGCATCTTTTTGGGTGCTGCGGGTGGTTTGCCCGGTGGTTTTCTCAGTCTGTCAGCTGCCTTTGTTTTCAGGCAGGCTGCCGCTTTGTGGTCCTCTTTCCCGCATCGAAGGCATTGCCCCTGTCATGTTCATCATTCCAATGTTCTGAATACATCGTAACGTTTCGCATGTAACTTTCCTGATCCGTGTTTCACGGTTGCTGAGTGGAGATTTCCAGCCGTGCCAGGCTGTAATCTCCTTACTGTAACTGTGGAATGTATGTTTGGGTTATTGCCTGTGTTCAAGGTTACTTCCTCAGGCCGATGTGTGTGACGGTTGCCAACACCTGGGAGGGGGTGGTTGCTAAGTGGGAGCAAGGGCGGATCGAGTTTGAAGTGAGGGTTTTTAGTTTGTATTTGGCGCGCTTTTGCTCATTCTCAGCTTTCTTCGTATTTGCACACTATTCTCTCAATAAATCAGTTTTCCTTAAGCACCTGCTTGTGAGACTGAGTCTGTCAGAATAGGCAACCATTACAGCCCCTTGGCGAACCGTCGCTCCCTCTCCTCTCTCCAGGATTGGGGTGCTGGTCTCACCGGTCCTGCAGCGGTTCAGGGTCCCTTTGCCATCGCTGCTTGTTGCGCCATCCTCTTGGCTTGCAGGAAGGTTTCCTGGGCATTTTCCACCTTACTGGCCAGCCGTATCCACTTGATTAGAGTGTTTGGGTCATCTCTGCATAATGCCCACCTCAGAATGTTCAAGTTCAGACCCTCTTTGAAGCATTCAATCAGGGTAGACTGCGACCAGTCCTCCACCTTTCCAGCCAGTGCTTGAAATTCCATGGCATAATCTGCCACAGATCGTTGCCCTTGGCTGATTCCCCTTAGGGATCTTTTTGCTCTCTCCTTCTCTAAGGGATCTCTGAAGTGCAGATCCAGCACCCAGAGAAACTCGTTGACGTAATCGAGCTCTGGGGCATCTGCCTGCATAGCTGGACATACCAGTCAGCCGCCCTTCCTTTGAGTTTGTTCACAATGGCATTGATTTTGCCCTTTTCCGAGTGGAAATATGGCCCATATTCTTCCATGTAATTTTTTGCATTTGTAAGGAAGAAAGATAATGTGGCTGGGTCCCCGTCGAATTTGACCCCGAGATCTTTCACTGCCGCTCCCGGTGGGCTCCAAACCACATCTGGTCGTCTGGGTGTACCTTGGGCTGTTGGGGTTCTCTGGTCTCGGTGTGGGGATTCCCTCAGCCAGACTCTGGGCGGCCTTGCCTCCATCTCGTGCCGGCTCCAGCCTCTTCCCAGCTGTCGCATCTCCCGGGTGGGAGTGGGGAAAGATGACCTCCTGGCTGGTTCTGCGAGGTGAACTCTGCCCGGCGCTGCCTCAGCTTCCTGCCATCTCCATCCTTGTCCCGGCTGTCGCATCTCAGGGATGGGAAGGGTGGGTGATAGTCTTCTGGTGCCTGGTTCTGGCTCACCCCTTCCTCGGGATTCCCACTCGAATGACAATCTCAGGAGCAGCTGTTCAATTGACTCCAGCTTTGATTCCACTGTCCTTAGCTGCTCAGCGGTCTGGAAGCCTTTCTCGGTCCGGCCGCTCCAGCGCCTTCCCTCAGCTCCTGCAGTCGTTGAGGACAGCTGTTCCTGTGGCTTCTTGGATGACCCGAGCGCTCCAGGCAGGGATCCCGCGGTCTCGTCCAGGGTGACCCACTCATCCTGTGACCCTCTGGTGGCTTCAAGTGTCCAGCTCCTCCCGGCCTCCTCCTCCTCCGAGCTTGATCTCGAATCCCCCTGGACTTCGTGCCATCTGGGAGTGGGGTTCTTACCAATCGCTCATGCCGTGGAGTCGGGTGACCCGTCGCTGGTCCTCTGGTAGTCACCTCTTCGGGGGTTGAGTCTTTCCATCGCCAGCTTGGATCCCTCACAGATGAAATCTGGAATGGTGCTAGTGGAATTTTTTTTTTTCGATTCCTGTCTTTATGTGATGGTTGCCTTATTCCCAAAGAGACACGGACTCACTTAGTTAGGGCTAAGGATTTCCGGTTTATTGGGAATAGAATGCATACACAGAAAAAGATGGGAATGAGCACATGGTGTGCGGGGTAGCCCGTAAATACCCACGGTGCAGACCTGGCCCTTCTCCACCCCCCATTGTCCCACAGTCCAGATCTGGAGTCTTGATGGGTGATCAGGGTGCGATTCCAGGGTCTCGATGGGTGATCAGGAGGATTAGCACTGATCGCCTCTGTCTTCTTCCCATGTCCGGTGCAGGTGTGTCCCCCGGGGTAATGCAGAGATGTCCGGGAGATATGCTGATGGCTTCTCTGGTCAGGGCAAAGGTATGTCTCCTTTGTCCTTTAATTGTATTTGCATCTGAGTGTTTAAAGGATTAGTATGATTCCTTCCTCCTTCCTTCCCTTTTCCGGAAAGGCATGTCCCCCATTGTGATGCATGATTGCATTGCAACAGGGGACATGACACTGGGACTTTTGGTTTGCTTAAGATGTTCTGGAGGGCTTTGGTTGGTTTGTGTGCTGCGGTGATGCCATGTGGTTATAGTAGTCTGTTGGTTGTTTCTGAGATGTTTCTAATGTGTGGCAGTGTTATCCTTTTCATAGTGTTTACCTATGAAGAGGATAACACTGCCATACATCAGAAACATCTTCTTGGCCTTTTGGCTAAGATCAAGTGCTGTTGTAGTCAAAATTCCTAATAAAAATTATATTAAAAAAACAACTGGAGGAATAATGAATGTCAGAGAAAGAGGAGCCATATATGATAACCACAGGCTAATCATTTGTCTGCCTACCATGCTTTGTGGAACAATAGCGAAATCCTTGAATGCCAGAAGGAAATTTCTGTCAGTTGAGCAAAAAGGAAACTGCAAGAATTCATGAGGAACCAAAGATTAATTACTTATTGACAAAGCAATCCTAAATATTTCAAAATAAGAAAAGTTAATTTAAGTTTGGCTTCAATTGATTACAAGAAAGTATTTGGTTCTTTTCCACACAGTTGGATCATGAAAAGAATGGATGTGCCAAATCAAAAGAATCATTACTAAATACTGTTCAAATCCAATTTGATCAAAGTGTGAAGTAAAGAAAGGGAAAGTCACTGACTTACAAGAAGGTATTGAACTCATAAATGAAATGACCATCAAAAGTCTAACATGTGGGCAAGTTTGAAAGTATTTGGGAATCTTAGAAACATCAGATATTGTGCACAACTAAAGAGAAAAATACGTTCAGAATATTGCCAGTGAAATATAAGTCTTTCATGGAGAATATCTATCTATATGGTTGCTAAGAGTAGACACTGACTTTATGGTACATAATTAATTAATCAATATAAGTCAATAAATAAACAAGCAAAGTGCTAACGTCTAGCCGAAATGGTGAAAGTAGTTAGAACCATCAACTCATGGGCAGTACCAATAATTCTACATACTTTCTATAATTGTCAACTGGATTCAGATGGACTTTAGTAACTTTAACTGGCATAACAGAAAACTGAAGCCCATGAACGCTGCCCTACACCTTTGTAGTGATGTCTGGTGGGCGAGGACACTAGAGGTAAATGAAACTGTACGGAGGAAAAACAGGGGCGTAATATTTACATCAAGACACATAAACTTTATTGAGAGAATCTCAGAAAGAAAAGATACTTGTGGAAGTGGAATCTAAACATGACTATTAAAAACAGCTGGAAATGAGATTAGAAAATTGAAAAACCAAAGAATTCCATAGGCTTTTTTTTTTTTAAATGATACTGAAGGAAAATTGGACAACACCAGAACATGGCAGAGGTTTAAGGTGGTAGACTAAAAAAGGAAAGAGAAGGAATATATTCTGCCGCCCAAGAGCAAGCCCTACACACAAATGTCATCAAGACAAAAATAGAAAAGACAAGTCTGGTTAGTAAAATGCCAAGTGTGCACAATAAGGATTAAACAATTGACCATATAATGACTATATGCACTAAAATTACACAAACTGGTTACAAAAAGATATATATGGCATGATCGAGTTAGGAAGATATAACACTGTGTTTATGTAAAAAGTGTGCATCCAGAGGCAATAAAAATTACTGGAAACAACTCAAAGAAAGTCAGAGCAAAACTGTTATGGGATTTTGAAATTCAAGCTGATTAACACTTGGAACCCCTCAAACCTGTCATTGCTTTCATTGAAAAGAACCATGTTTGGCTTATTGATGTGGCCATTCCAAGAGACAGTAATGTTGAAGGAAGGAATTGGAAAAAGATTACAAAATACTGAAATTTGCAAATAGAGATTGCAGAACTTTGGAAAAAGATTGTCTGTGGCAGCAGTGATTATTGAAGCCCCAATGGAAATACCAATAAATACTTGGAAAGCACAAAAACTGAATTAAAAAATAATGCCTCCAATGTTACAAGTCACCAACAAATGGCAGTACTGATGAGCTAGAAATTCTATTCTGTTCTTTAGCATCTGCTGTTTCACTTCAGTTGGTACAAAATTGCTGTGTGTTGCTATTGTTTGTGAAATGGAAGCAAGCAGTGAGTACCAGCAATGTGCTTTAAGCAACAAACCTTGATTGAGTTTTAACTACCAAAGGAAACTTTCCAATTGAAATTCACTGCAGAATGTAGGTGTAATGGTTGCCTACTCCAATATACTCAGTCTCACAAGCCTGAGCTTTAAGATAACTGATTTATTAAAGGAATAGTGTGCAGATACAGACAAAGCTGAGAATAAACCAAAAGCGCGCGAAATACAAATCAAATACTGTTGCTTCAGGCCAACGCTGCCCCGTGTCTCCTCGTAGCAACCACCCCATCCCAGATGTCATCCAGCGTCATACACCAGCCTGGGAAAGTAACCTTGAATAGAGTCACCAACCCAAACATGCATTCCAGAGATTACAGCCACGCAGGGCTGGAAATTTCCAACAGGGAAACACGGATTAGAAGAGTGACATGAGAAACGTTACGATGTATACAGGACATTGAAACGGAGAACATGACATACTGCCCCCCTAAAAAAAATTACGGAGCAGGTTTGGAGGGATAGGCAGCATGAAATTTAGCGACGAGGTTCGGGGAACGCACATCGGGAGCGGCAACCCACTCCGGGTGTGGGAAATGCTTCCATCGGATGAGATATTGTAAAGTAGAGCATTTGCGACGAGAATCAAGAATGTCCTTAACTTCAAAGTGTTGCTGAGCGTCAATCATAATGGGTGGAGGGGGTGCTTGTTGAGGATGCCAGCGATCCGACAGAACGAGCGGCTTGAGTAAGCTGCAATGAAAAACAGGATGCAAACGTTTAAGGTTGTGTGGCAAATCTAATTTAAAAGTTACAGGATTGATTTGGGCAACAATAGGAAATGGACCAACGAACTTAGGGCCAAGCTTTTTGGAGTGTTGTGGGGATTTGATAAATTTTGTGGAAAGATAGACCTTGTCCCCGACTTTAAATGCGGGTTGGGTGGAACCCCTCACGTCTGCATGTTTTTTGTAAGAGGCTTGCGAGTGGTGTAATGCCTGTTGGATCTTTGGCCAAGAGTCGGCTAAGGTTTGAGCCCAATCGGTGAGAGAGGAAGGGAGCGATTGCGGATTGGGGAGTTCCGGAATCGGGACAAAATCACAGCTGAATACAGTTTTGAAAGGGACTTGATGCACCAGGTGAACATGTTCTGCCATAGTTTCAGTATAAATCAATACATCATCCAAATATACCAACACCCCCTTAAACAGGTGGTCATGCAAGAACTCATTGATGAGCTGCATAAATACCCCAGGTGCCCCTGCCAACCCAAAAGGTAACACTTTGTATTGAAAAGCCCCCAGAGGACAGTTGAATGCTGTTTTCCACTCGTCCCCTTCCCTTATGCGAATGTGAAAATAGACCTCCCTCAAATCCAGTTTTGAGAAAATCTTGCCTCTGGCCAGATGTGCTAACATGTCCTTGAGGAGGGGCAAAGGATATTTATTTAATATTGACACTGCATTGAGCCCCCGGAAATCTGTACATAGCCGCAAAGAACCGTCCTTTTTAGGTCTAAATAGGACAGGTGCCCCCACCGGAGAGTTGGCTGGCTCAATAAAACCCCTGGCCAGATTCTTGTCAATGAACTCTCGCAATGTGGCCAACTCTTTCGGGGACATGGCATAGATTTTTGGGTTAGGCAACTTTACATTGGGTAACAATTCAATAACACAATCAGTCTTTCGGTGAGGGAGCAGGCGATCTGCCTCCTTTTCGCCAAACACATCTGCAAAGTCCTGATATTGGGCCGGCAGTCCCTCTAGTGGCTCCAGCATTTGAACTGTGGTGGTGGCTGCCCACCCCCCTTCATTGTCCTCCAACAAATCCTTTTCTGGCACCTTATAAAATCCATCAGCGAAAGTCACAGTTCTATGCAGCCAGTTGATAGCTGGATTTTGCTTGACAAACCAGGGCATCCCCAGGATGACCAATGGGCCCCCCACCGGTGCTATTACAAAGGGTAATTTCTCCCAATGAGTTCCCATTTGCAACGCCACCAGTCCGGTGGAGTGGGTTACTGGTTTCCCCCCCGCCATAGTCCCGTCCAGTTGGGTAAAAATCATTGGTCGCTGCAACGGGAACCTGGGAAGCTCTAATGCAGCTACCAGATCGGGGTGCATCAGGGATCGCGAGCAGCCCAAGTCCAGCATTGCCCACACTTCCACAGTTTGGGTACTGGAGCCCAATTTTACCTTGACCGTCAGGGTAGGAAAATTCCCACTCACCAAATCGTGGTCGCGCCCCTCTCCTTCCACCTGCCCTAGGGCGCCGTTCAGAGCAGGTGGCTGGCTTTTCCCGCCGGTTGTTCGAAGTCCAGCTGTTCCTCCTCTCCTCCGAGTTGGTGATCGTCAGGGTCGTCCTCCGCGCGGGCAGCTCTCATCTTCCTTGGTATGGAAGGGGACTTGCTGGACGCCTTCCCAGGTCGCTCCTCGTATCTCTTTCTTGGGCACGCCGCTGCACGATGCCCTTCCTTCCCACATCGCAAGCACTGTCCTTTCGCAAAACGGCGTTCTTTCTCCTCCTCCCAACTTTTCAACTTAGAGTGGCTTGGGAATCCCGGGGCACGGACACTTTTGCTGAACTTTCCCTGTTTCAATTCTTTATTATGGGCGAACGTCTCTAGGGCGTCTTCAGCACTACCGGCCAGCTGAATCCACCCGTACAATGTTTTCAGATCGTCCCGTCCCAACGCCCATCGGAGGACTTCCGTCTCCAGTCCCTGTTTGAACATTTCCACTAGGGTCGACTGGGACCAGTCCTCCACCTTTCCAGCCAGGGCTTTAAACTCCAAAGCGTAGTCCGCGATGGAGAGGGATCCCTGGGAGAGCTTCCTCAACACCCGCTTCGCCCATTCCTGGGCCAAGGGGTCTTCGAAGTGTTGTTTTAGTGCCCACAGGAACTCCTCAAACTCCTCTAGTTCTGTGGCTTCAGCTTGGCATAATTGCACATACCAATCTGCTGCCCTCCCCTTTAGCTTATTGGCGATGGCACTGATTTTGCCCGACTCGGAGTGAAAGCTTCGCCCCCAGTCAGCTATATAATTTCTAGCATTGGTAAGGAAAAAGGACAGCTTGGTAGGGTCGCCATCGAACTTCACCACGAAAGGGGAGGGGCTCTTGCCGCCTCTCTCGGCTCAGCTGGCTCCGCAAAGGCCAACGAATGCCTGCCTGCCGCCTGTGACCCTTCCCTGGTCACTCCCGACTCTCTACCCCTCGCTTGCCAGAACACCCCAGTCCTACTTCTCCCCCTTGGTGGGGATGGGGACCTCGCTCCCGGGTTGGGCCGTCGAGGTGGAACTTCCTCCGGACTCTCCTGCCTGGATTCTGACCCCCTGGGGTGGTCCTTTAACAGGGCAACAATAATGTCCATTTTTTCCTCCAGTGCCCTCATACGCTCAGGGGTGACTGGGGCTTCCAATGGACCCGTAGTCACTACCACCGTAGGCGACAGCAGGATCTCTGGTTCCCAGGATGCTTGGGGTGATTCGACCTCGGAGTCTCCCTCCTCCCCGGTTCGATTGTCATCCCCTGTAGTGCCGCTCACTTCAGACGGTAAACCCAGGTCCTCTGTCAGGGCACCCCGCTTATCCCATCGGGCTGCCCTCTGAGCTCGGGAGCTCGGGACCACAAGCACTCTTGTGGTGTCTGGTTCTCCTTCACCCTCCTCGCACGCTTGCAGTCCAGGTTCTGACATCGCTAGCGTCCCTCTTCACCAAATACTTGGATGGGGCTAGCGGAAAGGTTAAAGAATGATTCTCAGCTTTATGTAATGGTTGCCTACTCCAATATACTCAGTCTCACAAGCCCGAGCTTTAAGATAACTGATTTATTAAAGGAATAGTGTGCAGATACAGACAAAGCTGAGAATAAACCAAAAGCGCGCGAAATACAAATCAAATACTGTTGCTTCAGGCCAACTCCGCCCCGTGTCTCCTCGTAGCAACCACCCCATCCCAGATGTCATCCAGCGTCATACACCGGCCTGGGAAAGTAACCTTGAATAGAGTCACCAACCCAAACATGCATTCCAGAGATTACAGCCACGCAGGGCTGGAAATTTCCAACAGGGAAACACGGATTAGAAGAGTGACATGTGAAACGTTACGATGTATACAGGACATTGAAACGGAGAACATGACAGTAGGCTGTTTAGGGTGACAATTATGTTGGCATGAGTACTGTGCATTGCTGAGCCAAAAAGTATAAAGGTGATGAACTGGAAACAGCTGACTTGTTTGATCAAGAATGAAGTGGATGACCTGTGAATTTCACATGAAAAGGTTAATGAACTGATTAAGGACATTTGGCATATAACTCAAAGGGAAATTATTTTCAAGCTTGGTATTTCACAGGATAAATGTGTGGGTCACATTACTGATGTTCTTCAATATGAGAAAGTTTGTGCAAGATGGGTCCCCACATGCTGACAGCAGAGATGAAAGCTTTAGCAGTTGAAATTTGCCAGCAATTGTTGTCACTCTATGAGAATGAAGGTGAGGAACTTCTCCACAGCATTGTGACAGCCAACAAGACATGGCCTCATCATTATGACCCAGAAACAAAATGTCAGTCCATGGAATATCATCACATAGCTTTATCAGTGGAAAAAAAAATCAAAACCCAGTCTTCAGCAGGAAAATCACAGTTACAGTTTTTGTGGACACAGATTATATTCACATATATTTGAGTCTCATACCATTCAAACTATGCTTGAGTAAAGTTTGGAAGCACAAGAAGGACAT
This sequence comes from Candoia aspera, assembly GCF_035149785.1. Taxonomy (NCBI): domain Eukaryota; kingdom Metazoa; phylum Chordata; class Lepidosauria; order Squamata; family Candoiidae; genus Candoia; species Candoia aspera. Next base: position 23,102,748 of record NC_086164.1, read on the forward strand.
TCTGGTGCAACATGGCAGTTCTTCACACCTCACAAGCCACCCAAAAGGCAGTTATGAAGTTGGAGTCACAGTCTTACAATCCAGACTTGGCACCATGCAACTTCAACCTTTTCTGAAAACTCTGGAATATATTCATGGGCATTTGTTGACTCAGATGAAGAGGTGAGAGAACTATCAGGACCTTATTGAAGAAACAGTGTCGAGTTCTTTCATGACAACTTTAACAAGCTTGTCCAACAAGCAAAAGTATATAGCAAATGGTGGTGGAGAAGTAAATACAGGTAACAAAAGGGCCCATTTCAAGGATTATTTTTCTGTTTCATTTATTAAAATATCCTCATTTAAACTAAAGTAGTGGAGGAGGAGGCATTATTTTTCGTTCAACACTTGTATTGGATTGACTTCAGGAACTGTTAGCAGTAAGCCGTTTGACATTTTCTTGGTGTCTTTATCCACCATACCCCTCCCACCCATTTTTTTTCTCTGAAGGTGGGTATCAGATTTGTTTCCAGGGGCAGCCTTTTTTCCTGAGTCAGACTGTAGCAACTGGAAATGAAAGTGAGAAAACAGCTTCCGTCCATTCCAAAACTAATAGCCCCATTTTTAATAATCATGTTTTTACAGCAATTTCAACCCATCATGATGTCACAGAGGTACTGATGAAAAAGCTTCTAATCTCTTGTAATAGCTTCCATTTGACAGGAGACGTGGCTCACAGCTCCTTTCCAAGAGGCACCTGTGGTGTCAGAGTCTGACCCTGAAGGGCACCGGAATCCTTCCTAGAAGAACTGGCCCAGTGTCCATCAGGTGAGCGGGCACCTCCAGGTCCCCCTCTTCTTTGGTAATGGAGGGCTTCCCAGCTGCACTCAGCACCAGCTCTTCTCAAGGGACATGATGTGCAGGCTGGGAGCCCACCCCACGAGCTCAGCCATTCCTTCCGGCTGCTGCTGTTCTTGGCAGGACACGTTTTCTCCTCCAGGTGACTGGCAATCACTTTAGACCATCTTAGAAAGAACCCCAGTTGCCTTTGCCTGCAATCCTGGGCTACCTCCCCCACCCCCACAAACACAATTTTCTCCCAGCAGCGTAAAGATGACGCCCTTCAGCCACAACTCCTGTATTGGGATTTAAGGATCATCTGAAATATTATTGGACTCATAACAGTCCTTGAGAGTGTCCCAATCTCTTTGAAAATCATTTTGGAAAAAAAAAGTGTGCTATTGTATGAGTATGAGAAAAAGTGTTTCTTTTAATTTTTTAGAAGACACACGTTTTAGATCTAAGGCTTGCCTACTACCAATATAGTACAGTTTCTCTTTTTTCCCCTCTAAAAGCACAACAGAAGGAGAAAACCTGCTGTATTCCTCTCATTTCCAGGCACTGAACCTGGTTAATTGAGAGCCTGGTTCCATGAGGGGCTGCCAATCTCCCATACTATCTGCCCGGCTGATCCGATCTGGCAGGGTTGGCGCGCTCTGGGCTCCTTCAGTTAAATGCCATCTCTCAGGACCCCAGAAGCACCCCTTCTCTGTCACAGTGCCTGCCATCTGGAACAAGCTTCCCCCTGAGATCCAAATGGCCCCCTCCCTGTTGGTGTTTTGAAGGGGCCTGAAGGGCTGGCTCTTCACCCTGGTCTTGGATGAGGGAAAGTAAAGCCCCCTTTTCTTCTTTTTCTTGATTCCCACCCAGGTTTGTAATTTCTACCATCTTTATTCTTTTTTGATTGGTGGTGGTGTTGTTTTTAAATGTTTTTAACAATTTGTAAATTGCCCAGTCACTGGGAGTCAGCTGGCATATAAATTTAATAAATAATATTAATAACCTCAAGCAGTAATTCATCAGATCATTGAGTGCTCAAGAGAAGAGATGCCAAGGAGATTCATCTGCCTGCCCTCCTTTCCTTGCCATTCAGGCAGTCTTGACCTTCCAGGGCTTAGGACTGTGTCCTGCAACCCTTCCTGATACAGAATCCAGTCAAAGTATTCTACTTTCAGTGCCCCACTCTGAGAAATCTTGGAGAATGAATGACTTGCAGATGACCAGAGGAGACAAAGTTGTCCTTCCTGTCAGAAAAGGAGGACCCAGCGAATTACAGACCAGTCTGACATCAGTACCTGGAAAGATTTTGGAACACTTCAAAAAGAAATTGATTTGTACGCATTTTCAAAATAATACAGTGATATCAACATGGAACTAACAAAAACAAAACTTTCCAAACTAATCTTATCTCATTATTTGGCTGCATGACTTCCTAGGCAGACTGTGGGTAAGTTGTAAACATTATATATCTTAATGGTATATATAAGCTTCTCATACAGTACATGTATATATTTATATTAAAGTGTTTTTTTGCATAACAGTTTCAATAAAGAATGATCTCATCCTTTAATGCAGCCCAAGATTATGTGGCAATTTTGGCACCTGCAGCACTCTGTGGGCTCATGCTTAATCTGTGGTTTACTAAGATACCCAGATCATTCCCGCAAGAGGGGGTGCTTCCGAGCATGAGCCAGTGTGGGGTAGGTGTGACATGGCTGGAGTAGCACTGGGGAGACCCAGGTTCACATTTCCCATAGCTCAAGGATAAATATGGACCAGTCACTCTCTCTCAGTTCAGCCAACCCCACAGGGTTATTGTAGTGAAAAATGGGAGGAGGCAGTGGCATGTAAGTCGCCATGAGCTCCTGGTAAGATATAAATCTAACTGTAAGAAAGAGCAATAGTTAGGGGATAATTCACATTTTAATTCATGACAAAAAGCCTGCCTCACCTGTCCATGCTTGGAGAAGCCCTGCTCATTTTTGGTCCTTGGAAAACAGCAGCACTGCAGCGCAAATGTGTCCAGCAGGCAGGGAGGAACAGATGAGGCTACAGAAAGGAGAGGAGGGGGCAAAAACCACACAGAGCAGTGCTGTGGCCTTTCATGCTGATCTTCTTGGGACACCCAATGGCAGCAGTTAAAGGCAATTTCACTCACTTTGGCTCTTCCACAACAGGCAGAGGACTGGCCAGCAGATGGGATTTCACCTTCTGAAGACAAGCCCTGAAAGCAAAGGGCGGGGAGCATTAGAGCTGAGCCAAGATGTAGGCGGTCTGAAGCGTAAAACCCAGAGGCAGCCCCCCTTCCCCCCCTCTGGAATTCTGTGGGGAGACCCCTTCCCAACATTCCAACTACACACTCCGGTGTGACCAGGAAAGAGTCTGAGGCCGTGGGCACCGCTTGACTCTCACCCAGGAAGCAGGGCAGCATTCAGGGACTTGCCAGCCCCCTTTTCCTTCTGCACTGTGACCTGGGAAAGCTCAATGGCGGCGGGCACAGAGGATCTAATTTGCCCCATTCCCAATCCTCACATGCTCCAAGCCCTCACCTCCACCCCGCACCCAACTTGTGGGGCTTAGTATCATAAAACACCTCCCTGGGAAAGAAGGTAATATTAAGTCATTGGCTGCTGACTGACTTGACCTCAGAGCTGTGATGAGACCCATTGCCAGTGGCTGCCCAGTCCTAAAGTCCTGGGGAGGCAGTGGAGAAAACTTGTGAGCGAGTCCTTTGTTTTACCTCTTGTACCCTTATTTTTCCCCCAGCAGAGAGACACGTGGCTTCATAGCAGGCATGAATAACTGTCTCAAGGGCTTCCTTCTCCAAAAAGGCCCACAGCTGGGACCCTGGATTACATCTGACCACATGGATGTGTTGCATCTAATCCAAAGTTAGCCAAGAGATCCAGGGACCAAAGCTACTCACCGGCCAAGCATGACTTCTGGTATTTGAATGTTGCTATGTTCAGAGAAGGTGCTTCATGAAAAATCATGCAGAAAAAATCATTTCAAGCTCCAAATACAATTAAGGACTTTGTGAAGGAGCTGTAAATACAGAGAAGACAATGAGACATCTTAGCCCAACGTCAGTTGGTCTAATGACCAAATTTTTATTCCCTCACACCAAACCCCAACATCATTTCTAAAAGGCCTGGTGTTGGCACATGAGAGAGCCAGTTTCATCTACTGGTTAAGGCACCAGGCTAGAAACTGGGAAACAGTGAGTTCTAATCACACCTTAGGCACAAAAGCTGGCTGGGTGACCTTGGGCCAGCCCCTCTCTCTCAGCCCATGACGTCAGGCTTGAGTGACAAGCCAGTTGGTCAATTCCTGTCACAACCAACAGATCAACTTTTGGTTGATCCCAAAAGCGAACTCTGCACCCTTAAGAAAATGCTAAGAAGAAGAAGAAAATTGTCACATGAATGCACAAGAACCAGAAACTCAAGAGGCGTAATATGTCAAAACACCCTGTACTCTTCAAAGCTCCAGGTGCTGACTTGACTTCATTCAAGTCTTGCCAGACACCCAGCTGGCCTCACCCCAGAAGAGCAGCCCCTGCCCTACATCTATGAGGTTGGCATAGAGCTGGGAACGTTTTACAAGCTCCCAACGCTGCTAGGTCCCACCTGAGTCCCAACGGAGCTTGCAGCCAATTAGAATGGTTGCACCTGCAGCCCTTGGCTGTCTTCTACAGGTCACCAACTTGCCCAGTAAAAGAAAAAGGTGGAAGGAAACTGTGGGTCTAGAGAATGGGACAAGGAGGGAGAGTGTGCCTGGTGTGGTTCCTTGGTTTTGATGAGGGCCGTTTTTTTTCGGGCCTTTTCTGTCAATGTTCGTAATTTCATGTGTCCTATGTCTGAGGAATCTGAGTATGGGAATGGCATAAGCGTCATTTTTCTTGGGGGCTGTGCACTTTTGAACATCGTCCTCCATATGACACATTTTGAAGGCAATGCACTGAAGGAAATTGCTGATGATGTAGCTTTATGTATTACTTTTGAGAAATATTGGTGACTAGGTGAGGTGCCAGATGTTGGAATCCTACAGAGATAAAGCTGCATGCAAACCTTCAGGCACCCAGTTCAAATTGTATGTTTTAAGGAATCCCTAAGTGAATGGAAGCTGATACAACCTCTACAGAATTAAATATGACACCTTTTTGCAAATGTGAAGGTATACTTACTCTTTATGTGCTGTTGTTTACAGATTCAAAATAAGAAAACACTGACTATGGCAGGTCCAAACTTTCAGTCACTAGACTGTAATGCCTCCTTTGGCAGAAGGAACAGTTTCCAAACATTTCCTGGAGCCATTCTCTGTATTCTTGCTTTGGGAATTTTTTTCTCATTCTTCTTAGTGGAATTCTTCCCCACCATCCAAGGACTAAGCAGGACCAAACAACTTAGCTTATCCATGATCGATCAGTTGGCTGCCACCCACTGCCGTTTGAGGGTTGACAGGTGGCATTTTGAAATAGCGTACAACATGCATATAACCGAACCCGGGCATTCCAAATTCAGTATGAGACAGCAATGAGATGTGGCTGCAAAAAAGGCAAATGGGTTTTAGGCTGCATCAACAGAAGCTTAATGTCCAATCACAAGAAGTAATTGTTTCATTTTATTCATGTTGGTTGGACCTTCAGATATTACCAAGGAACAGTGTTAATCGTTTAGCACCATTAGATTTGGGAGACGTTGTCACTGGTACTTAGAGCCAGAAAGCTCTGAGGGGCCATAAAAAGCTTTGATGATGCTGGGCCTGCATGAATGGAATTTAGCCTGTTCTCACAGGAACTGGACTCCCCCAGTAATGGGAGTGGAGCTTTCAAGGGATCCATCACTGTCTGACCTCTTCTCTGGCAGAAAACTCCTGCACTGGTTTCAGTGCAATCCCACCAGAGACTCTGCTGCTGGTGCAGCAACCGGTGTGGCAGCAGTGGTAACTGGCACCCACAAAGCAAGGCAATCTGCTCTAAAACTCACCACCACCACCTCCAGGCTAACTTTTTGCAGTTTGTAGAACCTCCTTTGTTCATATGGTGCTCATCATTTTTAAAATATCTGTTCAAATTTCCCATGTTTTTATTTCATTCTTTACCATGATTATTCTGTCATGGACCCAGCCCCTACAATGTTTGGCAGGGAAAATATCATAATGCAATGTGCCCCTCCCTGCCTGAGTCTATTGTGGTGCAAATCTGTGACTGGGAAAGGGCACAATTCTCCAGGCTGCTTTGGCTGCATGGCTCTTATGCCAGGCCAGGGGTGGGCACCCCAGGTCCAGGAGCCAGGCCATCCTCTCAGCTCCAGGCCAGGTGGAAACGGAGGAGGGAGCAGGGACCACATGCAGATTCTTGGCTCCAAAGGTCAACAAGAAGGAATCCAGTAGCAGTTTTGTCTCCCGAGGAGATTGTAGAGGTGAGGTGCCATTTGCAGAGAAGAACCCGGGGTGTGTGGGAGAGTCATTATTCAAAGGAGGGGGGAGGTTATTTGGAATCCAAGTTCCCTCCTTTCTCCAGCACAACTGATAAACCTACAAAGAAAGAGGGAAAAGCACAAGGAGGGACCAGGGCCAAGGAGCACTCAAGACCCTCCGATCTGCCTCTGCCATCGCCGGCCAGGCTCGCAGAGGTGACGTTTCTGGCTTGCAGACAACCCTCCCTGCTGACGGTCTTCCCTCCCCACAGCTTCAGGGGCTGGCAGGAAGTGCCGCCGCCACAGCAGCAGCAGCAGCAGCAGCAGAGTTGCAAGGAAGCTCCTTTTCGAGAGCTGCTGCTGCTCGAAAAGCCGGGAGGCATTTTTCCCCAGCCACTGGGGGAGGCATTGGCTTCTGACCCCTCCCAGTGGGAACTGACTTCACTGCCCTACAGAGGCAGCCTGCAGGAAAGCTGGCATCTGGCCAACTGGGGGCCCCTCCATCTCAATCAGCTGCAGAAGCAGGCAGAATCCCAGCCTCCCCACATCCCCCCCACATGCACACACACACACACATGCACACACAGAGTGAACAATGAGAACTGGTGGAATCTGCAAACCATTAGTTCTCTGTTCTCTTCTGGAGATGCTGAGGTGAGCCATCTGGAAGCATTTACTCAGCAACATCCTGGGACTGAGTTCGAGGGGACGGCCCAAACGCAGCCCTTTGTGAAGTTGGGAAGGGCCACTGACCCATTTAACAAGCTCCGTAAGGGGGATTTCACACTGAGCCCGGAGCGGCAGTAACCTTATATGCAGAGGGGGCTTGTGTGGAGGGGGCGAGGGCATAATTTCTAATCTTGTCAATCATACCATTGTGAAAGTTCCAGCAGGGGTCCTCTGAGCATGAAGTCTGGAGAGGAAAAAACAGGTCCAAGCTCAGGTTCTTTGGGAGCACAGCCACACAAGGAATGCTGGTCTTTTTTCCCCTCTTTTCTTTTCTTTTCTTTTCTTTTCTCTGCAGCCTCCTTATTTCCTTTCTGAAAGAAAGAACAACAGCTTTATTAACTGTGCAAATATTTAACCAACACTCTGCTGAAATGCAAGTTTCCAAGAGGTGAAAGCAAGCCTTCCTTTTGGCCAGCATGGACATTTTTCCCCGGTAGAATTCTCTTGGTCTCTGGAGGAGACCCCTGGCCAAGGCAGTGTTCCCCTTGCCTGGCCCTGAGAATGGTGGGTTGACCCACTGCCGGCACCTTCCTGGAGGATTTGGTTCTCTCCTGTGGTAATGGACTTTCCAGCCCAGAGTCCTGGCACTTGATACTAGAGGGAAAAGTTGGGTGTTTTAGCTGAAAGGAAAAAACTTATCTTTGACTCAGAAATTTTGCCTAAAGCAACATTCAGAGTGAACATGGGGAGTCCTCAAGGAAAATGGCTTAGACATTTCAAGGAAAGGCAGAAATATCAATAGGACAGTTATTCAAAACTTTGAAGGGGTTCTTCATTCTAGTGAGGCTTCATGAGAAGAGCCCCCTCAGGGCTTCCTCAAGATGCAATGAAGACTCCCTGTTTCTAAAAAGTAAAGAACTGCCAGATGAGCAACATGGGTCTCTTTGACAGGGAGAAAAATGTGGCCTCCTCACCTTGACAAGAAAAGTCACATTGCTTCCAAAGTTGCAAAGTGCCTCACCTGACATCCATCTAGCAAATACACTGGCTAGTTCACGCCTTGTCCTAGATTGTTGTCTGGAGGGCTTAGTCAAGCTACCATGATCAAGCAGACTTGGCTCTTCATGATGTGAAGACAAGCCTAACCCTGTCGACCAGAACTGTTGTTGAGGCAACCAGGCACAAACAGAAGAAGGGTTTGCAGTAGGTGGAGCACACAGTTGCTGTCTGAACTCTTTTCTTTCCCAGTTATAGAAAGGGGCAAGAACCACCTCCTGTTATATCTGGCCATTTTAAGGCAGAGCAAATACAGTTCAGGTTTTTGTTCTGGCTTGGAAAAAAAATCAAACAAACTTGAAAATGTTGGATTACTGCAGTGTGCTGAACTTGGGGCTCCCCTTGAAAACAACTCAGAAATTTAAACTGGTACAAATGCAGCTGCCCCTGTGCTGGCCTACGAAAGCAGATACAGCTGTGCTATGACACTGTGACCAGCCTTGCATGTGTTCCCAGTTTGTTTCCAGAAACCATTCAAGCTGCTATTCATCACCTATGAAGCCCACGTGGCTTAGATTTGGACGACTCACAGGACCATCCACTCCAAGAGAATCTACCTGTCCTGATTGATCTTGGTTCCCCCTCCTTGACCTATCAAGGGAGAACGGAGCCAGAAACAGGACTTTTCAATAGAATGTGGGTGTTTCTGGGGAATATGCTACCCACCAAAATCAGCATGGGCCACTCTTCCATCTTTTGGCAGTGCAGAAGGAGCTGCCTCTTTGAGAAAAATTTCAAAATTCAGATCTGCAACATGGATTGCCACTAACCCTCATCAGTGTTTTGCCGATTACTTTCATTTTACTATTATGATACTTACATTACAATGATTATTTTATGAGTTTTATTTGGACGTTAGTGGCCTGAAGTCTCTAGAACTTTGGCAGGAAAGAAATGTTAGCACACAAACGAACAAGCCAGGTCATTTGCCAGAGTAGTCTACCTGCAGGGAATTTGGTGACTGCACTGTGCAAGTCTAAGCATTCCTCCTCAGGAATAATTCCCATTGAGTTCAGTGGGGCTTACTCCTATTAACATGGATAGATATGGAGTTTAAATTGCAGAATTTAGGAATCTGGCCTGCAGGGCAATACTATTATTTTAAAATGTTATGGAATTACTAGAGGCAATGAGAATTAGACTGTCAAATCTGTGGGGAAAGGAGATTCCATGCAGACTTTGCTTGAGGACAGAGTCCATGGCCAGGATCAAAAGCATGCCAGGAAACTCCTGCACCTGCATCAACCTTCAGTGCTGCCATTTCAGCAGGAAAACCCTTTATTTATAATGGATTGTAAACCGCTCAGAGTCCCTCTTAGGGGGGAGATGGGTGGTAGTATAAGTTTGAGAAATAAATAAATAAATAAAACCCAGGCAGGAGGCAAGGGCAGGAAGCCATGGACTCCAGCTAGTGGTTCTGGGCACAGCTGGTGAGGCCTGATTTCCAGATGGTCACCAAATCCTGGCTTTTGCATCATGCCTCTCTATTGCTTAAGGCAGCTGTGTCTGAGGGGCAGGAGAACACGTAACCACAAGAGCCTGCTTAACCCTAACCCTAACCTCTTCTTCTTCCTCAGCATTATGACCCTCGCTGGCCTGCCGGTGTCAGGGTCAGTCTGGCTCGGTACTCCCCCTTCACTGCTGGTCGCTTTCTTGGCGCTGGGGTTGGTGCGGTTGGTGCCCTCCTCGTGCTCTCTCTGGGTGTCGCTTTGGGGCATGCTGCTGCCTTATGGTCTTCCTTGCCGCACGTGAAGCGCTGCCCTTTGGTGAAGCGCCGGTCCCGTTCCTCCTTCCATGGTTGGGGTCTCACCTTCCCCTGCCTTGCAGCTGTGCGTGGGGGTCTCGCTGCCTCCGTCTGCTGCGCTTCCTTCTTGGCGTGGAGGAACGTGTCGTGGGCGTCCTCTGCTTCCCCCGCCAGCCGGATCCATTCCGTCAGGGAGTTGGGATTGTTGCGGCAGAGTACCCACCAGAGAACGTTTAAGTTAAGTCCTTGTTTGAATTTCTCAATCAGAGTCGATTGAGACCAGGTGTCCACTTTTCCGGCTAGGGCTTGAAACTCCATGGCATACTCTGCCATGGAGCGCTGGCTTTGTCTGAGTGTTTTCAGTGCCCTTTTAGCTCTTTCTTGCTCCAGGGGGTCCCTGAAGTGCAGCTCCAGCACCTGCAGGAATTCTGTGCTGTCCTGCAGTGCCCGGGCACCTGATTGGCACAGCTGGACTTACCAATCGGCGGCCCGAACTTTTAGCTTTATGGCCAGGACATTCACTTTGCCCCTTTCAGTTCTGAAGCAGGGACCCCATTCCTCGAGGTAGTACCTCGCGTTCGTTAGGAAAAATGAGAGTTTGGAGGGGTCCCCGTCAAACTGTATGCCAAAGTCCTTGGCAGCCATTCTGGTTTGGCTCCCGGTCCCCTCTGGGCCGTGCAGCGTGCTCCACGGGGGCTGCTGCGGGTCAGATTGTCTCCAGTCCTCTTGCGGTATCCGTGTCTCTCTCTGGGTCTCTTCGCAAGTCAGTCGACCCGTCGCCCGGGTGGGGGGGCGGGATGTTCTCCATCGGGTGGGCTCCTGGAGCCGAGCTCCGCTGTCGCCGCCGCCGTACACCGGGTCATCCCTCCGCCTCTCGTCCGGGTGCGCCTCCAGTCGTCGGGTGGGCTCCTGGGATCGGGCTCTGCCGCCGCTGCCGCTGAGGTAGTCCCGCCATCTCTCATCCGGGTGCACCTCCAGTCGTCGGGTGGGCTCCTGGGATCGGGCTCCGCCGTAGTCGCCACCGTCCGCTGGGTATCCACTCCGTCTCTCGTCCAGGTGCGCCTCCGGTCGTCGGGTGGGCTCCTCGGGCCAGGCTCCGCCGTCGCCGCTGCCGCGCTCACCCCACCGTCTCTCATTCAGGTGTGCCTCCGCGCTGCTGCCGCCGCGGGGTCCCTGCACTGCTGTCAGCTGTTGTAGCATCAGCCGTATCGTCTGCACCCCCTCCTCCAGCGCGTCGAGCCTTGCCGCCGTCTGCGGACTCCTGCTGGTGCATTCGCCATTCTGCTTGCCCTTGCCGTTGGCCGTCGTGGAGGAGGGACCTTCCCTTGGTCCCTCCGGGGTGCCAGGCGCTCCCTCGGCTCTGTGCGCCCTGGATGGCGGTTCGTCTCGTGCTTCCTCCGGGGTCGCCTGCGAGCCTGGAGAGGGTCCCCTCATCTCGCCCCCGGTGGCCCGTGGGCTCTGGGGCGCCGGGGTGGTTCCCTCCCCCTCCGCTTCCCCCGAGCTGGATCCCATACTTACCAGGGCGTTACACCGCCCGGACCTCAGCCATATCCCGCCCGAGGGGAGCGGGGCTTCGTCACCAGGTGCCGAGGGGTTGCGCTGCCTCGCTCCGTGAGTTTCCATACCTAGCTGGGTCCCTCACAAGTTTGTTGGATAGGTGCTAGGTAAAAAATTTTTTTGCGGTTCCCGTTTTTATGTCAGGGTCAGTCTCGCTTCGCAATAAGACACAGACTCACTTAATGTGTATTAAGGATTTCTGGTTTATTGGAATGGAAGCTGACAGAATGAAAAACGGGAATGGGGGGTGTAGTGTGGAGGTGCCCATTTTATACCCTCTTGTATGGCCCTGGGCTCCTCCACCATCTATTGTCCCAATCCCTCTTGATGGGGTCCTTGATTGCTGCATGGGCGTTTTCCCGGTGTCTTCTCCTGTCCTCTCGATTCTGGTGTGTCCTCCAGGGCAACAGGTGCGGCTTATCTCTGCTCATCTGATGTCCTTCTTTTCAGCTGTATATGGGTCCATGGGTGTGGGTGCTTTGGGTGCTTGTTTTAATCCCTGGTTTAATTATCTTCTTCCTCTATTCCTTGATGATCATGATCTACATTGTGAGGCTCTTTGTGCCTTGCAACGAGGTCATGACAGCCCGCCTCTGTTGGGGGGTAGGAGTCAGGCAGGAAATGAGGATAGACCAGAAAGGGGACCGGGCAGAGGACTGGATGCCTCAGCCACCTTTCAGGTCAGTCCTATGGGAGGTGTGTTTTTATAAACTCACACCACCCAGTTTTTACAATAATTCGTAAAAAAATTGTAAACTTGTGATTTAAGATACACCCAAGAATATTGTTTTAAACGTAATTTTTCTCAAATGTTTTTACAAGTATTTTGCTCTGCTTATAGTAATTTGATTCTAAAGAGTTTGCTAGAAGTTAAAGAAAAATTCAATTCATGGTCTGAAAAGTCAAGCCTAGAGTACTTCTTAAGACCAGGTGGAAAGGAAATACAACCAACTGAGCTTGGTTGTTTGCTGGCAGACGTTTCATTACCCAACTAGGTTACATCATTAGTGCAGGTGAGGGTAGGGTCTGCTCCCTGTTTATATACTGTAGTTTGCCCTGCCAGTGTTGGTGGGGTGTGGTTTTCTCCTTAATTAAAGTGTTGTTTTCTGCCTGATTGTTTGCCTGGTGTTACTCCCTGCTTATCGGGGTGCTGGCTGCTGGAAAGGATGCATTCTGGCCTCTTTGTTTCCTTCTTAGCTGTTTTATTGTCTCTTTTGAATGGTGTGTAAATGTGGTTTATCTCTATGTGTCTGTTTTGCCTGAGTGCCAAGCTTCCAGGAATTCTCTGGCGTTTTGGGATTTGGCTTGGTCTGGGATGCTCACAGTTTCCCAGTTGAAAGTATGGTTGAGTCTGTCCATATGTTGTGAGATTAAGGAGTTTCTTCTGACTGCTAGTAGGTCTTTGTGGATGCGCTCTGCTAGTCTTCTGCCTGCCTGTCCTACATAGTGGCTCTTACAGTCCTTACACTGTATGTTGTAGGTGACTCCTGTTTCTTCTTCTTGGGCTATTGGGTCTTTTGGTTTACTTAAGATACTTTGGAGGGCTTTGGTTGGTTTGCGTGCTACGGTGATGCCGTGTGGTTGTAACAGTCTGTTGATAGTTTCCGAGATGCTTCTGATGTACAGTATGGCAGTGTTATCCTTTTCATAGCTTGTGTTGGTTGTGCTGTCGTGGGTTGGGTGGTGAGGCACTTTTTGATAAAGTTGTGTGCGTATCCATTTTACTGGAAGATGCTGTATAGGTGGTCTGTTTCCTTTTTCTGGTGTTCTGGGTTGCTGCAGTGTGTAAGTGCTCGTCTGAATAACGTTCTTACACAGCTCCTCTTGTGGGAGGCTGGGTTGTTGCTTTGGTAGCGGAGCACTCGGTTAGCATGCGTTTCTAATTTGCTGCTGTTTCCTCTGCTGATGAGGATATCCAGAAAGGGTCATGTGTTGTTGTTTTCTTCTTCTCTTATGAATTTATTCCTTTGAAGATACTGTGTGTCAGGCTGCCTGTAAGATGCTAGTTCCTGTGAGTCTGGTGTCTGAAGCACTGAGTTCAAATCCTAGAAACGGGCAAGGCTTGGTTTCTCTTAGAGTTGCTTTCCAGCAGATGTTCACTCATAACCTCACAGCTACTAAAAAATCCATCAGTGTTCATCACACTCCTTCAGTTGGCCAGAACTTAATTCTCCCAACTATCATCTGCATTTTAGCTTGGAAAATATTGGAGGAGCAGGATATTGTTCTCTTTGCTGTTTCCTCTCCAAGTGTGGTTGGATGCCAGAAGACTCAAGCAAAAGGAGCTCCAGGAAAGCATTGATCTAAGCACCAGGAAAAGATCTTTAGCATGCACATTTTAAAAAAAATAATGTTTGTGTTAATTTTATATATTACGTTTATATTCCTCCAAGGAAGTCAGAATGTTTTCTAGTTTCCACCAGGCTAGTGCCAATTCCACTGGCACTGTTAAGGACAGACACCCAGCTGCATATTCTAAGCATCCTGCTATGTTGTGCCAGAATAAACTATTAATATATTTATAATTCACCTAAAGGTATTCCATTGTCTGAGCACGTCTACATCGAAATAGCTTTGTGGGCTTTCATGCATTTGGAGGCTCCTGCACAATCAGAATTATTTTCTTTGGCAAAGTTTTGCTATTTATAAAAGCAAACTTTTGATGTAACTGCTGGCATTGAATTATGTCTCACTTCACAGTTATTGCTATTAGACTGATAATATCCTGCCCTTAGGTGCTCAATCACCCTTCCTTTCTCCTGAACTAAAAGCCAGTTGGGGAAAACCAAGAACTTGGAGGCTTAAACTTCTGTTTAAACAAAGGAAAGTGAGAAGCTGCAGCTTTGGAAATTTGGGGTCCCAAAACAGGATTGGGACTTTGTGGGAAAGAGTCAGGGAAACAGCTAGGTGAGCCCCAGCGTGCCCCCTTCCATGAGGCTTCCTGTGGCTTTCCCTTGGACAGCCACTGAATGACCACTGCAAGATAGGTTGGATGCTTAGCCTTCCAAGAGGAACATTTTGTCATGGAATCTCACGATGCAGGAATCTCACTTTTATAGTGAGATGGACAGTGTACCAATTTATTTTTAATAAAAAAAATCAGAAGACAGTCATTCCACAGTTGTTGTAATTGGCTTCAGATAAACTGGAACAGGCTCAGAGAAGGCCAGTGAGGATAATCAAGGAATTGGAAATGAAGTCCTATGAAGAGTCATTCATTAACACCAATATAAACCTCTTCTTTTTCTCCATCTTTGAAAGTTTAAGTTACCTAAACATTAAAGTGTTAATAATCTCTAGTCAATACTGTATAAATTCCACTCTCTTGAAATAATATAATGTATTACTTACTGTATACCTTATAATAATATAATAAAACAAATTAATCATTAACAGAGCTGGATATATTGACCCTTGGGGAGAAAAGAATGGGTGTGGAGCTCCTTAAATGCCTGAAACAGAAGCAGATTCTCCAGGATCCAGAGTGCAAGACATGGAATGATAGATTTAGATTACAGAAGGCAGAAGCACAATGATTTGAAAGACCCCTTGGTGGCTCCTGGGCCCATGTGTTCGAGCCAAACACTGGACCAGGGTCAGTTGGTCCTCCAGCACGCTGGAGTAGCTAGAGCATGGCTGGTGCCAGTCCTTTGGAAATAAATCTCAAAATAATTATATTTGGGGTCAGATTCCTTTATGGTTTCTTAACAATCACTAAAAATGTTTCTTTTTCTTGAGCTGATTTTATGATTTTACAGCTGTTTGTAGTCTGTTACAGTTTTAATTGTTGTTTTTATTTGATGCCTGTACTATGCTTAGTTATACATGTATGATAAACACATTTACTACTACTGGAGAGTAGCAAAGATTCTGCTGATTGCTAAGTATGTTCTGCAAAATCTCCTCTCCAAACAAAGTTAAAGATAATAAAAGGAGGAAAAAGACACAGCTGTTCTGAGTGCTTTTAAATATTCGGGTAATAGATAAGCAAATTGTCCAGAAAGAGTCTTGGTTGATCCATTGAATAGAACTAGGGTGGCATCACACCCCAGCGCAAGTATAAATTAAATCAATTAATTTGCCTCAGACTAAATAGAAAGAGAGCAGTAAAACTTGAAGATAGGTGCCCTTTCAGATAATAGGGATGGAGGGGATTATTTTGATTTAAACAAAACTTTGTATCTCCATTTTCAGGCTGTTTCCCCTTTCCAGCTACCATAATGCACCAGGAAAGAAGGCTTTAAAGAAACTGTCTGCTGTGGAACTTGGGCCAGAGTCAACCCCCATTAGCCCATGAACTTTGACCCAGCCACCCTGGTGCAACCTTCCTGTTGGCGTGAATGCTGATAGGCCTGCTGGGTGGACAGTAGCAGCATCAGGTTGACAATCAGAAGATGGGAAAGCTCTAAGCTTAGGCTTGAAAGAGATGCTAAAAACAACAAAATGGCCTTTTAAGCTCCCTAAGTAGTAAAAGAAAGAAAAAGCAGTGGTGGGCCCACTGCTAGGAAAATAACAGGGGACGGGGCAAAAGCAGAGCTCCTGGCATCTTTGCCCAAAGGAGGAGGCTCTTCCAGTGGACCAAAGCAGAACAACGGAGGGCATGGCAACTCAAGGACCCCCATAGCTGGCAAAACCAAGGACGCGGGAATGACTCTAGTCTAGGAAGCTCTCTTGATAGCTGCTGTTGGGTAAAAACAGAATCTTGAAAACTGTAAGAGGGCAATCCCAGCTCCAGTCAGAGTGGGTCACTTGAGATAACTCATGTCTTTGAAACGTTTTTCCCCATGTCTCCCACATCTGGACTGTGTTGCCTCATCTCAGTTAAACAGAACTCCTTCTCCCTCATTTTCTTCTCACAATCTCCCACTCCATGTACTGCAAATGGGAGCCTGGCTACCAAGAATGGGTTTACGTTTCCAAGACCAGGACAATTATATCTGAGAGTTTGGAAAGAACTTGTAGATGCTATCTTGGAGCCATTTTCTGTGGTATCTGAGAGATAATGGAAGAAGGACATCGTTTAAGGGGATTACAGAAGGCAAAGGTTGTTCTTCTCTTCAAAAAAGGAGAGAACAAAAAGGTGAGTCAAGCAACTATTCAGCTTGATCATAATACTGGGCGAAATTCTGTAACTGGTTTGTAAGCATTTAGAAAAGAATGATGTACTCGGCATGGATCTGTCAAGAATCCATCATGCCAAACCAACTTTTCAATAGAGCAATCAGTTTGGTTGTCCATGGAATGCAGTGGCATCATGGGCCTTCATTTCAGCAAAGCATTTGACAAAGTTTCTCAGGAGATCCTAGGAGAGAAGATCACAAAACATGGGCTGGGGCTACCCCTACATGGACACAGAGCGGGTTAAATAGTCGCACATAATACATAGATGACAGTAGAAGGAAGTGCCAGGTTCTGCAAGCTACTCTTCTAGGCCTGGTGCTGTTCAATGCACCATAGAATCAGAGTTGGAAGTGGCCCTAGTTGTTGTCTTATCTAATTCATTTCACATCTATTTATAAGGGATTAAAAATATGATTGTACATTTGTAAATACAAAGATGTGGGAACTGCAAATTTCAGAAAATCCTGGGAAGCTGGAACAATGTGCAGAAAACAAGTTGAATTTTAGAAGGGAGAAATGCAAAGGTCTGTACTTGGGTAGAAAAAGAATCAAAGGCATAAATTGCTTTATTGTAAACCACCCAGAGTCCCTTTTAGGAGATGGGTGGTGATAAATTTGATTAAGAGGGAGGGAGGGAGGATGACGGGACCATACTGGGCAGCGCTAAAATACAGAAAGGATCTGTGTGTCTCGCTGAGTCATGTGAGACTAGGCTGAAGCTGCCATAACCTAAAGATGAAGCAGGCACAAGCAGAGAGGACAAAAGCTAAACAAACCCCTCAGGGGAGGTAGACAAGAAGGAAGCAAGTCGTAAAATGTCACCTGAGTGACGAAGGAAATTGGGCCTGAGCAAATGGATCCCATTGAAGGAGATCAAAGGAAACCCCCACCCCAATCCCATCAACAAAGCAAGGACTTTGGGGGATAAAAGAGGTTTCAGAGCCCGCCCGTTCCTTGAGTCCTCTTTGGATCCGAACTTCACAGCTTCTGTCCCTCTGGCTAGTGCCTGGCAGCCTAGTGAGAAGGACATGGGTAAGTGTGGATGAGCGTGTGTGTGTGCATGCCTGTGAGAAAGAGCAAACATATTTTGCAACAAGTAAAGTTTTGCTGTTACTTTAAATTCACTGGGTCTCCATGTATTACAAAGAACCCGTTGTGCCTCAGCTTCAGTTGAAAGTTATTTGTGTGTCCCTAATTACTTCCCAGCTGTTGACCAGGGCTACCTGTGTCTTGTTTGCTCAAGCCGCACCTCTCTGGAAAGCCCACGTAGAAAGCCAGGAGGGCTGACAAGATCCACGTGCCTCAACAGGCTGTGAGTGTGTGAGTGAGTGACCATAAGCCAAACCTGGGAGCTTGTGTGTGTAACAATCACAAATGGGACATTAGCCAAAAGAGTGATTTGGCTGTCAAAAAAACAAACACAATCCTAGCCTGCATGAAGAGAAATGTAGTGTCAGGATCAAGATTAGCCATCCCTTCTCTACATTTGGTACTGGCCAGCCATATTTAGTCTACTGCATCTGGTTCTGGACACCACAGTTTGCGAAGGGACACTGAAAAACTGGGGAATGTCCAAAGGGGAACCACCAAGATGAAAAGGGGCCCAGATGGGAAAAAAACAAAGAACAAGACCTACAACACAGTGCCAGTCCCAACACATTTCCACAAAGGCAGCCTGAGGCTCCCTGCTGGGCTTTCTCAGTACATTCAACTGGCTTCCACAGTAGCCTCCCTTAACCTCTGGGGAACTTAAGGGGTGCTGTGAGCCCCCCATCTTTATGAGGTGATATAAGGGAAAGGAATGCTGTACTTTTTAAAATTATGGGCTACTTGCCTGGAAGGGGAGGGGGAGGAAGAGGAACAAAGCCATACTGAACTGGAGCAGGAGAGCCGATGTGTCTCTCCTTCATGTTCTGGCATCTCATGGCTCTTAAGTTTGGCCCACGGAGGAGCTGTAAGAGAAGGGCAGGGCAGGGCAGGGCAGGGCAGGGCAAGTGCCTGAGGGCAGTTTCCAGTGAAGCAGCCTCACCAAACAGACTGTTGCTCCAAGGAGTGGCACAACTGGTTTGCACAGACAAGCTGGGAGTGTGGAAGAGAGAGGGCATGACTACAGAAGCAAAGCTGAAATTGAAGTGGTTTGGACGGATGCTCTGGGAGGAAAGGTCTCTTCTATGCAAAACACACCTCTACTCCCTCTCGCCTAGCCCGGCACCTTGGAAGGGAGTGGCACCCTGATTCTCAGCTAGGAAGATGGAAGCTCCTTGGGAGTGAACCTTTGTGCCACACAACCCTTGGCTGATGTGAGAGTTAGAGGGTGCCCTTCCAGGTCCAAGAGACAGACACTGTTCTGGAGCTGCTTGGGGAAGAAAAATGGGGTTGCTTTCACACAAGTTGGGCCTGCCTGCCTGCCTGGAGTTTCCTTCCCTCCCACCCACAGACTAATTTGGAGTTTAAAGGCAGCAGTCACTCAACCCTTTTTCTGCACAATTTCAAATGCTTCTGCCCAGAAAAGATGAGTTGCTTAATTGACAGGTTTTACCATTTGTCAATCTGCAAAATATAAGAATTGCCTGAAATTGCATTAGGCTCGGTGGGTGCATCATTCTGGGGAAAAGAGGACATATTCTCAAGGAAGCAAGAAGACACTACAGAGATGGCTGCTTGCCTGGACTACTCAGCGGGGTTGAACTCTGGGGTGGTTAGAGATCTGCCCGGGTTCCAGACAGATCCCCCTGTCTTCTCACCCTGCCCAGCAGACACAAGACTCCAGCTGCTTTTATGGAATTGGCATGGGACAAGGAGAAGAGAAGAGCAACACTCTCCATGGTGATGGCTTCGGTTGCCTTCTCAAGATTGGAGGGTTGCATCCCAGCTCAAGGTGGCATATTGGGGTTGTGAGCTCTGGTCAGGAATTAAGGTAAAGTGGCATCAGAGAGGTCTTCACTCAGTCATGGGACTTGGCAGCCTCAGAAGAGCCTTTTACTCCCCTCCCCTCCCCCCCCACACACACTGCTCAGAATATGGGCTAGCCAATGCCTCCAAACCCAGCAGAAGATTTGGAAAGAAAATATGAGAATTATTGGTTTAGATCACCCCACATCCACTTGTTCCTGAAACTTTAATCCCCTGCGTTCAACACTGTTGATTTTGCCTCCTCACTGCCCAAGCAGAATAAAAGTTTATTCCAATCCAGCAAAACAGAGGAAGACTTTTAAGTTCCATAAGCACTAAGATTTAAAAAGAAAATAGCGCATTCAGGATAAAATTTTAGTCTTAGCATTCCAGGATTCTCCTACAACTTTCTGTCAGCATTGTGAGATCCCTCCTGCTTCCATAATGGATTTACACAAATATGTTTATTAATGTTTGTGATATCAGTATGCTCATGACCAAACCATCTGCAACCTTAGGATATATTAATGATTATGCACCTTTCATTACAAATGATCTTCATTCCTATGAACAAAAGGGGGCTGAAGTAAGACTACTGAGGCCACCTGAAGACCACAACATCCATGAGGCAGACAAACTTGGGATGAAGGTACAGCACTGAGCTACACAGTGGAATTGGCCAGCATGTAAGGAGGCTGTGATTCCAGCACAGCAGGAGTCTGGAGCAGCTAGTGGAGACCCTCAGTGTCCCCAAAGGCTACAGGAGCCACGTGCTAAGCTGTGTACACCATCAGCAATTGAGAGACTTCCCTCCCTCTGATGATCTCTTAGACTCACCCATCAGTGTACTCACTTCCTGGCTAGAAAGAAAAGGGGAGGCTGAACTTGGTCCATAGAAGAAGGGGAGAAATATGATTAATTTCCAGCAGGGGGGAAAGGGGACTCATGCCCTTGTCTGTAGCGCAGTCCTCTCCAGGTTCCCAAGGCCTCCAGGAACAAATAGGTAACTCACCCACCTTCACTGCTGGTTTGCTCTGGAATTCCCATGGAGGAGCCTGGAGCCCAGCACAGCCACCAGCTCTGCGTGGCCACTGCAACAGGCAGAGCCGATGTTGGCAATGGCAGAACATCGTGGGCAATCTCCTCCCATGGCATCCGGCTTCTGCAACATCTGGCTGCTGCTGCCGCTGCTGTTGCTAACAGAGGAGTCCTGGAAGGCAACGGCAGCAGCCAAGGGGTATGTGGGGCAAGGGCCAGAATCCAAGTCTGCCGTCTCTCTTTGTGACTGAAAAAGGAGCCACCAGCAGAAATGCGTGCATGTAGGACGCAAACAGGAAACCAGCAACTGCTTCTGGAATCAGCCCTGCTGGGGGCAAATAGCAAGAGGCAAGAGACTCCCCAGTTGCTTGAGGAGCACATCTGTACCAACCCATCCCACAGGGGCTTAACTGCCTTCAGCCGCCTGGTGTTCCTTCTTTTGCAATATAGGCCACAATTCTCCAAGGGTGGTGCAGAACATCCTTCCTGGTGAAAAGATGGATTCTCCCCAGAAGAGGTGGAACTACACTGATCTAGCACCACTCCGGTGGAGCGCGAGTGGAGGGGACATTGATGGCAGCCAGAAGCTTGTTGGTTTGTTTGTTTCCTTGTTTATCTCATATTTTTTAGAAAATAGCCAGTTTGTCTCCCTCCAGCCAAACATCCTCCATACTCCTGAAAGTCACCAAAGGCTTCCACATACAGAGTTCCACAAAAACATGAGAGTGGGGGAGTATCTGACCCAACTGTGTCTGATGAGAGCACAGAGTCCTCGATCCAATTAAGCCCAGCCTTTTATCAGCAGAACAGCAGGACCTGAGTAGGGCCTTATCTTGAGGAGCCATCCTGCAGCCTCAGCCCTGCCTGCTGCCCCGCTTCAATCAAGCCACCCAGAGGGTCGCTAATCCTCCCCTTTCCCTCTGCAGATCTAACTTTTTCTGATGAAAAACCAAGCAGGCACCATTTGGACATGACCTCTCACCCACAGCTGTTCTGTCATCAGATGACCACAGGGTTTCCAGGCCAGGCAGGGACTATGACCCAACACCCAGGGAAAAACAGCCCTGCCATTTCCCTCTGTGAAATCCACTTGCAGACTGAGCAAAGCTCCTTGGGTGTCTGTAACAACTGGTGAGGGTGGGGCCTGGCTATAGAGATCGAGGCGCCTAGCGATGACAATATGGGTGCACAAATGTCTCTTCCTCCCAGGATGGCCACAACCATTCTCAGAGTCTCTGGAAAGAGCACAAGGGAACCACTGTGTTTCATACACAACCACAACCGCTCTGTCATGTTCACTGTTCCAATGTGCACTGTAAATTGTAACGTTTCACATGCCATGTTGCTGTCCTTGTGCCAAGCTCTATGTACCTATGTTCATGTTAATGGAATGTGTTCGGGTTAGGTGCTCGGCTCAAGGACTTTTCCACCGCAACGTCAAGAGCCATTAGGAGCACCTGGGATGGTGAGCCTGGGAAGAGTCTACGGGGGGAGGGATCTCGTTTGTACCGAGGGGGTTTTAGTTTGCATTTGGCGTGCTTTTCTCATTCTCAGCTTTCTTTGTACTTGCATACTATTCTTAAATAAACCAGATCTTATTCAGCTTTTGCTTGCGAGTCTGAGAATATTTTAGGATAGGCAAACATTACACTAACTTTGCCTAAGCGGCATGGGTACTATTAGCAGTGATACCATCTCTCCCTGGCCACCTTCTACTAGTACTCCTCAGTCAAATTTCTGACTGGGGTCCTTGAGCAGAACCCACCTGTCGCATCTCCATAGAACTGGGGATGGGATGGGATGGGATGGGGAGGTAGCTTTGTTATTACAGACCCAACAGGCCTTGCTGTCTTGTTGTGTTGTGGGTCTCCTGGGCTGCCTGCTCACACTGGCCTCTCCCACAAAAGGACCTTCACAGATCCTACCTCCCAGTAATGCTGCCTTCATGGACAGGCATGGATGGCTGCTCTGCCCAGATCCCTCTTTGATGCACCCTGTTTTTTTGAAAGGCAGCAAGCACATTATTCACCATTCACATGACCTTGCATCAGTTCTGGAGGGTTTGTACAAGCACTCTCCAGGTTAATGTGCTGCATTATTTGCACAATCTTTAGCAAATAAAGATTGCAGTCTGTTTCCTTGAACAGTCCCTATTCCAAGTTTGGAGAAATCTGAACAGCTGTGATGTAGATGACAGACTATAATGTTGCTGGACAAAAATAATGGTTTAAACAACAAGAAACTGGAGTTTGGTTGGACATTGGGAAGAACTTCCTACCGGTAAAAGTTGTTCAACTGTGGAACAAGCTGCCTTTGGGAGATGGTGGAGTCTCCTCTGTTGAAGGTGTTTAAGCAGAGGCTACATGGCCATCTGTTGGGAGTCCTGCAGGAGTGAGTTTCTCTGATGGGCAGGGGGTTGGATACATGATCTCCAAGATCCCTTCCAGCCCTAACAACTGATTCTGAGTGGTGCTTAATCATAGCAGCCTCCCTTGTTCGCCTCATGTTCAACTGCCATCCCAGTGAAGGGATTTGCTCTTTTCTTAAACAGAATCAGCCCACAAAAGAGTTTTAATTTACACATTTCCTCCATGCTATTTATAATGTCTGTGGTGTGCACGCATGTGTTTGCCTGTGTTCCACTCCTTATGTCCTCAGACTGAGAGCTTGGCAGGTCTCACATTAAAATGCAGGGGCAGTGAAGCAGCAGTCCATCTTGAAGCCCATCCAAATCCCCCTTTTTTCAGCCATTCAGGCACGCACAAACTGCTAGAGTCCGGGAACCCCTCCCACTCCCGCCTCCCTCCCTTCCAGGCCACACGACAGGCAGGTTGTGTGATGGAAGTGGACCTCGGGAACTGGGGCCTGGGAGGAGCCACTGGCAGTGACTCAAGACTGCATGGTGCCTGAAACTGCCTTTACAGCTGCCACCAAAATGCTACAACACACCACAGACCGCTGAAATACCAGGAGCAGTCCAGTTGAAAAAAGGAGGCCTGAAGTTTAGGGTCAAAAAAAAAAAGGTTAGGGTCACTGCAAGGAACCTCTCATCCCTCTGCATGGCATACTATTTTCCACAGAAATATGGGACACAAATTTCTTGCATACATACAGACATGCATGCTTGCATACATACCTAGTAGCAAAAGTATACATTCTGCAATATCCACCCTTCCTCTCAGGGCACATCTCTTGCTGTCATAAATATGCAGCACAATGTCTGTTGCAGTCAGGATTGATTGATGGGCCTTTTTCAAACAAAGTATATTTCAGTAATATTAAACCTAAGATCTGTGGCAAAGCATGCCAAAATTATTATTGCCTTTTTCTATCTGGAAAATGTAGACCAGTATTTTCTATAATGTAGCTCCTGAGACTATTTCCTATATTTAATTCCAGTACTGAAATCCCTGTCTTACCAACAGATTTGCACATGGGAAAAACAATCTTCTAAAAGGAAAATCTTCTTCCATGCCTGAAAGTTTATTAAAAACTATGACATTTAAGTTTAATGCACAAATGTCATTTTTTAGATTATACCTTTGATTTGGTGGACATGAAATAGATTCCCCTCATATATATAACAATGGGCTCTCATTCACAGGAGAAAGGTCAAGAGGAGGAAATAGGCAAGGAGGTATGTATGTATGTATGTATGTATGTATCTGCTGAAAACTCTTGGTTTAAAGGTACAGCTGCCCAGCTGGATACCAAAGAGGGGTGTAATCGCATAAAGTCAGGGCGCTTCGTGCCTTGTGGAGGAATGACAGGAGAGAGGTGGACCCAAAGGCTATACTGCTAGAAGCCAAAAAGGAGCTTGTGGGCCTGTGTGCCTGTGTGTGTAGAAGAGTTGGGAGGAGAGGGAATCCTGAAGAAAAGGCCTCCAAAGGGCTACAGAAAGGCCTGGGTTTGGGCCTTGTGTAGTTGTCAGTAGTTGTTTCCAGGGCACGAACTGGTGCATTCTCTTGCTTAGGGGAGCAGCAGAACCAAGGCAAACCCTGTATGTATCGGATAGGCTAATTGGGAGCCAGTTGGATAATTGGGGGATGAAAGGTTACTCTCTCCAAATGAAAGGAGACCTTCTAATCACAACCAGGTGGCAAGATCCCTCAGGTCTCTCTGGAATGGAGCTGTGAGGCTGACCTTCTCCCATGGAAGAAAGGGGCCGCCCACTTCCTTTGTGGCATCTCTGGAACACAAACAACCGTGGGCAGGTTATAACTGTCCCCAGGGCTGCAACTGGGGGGGGGGGAGGCAACCAGGGCATGTGCCCCGGGCACCGTGCTGGGGGCGCACCAAAATGAGCACTGGGGGGGGTGCCAAAATGGGTGCTGAATTCATGTTTGCCCCTGGTGACACAGACCCTAGTTGTGGCCCTGTCTGTCCCATGGTGGCAAGTGCTCACACGAGTCCAGAGCTCAGCTTCATGTCCTGCAGCTTTTACTGAACTCCTAATGGACTCTAAGATAGCCAAAGTGCCCCAAAGGTCTCAGCCAGGAAAAGGAAGGGAGGGTACTGCAAGGTCCAAATGGGCAGATGGTCTCCATCAGCCACAGATGAGAAGAGAAGCCCATCCTTGTTGTTCCTGGGCTGCTTCCCTCTTCCTCCAATGGCTTTTGGTTTGTATCTTCTGGTTTGCTTTTACCCCAGACAATTGTAAACAACTTCAGAAGCCTCTGTTTAGTAATCATTTGTAAATATTTAACCAAGCAAACCCACCCTCCTTTAACTGCTAGATCCATCACAGACAAGTTTTTGCCCTCTTTGATTGGACAGCACTTCCAGGCTATTCCATTGCCTTCTCTGTTCCTATTCATATCCCTCACTTTTTTGCTGAACCCATATTCAAATCTGTTTACATCAGCCATGGCAACCTACATGGACTGCATATGATGCCCTTTCTGAAGCCTAAGGAGTCTCCAGATATGACCTTTCCAACCACAATAGGAAATGGAATGAAGTAAGCATTTTAAATTTCTCATAAATTCAAAACACCTATAAAGCATAACCGAATGTTAAAATGCCCCGCCAGTCCATCGTCCGATATAGAACCAGGCTGAAATGTCATCCTTGTGGAAATAACTATCAAGTTCACCTTTCATTCCCATCTATTCTTTCTACAGGGAACCCAAATTTGAACTGTCATTTGGACTCTTGATCTGAAAGAAGGTGAACAGCTATAGGCTTCTGAAGAAAGAAAGTGATTATTCTGGCCTTCCATTAGTCCAACCAGTTAGGTTGAACTCCAGCCTGGGATGGTGCAGGCAGTGTGGAAATTAACAGCTTTTCCCAGCTGAGACTAATAGATTAACTCTGATCCAATATGAAGAGGATGGGTCTTACTTCATGCTCTAGCAAATGTAATATATTGTATAAGTTTCAGTACTACTTGCAAAGACGTATCAAGCAGCCTTTTATGGCTTAGAACATCTGACCAAGCATCTTGGTCTTTATGTACCTGCCCAGTTATTAACATTGAGATATTCTTTTGAAGATGCCACCTTTGCTAATGTGGGGGACATGGGAGATGCTTTTCTCAATTCAAAGAACTGGCAATGAATGCTGATGTAATGCTGGCACTGAAAGATTTCTTCCCCCAGGTCTCTGGTTAATTTTGTATGCTGCATCTCTGTTATTAATGTTCTGCTTGTATTTATGGTTTCTGATGGAGTTTTTAAAGGTTAATAAAAGAACTCCAAGCAGCTAACAGAAATCTTGCAGAGTAGAAGCATGAACCAAAAGAGAACTTGCACATTAAGCTTAATTATGTTCAGAAATAAATCCAGTCTTCACATAGTAGTTAGATGAAGAAAAATAGAGATAGCTTACTTCTATTCAGTAGACCTGGATACAGGTAGATTCACAGTAGAAAGCACTTAGTCATCACTGGTTCTTTGTAGACACTTTCTATGTGGAATAGGAAGTCTGTGTGCAAGCAAGATGGTAGGGGGAGGAGCTGCACACAGCACCTCCTGCTTGCAGGTCTGCCAGAAGGTAATGGAGATTGTTAATCCCCAAGCCCAAGAAGGAGGAGGAAGTGGAAATCAGGTGACCCATGTGATACCCCATAAGCACAATAGACATGCATTTGCTAGAGAGACCCCCTTATGCTTATGAGACAATGTTGAGTTGACCCCTGATAATTCCAACAGTCTTTAAGATGTGGGAATATTTTAGAGGGGTTGTGTTGTAAAGTTATGGCTGGTCACACAGTCAGCCAGATGTTTAGACTGGATTTGGCATTTTTGTTAATAGGCAGATGTTGTTGCTTAATAATATTAAAGGTATCGTTGCAGGATGTAAGCTGTGCCAAGTAAAGCTGCCTTTTGCAATTGACTGGTGGTGATTTTGTCAATGCCAATGCTGTTCAAGTGCTGCTGCTGCTGCTTCATCACCATCACCATCACCATCACCATCACCATCGAGAATATCTGTAGCTCAGGGTTGAACTGTGGAGTCCTTGGTGCTCTCTGAGCTTGGTTATTTTCTTACAGATGTTTCTGAAGCCATTAGTGGACAGCTAGGACCACTGAATGGAACAGAGCTTAACACAGCGAAAGATATGCACAGAAAAAGAATATTACCTTAAATAGCATCAATGAGCATGGTTAGAGAAATATAGGTTATTGATCTTACACACTTAGCCCACCCAAGCATAAAGAATTACACACTTAGACAAAGTGGGTTCTAAAGTAAGTAAAAAGAAGTCTTACTCATTTATTTGGTCCAGTTACATCCATTCAGAATAAAAATGATGTTTCTTGTTCCTCTTCTGTCCCTAAACTTAATTTACCCTGAGCCTTCATTGCTGCTGAAGGCTGCGTGGACAAAGGGGCAAAATCCTAACTCTAGGCCCAAGCATGTAGCCCAGAGATGGAAAGAACACACAGCCGCATGGTTCCTTCCTTCCCAGATGGTGAAGGAGGAGGAAGAGGAAGTGAGGAATGTGGGAGGGGCAACAAACAACTTCCTCCAGAAGTACATGGAGAATTTGCATCCTAAAATGAAGTCACCCACATGCTAATGAGGCATGCTGATTTGCTGATACCTCCAACAGTTTCATCACCTGACTAGACAACATCTTCAGTGCTAGAAGGGAGTGGGCCTTGCTCTCTGTTTATGTACAGTAATTTGCCCTGCCAGTGTTGGTGGGGATGTTGTTCTCTCCTTGGTAGTTCCTTGATTAGGCTGTTGTTTACTGCTTGCTTGTTTGACTGAGTTGGTAGTTCCTTGATGTATACTGCTTGATTATTCATCTGGTGTTAATCCTGGTATTAATCTTTGCTTATCTGAGTGTTGATTGCTGGCAAGGAGGTGTTCTGGTCTTTTTGCTTCCTTCTTATCTTTTTTATTGTCTCTTTTGAATGTTATGTTAATGTTGTTTACCTCTATGTGCCTGTTGATGGTTGACTTGTCTACATGCCAAGCTTCCAGGAATTCCCTAGTGTTTTTGGATTTGGCTTGGTCTAGGATGCTCACAGTTTCTCAGTTGAAAGTATGGCTGTGTCTGTCCAGGGGTTGTGAGATTAAGGAGTTTTCATTGTGTCTTCTGACTGATAGTTGACTTCTATGTTGGAATTGTTTTACCAGTGTAAACCCAGCTATTTTATAAATAAATAAAATAAACAGTCGTCATTAGACCAAGAGAACCTAAATAATTTGGTCAATGTTAATTTAAAGACTGCCTCTTGGTCTAAGGGTCTTCTCAGCTGTGGGATTCTGTTCCAATGGAGGCCCTAACATTCACTTACCAAAGTGAATTTTATGAATGAAAACACTGTAACACCACATGGCTGTTCAGATATTGTACATTTTAGAAAGTAAGTGCAAACACCTAATGCAGGTATTTTTTTTTCTCAAGAAGGATGAATTCACTCCCCCTGGAGCTTAACCCAATGTATGTACCAAAATTTGCTCCTTGATCTTCTTTAATTCTGACTCTAACTCAAGAAAAGTAAAATGGGTTACAAATTATTCTGTTCAGAATTAGGACTTGGGAGAATCTAAGGCATTGGTATTTAATTGGTTACTCTAAATATAATTAATGGTACCATACTAAGCCATTCTCTAGACAAGAATTGCTAAAAAGCCAAGAAAACCATGTTCTATCAAGTTAATATTAGGGGGAAAAAATTCAAAATTGTCAACCAAAAATGCATTAAATTCTGATTAGCAACATGGATATGGGAATCAATGTATATCAAAATTAATTCAGTCCATTTTATAGCCTACATTAATAAGGCAGTATTCTGGGCCGTCTGGATTTTTTATTTATTTATTTATAAAATAATGATAAAGTGTGTCTGTGGAGATTTTATATATATCTGCATGTAGTATATATTATCATTTCAAGCTAAATCTTCCTGATGTATATTATTCGTGTAAATTTCTTTCTCACCCTTCTTTATTACATAACTTTCCCAGAGGCAAGGAACTCTTCTAAAAAATGTTAATTCCTCTAATACATGCTTTCTGAAATACAACTGCCCGCAGTATCATGTTTTTGCAAACAGTTTTCAGAAATGTATTGTCTATTTTGGACTTATCCTTGGCGAAATATTTATGTGCATTTTTGACAAGACGAACGTGCCGCATTCAGCACAGCCCTGAAGGCACTGGAGGGCAGAGCTCCCGGCCCCTCCACGCCCTCAGGGGACATCTCTGGCCTCCCTGCTTGGCAACCCAGGTGCATCTCAGACTGCACAGCTACCTGCATGCCACCTGCCCCAGGGGCCTCCCTCCCTCCTGCCCACAACCGGCGTGTTGTTTTCAACAATACCAGAAAAGCCGACAGCCTTCGTGGCAGCTCGGTCCACTTCACTGTGGAGCAGTCGGTACTCAGGGCCCGTCTCTGGCCTGGGATGGCCATGTCTGTCTCCAAGACCTGCATCCTCTGGCTTTGGGCAAAGTGTGGCCGTGACTTTGCTCCTTGCACGTGCGCAAGTGTGCATTCATGACTCCCAGTCCCCTCTCGGCCCCTTCACCTCCACCCCGCAGCTTTTGTGTGCCCAGAAGCCAGAGCGCCGCCCCGGCCCTCTCGCAGCTGCGTCCCCATCCTGGCGCTCTGGGCCAATGCTCAAGCCCTGGCTAGCACTGAAGGGGGGTGGGGGGCGGTAACCAGAGACCGGGGAGCCACAGCAACAGGGAAGTCCAGCCACCTCCTCTGAAAAGTAAAATCTCAATAGGTAAAGGTTTCCCTTGACACTAAGTCCAGTCGTGTCCAACTCTAGGGGGCGGTGCTCATCTCCGTTTCAAAGCTGAAGAGCCGGCGTTTGTCCGTAGACACTTCCGTGGTCATGTGGCCGGCATGACTACATGGAATGCCGTTACCTGCCCACTGAAGCGATACCTATTAATCTACTCACATTTGCATGTTTTCAAACTCAATATCCTGAGAATATTTAGAATTAGAGGGAGAGCAAGCCTACAAGCAAGCTGTTTCTTCTTCTTTCAAGTAGATGACTGCTCCCCTATATTCTTTGTTCATTTGGGTATGTTTTTTAAAAAAATATATTTTATTATATAAAAGCCAACATTAATTTTACACATGTCACCACATTAACTATATGATGTAACATTGACACTAAAGGAAAAAGAGAGGAAAAAATTGTTTCATAAAGAAAACAACTTCCAAAATTGTGGGAAGGGACCACCTCACCCCCATTACATGGACCTGGTCATGCAGCGGGCATGCTGCGGACCCCATCCAAGAGAGATTGTCGATTGGTGGGGCCCAGGAAGCAGGCCTTCTCTGCCATGGCCTCCGCCCTCTGGAACACTCTTCCCCTGGAGGTGAGGCAAGCCCCCTCTCTCCTGGCCTTCCGGAAAGCGGTGAAGACTTGGCTGTGCCATCTTGCCTGGGGTGGGAAGGGGGATAGTCAATCCTGGGGGTGACCAGCACCTTAAAGTGGTTCCCATGTATTTATGAACTGCCATCTTGGATGCTATTTTATATTTTATACTTATATGTAATATATCTTGTTTTTATTGTATTTTAATCTCTCTTAGCTTGATTGTAAACTGCCCAGAGTCCCTCTTTTGGGGAAGATGGGCAGTGACAAAATTTGAAAATAAATAAATTAATATGAAATTGCTCAAATGTCCTCTTCTTTACCCCTCTGTTGGTAGAAGATGAAATCAAATATTCCTCCAAATCAGGTATAGATTTCTCCTTTCACTCTTGTATAATAATGCTTTTGGCCAGGCCCCATGCCTGAAAAGTCCACAATTCCCAACATATTCAAAATGCTGGATACTAAATACTAGCCAAAATCAAGCCAAAAAAAAAAAAAAGCCACATACACCCTTGCTTTACAGACAGTCTAAAGTCACATTAAAAAACCAATGGATTTCAGTTCGAAATGTGGCAATGGTGGGATAAGCCATGGAAGCTCGGTGAGGGACACTAAGTTTGACCCATCTCTCACCCCACCTGCCTCACATGGCCACTGATGTGAGGAAAATTGGAGGAGGAAATCTGGATTCCACAGAGGAGAGGTACGATATGATTTCCTGAGCTGGACCTCCAGAACAAGTGGATTGAAACAACTTGCATTAAACATTCTCAGGGTTGTCCAATAGATAAAATAATCTCTTGCATGAGCCTCTTTCTAAGACTAAAAGAGATTCATTTCACATTATTCCAGACAGTCTTTCTATTTCTGCTCTGAAAAACAGGACATTTGATTTCCTAATTCTAACAGTGCAGAGCTAATATTTCATTGTATTCCTTTAACTTCTTATCAAAGTATGTTTCTGGCTTGTGTTGTTGTTTATTCATTTAGTCGCTTCCGACTCTTCGTGACTTCATGGACCAGCCCACGCCTGAGTTTCCTGTCGGTCGTCAACACCCCCAGCTCCCCCAGGGACGAATCCATCACCTCCAGAATATCATCTATCCATCTTGCCCTTGGTAGGCCCCCCAGCATCAGCATCTTCTCCAGGGTGTCCTGTCTTCTCATTGTGTGGCCAAAGTATTTCAGTTTTGCCTTGAATATCATTCCCTCAAGTGAGCAGTCTGGCTTTATTTCCTGGAGTATGGACCGGTTTGATCTTCTTGCAGTCCAAGGCACTCAGAATTTTCCTCCAACACCACAGTTCAAAAGCATCGATCTTCCTTCTCTCAGCCTTCCTTATGGTCCAGCTGTCGCAGCCATATGTTACTACGGGGAACACCATTGCTTTAACTATGTGGACCTTTGTTGTCAGTGTGAGGTCTCTGCTCTTAACTATTTTATCGAGATTTGTCATTGTTCTTCTCCCAAGGATTAAGCGTCTTCTGATTTCCTGACTGCAGTCAGCATCTGTTAATGTTTTCTACCACAGATTAAAGTTAGTATGGTAACTAATCATTTTGGCCGGGTGCAGAAGTTGAATTCAACTGTCCCCTTTTCGAATGTTAATTTTTGCACCTGGGGGAAGGAACTTGCTTGGACTTGTTTTAATTTCTTTTTCCTTTCTGTGTAGGCATGTAGCTGCTCTAAGACCCTGCAAGAATGTTGTTTTGCTTTCTGTAAATAAATTATTTTTATAGAAATGCTTGGTGTGTGACTTTTCTGATCTCTCCTGGGCCAAAGGCTTTCCCAGCAATGTGCCAACAGCATCTGCAGTAATCTTTGCACCTAAGAATACAAAGTTTTTCACTGCTTCTACATTTTCTCCCTCTATTTGCCAGTTATCAACCAAGCTGGTTGCCATAATCTTGGTTTTTTTGAGGTTTAGCTGCAAGCCAGCTTTTGCACTTTCTTCTTTCACCTTCATCATAAGGCTCCTCAGTTCCTCTTCGCTTTCAGCCATCAAAGTGGTATCATCTGCATATCTGAGATTGTTAATGTTTCTTCCAGCGATTTTAACTCCAGCCTTGGATTCCTCAAGCCTAGCATGTTGCATGATGTGTTCTGCGTACAAGTTGAATAGGTAGGGTTAGAGTATACAGCCCTGCCGTACTCCTTTCCCAATCTTAAACCAGTCCGTTGTTCCGTGGTCTGTTCTTACTGTTGCTACTTGGTCGTTATACAGATTCCTCAGGAGGCAGACAAGATGACTTGGTATCCCCATACCACTAAGAACTTGCCACAATTTGTTATGGTCCACACAGTCAAAGGCTTTAGAATAGTCAATAAAACAGAAATAGATGTTTTTCTGAAACTCCCTGGCTTTTTCCATTATCCAGCAGATATTGGCAATTTGGTCTCTAGTTCCTCTGCCTTTTCTAAACCCAGCTTGTACATCTGGCAATTCCCGCTCCTTGAATTGCTGAAGTCTACCTTGCAGGATCTTGAGCATTACCTTACTGGCATGTGAAATGAGTGCCACTGTTCGATAGTTTGAACATTCTTTAGTGTTTCCCTTTTTTGGTATGGGGATATAAGTTGATTTTTTCCAATCTGATGGCCATTCTTGTGTTTTCCAAATTTGCTGGCATATAGCATGCATTACCTTGACAGCATCATCTTGCAAGATATTGAACAGTTCAGCTGGGATGCCGTCGTCTCCTGCTGCCTTGTTATTAGCAATGCTTCTTAAGGCCCACTCAACCTCACTCTTCAGGATGTCTGGCTCTAGCTCACTGACCACACCATCAAAGCTATCCCCGATATTGTTATCCTTCCTATACAGGTCTTCCGTATATTCTTGCCACCTTTTCTTGATCTCTCCTTCTTCTGTTAGGTCCTTGCCATCTTTGTTTTTGATCATACCCATTTTTGCCTGGAATTTACCTACAACGTTTCTAATTTTCTGGAAGAGGTCTCTTGTCCTTCCTATTCTATTGTCTTCTTCCACTTCCATGCATTGTTTGTTTAAAAATAATTCCTTATCTCTTCTGGCTAACCTCTGGAATTTTGCGTTTAATTGGACATATCTCCCCCTATCACTGTTGCCTTTTGCTTTCCTTTTTTCTTGGGCTACTTCTAGAGTCTCAGTAGACAGCCATTTTGCCTTTTTGGTTTTCTGTTTCTTTGTGATATATTTTGTTGCCACCTCCTGAACAATGTTGCGAACTTCTGTCCGTAGTTCTTCCGAGACCCTATCTACTAAGTCCAGTCCCTTAAATCTATTCTTCACCTCCACTGCATATTCCTTAGGAATATTAGTGAGCTCATATCTAGCTGATCTGTGGGTCTTCCCTAATCTCTTTGGTCTGATCCTAAATTGCGCAATAAGAAGTTTGTGATCTGAACTACAGTCAGCTCCAAGTCTTCTTTTTACAGACTGTATTGTCATGAGTACTGATGGCGAGCAGGAGGGGGCCTCTATCCAGGGGGGAAACACATCTGTAGTACTGAGGAATTAAGCAGCCATTCAAAGAGACACAGATCAGACCCGCCTTAACTTGGGGTTTATCTATCTGGGTTTTTCCCACGCTTCTTCAGTTTGTTAGGATTCTGTTTTATGTAGCAGTAATAAAGACTAGAGACCTACTCCTCGTCTCAGCATGATTTCTGACTGTTAGGACATGTATAGATGTCTGCCACCTTTGGCTGCAAAGGATGTAGTCAATCTGGTTTTGGTGTTGTCCATCTGGGGAAGTCCATGTATAAAGCCATCTCTTAGGTTGTTGGAAGAGAGTGTTTGTTATGCAGAGTGAGTTGTCTTGGCAAAATTCTATCAGCCTATGTCCTGCTTCGTTTTGTTCTCCCAGGCCATACTTACCTGTAATTCCAGGTGTCATTTGACTGCCCACCTTAGCATTCCAGTCTCCTGTGATGAAGATAACATCTTGTCAGTCTCTGCCTGCTGCTCAAAAAGACACAGACGCTAATTCTGGAGAAATCAGGTTCTGGTTTTATTCAAGCATAGTATGCGTGCCTAGTGAAAAGCTGAGAGTGGAGGGAGCGCGCCGGTATGGGATTTAAATAGCCCACGCCAGTCAGCGCTCCCCCCTCCTTGGATTGAGTAAGCCCCGAGCCCCGAGTGTTCCATTGCCGGTGGGTGAGGTGTCATGGGGCCCCTGCTGGTGCCCCGGGCGATTTCTTAATCTTCTTCCTCTGGCCAGTGATGACTTTAAGCCGGGCGATAATCTCCTTGCTTCTTTTGACAGCTTTGTCAGTTTCACCCTTTGCAACATTGTATCTTTCTGTTGGCTTTTCCGGCTGGAGTCATTACCTTGTTGCCGGTAGCTATTACCTTTCTTTGTTAGTCAGTTGCATATCTTTTAATCCTTTGGCCCTGTTTCCTTGTATTGTTATGTGTGCCATTGTGCTGACACAATCAGCACAACGGTGCCCATGACATGCTGCCCCCCTTTCGGATGTTAACCTGTGGGTTTGTCGAGGTAAGCAATGTGGAATGCGCGGGTTAGGTCCGGTGCCTTGACGTGTCAGGCAGCAACCCATTCTGGGTGGGGAAAGTGTTTCCACTTCCCAAGGTAGTGCAGGGCACCCCGCTGCTTGCACGAATCAAGCACTTCTTTAACTTCGAAGTGTTGCTGACCATCTATCATCACCGGGGGGGGGGGCGTGCTGGGATGCCACTGGGAGGGACTTGCCGTCTTTAGAAGGCTACAATGAAATACCAGGTGATGTCTCTTTAGATTGTGTGGCAGGTCCAGGCGCACTGTGACTGGGTTAACTATTTGTGTTACCCGGAACAGCCCAATATACTTGGGACCCAGTTTCTTAGAGGGTTGGGGTGATTTTATGAATTTGGTAGAGAGATAGACCATATCTCCTACCTGGAATGTCAGTTGCTGGCACCGATGCTTGTCTGCCTGTTCTTTGTAGGCTGTCTGCACTTCTTTCAGCGCCTCTGTGATTACTGGCCAAGTGTCTGCTATCTTCTGTCCCCAGTCACATGAGGCCATTGGGGGGACGGGGGTTGTGGCAGCTCCAGGATGGGGACGAACTCGCGCCCTGACACCACCTCGAATGGAGTTTTCCCTGTGCTTGTGTGAATTGCATTATTGTAGGCAACTTCCGCAAATGGGAGTAGGTCGACCCAGTCGTCCTGGTGGTAATTGATGTAGGAGCAGAGGAATTGTTCCAATGTGGCATTGAGGATCTCCGTGGTGCCATCCGTCTGGGGATGCCAGGCTGTTGATAATGCTTGTTGGGTCCTGATTAGTTTTAAAAATGCGTGCCAAAACCTTGAGGTGAATTGTGTACCCCTGTCAGTCACCAAGCGCAAGGGACATCTGTGTAATCTGTACACGTGTACAAGGAAGAGTTTTGCCAGCTGTTGAGCAAATGGGATCGATGCGCAGGGGATGAAATGCGCCT
This sequence comes from Candoia aspera, assembly GCF_035149785.1. Classification (NCBI taxonomy): domain Eukaryota; kingdom Metazoa; phylum Chordata; class Lepidosauria; order Squamata; family Candoiidae; genus Candoia; species Candoia aspera. Next base: position 23,138,282 of record NC_086164.1, read on the forward strand.
GTTTAGAGAAATAGTCTTTTACCACCCAAATGGTTGTTTTCTTTTGGCTGGGTGGTAAGTCGACTATAAAATCCATGGAGATCTCCTCCCAAGGGCGGGAGGGCTCCACCATGGCTTGCAGCAGTCCCTGGGGTTTGCCCGTCGGTCGTTTAGCCATCATGCACACTGGGCAGGATGCTACGTATGCTTTAACGTCCTTTCTCAGTGAGGGCCACCAGAACTGCCTCCGAGTCAGGTGCAGGGTTTTTAGAAATCCAAAATGTCCAGCCTGCTTGCTGTCATGCGATCTGTTGAGGATTGCCTGTCGCTGTGAGTTGGGTACGTACAGTCTGCCCTCCCCCCATGCTAGGTCTTGATCCATCGTAACCTTGTTGGGGTTGGTGCGGAGCCAAGGGTCAGACTTCAAAGCCGCAATGAGGTCTGTCCGTATCCCCCCTGGTAGTTGCGGTCGCCGGCATCTGGGGGCGGGTTGGCTTGTGGTTGTTTGGGCCGTGGGGGTGGGCTGTCTTCATGTGCTGCTCCAGGTGGTCGCTGCCATCCCCAGCTGGGAGGCAGACAGTACCATCCCTACTACATCGGGGATGGGCTCCTCGTCTTGGGGCAGTCGGGAGAGCGCATCTGCCAGGAAGTTCTTCTTGCCTGGTATGAACTTCAGCTGGAAATTAAACCAGCTGAAGAACTGAGCCCATCTGACTTGTTTATGGCTGAGGCGTCTGGGCGTCTGGAGCGCTTTGAGGTTGCGGTGGTCTGTCCAGACCTCAAATGGGTGGGTGGTCCCTTCTAGCAGGTGGCGCCACATCTCTAGTGCCGTTTTTACCGCAAACGCCTCCTTCTCCCATACGTGCCAGCGCCTCTCCATCTCCGAGAATTTTTTTGACAGGTAAGTTAAGGTAAGTTTGACAGGTAATTTAAGGATTCCTGCAGGTAAGTTAAGGTAAGTTTGACAGGTAATTTTGACAGGTAAGTTTGACAGGTAATTTAAGGATTCCTGCAGGGTCTTTTTGTAGCAGGATGGCACCTAGGGAGAAGTCAGGCGCATCTGCCTGTACCACAAATGGCCATTCTGGGTCCGGGTGCAAGAGAATTGGCTCCGCTGTAAACAGTGCTTTCAGCCTGTCAAACGCTGCTTGGCATGTGGGAGTCCAATTAAGTACAGCCCCTGAGTTCTTTACTCTGTGCATCTCCCTGACTCCTTTGGTTTTAAGTAGATCTGTTAGGGGGAGGGCTATCTCCGCGAACCCCCTGGCAAAGGACCTATAGAAGTTCGCGAACCCGAGGAAGCTTTGAAGTTGGCGCCTGTTGCGTGGGCGTTCCCAACTCAAAACTGCCTGGACTTTCGCGGGGTCCATTTGTACACCTTTGTCGGAGATCCGGTACCCTAGGTAGTCCAAGCGTGATTTGTGGAACTTGCACTTGGACAGTTTGGCATAGAGCTTAGCCCTCCTTAATTTGTCTAGGACTTGCCTCACCAGCCGTTCGTGTTCCCCCTGTGTCCTCGTGTAGATGAGTACATCGTCGAGGTACACTAGCACCCCCATGAACAGGTGTTCACGCAGCACCTCGTTTATGAGTTGCATGAACACCCCTGGGGCTCCCGCTAATCCAAATGGCAGTACCTTGTATTGAAAGGAGTCCAGGGGACAGTTGAATGCTGTTTTCCACTTGTCCCCTGCCTTGATCCGGATTCTGTAGTATGCCTCACGGAGGTCGAGTTTTGAGAACACCCGGCCCTTTGACAGGTGGGCGAGCATGTCCTTTACCAGGGGCAGTGGGTATTTATTGGAGAGGGATGCAGCGTTTAATCCACGGTAATTGGTACATAGCCTTAAGGAGCCGTCCTTTTTTTCCCAGAAAAGGATGGGCGTTCTGACTGGCGAGTTCACTGGCTCTATGAAGCCCCTGGCAAGGTTTTTGTTGAGGAACTCCCGGAGGGTTACTAGCTCCTTCTGGGTCATGGGGTAGATCTTGGGTTTGGGTAAGGGGACGTCTGGGAGTAGCTCAATTGAGCAGTCCGTCTTACGGTGGAGGGGGTAGTTGGTCTGCCTCCTCCTCCCCGAAGACGTCCGCGAAATTGGCATATTGGTCCAGTAGTCCTTCTGGGATTGGGTCGTTGTCTTGGGTGACAGCCTCAGCCCTCCCCACTGTCGGAGTGGGTGTCTTGTCCGGCGCTGGCGCTTGGTATGTGCCATCTTTGAATTGGATGGTGCGTTTTCTCCAGTCGATGTGGGGGTTATTGCTTGCTAGCCACGGTATCCCCAGCACTATGATGGGTCTCCCTATTTGGGTCACCACAAAGGTTATTGGTTCTTTGTGGGTGCCCATTGTTAGGGTGACTGTCTCAGTCCGTTGGGTGGCTGGTTTCCCCCCTGCTGTTGAGCCGTCTAGTTGGTGGAATGCCAGCGGTTTGGGGAGGGGGAGGCAAGGCAGATTGAGCTTTGTGACAATGTTGGGATGAATCAGGTTTCTGGAGCACCCAGAGTCCACTAGCACCTCAGCCGTAGTGGCTCTGGGGCCATAGACGAGTCTGATTTTCCCCATCAGGATGGAGCTGTCATCGCTCTTCCTGTGTTTGTTGTGCCCCTTCTTCGCCACCTGCCCCATGGCGCAGCTTAGAGCAGGCGGGGAGCGTTTCCCACTGGCTGTTCCAGGGCGTCGCTGTCGTCCCCCGCGAGGTAGGCGTCCACATCCTCGTCTGGGGCAGCTAATGCTCCTGTCAGTCGCTGGGGGGGGCGGGGTTGGTTGGTTTGTGCGGTGTATTCGGTGCAGGTCTGGGTGCGCAGTCCAGTGCTCTGTTTGTGGAGCAGTCTGCTGCTCTGTGCCCCATTTTCCCACACTTAGCGCACAGTCTGCGGGTGAACCTCCGCTGCTGGCCCGTGTGCCAGGTTGGTCCTAGTTGCGTAGGTGGTCCTCTTGGGCTGGGCGGGGTTTTGTCATCTGCGGTTGTCATCAGGAATGTGCGGTGTGCGTGTTCTGCTTTGCCAGCCAGGCAAATCCATCCCTGTAGCGAGGCTGGGTCGTCCCGATAGAGTGCCCATTGGAGCACCTCTCGGTTGAGGCCCCTTTTGAACATGTCAATCAGGGTAGCCTCTGACCATTCGGTGATTTTCCCTGCGAGGACTTTGAATTCCAGGGTGTAGTCCGCTACCGTTCTTTTGCCCTGTTTCAATGCTTGCAGCGCGCACTTCGCCCTTTCCTTCGCCAATGGGTCCTCAAAGTATTGTCTCAGGTCAGCGAGGAAGGTATGGAAGTTGGTTAGGGCTGGGGACCTGGATTCGTACAGCTGGACGTACCAGTCCGCAGCCCTGTCTTGAAATTTGATGGCCACTGCCAAGTTTTTTCGGCTTCAGAACCAAAGTGGTGTCCGTGGCGGGCCATGTAGTCTCTTGCGTTGCTTACAAAGAAGGACAGCTTCATGGGGTTCCTGTCGAAGGTTACTGAAAAGTCCTTTGGGAACCTTGCGTGCTGCAGGTCACACACCCCCCCATGGGCCTTGCTGCATGGCCCGCACTGGCGTGGGTGTGCCCGCCCCTGTGATTGGCATTCGGGCTTGTCTTCTCCCGCTCGGGGGTTGGTTTGGGGTGAGTACCTGTGTTGCCTCCATTTTGTAGGGCCCATTGATCATCAGGGACTGTAGCATGGCTGCTAGGTCATGTAGCCGGGCTTGCGTGTCCATGTCAGCTGGCCGCGATGCCGTTGGGTATGGGCCGGTTGGCATTTCGAGGTAGGTGAGCTCCCAGTTGGGGTAGGGCAGTTTCGTCTGATATCCCGCCATGTTGGCCCCATCTAGGAGTGGTTGGTCCATGACCTCGTCCTCCACTGGGATTCCTGCAGCCAGACTGAAGCTCCAGGACCGGAACTGGGGTGCGGTGTGGGCTGGGAGGTTATCCGTGGCTCTTGTGGAGTGCGTTGGCTCCAGCCGTCATGGGGTCGCCTCTGCCGCTTGCTGGCCATCTCATCCGTCTTGGGTGCGGGTTGCTGGCTCCATCACTGTTCCCGGTCCTGGTTCTCGCTGTCTGGTTCCTCCCGCGGAGCTTTTCCATCCGGTGGGGCTTGGCGAGGTTGGCTTTTGTGACTCTCAGCTTTCTGTCAGGCTCTGCCTGCTGCTCAAAAAGACACAGACACTAATTCTGGAGAAATCAGGTTCTGGTTTTATTCAAGCATAGTATGCGTGCCTAGTGAAAAGCTGAGAGTGGAGGGAGCGCACCGGTATGGGATTTAAATAGCCCACACCAGTCAGCGCTCCCCCCTCCTTGGATTGAGTAAGCCCCAAGCCCCGAGTGTTCCATTGCCGGTGGGTGAGGGGTCGTGGGGCCCCTGCTGGTGCCCCGGGCGATTTCTTAATCTTCTTCCTCTGGCCAGTGATGACTTTAAGCTGGGCGATAATCTCCTTGCTTCTTTTGACAGCTTTGTCAGTTTCACCCTTTGCAACATTGTATCTTTCTGTCTGCTTTTCCGGCTGGAGTCATTACCTTGTTGCCAGTAGCTGTTACCTTTCTTTGTTAGTCAGTTGCATATCTTTTAATCCTTTGGCCCCGTTTCCTTGTATTGTTATGTGTGCCGTTGTGCTGACACAATCAGCACAACGGTGCCCATGACACATCTCTTTTAGGCGTGTTGTCCAGTAGGTGCTGCAGAGCCTCATAGAACTGCTCTACTTCAGCTTCTTCAGCATCTGTGGTTGGGGCGTATATTTGGATCACTGTGACGTTAGATGGCTTGCCCTGAATTCGAATTGAGATCATTCTGTCATTTTTTGGGTTGTATCCAAGCACTGCTTTAGCCACTGTACTATTAATTATGAAGGCTACTCCATTTCTTCTGTGGTCCTCTTGTCCACAGTAGTAGATCTGGTGGTCATTTGATGTGAAGTGGCCCATTCCAGTCCATTTCAGTTCACTGATGCCCAAAATGTCTATCTTTAATCTTGACATCTCACCAATAACATCTCATCACATCCAATTTGCCCTGGCTCATAGATCTTACATTCCAGGTTCCAATGGTGTGTTGATCCTTAGAACATTGGATTCGCCATTCACCACCAGCACCGTCGGCCGCTAGCCGTCCTTTCGGCTTTGAGCTAGCTGCGTCATCACATCTGGGGCTAGTTGAACTCATCCTCTGTTCCTCCCCAGTAGCATTTTGACCATCTTCTGACCTGGGGGTCTCATCTTCCGATGGTATACCAACATATCTCTGGTTGTACTGATCCATTTAGTTTTCATGGCAAGAATACTGGGGTGGGTTGCCCTTACCTTCCCCAGGGATCACATTTAGTCTGACCTCTCTGTCATGACCTTCCCATCTTGGGTGGCCCTTCACAGTTTAGCTCATAGCATCATTGAGGTACTCAAGCTCCAGCACCATGACAAGGTAACGATCCTTTGCTGGCTTAGGAGCTTCAATTAATTCCACCAGAATTTCTTCAGCAGTTTTTCATTCAAAATATCTTGATGGAAGTTGTTGTTGTTGTTCCTAATGTTTGTCCCACTTGGTTGCAGCATCTGCTTGTTTTATGCTGCATCACTTAGTTCATATAACAAATGTACAACACAACGGGGGGAGTGGGGGCAGCTAGCTTGCCACACAGCCTGACACTGATTAGAGTGGAGCAAGAGGATCACCCAAGATCACCCAGCCACTCCTAGGCCCTAGGCAGGGCTTGAAGCTGGAGCCCTCATCCTAGTCCAGCACCTTTACCACTGCACCATGCTGGCTCTTGAATACAAATAGGAAAACTCTTAAAATATAATCAACTTCAGGGTACATTCATTTTAATCACATCTATCTTACTCAAGGGAATTCTAGATGATTGATCGATGATAGGTTCACAGGTTTAACAGAATCTGCTCAAGTATTTCTAACCAGCCTCAGCTGGAAGGCCCCCAGTCCATGGGACACAATACACTGCAGAGTGTCTTTCAGTTGTACTGAGTAAGGGACAAGTCTGAATTTACCAGTTTACCAGTTTGGTTTACAGAGTAACCAAACAGAATACCAAAATAATATATTAACAACATGGTAGAGATGTACTGTACATTTCAGGTTTACCTATAAAATATATCATCTATATAAAAAATATTTGTATTCTGCTTTCCTTCTGCAACCACCTTAATACCAAAGTACCAAAGTACCAAAATGAGATTAAAAAGAAAGAAAATTGAGGGTACCCGTGACATGTCCCACAACATAAACTGATCAAAACAGTAAACATAATCATTGGCAATCACATGCAGTTTAGGGATTCAATAAAATCTAAACTATAAACTTTTCAAAAACCCAAATGGAACAAGCAGCTGCTTCTTAAACCTCCAAGACAATAAATGAAATGCACGGCAGAGTGTCTTTCAATTGTACTGAGAATGACCCCTGGATGCCATCTATCTTGAGCTGCAGCCATCGTATCAGTTCAAATCCTAATATCAGGAATGCCCCAGGCTGAGCTGGGCTCACAAAAGCCAGAGGGCCAAACTCTAGACTTACGTAATCTACTGCCCAAGGAAACAGGTAAAATCTTTGCATCCACCTGAATCAAAGAGCTTCATAATAGAATAGGAGGTCACTATCAGGAGTTTCATCAATTTAATTGTAGTCACAATTCTTTGAAAAGAAAATGCCAAGGTATGGTTAGTAACCATGATCATCTCCAGTACTGTAAAAAATTAGGTATTGGAATGATACAATTTGGCCTAAGACTTCCTTTGAAAGGTCGGCTCAGACCTTAGACCCAGAACCACATCAGCCTCCCCTTACCTGTCAGTGATAGAAGGTCAATATTTGTCTACTACTTCAGGAAGTGGGAGCCACCAGTGATCATTTAGGCAAACAACATTTTTGCATCTGTCCCTTAAGAAACATACATAGTGCTTAGCTGAACCAGAGCTTAGGCAGCACAATCACAGCCACGTCATGAGATGATAAACTATCTGGGCCATGGGCTCCTCAGTGGCCCTCTCCTGGCTCAGATGGCTGCAGTGTTACCTGGTCAGGAGGCAAGAGCCTCATTAATCAGTAAAATCCTGAGCAGGATAAAAATGTTGTTTGTCTCTCGTTCCTCTCCCTTTCAGTTTAACTGACCAGGCCTGAGCATCACAGCCAGAAAGAACAAAAATTTCCACCATCCCAGTTCAAACAGGTAGATTCATTAGCTGTAAAAATGCAGTCCCCACTCCTTTTATTTAATTGAAGGCAGCCAAATTTCATGTAATCTGCAATGAATGCCACTTCAGGAAGCAGGGAGGAAAATGGCTAGAAAGCTGAGCGTCAAGAAAGTCTTTACGGCTCTTTCCAGAAAAACAAGGCCGACTGAGCAGCTGTGTCCATGGGCTCTGTGGGCAGAGCTGGCAACGCGTGCTTTTTCAGGGGGCTTAAAAGGCTTTTGTCAGCCACCCAGAGCCTTTTCATGTGAAGGAAAAGCTCGGAAACACCCCATCTGTGCTCCAAAATGCCACCTTGCAGCCGGAGAATCACAGCGCTCGTGGCCATCTGGTATGAGACAACAGGAGATGGGGGATCCCACCACTTCCACGCCATGTTTGCAGCCCTAATGGGACAGTAAGTTGAGCCCCCCCCCCAACCTTTCTAAATCACCCAGTTTAGATATCTTTTCTTAAGTTCACATACCCCAAGAGAGGCTCTCTACATCAAGAAGAAATGGAATCTGGCTGAGCTGCCCTCCAACTGCAGCCCCATCCAGGGCTTGAGGAATGGCTTCGGTGCCATACTGAGGGTTTGGAATAAATATAAACCAATATTGTCCCCTAATGTACCTATGTGGTTGTCACCTCAAGAAGCTTTTTTTCAGAAGAGAGATGATAGATAAACCATGCTGGTTGAGATATGAATATTTGCTGAACTTTGAAAAAGGAATACCTAAACTTAAAACAAGGGAACAACTAGAATTGGAAGATTATATTTGTCACGGGTTTATTTATGCACAGTTGTCAAAATGGTTCAATCAGGATAAGAAAGTACATAATTCTGACATGAAAAAACACAACTTGAAATGGAACTTTGTACAAACAATGAGCATCTTATTAAGAAAATGTATAGAATGTTGCTGCAATTGAACTTAGAAGATGAATATGTTAAAGATTGTATGATTAAATGGGCTAAGAATTTTGGGTACAGTATTGTGATAGAATAATGGGATAATATGTGGAACAAAGGTCTGAAATTTACTTTGAACTATAATTTGAAAGAGAATTTTTATAAAATGATGTACCTTTGGTATTTAACTCTTGATAAGCTGTCTAAAATGTATAATGGGGTATCAAATGTCTGTTGGAAATACGGGGGAAGGAACTTTCTATCATTTATGGTGGACTTGTGGAAAAGCTAAGAAATTCTGAAACCAAATATGTAGTACTATTCAAAAGATTCTTAAAGTGGACTTACAATTGAAACCGGAGCTGTTTCTCTTGGGTTTGATGGAGCAACAGCTTGAGAAGCAACATGGAATTATGTTCTTATATATGATAACAGCAGCAAGACTCTTATATGCCCAAAGATGGAAGGATGCACAAATTCCCTCAATCGAGGACTGGATGATTAAGTTGATGGAATTGGTGCAAATGACTAAACTGACAGCATTGATAAGAGAAAACACTGTAGTTAGATTTGTTTCCATCTGGAACCCGCTCTTGGACTATTTGCTTGTAAGGCAAAAGAATGAAGTCTTGATTTTAGGTTTTGATGATTGAATGGTTTGATTTTAGAGATATAATGTTACTAAATGTTTAATTAATAGTAAGAGACTAACTTTTATGTACTTTTATACCTGTGCTGGAAAAGGTCAGAAGCCACTACAGTAGTCTGATATGTTTTTTTGTTTATTCCTGCACCGTCTTAGCTTTTCCTGTTTCTTTTTTAGACTTGTATTCTCTCAGTCTTATATTCTGCATTATGTGTCTTAATTATATCTTGAAAAATTAATAATAAATAAAAAAGGGAAAAAAAGAAAGTCTTTATGAAAGGATTGGCCATGGGGTGGAAGGGGCTGAGCAGGAGAGCAGCTGATTGTCTTGGGGGTGACAGCAGATGACTAAGGTGAGTGCAGGGCACCATCATCACCAAGCGACATCAGCCAGCCAGCCAGCCAACCTGGAGCTGCTCTCCTTATGCAGACAACAGACTGATTATTGTTGTCAGGGACTTCTCTAATCAAAACTCCAAAATTACACACAGGCTTTCTGATTAATATTGCATGATAATGAAATTGGGGCCCATGTGGCATAGCTCGGTAGATATTTACACTTCAAGTATTCCTTTGGTTGCTTACAGGAAGAATAATAAACACAGCATGTCCAACCCTCATTCCCTCATTGCTCCTCATTCCACCCCTGCTCCATATGTTCCAACTCTCCCTATCTGGCAAGAACTCTCTCTGTTTACTGGTACCCATTCCTGAAAAACAGACACACCCACCCTTTTTGGCAGGGGCAGAGGGCTTTTGGAGTATTGACATCTTCCAATGTTTGGCTTTTTCTTCAGGAGCACTGAACTTAAAACTCTGAATTTCACAGCACATGTAAAAAGCATCTGAGTGTCTGGTGGATTACAAACTGATCATGAGCCAAAAGTGGGAGTTAGCTGCCCAAAAGTCAGGTGCACCTTGATTATTGCTTCTGATCCTGGCACATCATTTTTGGAAAGACACCAACAAATTGGAGGGGACCCACCAAGCTGATGAAGTGCCCGGAAGGAAAAAGGCAGGAGAAATGGATGGAGGTGGGAATAGCTATGTTTGGCCTGGAAACAAGAAGGCTGTTGTGGAGGCATGGTAGCCGCCTTCAGATACCTGAGGGGGTGTCAGGTAGAAGGTGGGGCAGAATTGTACAGAAGACAAAATAATGGGTTTACTTGGGTTTAAATTGCTCATTGAATTGAATTGAATTGAATTTCAATTGAGTATCAGGAAGGATTTCCTAACAGCAAGAGCAGTCCAGCAATGCTACAGATTGTCTCTTCTTCACTGGAAGAGAAGCTCTTGGGGTGATACGCTGGGCATGCAGTTAAGACTAGCAATGCCTTGCAGCCCTTAATTCCATGATTCTAGAAACTGGAAAGAGGAGTGAGATGATGGGATTTAGAGCAAACCCTTCCCAAACCCCGCAGGAGAGTTACAGGAGGAGCACTTACTGAACATTGAAGACATTAAATTGATCTGCTTTCTCCTTTTAACTGAAGTTGTCTCTTCCCGTTATTGGTTCCATGTTAAAAATGTAATATTGACAACGGAAACATCTGCAAGAGCAATTTCCCAAGGTCTTTGAAGGAGCAAACTTTTCATTCCATAGCAAGGCTTTATTACTGCAGAACCGGACAGAGCAAAACATGACTATCTGGCCAGCACCCAGCGATTGTGAGAAGAGGAAAGGATGCCCTTTATAACCCAGATTCTGTTGGCTTTTTCAGCTGTGGGTCAGAAGAATATCCCAATGGGTCCATAGGTCAGACATGGTGACCTTGGTTTCCTATTATGTGGCCCACCAATGCAGGAGAAATACAGATTTAAACCCATTCCTTCTGAGACTGTTCTTTTTAGCACTTTGCTTCAAACAACTCTTGGGCTGCACCTCCATTCAGGGAGCAGGTGGGCCTTCTCCTTCCAGTCTGCCCAGGCAACCCATTCCATGAGGAGCTGGTTTCCTGGCCTTCGACTAGGTGGCTGGACCATGAGCAAAGGCTGGCCTGCAGAGCTGCAGGAGATGCTTTTCTGGCCTTTGGGACCTGGGGCATATTTAGAAGAACAATCCCTGGCAACAGTACAAGATGTAAGAGCCTTCCGTTCTCTAGGATGATCTGATGCACCTGAGACGATCGTTTTGCTTCTGTTTTTCTAAAGGACAGTTTAATGGCCTCTTAGATTTGTGGGCTTTAAAAAAAGTATTAAAGAGCAGCAATAAAAATATATCCCCTTGTAATTATAGCTTGGCATCTGTTCTACATCTGCAGTTTTTATGATATGGCCAGGATGCAGCAGGAAAACAGCTTCACTTTTTCTCTGCCTTCGTCCTTCCCTTGATGCTTGCCCTCTCTTTGAAATTAGGGTGGTAAATCCTTCAGAGGAGGGTTATGGTGGGTTGAGTTACCTTGTCTTACATTGCCCTCTGCCTCTTGGTGCATCAGAAAATGGTTTTTCTCCTCTTTATTCTCATTAAGAAAGAATGAAAACAACTATCTGTTCAGGATACAAAATTATACTGAGTCCACTTTCAGAAAATTTTACCAAAGGTTTGGGGTCAGGCATTTAATACATTTCTGCAAACAACTCTGACTGATTATGATTGATTGATTGATTGATTAGGTAGTTGGTTGGTTGATTGATTCTGTGCCATCAAGTAATTGTCAACTCTTAGTGATCACATACCTAGATAGATTTTTTCCATGACAATCTGTCCCTAACCTGGTCCTTCAGGTCTTCCAACAGTGCCCCCATCATCACTGTAACTGAGTCCCTCCACCTTGCTGCTGGTCATCCTCTTCTTCTCCTTCCTTCCACCCTTCCCAGCATCAGAGCCTTCTCCAGCAAGCTGGGTCTTCGCATAATGTGTATTAAGTAGGGTAATTTGAGCCTGGCTAGGAGCAGCTGAGGAAGGACTTCCTTCTTAGTCTGTTCCACAACAAAGAAAGAAAGACAGTTCAACACTGTTTCTGGGAATGTCTTGTGAGAGAGACAGGAAATTCAGTGATGGGGGCTTCAGCTCTCCTTAGTCCCAACAAATATGGCCACAGGCAGGGCTCTGTGGGAAATGAAGGCTGAAGCAGCACAAGGCAGCGAGTTCCATGGTCCCAGCCTACAAACTCTAGAAATGTACAGTTAAAAAAGAAAGGCACCATTAAATAATACAAACAGTTGACATCCAAAGATTGTTCTAGGCCCAAGTAAGAACAGGGACAGGTTTTCTCTGAGGATGATCAAAGCTATCATGGACACAAAGATCCCAATACGTGTGCTGTGTGACACACATAAATTTGTTTAGAATAGCTGGATCTTCTCTGCAGCATCTTACTGAAAGGATAAAATGAGGGACAAGTTAAAGAATTGCACATGTAATAAGAGAAACAGCTAACAACTATTAAACATGCACGAGCATGCATTTTGCCTCTCACTGGGGGCAAAATGCCAATTATGTTTTACTTGTAGGTTTACAATGCAGTGGAGCCTGAATGAAAATGGAAAGCTGAAATGGCTTGCTCAGTTGTTCATGAGGAGACAGAATTACCTCTTCCTAGTTTACAGAAAAAAGGTGAATAGCGGAAAAAGTCCTTGGACATATGAATGCATAGGAAATGCATTTCCTGTAAGAAGGAAGGAAGGAAGGAAGGAAGGAAGGAAGGAAGGAAGGAAGGAAGGAAGGAAGGAAGGAAGGAAGGAAGGAAGGAAGGAAGGCAGGCAGGCAGGCAGGCAGGCAGGCAGGCAGGCAGGCAGGCAGGCAGGCAGGCAGGCAGGCCTCTATTGTAGAAGTAAAACACATCTAGGCATGCTCATACCTGCATTACTCTGAGACCTGGAGGAGAAAACAATAAGCGACCAGAGTATGCCCCAAATCTAGTAAACAAAAGGTGGCAAATGAAGCCAGTTTAGTGGCCTGCTAGAACCTCTGAAATGGAGCAGAGCTTATAACACAGCAGAGAAGCTGCCACAGAAAAATATTATCTTAGATAGCTTTAATGAGCATGCCAGAGAAATACAGGTTATGGATCTTACACACAGCCCTCCCAAGCATAAAGAATCACATGCTTAGACAGATTAGGTTAAGATAAGTAAAATAATTTCTTACTGACGTTATTGTCATGAGTACAGATGGTGAGCAGGAGGGGGCCCCTATCCAGGGGGGAAAGTGCATGTGTAGTTTAGAGGCTTTGAACTGTCCTTCAAAGAAACTCAGAAGAGAACCGCCTTGAATTGTGGGGTTTATCTGTCTGGGTTTCCCATGCTCCTTCAGTTTGGTAGGATTTTTCTGTCTACTAGAGCAGCTAATAAACACTAGAGACTAATCCCTTGTCTCAGCGTGGTTTCTTGCTTAAGTCAGGATATTTATTATTGCTTCTATTACATCCATCTTGGTGGAAAAGATGAAGCTCCTTTGTTCTTCTTTCCTTTCTAAACACTTAGTTTGCCCTAAACCCTCAGCCCTACAGCTGCCAAGAGCTGCATGGGGCAGAATCCTTCATCAAGGCCCAAGCACATGGCCCTGATGAAGAGAGCAGCATCCATGCTGCCTGCTTGATCAGTGGAAGAAGAGGAAAGAGAGAGAGAGGAAGTGGAAGTGGCAACAAACAGCTTCCTCAGAGTTGTATTTTGGGCTACTTAATTTACATGTTAATGTGGCATGCTGGATTTGCCAAAACTTCCAACTCCCCTTCTCAAATCCTGCATGAATCATGCCTACACAAGATTTAACTCACTTCATAGGCCTTGATAGACACTCTTTGCAAGTGGCTTTGTCAAGATGTCAGCGATCATGTTCTCTGAGGGACAGTACTCCAAATTTATTAGTCCTGTCTCCTGTGCCTCTCTAATCATGTTGTAACGAACATCCATGTGCTTGGTCTGCCCTCCCACCTTCTTTGACAGAGTCTTATACAACTTTGGTTGTCCTCAAGGACTCTTATTGGAGCAGGAACACTAACCCCCAGATCCTCAAGTAGACACTTGAGCCATTGTACCTCTGCACATGTCTCAGCCACTGAGACATACTCCACCTCAGTAGTTGAGTGTGCCAATATAGTCTGTTTCCGACTAGTCCCGCTCACAGACCCTCCCCCAAACAAAAACACATTCCCACTAGTGGATTTGCAGTAAGTTGCATCTTCTGCCCAATCTGCATTCATGTACCCCACTAGTTCAGGAGAATCAGTTTCTGGCAGCTTAAGCTTCAGGTCTGCAGTCCCCTTCAGGTATCTTGCCACCCGCTTAATGCCTGTCCAGTCCCTTTGGGTGGGTGCGCTGGTCTTTCTGCAGACATATAAATGTATAGGAAATGTCTTTCTTATAAGAGGAAGGAAGGCAGGAAGGCAGGCTTCTGTTGTAAAGTAAGACACATCTAGGCATGCTCATACCTGCATTACTCTGAGACCTGGAGGAGAAAACAATCAGGGACCAGAGTATGCCCCAAATCTAGTAAACAAAAGGTGGCAAACCGCTCAAGAGTCAGAGAAGGCTTGATGCTGAGGATCCTTCCTGGGGAAATGGATGTACTAACGTGAGACTGGCCTTGGCTCCTCAATATCCCCATGATGTTGTAAGGCTTCTGTTGTGATCAAACTAAGCTGATTAGCTTAGAAATGCATTGATTTAACAGCTGCTTCAGAAGAAAGGAGATAGATTTGCTGTGGTTCCTTCCTGATGGGACACCTGTCTCTTGGGATGTCCCTTCTCTCCTGAAGTAACAATGCTGTGGCAACTTTGGGGGAGAGAGGGCACTTTCCCACAATCCATACAATGGCCATTTGAGTACCGTTCTTGTTTTTGTTCTAGTCCTGGCAAATATGGCAAAAGGGAAACAAGGAAGGGGACAGGGTATTGCCTAGCTGCCATTTTTAAATACTCCCTCCACCCTGATTGACCTTGTGGAGGAAAGGCTAGCTAGCATAAGAGAAGCAGGCAAGGAGATTTGCTTAGTTCCTTGCCAAGATGTAAAAAGCTATTTAAAGTTTGGGAAAGGGAAACTTGTGGCTACCTGGAAGGACGTCAGAAGAACTCTAGGTCCAGATATTTACAGAACTATATTTTCCAAGACAATCTGCCCATGCTGGGCATTCAACCCAGATGGAATGCTTCAGATGCCACTGTTGAGGAGGTTAGAGGTGGGGAGTTCCAGCTGATGTCTATGGGCAGTGAGATTTCTTGGTAGCAATCCTAAGCCTGGGGAACAGCCTCTCTTGGCCACAGTTGTTATGGACATTTTTGCTGATGTCTGGACTGAAATGTTGATGCTTTATGGATTTGTCTATAGATAAGGGATGGGATATGGGATGAAGAGATATTTGTTAGTAGGGGGTGGAAAGCCACTAAATTTGTTTATACATGTTGTGGTGAAAGATGGAAGTCACTTCTTTATATATTTCTTTTGTCTTTATTATATTCTCACTTTTCTTTTTTCTTGCACTTTTTATTCTTTCTTCCTATTCTCTTTTCTTTCTTTAAATTTAGTTTGTATTAGTTTTTACTATTACAATCAAAATTTTCAATAAAAAATATAAAAAGTTCTTCCTAATGTCTAATCTGTATTACATCCTTGGAGTCTTACCCCATTAGTTCTAGCCTTCCCCTCTGGAGCATGCAAGAATAAGTCCAAACACTCTACAATATGACAGCCTTTCAGATGTCCCCTCTCTACCTTGTCTTCTGCAAGCTAAACATATCTGGGTCCTTTCACCATTCCTCATAGGTCTTGGTTTCCAGTCCTTTCACCATCTTGGTAGCCCTTCTCTGGATTTGATCCAGTTTATCATTGTCTCATTTAAACTGGGGTGGGCAGAACTGAAGTAATACTCCTTGGGGCCCAGCCAAGGAGAGTAAAGAAGGATAATTACTTCCCACAATCTGCAGTCTACGCTCCTCTTGATGCTCCTCAAGATGTCATTGACCTTCTTTGCAGCTGCATTACACTGTTGGGACATGTTGAGCTTGGAATCCACTAGTACACGCAAGTCCTTTTCACATGTGCTGCTCTTGAGCCAGATTTCCCCCATTTTTCTTTCATTTTTCTTACCTAGATGCACAACTTTACATTTCTCCCTGCTAAATTTCATTCTCTTTGTTTCCACTCACTGTTCTAGACTAAGTCTTTTTCAATGTTTTCCATCTCCTCCCATTAGCCAGACTTCCATGTCCCAAACCACCAGATCACATCTCATGAGCTATAAACCAGATCTTATGTATGGTGTCGGCCCACAATAACCTTGGACAAGCCTCTGGTTGTCATGGCCACCATAAAATCCCAAGCTACCTTTTATCCCACCTGAAGGGCCAGCAAATCAGTCAACACTATCATCCTGTGTGGATAAACTCCGTACTGATAAAACACTGCTCCTCCTCCCTCACCTTGGGGTAAAGGCTGATCAATACCTGAAACCTAGGTGGGCATCTCTGAGTCAAGCATCCTTCCCTTTCCTTGCACACCCAATTTCAATAATACATGCCAAGTCCACCTTTTCATCCCCAGTTAAATGGTAGATGAATGGGCTTATTACAGGTAGACTTGGTATTTAATACAATTGGCTTCAAGGTCTCCAACAGTCTGTAAACCTGGCTCCAAGTTGAGATACAGGAGCCAGCATGAAGGATTGTCTATACATCTATTTTTATGGTGCTGATGTCATAGAAATTTTGTTTCTATTTAATTGGGGCTCTTATTTTAAAGGATGGTTTTATTGAATTTTAGAAAAATGTAAGTCATCTTTGAACAAGTACAGGATTTAGGCATGATATGGTTTTTTACTGATTTTTTTTTTTTTTTTGGTTTTATGGATAATTGCAGTTTTGCTTATTTTATTACTGGGTCTTCTATTTTACTATTGCAAGCAAGCATGAAACATATGCTTGGTGGTATGAATAAATAAAAGATTTTGAACAATTTAAACACATCCCAATAACCTTCCATGGATGGGAAAGGCCATGCTCCTGGGAGTCTGGCATTGCAGCAGCTTCAGGGCAACACTTCCAGGGAGGAGGAGGAGGAGGAGGAGGAGGAGGAGGAGGAGGAGGAGGAGGAGGAGGAGGAGGAGGAGGAGGAGGAGGAGGAGGAGGATTATTTTTCAAGGCCACTGTGCTGGACTCTGTTGGCCAGCAGGCACAAGAGCAGTTGTTCCTAAATGCCTTACTCAGCCCAAACAGGAAAGTTTTCTCTGTAACATCTCTCTAGTGTCCATGCAATAGTGAATGGTGCTTATTGGACTTCCGGTGGGAATATGGCAGACTGAGCAGCTGTGCCCATGAGCTCTGCAGGCGGAACTGGCATTGTGGCAGTTTTTTCGGGCTCAGGCTTGTTTCTCTTGTAGCCCAGAGGTTTTTTCCAGAGCAAGGATAAAGCTTGGAATTGACCATTTGTCCTCTGGATGGCAAGTTGCAGCTAGGAGATCGTGGACAGCATGCATGATCAACAGGTAAGACGACACCGGGAGGCTGGGATTTCACCATTTCTGAGCCATGCTGCAGCCCTTAAAAGGACAGTAAGTCCAGCCACCCCATTTCTAAAACACCCAATTTACTTTTTTTTTAAAAAATTGTAGCCTAAGAGAGGCTTTCTACAGTAAGAAGAAGTGCATTCGCTTGGTACTTATCATTATTTCTGGATTACTTTTAAAACTCTTTTTAAGTTTTGGCTTGTTTTACTATTCAAAGATTAATGAGGACTGAGAATAAATAATTGCCTTCCTGCTTTTTTTTTTTTTTGTACTGAATTTGAAGGATTGAATATTTTCCTACACATTGGATTTGCCTTTTTTAACTTTCAGTTTTCTGTTCACTTTCTCTGGGACCTGTCTGTTAGTACATCTCCTCTTTCCATTTCATCTGGATGTTTTGTATTAACTCATTAACTCCTATCCTCATTAGTCAAGTATCCAGGGGGTGCCATAATCCACTGCCTGAAACATGGAGGATTTCAAAGATTTTTCAGAGTTCCATTGTGTCATGTTCACTGTTTCAATGTACAGTATACATCGTAACATTTCACATGCCATGGCGTTTCTGTTTGGGAGGGAGCTGCTGTGAAACCTTGTACCAAGCTCTGTATCTGTGTTCATTACAATGGAATGTGTTTGGGTTATGTTCTCTGTTCAAGGACTTTTCCCGCAGACCATCAGAAGCCGTTAGGAGCACCTGGGATTGTGAACTTGGGAAGATTCTATGGGGGGAGGGATCTCATTTGCACCGAGAGTTTTTAGTTTGCGTTTGGTGCGCTTTTATCATTCTCAGCTTTCTCTGTGATTCTGCATACTATTCTTTAATAAATCAGATATCTTTGAATTCCTGCTCATGAGTCTGATAGTGTTTTAGAATAGGCAACCATTACATAAAGCTGAGAATCACCAAAGTTGTACCATTAGCTCCTACCAAGATTAGTTTCTTGTGAGGGAAAATAGTTAACGATGGCCGAGTCCAAGCTCATGACCGGGGGACTTGAGGAGATGGCTAGCTTGATGCCCGAGTCAACAGTCAAGAGCGGAGAACTGAGCCTCATCCCAGAACCTTCAGATTTCCAGGAGGAATCGAGTTCCAGTCCTGAGGTAGAGTAATCTGATGATGGGGGAGAACCAGAGCAGCCGGCACCCAGCGAATCACCCACAGAGTTGATCACCTGGGATGAAGTGGGAGAACCCCAGCCAGGGATGTCCCAGCCATCCTGGAAGTATTGTATCAACAGAGAGACAGCCTAACACACGAGGGAGGGAGGAATCTCAAACCCCTGAAAGGCTAAGAGTGATGGAGGCCAAAATAGAATCGATGGAGTACATGCTAAGAAATCTGTCTCTGTCATTGGGGGGGGGCACGGGGGGCAGGGGAGGTGCAGAGGAGATCTTCACGCAAACATCCCCCATCCTCCCATCCGGACCGCCGGCGGAGCGGGGCCAGAGACGGCTCCGGGATGAATCTCCACCCTGCAGGGCTCGACCACCAGTGTCCCCACCCTGAAGAGGGAGAGCTACTGTAACCTGGGGCCCAACCACTCAAGCAGCCGCTGATTCCACTCCAACAGGAGTGGGGGTGAGAGACTTTTCTGTCAAGTTTGATGGGGATCCAACCAAGTTATCTTTCTTTCTAACCAATGCTAAAAGCTACATGAGGCAGTTTGGAGCATACTTCCCTTCCAAAGAGGCTAAGATAACTGCCATTGCCACCAAGTTGAAGGGTCGAGCGGCTGACTGGTATGTTCAATTAACTGATGCTGACTCCCCTGCACTTGATTATTTTGATGAATTTATGTGGGCGTTAAAGCTGCATTTTGAGGATCCTCTGGCCAAGGCAAGAGCTAAGCAGGCGCTGAAGGATCTTACCCAGGGCCAACTGGATGTAGCTCATTATGCCCTGGAGTTTAAGGCTCTAGCTGGGAAAATCCCCGACTGGTCTCAGTCAACCTTAATAGAACGGTTTAAAGAGGGACTCAACCGGGACGTCCTATGGTGAGCGTTGTGTAGGGATGACCCAGAGTCATTGTACGAATGGATCTGTCTGGCAGGCAAGGCTGAGCATGCTCAGCAAACCTTCATGCAAACCAGAAGACCTGAAAAACCACCAGCCACCATGAGGGGACCCCAAAGTGCTGCAACTGCTGCCTGGCCAGGCTATAGAGCCTGGGAAGAGGAGAGAGATCTGCGCTATGTGAGGAGTCAGTGTCTCCGATGTGGAAAGGAAGGGCATTGAGCAGCTGATTGCCCAAAAGCCAAGGCTGGAGATCGAGCGGGCAAGGTGCCGGCCAAATCACCCCTCCCCCTCACGGCGGATGACAGCAGCCAAGGGCACAGCCAACACTGAGGAAGTATTCTACTCCTTGGGAGAGGCTGAAGACGACTCTAAGGAGCTGGTGGGAAACGCCAGCCACCTGCCATGAAGAGCGCCTGTGGGCAGGTGGAGGAGGATGGGCGCGAGGATGGTATGGTGAGTGCTGACTGTCCCACTTTAGCAGTAAAAGTGAAATTGGGCTCCTGCGCAAAAACTACAGAGGTATAGGCTCTGGGTGTTCCAGGTGTTTAATTCAACCTGATCTGGTGGCTGCTTTGGACCTGCCTAGCTTCCCCCTCCAGCAGCCTTTGATCTTCACACAGTTGGATGGTTCAACGGTGGGGGGGGGCAGCAACCCATTTCACTGGAACTGTCGTAATGCAAATGGGCAGCCACTGTGAGTCTTTAAAATTTGTAGTGGCACCTGTTGGCAATCCCTTGGTAATTCTGGGGATCCCCTGGTTGACCTATCGAAGCCCATATATAAACTAGGAACAGAGAAGTGTGACTTTTAAAGATGGGTTTTACCAAGCTCCTACAGCAGAGAGAGCTGCACATGTGGGGGTTGGAAGGGCTGCGTCCACCACACCGCACCCTAACTTGGCACAGTTAGAAGGCTTGCCTGATCGATACCAAGACTTTGCAGACGTTTTTGGGGAAATGGAAGCAGATCAGCTACCCCCCCCCCCATAGAAAACTGACTGTGCAATAGAGTTGGTTCCCAATGCTCAATTGCCCAAGCCAAAAATTTATCCAATGACTCAGAAGGAGCTTGAGGCATTACGGGACTTTATTGACAAAAATCTGTCAAGGGGGTTTATTGAACCTGCAAATTCCCCAGTTGGGGCCCCTGTGCTGTTCCGGGAAAAGAAAGATGGCACGCTTTGACTCTGTATGGACTATCAAGGGTTAAATTCCATCTCAATTCTCAACAAGTACACTTTTCCGCTCATGAAGGACATGTTAGCTCATTCGTCTAAGGGCAAGATTTTCTCCAAGCTCGATCTTCGTGAAGCCTATTTCCGCATCTGCATAAAAGCTGGAGATGAGTGGAAAACTGCTTTTAATTGCCCACTGGGTTCATTTCAGTACAAAGTCCTCCCTTTTGGGTTGGCAGGAGCACCCAGAGTCTTCATGCAATTGATTAATGAAGTATTACATCATCATTTGTTTAAAGGGGTCCTGGTTTATTTAGATGATGTTCTCATTTACACTGAAACCGAGGAGGAACACGAACGCCTCCTCAAACAGGTGTTACGCAAGCTTAGAAATGCCAAACTCTATGCCAAACTTTCCAAATGTGAATTCCACAAGACCCAACTTGACTATCTGGGCTATAGGGTGTCTGACAAGGGCATTGAAATGGACCCTGCAAAAATTCAGGCGATTTTAAGTTGGGAACATCCCCGCACCCAGAGGCAATTGCAAAGTTTCCTCGGGTTCAGTAATTACTATCGCCAATTTATTCAGGGGTTCGCTGAGATTGCCTTGCCCTCACTGATTTACTCTGTACCAAGGGCTTGGGCGAGACACGCAAAGTAAAAAACCCTGGGGCAGTGCTGAATTGGACGCCTGAATGCCAGACAGCATTTGAGAAATTAAAAACCCTTTTCACTGCTGAGTCTATTCTACAGCACCCCGATCCTGAATACCCCTTTGTGGTCCAAGTTGATGCTTCTGACTTCTCAGTTGGGGCTATATTGTTACAGAGAGAGTCTGAAAATCACTTAAAACCCTGCGCTTATCTGTCCAGAAAATTTTCTGAAACCGAACGCCGGTGACATGTTTGGGAAAAGGAGGCATTTGCTGTAAAAGCCACTTTGGAAGCCTGGCGTCACCTCCTTGAAGGTGCTAAATGCCCTTTCGAGGTTTGGACCAATCACAGGAATTTGGAAGCCCTCCACACCCCCTGGCTTAACAGTCCTAAAGTAATTCGCTGGGCTCAGTTTTTCAGTCGTTTCAACTTCCAGTTAAAATTTATCCCAGGAAAGAAAAACTTTCTGGCCGATGCTTTGTCGCGTTTACCTCAGGATTTTGACCAGCGGGCAGATGTAGTTGGGACTGTTCTCATTGAACCACAACTGGGTTTGGCTGCTGTCACTTGGAGCCAGACCCATGCGCAAGCAACCCCGCCCCCAACCCAGTCTGGGAAGCAGAAAGTGCAAGTTCGTTGTCAGTTACAGAAAGACTTTCTCCAGGTGCTGAAATCTGACACTTGGTTGCTAGCTAATAAAGACACTGTTTCTTTTGAAAATGCTCTGGCATGGGTGGAACACCACCTTTATGTACCCGAAACTTTAAGAGCTGAGATTTTACAGTGTTCCCATGATGGTAAACTTGCTTGGCACTTTGGTTTTGTCAAAACATTACATTTGGTTCATCATCAATTCTGGTGGCCTACCTTGAGATGTGATGTAAAAGACTATGTGGCTTCCTGTCCTGTTTGTGCAATGTCAAAATGTAAGGGGGGAAAACCACAGGGGCTTCTACAGCCCATGGCTAGCCTGTCCCATCCCTGGGACAAGATTTCTATGGATTTTATTGTGGATCTGGCCAGTGATTCAACAAGCTTTGGCTGATGCCCAGGCTGCTTACAAGTTTCAAGCTGATAAGCATCATTCTTTGCAACACGACTTCAGGATTGGGGATCAGGTGTATCTATCTACCAAATTTATCAAGTCACCACAACCCTCTAAAAAGCTTGATCCCAAGTTCATTGGTCCTTTACCTATTGTTGGTCTTATCAATCCAGTTACTGTTCAATTGGACCTGCCTCACAATATGAAACACTTGCACCCTGTTTTCCATTGCAGTTTGCTCAAGCCTGTCCACCACTCCTCCCGCTGGCATCCCCAACCTCCTCCTCCTGCTCCAATCATGATTGATGGCCAACAGCACTTTGAGGTCAAGGAGGTCGTTGATTCTCACAAGCTTCAGGGCACCCTCCAGTATCTGGTCCAATGGAAACACTTTCCTCATCCTGAATGGGTGTCTGCCCGCCATGTTAATGCTCCTGATTTAGTTTGCTGTTTCCACCTTGCTTACCCTTTGAAGCCTGCTGCTTAGTGTTTTCTTTCTTTTGGGGGGCCAGTATGTCATATTCACTGTTTCAATGTACAGTATACATCATAATGTTTCACATGCCATGGCACTGACGTGCGTTTCTGTTTGGGAGGGAGCTGCTGTGAGATCTTGTACCAAGCTCTGTATCTGTGTTCATTACAATGGAATGTGTTTAGGTCTGCTGTGAAACCTTGTACCAAGCTCTGTATCTGCGTTCATTACAATGGAATGTGTTTGGGTTATGTTCTCTGTTCAAGGACTTTTCCCGCAGACCATCAGAAGCCATTAGGAGCACCTGGGATTGTGAACTTGGGAAGATTCTATGGGGGGAGGGATCTCATTTGTACCAAGGGTTTTTAGTTTGCATTTGGTGCACTTTTAGCATTCTCAGCTTTCTCTGTGATCCTGCATGCTATTCTTTAATAAATCAGATAACTTTGAATTCCTGCTCATGAGTCTGATAGTGTTTTAGAATAGGCAACCGTTACACATTGTGAGTGAAAGCAGACCTTCAAAGAGATTTTATCAGAATGCTGTTAAGCTATTCAGCAGAATATTTGGGACATTGCAGAAGAGATTATTTCTGAAATGTGTCATCTGGCTGAAAATGCTATGGAAGAAGATAAAGATTTAGAAAAGGATGCTGATCTTTCTACTGACAATGAGGCTGAAGTAATGCCAGATGAAGATTAGAAGAGGTTAAAGTGAAAGTTTGAGTTGCAGATTAAAGCTGTTTTTCTAAGCAATCGTTATGACTTTCTGAGGTTATGGGAGAGAAGGGAATCTGCTTTGTGGGAGGTTTTTTTTTTGCTGAGAAGTCTGAATATTTAAGGGGGGCAATTGGGCTGTTTGATTTTTGCAAGAAAAATGCCTTGGGTCTAATTGGGAGATATGTAAATGATCAGGTTTATTTTGAAGCGGGGTAAAAACTTAAGAACGTGTAATTGAATTGATTATGAGGTTATTATGATCTTATTTCTTTCTAATGATTTGGATTAAGATTTAATGAACTTTTTAAAGATTTGTTTGATTTATA
This sequence comes from Candoia aspera, assembly GCF_035149785.1. NCBI lineage: Eukaryota > Metazoa > Chordata > Lepidosauria > Squamata > Candoiidae > Candoia > Candoia aspera. The sequence goes on from NC_086164.1 coordinate 23,161,831, forward strand.
AGAATTATAAAGTATCTATAATATATTAATTGTTTGGTTTTTAGGTTTAATGGGTTTAAGATTGTTGTAGTATTATTAACTATAAAAGCAGACAATTTATATGTTTTTATAATTTGATTTTTATTATAGTGGATAGAAATTGTCCTGACTAAGCAAGAACCATGCTGAGATGAGGAAGAAGTCTCTAGTGCTTTATTATTGCTATAGTAGACAGAAAATCCTACCAAACTGAAGAAGCATGGGAAAACCCAGACAGATAAACCCCCAAAAGTCAAGGTGGGTCTGTTCTGTGTCTCTTTGAATGACAGCTCAAAGTCTCTAAACTATGCATGCATTTTTGCCCCTGGATAGTGGCCCCCTCCTGCTCACCATCAGTACTCACGACAGAAATATATAGAATAGTGGTAGGAAGGAAATAATGAAATGAATGGGGAAGAGAAGTTGATTTAGAAATATGTGTATGTGTATGTGTGTGTGTATGTGTATGTGTGTGTGTATGTGTATGTGTGTGTGTATGTGTGTGTGTGTGTGTGTGTATATATATATATATATATATATATATATATATATATATATTCTTTTTATAAGGGGAAGGAGCAAGTGCATTAGTGATTTATATGTGTGCTAATGGAAGGATTTATAGAAATAATGTGGTCTTGGTTTGATATAGAGTGAGGGATTGATTATGGAAATTGCTGTATATTCTTGCTGTTGAAAGTCAGAAATCACTTTTGTATGTAATCTTTAAAAATTCTTTTTCTTTGTCTTTCACTTTTTTATTTTTTATTTTTTTATTTTTTTGCTTTTTTGTAGTTTTTATCTTTGTCTTAAACTTAATAAAACGCCTATTAAAAATAAAAAAAATGATGGTGCTTATCAAAAGCATCTATACTTTTTCAAATGTATTGGGGAATATAAGAATAATATAACAACCATAATAACATACCTCCAACAATCTATTTTACAAATCCACCACAAAAATATTTTTTTTTCTGATTATGTTATTGTTGATGATTTTGAAATGTATTCTCTGGGTGAGGGCTGGACCATAAGGATGGGGCTCTGTACTCTGGTACTTGTGCAGGATTTGGAATGCCAAGCCAGAACTCCTAAAATGCCCTGGTCAGTTCCACAAGACCCAGTAAAAGAATCCAAAATGGAACAGTCACAAGTTAAAGGAAAAAGAAAAGCCATCCAACTTTCACAATACTGCAAAATATGCCTTCCAGCTGGTTCTACCAGGATTTGTATATTCATGTTCTGGTTGATACATAAAATGTGATTTTAGTACAAACACTAGTATGTATTGTTAGTGAACATTATTCATTAAGTTAGGTTAGGATAACATCTGGCAAGTGTTGGCAAGAATGCAGGGCTGCATGGCTGGGTTGGGGTATTCCAGTGGCAAGCATCAGTCCAAATCCTGTGGAGCTGGAAATCAGAGGATCCAGAATAGAGTGGACATGTGGGGTGGCTCCAGATACCTGGAATGGAATGATTCCCAAAGAGAAAGCATGACATCAGGCTCTTAAAATAAAAAAGTAATTAACTCCCAACTGATACCTTGAAGACACAGCAAGAAAACCATAGAAAAGTGACCCTCCTGGTTGTGGCACAAAAGCTGGGAAAGCTTCAGGGAGTTCATCAGGGTAATGGCTCACCATCTGCTGTCAAGAGTGAGGCTGGCCTCTTCCAAACAAAGATCTGCAATCCAAGGCGAAAAGAATGCCTCTGTGGCTTCCCAGCTGGAGACCAGAAAGCAGACCAGCGGGCCAAGAGCTCCTTGGGAAAGCTGCCGTGACAACCCCGAAAGCACTTCTATCCTTCCTCCAAGCAGGCAGTGCAGGGTGATGGGGGCAAAAGGCCAGATGGCTTCTGCCTTTCTCTGCCTTCTGCCTCCCTGCCCAAGAAAATATGGAAGCTGAACTGCAGTTTCATCACCCTCCACAACCCAGTTTTGTGTTGGAATTATCAGGGGTCAACTCAGCATTGTCTCACAAGCATAGTAAGGGGGTTTCTCTAGTAGACGTATTTCTATTGTGCTTGTGGGATGTCACATGGGTCACCTGATTTCTACTTCCTCCTCCTTCTTGGGCTTGGGAATTAACAATCTCCATTACCCTTCTGGCCCACATGCAAGTAGGAGGTGCTGCAGGAATGCAGCCCTCCTCCTACCATCTTGCTTACATGCACACATTTTATTCCACAGAGAAAGTGTCTCCAAAGAACCAGTGATGATTAAGTGCTTTCTACTATGAACCTACCTGTATCCAGATCTACTGAATAAAAGTAAGCTATCTCTATTTTTCTTCATCTAACTACTATGTGAAGACTGAATTTATTTCTGAACATAATTAAGCTTAATGTACAAGTTTCTTTTTGGTTCACACTTCTACTCTGCAAGATTTCTGTTAGCTGCTTGGAGTTCTTTTATTAACCTTTAAAAACTCCATCATTTTGTATGTAGATTGATCTGTCTGTCACATTTGCTACTGAGATGAAGCAGAGACTTGAGGGGTCCTGCAGACCTACCTATGCCGACTCAGTGCTCTGGGCCTTTTCCAATTATTATGCAGCAGAACTAATAATATTAGGTTGGAAAATGTGCACCTGCCTGTCCCACCCAGATGGCTTTATGATAAAGTCTTCCCTGATGAAACACCTTTGTAGTTTTCTTGCAGCACCAAAGGAATAATTTGATGCTGCCAATGTAATGGAAGGTGGGAATGACCTTGGGAGATGGGACAGGCATTGTATAAGAGAAAGGCTAGTCCATAGAAGGGACCCTCCCTAGTTTTCCAGAGAGTAAAAGGAGAGGAGGGGAGAAATATTTTCAGTCTTGCAAGATTCTGCTAATGTAACCTTGCAATAAAGAGAGAGCTGGTACTCCTAGTGGTGCTTCTTGTCTGGACTATCTGGAAGGGCTAACAGCCACTTTTTTTCTTTTAGATTTTTATCCCACCTTTTTTTTCATATGCAAGTCAAGGTGGCAAACATACCTAATATTCATTCTTCCTCCTCTTTTCCCCACAACAACCACCCTGTGAGGTGGGTTGGGCCCAAAGACACCCAGCCAGCTTTCATGCCTCAAGTGGGGCTACAACTCACAAGGTCCCCTGGATTCTAGGCCAACAGCTTAGCCACTACACCAAACTGGTTCTCTTTCTGGGAGATATATTTTCAACTGGAGGTGGCAGTTGTGGTCAGGAGAGCCTTTGCCCAACTGCATGTTGTGCACTAGCTATGCCCATTCCTGGACCAACAGGCCCTTCTCACAGTCACCCATGCCCTAGTCACCTCCCATTTGGACTATTGTAATGTGCTCTATGTGGGGCTGCCCTTGAAAAGTATCCAGAAGCTTCAGTTGGTTCAAAATGCAGTGGCCTGCATAGTTTTGCACAAGCCTAGACTTGCCCATGTGTCACCTCTTTTGCGGGCGCCGCATTGTTGCTGATTTGCTTCTGGGTCCAATCCAAGGTGCTGGTTGTCACCTTTAAAGACCTACATGGCTTGGGGCCAGGTTATTTGCAGGACTGCCTTTCCCTAGTCACACCCACCTGGCCCACCAGAGCAGGGAGGCAGGGCATGTTGTGGGCCCTTCAGTTAGGGAGGTACATCTAGTGGGACCAAGGAAAAGGGCCTTCTCCATGGTGGGTCCCTCCCTGTGGAACATCATCCCCCCAAATATAAGATCGGCCCCCTCCTTGCTCCTGTTCTGGAAGGCCCTGAAGACGTGGTTCTGTCAACGGGCCTGGGGACCCCAGGCTGCTTTGGAGCCAGTCAAGTGGCTGGTATGAAGGGGTTTGCTGCCCCACCCCCAGGGGGGTGCTTTTGTGTTTTTATGGTTTTTAATTCTGTAAGCCTCCTGGAGTCATTGTGTATGAGTTGGGCATCCTTACAAATCTGTTTAATAAATAAATAAACTCCACAGTTTTGGAAAGGAAAATGGTGCTCTTGTGAGCCCACACTGGGCCTCTGATTACCCATGACAGCCCAAAACCTGATGGGAGGCCTGTTCGCTGATGCTTTTTGGTTCCTGGAGGGTCATTCAGAAGGGTGCAAAATATGAGCAACCCATGGATTGTGATGCCTTGGACATTCTCACTGAAGTCCAGCTGGAAAAAGTTTACCATTAAACAAATTTGTTTAATCTCTTAGTCTCTTTATTTACACTGTAGTAGGGTTTTTTTTTCTATATCTTTTTTTTTTCTATATATGCATCTCGGATTTATGTTAATGTAGTTACCTGATATTGTTTGTTAATCATAGTTCACTAAAAAGAATAAAAAACCCCAAGCAGTTCCAACAAGTTTGCTAATAAGTTTACTATTAAACAGTTCCAATTTCTTAAAGTCCAAACTTTACATATATTTTAGTGGGATAGGAACTGGCACTGAATGCTCAGGAAGGGAATCTTGGAGTCTGAGTAGAGAACAAACAGCATGGTTTCTACCAAAAAGAAACAAAAAGACCTCCAATTCCATGGTTGGAATGATTAAGAATTGAAAATAAAACAGTCAACATACAATATTAATGCCCTCAATTAAATCTATGAGGAGATTGCATGTGGAGTACCAGTAAAATTCTGGTCACCACATTTTCAGCATTCTGAAAAATAATGTTGTAGAGCTGGAAAAGGTGTACAGAAGAGCAACTAAAATGATGCAAGGCTAGACTGCAATATCTGGGGCATTTTAGCCCAGAGCAGAGATTGATAAGGCAAGACATAGGAGAAGTATAGAACATCACGCATGAGGTAGAAAATGTGATTAGAGAGAAGCTTCTTTTCTCGCAGTGTTAGAATTTGGGATGACCCATTAAAGCTAAAAAACTGGTTGATTTGGGCTTAATAAAAGGAAGGTCTCCTTGATAAAGTGCACAGTTAAGCTTTGGAATCTACTGCTTTCAGATGTGGTGAAATCCACTAAAAACTGCAAGTGACAAAAAGCTAAATTAGAACAAAAGAAGTCCAAATTGCTTCCTTCTGGGTCTGCGGTGGTTTGCCGTCACCAGAGTTAAAAATCTTTGTCCTCAAGTGAAAAAGCCTTAAAATCTCCACTCCCTTTTGAAGAAGTTGCTTTACTGAAGCATCTCTCCATCTTCATTATGTGCTTCAGCCACCAGATACTTGGAGACTCTCAAACAGCTATAGGGTTGGATTTTTCTGTCACCTTCATATCCTCCAGGAGCCAGATGTTAATTACAATTTTAGCTTTGAAAATGATGGCACTTTTTCAGAACCTGGCAAATCTGCCTCCAGTTAAAACCATCACCCTGAAATGGTGGGAGCTCTCAAGAACTCCACCAAATGTGAGGGGAGACCACCCATCTGGAGACCTTTCCTCCAGATCCTGAGGGGACAGTGAAGGGAGGGGGCAGCAAAGAACATTGTTCTTAATCAGTGTTGTTTCTTTTGTGGTTACATTTGGCTTCATGATGCAATTGTTGGCAGTCATGAGCTCTCAGCACTAAACAGACTTTGGTGAAGATGTTGCAAATCTCACAGGAATTTCCGAACCTCATTTCAAGATTCATTAAACTTTTAAAAACATATGGTTTCCTTTCAAAGTTATGTTTGCTACACAAATGGTACAGTTAGGAAGAGTTCTGAAGATGTTCAGTTATTTGCAAAAAAGCAAAAACATTACACACACACACACACACACACTCCTCCAGAAAATGCTTCAGAGAAGTTTTCTCTGGAGAAATCAGATTTTCCCTTATTCCTCACTAATTTTCCCCTTGCACAACTGTAAAGGAAAAAAAAAGAGGGAGAGAAATCTCCCATTCAAGGTCAGCAGATCTTCTCTGAGAATTTTTTTTTTACCAAGGACGAGGAGACTGGAAAAGAAGGGGCTCACAAAGGGGTGGCTGGGAGTGGTTGGCATTTCTACTTCCCTAATGCCAAAGGACACTGTGGCCTTGGGAGGATGGTGTTGGACTCACTCTTGGGAAAGCCAGGCCCAAGTTCCCCCTCAGCCACACTGGGACTGCTCTGCATGCTGCCTTGAGTTCCTGCTGGAACGGTGAGATATAACTAACAAATCAGAATTTTACTTGGAATAGAATTGGGAAATACATGGGACTGTTCCCCACTCTCCTTCCCTTGCCCCCACTGAAACTCCATGGAGGCAAACAGGGTGTGACTGTGTGAAGCTGGACTCTCTAGGCCCACCTCTAGGAGGAGGTGTGCAACTTGATGCATGGGAAACAGGATTGGTTCAGGTCTCTATATGAAGGTCTACTGCAGAATAACCCGGGTGAGCCGCAGGGCTGAGCACATAGAGGTAGACTGGAGGTTTCAAGCCCCTTTAGGACTGTGCGCTCTGCCCTCCCTCCTATTTTGGTAGCTACTGCTGCCACCACCTACCTTGCTTTGGCTGGCATGCTCCCCACAGCCCCTGTGTGTGAGATAGATGGGGATCCCACAGCACCTTTCTGGCAAGAAAAAAATGATTAAAAGGGAATAAATCCTATAGCATCATTGCTGTGCCTATAGCATTGAGGCATGTGACTAAAACAAATAGAATACAGGTAGTCCTCACTTAACAACCATTCAAAGTTACAACAGCACTGAACGAATGGTAGTTATGTCTGGTCCTTGAAGCTACAGCTGTTGCAGTGCCCCTGTAGTCACAGGATCAAAATTCAGGCACTTGGCAATGTGCCCGCATTTTTGACCGCAGCATGTGCTTTAACTTCCCCACCTGCTTATCTCCTCCCCATCTCAGCTCTTTTGGCGGCCCTGCATTCCACCACCCTGGCTGATCTCTGCTGTCTTTTTCCTCCTGCTGCTGAGGCAGCTGCTGGCCCTTCACGAGGCCTTCTCTAAATCTTTGCCTGACATTCTGGTCAATGTACTGGGTCATTGCCACCAATTATGGGTACACCTCTTTTGGCTTACCCTTCTTTCAGCAAACTCAGCACAAGAATCACCTTGGTGTGATCTGTAGGAAAGCCACCATAAATAACTCATACCAAATTATGAAAATCAGGAATTGATGCTGATCTCCTCCAGACTTCTCTGGTAAACTCCTATGAAAGGCTGGGCTGCAGTGGTGTCTGAGGCAACCCTTGTCCTGAAAGCTGTGTTAGTGGCATCTTGGTGTTTTGTGGGTTAGTTATTTGTAAATCCACCTCTTGTTGGTGTTGTTGGTGTTGCAACAAAGCTACAGCAAGAGGTTCCATGGACAGTGGTGTGCCCTGAGGGTCAAATGCCATCTCTACAAACAAGGGAAAGATTCTACCTCTCTTAAAAGAGAGTGGGAGACTTGCAGGACAGATGTCACCCCTCAGGGTTGTCCAGATCAGGAAATAGGTTCTGTAAGAAGACTAGAATGATACTTTATGGAGGTTAGCTCTGGTAACAGAACATGCAAGTCTGATTGTGTTTTCCCTTCACTGGCTCTTATACCCCAGGGAGTCAGGGAGGAGTCCGCCTGAATCTCTTCCTAATAATTTCCCATTTCCCAGGGCTCAAGTTTTTGTTTTAGTGATGGTTTCTGAACAGTTCATCCAAGGTCACCTTAATAGCTCCCCACATTCTCCCCACCCCCTCCTTCCCCAAAGCTTTGTTTCCTCCAGCTTCTTCCTTCAAGCACCTGAATCTGAGAACCATGGTTCACAATAAGGAAACAGTCCTTCTTCTGTTGATGCAATGTCATTCCTCTCTTTCAGCCTTCACTTCTTTCCAACTCTCTGCTGGGTGACTGCAAACATTCCTCCTCCTCCTCCCTCTCCCTCTCCCTCTCCCTCTCCTTCCCCTTCTCCTTCTCCATAATTTATATAGCTGCCCATCTCACACAAATGACTCTGGGCATCATATGAGATTAAAACAAACCACCTCACCAGGTCTTCAATGCCCCAAGAAAGGTTAACAGCAGCCCCTCATGGATTCCACACAGCTTCTTCCCAGGTCCTACTTTCTGTGACCCCGGCAGCTGCCACCACCCTTAGTGGACTCCAGATAACAAAGGCTTGGGGGAAGAAAACAAGGCTGCCCCCCTCCTTCCAATCTTCACTCTCCAGTCATCTTTGCCTGGAACTTCTGAGGTTTTTTGTCTGCTTTGCTGCTCTCACCTTGCCTACATCATGCACCCACATCTCCCTTCCACAGCTGAGCATTTCCTCTACTTCCTCATAGAATCAGAATTAAACAAACTTTACTGCAGTCAACGTATTTGATTAAACCTTAGAATGGCTGTGGCACTCTTCTGTGCCTTCAAAGTTGCGTCAGTATTTTGAGCCTTTAGTTTCCTGTTGCTTTGGAAAACAACCCCTAGATACTTATAATAAATAACCTGATTGATGGTATGGTTAATTTGTCCATTTGTGACTTGCCTGCTGTTGGAAACACTAAAACTTTTGTTTTTTCAGTTTTACAAAAGGATGTCACTCTCTTGGTTTGTCATTTGTATTTCCCTTTTAAACTTTAAAACCTCAGACAGTTTCTTTCGTAGTTCCAGTGAAATATCCTTTTCTAAGTCATTCTCTTGGCCTGTCAGTTGTAAATCCACTTTCAGTACCACCTCTATGTTGTCAGATAAAATTTGATAGATTCTACATCTATCATTTCTTCAATAACATCTTTTGGACATAGTCTATCTATAGAAGCAGACATCTTTACTGACAGTGTTGAAATTGTGGCTACTATTTTCTGATTCCATTCTTCAAAAGTCTCCTTCAGTATTTTTATTATTATAACATTTGGATAATTTTATAGGTTTGTAAATCTTTCCTCTACCTAAAATCTTTAATGCCCTCTCGTGTCCAGTTTATGAAATTATGAAGTTGCTTATCCTTGTTATATCTTGTAAAAAACCAAACCAGAATCTATTTCCCATGAGAGGCTGTTTATTCTTTATAATTAATTCCAAAATTTCATTGTAAAAGTTTCAATATTCCAATTTTATCGAGACCCTTAGTTTGTTTATAACTTTCTAAGATCAAAATCTTTCTTACTTTTTGCTGTTTATTTCAGATTCTTTAAATTCTTAAGCTTATGATTAAAATTTCTTTCATTCAAGACTGTAGGCAGACAGTCCTTTTCATGGCTTCCCAATGCTTGTGTGCCAATCCTGATCTGAGCATCATTCCACAAGTTTCAGTCACATCTTTCATATCAGATGGTTTTCCCAGGTTCTCCCTGTTTGTTTCCCATACTCCCAAGTGGCACCTCCTGCTGGCTGCTTGCTTGCTTATTTGCTTATTTGTTATGTTTATATCCTACCTTTCATTCAGGAGCTCATGCAATGCACATAGTGCTCCCTCTTTCTATTTTTCACCACAACAGCCCTGTGAGGTACACCGAGTCGGCTTCTGTGGCTGCAGGTCAACTGGAACTAGAACCTGGACCTCCCATCTCCCAGTCCTGCTTTATCCACTACACCAGATTGCCTTTGTTGTGGTTTTCTGAAAACTCTGAGTCCCCAGCCTGGCCATACATAGGGTTCTTCTTTCTTAGCCCGTCCTTGGCTCTAGGCTTCTGCCACCCTTACCCCTTGTCCTGGTTGAATGTCCTCGTGATGAGGCTGACAAGGCATCTGCCAAACGCTCCCTTCACACAGTAGCCCATCTCTTCCCAGGGTCCTCCCTAAAGACAGCACCAGCCATTACTGAAGGATCCAAACCTTTCCTAGGGACACTACCCACATGGCTAGTGTTATCACTGCTTGCAGAGTGGCTGTCCACTGAAAGGATGGCTGAAAAAACAGTTGTGCCCCAGTTCCTTTATCTTCCTGGCCAAGGCTTTGTAGTCCCCAGAGTTTCTTTTAAGATCCCAGATTATCCCCCAGGGAGTGTGATTTCTGAAGGAGACAAAAATTACCCAACTATACCTTAGACTATGACAAAGCCACTGATTTCCTTTGAACCAGTTCTTTGGATAGTCTTTTCTGCTGCTGCTGCTATTCGTGTCATAAAAAAGCTATCAAGGAATTCCCAAGAAACTCAGCACTGAGTTTGAAACCAACTGCTCTGTTCCTTGTTTAACAAAATGACCCATCACAGGAGGTTTGTGAAACCTTAGCTCTTACCGCACAATCCTATGATACTTCCTCATAATCATATCCTATTGAATCACCCCAAGGCAATCACAACTTAGGAGAGGGTGCCCGTGTCTTGGAAGTGTTTTTGTAGCACTTGGGTCCCCATTTATGTGCCCTCCACGTTTTAAGTATGGCACTAACCATGATTCTGAGGCAGGAGTGTGGGTGTGGCTGAAGTTGTCCAGTAATCTCTAGCAGTTTTCAGGAGCGTTGCTCTGAACATAGCCAGATGTGGATCCCTGTTTGTGATGTTGGGCAGATGGGATTGTTATTTGTGCAACAGCCTCCTGCTGCCCAAGAGCTTCCCACCCAAGCTCCTCCATTCTGTGGCCAGGTTGGCAGGGGAGTTTCCTAAACTGATGGTCCTGGAGGACTTCAAATTGCCTTCTCTAGGCCCAGAGTCAGAGGCAGCTTGGGAGTTCATGGCTGCCATGGCAACTGTGGAACTGATCCAGGTTACCGGGGGCCCGACTCACAGCAGGTAGGCACACATTGGATCAGGCTTTTGTCTCAAAGCAGCAGCAGCATGATCTAGTGTTGGAGGATGAGGTCATCAATCCCTTATCTTGGACTGATCACTCCCTGCTAGCTCTGAAGTTCCCTGCAGGAACTCCCCACTGCAGGGAGGAAGGGCCTATTCAGTCAGTCTACTCCAGGTGACTGATGGACCCAGTGAGGTTGCAGAGGAAACTTGGGGGTTTTCCTAAAGCTCTGCTGCAAAGTAAACCAAGACCTTAATCCCAGCCTGGAATGAGCAGGTGGCAATGGCCTGAGCAAAGCCTTGGTAACTGGGGATCTTGGAGAGCTCCCAAATACTCTAGGACATCAAACAACATAAGACACTGGAGAAAGATGAAGAGCCAATCCAACCAAGCACAAGGTAAGAACTTTTATTAGGACTTACCCTGTGGCAATAAGAACAGTGAAGTGGGCTAACTCCACCACTCTTTTTTATTTATTTACCTTATTAAACAAATTTATATAGCCACCCATCTATCAGAAGGAACTCAGCCAAGTGAACGAAATAAAAGCACAATAAAACAACCATTTTAAGTATGCTCTGTGGCCAGGTTGGCAGGGGAGTTCCCTAGACTTATGGTCCTGGAGGATCAACTTGCCTTCTCTAGGCCCAGAGTCAGATGCAGCTTGGGAGTTCATGGCCATCACAGACCCTGTTTCAGATGACCAGATCTCTTTTTGGTAAGGAGTGATTTGGGCAACCTTTGCTAGATCACCGTGAGGATTATTCTAGGCACCTGTCAGATCAAATCATTCAGACTGGTGCTGGATTCCAGTTGAGCAGATCCTATGAAAATAACTGAGGCATGGCCTTGCCTGGTTATCTGAAAAAAGTTTTAGCCAATTAATTCTGAGGAAGAGGACAGGTCTTTAGAGCTGTGAGTTCTGCCACCTACAGTATATTTTAGATCCATGTCTCTTCTGATTAGTCAAGGCCTCTTAGGAAGTGGCATGTGATTAAGTCCTAGAGGTGATGAATGCTTCTTTGCAGGAGGGGATGGTTCTACCTGCTTTGAAGGAGTGTCAGCCTTGTAAAGCAGTCCAGACAAGAAGCACACCCAAAAGTAGCAGCTCTAACTTTATTGTAAGGTTACATTAACAGAATCTTGCAAGTCTGAAAGTACATTTCTTCCCCGTCACCTTTACAACCCAAGAAACTAGGGAGGGTCCCTTCTGAGATGTTTGTCATGCCCCTATTCCTTCTGTGGGCTCAGCTGCCTCTTATCCAACAGTTGCCCTGGTTGTGGCTCTTCCCCATCTCCCAAGGTTTTTCTCACATACCATTACAGGGAGGTGGTGGTTTGTCCCCTCCTCAAGAAGCCATCCTTGGATCCAACAGTACTGGAAAATTTTCATCCAGTGTCCAAACTTCCTTTTATGGAGTGTTATTGAGGAGATGGCAGGCACAAGCTTCAAGGAGTCCTGGAGGAAGTATATTATATGGACCCTTTCCAGTGAGGTTTCAGGGTGAATTATAATACAGCATTGGTTGTATATAAAACAGCATTGGTTGTATTGGTCTTGGGATGGGGAGATGCATCTGCCCTCCTGGATCAATGGTACCCTTTTGGACCAGCTTAGGGAGATGGAAGTGGAGGCACTGTTTTGCAGTGGTTCTCCTTGTTCCTTCAAGGTCAGTTCCAATCGGTTTTGGGGGAGGGGGGAGATCCAGCCTTAGAACCCTCCTTTATATGTCTCAGAGCTTAACTCTCTTCCCACTCCTATTTAATATCTACATGAAACTGCTGTGCAAGGTCGTTCATTGGCATAGAGTGAAGTACTATCATCTTCACCACTCACTGTACAAGTGATGTTATAGAGGCTTTTACACAATATCTAGAGGTGATGAAGGTCTGATTGGGGAAGAACAGGTTGCAACTCAACCCTAGCAGAACCAAGTCACTCTGGGGTTTCCACCCCGTGGACCTGAAGATTTTTCATCTTTAACTCTTGATGGGGTAGCACTCCCCCAGATAGAGTTGATGTGCACTCTGGGGGTCCTCCTTGACTCATGGCTCTTGCTTTGAGGAGCAGGTGTCATTGATTGGCTGGGGGGTCCTTTACACAATCCATCCTGTACACCATTTGTGCCCATTGCTATATCAGGAGGCTCCACTCACTGTCATTCATGCCTTAGTCACCTCCCAATTGGATTAATGCAATGTACTCTAAATGGAACTGTCCTTGAAAAACAGTTATGAGTCATTCAGAAGCCACAACTGATCTAGAATGCAACGGTTTGCAGAGTACTGGTGCCCCAAGGTTTGCTTGTGTGACACTGCTGTTGAGTGAGCTACACTGGCTCCCAGTATGCTTCTGGATGCAATTCAAGGTGCTGGTTATTCCATTTAAAACTCTTCATGGCAGAGGACCCATCTCCAAGGGTTTCTGCCCATCACACCAGATCCAACAGGGTGGGCATGCTTCAAGGTCCCTTCTATGAAACACTGTCATCTAGTGAGACCCAGGAGACTTGCCTTCTCTGTTAGGGTACCTGCCCTGTGGCACAGCTTCCCCCTTGAGATTCAGAGGGCCCCATTACTCTTGGCTTTCTTGAAGACTGTGAAGACCTGGCTTTTCTCCCAGGCATTAAGGCCAGGATGTTAGTGAAGCCCAATAAGTGTGCTCTTATGATGAGAATTAGTTATGCGGTGCCTTGGTGGTTGTATTGCAATTGTTTTTAATTGTATTTTTTTGTTTCTCTGTAGGAGTTTTATCATCTTTTTTTTTCTTTTGTGTATTAGCTGGTATGTCTTTAGGATGGGCAGCCATATAAATGTTCTAAATAAAAAAATACGTTCTAAAAAAATGTATGTCCAGAATGTGTTGCTTGCAAATGCAGCTCTTCAGTACCACAAACTAGTCTCTGTTCTATTATATTTGAAACATGTTAAATGATTTGGAATTAAATTTGGCAGGTAAATCCCTTGGGAGAGATCAGATTGATTTCCTAAGTGAAATGAATTTGAAGGGGGAATTCCTCTTCCTTTTGCATATTAATTACTTTACAAGACAATGAAATCCTCAGTGGTTCCGAGAAAAGAGTTTGCCTTGGTGGTGGCAGGGGAAGAGAAACCAGAAACAAGGGAAGAGCATCTGTACAGGACAAAAGCTGGTTCTCTGTCCCTGTAACTTGGTTAGGTCAAGACAGACAACGACTCTCAACAGATTTATGGCACAGAAATTATCAGAGCAGTAAATGTCAAGTCATATGGGAATTATCTTCTGGTTGGTTGTGCATTTATTTTGGAAATTCCAAGTTAGTCGTTCAGAAATCCCAAGTTTGGGCAGCAATGTGACCAATATGAAAGCTACCTTATCCGGCTGGGGGCCTGGTCCTGTCAAGCCTCTTTTCTTCTGACCTTAGTTCGAGACCCAGAAAATCCAACTATGAGTCATTCATTCAAAGGCTTCATTACCCGCATACATAAAACATCATTTCACTTTTCCCATTCGCAATATTGATAGTAAGAATTAGGCAACTTATCGTTTTCTCTGTGTCTTCCCTAAAACACAATGGTTGGAACTCAGTGCAGTAGTCTTCGAGTAGTCTGACCAGATTCACCAAGACGGGGCTTTCGACTTCTCCTGTCTCAACACTATTCTTAGGCTGGGTGGTCTCAGCCTGCATGGCCTTGTTTGAAGCCGTGTGGGAGGATTGGCTCATGTTCAGCTTGTGATCCACTACGATCCCAGATCCCTACAGCACGTACTTCTAACTAGTGTAGCTTTCCTCACCCTGTCATCATACCTTTGATTTTTCCTACCAAAGTGTAAACCTTGGATTTCTGAACTGAGCCAAGCTACTATTTAAGAAAGACTAGATGCTTGGAGTTGCTTTTCTCCTCATCTCTGCTCACCCATCAATTTTCTGTAGGTTGTCAGCCCACATATATAGATGCTATAGCGCCAACATGCGCCATGACCTATGACTCTTTCCCAAGCACCATCTACCGGGCCATGTGGATGATACATGACATCACCAGTGTTCTTGCCATGCAGGAAAGATGCCATGCAAACCCATCACAACTCCAGCTGTCTGTTTCTTATTGAATTGTCCACCACCGCAAACCTCAGTCACACATCTGCTTCTGCTTTCAAATAATGGGACCCGTCTAGTTGTCTCTACCTTCTTCCTCAGAATAGCTCACTCCCTGTAGAGACCCTCCTCTAAGAGAGGAGGGAAATCTTCCTTGAGTCTCATCCCCAAGATCTCATTCACAGCCTTTATACCTCAGTTTCTCCAAATCTGCTCTCTCAGAAAAAATCTGTGCCATGGGTGCCCTCTCTGCAGCCAGCCTCAATAACGGTGGGTGCCAGGCCACCCTGGCTGGTTCTGGGTACAATGAGCTGGTAGGGGGCCATGATGTTGAATGGTTTCAGAAGGCTTGTCCTTGTGTGGAACATTTAGGCAGGTGTACAAATTAAGGAGGAAAGATGATCACTGGCCCCTTGAAAGGGAGACCCAGGTTTTCCCAGAAAAGGTCACAGGCTACTGCTTCAGGATACTGAAACCCACCCTGGTTGCTGACCCCAGAGTCAGAGAGAAGCATGGGAACTTTTCATGAAGACTGGGCAACAGTAGCAGCTTTATTTGATGCCTGTAACTGAGAAAGTTATAAGATGGTACAGCTTTGTGACCTAAAATATGCAGAATCAAATCAAAGTCAAATTATTCCCCATCACATCACATGAAAGTAAATAAATAACAAGAAACCTAGTTCCAGAACTTCTAACTGCTCAATAAACTTAACTAGATTTCATATACAGTATAAATTTAAAAAAGCAACAACCAACACAATCGTTTTCAATATTTTCAATCTCCACGCTCTTCCATAAAACATGAAAGACCAGCCAGCAATGTGCTTGGAGCCCTGAGATCTTCTCCTAGAGTAGGCCATGAAACCACACAGTTTTAGCCCATTTTTAAATGTTATTAATCAGTCTCTAACTGAAGGCCCAACGGTAGCCAATTCCACAAACACATTGGACTTAAAACGCCAATCCTAGTGAACTGAGCCAGTTGGAACTGCTGACCCACAGAGCAGGTGAATTGCCAGGCACAGAAAGAATGAATAAAGCTGGAAATGACCCAGGAGAAGTTTGGAATACCAGCTCTAAAATGTTTTTATTTAATAGATTTGTAAGGCAGCACAACTCACACTCAGTCTCATTCTGGGCAGCATGCAATAAGAAATAAACCAAAATAATCACAACCACAGAACATTGAAACATACACAAAATATAAACATGGAATACAAAGTACAGAATACACAATGGTGACCAAGCACCATCCTAGATTTGGAAACACGACTGGACTGAGTCAACAGAGAGATCACTTTTTTTAAAAATCCCTCTGGTGGGTTGTTTTGCTAAACCAGGAACAGAACCATTGACTTCGTAACAATGGAACAGAGGTGGTAAGTAGGACACCGGTGATCTCTCCTGGGACAGAAGAGGAGACAATTTGGTGGATGGGGATGATGCATCCAATAGGAAAACCTAAACAAATGAACAGGGAAAGCTGAGTGAAGTTTGCCAGGGTGCCCCACAGAAAGAAGGGAGGATGGTGAGTGGAGAAGCCATGGATTTGAGTGACCAGCTCCTCAGCTGCGAGAGGGAAGAGGCCCCTGTTCTCCCGAACAGTGGCTGGCTGCCCCAAGGGTGGCTGCCCAGGGCAAGGGATACGGCAGCTGCTTCCTGATCCATCACCCACCACCATAAGGACAGGGAGAATGGAGAGGAGTTTGCAAGGGAAGTTGGAGGCCAGAGTTTAAGAGGGGTGCACAGCACATGTTCCCTCTAAATCAAGAGTTTGTACCTCACCTGAGAAGCAGGAAGAAACATCAAGTCTTTACAATGCTGGTGTCCTAAGAAGCAAAGGTGAACAGAAGATGGGGGTCTGCAGTTCTAGCCTGCAATAATTTAGCATATTTGTCATCCTTCCTTCTGCCAACAACTTGGCACAGTTTACAGCAAATTTATCTTGAAAGTCCTTGGAAAAAAAAATCCAAAGTTCTATGTAATTAGTGCATGTCACCCAGGATGGGATGGCCGGCCCCCTCTCCCCGACTCTCATGAGGGGTCCCCAAACCCTGTAAGGCCCTGTTGCACCTTCCCCACTCCTCCTGGGGAGAGGCACCTCAATACGCTGTCACCAGCTTCTTTGCTCTAGGGGAATCCCCTCTGCCCGGCCATAGCATGGGAGGGAAGCCCCCACCCCTGACCTGGAGGGGGCATGTGTGCTAAAGCCAGAAGCTTTTTCCAGGGCCCGGTTCCTTAGGGATTCCAAACCTTGCATATTCCACAGCAAGGTCCGAGCCCTAGCAGGAAGAGGGAAGGAAGTCAATATATTTCCCTGCATTCATTCTCGGTTGCTTCTACTTTGTTGGTTTATTTGTAGCTCTGTAACTGCATTACTTGGAATCTGAGCCATACCCTGTTGTAGAGGAGGTTTTATTGTGCAGCAATTACTAGTTCTTAAATAGCACTTTCCTTGCTAAAAGACAACAGGCACAAGCTTGGTGAAAAGGCAAGGCTCAAAACCGGCACACGTAAGGCAGGCTGTACAACAGAAAGCAGGAAGTGCAAAGTGTTCAGTCACCACCTGTCTCTTCTATGATATCTCTAGTACAGTCTAGCTGGGCCACCTAGTAACCTTTTGAGTGGATGAGGCATTTCACCATAACTGTTGGTGCATATCCCAACAGTTCCAAGATGGTTGTTGATGGGGTTTTTAAAGGTTAATAAAAGAACTCCAAGCAGCTAACAGCAATCTTGTAGAGTAGAAGCATGAACCAAAAGAGAATTTGCACATTAAGCTTAATTAAGTTCAGAAACAAATTCAGTCTTCACACTGTAGTTAGATGAAGAAAAAATAGAGATAGCTTACTTTTATTCAGCAGATCTGGATACAGGTAGGTTCATAGTAGAAAGCACTTAATCATCACTGGTTCTTTGGAGACTTTCTATGTGGAATAGAAAGTGTGCATGCAAGCGAGATGGTAAAGGATGAGACCTGCATTTCTGCAGCACCTCCTGCTTGCAGGTGTGCCAAAAGGTAATGGAGATTGTTAATCCCCAAACCCAAGGAGAAGGAGGAAGTGGAAATCAGGTGACTCATGTGACATCCCACAAGCACAAGAGAAATGTGTTTACTAGAGCGACCCCCTTATGCTTATGAGACAATGCTGAGTTGACCTTTGATCATTCCAACAGTTATATGGAGCATGAACAGCAGAAGGTGCTCTACAAAGGCCTCAGCTCCCCTCACTGCTTTCTCAAGGACCCTGTGGCTGGCCCCATTAAGGCAAAGTCTTCTCTCTCCCCCAGGCCCCATTGCAGTCCTTTTGCTTCTCTTTGGAGATAATAGCAATGGCCCCAAATCTAGGTCTGAGCTGATTTGGGTCTGAGCTGATTTATTTATTGAGGTTTCTAAGCTGCCAAACCAGAAGACTCTGGGGGTGTGCAGGACTGCATCCACTCCACTGCTCCAGTCTCTCTCTTTCTGAACTTGCAGCACAGGAGGGTCTATGACATCACCCTCGGTCATCTCCAGTTCCTCCAGGAGGAGGCGGAGGAGGAGGAATTGGCCCACCCCTACCCCTGGAAATAATTGACTGAAAGGAAGAGGAAATTTTACCAGGGGCAAGTGCACAGCTCTTAGAAAAATAAAAATCAAATGCAGAGGGATAGGATAAGGTTTACCTAGCTTGCAAAAAAGTCCTTGGAATAAGCACTGAGTGCAAATGGCAGAGCAGCCTGTAATGTCATGCGGCTGCCAAAGAGGCAAATGGAGTTTAGGAATGCATCACAGAAGTCTAATTCTCAACTCAGAGTAAGGAATCATTATTCTGCTCTCATCAGACCCCAACGTGATCTGGCACAGTACTCAAAGAAACTAGAATGTGTGTAGAGAAGGGCAATGAGCAGCATGAGGGGACTAAAACCCAAGCCCAGGGAGAGAGACAGAAGGAGGTGGATCTCGAAGGCTGTGGCAGTCTTGAGACTGGAGGGGCCAGGGCTCTTGAGAACAGTAAAAGGAATAGGAATATGATAGCCCTCTTCAGATGGCTGGAAGATGTCAGGTAGAAGGGCAAGAGATGGAACAACAGGTCCAAGTGACAGAAGGGGCCCAATTCTGCTTGTCTGCAAGAAGCAACTTCCTAACAGTAAGGGCAGCTGGACCACAGAGCCAAGCACCCAGAGATGCGAAGGGCAGATGCGGAAGCCACAGGGGCAGGGATTCGGCCGAGTAGTCTCACTGGCCCCTTGCGGCTGGAGACTTCCTCAATCCAAGATCTAGACGGGCTCATCCTGTGGCCACTGAGAAGTGGGTGGATGTTGCTGATCCTGCCATTGCACCACATGAAGGGGGAGGGAGGGTGCCTCTGCAGTTGTTCAGGGCTCAGCCAGAAGTCTTTGGAAAAAGAAGGGAAGACCGTTGAACAGGAGGGACTGGCCCTTTTTTCCAGCTCTGCTCCCTTGCTTTGGGCCTTCCTGTAACAGCACGGTAAACAACTAAGCAACCCATCGCACTGCCAAGCCACATGGTCAGCCCTCCTGCTCTGAGTGTGATCCACTAGGACTGGTGCCTCCCCAGCCTCCGGCAGGCTTTTGCTCTATACCCCAGGCCTGAGCAGAGGGGACTGCACTGAGGACAGACACGTGCAAGGTGCTTCCGAGGGCATGACCAGCGCAGTGATTCTGGCTGACAACCCCGGCTGCACACATCACTCCCAGCCGCCAGCTCCCCTCCATGGAATAGACCTCACCACAAGGCAACTTTCAGATTTCCCCACTGAAATTGGGAGGGCCCCCTTTCAGTTGATAGAGACAAAATTGCCCAGAAGGCTCAGACTTCCCTCTGTGGCAAACTGGCTAGCATTGGGGGGCTGGCAATCCTTTTCCCCAGCATGCCAGCTTTCCATGTGCAGAGTGGAGGTCTCTTTGGCCCACCCAGACTCTGAACTGGGAAAGCCTGGAAGGGCTCCCGGGTTTGTGCAAGGGACATTTCCTGAGAGCCTCACAGCCAGTGAGGGCATGGCTGGAGCAAGGAAGCAGAGGCACCACAAGGACTTTGCAGCTCCAGGAAAACGCCGGGCTGGCGTTCATAAGTCAGCCCCAGCCAAGTAATGCTGAGGGATGGGAAAGGCATTATCTGAGGCCGTGCCATGGCATCACTGCTCTGGTGCCAGGAGAGAGAGAGGAGTGCCCAGCAGCTGGGCAAATGTCCCCACATGACAGCATCCCACAGTGCTGGGGGCTGTTCTGGCAGGTAGAGATGGGGGAGGGCACTTCACTCATGTCAGTCTTCCCAGGTAGACCAGACAGGAAACATGACCAGAATGCCCTCTCTTATCTGATTGTCCCCTAGACAGCATCCCCCCCGCACCCACCCACCTGTCTCCCAAGGTCATTCCCACATTCCATTACAACTCAGGACAGGATCCCTGGCATGTCTTATGGAGGAGAGGGCACTGCAGGACTATGGACAGCCAGGGGCGGAGGCAGTGCGACCACCCCTCCATCGCTGGGCTGGTGGCGCTCCATGTCCCATCTTCTTTGCTCTTCAGGTCAGGCAGGCCACAAGAGGGTCCCTTCATGCAGAATATACAAGGGTAGGTCTTCTGCCGTTTTAGGATCAGTGGGAGTTACTGAAAGAGTGGATGCAGAGCTGTGGCCTCTTTCTTCCTAAATGCAGGAAAATAAGAGGTTCTTAAGATCCACTGTGCATTTTAAAAACTAACATACATTTAAAGCTGATGCATGTAAAACTGTGGCAGACAGTTGGTCTCTTATTCTATCCCAGGGTAACTCTTTGAAGCAGGCTTTTATTGAAAACAGCCATCTTGGTTCCAGCGCTTCCCTCCCTGCCACTGCTATCTCGCTTCCATTGAACAGACACTCCTGGGAGAGGCACTCCAACCGGGGGCTCGGGGGCTCTGGAAAGCAAGCACAGCTCGCAAAAGGCCACAAAGCTGCTGATGATACATGCTCGGACCCTGCCTAGCCTTCATCAGCACACGTCAAGCAGGTTCAGAAGACCAGAGCTGCCCTAATCGTCAGGTGACCAACATGCCATTGGAAGATAACTTTCAATTTTCTTCTCATTGCGCAGTTGTTTGGAGCTGAATTCAACATTCCATTGCTCCATGGACTAGCTTTGTGATTTGTGCAAGTCACAGCATTTTCCCAATTGCATAAGAGGAACAAATGCAAACTCCCAGAGGGTTGTCGACAGGGAAGGGTCATCTGCCAGGTATCAGGTGCTGAACATTTTTTGAAGTTTCTTGAGGTTTCCAGTGAAGGGGCAGCTCTTGTGGGCCAGTTGAGGCTTGGAAAGGCAAAGGAGGTCAAAGATGCAGAAGGCCCAAGCTGGTGAGCTGTTTCATCTACAGACATGGGAGCAGGTGGGGCAGAGGAAGCACCAGGAAAGGCCTCCTTCTGCAGTGGAAGCTTCCCAAAGGGTCTGCCTTTCCTCAGCACTTTGTACCCCTGCCCTGGAGCCAGAAAATAGGCTCAGGCAAAGCGGAGCACCAATAACCTGCCTTCCTGGGTTACTCTATGCCTAGTGAGATTAGCATGGCAAAATAATTGGCAGATTAAATCTGCTATATACACAAAATAATCCACACTACAGCATCATGACAATAGCCTATGGTTTGGTTCATTTCCTTCAAATGTTTTTTGGTTGCTTTTTCCTCTGTTCAGAACATCTAATAGGAAGCCAGGATGAGACTCCAGCCCAATGGGAACTAGAGCAGCATCAGCATCAGGAGAAGCTCCCAATTCAGCAAACTGCTGGGGTGGAAGTGGAGGTGGAAGGGAGGTGCCCACCTCTCTCCTGTCCTGTCACTGGCAAGACCCCCCCTCCCTACACAGGGGGCTCTTTGGAGCAGCTGCTGCAAAGACATCAGCCAGGAAGTTTTTCTTGCCCGGAATGAACTTCAACTTAAAGTCAAAGCGACTGAAAAATTGAGCCCAGCGGATCTGCTTAGGGCTGAGCTTACGGGGCGTGCTGAGCGCTTCCAAATTTTTATGGTCAGTCCAAACCTCAAAAGGACATTTAGCCCCTTCTAAGAGGTGGCGTCATGCCTCCAAAGCAGACTTGACTGCAAAAGCTTCTTTTTCCCAAATATGCCATCGCCTTTCCGTCTCGGAAAATTTCCGGGACAGATACGCACAGGGCTTCAGGCGGCCACCAGCATCCGCTTGCAGCAAGAGCGCTCCAATTGAGAAATCGGAAGCTTCCACTTGAACCACAAAGGGTTTAGTTGGATCAGGGTGTTGCAGAATGGGTTCAGCAGTGAACAGGCTTTTGAGTTTGTCGAAAGCCAACTGGCATTCAGGTGTCCAATTGAGCAATGCCCCTGGGTTCTTCACCTTGCGTGTGTCCCCCAACCCCTTCGTACGTAACAAATCAGTGAGAGGCAATGCAATTTCTGCGAACCCCTGGATAAATTGGCGGTAATAGTTGGAAAATCCAAGAAAACTTTGGAGCTGCCTGCGGGTACGTGGGCGCTCCCACCCCAAAATAGCTTGAATTTTCGCAGGATCCATTTCAATGCCCTTGTCAAAGATCCTGTACCCCAGGTAGTCAAGCTGAGTCTGATGAAATTCACACTTAGAAAGTTTAGCATAAAGCTCAGCCTTTCTCAGTTTGCTAAGCACCTGTTTCACCAAGCGCTCATGTTCCTCCACCGTTTCAGTATAAATTAAAACATCATCCAAATAGACCAGTACACCCTCGAACAAATGTTCATGTAACACTTCATTGATCAATTGCATGAATACCCCTGGTGCCCCCGCCAACCCAAAAGGCAAAACCTTGTACTGAAAAGAACCCAGAGGACAATTGAAAGCAGTCTTCCATTCATCCCCCTCCCGTATGCGGATGCGGAAATAGGCTTCCCTCAAATCCAGCTTAGAGAAGATTTTCCCCTTAGCCAGATGTGCTAACATGTCTTTTATTATTGGCAGAGGATATTTGTTTAATATCGAGACTGCATTTAATCCATGGTAATCTGTACAAAGTCTCAATGTCCCATCCTTCTTCGCTCGAAACAAAACAGGGGCGCCCACTGGAGAATTTGCTGGTTCAATAAAACCCCTGGCCAAGTTTTTGTCCACAAACTCCCGCAACGCCGCCAGTTCCTTTTGCGTCATGGCATAGATTTTTGGTTTGGGCAGTTGCGCGTCAGGGACCAACTGTATCACACAGTCAGTTTTTGGATGAGGTGGAAGTTGGTCCGCTTCCTTCTCACCAAACACATCTGCAAAGCTTTGGTATTGCTCCGGCAAGCCCTCCAGTGAGGTGACAGTGAAATGCGGGGTTGCTGCCGCCATCCTCCCCACTGCAGCCTGCGGAGCGTCATCCTCCCCAGGGGCTTGATAGAAACCATCCCCAAAAGTCAAAGTCCTGTGCACCCAATGTATATATGGGTTTTGTTGGACCAACCAAGGAATCCCCAGAATGACTAAGGGACCCCCCACAGGTGCCACTACAAATGGCAGCCCCTCACAGTGGCTGCCCATTTGCAATGCCACCATGCCCGTGAAATGGGTAACTGGCTTCCCTCCCACTGTAGAACCATCCGGCTGGGTAAAAATCATAGGATGTTGTAGTGGAAAGCTGGGTAACTCCAAAGCAGCCACCACGTCAGGGTGCATCAAGCAATGCAAACACCCTGAATCGATCAATGCCCAAACTTCAACAGTTCTTGTGCGGGAGCCTAGCTTCACTTTCACTGTCAGTGTGGGATAGTTGCCACTCACCGAAATATGGTCGCGCCCCTCCTCCACCACCTGCCCAGAGGCGCTCTTTAAAGCAGGTGGCTGGTGTTTCCCGCCGGCTGGAGTAGATCGGGCTCCCCCTCATCCCCGAAGTAAGGAATCTCCTCCACTTCAGTTTCAGCCATGGCTGCCTTCATTTTCCTGGGTAAAGAGGGAGATTTCCCCGACAACTTTCCTGGACGACCATCGGTCTTTCCGTTTGGGCACGCCGTCGCTCGGTGACCTTCCTTCCCACATCGGAGGCATTGTCCTTTTGCATAGCAGCGCTCTCTCTCCTCTTCCCAGGCATGTTGACCGAACTTTCCAGTGGGTGCAGCAGTGCGGGAACCCTTGCTGAGTCCAGCAGATCTCATCCCCTTCCGGTGAGCGAAGGTCTCATGGGCATGTTCAGCCTTCCCTGCCAGCTGTATCCATTCATACAGGATATCTGGGTCATCCCTGCCAAGCGACCACCTCAGGACCTCCGTATTCAGACCGTCCTTAAAAAGTTCTATTAATGTGGATTGGGACCAATCCTCAACCTTCCCAGCCAGAGCCTTAAATTCCAGAGCATAGTCTGCCACCGATCGTGGCCCTTGGCACAGCTCCCTCAATGCCTGTTTTGCTTTCTTTAGCTAACGGGTCTTCAAAGTGTAGTTTCAACACCCACAGGAATTCCTCGAACTCCTCCAGCTCAGGGGCATCTGATTGACATAACTGCACATACCGGCAGCCTGGCCCTTGAGCTTAGTGGCAATGGCATTAATCTTGGCTCTTTCTGAGCAGAAACACTGTTCCCATTCATCCATATAACTCCTTGCATTGGTAAGGAAGAACGATAGCTTAGTTGGATCTCCATCAAATTTAACGGTAAAGTCCTTAACCCCCACTCCAGGCAGTCCCTTCGCCACATCTGGGCGGTTGGGCTTCCTCTTAGACCCCCAGGGAGCTCCACTCTTGAGGAGGGGACCTTGAAATTCTCACCCTCGGTGCTCTTACTTCCTCTCTGTGCCGGGTCCTACTCCTTTCCTCCGGGGAAGGTGGGGGCAAAGAAGGAGTCGAATACCTATTACTGGACTCCTCTCTCCTCCTCTCCTGGGGACCCCAGTCCATGGACATTTTCCGGAACATAAATTCTAGTGACTTCAATTTGGCCTCCACCAGTTTTATACGATCAGGGGTTTGGGAATCCTCCTTTCCCTCCTGCCTCACCACGGTTGTGGGCATCGGGTATCGCTGCTTCCAAGACATTTTGGACGTCCCTGGTAGGGATCCCTGTGTTTCATCCCAGGTGATCAGCTCGCCTGGTGACTCACCAGTCGGTTCAGGGGCTCTTTTACCTCCAACCTCCGCTTCTCCTAGGCTGGAGCTCGACCTCTCTCGAACTTCTGCTGACTCTTGCGGAGGGACCCTCTCCATTCTTATCACTGTGGAGTCAGGTTTCCCCTCGCTCGATTCCTCGCTTTCCATGGTTTGGGGATTTGGTTTGCTCATCGCTAGCACTTCTCCCTCACAAAATAAATCTGGAAAGGGGCTAACGGAATTTTTTTTGGATTCTCAGCTTTATGTAGTGATTGCCTACTCTAAAAGACTCAGACTCACAAGCAGGAACTTAATGATATCTGATTTATTAAAGAATAGTATGCAAATACAGAGAAAGCTGAGAATGAGTAAAAGCGCGCCAAATGCAAACTAAAAACCCTCGGCTCAAACGTAATCCCTCCCCTCGCCCTGCCATTGCAAACTCCCCCCCCCCCCCCCGCAGGTGCTGGTAACCGTTTCTGCTGATGTCCTGGGAAAGGAACCTTGAACACACGAGATAACCCAAACACATTCCAATCCTGCTGCTAACACATAACAATCCCATGAGATGGAATCCTCCTCTCCTCCCAGACGAAACACGCATCAGCCAAATGACATGCGAAACGTTACGATGTAAGAGCAACATTGGAACGGTGAACATGACACCGTGTAGAGTTGATTTCCTGGTCAAGTCTACTGAGTCAGCTGACAGCTGCATTGGGAGGTGAACTGGATCAACAAAATTGGGAGTGTAGAACTAGTGGGGGTCTTGTAGAAGGTTTAACAAATATATTCTACGCTAGGCTAGGCTGCCAATTGTGGCCGCAGCTGGAGTAGGAGGACCTGGCTACAATAATTGATGCCTTTATTATGACCTGGCTTGACTACTGCAATACACTTTACATGGGACTGCCCTTAAAGAGTACTTGGAAACTACAACTGAACCAGAATGTGGCAGCCTTGTGCTTACTGGCTCTCATCACTGGGGCATGTAACATCCTGTGGCCCTGAACTGGTTATTGATTGACAGTGCTGGGATTGACCTATAAAGCTCTTTATGGCTTGTAGGTATCTGTCTGCCCCAACCAGTACCAGCCTGGCCTATTAGAACAGCCAGGGAGAAACTCCCCATAGTCCCACATTGGTTGGTTTTCCAAAAAAGGTTAAAAACTGGAATGTTTTTTTTTGGGGGGGGGGTCTTAAGTTTACACCTGATGATGTCTTTGTTGGGTTTTTTTTTTTTCCACCAGGAAATTTAGCTACAGAGGAACAGTTACCATGGTAACAAATCACTTGGCAGGGTGAGAAGGTCAGACTTAATTGTCCTCAGGTTGGGGTGTGGAAAGGATGACCACATAAGGAAAAGCTGTAATGGTTGCCCAGCCCAAATACTCAGACTCACAAGAGGTTGCTAAATGAAATCTGATTTATTAGGGAACTTAGGACAAATACAGAGAAAGCTGAGAATGACAGAAAGCACGCCAAATACAAACTTAAAACCCTCATTGCAAACGTAACCCCACCTCCCTACCAGCAGAGCCGCCCATCCCAGGTGCTGGCAACCGTCAGATCTCCTAGCCTGGGAAAGTAACCTTGAACACAGGAGATAACCGAAATACATTCCAAGTTCACAGCCAAGAGATAAACCACTCCCAACAGGAACCATCCTCCCGGCAAAGATGAAACACGCATCCAGCTAATGACATGCGAAACGTTACGATGTATCAAACACATTGAAACGGCGAACATGACAAAAGCTGCTGATTGCCTAGGGGGACTTGCCTGGACTTGCTGCAAAGTTTCAGTTTTCTCTTTTGCAGCCTCTCTTCCAGTCCCGCTCAGCACATGTGCATGAGCTTGTAAATATGTAAGAAGTTTGTGTGCCTATCCAGGGCTCTGGATATGGAAACTGTTTATGTTTTATGCTTTCTTTAAATACACTTATTTTTATAGAAATGCCTGGTGTGTGTTTTTTTATGTTTGTTTTGTTTGTTTGTTTTTTCCAGCACTCTGCAACAGGTTATTGGCCCAGCCACCCCAGTGAGCCACAAGAGAGAGCAGAGAGATCAGCTCAACACCTCATTTGCATTTTAAAGGCAGGTAACAAAGACCTGTGAAGATTTTCCTTGGAGCTGCCTGGAGGCTATCCAGCTGCTGCTGGTCTTCAGGACAAAGAAGCCAGCTGAGGTGAGTTGCAAAAGAAGGAAGAAGACATGGCTGCCTCCCAGCCCTCAGAAATGCCACTTGAGCCTCTATCAGAGACCAGCTACTTAAATTGGAGCCTCAAGATGGATATGTATCTATGCCCTCAAAGTCTCTGGAGGCCTATCGGTGAGGAAATCCCCCAAAATCCCAGTGCTGAATGACTTAAACAGGATATGTGGGCTAGAGCCACCATTATCCTGGGAGTTGAAGACATTCAGCTAGTGCACGTGTGTGGCATGCAGTCTGGGATGCTTTGAGAGACTTGTATGTGAAGGCAACAGCAGGGAGTAAAGTTTCCCTGGCAAAAAAACTGTATAAGGCCTACCTAGCAGAAGGAGATAGCCTTCCTGACCACCTGCATTATATTCAGCAGCTGTTTGTTGAGTTGCAGGAGAGATATGGATTTTGCACCTCTCACAAAATCGTATATCCTGCTGTCCTCATTGAATGAAACATGGGACACACTGATTTGTACCCTAGAGGCTATGCCTGAAGTGGACCTTACCCCACTGTATGTAACACAGTGCCTACTCACTGAATGTGAGAAGAGACAGTAAAGATTCCCCCCCCCCCAATCTCTTCTGGGAAGCTACAGCACCAGAAAGCAACTGAAAGGAAGGGGAACAAAGCTGAGACAACAGCAGGTGATGCTTCAATTGTGGTTCAGCTAGACATTTGCAGAAAGACTGTGCCTTAATACCCAAAAATAGGAAGACAGGGAAGAAGAACAAAGGGGCAACACAGAAGAAGGCTCTTCAGACAACCCACATTGCACAGGTTTCTGAGAAGGGTAATTCTGATGTATGGGTATTAGATTGTGGGGCCAATTGTCATTTATGTAATTGTAAAAGCTCTTTTATCTCACTGTCTAAAACTGAAAGACAAAGTGTATCTTTGGCTGATGGGTCTGTGACTAAAATTATGAGACAAGGTGACACATATTTATCCTGCTTGGGAGAAACTGTGAAAGGTGTGTTGTATGTTCCAAATTTACAGTCAAACCTTTTATCTGTGGCACAATTGGCTGCAACAGGGTATATCATTTAAGAAAAATGGTTGTGAGATACATAGAAATGGTAAATTGTGTGCTACTGGTATTTTAAAAGTCTCCTTGTACATTGTGCAAAATGCAAGGAAGCCAAGCTTCAAAGCTGCAGTTGGCAACATTCCAAGTCATGACAAGTGTCTACATTTGTTGCATAGGAGATTTGGTCATGATAATTTCAAGTATATAGCACAAATGCCACAGCTGTGTGCTGACCTGAAGCTGAAACTCTGTGACAAATATTTAGACTGTGTAGTTTGCAAACAGTGCAAAACAGAAAAAGCTCCTGTGAGTAAGCACAGTGACAGAGTTACAACTAGACCTCTAGAAATTGTTCACCCTGATATTATTGGTCATTTTCTCCAAATTTTGGACAAGCTAGGTTTGCAATGACCATCATTGATGATTTCTCAAGATACACATTTATCTATCTGCTAAAACACAAAGATGAGGCATTTGAGAAATTTAAAGGTTTTGTGACATGGGCAAATGGAAAATTCCCAAGCCCTGTATCTGCCCTCCAATGTGATAGAGGAGGAGAGTACCTTTCTCAAAAAATTAAAAGATTTCTAGCAGAAAAGGGGATAGAACAAATTCTTTCTAACCCTTACATCCCTCAGCAAAATGGTGTTGCTCAAAGAAAAGTCAGAACTTTGCAAGACAGAATGTTATGCATTCTTAAAGATTCCAGATTATCTTTTCAATTTTGGGCTGAGGCGACGTCCACTGCCTGTATGTGTGAAACAGACTGTATAACTCTGTGATTCAGGACACTCCATTTCACTTATTTTATGGTATGAAATCAAAGGTAAACCATCTTAGAATGTTTGGTAGTATTACATGGGATCATATTTCAAAACGGCAGAGAAGGAAAGGAGGTCCCACCACAAAGAAAGCCATCGTTGTTGGATGTGAACAAAGCCAAAGAAGCTACAGGTTCATAGTGGGTGATAAGTTAATAATTAGCAAAAGCACTTCTTTTGCAGAGCAAAACTGGGGGAAATTAAATTCTAGCTCTCCAGTAGATCTATCAACAAGGGAACAGCAAGGACTTGCTGATAGTGATCTTTTGCCTAGTGAGGACATTAAGCCAGAAAAGCAAACTGAAGGTCTGTCTGATGAGATGGTTACTTCTCAGGAAAGTGATAGGAGTCAAAATGTAAGCCCTATATATCCTCGCAAGTCTCAGAGGAGTAATAAAGGCATTCCTCCATCACATTTTCAGGCTGAAACAGTAAAGGCTTTTCACATATTCACTGAACCTGAATCCTTAGAACAAGTAAATGCTTTGCCACCTGAAATTGCACAAAATTGGCACTGGATTAGTGGCCATAGAAGGTTGTTAGTAGGAGGAGCTGAAATGGAGGGCAATGGTCTTGAGTAGGGGCAGAGAAACCTGGGCCATGGCCAGAGACCCTTCCTTGAATACACACCCACTACCCCTCCATTCTCTTTCCTCATGTTCTTGTCCTTCTCCTGGGTCAAGGAAGGGGAGTGAAAGGCAAGGGGATAAAAGCCCTACTGCAGCCCATACCTCCTGATCCCCTTGGTTCCATCCTGCTCTTCTGTAGGATTCGGGCCCCATTGGAAGAGAGCATGCGGATGGTGCTGGGTTCAGTCTCTGGCAACCCCAGTGAAAGATTATTCCCAAATCCAGAAAGCTGCAGCAAATCAGTGTGGTTTGTAATGACCCAGAAGGTTCAGGGATCCAACCTGGTTTCAGAGAGCACAGTTTGTCCCTAAGTCTGCCCAAAGATCTGTGAACAGTGACTCCTTTTCCACTACACCCTGAAGAGCCAGATGCATCAACTTGCCTCTTCTGGCTTGAAAAGATCAACTTCCTATTGATCTGAAAGAGTTTCGTTTATCTCACACTGGAATTATTTCCTATCCAGTGGGTCACCAGCTCCAAACACATAACTTCTGTTTGTCTCTTTTGGAAAAAAATCCAGTATAATTACCTCGAGAAAGTTCCATGAAGCTTGCTTCTTCATACCCCACCCTTCCAGAATGTTTGTGGACACAGCAGTCTTTGGTCCTTCAAGTGCCCACAGCAGCGGGAGTTTCTCGCTTCTAAATTCTGAGGCATCAGGCATGTCCCTCAGAGGCACCTACATTGGCTACAGCTCAACAGCTGTGTCCCATCTGTGTGGGTGGGGATGACAGAGAGGTGGGAAGGGCCAGGGAAGAGACACCATGGCAACTAGCATCTTACCTAGTTCTTTTAGAAAACAGGTTTCACGTGAATCGGGGAACTGGGTAGAGGGGGTGGGGAATGTCTGTAAATGCATACAAGGTTGCAGAAAACTTACCCTTCCCATTTTCGCAGCTGTTGTTAGTTTCCAGCTGGTCCTGGGGCTGCTTTCCCTCCCACCCCCTCTGATGAATGCTGGTTCTTCCATGCTTCCTTTCCTACAAATGGAGCAAAACAATCAGGCAGGGCGGTTTTCTCTCAATCTGGGGGAAGTCAGTGTATGCAAGTCTCTCAATTTCTCTTCTTGACTATGCACACTTGTTCTGCAGCCCACCCTACATTCCCCACCTCCCTTTCCCAGCAGTGATGACAATTGTGATTTTTCCCCCCACATGCACAGTTGTCTCTTGTCACATGTTCACTGACAGCTCCCATTCTTCAGTTACATCCTCTTTCATCTTGCCCTTGCTTCAAGTTAGCAAGCAGCAGGGGTTTAAAAATAAATTTCATTGTAGCTAATTAGCAAAATATACATGCATACATTGAAGTTAATATTATAACTTCAAACTTATTAATCATAATAATAATTAAAAGGGGGAAGGGAGGATGACAAATCCAGCAAGAAAGGGTTCTTCAAGTATGTCAATAGCAAGAGTAAAACACTGGAGGTGGTGGGTTCGGCTCAGTTGGAGAAATTTTGGCAGGTGATGAAGAAAAAGCAGAGAAACTTTCCAAAGGAGACAGTAATTTCAGTAGCACAGACTGGAAATGAGCACAACAGAGGAGGGGCAGGTGCAGCCAGTGAGAATATGGCAAAGGAAAGGAGATTCCAGTAATTATTGACCAATAAGCCCAACCTGAGTAACATCTGAAAGATCTTAGAGCAAGTAATAAAACAGAGCATCCATAAGCATCATGAAGAGAGTATCATGATTGCTAAGAACCAACGTAGCTTTCTCAAGAGCAAATCATGTGAGGCAATTCTTGTCTCCTCCCTTAACAGGGCAACTACTTTACTGGGCAAGGGTAATGCTGTGGATATAATCTCTCTTGATTTCAGCAAAGCTTTCAGCAAGGAACTCCATATAACGATCTCACTGCCAAGCTATGAACGGGTGCTTTGGGTGGCACTCCAGTAAGGTGGGCTCACAATTAGCTGGCTAACCACACTCAGAGAGTCTCCATGAAGTTAGTGAGCAGTAGCTAGTGTGGTTCCACAGGGATCAGTCCTGAGGCAAACACTATTCTATATTTCAGACTTTCTCAACCTTTTGACCCTGGAGGAACCCTTGACACATTTTTCAGGCCTCAGAGAACCTCTGCACATTCAGACTGAAATAGGCCACAAGTTACAAAATTATTATATTATATATAATAATATTGTATTATTATATTATATTAATTATATTATACAGGTGTAGGCCTGTCTATATGCATTAACAGTGTTCTTTGAAAATAAAGAATGAAGCTTATGAAGCCATTAGTGGACAGCTAGGACCACTGAATGAAGCAGAGCTTAATACAGCAAAAGGCACACACAGAAAAAAATATATTTAAAATAGCATTAATGAGCACATTAGAGAAATATAGGTTATTGATCTTAACACACTTAGCCCAGCCAAGCATGAAGAATTACACACTTAGACAAAGTAGGTTCAAAAGTAAGCAAAAAGAAGTCTTACTCATTTATTTGGTCCAGTTACATCCATCCAGAATAAAAATGATCCTTGTTCTTCTTTTCTTTTCCTGTAACTGAATTAGCCCTTATTGCTGCTAAAGGCTGCATGCAGAAAGAGGGAACCTCCTGACTCTAGGCCCATTGCATGGCCCAAGATGGAAGGAGCAGCCACATGGTGCTTCTTCATTCCCTGATGGTGGAAGAAAGAAGGAAGAAGACAAAGGAATCTGGGAGGGGCAACACATTGCTTCGTCCAGAAGCACATAGAGAATTTGCATCCTAGAATGAATTCATCCATATACTACTGAGGCATGCTGATTTGTTGAGACCTCCAACAGCTTACCCCTTTAATGTGAAGTTGCCTAAATTTGAAATAATTGTTTAAATAAATTGTGATCTCCCAGGAAACCCCTAGTGACTTTTCATGGAACTCCAGGGTGCCATGGAACCCTGGTTGAGAAACCCTGCTATATTTGTATTAATGACCTCGCTAACCAGATCAATCGATTGCTTATCAAATTTGCAGGTGACACAAAATTGGGGGGTCTGGACAACATGCAGGATAACCAGAATGATATTTCATCTGGACAGGTTGGAAGACTGGGATAAGTTAAGCAAGACAGTTCATGGCCACCATATCAGCTGTGGGCCCATCCTAGGTCATCTCAGGCTCAAGACATGACAGTGGTCATGTGCCTGATCTCATTTTTCTGTCAAAGCAGTGGCAGTATGCCCTGGGGTGGCATGGGGGACTTCTGTTACTCCCCTGTCAAGGTCATATCACTGTCTGGTAGCCCTAGAATTCCCTGTTGCTGTCCTCCACTGCAAGGAGGTCAGGCCTGCTCAGTCAATCTGCCCCAAGTGCCTGATGGACCCCATTGCATTCCAGAGAGCATCTGGGGCTGCTCCTGAGGGCCAGTTGCATGACCCAACCAAGGCCTCGATTGCTGCCTGGAACAAGGGGGCGGCAGCAGCGGCTTTGGATCAGATTGTGCCCATGCAGCGTCTTTCCTCCTGTGGTCCCTGAAACACCTTCTGGTCACAGGGCAGCTAATGGAGGGCACAGTGCAAAGATGCCTGGAGTGTTGCTGGAGGGCAATGAGGAGTGAGCACAATTGAGCACAAGTTACAGCCACTATTAGGCTGTACATTGTGGCAGAAAGGACAGTGAAATATCAGCACTCCTCTGCCCTTCTTGCATCCTTGGATAGCTGCCTGGTGGCCTTGTTTAGAGTAACCCAGGCCCTCCTGGGAAGAGCTGGTTCAGAGGGTTCCCTGCCAGGCCACCATTGGACAAAGTCATTCTATGCTGTGTTGGTTCTCCTCCTTCCTTTGGGGCCAGTTCAGTCAGTATCAGGAAGAGGGGAGGTCAAGCCCATGGCCTCTGCTTTGTGGGGTCCCATAGAGTTTAGCGCCCGCATGAAGCCACTGGGTGAAGCCATCAGATGGCATGGGATCAGGTATCATCAGTATGGAGAGGATACCCAGCTTTCTATCTCCACCCCAGGCCAACCAAGTGATGCTGTGGAGGTTCTGCCTCAGGGTCTGGAGTCTGGGAATGTCTGGGTGGGGAAGAACAGGCTTCAACGCAACCCTAGCAGGATGGAGTGGCTTTGGGTTTTGGGCTTCCAGGTTTTGGGGATTTCCCAGCATTAGCTCTGAACAGGCTTGTACTTCCCTGAACAGAACCAGTGCACAATTTTGGGGTCTTCAGGGACTCACTGCTCCTGTTTGATGAACAACAGGTAGCTATAGCCAGGAGGCCTTTTGCACAGCTTTGTGTTTTGCACCAGTTGTGCCTGTTTCTGGATCAAGAGAACTTTGCCCAGTATCAGTGCCAACAACCTGACCAGTTGGTAGTCACCCAGGTCCTCTTTTTTCTCCCCCTTGAAGATAGAAACATCTCCCCTTCTTTGGTCTTTTGGCACAATGCCCATCCTCTGGAGTTTCTCAGAGGTCACTGAAAGGGGCAGTGAGTTAACGCCCGCAACCACCTTTGGGGGCCTTGGATGTTGCAGATCTGGCCCTGCTTCCTCTTTCCTGACTTACCTCAGGTTGCCCCTCCCTCCTTTGCCAGCCCTCCTGCTTGGCTCCATTTGACACATGGGTTGCAGGATCTGATGGAAATAGGCAGGCTGCAATTCAAGCCCCCACCCCCACCCCTGTTATTCAGTTTACAGAGACAGGAAGAAGCAATTCTGACACCAGCCACACCTTAACAAAGCAGCAAAGCACTTTTTTTTTTCCAGCTTCAGCACTGCCAATTGGTTTGCAATCTTTAGCATGGCCAGATTGTCCCCTTATCCAATCATGCATAGAATAGCAAAGCAGGTTGTGTTTACCCACATTTTTCTCTACAGACCAGCTTTTGGTTTTGAAAGCACTCCAAGTATAACAGAGCATGTTCTGAGCTCACACAGTCATGTTTGCAGCATTAAGATTCCCCTCTGTGCCAGAAACATTAACAATCTCAGATATGCAGATAATACCACTTTGATGGCTGAAAGCGAAGAGGAACTGAGGAGCCTTATGATGAAGCTGAAAGAGAAAGTGCAAAAGCTGGCTTGCAGCTAAACCTCAAAAAAAAAAAAAACAAGATTATGGCAACCAGCTTGATTGATAACTGGCAAATAGAGGGAGAAAACGTAGAGGCGGTGAAAGACTTTGTATTTCTAGATGCAAAATTACTGCAGATGCTGACTGCAGTCAGGAAATCAGAAGACGTTTAATCCTTGGGAGAAGAGCAATGACAAATCTCAATAAAATAGTTAAGAGCAGAGACATCACACTGACAACAAAGGTCCGCATTGTTAAAGCAATGGTGTTCCCCGTAGTAACATATGGCTGCGAGAGCTGGACCATAAGGAAGGCTGAGCGAAGGAAGATCAATGCTTTTGAACTGTGGTGTTGGAGGAAAAATCTGAGAGTGCCTTGGTGTCATGTTCACCGTTCCGATGTTTCTGCATCGTAACGGTTCGCTTGCCATGGTGCTGATACGTGTTCTGGCTGGGAGGGTGCTGCTGCGAGCCTTGTACTAAAAACGTGTTGATCTGTGCCAGAAGGAATGTGTTTAGACTATCTCTGAAATGTCAAGGTCTCTTTGCCCGTTGAGCAGCAGAGCTCATTAGGAGCACCTGGGAATGTGGGGTGAACTGTATGTGAGGGAGGGGTTGGGCTGCTGTTTGTAAGATGCTATTTAGTTTGAGTTTAGGTGCGCTTTTCTCATTCTCAGCTTTTTACCTGTTTGCACCCTTTTCTAAATAAACTCAGAACCTGAATTGTCATTTTGAGTCTGAGCGTTTTATTGGAATTAAGGCAACTATCACACTTGGACTGCAAGAAGATCAAACCAGTCCATCCTCCAGGAAATAAAGCCAGACTGCTCACTTGAGGGAACGATATTAAAGGCAAAACTGAAATACTTTGGCCACATAATGAGAAGACAGGACACCCTGGAGAAGGTGCTGATGCTAGGGAGAGTGGAAGGCAAAAGGAAGAGGGGCCGACCAAGGGCAAGATGGATGGATGATATTCTAGAGGTGACGGACTCGTCCCTGGGGGAGCTGGGGGTGGTGACGACTGACAGGAAGCTCTGGCATGGGCTGGTCCATGAAGTCACGAAGAGTCAGAAGCGACTGAACGAATAAACAACAACTGTGCCAGTAATTACAAGGACTACCCCTATTTGCCCTATTTCATCAAACCTGTCTTACCTCAAGTAACTGGAGACTGGAGAAATGATGAAATGATACATTATTTTTTTAAAAAAATGAGGGGAACATAGGCAGTTTAGGGGAAGAAAAAGAGTAATAAAAATATTTCTGCCAGCTTTTGAACCAGGGACATTCTGCACATGAAGCTGAGGTGACAATGGCTTGGTTGGTCACTGAACTAGCACTGAGACAGAAGTGGCCAAAGACCTGGACGAAATGTTTTCAGGTGAAGGGAGGGGGAAATGGCACTTATGAACTACAGCAGGAAAACACATCTGGAGGTTATATTTGCCATGAGAGGGAGACGGCTGTTGCTGGTGGGGGACCAGGCCAGGGAGCACAGTGCCACAGGTAGGGCTGTCCTGATCAGCAGCAGCAATAGGGAGATGAAGCAGCTCTGGGAGACTCAGGCCTTGGGTGGGCAGCCCTTTGAGGCCGGGAGTCAGGAGCTGCCAGGAGCCTTAGAATGGACTTCAACACAGCCGGGTGTATGAGCAGAATGTTGAAAGCCCGTCAAAGCCCCGTTGCACTCCAACATAGACCTTATGCAATCAAGGTGGAGTTGTTTTGAGTTTCTTTCTCACACTCCCTATTTTCCCGGGACTCCACTATCTTTCCCCTATGGCTGGGGACCCCCCCTCCTCCTTCTCCCAGTAGAACCTACATCCCATCCAAAAGGCTCTCAAAGGAAGTTCTGTTGGAGTCTGTGCAGCATTTGCAGAGTGCTGGAAAGTGTTTGGCATGAGAAATCAGAAAGAAGACACCAGGCATTTCAGCAAAAGAGTTGTATTCAGATAAAACATAGAGAACATAAACAGTTTCCTCATCCAGATCTCTGGATGGGCTCAATAGCCTCTAAATACAAGAAGGCATATTTGCAAGCTCACACACACACACACACACACACACACAACAAAAAAAAGAGAGAGGCCGCTGAATTCCAAAAGCAGAAGAAGCAAGCAAGAAGCAAGGAGCAGGCTCTGGCAGAGCTGATGTCCTGACTAAGCAAGAACCATGCCAAGACGAGGAAGAAGTCTCTAGTGCTTTATTATTGCTATAGTAGACAGAAAATCCTACCAAACTGAAGAAGCGTGGGAAAACCCAGACAGATAAACCCCCAAAAGTCAAGGTGGGTCTGTTCTGTGT
Source organism: Candoia aspera (assembly GCF_035149785.1). Classification (NCBI taxonomy): domain Eukaryota; kingdom Metazoa; phylum Chordata; class Lepidosauria; order Squamata; family Candoiidae; genus Candoia; species Candoia aspera. The sequence continues at coordinate 23,198,453 of NC_086164.1, forward strand.
CTCTTTGAATGACAGCTCAAACTCTCTAAACTACGCATGCATTTTTGCCCCTGGATAGTGGCCCCCTCCTGCTCACCATCAGAACTCATGACAGCTGGCTTATTTAAATGCAACTCAAGCAAGGAAGCAGAGGATGGTTTCAGTTTCCCATATAAGGTCACTGGACACTTAAAGCTTGTTGACCAAATGAGGCCTGACCTTTTGACTCTGCCAAACACTTAAGAAAATGATTTGTTACCATGGATATCTGGGTTGCTGTAGCTTATTCCCAAGCAGAAACAAATAATACCAACAAGTTCATCAGGGCCAGAGAGAGATCAGGGCTCCACCCAGGGGACTGCAGGATCCTCGTGAAGGTCCTAGGATGGGAGAGTACATGCATCAAACAATCAGGAACTGAGAGATATTACCAAAGAAATTGGCAAGAGGCTGGAACTGCCCTTAGAGCACGGAGAGCCCAACAGGCCTGTGCTGGGAGTTTGTCACATGAACAGAGAGTCAGTATGGATCCAGGGCACGTATCTTTGCAGCAGGACAGGCTCTGCCATAGAGAGAGGCACTGTCTTCATGGAAGCCTTGGATTAGAGGCTGGATGTAATGGTTGCCTATTCTGACAGACTCAGTCTCAGAAGCAGGTGCTTAAGGAAAACTGATTTATTGAGAGAATAGTGTGCAAATATGAAGAAAGCTGAGAATGAGCAAAAGCACGCCAAATACAAACTAAAAACCCTCGCTTCAAACTCGACCCGCCCTTGCTCCCACTTAGCAACCACCCCCTCCCAGGTGTTGGCAACCGTCCCACACATCGGCCTGAGAAAGTAACCTTGAATACAGGCAATAACCCAAACATACATTCCACAGTTACAGTAAGGAGATTACAGCCTGGCACGGCTGGAAATCTCCACTCAACAACCGTGAAACACGGATCAGGAAAGTGACATGCGAAACATTACAATGTATTCAGAACATTGGAACAATGAACATGACATACCACCCCCCTTAAAAAAAACCTAATTTAAGGAGCAGGCTTAGTAGGATAGGCAGCATGAAAACGGGTAACTAAAACAGGGGAGTGAACATCGCAGGCAGGGACCCACTCAGGATGAGGGAAATGTTTCCAACGAACGAGGTATTGAAGAGTAGAACGCAGGTGTCGAGAGTCAAGAATCTCCTTGACTTCGAAGTGTTGCTGACCATCAATCATAATGGGTGCAGGAGGTGATGGTTGTGGGTGCCAGCGATCTGATTGGTGGAAAGGTTTGAGCAAGCTGCAATGAAAAACGGGATGCAAACATTTAAGATTATGAAGCAAGTCTAACTTAAAAGTAACAGGATTAATTTGGGTCACAATAGGAAAGGGACCCACAAACTTAGGTGCCAATTTCTTAGAGGGTTGAGGGGATTTGATAAACTTCGTTGAGAGATAAACTTTATCCCCAACTTTGAAAGTTGGCTGAAGTGCACGTTTAGTGTCAGCGTGGCATTTGTAGGCAGCTTGGGCATCTGCAAGAGCGTGTTGTATTTTGGGCCAGGAGGTAGCCAGATGCGCTGCCCAATCCGATGGAGAGGAAGGCAGAGAGGTTGGTTGAGGCAGTTCAGGAATGGGCACAAAATCCCGACTGAAGACAGTACGAAAAGGCACTTGTCCAGTGCTCTGATGCACTGCATTGTTGTAGGCGACTTCAGCAAAGGGTAGTAGATCGACCCAATTATCCTGCTGATAATTGACAAAAGCACGCAAATATTGCTCCAGTGTGGAATTAAGTGCCTCTGTAGATCCGTCAGTCTCAGGATGCGACGCAGTGGACAGCGCTTGTTTAGTGCCAACCAATTTCATAAAAGCCCGCCAAAATTGCGAAGTAAACTGTCTGCCTCTGTCAGTCACCAAACGGGAGGGGCTCCCGTGGAGTCTGTACACGTGTACAAGAAAGAGGCGGTCTAACTGCTGTGCAGAGGGAATAGAAGTGCATGGGATGAAATGGGCTTGTTTTGAGAAATAGTCTTTGACAACCCAAATTACAGTTTTTCTTTGGCTTGGAGGTAAATCCATGATAAAATCCATAGAGATCTCCTCCCAGGGGTGAGAGGGACTGGCCACTGGTTGCAGCAACCCTTGGGGCTTACCAACTTTCCGTTTGGAGCCAGCGCACACAGGGCAGGATGCAACATAGTCTTTAACATCACGCTTTAGCATTGGCCACCAGAATTGGCGTCTAACCAAATGGAGTGTTTTCACAAACCCAAAATGCCCAGCCAGTTTGTCATCATGGGAATGGACCAAAATGTCTTTGCGCAAAGCATCAGGCACATAGAGACGATCGTGCTTCCAAGCAAAGCTGTGGTCAAAATTAACATTGTCTAAATTTGCTTGCAACCAAGTGTCAGATTTCAATTTGGAAAGAAACTGTTGTTGCAGGTCTGAGGGAATTGGCAAGTGTCCCGGACAAGGTGAAAGTGAAGCATCGGTTTGCTGCGCACGAGTCTGGCTGCGAGTCACAGCTGCCAGACTCAATTGCGGCTCTGTCCACGATGTGCCTACTACGTCCAGCACAGTGCTGGAATCTTGGGGTCGGCGGGAAAGGGCATCAGTCAGAAAGTTTTTCTTTCTCAGAATGAATTTTAACTTGAAATCAAAACGGCTGAAGAATTGAGCCCATCTGATTTGCTTTGGGTTGAGCTTACGAGGTGCACTTAGCGCTTCGAGGTTCTTGTGATCAGTCCAAACCTCGAAAGGGTGGGTAGCCCCCTCCAATAAGTGGTGCCAAGTGTCTAAAGCAGCTTTAACAGCAAAAGCCTTTTTCCCAAACATGCCACCGCCTTTCTGTCTCAGAGAACTTGCGGGATAGGTAAGCACAAGGCTTTCAGCATCCCGACTCATCTGCTTGTAGCAGGAGCGCTCCAATGGAGAAATCAGAAGCATCCACTTGCACCACAAATGGTTTGCTAGGATCGGGATGCTGTAGAATAGGTTCAGCCGTGAATAGCTTTTTAAGCTTGTCAAAAGCCACCTGGCATGCGGGCGTCCATTTGAGCAACGCCCCTGGATTCTTTGCCCTCCGTGTATCCCCCTGCCCTTTTGTTTTGAGTAATTCAGTGAGGGGCAAAGCTATCTCCGCGAACCCCTGGATGAACTGGCGATAGTAGTTCGCGAATCCGAGGAAACTTTGGAGCTGCCTACGTGTGCGTGGCTGCTCCCATGCTAGAATGGCTTCAATCTTAGCTGGATCCATTTCAATACCTTTGTCTGAAATTCTGTAGCCCAAATAGTCAATTTGAGATTTATGAAAAGCACATTTGGACAATTTAGCATACAGTTCAGCCTTTCTCAGCTTGCTGAGCACTTGTCTGACCAGTTCTATATGTTCCTCCATTGTTTCAGTATAGATTAACACATCATCCAAATACACCAAGACCCCCTTGAATGCAAGACCTCATTGATTAGCTGCATAAAGACCCCAGGTGCTCCCGCCAACCCAAAAGGTAACACTTTATACTGGAAAGATCCCAGAGGGCAATTGAACACAGTTTTCCATTCATCCCCCTCCCGAATGCGAATACGGAAATATGCCTCTCTCAGGTCTAACTTGGAGAATATTTTCCCCCTTGCCAGATGTGCTAACATGTCTTTGATTAATGGTAACAGATATTTATTTGATATTGATACTGCATTCAATCCACGGAAATCTGTACAGAGTCTCAAAGTCCCATCCTTCTTTGGTCTAAAGAGCACAGGAGCTCCTACTAGGGAGCTGGCTGGTTCAATGAAACCTCTAGCTAGATTTTTGTCAACAAACTCTCATAGTGTTGCCAGCTCCTTTTGGGTCATAGCATAGATTTTTGGCTTAGGCAATTTCACATCAGGGATAAATTCTATGGCACAATCAGTTTTGCAGTGCGGCAGCAGCCGATCAGCCTCCTTTTCGCCAAGCACATCTGCAAAATCCTGGTATTGTTCCGGTAGCCCGTCTAGCGGACCGGTGAGGAAATGTGGAGTTGCTGCTGCCGCCCTCCCCACTGTGCCATCGTCCATATCATCCCCCTCAGGGGCTTTGTAGAACCCATCCGCAAATGTCACAGTTCTGTGAACCCAGTTTATATGGGGGTTTTGTTGGACGAACCAAAATGACAAATGGACCCCCCACAGGTGCCACCACAAAAGGCAGTTTCTCCCAGTGGCTGCCCATCTGCAATGCCACCAACCCTGTGGAAGGAGTCGCAGGTGCCCCCCCCCCCCGCTGTCGATCCATCCAATTGGGTGAAGATCATAGGACGTTTCAAAGAGAACGTGGGTAACTCTAATGCAGCCACCACGTCAGGGTGCATTAAACACCTAGAACACCCCGAATCAATCATTGCCCACAATTCCACCGTTCGAGTGCGAGACCCCAATTTCACCTTCACTGTCAGCGTAGGGAAGTTTCCACTCACCGAAGCATGATCGCGCCCTTCCTCTTCCACCTGCCCAGTGGCGCCCTTTAAAGCAGGTGGCTGGCGTTTCCCGCCAGTGGATTAAGAACAGCTTCCTCCTCATCCCCAAAGAAAGGGACTTCTTCAGGGTCGGCCTCTGCCAGCGCCGCCTTCATCTTTCTAGGTAGGGAAGGAGATTTTCCCAACAACTTTCCCGGCCGGTCCTCGGTCCTTCCCTTCGGGCACGCCGCCACTCAGTGTCCCTCTTTTCTGCATCGCAGGCATTGCCCTTTCGCATAGCGTCGCTTCTTCTCTTCCTCCCAGGTCCTTTGGCTGGATCTCCCCAGAGGAGCCAGGGTGCGGGACACTTTACTGAATCTCCCATATTTCGATGGCCTCTGGTGGGCGAACGTCTCTAGGGCATGCTCAGTGTTGCCCGCCAGCTGAATCCACTCATACAGGGTCTTTGGGTCATCCCGCCCCAGGGACCACTTCAGAACCTCAGTTTCCAGTCCATCCTTAAACATCTCAACTAACGTGGATTGGGACCAATCCTCCACTTTCCCAGCCAGCGCTTTAAATTCCAGCGCATAATCCACCACAGATCGTGACCCTTGGTACAGTCCCTTTAATGCCTGCTTCGCTCTTTCCTGAGCTAATGGGTCTTCAAAATGTTGCCGTAACGCCCACAGGAACTCCTCGAAGTCTTCTAACTCCAGAGCATCCGATTGGCACAGCTGTACATACCAATCGGCTGCCCTCCCCTTGAGCTTGGTGGCAATGGCATTTATTTTGCCCCGCTCTGACTGGAAACCCTGTTCCCAATCCTCCATATAACTGTTGGCATTAGTTAGAAAGAATGACAATTTAGTGGGATCCCCATCGAACTTTACTGTGAATGGTGGTCTTGCTGCTTCTGGCCACTCAACCCTTTGCACGGCCCCTAGAGAGCATCTCTCCACCAGAGGGGACCTCGAAATTGTCACCGTCGGGCCCCTAGCCTCTCCTCGCTGCCAGGCCCTGCTTCTCCCTCTGGGGGATGGTAGGGGTGACGATGGGGTGGAGTGCCTGCGGTTGGACCTTTCCCTTCTTCTTTCAGGCGAACCCCAGCCCATTGACATTTTTTTCAGCATGAATTCGACCGAATCTAATTTTGCCTCCAACACCTTTATACGGTCAGGGGTGGGTGACCCCTCAGGCACCTCTTTTCTCACTACCTTGGGAGACAGCGGATACCGCCACTTCCAGGATGCTTGAACCGCCCCAGTGATGGAGTCCTCGTCCCAAGTTAGGTAGTCACCGACCGAAGTACTGGTCATTTCTGGTGCTTTTTGACATCCCTCCTTCTCTTTCGGGTTGGGGTTGGGGTCTTCCCGACCTTCGTGAGCATCGCTGCAGGGTACCTTCTCCACTCTCACTACCATGGAGTCCGGTTCCCCTTCTCTCGATGCCTCACTCTCCAGCTCTTGCAATCTTGGTTCGCTCATCGCTAGCGCTCCCCTTCACAGACAGATCTGGATAGGGGCTAGCGGAAAAATTTTTTAAGATTCTCAGCTTTATGTAATGGTTGCCTATTCTGACAGACTCAGTCTCAGAAGCAGGTGCTTAAGGAAAACTGATTTATTGAGAGAATAGTGTACAAATACGAAGAAAGCTGAGAATGAGCAAAAGCACGCCAAATACAAACTAAAAACCCTCGCTTCAAACCCGACCCGCCCTTGCTCCCACTTAGCAACCACCCCCTCCCAGGTGTTGGCAACTGTCACACACATCGGCCTGAGAAAGTAACCTTGAATACAGGCAATAACCCAAACATACATTCCACAGATACAGTAAGGAGATTACATCCTGGCATGGCTGGAAATCTCCATTCAACAACTGTGAAACACGGATCAGGAAAGTGACATGCAAAACGTTACAATGTATTCAGAACATTGGAACGATGAACATGACACTGGATGAGTTCCTATCTGCAATGTTTTAGCAGGGCCTTTCTTCCACCAGCCAAGGGAGTGGAGAGATGACTTTTAAGTCCAGAGGGCTCTACCTCCAAAAGCACTGGAGCCATCTTGCTTGACTTTCTCATGGCTTGCTAATAATTCCCATGGCTTTTGAAAATGTTTCAAGTTGTACAAAATAAGAAGGCCCAAGTGCAGCACTGTAGAACAAAACAGTGGCTTGCCTAGGATTGTAAGAGAACAACGAAAGAGCTAGACACATGTTATAAAGCCTATGAACAAGACCAATCCACACTCCTTATTCAAAGATAATGATAAAGGAAAAAATACTACAAATCTGTCTTAAATCTTAAAAAGAAGGACTTTCGTATACAGCCCGGCAATGGTTGACTATAGTAGCTAGAAAGAAAGATTCAGATTTTGGAGTCTAGTCACAATGGGATTAAATGCACAGCCAATTGGATTGTCATATTCCGGGAACAATTTTGAGCCTTATTATTGTTATGATCTGGTTTGAATCCTCTGAGTGAGATACTAAAGGTTTAGACAATCTCTTTTGCATCTGCTGGCCCAGGACTATTATTGACATTTATGCAGAGGAAATTCTCCATTTCTCTGAGCTAGATCTAAGAAAGGCTCCACTGCCTAAATGGTCCCCAGGCTCAGTTTCAGAAGTGCATACTTTAATTAAGCAACTGAAACCCAGAGAAGCTCCAGGAGGAGATGTAATATCTCCTGAATTTGAAGGTAATCATTCTGACTGGTGGACACAACTTTTAGCTTCTTTTTTACTTATGCTAACAGATCTCCCCGTTCCAGTGAACAGGGTGTGACTATAATTGTCCCTGTCTTTAAATGAGGTAAAAAAGAAGATCCAACTTATTACCACCAGGAGAACCTCCTTAATACAATCAGTAAAATTTTGTATGTGTGTGTGTGTGTGTGTGTGTGTATGTATGTATGTGTATATGTATATGTATATGTATATGTGTATGTATGTATGTATGTATGTGTATGTTTATATATGGAAACTTGCAGAATGACTAGAAGAGGAGAATCAAGCCAAACAGCAGGGATCACAAGCTTCCAAGGAGGTCCTTGTTGCATGCCTGAAGTCAACTTCAGAAGACAGCCAGAATGGGAAACTGAGGCATCACAGTTTAGATACTCCAAGAGATCCAACAAAAGGGTTCCTTTATTGCCAAAAGCAAGCAAGTAGAAGAACCCTGCTTGTGGAAGGATATTGAAGGGATGTCAGCCATTGAAGGAGACAAATGATTGAAGTGCTCCACAAGAATGACATTAGAAACTTGCCTGTAGAGAAGAAAACTGTGGGATGCAAGTGAGTTTTCAAGGCAAAATATGATGCCAAAGGGGGTGTCCAGCACCATAAGTGAGACTGGTGGCCAAGCAATATCCCCATAAGTATGGTGACTACAATAGTTTCCTAAGCTCCCCACCCCCACTCCCATTTTTGTTTCTTATTGGAATGGTGTGTAACAGCACTTCCACTATTTTATTTTTGAGATGTTCCTGGATCTCCTACCCCATTTGACACTTTCTCCAAACATTCCCACTGCCTTTTTCTGTTCAAGCAGTGTTTCCCTATTGGTTAGGATTGGATCTTTTCTTCAGCCTTCTGGAAAACAAAATAGTCTGCAAGACCACTGAGGAGTTTTGGGGACTTTGCAGTGTAGGCTGAGTTAGTTTTCCAAAAGAATTTGGGTAGTTGATTTTGATTGATTGATTGATTGATTGATTATGTGCCATCAAGTCATTTTTGACTCCTAGCGAGCCCATAGATATTCTCCATGATGATCTATCCCTAACCTGTTCTTTCAAGTCTCACAATGCTGCACTCATTGCCACTGTAACTGAGTCCATCCACACTGCTGTTGATCATCCTTCTATTCCACCTTTCTCATCATTAGAGCCTTCTCCAGAGATCTAGGTCTTCTCATAATGTTTCCAATGTAGGATAATTTGAGCCAGGTCATTTGTGCCTTGAGTGAGAACTCTGGGTTGATTTGTTCAATTATCCATCAATTTGTTTTCTTGGTTATCCATGGCATTCTCAGGAGTCTTTTCCAACACCAAAGTTCAAAGGTGCCAATACGCTTCCTATCCTGCTTCTTCAAAGTCCAACTTTCACTTCCATAGAGTGTCACAGGGAATACCAAGGCCTGCATGAGTCTGATCTTTGTAGGTATAGACACATCCTGGCATTTGAATATCTTTTTCAAGGTCTTCATGGCTGCTTTACCAAGTGCTAGTCTCTGGTGTATTTCTTGACTGCTTGTTGATGGTTGATCTTTAAAGTCAGAAGCTCACCACCACTTTGATATCTTCTTTGTCAGTTCTAGGGCTGGCTGTTCTACCTGTTGTCATTAGTTTGGTCTTATTTATATTTCATTTTAGTCCTATTTTTTTCACTGTGCTCCTTGACTTTTAGACAGTGCAGATCCTTTGCATTTTTGGGTATCAGGGTAGTGTCATCAGCATAGCATAGGCTATGGATGTTTCTTCTTCAAATTTTAAAATGATAATCTTCTTCCAATCCAGCTTCCCTAAAATATATATATTCAGCATATAGGTTGAATAAATAAGGGGACAGTATGCAGCCTTGTCACACTTGCCAACCTTGGAGCCAGTCTGTTTCAGCATGTTCTGTCTGTACTGTGGCTTCCTGACCTGTATATAAGCTTCTCATGAGGACTTTCTGAGCACACTCCACAGCTTGACGTGATCGACACAATCAAAGGCCTTTCTATAATCAATGAAGCACATGCTGACTTATTTTTGGTATTCTTTGGCTTTCTCAGTTATCCAGCATGCATCAGCAATAATGTCTCGTGTTTCTCAGCCTTTTCCAAAGACATCTCGAGCACCTGGCATCTTTTTCCATACAGGGCTCTAATCTGTGTTGGATGATCCTAAGCATTATTTTTGTTAGCATGTAAAATTAAGGATATTATATGGTAGTTTGCACTATTGCAACCCTGCACAACTCCTTTTTCTGGTATTGGAATGTAGATTGACTCTTCCAATCTGTTGGCCACTGTGTTGTTCTCCTTTGAGCTCTAGTTTGAGTGAGTGCATGCTTGAGGCCAAGATAAAAGCTAAATTTAATGCAATTTTAATTACTAAAAAAAGGTTAATATGAGTATTCCCTGGATAATGGCATACTCCTCTTATATATTTCATGTGAAGGAAATATCACAGTCTGGTGATAACTTTTGGAGAGGCTCTACGGATTGTATCTGGGGCTGGGGCCTCTGATGTTGCAGTTGGATGTCTCATCATTCCTCATCTGCCAGATCATGGACCACAAACTTCCGATCCTTCTGCACTAGATGTTATTGTGAATATTCATCATACGGAATCTGAATTAGAATGGCTATCAAGTCAGATTCTCTTCTGATTCCTGACGGGTGAGTCTTCTGCGTCTGCTTGAGCACATCCAGTTAAGAAGGGCCACCCTTTCCTTCAGTCATTGGTTTCATTGTCAAATTGCTCTTGCTGTTGGGATGTTTCCCTAACATTTAGCTGAAACCTGTATCTGAAGGCCATCTGAAGACCATCAGGACCCTCTGTGTCCTGATTCTGAGATGAGAGAGAACAGTATGGAACCTCTTCTGTGTGACTCCCCTTCTTATTGGAGTTCAGCCAGATATCTTGTTGAGAGGTGAGTTGGAGCTTGGCTCTCAAGTCTTTGTCCACCTTTGCTGCTGCTGTTTGGCTCCGCGTAGTAGCTGCCAGCCCAAATTGGGTAGTTGGGATGATGGAGTCTAGAACCTCCTTCCATAAGCTGTTGTGTTGGGGTAAGTGAGAGAGGGCATCCGCCAAGAAGTTCCTGCCTCCCAGTAAGTACTTCAGTGTGAAGTTAAACCGTCGGAAAAATTGTGCCCATCGTATCTGCTTGGGGTTCGATTTCTGTGGAGATTTTATAGCTTCTAGGTTCTTGTGGTCCATCCAAACCTTGAACGGGTGAGAAGCCTCTTTTAGTAGGTGCCGCCATGTCACCAGTGCCCACTGGACTGCAAACGCTTCCATCTCCCACAAGTGCCAGCGTCGTTTGGTGTCTGAAAATTTTCGTGAGAGGTAAACGCATGGCCTCAATTCACCAGCATCATCTTTCTGTAGCAGAATGGCCCCAGTTGCCACATCTGAAGCATCTGCCTGGACTACTAGGGGTTGTATGGGGTCGGGATGGCATAGAATCGGTTCTGATGTGAACAACACTTTCAGTTGGTCGAATGCATTCTGACAGTCAGAAGTCCTTTGGATCAGAGCTCCAGCTTCTTCGCTGCCTTCGAGTTCCCTTGCTCCTTTGTCTTCAGTAGGTTGGTCAGTGGTAAAGCCACCTGCACAAGCTGTGGGATGAATTGTTGGTAAAAGTTTGCGAATCACAAGGATCTCCGTAGTTGTCTCCTGGTTCGAGGAGGTTCCCAGGCGATAATGTCTCTGACTTTAGCCGGGTCCATCCCAACTCCATTGCTGGAGATTCTGTATCCCAAGTAGTCCAACTGCTTCTTATGAAATTCGCACTTCGATAACTTGACATATAAGTGGTTGTTTAGCAATCACATTAAGACTTTGTTGACAAGTGCCACATGGTCATTTCAGAATAGATGAGGATGTCGTCCAAATAAACGAGGATGCCCCAGTATAAAAAGTCATGTAGAATCTCATTTATGAGATGCATGAAGACACCTGGCGCCCCCTGTAGTCCAAACAGCATCATGAGATATTTAAATGATCCTAACTGGCAGTTGAAGGCAGTCTTCCACTCATCACCCTCTCTTATACGCACCCAGTAATATGCCTTCCATAGGTCAAGTTTAGTGAAAATCTTGCTCTTCGAAAGGTGGGTCAACGTATCCCTCATCAGGGGAAGAGGTATTTGTTTGAAGTGCAGACTGCATTTAAGCCTCAATAGTCTGTGCAGAGCCATAAGGACCTGTCCTTTTTAGTCCTGAGTAGTACATGTGCAGCCATACATGAAGTAGCAGGGTGAATGAAGCCCCATTCTAAGTTTTTATCAATGAACTTGTGAAGGAGTTCAAGCTCTTTGGTGGTCATGGGGTATAGTTTTGCTTGGGGAGTTCTGCCCCAGGGATAAGTTCTATGGCGCAATCTGATTTTTGGTGGGGTGGTAGCTGGTCTGACTCAGTTTCACCAAAGACATCCTTCAAGTGTCTGTATTGTCTGGGAATGTGGGGTCCCTCATTTGCAGTTTCCTTCTTAGTCAATTCCTCAAGCACTCCCATGAGTTCAGATTGTGTGTTCAGTGGCCCTACAGATAATCAGTTGTGGCCCCCATCGGAGAAATAGATTTGTCCTGACCTCCAATCTATTCTCGGATTGCATACTTGGAGCCAGGAGAGCCCTAGGATCATGGGGTGGTGGGTAATTGGGGTTATAAGGAATCTCAGGACTTCTTTATGCTTCCCCACCTGCATAAGTATTGGCTCAGTGCAGTATTTGACAGGGTCCCCTTTCATATCCACCCCGTCAAGCTGGGTGAAGGTGATGGGGTTGTCTAATTTATCCACCCATAGCTTTAGTCTGGCCACCATTGTAGGGTGTAGTAAGTTGCACGTGCACCCCGAGTCTAGTAGTCCGGCAATTGGGATGGGGTCCCCTCCTCTTGGTGTTTTCAATCATGCACGCACCAGCACTATTGGATACTTCCCACTTACTATGGGGTCCTTGAGCCCATCTTTCCATGCCTGCCCTTCGACACTGTTTAGAGCAGGCTCACGTCATTTCCCGATGGGGAGTTCCTCTTTGGTAGAGGCTTCAGAGTCCTCATATGACTCAAGCCATCCCATCTCAGAGGCTGCCACTGCTGGTGTCTTGAGTTTCTTAGCTGGGGACTTCAGGTTGCTTGCATTGGTCATGGGCTGCCCCTGATTCATGGGGCCTGGGCAGTTGGCTGCTTGGTGTCCCTCCTTCCCACATTGAAAGCACAAGCCTCTACATGCTCTTCATTCTTTTTCTTCAGCCCATGGCCAGTCCACCACCCGTCATCCACTGGGGTCTTTTGTAGTGTTGTAGCGCTGTCCCATGATGTACGATCATTGTTGGTGTCGCACTTGGGCTCGCACTTCCTCTATCTCAACTGCTAGGCATATCCAGTCTCTCAGCGATTTGGGGTTTCCTCGTGCTAGGGACCACTCTAGGATCTCAGGGCGTAAGCCTCCCTTAAAATACTCAATCTTTAGGGACTCTGGCCAGTCAGTTAGCCTTCCTGCTAGAGTTTTAAACCCTATAGCATAGTCAGAAATCGATTTGTTCCCTTGTCTTATGGTTTGCATGCTGGCTCTGGCTCTCATTGTAGCCAGTGGGTCCTCGAAGTGTTCTTTTAATGACTTCATGAAATTCTGAAGGTTTTGGAGTTCAGGGGCTGCTGCCTCATGTAGTCCCTCCAGCCATTCAGCTGCCTCTGCCCTAAGGCGCCCTGATACATAGCGCACTTTGGCATCCTCTGAGCGAAATGTTCCTTCAAATTCACCCATAAACCCTGTGACATGTGTTAGAAAACATGCAAGTTGCTTGACCAGCAACAAAATCAATGAATTTGATATTGAGGCCTCTGTCCCCCCAAAACTCCTCCCTCATTCTTGGGCTGCTCAGACCCCCTGTGATTGGTGGTTCTAATTGCCAAGTGTCTGGGGTGACACTTCCCCAGTTTGTGGGCCTCCTTGCTGTGTCTGGGCTTATTCCGTTTTCTCCTGTAGAGGGCGCCCATCTCCCTTGTAGCACAGGGATGGCTGTTGCTGTTCCATTTTGAATGTCTGGTGTTCTGACTGCAACTGGCCCTCTCTCTTCGCATGCTCCATGTGCCTCCCTTAGAGTTGGGTTTACTGCCTCTTTAGGGCCTCGTGACACCTCCTCCAAGGTGGGTAATCCTCCTTTTCTAAGCATCTCTACCCTAGATGTCTGACTGGGTCACACCCCTCTCCCTATTGCTGCCACGCCATTCACTTCAGCTCCGTTCCTCAATTCAAATCTCTTGCCCTCGGTTAGCTCTGCCCTCTCCTGCATTCCCTTCGCTCGTGCATTCCCTTGCCTGAGGCTTGGGGCCCGCAACTCTCGTGTACTCTGCCATCCAGGGCTCAAGGCCTATGGGTCCCAGGGGTTCATTGCCACCCTCTCTCCAGCCATGCCCCCCCATCTTGCCTGAGATTGCTCCTTGTGCCGCTCCCGTTACTACTGGATTCCACGTTCCAGCCTCAAACCTCTGGAGCAGGCATCCTACTGCCCTGCATAGAGCCACCATATCTTGTTCCAGCCTCATCACTTTGCTCTCCAATCCCACTGGTAGCCTCTCGTTTTGGGGTCAAGGTTTTCTACTCTTTCTCCCTCTATGCTCACCCACAATGGGAGTTTCTGGGGTAGGCAGGTTGCTCGGGAACGTTTCACTCGGCGGGGTATATGGAGTTTCTAATCCTCTCGGAATTTGCTCTGGGTAGGCCTCTGCGGTTCTGTAGTTTGGCCTCCCCTGTTCTCCCATTTGATGTGATCAGCCGGTCAGAGTGCCAGAAAGCGTTTTGCCCAACAGATCAGAAACATCACACACCAGGCATTTCTATAAAAATAAATGTATTCACAGAAAGCAAAAAAACATATTTTACAAGCTATGCATTCACACATGCTCAGAGAGGACTGAGAAGAGAGGCTGTGCTGGAAGGCTACAGAAGGGAAACTAAACAAGCCCAGGCAAGCTGCCTCCCCCTAGGCAATGAAGCTATTAACACCCAAACTGAGGACAATTAAGTTTGACCTCTTCACACTGCCGATACTTAAGAAAGTACTCAACTACCATGGTAACCTAGTGGCTTGGTCCAAGCAAAAACAAAAAAATGCCAACACTCCCCGTTGTTTTGCTAAAGAGTAAGACACAAACCAATTTTCTTTGTCAACTCTGTATGTCTTGGTAGAGCAAGAGGTTTGGTTAAAATATCAGCAATCATGTTTGATTCACAATATTTTAACATTATTCCTCCTTTGGCTATCATGTCTTTGATATATTGATATCTAATATCTGTATGTTTTGTCCTATTCTTACAGGCTTCAGTTTTTGCCATTGCAATGCAAGCTTGATTATCCTCATAAACAGTTATAGGCTGGTTCACTTTCATGCCTATGTCTTTTAACAACTGTTTAAACCATACAACCTCATTACAGGTTTGTGCTAGAGAATAAAACTCTGCTTCTGCAGTGGAAAGAGCAACAAGTGTTTGCTTTCTAGAATGCCAGCCTAAGCTTGACCCAGCAAATTGAATTAAAATCCCAGAAGTGGATTTCCTGTCACTGACATCTGCTCCCGTCAAAATCGGCAAAAGCCTGCAATTTCTCTGTTCCACAGGCATCTAGCTTCAGGCAATAATTCTTTGTTCCTTGCAAATACCTTATTAACCTAATCAATGCTGCTTTTCTATTAGAGGTAGGCTTCTCTACCTGTCTACTTAAAATGGCCACAGAATTTGAGATATCTGGGTGAGAGTGATTTGCAATGTACAGTAAACATCCAATTGCAGATCTATATTTCTCTGCCTCAGTTAATAGAATTTCTCCTATTTCTTTCTGAAAATCTGGTATCATAGGAGTAGAGAGTGGTTTACAGTCTTGCATGTTAAAATCCTCTAGGAGCTTTTGAATTTTACTATAGTGGCTTAACAAAAAGCTACCATCCTTCTCCCTGTGTATTTCCAAGGCTAGGTAATTTGTAACTGTTCCAAGGCTTTTTAATGTGAAATGGCTTTTCATGCAGGCTTCAAAATCAAGTCTTTGTTTTTTCTGTTGATGTGAACAGCAGCAAATCACCAACATAAATGCACAGATACATAAGCCTTGTTTGTTTTTCTTCACATATACACATGGATCTCCCTTTCCTTTTTCAAAACCCAAATTCTGCAGTTTTTCATCTAATTTTTGGTTCCAGGATGTAGCAGCCTGTTTTATTCATTTATTTATTATTCAAATTTTGCTACCACTCATCTCCCCCAAAAGAGGGACTCTGGGTGGTTTACAATAAAATTAAGACTATAATAATAGACAATTAAGAACTTATAAAAACAAATTACATAAAATTATAAAATACAATATAAATAAGTATAAAATCCAAGAGTTTAAAAATTCTAATCAGGTGGGAGGGGGTCTAAAGCATGAGCCAAGCCCATGAATGGTTGCCCCCCTTCCCATCCCACGTGAGACGGCAGAACCAGGTTTTCAGGGCCCTCCTGAAGGTCAGAAGTGAAGGCACCTGCCTCACCTCTGGGGGCAAGATGTTCCAAAGGGTGGGGCAACTGCAGAGAAGGCCCGCTTCCTGGACCCCACCAGATGGAATTCTCTGGTGTCACCACTAGGCAAAAGATCACCATCAGCAAGTCCTTGCTGTTCTCTTGTGGTGGTCAGATCAACTGGAGAGCTAGAATTTAATCTCCCCCAGTTTTGTTCAGCAAAAGAAGCGCTTTTGCTAATTATTAATTTCTCTCCCATTATGAACCTGTAGCTCCTCTGGCTTTGTTCATAGCCAGCAAAGATGGCTTTCTTTGTTGTGCGGCCTCCTTTCCTTCTCTGTTGTTTTGGAATATGAACCCATGCAGTGGTACCAAACACTCTAAGATGGTTTACCTTTGGTTTCACACCATAAAACAAATGGAATGGAGTCTCCTGAATCACAGAGTTATACAGTCTGTTTTGCACAATAACAGGCAGTGGACATTGCCTCTGCCCAAAATCTGAATGATAAATTCGAATCTTCAAGCATTCATTCCATTGCATTTTGCAAAGTTCTGCCCTTTCTTTCAGCAACAGCATTTTGCTGAGGGGTGTAAGGATTAGAAAGAATTTGTTCCATCCCCTTTTCTGCTAAGAACCTTTTGAATTTGTGAGAAAGGTACTCTCCTCCTCTATCACATTGGAGTGCAGATACAGGCCTTGGGAATGTTCCATTTGCCCATGTCACAAACACTTTAAATTTCTCAAATGCCTCATCTTTATGTTTTAAGATGTAGATAAATGTGTATCTTGAAAGAAATGATCGATGATGGTCATTGCATGCCTTGCTTGTCCAAGACTTGGAGCAAAAGGACCAATAATGTCAGAGTGTACAATATCTAGAGGTCTAGTTGTAATTCTGTCATTGTGCTTACTCACAGGAGCTTTGAGTGTTTTGCATTCTTTGCAAACTACACAATCTAAGTATTTGTCACAGGGTTTTATCTTTAGGTCAGCACACAGCTGTGGCATTTGTGCTATATACTTGAAATTAGCATGACCAAATCTCCTGTGCATCAGGTGTACACATTGGTCATGATATGGAGTGTTGCCAACTGCAGCCTTGGAGCTTGGCTTCCTTGCATTTTGCACAATGTACAAGGAGTCTTTTAACATACCAGTAGCACACAATTTCCCATTTTTCCGTATCTCACAACCATTTTTCTTAAATGTTATGATATACCCTGTTGCAGCTAATTGTGCCACAGATAAAAGGTTTGACTGTAGATTTGGCACATACAGCACACCTTTCACAGTTTCTCCCAAGCAGGATAAATACAAGTCACCTTGTCCCATAATTCTGGTCACAGACCCATCAGCCAAAGATACACTTTGTCTTTCAGTTTTAGACAGTGAAACAAAAGAGCTTTTACAATTACACAAGTGACAATTGTCCCCAGAATCTAAGACCCATACATCAGAATTACCCTTCTCAGAAACCTGTGCAATTTGGGTTGTCTGAAGAGCCTTATTCTGTGTTGCCCTTGTGTTCTTCTTCACTGTCTTTCTACTCTTGGGTCTCAAGGCACAATCTTTCTGCAAATGTCCAGCTGAACCACAGTTAAAACATCACTGGCTGGCTAGCGCTGTAGCCTCAGCTTCTTTTTCCTTCTTTTCCTTTGTTTTCTGGTGCTGCAGCTTTCCAGAAGAGATGGGGGGGGGGATCTTTCCTCTCCCTTCTCCCATTCAGCGAGTAAGCGCTGTGTATCATACGATGGGGTGAGGTCTGCTTCAGGCATAGCCTCTAGGGTACAAATCAGCGTGTCCCACATTTCATTCAATGCGGACAGCAGTATATATGATTTTGTGAGAGGTGTAAATTCCAGTCCTCTCTCCTGCAACTCAAGAAACAGCTGCTGAATATGATGCAGGTGCTCAGGAAGGCTATCTCCTTCTGCAAGGTAGGCTTTGTACAGCTTTTTTGTCAGGGTAACTTTACTCCCTGCTGTTGTCTCTCAAAGTGTCCCAAAGTTGCTTTGAAGTCTCTCAAAGTATCCCAGAGTTGCTTTGCAGACTGCATGCCTCTCACGTGCACTAGCTGATTGTCTTCCACTCCCAGTATAATAGTGGCTCTAGCCCGCTCGTCCTGCCTAAGCCATTCAGCACTGGGATTTTGGGGGGTTTGCTCACCAATTGGCAGCCAAAGATTCTCTCTGCGAAGATACGTTTCCATCTTCAGGGCCCAATTCATGTAGTTGGTCTCTGATAAGTGCTCAGGAGGCATCGCTGAGGGCTGGGAGGCAGCCATGGCTTCTTCCTTCTTTTGTAAGTCACCTCAGCTGGCTTCTTTGTCCTGCAGGTCAGCAGTTGCTGGAAAATCTCCAGGTGGCTCCAAAGAAAATCTTCACAGGTCTTTGCTACCTGCCTTTAAAAATGTGCATGAGGTGTGGAGCTGATCTCTCTGCTCTCTCTGGGGTTTCACTGGGCTGCTTACTGGACCCATAACCTGTCAGTGCTAGAAAGCATTTGGCCCAAGATCAGAAAAATCACACACCAGGCATTTCTATAAAAATAAATGTATTTACAGAAAGCACAAAAACATGTTTTACAAGCTGTGCATTCACACATGCTCAGAGAGCACTGAGAAGAGAGGTTGTGCTGGAAGCCTACAAAAGCGAAACTAAACAAGCCCAGGAAAGCTGCCCTCCCCCAGGCAGTGCAGCTATTAACACCCAAACTGAGGACAATTAAGTTTGACCTCTTCACACTGCCGATACTTAAGAAAGTACTCAATTACCATGGTAACCTAGTGGCTTGGTCCAAGGAAAAACAAAGGAATGCCAACACGGCCTTCCGGGTTATCGGCGGTATCTCCCCATGTCATTGCCTCATGTGGTTCAGTGTTGGGGCATCCTGTTCCCTCCGGTAAGGTCTCCATGCTGTCAGTTGTGGCTTTCTGTGAGGTTTTTAAGACCTAGTTTCAGAAACTCACAGCACAAGCCATGATGGATATGCAAAGTTCTTTATTAGGTCTTTACCTCAGACTGTCAAAGCCACAACTGGCTCCACTTCCTCCCACCTCCCTTTGTCCTCCAGCCTTTTCTCTGTCCCACCCCTTCCTCTGTGTTGACAGCTTGCATGATGGTGGCCAGTCTCAGTTGTGAATGGAGTTGCTGCCATTTGCTCTCTTATCCCTTGCCCCTCCATTGTTTGTAGTCTGTCCTCTATCCTTCCTTCCCTTTGATGTGTAAGGTTAGAGCACCCAGGTGCAATTAACCATTGCACCTGGGTTCTCCATCCTTACAGCCGATGGCATTCCTTCTCCTCTTAATTACATTAATTAAAATGTTGAAAAATACCAACTCCAGGATCTAACCCTCCGTCACCCATTCAGCATCTCATTCCAGTCTGATGAAAAACCATTGATGAGCATACTTTGAATATGTACCCATGGAGCCAGTTAAAAGTCATGAGATCTAGCTGAGATTTAAGTACATTACAAAATCTTATTGGACACTTAACACTGTGCTGAAGTCAAGATACCTACAGCATTCCCATGATCTATTAAGGAGAGAAAAGTAGGATTAACCTGTCAAATCTTTTCATAAATCCATGCTGACCTCTAATAATTACTATATCATTTTCAGGAAATTTACAAAATGATTGCTGTGGGATTGGTCTATAATTCCATGAAGACACGGCAGAAGCTGCACCTGAGCTCACACCACAAAATTACTCCTTTGGGCCCTTTTTTTCCTTCTTCTGCATAAATGCATTACAGAAAAAGATAAATTGTTGTGTCTAACAGAAGCAGTTTATCCAAGAACCTATATTGTTATTTGCTGAAAAGCTGCAAATTAGATTCTTGCCATTCTAGGATACATATGGTCAGAGAGGGCATGTCAGCATGGGCTCTGACAGTAGTGAATCCATCCTTGACGGGGAGTACGATCCCACCTACCTTGGAGGCAATACTTAGGGCCTCTTGAAATGCCATCTCTTGACTTAGCCATCCTAGATGATCATCAGCCAGTCTCCAACTTACCATTTCTCAGCAAGGTCGGCCTTCAACTGCAGAGGGCCCTGGATGACCCAGGCCCCTTGCATTTGAGTTTTTGGCCTGACTAGGTGATGACACTGCATTGGTCACTCTTGTGGATGACTTGGAGCATTTGGAGGGGTAGTGGTACATCCCTTCTCATCCTGTTATAACTCCCAGTGGTGTTCAGTAATACAATTTGTGGTATCCTTTGGGGCCATATGTGAGATTTAGGGATTGGAAGCATTGTTTTGCAGTGACTCCACTTCTTCCTGAGCAGGTAGCTTCAACCACTGTTGGGAGAGAAGTCAAAGCCTTGGGTCCCCCATTGTGGAGTGTGCCAGAACTTGGTCTTCTCTCTCATAGTGTTCGACATCTGAAACTGCAGGCGAGGTCATCCATTGATCTGTGGTTGGGCAACATCAATGACACCCAGCTTTACATTTCTACCTCAGGCTAGCAGGATACAGTGAAAATCCTGACCTGGTGCTTGGGGGCTACATGTGCCTGCATGAGGTAAAATAGATTTGATACCTAATCCCAGGAAGGTGAAATTACTGTTTGTAAGTAGTAAGTAGAAACTCTACTTCCATTATGTTCCACCTGTTGTTGTAGACCAAGTTGCTGTGCAATCTGGCAGTTCCCCTGGACTCGCACAACTGGACAGTGGCAGAAGTCATGACCAGGAAAGCTTTTGGTCTGCTAGTGGGGGGGTGCTAGTTATGTCCCTTCTTCCTAAGAGGCACTGGAGAGACTCGTGCCCTTATTCATCAGCTAGGGTACTGTAATTTGCTTTACGAGGGGCTGCCCTTGAGGCTGAGATGGAAACTGGGGCTGCTTACTGATGAGGGCCAGTCAGTCTGGCAGAGCAACCCTTGTTTTGTATTGCCCACAATTGGGGCTGGGCTGGGGCATTTCCATAGCAACCCCCTCACTCTGAAAAAGTTTGCCCCAACCAGTTGTATGTCAGGTGAGGATTGGCAGGAGCTATTTTACTTTAATGCTGAATAGTTTTTATGGATCTTGTTATCACCATGCCGTGTAACTCTCATGTAAGTAAGTAGCATATAAATATTGGTAATAAACATTTTGAGAACAAAAGTTAAACCATGCAATGAAAGAAAAAACACATGTTTCAGGGGCATCAGAGGAAGTGCCCAAAGTTGTTCAAGACAATTCAGTTAAAAGAAGGAATATCAGTTCCTACCAGTATCTCTTCACCATCTTTACTGACCAGAAATGAAGAAGTCCAGCTGACAGGAAAAAGCAGCACTGGGGTTTTAAAAACTTTTCTTGGGGCCGAGGGCTGTTCCCGCACTTCAGCTGCATCCTGGCAGTCATGCTCCTCGGTTCACAGAGCCAGGCTCTGAACAGCGTATTATCCCCGGCTGGTGCTTCTCCTTGGTGCTAATAAACTCACGGCAACTTTTGAAAGGGCCCTGGGCAGCCCCTGCTTTCATCAGTTAAACTCTAAGCAAGCAAAGCAGCCGCAGCCGCAGCTCCCTGTTCCGGAGATTTCAAAAGGCCTTTTCTGGAATCAGTTTTAGTCCTGCATCCCGCATGCTTCTACATTTACCGTAACATGTTCGTGGCCAGGTATCTTGTCCACGAAACCACCCAAAAATGCAAGACAACTAAATTCCATAGGAAAAAAATATTTTATTTAACAATATACCATGTTCCATCATGGCTCCAGGGAACTCATATCCCATTATTACTGAAGACAATGATGTGGCAACTGGGTGAAAGCAGTGAATCAAAGGAATCCCTAAAAAATGACAGAATCAATAGTAAAAAAAACCCACACCGTTCTAGTACATTTGGAATCACCAAGAGGAAACCTGAGCCCTTGGACTGCCCAGCAAGACTGTGAACAGCACCGCACTGACCGGGAAAGGCCCAGTGTTGCCCGCATGCTGGCATTTGCCCAAGCCCAGGGAAAAAGCGTGCCCCTCTTCCGAGATGGAGCCTTCCAGGCAACGGGGGGGGGGGGGGGCAGAATCCAATCCCTTTGGGACCAATGTACATTCCCACAGCTGGCAACACTGGCAAGTTGCAGCCCCTCAGACCAGCTGTGAACGTGGCTCTGCCTGCTGGGTTGCCCAGGCCACTCCTGGGGAAGGGAAATGGACCTGCCCTCCTCGCCTGCCCCAAAGGGTGCTCCCTCTCACTCCCCCCGAGGATGAGGGGCTTCAGCCACACGTCCTTGCAGAGACCCACGTACGCCGTCTGTGCCCCTTCCCCAACTCTGCCCCACCACAATGGCTTTCACTGCCAAGCTTCAGCCGGGGGCAGCCTGGGCAAAGGCTAGCCCCCCCACCCCACACAACCTGCCTCATGGGGATAAAATGCTGGCAGAGCCCTAAAGAGCTGCCGGGCAGCTGGGCAGTATGAACCCAGGATATCCTATGGAGGGCCAAGGCCCCAGCAGCCCCCAGAGGCAACACCAAGGGGCGTGGAAAGCCGCCCCCTCCAGCCCACAGACCTGGGGGCCTCCACCAGCCATGGGGAGGCAAACCGCACCCCCCCTTGGGCACCAGCAGAGGTCTCCAGGGTAAGAAAGGGCAGGGCTCCCCTGCCAAAGGGGCTCCAGAGCCGTAACACCCCTGGACCTGGTGGAGCTTCAGCCTCGATTCTCCTGCCTGGGTCTCAATGAGCCCCTCTGGTGAGCCCCGGAGGCCTGGGGGGGCAGGGATGGGCATTCAGGAGCAGAGCGTGCTGGTTGCATGTCCAAGACATGTCCTTTTGTGATGGATGAGCTGCATGTAGATGGACTGTAATATGACAAATGTTTTAACACCCGTTCTTGTGGTTGATTTTTCCCTTATTTTTTAATTTGTTTTCATTTTTTCTAAGAAAAGCAACCAGAAAATAATCCAGAGTTTATACAAAACCTCTTTACATTATACCTTCCAAAAAGACTGGTTATTTACATAAAATAAAACCTCAAATTTTGTTTTAAAAAATCCTTTTGATGGGAGAAAGATGAACAAAAAAGGACCATTTTAGAGATGCTAAAAACCCCAAGACCCCAAAGGCATATTTTCACCCCAAACAACCATTTTACAAATTTATGTGGCTGCCCACAGCTCAGTTACTTTGTTCATTTTATGGTGGGGAGTAGCAAGCCAACCCCCCACCCCCCAACTTGAGCTGAAGGTTTTGCCATCTTGCTTGCCCCTGGCAATTAAGGCTCCCCCTCACCCCCCACCTGCAAGTGTGTGTGTGTGTTTGTGTGTGTGTGTGTGTGTGATAGGAGAAGTCACACTGGAGAGGATTTCACACAAGGCAAATTTCCCTGCACAAAATGAATTGCATGCAAGTAACTGCACAGAACTCATCACGTGTTTCTTATTTTGTTGGTCGGCATGAGCAGGAAGGGAACATCAGCAAGGGTTTTCCATTTCTCCACACAAAGAAAAATAAACCGTATGGAATTCCTATGACATTCACATTGTAAATTAGTTTTCTTGAAAGCCTGTATTAAGAACTGCAGTTGGCATCTTATGTCTCTCCCTATTTTTTGCTGCATCCTGTGTAAAATTTAAACATTTAAGCGTTGGAGCCACTCAACCTCCCCTTTCCCCCCACATTGCCCTTGTCTTTTTCAGATGGATTGTGCTGGGGATGTGGTTCTCCTTCTGAGAATGCCCCGAACGCTATTAGGGTCCATTCTTCCAAATTTTAGAAGTGGCCATGCAGGGCCTCTGATCCCTCAGCTTCTGTAAGCACAACCGTTCTGAAGACTGCAAAATCTGAGCACCGGCACAAAACTAGCTGATTCGAGAAGCAAATCTGGGCTGCAGGAAAGACAGAGGAGGTCCACCCAACGCCTCCCCTGCCCCCCTGGATCTGCAGCTGGAGTGGGGGCTTCCCTCCTGGCCGCCAGGCCAGAGATGAGGGTTTCAGCAACCCCCACCACACAAAGGTTATCCTACTGTTGGGGCGTAAGATAATAATGGGACATGGGAGGAGTCTTGCAAAAGTGTTTACATTTTAAAAAGAATACTACTACCACTACTAAAAATACCTGTTGATTATCTGTGGAGCCCTGAGAAACCTGAATCCTTGGCTGATCTCCACTGAACACGCCTCAAAGTGCACAATTACCTAAGCCCTTACACAGACAGACAGACAGACAGACAGAGACAGACACACCCTTTTCATATCCTGCATAGAGATCCTGACGGGGAAAGACTGGAGGGGGCAAAGCAGAGTGGCTCCAGATAGACCCGTCTCTTGGGAAGAGCAACTGGTCAGCCAGTGAGGGCTCGAGAGCGCCACTGGGGGCAGGATTGCATCTCACCACCCCTTCTGCCCAGACCAGCTTATTGCAAAGGTTTGTCTCCAAATGGGAGGGCGGCTGGCAGGCAGGTTTAAGAGCACAGCATGGTGTCAACTGAGATGCTACAGCTGCTTCTGCAGCCCCAGGATGTCCTCCAGAGTGGCTGCCTGTGTGGCTGGTTTGGAAACAGACTTGAGCCATCAACCACGAAGCAGAAGTAAGGCTATGGTGGAGTTGTGGGACTGGCCACGGCGGGCAGCCCACCTTGGGGCAGATGGTGCACTGCGATTGTGTACAATGAAGGAATCTCTCATGAAAAGGAGGGGAGGGGAGGGCGAGACATGTACGTGCACTCAGCCAGAGAGAGACACACCATCCTCTCCATGCAAAGTAAGGCTTCTGGCATGACAGGGGCAACCCGGCCACGGAAAACAGCACGGAGCTCAGGGTGCTGCAGCCGAGCGGGCTGGAGGGGGGATGAGGCAAATGGCACACAGACCTCCTTCCGACCCGGAGGTGTGAGACCTCCAGGGCCAGCAGTTGCGTGACAAGGACAAGCAGGGTCATGCGCCAACCTCAGCAACCTCGACGAGAGGCTGATGCTGCCAGAAGAGCCAAGCTCCACTTCTAGTGCACAGAGAGGCTGCCTCTCTCCTGTGAAGTGGCACGGGGCAAACCAACCTGCCTCCGGAGGCCTCCGAAGCCACAGCTAGAATTAATACCACTAGTGGGAAGGGAACCAATGAAAAGCTCAAGGACATGTGGCCGGATCAAAGAGGTGCGGGGGGGAGTTCCACATCCTGCAGTTGGGCATGAAGGAGAGTGGATCCAAGCAAGGGGCAACGGGCAAGAGGTCTGCTTTGCTACCTCCTCCTGGAACTCCCAGGAGCAGGGCCAAGAGCCAAGTCCCCTTCCGCAGGATTTCTGGAAGCGATGAAGAGAAAGGCGGGAGAGGGGTCTGGCGCTCCAGGAATGCCGCCCCCTCCACCCCACTCTTCTGGGCCGCTGAGGGAGAATGGAATTTGGAACTCAGGGATCCCACCCTAACAAGGCATCAATATGCCCTCGCACATTGGCACCCCAGCGCAGGAGAGGGATTGTGCCTGTGCACATGAGCAGGACAGTGGTCCAACTCTCTCCCCATTAGTTTTCCCATTAGTTTCTGAAACTGGATTCTCTCCTAGACTGACCGCTGCAAATTTTGCAAGATTTAAAAAACATTTTTTGTTTCATAAATTAGCAAAAAGGACCAAAAACAAAGCGGTCCACTTTCCTCACAGCGGATACAGAGGATCAGCGGATGACCATCCCGAGTGAGGAGAGTGTGAGCCCCAAGATGGGGGCACGGGCAGGGGAAAGACTGCAGAAGAGCTTGTGCTGGAAAACCGCAGGAGGCAGCTCACAAGTCCAATCTTTCACAATTTTCTAAAAAGTTACAAAAAATACTTTAGAATTATAATATGTATAAAAGGTGGGGCCAGACAGCTTCCTTTCTCAGCAAGACCCAAAGCTTTGCCCCACGGGTGACTGGCATGCCCCTCCCTTTCAAATGCCAGGCTCGGTGTGGCTGCCCTCTCCCAATCCCCCCCCCCCCCAAAGTGCGTATGGTAACAAAACGAGGTGCTGGAAGATCTACCCCCCCCCTCAACCGAAGTGGTGGCCATCTTGGGGTTTCCTGGGTGGGTTCAAGGGTGAGAAAGGCACAGAGCCCAAGTGAGGGCCACAAAACGGGCTGGGGGGGCAGGAGGATGGCTTCCCTCCTGCAAAAATCCTGGGCCTAAGAGCTCCAAACTACAAGGCTAAATACTAACAGAGAGGGGAGGGCGTAGAGGGCGCCCTGCTGCCAGGCACTCAGACCCCCCTCCCTCGCACCTGCAGGGGTTTGCGGGGGGGGCTGCCAAGGCTTGTCCTCAAACCTTGTAGTAAATGTTGGCTGGGCTCTGTGGGGGCATCTCCTGGACAATGTAGACAGGGTGCCCATAGTCTCCGCTCACTTTCTCGTAATGAGGGCAGTAGTTGTTCTCCGTAGTCCGCAAGGGGATGATGATGTCGCTCGGCTCGGAGCCCGCATTGCCGCTGCACTTGGGGCTGGCCAGGGTGCTGAGAGACAGGGCTGCCGCCCGCTGCTGAGTGTGCTTCCGGTGCCGTTTCCGGATCTTGATGAGAAGGACGATGAGGAAGATGATGATGAGGATGAAAATGACACAGCCAGCCCCAATCGCAGCAAACACGGCCACCTTGGAGCTGAAGAATCCATCAGTTGGTCTTTGGGTATCCTGGCCATCTTGGTTAACAGGGTCTGGCATGTGTGGAAGGGAAACAGAAATTAAAGAAGGTTGATGATTCAGATACCTCTCTATACTTCTAAACTGCCCTCTACAAGGATGGGTAATCAAAGCATTGTGCCAAAGCCCAGCTAGTCATGCAGTCCTTGATAAAATAAACTATGTTAGAACAAGCAGAGTGTGGTCTTTTAAGATCAAAAGAAGCACCTCTGTGAGAAAGAGGATGCCGCTGTTCAGGTCCCAGCCAAAAAAGTTCTCTCTCCCTAAGGATGATACAGCATTTCTTCCTTAAGGAGGCAAAGCAAAAAGGGACCTCCTTGAGATTTTAAGGACTGGGTGTCAGTGCTGAGGATCTGAAAGGTAAATGCCAGCATCTTGAACTGGGCTTGGAAGTAAACAAGCAGCCAAAGAAATGCCCCAGAATAGTGCCCTGGGATTCCATCTGACTGAATATGAAGGAAGCAGCATTTTTAAAAGCTTTGGAATCATTTATAAGGAGAGTGCATGTACCGCCTAATTACAGTAATCCAGTCGGGATGTTACCTGACCAGGGGTCCCACAGCAAGACACCCCTATCCAGAAAGGAAAAAACAAGGGAAGGGGTCAACTAGCTTTGGAGAACACAGTTGGATCATAGACATCAAGAACTGCTGGGCGGCATATAAACTTAATAAACAACAACCACTGCTGCCACCACCATCATCAAACTATTTTGGATGAGCTGCATGCCCATTTCCCAGATATGAAAAGCAATCATCTGTCTGTCAAGATTCAGTTCAATTTATTGGACCTTATTCACACCATTACCAAAGCCAAGCAGAGGTTCAAACCTGCAGAGTCTCACCCCGCTCAGAAGATAGATAGAGAGAGAATGCTGATTTTCTCCAGATCTACTCATGAGCTCACACTACAGCTTCACATGTATGTTAAAGAACACAGAGAATAAGAAGAAATGTTATGGGGGCCCACAACATGTGCTTTATGAATTTGAGCAAGATACCATTCCCATTGCATGGAATTAATTCTTCTGGTAGGAATGCCACACTATGCTACCATCAACCCAATAAAGCTGCTAAGAGCTGAGGAAGAATCAGGAATGTGCACACTTCTTTCTCTTGCAACAGAGCTGACCAGGCTTCTTTTATGCCAGAATGCAGACTGAAATAGACCCAGATATCCAGTCTTCCAAGAGTTCTAAAACTGACATGCCAGTATTTTCTCCAAACCCCAAGACCAGCTTCACCAAAGCTGATGGCCTCCTAGATGAGCATCACCATCACTTCCAGTATTCCTAGACAGGTTGGTCAATCTCTGTGCTGCAAGGGAATTATGGAAGTACACTGCAGCCCACCTGGAAAGCACCAATTTGGATTACAAAACCCTGTGAAAGCAAATCCCTTGATCCTTCTCTCTAGAAGAGAGCCACTTACTTTTCATCAACAGATTAGTTGAGTGGCCTCCCAGGGCTGTACCTATGTACTTGCCCCAAATGTCATCTAATTTTTCTCCCGGAAGGGTCAGGAAACTGCCTCTGCCTTGGAAGAACTGCATCCACCAGAGGTTTCTCAAAAGCTTGTGACCAAGCCCTCCCAAACACCGAAATCAGATTGACTACATCCTTTGCAGC
Organism: Candoia aspera; assembly: GCF_035149785.1. Lineage (NCBI taxonomy): Eukaryota > Metazoa > Chordata > Lepidosauria > Squamata > Candoiidae > Candoia > Candoia aspera. Next base: position 23,226,282 of record NC_086164.1, read on the forward strand.
CAAAGGTGGCGGACATCTGTACAGTCGGTAAAAACAAGGCCTGGAGCTGACTGTAGTTCAGATCACAAACTTCTTCTTGCACAATTTAGGATCAGACTAAAGAGATTAGGGAAGACCCACAGATCAGCTAGATATGAGCTCACTAATATTCCTAAGGAATATGCAGTGGAGGTGAAGAATAGATTTAAGGGACTGCACTTAGTAGATAGGGTCCTGGAAGAACTATGGACAGAAGTTCGCCACATTGTTCAGGCAACAAAATACATCCCAAAGAGAGAGAAAACCAAGAAGGCAAAATGGATGTCATGAGTAAGGATGGCGAACAGGGGGCTCCCATCCAGACTGTCAAGCGCATGCGTAGCACTGAGGAATTGTTCAGCCATTCAAAGAGACACAGATCGGGACCGCCTTAACCCTTGGGGGTTATATGTCTGGGTTTTTCCCACGCTTCTTCAGTTTGTTAGGATTCCTGTTAAGTACTAGCAATAAATATTAGAGACCAGTTCATTGTCTCAGTGTGTTTCCTGGTTGTTAGGACAATGGCTGTCTGCTGAGACACTAGAAGTAGCCCAAGAAAGAAGGAAAGCAAAAGGCAACAGTGATAGGGGGAGATATGCCCAATTAAATGCAAAATTCCAGAGGTTAGCCAAAAGAGATAAGGAATTATTTTTAAACAAGCAATGCGCGGAAGTGGAAGAAGACAATAGAATAGGAAGGACAAGAGACCTCTTCCAGAAAATTAGAAACATCGGAGGTAAATTCCAGGCAAAAATGGGTATGATCCAAAACAAAGATGGCAAGAACCTAACAGAAGGAGAAGAGATCAAGAAAAGGTGGCAAGAATATACAGAAAACCTGTATAGGAAGGATAACAATATCAGGGATAGCTTTGACGGTGTGGTCAGTGAGCTAGAGCCAGACATCCTGAAGAGTGAGGTGGAGTGGGCCTTAAGAAGCATTGCTAATAACAAGGCAACAGGAGACGACGGCATCCCAGCTGAACTGTTCAAAATCTTGCAAGATGATGCTGTCAAGGTAATGTATGCTATATGCCAGCAAATTTGGAAAACACAAGAATGGCCATCAGAGTAGAAAAAATCAACTTATATTCCCATACCAAAAAAGGGGAACACTAAAGAATGTTCAAACTATCGAACAGTGGCACTCATTTCACATGCCAGTAAGGTAATGCTCAAGATCCTGCAAGGTAGACTTCAGCAGTTCATGGAGCGAGAATTGCCAGATGTACAAGCTGGGTTTAGAAAAGGCAGAGGAACTAGAGACCAAATTGCCAATATCCGATGGATAATGGAAAAAGCCAGGGAGTTTCAGAAAAACATCTATTTCTGTTTTATTGACTATTCTAAAGCCTTTGACTGTGTGGACCATAACAAATTGTGGCAAGTTCTTAGTGGTATGGGGATACCAAGTCATCTTGTCTGCCTCCTGAAGAATCTGTATAACGACCAAGTAGCAACAGTAAGAACAGACCACAGAACAACGGACTGGTTTAAGATTGGGAAAGGAGTACGGCAGGGCTGTATACTCTCACCCTACCTATTCAACTTGTACGCAGAACACATCATGTGACATGCTGAGCTTGAGGAATCCAAGGCTGTGGGTAAAATCGCTGGAAGAAACATTAACAATCTCAGATATGCAGATGATACCACTTTGATGGCTGAAAGCGAAGAGGAACTGAGGAGCCTTATGATGAAGGTGAAAGAAGAAAGTGCAAAAGCTGGCTTGCAGCTCAACCTCAAAAAAACCAAGATTATGGCAACCAGCTTGATTGATAACTGGCAAATAGAGGGAGAAAATGTAGAAGCAGTGAAAGACTTCGTATTCCTAGGTGCAAAGATTACTGCAGATGCTGACTGCAGTCAGGAAATCAGAAGACGCTTAATCCTTGGGAGAAGAGCAATGACAAATCTCAATAAAATAGTTAAGAGCAGAGACATCACACTGACGACAAAGGCCCGCATAGTTAAAGCAATGGTGTTCCCCGTAGTAACATAAGGCAGGCTGAGAGAAGGAAGATCAATGCTTTTGAACTGTGGTGTTGGAGGAAAATTCTGAGAGTGCCTTGGACTGCAAGAAGATCAAACCAGTCCATCCTCCAAGAAATAAAGCCAGACTGCTCACTTGAGGGAATGATATTAAAGGCAAAACTGAAATACTTTGGCCACATAATGAGAAGACAGGACACCCTGGAGAAGATGCTGATGCTAGGGAGAGTGGAAGGCAAAAGGAAGAGGGGCCGACCAAGGGCAAGATGGATGGATGATATTCTAGAGGTGATGGACTTGTCCCTGGGGGAGCTGGGGGTGTTGACGACCGACAGGAAGCTCTGGCGTGGGCTGGTCCATGAAGTCACGAAGAGTCGGAAGCGACTAAACGAATAAACAACAACAAGCCCTCCCAACAAGAGGGGAGGGGAGGAGAATCAGTAAGGGGACAGGAGCTCCCAGAGCCAGCTTGAAAACAAGCCCAGTTGGCAAAGGTCTGCCAATAGGTCTAGTTAAGGAGAAACTACAAACATCATTGTGCACAAAAACTGGGGCTTAATATATCTTGCCAACACTGGTTCTCCTTAAATAGATTTGCATTAAGCTTTAGTAGGAAAAAAGGAATCTAAGATAACAGGTTAACTTCAAGTAGGTACCTTTGTTCTTTCAGATTAGTCTCATTGTGACCACAGAATTCTGGAGCTGGAAGGGGCATTTAGGCTATTTCCCATCCCCTAATCCACCCAGGAACCCACATGAAAGCATCCTCAACAACTAGTTTTTTCCAACATTCAATTAGAATCTGCAGTTCTGTCAACTGAAACCATTATTCTGAAACCTGGATGACAGTCTTTTGGGATATTTGAAGAGTGCTAAGTATTCTCTAAGTATTCTCTTCCCCAAAGGCAGAAATGTCCAGCTTCAAAGAATTCAGCTCCCTGGTCTTCCTCCCCACTGGGAAGGGGGAAAATGTCAGCAGAAGCCAGGGATTTCCTAGGAGGGCCAGGCTTGTTGAGTTTGCCTCCCGCAAAGATGCACTTCAAGCATTCCATTGTTGCTCCTTCCTGCCCCTTCAAAAGATCTGTGGTTCAGGAATGGATTTTTGAGTAACAATTTGAACATGGAGTGTACCTTTTCCCTATCACTTCCGCTGCTTTTGAACAGATTCTCCTTCACCTGCTGTTATGGGGCTCATCCCACCAAGTCTCCAAATCTTTAAATTACAGAAGCCTTCCTGTTTTAAGAGGTCAAGTTATTTCTTGTCCATTCCCCACATTTTAAGCACTGTTGAATAAATTTTAAAAAATGGACTTTATATAACAATGTCCTTTTTGATTTTTCACTGAGTAGTTTAATAGACTTCATTAGAGAAACACTCCCACGTTTGTTTGTTTACTTACTTACTTACTTACTTACTGGTGCCTTCAAGTCAGTTCTGACTCCTGGTGACTGCGTGGACCAGTCCAGGCAGTCTCCTTGACCACGCTTTTGGAAGTGGCCTGCCCTTGCCTCCTTCCTAGGTCTGAGGGAGTCAAGTCGCCCCTCCTATCCAACTTGCTATATTTCAGCATATCACATTTTTATCAGTCCTTGAGAGGGGCAACCCATCATCCAAATAACTCAGGCCATGGCTGCAGAAACCTCAACTCTCCCATCAGCACCATTTTCATAGCCATTCATTCTCTTGTAGCTATTCTTTTTTCCTCTCCATATACTGTAAGAATCAGTGGGAGCCACCACCTGATCCCCCAAGAACTTCTATTTCTTTCCTGGTGTTTAAAACTCCGTGGCAAGACAGCTGCAGCTTTTCATTGCAGTATAATTGGTCCCCGCATGTATCAGCAGGCAGGGATAATGGTTGGTGGACATGGAGAATTTTGGAAGCTGCATGGTCACATCCCTGCTCTTTCCTCCCAATCCACTGGGTGTGGTAAGTACCTACTTACTTTGTTTCCTCCTAAGAGTGAGTCACCAACTACCACAACTCTTCTCTTGTCTCCTGGCAGGGTTCAGCTGCACCCCACCTTCCCTTTAGGGATCCACCATCCTGCCTTTTTGCTGTCCCCCTTTTTCTTCTTCAAAAAGCTCAGAGTCTGTTTACTGTGTGTGGACCCGAAAACCTGATAAAACTTCATTCTCCCTCATCACCTGCCTTTCAAACTGACCCATTTCTCTAATATCTTTTGGGAAGATAACAAAGATAGAGCTCTTCAAGGCAGCATCGGGCGGCTAACTTTGCCATTATTATTATTGTTTTACTGTTAGGGCTGTTGCTTTGTTAATATTCAATCATTTACTGTAACTGTGTTTGGATTTTATTAATTATTTTAATTAGATTATCTACAGCAATTTACTGGTGATGCTTTCACTACTTGTAGTAAACCACCATCTTTGGTTGTTGTTTATTCGTTTAGTCGCTTCCGACTCTTCGTGACTTCATGGACCAGCCCACGCCAGAGCTTCCTGTCGGTCGTCAACACCCCCAGCTCCCCCAGGGACGAGTCCGTCACCTCTAGAATATCATCCATCCATCTTGCCCTTGGTCGGCCCCTCTTCCTTTTGCCCTCCACTCTCCCTAGCATCAGCATCTTCTCCAGGGTGTCCTGTCTTCTCATTATGTGGCCAAAGTATTTCAGTTTTGCCTTTAATATCATTCCCTCAAGTGAGCAGTCTGGCTTTATTTCCTGGAGGCCATCTTTGGTAGTCAGTGGTATAAAAATGAATGAATGAAAGGAAGAACTATTACCACCCCCCAAAAAGTGAGAGATGGGGGATAGGGGGGAGGACACCCCAGAGAAGGTTTGCCACTGCCCCCTGCTGCCAGACCGCTTGAGGGGGAACTTGTACATGGCCCCTCTGCTGGATTTATCAGGTGAACAGACTTGGAATAAGTGGTCTCCATAGGTACCCCATTCCCAAGCCCACCAGGCTTCAGCAGGGATCAACCACACACCACTATCTGCAAACGAAGTGTATTTGCACTCATCTGCCCCAACTACATGTCTCTGCTGTCAGCATAATGATTCATTATACACATATCCATAAATACATTAAATAAGCAAGGGGACTTCACACACCTTTATCCTGCTCCCTGCTCAGGGTTAAATCAGTTGCTAAGCATTCCATTTACTTACATCACATACCACATTCAGTAATCAGCCTTCAACTCCATATTCACACAACACATTCTGTAATGTCAGCCCATTCGCCACTCCAGCCCCATGGTTCTACACTGTACGGCTACCATTCACTTCTTCTAAAACAACTCACATACCCGCCCACCCCCAAATCTGCACATTCTGTACATCTCCTGCCAACACAGTGTCACACCGAACTTCCCAAATTTGTCATTATCTCCTTCCCTGTCACTGCCTTTACCCTTTCAATCAGAATTTTGCCAAATACTTTTCTAGGCATACTTAAAAACATGCAACCCCCTGAAGTTTTACTCACTCTTGCTAACTTTCCCTTTGTAGAAGGGAACAGTAATTACTCCTATCATCAGGCCCAGATGCCGCCCTAACACACACTAAACAACTCAAACTGCTGTTCCATAAACATACCACATCCATTTTTAACCCTTCTTTATGTACACCTTCTACATCCAAAGCCTTGCAGCTTTCCATACTTTCATAGCATTTATTACTTTTTTCTTAGACACTATCATTTCCAGAATTCATTTCAAATTCACTATTTGATGAATCTTATAATTCCTACACAAATCTCTGAAATACTCCATGCAACAGTTGCTCACTTCTGTTTCTTTCCAAATGATTTCATCACCTTTATTCTCAATTCCATTTATTCTGAAGGATTCTTGTTTAGCTCTCTTCAAACACCTCCAAAACTTTTTTAAAAAATTCCCATTAAAAAAACACCACTCCTTTACACGCCTACACTTTCTCACACTGGTATTTTTCCATCAGAATGCTATTGCATCATCCAGTTCACATAGGAACTATCTGCTGTTTAGGGAACTATAACCTGCTGTGTCTTCCTTGAAGTTGCCACTATGGATCCTCCTCCACGTGCTACGGAAGCTGAAATCTTCTGAGGAAAACTTTCTATCTTTTTGGCCTGGTCTTGAGTGGGTCTTACATATTCCATCTTTCATATAAGTCCACTAACACAAAGCTGATGAAGCAGACTGTAACAATTTACTGCTATAAAATACCAACTACGGGACATTACTTAATGCAATCATCATGATAACAAGCTCAATCAAAGGTTTCAGTCCAGGCATGCTCATGCTGTTCTATGCAAGCCAAGATCTCTAATCTACTGACTACCCTGGAAGCTAACAGTGTTGCTTACAGCTCATCAACCAGGAGCTGCTTGTGGGGTTGGTAGCACACTCGACTACATGTACAAAAAACATAAAGAGTAGTATTAAAACATGTTTTCATTGAATATTCCTTTTTTTTTTAAAAAAAAGGTCATACATATTCCCCATTAAAAATCACAAAAATTACAGAAACAGGGAGTTGGAAGGGGCGTTTGTGGTCATCTACTCCAACCCTGCTCAGAGCATCTTGAACAGATGACCATTCAGCTTCCTTTTGAAGGAACAACGGAGAACTGACCATTTCCTGTGGCAACCAGTTCCACTGGGTTACAGCTCATACAGAGTCAGGAAGCCCCTCCTGAGATACAGCCTGAACCTCCTACTTTGCATTTGCACCCGATTCTGGTCCTACCCCCTGGGGCAACTGAGAATAAGCCTGCTCCCTCTTCTGTGTGACAACCGTTCAGGTATCTGAAGGCTGCTGTCATATATTCCTTCAGTCACCTCTTCTACAGGCTAAACATACCCAGATCTTTTAACCATTCCTCACAGAGTTTGGTTCTTGGCAGCCACAGCAATTATAAAATACCAACAGCAAATTAAAGTTAAAATTAAGTTAAATTAAAATCACACCTCCCACCCCAACGACATCACAATTCACCCTAAAGCCAGGGAATAACTCAGCTTACCCAGAGTAAGGAAGCTTGCAGAAAATGCCAGTAAAAGTTAGCTGATCTGAATTGCCAGCAGCAGCTGGAGGCCAAGTAGAACACAAACATTCCCATTCATTACAAACAACCCCAATGTAATGGTTGCCTATCCCAAACACTCAGACTCACAAGAGGTTACTTAAATGAAATCTGATTTATTAGGGAAATTATGGCAGATACAGAGAAAGCCGAGAATGACTAAAAGTGCACCAAATGCAAACTAAAAACCCTCGGCTCCAAACGTAATCCCTCCCCCCTACCAGCCATAGCAACCACCCCCCTCCCAGGTGCTGGTAACCGTTTTCCACACATCCTGGGAAAGCAACCTTGAACACATGAGATAACCCAAACACATTCCAATCCTGCGGCCAACAGGTAACAACTCCCTGACGAGGAATCTTCCCCTCTCCCGAGAGCAAACACGTATCAGGCAAATGACATGCGAACCGTTACGATGTACCAAGCACATTGAAATGGTGAACATGACACCCAATACATAAAAAACGCACCACCCTTAAATGCCGATGCATCCAAAAGGCCAAGTTCTTGGTGGTCTCTGTGAAAATCATTACCTGGCCTCCCTGGGTCCTCCACAACAGGCGGGAATCTGTTAAGGGGGCTCTGCGTAGAAATTTTCACCGTATTGTCCGAATCCTTGCCGGGCCGGCTTGTTGTCAGCTGCTCTGGCATCACCGCATTGGGATCTAAGAACAAAGAGGTAAGGGTTGGGGTGAAAAACTAAGGCCTGTAGCAGGGTGAGGATGCTGGAGGGCTCAGGTGGGGCACCGGTCTGCCATTATCATCTCAGCAACAGCCGAGAAAAGTGCCTTCCTTCCGTCCGTCCCAGATCACCCCTTCCACGCTACACACAGTCCCGTCTTGCAGGACCAATCTCAGCACTGTGTTCACTGGCCCAAAGCTGCATTTAGACAAAAGAAACAGCTTCAGTCTAAAGTGAGGGCCAAGAAAAAGTTGAAAGTTCTGCTCTCTGTTCAACTATGAAACTGCTCACGGATATTTCCAATTCTGTAACTAAATTGAAAAACATGCAACTCATAAAAACATAAAGTCACCCACAGCATCATTTCAATGGCTCTTCTGAAGTCTGGGCTTTCCAGGAAAAAAAGAAAGGGGGAGATATTGGCAGGTTACAGGAAGCTCCTGAGATTGCAGGAGAACTTGCCCTTGGCCACCAGAGCAGGCTGTTTTCCTCCCCTTTTCCTGTCAAGAACCCAACAAACTGCTGCATTCGAAGTTAGAATTAAGCTTTCATAACGGTTGTTTAATCAGTCCTCAGCTTACTTCCATTTGTTTGGTGACTGTTCAAAGTTACGGCAGCGCTGAAAAAATGGACTTATGACCAGTCCTTGAAGTTTTGGCTGTCACAGAACCCCTGCAGTCACATGATCATGATCCAGGCGCTTGGGTGCCCAGTCTGCGATTACGATGCTGCAGTGAGCCGCAGTCATGTGATCATTATGTGTGACCTTCCCTGCTGGCTTCCTACAAGCAAAGTCAATGGTGAAGTTGGCAGGAAAGGTCGCAAATCACTCCAATAAATTGCTCCCGCCGCTTTTTCTCCCAAGGAGCCCCACTACGGAGTACAAGATTGTACAGGATCTCATATAGGGATCTTAGAGATCTCATATCCCATAGCAGCCTCCTTGCCCACTCGTCTGCCCTCTGTAGCACGCACCCGCACACAGCAGCCCCCCGGCCTCCTCGCCTGCATGCAACTTCCGCCAGGCCTCTCCAGGCCTTTGCTGGTCTGGCCGCACTCCATAGCACCTGCCTGCAGCACGCCCATGCTTCTTGCCTGGGACTCCCGCCTCTTCCCACTTAATGACCTGCATGGTCCTTGGGTTACAACGGCAACCAGGACTGCCAGGATTGCTGTCACCAAGTGATGCGGTCACGTGATGTGCTTTACAACAGCAGCGCTTAGCAATGGCAATTCCAGTCCCAATGGATGTCGTAATCCAAGGACTACCTGTAGTCTTGAGCTTGGCCTTATAGTACATTAGCACATACACACACAGACGTCACACACAGACACTTCCACAAATATACTTTTGGATGGGGCACCCAGAAGAATTCAGCTTCATATGCAAGACAAAAAAACAAAACATTGTATAGTGTAAGGAAATGCATTAAAATATTACAGGCATAATGTATTGCAAACATTAAGATGTGTAGGATCACATTTCTTTTTAGTAGAATCTGTTTCTGAATATAATATAAAAGATGTTTATTTATTTATCAAATTTTATCACCGCCCATCTCCCTCCCAATGTTACTTGTTGCTTTTAAAGCCCTAAATGTCTTGGATCCTAGACACCCAGGAATGTCCTTTGACTTGCAAGGTTCCCACTATCCACTAAGGTCCTCAGGGAAGGCTCATGTCCAAGGGCCGTGTGCCTGCTAGCCACTTCAATGCAATGTGGGTGCTGTTATTCACATGGGTTTTAAGAAAACCCCTCTTTCTATTGGCCTAAACCATTTAAGTGTCATTTTAAAGTGTTTTAATGTGTTGTTAGAATGTTGGTGTTTTGTCCTCCTGCAAGTCATTAGGAACTGACTGTGAAGAGAATTCATAGGTGGCATTACTCTACTAAAATTCCACTATATAACAGAGCACTGAACCCTAACCCTAACCCAGCCCACAATGTCTTAAAGCAGCTGTGCCTTTTCCCAGGATCACAGTTACACTCTAAAGTACCTTCTGGGAATTTAGTCAAAGGTATTCCTTAGCTCCACAACATGAACTGCAACCTTTCCAGACTGCTGGTAAAGATGCAAGTTTTACATATTACCATTTTTTTGATACTGAATCTTGCAGATGATTAACCATCTATATTTTCTAATGCATATACATTGATTCAGTGTAAGAAACTGATTCTGTTTTTATTGACAGCATATACCTCCTAGCTGATGGGATGCACACATGTTCACTGGAAATCCAAGCTTGCATAGAGGAGTGGGAGCCTGCTTGCAAGTAAAGCTGGGTTGTGCTTGCACTCATGTAATATTGTCCAAAATATGTCACACCTGACTCATATATCCTTACTATTAACAAGGAATGCTGCATGTAGCACAAAGGCAACCTAGTTTACCCGTACCTTATTAAAAAGCATTAAGTGACAGCCTTGACTGACCAAAGCCATGTCAGGTGGCAGAGGTTAATATGCATGGGCCCACCTGGCAATAACTACTGCACATAGAAGATTGCAACTTGGAATGCAGGTGGAGTACATGGTCAGGAACATGAATTAACAAATGACATTAAAGAAGCAAGAAAATACATTGTTTCTCTGTGAAAGTAAGAGAAAGGGAAAGGATATAATAGATCTAAGTGAAGGTGGTCTGAAGCAAAGATGATGTGGAAACTTGGGGCAGTGAAGGTGTAAGTTTAATTATGAATGAGCGATCCAAAATATACGTCAGAAAGTAGGAATTGTTGTCATGTAAGTTATCACAGGTGCATACTGAAGTAGGAACCCATAGGTTGATGATGGTTGCACACTATACTTCAGTGAATGGTGATACAGAAAAACTTGAGTTTTGGGGAAAAATGTGGAATTTCCAAATGAATATTGTCCAAAAGAAAAATTATTCTGCTCTGTAATATGAATAGAAGGTGGGAATGAGATTAGAGAAAAGGCTACTGAGCCATTCAGGGAATCAAGAAAGAATAATGTATCTGTTTAGAATTCTGTTTATTTCAAGCAAGGGGTTTACCTGTAAGTCTGTTCATAAGTTCAGACAGCACAATATATAAATCTCAATACAGGGCTCATGATGAAAGACTTAGAGAACAGGTGAAGCAGACAAAAGCGATGAAAGGTTCTGAACCTGGGACAAACCACTGCTCGGTAGTGTCAGGATAGATCTTGGGGAAAAGGGATTTGAAAGAAAAGGAAAGAAGTGAAAGAAACTACAGAAATGAAGGTGCCCCATCCAAAAGTATATTTGTGGAACTGCAGGAAACAGAATAAAGTGATATTCACTATCTCTAGGATGGAAAATGGCCATAATGAAAAAGGATGTCCCAGTTGTCCAGGCCAGAGTGAAAAGCACTCTACAACAGTGGGCCCCAGAGATGTACTGCTGCAGTAGAGAAAAGTGAAAAAGGATGTTCAGTGAAATGATGAAGTGAGAAACACTGTGGATGGGAGAACGCTATAAGAAGGAAGGATGTATGCTGTGTATCGCTGAAAAGAATATAGTCAAAGAGAGCAAGGAACATTTAAGAGTAAAAGTATGACAGAAAATGCAGAGCAGTTCTGAAGGAAATAAAACAGAGTTTGTAGATTGAACCCATGAGTAAATATCTCTCAGTCTTGAAGCACAAGGGTCGTAAACAACCAAGCCATCTCTGGCAATGCAGGAAGATCGATCCTTCAATGTCTGTTGTGGCCAAAACCGGGCTCACCTAAAGCAACCAAATCACTTTGAAGATGCAACATAATTTTATTAGCATGCAATCAATAAACAATATATATTGGGCTCCCAAAAGATGTGGCACTTTGCTGAGCAGCCCTGACCAAAAGCAGAACCAGAGCTTCTATACCTTTGGCCTACTACTGCAAAGGCAAGACAAAGGAAAAAGGCAGACAGTGGAAATCACTGCAATTGAGCCAACTTCCAGAAAAAAGATCTAGAGCCAAACTCCTGATCCAGTAATAAAACCTATCAAAACTGTATCCCAAGGCTGCTTTGCCAAGGGAACAGCTGGCTTGTGTGTTAAAGGTTGGCATGATGGTGGGCATGACAAGATGGGCTTCCACATTTGTTCTGATACAAAAATCCAGGGCAGTCACTGGCTGCCTGGAGAACATCTCCTAAGCAAGATCAGAAGGACATTTGAACAAGAAATCAGAATTAGTATCATCAGGATGATGAAGGCGGTGCTGAGAGGCAAACACTTGTTTGTGTGCCTTGAATGGGGCCTCTGGGTAAGCTTTTTAGTGCAGTTGCCAAGGTTAGGGACAAAACAATGGACCTCTTTTATGTTCCTTGGAGGATGCCAGGACACATTAAATTCCACTTTAGCAGGATCCCCATTTGGATGCTGTCTGAAGAGATGCAATAGTTGAAGTAATCCAAACGTCTTCCTAGCTTAACACACAACTTGCACTGATGATGGTGCTTAAGGACAATCCTGACATGAACATAACTGGATCTTCAGAATAAATCAGAATGTTTTCTAGCCAAACAACTATGAATGAATTCTCCCTCATAAATCTCATAATTATCGAAGAGGTGTTAGCCAAACCAGAAGACATCATTATATACAACAGCAGTTCAATATTTGTGTTCCTCCTTCATACCAGTTAGATTATAAGCCCTCCGCCAGATATAAATTAGTAAAAAAATGCTTGGCTTCTGTAGCCATTCCAGATGTTCAGTAAACAGTGGGAGAAGGTAAGTGGTCACTATCTCTTCAAAAGTCTGCAATCATGAACCACACTTGAAGAACCACCTTTCTTATTTGGGAAAAAAAAAATGGGGATGAGGCTGAATGTGCAGAGGGCCTATAAACTTTTTCAGTAAATTGTCATCAATAAATTCCTTTAAACACATTAACTTGTGCTCAGGCATAGGCCACTGAGATTTACTAGTGATTTGAGTGCCTGAAACCAAGGTTATAGCATGGTGACAAGAACAAGGAAGGGACAAAGTACATGCCTCCTCCTCTCCAAAAACATCAGCCACGTTAGAATACTTTGCAGGTAAAATAGAAGGTTTTGTTGATCAGTGGAAAGAGGAACATGGAAGCCTAAACTCTGCAAACAATGCCTTGGGCAAAAAGGGGCATTACTAGTAATGGTTCTAGCATCCAGTCAATTTGTGGGTAAAAAGTTTGAAGCCAATCCATCCCCAGCACAAAGGGAACATATAAGGAAGAAGTCAAATAGAATTGTAAAATTTCTTAATAATGGTAGTGGGGAGCAGCGTGTTCAGTAATCAGGCAATAGAGCCCAAAAATCTATGTCTGAACCCATCTGAGAGCAAGAAATGACAAGCAGAATAAAATGTCAGTGCTCTGTCTGAGCTCCACTTAATTGTCAGATGACCCCCTTTCTGAACTCTCGAAAGGGAGGCCTCATTATTTTCTTGAGAAAGCATGTTTGGGACCATCAAGATTCTTGCTTGAAAAATAACCTTTACTTCCACAAGAATGACACTTCCCCATAGACTCAGAGTGGGGAAGTTTATCAGGACAGGCAAGTACAAAATGTCCACACACTCCACAATATAAACAGAGACCAAGCATATTTCTATATGGGTTTCTTTAAACTGACAAGGGTTGTACTTGCTCCGAAATCTTTTAAAAAAAACAAAAAACGGGGGGGTGTAGAGGGAGGGTATAGAAGGGGAATAAAGTTTCCTCTCTTCCCCATCTCCACTCTCAGCTGTTCTAGCCTTCTGTCTATCACCGTGCAGGGCTGGAACAGCTCCTCTAAGATGTCTGGTATGCCCTGTCAAACTAGCTTATCCTGCAGTTCCTCAGACAGACCTCCTTTAAATAGGTCAATTAAAGCCAGTTGATTCCAGCCCACATCTCTAGACTAAATTTTAAAGTTAGCTAACTACACCTGCACTCTGTTTTTATCTCAGCACAATCAGCAAATTTAACAATTAGTATTTCCATTCTGGCAGGGTCATCAAAGGCAGATTGTGGTTTAAGCATAAAACTAGCATAATAATCCAGAACAGGGTCACTATTATCTGTAAGTGAAATTGTGCGTTTAGCAACTTTATCTGAAAAAAAGTCTTATGTATAAGTTCCATCTAACGATGATCTGTGGGAAACTCACTTGGTCTCATATACCTCGCACTGAATGATAAAAACTTAAAACTTCTCTGAAATGGGACAATTGGAAGCACAGGAGCAAGTGGTAGCTGAAGCTGTCCTAGCTTCTCTGTTACCTGGGAATTGCTTGAGTTAAATGGTTTATCTGGACATCTACCTGGCTCTGGTGCAGGTCCACTTAATTCTTATACTGGAGCAAAGAGTTGGCAAGTATTCCTAGACAGTTACCATGGCCTGACCCTAGAAAATCAAATCAAAGTTGAGTAACTCTCTTAAATTTACAGGCAGTCTGTGGCAGTGGTCCCCAACCTTTTTGGCACCAGGGACCGGTTTCATGGAAGACAAGTTTTCCACGGACTGGGAGGGGGGGATGGTTTTGGGATGATTCAAGCACATTACATTTATTGTGCACTTTATTTCTATTATTATAGACTTGAATAGTTCTGCAGCTGTGGTATTGGTTGGCAACGAAAGTGCACATAACATATCCTCAGGCACATCCTCCTGAAAAATATATCACAGAAAAACAAGCATTGTTGCCTTGTTGACAACACCATTGTTGCCTTGTCGTCAACCTGGATTGCGTACCATGGTGATTCATTAATCCTCTCTAATAATTGTGCCTCAATATCCTCTGCTATTTCATCAATTCGTCTAGTTATGGTGCTAGCCGAAAGAGGAACACGTGCCACCTTTTGAACTGCAGCCTCTCCTAAAAGTTCACAGCAGTCCTTAGAAGCAGGCACGATCAACTCTTCACCAATAGTAAAGGGCTTTTTAGCTTTAGCAACGAGGTTAGCCACTAAGAATGATACTCTCAGTGCAGACACATTTGATGAAGTGGTGGCCTTCAGTAATTGCTTCTGTTCTTTGTGTTCACATTTTTTTTCTTTTGAAAAACTCCAAAGGCTTGTCTTTTAATGCAGGGTGCTTGGTCTCCATGTGGCGAAGCAGTTTTGAAGGCCGGTCGCCACACATTATACAAAGCGGGCTTGGAGAATGTGAATCACCTGTTGCAATGAACCCATAATTTAAGTAGGACTGTTGGTATTTTCTTTTAAATGCAGCTTTCCTTTTGTTGGCAGTCTTAGAGTCTTCTGCTGTCTCATCACTGGGTCCTTCCCCCTTTTCAAAGAAGCTCTCAACGATGTTTGCTTTTTACTCATTTTGGCTAGGGGTAGCTTGTGAGCTTACCAAAACCATGACTGAGATAAGTGCACAGTGCGGGAAAGAGGCGCGGACGGAAATGGTAAATAAAATGATGGGCGGGCCATGCGCCGACTAAAACAAGTTTCAGATTCTGACTTCTCATAAGGAGCACACAACCTAGATCCCTCGCATGCGCAGTTTACAGTAGGGTTCGCACTCCTATGAGAATGTCCTGTTCTGAACTGTGACTCGACACGGAAGGTGAAGTAATACCCTTTATTAATACAGGAGGTGCAATACAAGTTCAGTGGTTAGTTGCTGGTTGGCACATGGCAGGCTTGGCACAAAACTCAGGATGGTGGTAAGCAGGGTAATGGCTTGGCTTGGCAAGGTTGCACTGGCAAAGGCAAGGCTTGGTAGATTCCACACTGGATCCAAGCAAGGCTTGGCAAGATTCACTCTCACAAAAACAAGACTTGGCAGGATTCGCACTGAGTACAACAAGGCTTGGCAAGATTCACCTGGGCAACCACAACACTTGGCAGGATTCACACTGGGTACAGCAAGGCTTGACACAGAGTACTTGAGTGCTTGCCAGCAGGGTTGAAGAGCAGAGTCCTTTCCAGAAAACCAGCAAAGTCAAAGCAGTCCCAGCCACAGAATCCCTTGGATTCACAAGGCACACGTCAGGCGCTAGGACTGGCACAGAAACCAGCAGGTTCAGGCAAGGAGACCCAGCCTGGTAACCCTTGGAGGCTTCCGCAGCAGCGCGGCAGCAATGGAGGCAGTGGTGGAGAGTGGAGGAGGCATAGGAAGGTAGGACTTGGTGGAGGATGGGTCAGTAGGGCAGGGCTGGAAGTGGCTGAGGGCAGCGAAGGCGCAGGAAGGCGGGCTTGTCTGGTGGTCCAGCTGTGCAAGCTTTGGAAGGTCTTCCCAGTTCTGGATCGTAATAGGTGATGTCTGGAAGCTGAGCCTGAAGAACAGTTGTCCCCAATAACACATTCCTCTTTTTCCTGACCTTTTATTCTTTTTTCTTTGTGCTGTTTGGAGATAGCAGCCAAGGGCCTGCTTTCTTTTTGGTGCTCTTTCTAACTGTCAAGCTGGGCTCTGTTGAGATTTTTCTGCTGTTGCTCCAGAGCTCAGCACTTTTCCTGCCATTGCTGCAAAACTCAGACTGCATTCTAACAGAGAATCTACTGCTGCCGCTGATCTAACAGGAGGCGGAGCTCAGGCGGTAATGCGAGCGATGGGGAGCGGCTGTAAAAACAGATGAAGCTTCGCTCGCTTGCCCACCGCTCACCCCCTGCTGTGCGGCCCAGTTCCTAACAGGCCACAGACCGGTACCGGTTCGTGACCTGGGGGTTGGGGACCCCTGGTCTATGGGACCATCTTCTCCCAGTTGTTTCTACCTGTCCAATTCAGTCTGGTAGATTGGGCATGCTACAGGTCCCATCAGCCAAGGAATGTCAGCTGGCAGGGGCTAGGAGGCTTGCCTTCTCTGTCGTAGCGCCTGCCCTCTGGAACATCCTCCCTCCCGAGATCAGGATGGCCCCAACCCTGTTGACTTTCTGTTACGCCATGAAGATCTGGTTATGTGCCCAGGCCTGGGGCCGTGTGTTAAGCGGCCCGTTTCTTGGTTATATTAACATCTATGGCATTTGTTTACTTGGTGACCATATATATTTATTTTGATTTGTTTTTTATGGTTTTTTATGATTGTACGCCACCAAGAGTGACTTGTTGAGATGGGTGGCTAAAGAAATCAAATCAAATCAAATCGATCAATCTTCACCTCTTTTAATCAGTGTTAAGTGTGATCATTCATTGCTCCAATCCTTGACCACGCTGCATTTACTAAAAGTATGCCAGGTTGTTTTTGGCAGAAACACGAATATGTCACAAGCACTGCAGGTCATAGCTGCAAATTTTTGTCTCTTGACCTTCAGTTTGTTTGTTTAAGATGCCACTGGTAGAAAACTTAGTATTTCTTCTTAAGGTGTTAGATTAGCCAAGCGCAAACTCAGTTTAGAAAAAAGAAAATTTAGGTGCTCCTCTTACCCTTCCTTATCAACATATCAGCACAGTCCTGTTACCTCTCCCTGATCACCCATTCATGGACGGGCAGGTTTGGGCTCTCTTTAGTTCTGTCACCTCTTCATGGCAACGCTTTCCAGACTTTTGCTAAATGAAGGGCGCTGCATTTGTCTTCCATGGAGGCTTCAGAATGGAACTACAGGGAGGGTTCACTCACTGAGCCCAAAGCAGTACTGTATGTATGATTCATCTTATTATTTTGTTATAATGTTGTGTTTATTCCTATAAGACTCAGGAGAGAGAGCCGGTTTGGTGCAGTGGTTAAGGCACCAGGCTAGAAACTGGGGGACTGTGGGTTCTAGTCCCGGCCTAGGCACGAAGCTAGCTGGGGGACCTTGGGCCAGTCCCTCTCTCTCCGCCCCAGGAAGGAGGCAGCGCTGGCAAACCACTTCTGAAAAACTTTGCTGGGAAAACTGCAGGGACTCGAAGACACACACACACACGCACGAACAAGGAAGCAGCTATCTTTGGCAGATTAAATTGCCAATATATCATGCAAAGATATCTTATTTGAATTTTAACCAGGTGCTACTGTATGTTGACTGCCACAATGCACAGAGAAATTAGCCCTGAAGAGGATGGTATGTATGTTTGTATGTATGTATGTATGTATGTATGTATTTTTGAAAACATAACCCACAGCATACCAATGGAAGTGTACTTAGTACCTACTTGTCTTTTTGACCTTCAGGCTGCTGGGGAGGAGCTGGCTGACAGGAACATGGCTGAGAGATTAGCTCTTCTTGTTCTGCATTGGTTTTATTATTCCAGCTTTAAAGAGAAGACTGTTCTGGGAACGCCGGCCTCACGTCAATGAGAGTTGCCTATTTCTGTTGCTACACAGTGTTTTTCCTTCTATAGCCTATCATCTCTAGCCACTTCCATAGCTGGAGAGCAGACTACTGCTCTGTAGATTATTTTTGCTTTGAGCTGAAAAACAAGGCAGCAACTCCTTCTCCTGAATTCTCATTATTTCCTAGGGACAGAACTTGCAAACATTTTAAACTCTGTTTCAATGGAACACTGAAGTTGTTTTCAACTGTGTTCTGCCAACCTGGAATGATCCAACAGAATATTCTAGATGAACCATTTTGTTTTGAGCTCAAAGCTAAACAAAACATTTTCCATACGCCTCTTTTATTTTCAAATGATCAGCACCAAGATGAAAACAACCCAGTAAGAACTTCACCTGATGCTGTGAATCTTACCAAATAGCCTGCTTTTGAAACTGATCATTAAGAGGCCCTGAAAAGTTCTCATTAAGGACATGGAATTGATTATCTTTTCCCTACTGTCTGTAAGATCCTCAGAGTCAGGCATGATTTGAGCAGCATAAAAGGCTAATAAAATACATACTGGCCTTTACAAATCTGTCCCAACTGCCTGCAACCCAGACCTACACAAGCTTCTGCCATTTTGTCAGATTTTACTGCCAGAATTAAGATGCACAGATTTGACTATTCTTTTCTAGCATCACAAACATGAACAAATTAGAAATTGTACAGAAGGTGGTGTTTATACAATGTCCTCAGGCATAGATGTCCCTCTTTACATCTCTGGGCCTCTCATATGGCAATCTGAAGAGCAGAGATGCACATGTCCCTAACCACACACATTTGTAGCATATTTGTGAACTAACGCCTGTCTTCAGATTCCTTGAACGCCTTGCTTCTTAATAGCCAACAACATTCTGTAAGAACAGAAACAAGGTTCTCTCATGTTCTGAAATGTTGGGCTTTGTATAAACAGGCATGCCCCATGATCAGCAGCCAAGTAATACACAGCAGTACAAAGGTTCAGAGGCTTCATCAGGACCAGGAAAAAGTGGGGCCTAGTTGGTGGTCCCCAGCTTTCTACTTTTCATCTGGCTTTGGGCCAGAAAGGTCAAGCTGAAAAGAAACACAACTGGCAATCATCTAATGCTAGTAAGCACACCTCAGGTGTAATGGTTGCCTACTCCAATATACTCAGTCTCACAAGCCTGAGCTTTAAGATAACTGATTTATTAAGGAATAGTATGCAGATACAGACAAAGCTGAGAATAAACCAAAAGCGCACGAAATACAAATCAAATACTGTTGCTTCAGCCCAACTCCGCCCCGTGCCTCCTCGTAGCAACCACCCCATCCCAGATGCCATCCATCGTCATACACCGGCCTGGGAAAGTAACCTTGAATAGTGTTACCAACCCAAACATGCATTCCAGAGATTACAGCCACGCAGGGCTGGAAATTTCTAACAGGGCAACACGGATAGAAGAGTGACATGTGAAACGTTATGATGTCTACAGGACATTGAAATGGAGAACATGACATACTGCCTCCCTAAAAAAAATTACAGAGCGGGTTTGGCGGGATAGGCAGCATGGAAATGGACCAACGAACTTAGGGCCAAGCTTTTTGGAGTGTTGCGGGGATTTGATAAATTTCGTGGATAGACCTTGTCCCCGACTTTAAAGGCGGGTTGGGTGGAACGCCTCACGTCTGCATGTTTTTTGTAAGAGGCTTGCGAGTGGTGTTGGATCTTCGGCCAAGAGTCGGCTAAGGTTTGAGCCCAATCGGTGAGAGAGGAAGGGAGAGATTGCGGATTGGGGAGTTCTAGAATCGGGACGAAATCACGGCCGAATACAGTTTTGAAAGGGACTTGTCCAGTACTGTGGTGGACGGCGTTGTTATAAGCTACTTCAGCAAAGGGAAGGTCAACCCAATTGTCTTGTTGATAGTTGACAAAGGCCCGGAGGTATTGTTCCAAAGTGGAGTTGACCGCTTCAGTAGATCCATCCGTTTCCAGATGCCACGCCGTAGAAAGGGCTTGTTTGGTGCCAATTAGTTTCAAAAAAGCCCGCCAAAACTGTGACGTAAATTGTGAACCCCTGTCACTCACCAAACGGGAGGGGCTCCCGTGTAAGCGGTACACGTGTATGAGAAAGAGCCGGGCTAGCTGCTGCGCGGTGGGAATGGATGCACAGGGGATGAAGTGGGCTTGTTTGGAAAAGAAGTCTTTGACAACCCAAATTACGGTTTTATGCTGACTGGGGGGTAAGTCCACTATAAAATCCATGGAGATTTCCTGCCAAGGGCAGGTTGGGTTAGCCACTGGTTGTAGTAAGCCATGGGGCTTTCCAACTTTGCGCTTAGTTGCTGCGCAAACAGGGCAAGCAGCGACGTAGTCTTTGATGTCCCTGAGGAGCGCTGGCCACCAAAATTGACGACGGGTGAGATGGAGGGTTTTAAGGTAGCCAAAGTGCCCTGCTAGCTTATCATCATGACAGCGCAGGAGGATCACCTTTTGCAAAGCCGACGGGACATAAAGGTGATCATTCTTCCATGCAAAACCCTCACGAAAAGTAACAGAGTCTAAGTTGGTCTGCAACCATGTATCAGATTTGAGGTGCAGAAGAAACTGTTGTTGTAAGTCCGAGGAAATTGGCAAGCGCCCCAGAGCGGGAGAGGGAGGAGTGGCTGGCTGCTGTGTTAGACGGGCGCGTGTCTGACTGCGCGTCACGGCTGCCAATCCTAATTGCTTTTCAGTCCATACTGTGCCTTGGACAGTTGGAGCAGGACCAGAATCTTGGGGCCGGCGGAACAGGGCGTCGGCCAAAAAGTTTTTTCTCCCTGGAATGAACTTGAGGGAGAAATCAAAACGGCCGAAAAATTCGGCCCAACGAAGTTGCTTAGGGCTGTGTTTGTGATTGGTGGTTAAGGCTTCGAGATTCTTGTGGTCAGTCCAAACTTCGAAAGGGTGCAAAGCCCCCTCCAATAAGTGTCGCCAAGTGTCCAAGGCTGCTTTTACAGCAAAAGCCTCTTTCTCCCAGACATGCCATCGCCTCTCTGTCTCAGTAAACTTGCGAGACAAATATGCACAGGGTTTCAAAGTGCCTGACTGGTCACCTTGGAGCAAAAGGGCTCCGATAGAGAAGTCGGAGGCAATGACCTGTACCACAAATGGTTTAGTTGGGTCGGAATGTTTGAGAACGGGTTCAATTGTGAACAATTGTTTCAGCGCGTCAAAAGCCTGCTGGCAGGCTGGAGTCCATTTAAGGAGCGCGCCTGGATTTTTTGATCGTCAAGTATCCCCCTGAGCTTTGGTTTTTAATAAGTCAGTGAGGGGGAGGGCGATTTCCGCAAAATTTTGGGCAAATGCCCGATAGAAATTGGCGAAGCCAAGGAAACTTTGTAATTGGCGTCACGTGCGTGGGGGTTCCCAGGCGACAATGGCTTCCACTTTTGCTGGGTCCATTTCGATCCCCCCTGCCGAAATTCGATAGCCGAGATAATCAATTTGGGACTGATGAAAAGCACATTTGGATAATTTAGCATACAACTCAGCTTTGTGGAGTTTAGCAAGCACCTGACGCACCAGGTAAACATGTTCTGCCATAGTTTCAGTATAAATCAATACATCATCCAAATATACCAACACCCCCTTAAACAGGTGGTCATGCAAGACCTCATTGATGAGCTGTATAAATACCCCAGGTGCCCCTGCCAACCCAAAAGGTAACACTTTGTATTGAAAAGCCCCGAGAGGACAGTTGAAAGCTGTTTTCCACTCGTCCCCTTCCCTTATGCAAATGAGAAAATAGGCCTCCCTCAAATCCAGTTTTGAGAAAACCTTGCCTCTGGCCAGATGTGCTAACATGTCCTTGAGGAGGGGCAAAGGATATTTATTTAATATTGACACTGCATTTAGCCCCCAGAAATCTGTACATAGCCGCAAAGAACCGTCCTTTTTAGGTCTAAATAGGACAGGTGCCCCCACTGGAGAGTTGGCTGGCTCAATAAAACCCCTGGCCAAATTCTTGTCAATGAACTCCCGCAATGTGGCCAACTCTTTCGGAGACATGGCATAGATTTTTGGGTTAGGCAATTTTACATTGGGTAACAATTCAATAGCACAATCGGTCTTTCGGTGAGGGAGCAGGCGATCTGCCTCTTTTTCGCCAAAGACATCTGCGAAGTCCTGATATTGGGCCGGCAGTCCCTCTAGTGGCTCCAGCGTTTGCACTGTGGTGGTGGCTGCCCGCCCCCCTTCATTGTCCTCCAACAAATCCTTTTCCGGCACCTTATAAAATCCATCAGCGAACGTCACAGTTCTATGCATCCAGTTGATAGCCGGATTTTGCTTGACAAAACAGGGCATCCCCAGGATGACCAATGGGCCCCCCACCGGTGCTATTACAAAGGGTAATTTTTCCCAATGGGTTCCCATTTGCAACGCCACCAGTCCGGTGGAGTGGGTTACTGGTTTTCCCCCCGCCATAGTTCCGTCCAGTTGGGTAAAAATCATTGGTCGCTGCAGCGGGAACCTGGGAAGCTCTAACACGTCTACCAGATCGGGGTGCATCAGGGATCGCGAGCAGCCCGAATCCAGCATTGCCCACACTTCCACAGTTCGGGTACTGGAGCCCAATTTTACCTTGACCGTCAGGGTAGGAAAATTCCCACTCACCGAATCGTGGTTGCGCCCCTCTCCTTCCACCTGCCCTAGGGCGCCGTTCAGAGCAGGTGGCTGGCTTTTCCTGCCGGTTGTTTGAAGTCCAGCTGTTCCTCCTCTCCTCTGAATTGGTGATCGTCCGGGTCGTCCTCCGCGCGGGCAGCTCTCACCTTCCTTGGGACGGAAGGGGACTTGCTGGACGCCTTCCCAGGTCGCTCCTCGGATCTCTTTCTTGGGCACGCCGCTGCACGATGCCCTTCTTTCCCACATCGCAAGCACTGTCCTTTCGCAAAACGGCATTCTTTCTCCTCCTCCCAACTTTTCGACTTAGGGCGGCTTGGGAATCCCGGGGCGCGAACACTTTGGCTGAACTTTCCTTGTTTCAATTCTTTATTATGGGCGAACAACTCTAGGGCGTCTTCAGCACTACCGGCCAGCTGAATCCACCCGTACAATGTTTTCGGGTCGTCCCGTCCCAACGCCCATCGGAGGACCTCCGTCTCCAGTCCCTGTTTGAACATTTCCACTAGGGTCGACTGGGACCAGTCCTCCACCTTTCCAGCCAGGGCTTTAAACTCCAAAGCGTAGTCCGCGACGGAGAGGGATCCCTGGGAGAGCTTCCTCAATGCCCGCTTCGCCCGTTCCTGGGCCAAGGGGTCTTCGAAGTGTTGTTTTAGTGCCCACAGGAACTCCTCAAACTCCTCTAGTTCCGTGGCCTCGGCTTGGCATAATTGCACATACCAACCTGCTGCCCTCCCCTTTAGCTTATTGGTGATGGCATTGATTTTGCCCGACTCGGAGCGAAAGCTTCGCCCCCAGTCAGCTATATAATTTCTAGCGTTGGTAAGGAAGAAGGACAGCTTGGTAGGGTCGCCGTTGAACTTCACCACAAAAGGGGGGGGGGGCTCTTGCCGCCTCTCTCGGCTTAGCTGGCTCCGCAAAGGCCAACGAACGCCTGCCCGCCGCCTGTGACCCTTCCCTGGTCACTCCCGACTCTCTACCCCTCGCCTGCCGGAACACCCCAGTCCTACTTCTCCCCCTCGGTGGGGATGGGGACCTCGCTCCCGGGTTGGGCCGTCAAGGTGGAACTTCCTCCGGACTCTCCTGCCTGGATTCCGACCCCCTGGGGTGGTCCTTTAACAGGGCAACAATAATGTCCATTTTTTCCTCCAGCGCCTTCATACGCGCAGAGGTAACCGGGGCTTCCAATGGACCCGTAGTCACTACCACTGTAGGCGACAGCGGGATCTCCGGTTCCCAGGATGCGTGGGGTGATTCGACCTCGGAGTCTCCCTCCTCCCCGGTTCGGTAGTCATCCCCTGTAGCGCCGCTCACTTCAGACGGTAAACCCCGGTCCTCCGTCAGGGCACCCCGCTTATCCCGTCGGGCTGCCCTCTGAGCTCGGGAGCTCGGGACCACAAGCGCTCTTGTGGTGTCTGGTTCTCCTTCACCCTCCTCGCACACTTGCAGTCCAGGTTCTGACATCGCTAGCGTCCCTTTTCACCAAATACTTGGATGGGGCTAACGGAAAGGTTAAAGAAGGATGATTCTCAGCTTTATGTAATGGTTGCCTACTCCAATATACTCAGTCTCACAAGCCCGAGCTTTAAGATAACTGATTTATTAAGGAATAGTATGCAGATACAGACAAAGCTGAGAATAAACCAAAAGCGCGCGAAATACAAATCAAATACTGTTGCTTCAGCCCAACTCCGCCCCGTGCCTCCTCGTAGCAACCACCCCATCCCAGATGCCATCCATCGTCATACACCGGCCTGGGAAAGTAACCTTGAATAGAGTTACCAACCCAAACATGCATTCCAGAGATTACAGCCACGCAGGGCTGGAAATTTCCAACAGGGCAACACGGATAGAAGAGTGACATGTGAAACGTTACGATGTCTACAGGACATTGAAATGGAGAACATGACATCAGGTCCCTCATCCCAGGTGTGACTGCTGTTATTCAACCCTGGGAAGAAATCAAACTATGGGTCTCACCTGATGCCCTCTTATCTTCAAAACTACTGCTGGATGAATGCTGTGTAGCTCCTCACTCTTCTCTACTTGGCACTCATTATCCAGTGTCAAACCCCTTTCTTCCCTTCAATCACCCGTTCTTCCTCAGAACTGTCTCTCCCAGAAACCCTGTAGGGTTCTCCTTAGCAGCCAGTACTTCCAAACACTCCTATGCCCCCATTTCCCTTCTATTCTTCCAACTGAGGAAATGCAGCTTGACCCTGAAAGATCATGTCGTTCATTACTAAAAGCACTTGTTAGGTTTCCTTTGCAGCCCAGAAGCCCCCTGCAAATGCTACAGGGATGGTGGCATCAACTTTTCAGAACAAAACCTAGTCTGTACCCTGTAGTTCTCAAGAATGGGTCAGAAAAATCTCAACTTTTTAACCAATGTTTAGAAGTTCACAAAGAAGTGACTTTCTCAAAAACCTCAAGAAAACGTGTCAGTTTTCAGTACCTTTACTTAGCTGTACCTAACACAATTGTTAGGAGTTTGAAATACGTCATAACTGCAGATCTCCTGTGAGAAGTTAAGAAGGCCACATTTCATATTATTTGGCAGAATATATATAACCAATACAGCTGGAGTTGTTTTTGGCAAATCTCATTAGCCAAAGTGACATTTCTATGTTGCTTTTGAGTGTATTGACTTTCTTGCCTCTTCCCTGAGTTCTGCTTCCCAGTGCATTTCTTTGCAAGGCTGCCTCTTCCTGCCACATCCCTTCTGTAGGACATGCAAAAGCACCTCATGGACAGTGGCACCCAGCATGGAAAAGGTCTTCTTCAGGGGGGGTTTCTCTGGCATCAACTTTCATGCAAAATGAAGTAAGTACTAGACTGTAGCACTGGAAAGAAGGTCTTCTAGTTCTGAGGCTTCTGAATGGGTTTAACTCCTTTCTTTTCCTCTTCTCTTACATTTTTCTCTTAATCACTTAATGCTGCATTGTTTTTTATTAAGCTTCCCCTCTATTGTTAATAATGTTTTTGTCATAAGCTGGCCGAATAACTCTTGAAAATGAAATCAAAGCTACTTTTGAGGCTCCAAAGTTGGCACCAGTTTTTGAGGAACAGCTTTTTCCACAGGGGATGTGCACCCCCTGGCTTTCTTCTGCTCTTGCTAGCACAGGGTTTCTCAACCAGGGTTCTGTGGCACCCTCGGGTTCCGTGAGAGGTCACTAGGGGTTCCCTGGGAGATCATGATTTATTTAAAAAACTATTCAAATTTGGGCAACTTCACATTAAAGAGGTATATTTCATTTAGCTTAAGAACACTGTTAGTGCATATATACAGCCCTACACAGCCCTACACAGGAAATGAATATAAAAATTTGGTAACTTCTGGCCTATATTTGAGCCTGAATGTGCAGGGGTTCCCTGAGGCCTGAAGAATATTTCAAGGGTTCCTCCAAGGTCAAAAGGTTGAGTCTGGAGGCTTCCTGGCTGGAACATCAGGCACCTCTCTCTTGGCTTATATGTTAGCACTGAAGGGATTTTCAAGATTCCCCAACCTTGGGATTTGCTTTATTACCCCTATATGTCTTTTTAGTGCTTTTTATTATACACTATCTTTTATAATTATTGTATGCTACCTTCTGAGGTTTTATTTGGCTTCCTGAATCAAGGTAACTGAAATCCTTAAGTGGAAAGATTTTCTGGTTTTACACCATCCAAAGAGAGGGGCCTGCCAGTCCCCATTATCCACCAGGTGCCCCTCTATTCTGGGGACAAGGAATGCAGCCGCTTGGCTGGAACAAAGACAAAAGGGTAAAGGCAGGCCTCTGTTCATTTGGAAGGAGGGCTTGGGGATGGACACCGGGGTGGCACTCCAGGACAAAAACGTCTGGAATGCGAAGGCTTTTCAGAGTGAGCTCGAACCAGACTCTCCAGGCCGCAGGGCATTCTGGAAAGGACCAAAGCAAGGCAAGGTTTCCAAAGGCCATTTCCTACCATTAACACAAAGCTCAAGTCAAAACAATTCCACAAGTCTCCCCATCTTCTTTCTCCCCACCATGGATCTGAGCCCTGCCTTCCTCTCACCAGCCCTGGAAGGAATCTGGAGCACCTGCACCTACTCACCCTGTCCCACTTTCATGACGATCTTCATGGAACGTGTTTGGCAGACCCCTCCTTCTCTGTTCTCCAAGCCCTCTAGAGACCCATTGGACGTGGCTACAAGGAGAGAAGAAAACAGCATCAGGCCTGCTGAACGAGACGGCAATGGCACAGTACTGGCTGACTCTCTACCAACAGCATGCTGGGTGCAGGACAAAAGGTGGGCATTACGTGGCCTGCCCAGAGGACCTTCCCTCTGCCTGGGGCTGCCGCTGGTGGGAAAGGCTGCCCCAGACTGGCCACTTTGGATGGGAGATAAGCAGACACGGCCTTTTCCTGTTTAAAATTCTACCCAAAGTGGTCAAAGGGAGGCTTTTTTTCCTATGCGAAAAAAAGTAGTAGTTAGCTCTACCTGTAGTTACCTCCCAGCTCTGCCGGGCTGTCAGTTCTGCAGGGAAAGTTCAAGGCAGGCCTATCTGACCAGTTTAGGAAGTCACTTTCCAGCCGGCTGCGGATTCCCGCGGCCCCAGCATCCCTAGAACTCAGGGGCAACCGACTGGGGGAAAGGTGACCCCTCCCATCACAGAGACCCTGCTCATCTTGCTGCCAGGAAGAAAAACTACCCCCGCCCAGTGAGAGCCTTCAGCCCCCTCCCCTGCCCGCCCAAGGGATTAGGACAGTCCCTGGGAGGGAATGCTGAAAAGAGCATGTCCTTTCGTCTCTACGGGCTAACAAACTCTCTATTAAAGCAGGCAAGGAGGGCCCTGGGTGGGAAGGCCTCTGCAGTGGCAACGGCTGCCTTCCTGCCCCCCTTCTTCCTGTTGTGCAGCATCAGTGAGGTGGGGTGGGGGTAGGGGCTGGCCCTTGTCAGGCGTGGCCTCGCTGCCTCCCTTGGAACCAACCTAATGAGCAGCGGGCTCTGGCAGAGGGGGAGCCCTCTGAAGGCACGAGACTGGGGGAAGGATGGACGGCCCCAGGGGGGAGCAGACAAGGGGATCGGCCCCCTTGCCCCTGGGAGGAACCTCCCCACGCACCAACAAAGCGAG
This sequence comes from Candoia aspera, assembly GCF_035149785.1. Taxonomy (NCBI): domain Eukaryota; kingdom Metazoa; phylum Chordata; class Lepidosauria; order Squamata; family Candoiidae; genus Candoia; species Candoia aspera. The sequence continues at coordinate 23,253,899 of NC_086164.1, forward strand.
AGCAGCCCCCCCCACCCTCGACAGAAAAGCCCCTCCAGAAGCCCTGCTTGTCCACAGCAAGCCTCCCAGAGGCACCCCACGGTGCATGGCGTGGCGCAGCATGCCCAAGAATCGCACTTGTGTCCCAGCTCCCTTAATTTAGAGTCAGACGCAACTATTGAGAATAAAAACATAAATAACCCTTGGAGAAAGGAAAATATATCAAATGGGGCATGAAGCCATTCAGATAGGAAAGGGAGAGTGATCTGGAGCGCACGTGGGCACGGATGACTGAGCGCATGCAGGTCGGCAACTGCTTGCTTGCCCCAGGAGAAAAGGAGCTCGATGTACGGGGCACTGCCAGAGGCAACCTGGGTGCTTCAGATCACCGTTTCCCCCTTGGATTTGGATCGCCCCACACGGCCTGTATTTCACAACACGATACCCATGGGCACCCACGTACACATCCACTGAACCCCAATACTAAACAAACAAGCAAAAAAACTTTTTAAGAGGGAAAATGGCAAACATCTCACAAGATTTTAGCATTCTCCCCTGAGATTTTTGCAGCCTCATCCAAGAATCATGCAATTTTACAATATCTGGATCTTAAACAAAGAAACAAAAATGGCTCCAGCTTGTCAGATCACACCTGGTGCCTAAAGATTGCTGACCCTGCCATATGCAGTTTAAGAGCAACGCCACAGGACTCCTTGCCTTCTGTTCCAGTAACCATGGAGCAAAAATATTTGGCACATAAGGAAGTCATAATGACAGCGCTTTGAAGGCACCAAAAGGGAGATGCAAGGGCTTATTTTTTCCTTGCTCCAGGCTTCTTTGAGTACCGACCTTGCATAAGAGTCTAATTTTAAGCAGCACAAATCCATATGTGCCAGACACACAAATGCTGCTTCACACATCTCTCTTTCCCACGTCTTCTGGGCTCTTGCTGGACAGAAAATAGATGCACAGCAAGGAGCACCCAGTAATCCTGTACAAGCAGAGCCTTGGCAAAGATCTCCTGACTTCAAAGTCAACATATACTCATGTTTTGGGTGGAAAAAAGGAACATCAAAATAGAGAACGAAGATGAAAGAAGAGAACAGAATATCTAAGGGGTGCTAGCAGACCCCCTAAAATAATAAATGAAACTGTGCAACACCCCTTCCCCCCCAAGCATATAACTAATGAATTCATACATGGTCATGGAGGTTAAAGGCTAAAGACACCCCTTACCATCTCACTTTCTCAACTTAGGCTTACCTGTCTTAGTCCTACCAGTCAGCTTGCTCATCTGTCATCTTTCTTTTCCCACCCTCAATTTAACCTGCTTATCTTCACTAACATGTACATTTGTATAGGCACTCCAAATATTCAGACATACAACCCCATTCCACACTAGTTCACACCAATTGATGGAAAAACATCTGCCAGTCGGTCACAGCTCTGCTGTCACTGGTGAATGGTTTTGACAGCTGGCTAGAGTAAGCCTGGAGTTTAGTCATCTCTCAAGCCTCATTCCAGATGTTCCCTGCTCTGCCTCTGAAGCCCACTGCAAGTCTGTCCAGGTATAGGGGGAGAGAGTTGTGACAGTGATCAGACTTGCCCAGGCAAAGGGAGTGCTGTCAAAACTCACTCTGCTCCCCATTGTGCCAGCAGAACCTCACTGTGGCTTTAAAAAAAGAAGCCACACAACCTCTTCTCATATGGGAGGTGGACACACAGGAATTCATGCAATCTCTGTGATGTCTCTACCCTCCACCACACACATTTATGAGGAGAAAGAGCTCTAGGAGGCACCTGCAAGGAGTAACTGACCCACAGTTCTCCCCAAAGGCACCAGGAATGGCCTTCCGTCGTATATTCTAGCATCTAACACTGACCTCTTCACAATCACACATTACTTTAAGTCTGTTGATAATATAAAATTACAGTGCCAATGGTTTTCCAAAATGGCTGTAACTGCAGGGCAAATACTACACTCTTTTTAATGTCTTCCCCTCCCCCAACTCTCTAGCAAAACCCACTCGCCTCTGCCAAATATCCAGTCTCTCTGATCCCCATCAGACTAAGTGGGACCTCAACCATGTCACAGAGCTCCTTGTCCATGGAGAGAGAGAAATGACATCCATGTAGTCTCCAACACTTTCTCTAGCTAGGTCAATAGTGCCATATCCATGACTACGGAAGCCTACACGTGTACAACTATACAGTAGATTGTAAAACTGTCTTTGGTGGGGCGGAGACAGTTCTCCACCAAGCACCTAAGGTTTGAAGAGTAACTGAGAAAGACCATGTAAGTGACACCATCCAACTGCAGTGATGGTGCAGATCGTCAAGTAAAATGGCATATAGGATGAGGCCCCAGGCTTCTAGTCCAGGCAGTCCTTACCAAAGCTGCCTTTTTAACAAACTTTGCATCTAATCCAGCAATGGAGGAACTATGTTATTGGTTGCAAAAGAATCCCACAGTTGAAAACTGTTTGCTAGCTTGGTGATGAAAAGGCAGCCATTCAGAATGAATACTGAAGTTAGAGGGTAAGATAAGCTGCAAGATTTCGAAGCCATACTGGGTTAGACACACTAAACTGCAGAACAAGTGTGAAGGGAATGTTAGCCAATTATAAAGGTCAGCTCCTCAAACAACTCTTCTTTCTTTGTTGCACTAGAGAAATAATTACTCATTCTAATATCAAAAAGCTGCATAAATCTCACCTAGCCCATGTATCCCATGTAGGCCATTAGGATAAGAAGATAAATTTCTCAGAATCATAGAATTAAGAGTTGGACAGGACCACAAGAATATCTAACTGAACTTTCTCCAATGTTCAGGAAAGCTAGTTAGACTGTACTTGAGAGGTGCTTGTCCATCCTCTTCTTATAATCCTCCAGAGAAGAACAAACTACAACCTTCATAGGGAGACTATTCCGCTGTTCTTACCATCGAGAATGTTTTCCTCATATATAAATGAAATCTACTTAGATGCAACTTATACCCATTATTTCTTATCCTAAGTTTGATGGCCATGGAAAACAATATCAGACCATCTTCTCCAGGGCACCCTTTTATTTACCGGAAAGTGGGTATCATTCTTCCCTCTTTCCTCCAGACCGAATATTCCTAGTTCCTTCAGCCTGTCCTTATACTGTCCTCAAAACCATGTATCGTCTTTGTCTCCTCTGTCAATATCCTTCTGGGAATTTTTTCCTCCTTAGATGTAATGCTTTGCATTACTCTCCACTGAAGGACATCTTGTTCCTATCTACCAGTCTTCTAAACTGTCCAAATTAGATTGAAATCTCATTCAGTCATCCTAGGGTGTTGGCCAGACCTCCCAATTTTGTGCCAACCAGCTCACAAATCCTGCTATTCAGATTATTACTAAGAATGCTAAATAATACTGGCCCACTGGTTCCTGCTTTCCAACTCAAACTAGTGGCAGTAATACTGAGTGCCATTAGCTGGCTAGTTGCGGACTCACTTTAAAGTAGTGCCATTCAAGCCACACAGCTTAACAATGAGAATGTCATGCAGAACGTTATCAAAAGTTTGTTGAAATTGAGGTAGATTATATCCACAGCATTCCCCTTAAGTCCACTAAAGTAGTCACCCTTGTCAAAGGAGGTGAGACTTGTTTCATATGATCTAATTTGTGACAAAGACACGCTGAACCTTAGCAATCACAGCAGGGTTATCAAGATAGCTACCAACAGCCTGCTTTATTTTCTGCCTTTGCCTTCCTATCTTCATTCCTATATTTCTAAGCTGAAGATTTGTTGACTTCCATTTCCACTAAGCATCCTTCTTCAGTTCTAGCTCATTTGTGAACTACCTGTTCAACCACACAGCTCCTTTAAAGGTCTGCTAGTTTTCTTCATAATTGTTTCAGACTGCACTATCTTAATTTCCTTTGCATGAAGTCCAAGCCACCCACAACACCTCTGCATTTAAGGTTTTCTTCTCTTCCCATAATAAATCCAAATAAAATAAATAGATAAGTAATCAGTATCTTGAATGTTACCTGGAAGCAAACTGCTAAGTTCTAGTCATCCTGTGGAACTGAGTTTGGGGTCCGGTCTACCTTGTGGGGCTATTATCAAAAATCTCATGCTCTCTTCCAAGAGAAACGGAAGATCTCACCATTTGTCAGTTCCCCAGGGCATTCCGCTGTCTGCGGAGCACCTTGCTACACCCTTGTTGCCACACCAAGGAGAGGCAGATTTATGAATAACTAGCTTGCAAAATGCCATGATGCAATTAATGAAACAATTGCGACTGAATTTATTTCAACCAGCAGCAGCACAGCAGTCCTCAGCATAGCTGGTATTCCTGCTTTCTCATGGGAGTTTGCCAGAGAAGTCTGGAAGAGCTGAGGAAATTCCTGACTTAGCATGATCTGCTTATGGCAGATCGATCAGTGGAGTTTCCCACCAATTGCACTAAAGTGACTTTTGTGCTGAGTTTGCTGAAAGAAAGGGAAGCCAAATGGGCAATAATTGAGGGCAATGACCCCATGCTGGGCAATTATCAAAACGTCATGCAAAGATTTAGAGATTCCTTTGATGATCCTATGAAGTGCCTAACTGCTAGTTGTGAAATTTGCCAAGTCAGGCAAGGTCAGTGAAGAGCGTAGGTGTATATATATAATTTTAAATAATTTGCCAAAGATGTGGGATGAAATCATCTGGCTCTGTTTGACCAATTTAGAGAGGGGCTTGCTGACAGAGATGAATTGGTGAGACAAGGCACCTCAGAGAATTACTATACCCTGTTCCAACATTGTGTAGTAATAGACCGTTGACTGGAAGAGTCGAGGCAGGGGAGAAATGGCAAAGGAAAGAGGTTTTACAGCCTCTCTTCTTCCATAGCTGCCCTCTCGATAGGCTCCTCGGAATCCAGCACTGGCGAACCTGTGCAAATTGGAGCAGCCAAGAGATCTCTGTCATCAGGAGAGAAACAGCAATGCTAGGCTTATGGTTTTATTGCAAAGCTCTTAGACAAACAGCCAGATCCTGCAAGCTAAAATCCAAGTCTCTGCCTCAGCGACAAAATGCTGCACCTGTGGATCTACAGGCCACGTAGCAAGCAAGTGCCCAACTTCCTTCAAGGTGGTGGTGTTGGGAAACTTCACAGGCTCCTCCCCCAGGAGCCCATTTAAGGATAGCTCAGACAGCCAACAGCAGAAAAGCACACTTTACTGTTCCTATTACGTTTTGTTTAGATTTGGGCTTGAAAGTACAACTCTCTGCTCTTGCAGACTTGGGAACGACCACTAATTTCATAGATGAGTCCACAGTACTAAAGTTTACCTACCCAGACTCTCAAAAAAGCAACGATGGTAGAGCAGTAGATGGACAGACACAGAGTGGGGCCAGTGTGGCGATGCCCTAACCCGGCTGACAATACAGGATCGCATGGAGCTTTCACCACTCAAAGTGGCTCTTTCCTTGTAAGTACCCACTATCTTGGGGTTCAAGTGACTGCAGTTATACAACCCAGACATGGGCTGGGGACAAGAAACTATTTTGTTCCCATCCCCAAAATGCCAACAACAGTTGAAAGCCTTGCACCCTTCCCTTCCCCTCAACCTGGTCCAGCACAGCAACTTGCCTACCTTGCCAGGGAAATACTCAGACTTCGCAGATGTGTTTGAGAAGGAAGAGGCAACTACATTGCCTCTCTACTGAGTGCGACTGCACCATCAATTTGAAACCAGGGGCCCAGATTCTGGTGATGGGACAATGTTGTTGTTTATTCATTCAGTTGCTTCCGACTCTTCGTGACTTCATGGACCAGCCCACGCCAGAGCTTCCTGTCGGTCGTCAACAGCCCCAGCTCCCCCAGGGACGGATCCGTCACCTCTAGAATATCATCCATCCACCTTGCCCTTGTCGGCCCCTCTTCCTTTTGCCTTCCACTCTCCCTAGCATTATCATCTTCTCCAGGCTGTCCTGTCTTCTCATTACATGGCCAAAGTACTTCAGTTTTGCCTTTAATATCATTTCCTCAAGTGAGCAGTCTGGCTTTATTTCCTGGAGGATGGACTGGTTTGATCTTCTTGCAGTCCAAGGCACTCTCAGAATTTTCCTCCAACACCACAGTTCAAAAGCATCGATCTTCCTTCGCTCAGCCTTCCTTATGGTCCAGCTCTCGCAGCCATATGTTACTAGGGGGAACACCATTGCTTTAACTATGCGGGCCTTTGTTGTCAGTGTGAGGTCTCTGCTCTTAACTATTTTATCGAGATTTGTCATTGCTCTTCTCCCAAGGATTAAGCGTCTTCTGATTTCCTGACTGCAGTCAGCATCTGCAGTAATCTTCACACCTAGAAATACAAAGTCTTTTACCGCTTCTACATTTCTCCCTCTATTTGCCAATTATCAATTAAGCTGGTTGCCATAATCTTGGTTTTTTTGAGGTTTAGCTGCAAGCCAGCTTTTGCACTTTCGTCTTTCAGCTTGATCATAAGGCTCCTCAGTTCCTCTTCGCTTTCAGCCATCAAAGTGGTATCATCTGCATATCTGAGATTGTTAATGTTTCTTCCAGCGATTTTAACTCCAGCCTTGGATTCCTCAGGCTGAGCAGGTCGCATGATGTGTTCTGCATACAAGTTGAATAGGTAGGGTGAGAGTATACAGCCCTGCCGTACTACTTTCCCAATCTTAAACCAGTCCGTTGTTCCGTGGTCTGTTCTTACTGTTGCTACTTGGTCGTTATACAGATTCTTCAGGAGGCAGACAAGATGACTTGGTATCCCCATACCACTAAGAACTTGCCACAATTTGTTATGGTCCACACAGTCAAAGGCTTTAGAATAGTCAATAAAACAGAAATAGATGTTTTTCTGAAACTCCCTGGCTTTTTCCATTATCCAGTGGATATTGGCAATTTGGTCCCTAGTTCCTCTGCCTTTTCTAAACCCAGCTTGTACATCTGGCAATTCCCGCTCCATGAATTGCTGAAGTCTACCTTGCAGGATCTTGAGCATTACCTTCCTGGCATGTGAAATGAGTGCCACTGTTCGATAGTTTGAACATTCTTTAGTGTTTCCCTTTTTTGGTATGGGGATATAAGTTGATTGTTTCCAATCTGATGGCCATTCTTGTGTTTTCCAAATTTGCTGGCATATAGCATGCATTACCTTGACAGCATCATATCGCAGGGTTTTGAACAGTTCAGCTGGGATGCCGTCGTCTCCTGCTGCCTTGTTATAAGCAATGCTTCTCAAGGCCCATTCAGCCTCACTCTTCAGGATGTCTGGCTCTAGCTCACTGACCAAACCGTCAAAGCTATCCCCGATATTGTTATCCTTCCTATACAGGTCTTCTGTATATTCTTGCCACCTTTTCTTGATATCTTCTTCTTCTTCTGTTAGGTCCTTGCCATCTTTGTTTTGGATCATACCCATTTTTGCCTAGAATTTACCTCCAATGTTTCTAATTTTCTGGAAGAGGTCTCTTGTCCTTCCTATTCTATTGTCTTCTTCCACTTCCGCGCATTGCATTATTTTGTTTAAAAATAATTCCTCATCTCTTCTGGCTAACCTCTGGAATTTTGCATTTAATTGGGCATATCTCCCCCTATTGCTGTTGCCTTTTGCTTTCCTTCTTTCTTGGGCTACTTCTAGTGTCTCAGCAGACAGCCATTTTGCCTTCTTGGTTTTCTCTTTCTTTGGGATGTATTTTGTTGCCGCCTCTTGAACAATGTTGCGGATTTCTGTCCATAGTTCTTCCGGGACCCTATCTAAGTCCAGTCCCTTAAATCTATTCTTCACCTCCACTGCATATTCCTTAGGAATATTAGTGAGCTCATATCTAGCTGATCTGTGGGTCTTCTCTAATCTCTTTAGTCTGATCCTAAATTGTGCAAGAAGAAGTTCGTGATCTGAACTACAGTCAGCTCCAGGTCTTGCTTTTACCAACTGTATAGATGTCCGCCACCTTTGGCTGCAAAGGATGTAGTCAATCTGATTTCGGTGTTGTCCATCTGGGGAAGTCCATGTATAAAGCCGTCTCTTAGGTTGTTGGAAGAGAGTGTTTGTTATGCAGAGTGAGTTGTCTTGGCAAAATTCTATCAGCCTATGTCCTGCTTCGTTTTGTTCTCCCAGGCCATGCTTACCTGTAATTCCAGGTGTCATTTGACTGCCCACCTTAGCATTCCAGTCTCCTGTGATGAAAATAACATCTCTTTTAGGCGTATTGTCCAGTAGGTGCTGCAGATCCTCATAGAACTGCTCCATTTCAGCTTCTTCAGCATCTGTGGTTGGGGCGTATATTTGGATCACTGTGATGTTAGATGGCTTGCCCTGAATTCGAATTGAGAACATTCTATCGTCTTTTGGATTGTATCCAAGCACTGCTTTAGCCACTTTACTATTAATTATGAAGGCTACTCCATTTCTTCTGTGGTCCTCTTGTCCACAGTAGAAGATCTGGTGGTCATTTGATGTGACAATATCCCATGCCTACTCATGAGTTAGCTATCCTGAAGGATTATATGGATGACAGTGTGAAAAAAGGATTTATTTGCCCTTCCAAATCTCCAGCATCTGCACAACCTTCTTGTATCCAGTAGAGAAGGGGGGCCAGTGCAGACTCCTTAATCAAATGACAGTTAGGGACCACCACCCATTAGGTCTTCTTTCAGAACTCCTGGGCCACCTCCAAAACCCATGCATTTTTACGAAGTTAGACTTGAGAAGTGCTTACAATTTGATCAGAATGGTAGAGGGGTATGAGTACTTGACTGTCATGTTCGCCGTTTCAATGTCTTTGATGCATCGTAACGTTTCGCATGTCATTAATTCGATGCGTGTTTCATCTCTCTGGGGAGGATGGGAACAGTTATCTTTTGGCTTTGCTTTGGAATGTATTTGTATTATCTACTGCGCTCAAGGTTACTTTCCCAGGCTAGCAACTCTGACGATTGCTAGCACCTGTGCCGGGCGGGGCTGTTACGAGGGAGGCGGGATACGTTTGCACCAAGGGTTTAAGTTTGTATTTGGTGGGCTTTTGCTCATTCTCAGCTTTCTCTGTATTTGTCTTTAGTTCCCTAATAAATCAGATTTCATTTAGCAGCCTCTTGTGAGTCTGAGTATTTGGGCTAGGGCAATCATTACATAAAGCTGAGAATCTAAGATCCTAACTCCGCTGGCCCCTGTCCAGGAAAGACAAGTGTCTAACCCTGTGAGGGAGAGAGCCCGCGATGACCGAACCCGACATCATGATGATGGAAGAAGGGGAACCGGACTCGACCGTGAGGCAGTCCGGCCGACCGTCCCAAGGTGGGGAGCTGTCAGCCATCCGAGAAGAGGCGAGCTCCGAGTCGGAGAGTGAAGCCGGGGGGCGGAAAACAGCCCCGGAGACCACCGTAACTTCTCCGGGCGAGCTGCTCACCTGGGATGAGACCCAAGGAGATGCCACGGTAGCGGGGGGCCCATCCTGGAGGCAGAGATACCCATTATTCCCCAACGTGGTGCAGGTGCAGACAACGGAGGGCTCACCCACTCCGGATCGGATCCGAGTGCTGGAGTCCAAAATGGATTCGTTGGAGGCTATACTGAAACAACTGAGCTTGGATGTGACCTCGTTGCGAGAGGTCCGGGAAGAATCAAGCCAGCGGCACTCAACCCCTTCTTCCCAGGGGCTGTCCCCGGAGCGGCGACGGGCGGTGCGGAGGCGCGGAGGGGACCAGTCGGTCCAGATGGAAATCGCAGCATCGCCAGGGCGATCGCCCCGGGGCCCCGTGCCGCCCCGAGCCAGGGAAGCACAAGCCGCGGCAGCACCGGTGGTGGGGCGCAGCCCGGCGGGAGGCGGCATGCGAGACTTCCCTGTCAAGTTTGATGGGGACCCGACCAAACTCTCGTTCTTCCTGACGAATGCGAAAGCTTACATGGAAGAATGGGGGGCGTTTTTCCAATCGGAAAAGGCAAGGATCATCACCATTGCCACCAAACTGAAGGGGAAGGCGGCAGACTGGTATGTCCAGATGTGCCAGTCGGAAGCGCCTGAACTCGAAAGTGTCGAGGAGTTCCTCTGGGCGTTGAAACAACACTTCGAGGACCCCTTAGCAAAAGAAACATCTGTTTAAAGGGGTACTGGTGTATTTGGATGATGTATTGATTTATACTGAAACCATGGAAGAGCATGTGGCTCTGGTAAGGAAAGTATTGTGTAAACTCAGATCAGCTGAATTGTATGCCAAACTGTCTAAATGTGCCTTTCATCAGACCCAAATTGACTACTTGGGGTATAGAATTTCAGATAAAGGCATAGAAATGGACCCTGCCAAGGTGCAGGCTATCATGGACTGGGAGAGTCCCCGCACCCGCAGGCAACTTCAAAGTTTCCTGGGGTTCAGCAACTACTACAGATTATTCATAAGGGGATTCGCTGAGATTGCCTTGCCACTAACTGAACTGCTTCGAACAAAAGGGGTGGGAGATACTCGGAGAGTCAAGAATCCCGGGGCGCTGTTGCGGTGGACGCCTGCTTGTCAAACGGCGTTTGAGCGGCTTAAAGCAGCTTTTGTCAAAGAGCCCATTTTACAGCATCCGGACCCCTCAAAGCCTTTTGTAGTACAGGCAGATGCCTCCGATTATTCCATTGGGGCATTGTTGATGCAACAAGACGGAACAGGATGCCTCAAGCCCTGTGCCTACTTGTCCCGCAAATTCTCCGAGACTGAGAGACGTTGGCATGTCTGGGAGAAGGAGGCATTTGCAGTAAAAGCCGCATTAGAAGCTTGGCGGCATCTGTTAGAGGGGGCAAATCATCCCTTTGAAGTATGGACTGATCATAAAAACTTGGAGGCTCTTAGTACCCCTCGAAAACTGAGCCCCAAACAGGTCCGTTGGGCTCAATTTTTCAATCGATTCAATTTTCAATTGAAATTTATTCCGGGGAAAAAGAACTTCTTGGCTGATGCCTTGTCAAGGCAACCTCAGGACTCCGGGGCAGCGCCAGAAGTGGTTAGCACCCTATGGACGGCGCCCCAATTGGGCATGCAGGCTGTGACGCGAAGCCAAATGCGCGCGCAGCAGCCGCCCACCACGGACGCTGCCCAGCCAAGCACTTTGTCAATTCCCTCCCAGTTGCAACAAAAGTTTCTAAAAGAACTGAAAACAGATACTTGGTTGCTTGCGAATAAAGACAGTGTTACTTTTGACAGAGGCTTCGCTTGGAAATCTAACCGCCTCTATGTTCCTGAAAGCCTCAGAAAAGATGTGTTACTACGTTCCCATGATGACAAACTCGCAGGTCACTTCGGGTTTGTAAAAACCTTGCACCTGGTTCGGAGGCAGTTCTGGTGGCCCACATTACGTAAAGATGTCAAAGACTACATTGCCTCCTGCACTGTTTGTGCAATGTCTAAACGCAAGGTGGGAAAGCCCCAGGGCCTTCTGCAGCCGGTGGCCGCCCCTTCTTCCCCTTGGGAGGAAATCTCCATGGACTTTATTGTAGAGCTACCACCCAGCCAACGCAAAACGGTCATTTGGGTGGTCAAAGACTATTTCTCCAAACAAGCTCATTTCATCCCTTGCGTGTCCATTCCGTCGGCACGTCAATTGGCTCGCCTATTTCTTGTACACGTGTACAGGCTACACGGATGTCCCTCCCGCTTGATTTCGGACAGAGGTACACAATTTACCTCACAATTTTGGCAGGCGTTCCTCAAACTGTTAGGCACGAAGCAAGCCCTGTCCACGGCTTGGCATCCTCAGACGGACGGGGCCACTGAGGCTGTAAATTCTACTCTGGAGCAGTACCTTCGAGCTTTTGTGAATTATCAGCAGGACAATTGGGTAGACCTCCTACCGTTTGCTGAAGTGGCTTACAACAATGCAGTGCATCAAAGCACTGGCCAAACCCCATTTCGGGTAGCCCAGGGTAAAGACTTTGTACCTATCCCTGATCTACCGCAACCTCCTGCAGGATCAGCCACTCCAGATGATTGGACAACACAACTGGCAGACTCCTGGCCAATGATTCAACAGGCATTAGCTGATGCACAATCAGATTATAAACTGTATGCTGATCGGAAGCGGGCCCCCCAGCCTGCATTCCAAGTCGGGGACTCGGTTTACCTTTCCACCAAGTTTCTCAAGTCCTCACAACCTTCAAAGAAACTTGCGCCTAAATTTGTGGGTCCTTTCCCGATTACCGCTCAGATTAACCCTGTGACTTTTAAACTTGACTTGCCTCATAACCTCAAACGCTTACACCCTGTTTTTCATTGCAGTTTGCTCAAACCGACTATTCCTTCTGACCGCTGGCATCGCCAACCTCCACCTCCAACCCCCATCATGATTGACGATCAGCAACACTTTGAAGTTAAAGAAATTTTGGACTCTAGACGCCTTCGCAATACTTTACAATATTTAGTTCGTTGGAAACATTTCCCTCATCCAGAGTGGGTCGCTGCACCAGATGTGGCTTCCCCTGTCCTGGTGGCCCGTTTCCACTCTGCTTATCCCACTAAGCCGGGTCCCTAGGTGTATTTTTGGGGAGGCGGTATGTCATGTTCGCCGTTTCAATGTCTTTGATGCATCGTAACGTTTCGCATGTCATTAATTCGATGCGTGTTTCATCTCTCTGGGGAGGATGGGAACAGTTATCTTTTGGCTTTGCTTTGGAATGTATTTGTATTATCTACTGCGCTCAAGGTTACTTTCCCAGGCTAGCAACTCTGACGATTGCTAGCACCTGTGCCGGGCGGGGCTGTTACGAGGGAGGCGGGATACGTTTGCACCAAGGGTTTAAGTTTGTATTTGGCGCGCTTTTGCTCATTCTCAGCTTTCTCTGTATTTGTCTTTAGTTCCCTAATAAATCAGATTTCATTTAGCAGCCTCTTGTGAGTCTGAGTATTTGGGCTAGGGCAATCATTACATTGACTGAATTTGGTACCAGGTATTGCAAATTTTTATTTTGTTTTATAACTTTTATTAAAGGATTTTATATAGTAACAAAAACAAACATACAGATTTAAAGAAAAGGAAAAAATAAAGAAAAATACAGAACAATTGAATAAACAGAAAAAGTAAATAGAAAAAAGGAAAAGAAAATATATAAGTATTTGGCTTGCAATCTTCTTCACAGCAGTTACAAATGAAGTTACCATCTATCCTCCCTCTTTAAGGTTACATCATAATTCCTTTCTTCCAAAATTTTACCCTTTGTAATAATCAAATCCATAAATCACCAGTTCATTTTCAGCAAAAAGTCCATAAAGGGTTTCTAAGCACTAATAAATGTACTTGGTGTCTTCACCCTGACCACACAAAGTTAATTTTGCCATTTCTGCAAATTTTGTCATCTTTACCAACTATTCCTCTCTTGTGGGTATTTCAGAATCTTTCCATCTTTGTGCATATAGTAATCTTACTGCAGATGCCATATACAAAACTATCTTCCATGAGTCTTTTCTAGTTGACCATCCATAAGTCCCAACCAAAAAAAAAAAAAAAATCCAGGCACTGCAAATTTGAATACACAGTGATGTCTTTTGGCTTGGCTAATTGTGAAACAGTCTTCTCTAGATTCATGAATGAAATGTTTTCTGACATTTTAGACAAGTACGTGTTGGTATATTTGGATGATATGTTTGGATTCTTTCTTGCATGAGATACATGTCAGAAACATCTTAAAGAGACTCAACGAACATAAGCTTTTTGCTAAGTTGTAAAAATGGGCATTTGAACTACCTCAACTGAACTACTTGGGGTACAGGACCTCTGCTGAAGGCATACAAACAAATCTGGCAAAAGTCAGTCCATACTTTCATGGCATGAAGGGTGTAAGCATTTTCTGGGCTTTGCTAACTTCTATCAGTTCATCCCTAATTTTGCAGACCACATAAAGCCACCGTCTCAACTCCAAAAAAGGGGTGTAGGTTCATATGGTCTACTCAAGAGTAGCCAGCATTTCAAGTACTGAAATAGTTTTTCACTTCACAATCATTGCTCAGGCACCCAGATCCCACCCACCAGTTTGTAGTGCAGACCAGCCCTTCAGATGTAGCAGATCTCCAATTACATACATTTTACTCCAGGTTGCTTCTACCAGCAGAATGGAACAATGGCATCTTCAATAAACAATTGTGTGCAGTGAAAAACTGCATTCCAAAAATGGAGGCATTTTCTGGAAGGTGCTGCCCACCCAATACAGGTTTGCACAGGTCACAAGAATTTAGAAGTTCTGCAAAAGGCACATTCCTTGATAGATCAGGTGGGCACAATTTTTCTCCTGTTTTGATTTTTATATATTCTATATTCCTGGCTCACAGAATACTAACTTTCAGATGTCCTATCACATAAGCCTGAATATGATGCTCCCTACTCATCCCTCCCAAGCCACTGAGAGATCAAGGAGTACAAGTACATGGTTTGGTGGTCTGTAACAGAATCCTAGCAAGTGATCCTTTCTGTTAGCTTGTCCTTTCAGCAACACTCAAGTTACCATCATCCCACTGCATATCAGCTCCAGTAAGTTCATTCCCAATAAGACAATGCTACACCACCTTCTCTATTTTGTGTCTTTCTTTGAAACAATCTACTCCTGTTCCATTTTCAAAATGCTTACAGATCAGTCACTTTAAAATCTGCTGTAGAATCTTCAAAGAAAGACCAATGGCCCCCTGTGATGCCCAGCAAAGGAAAGCTGAAATACAGGTGGCCCTTGCTTAATGTCCATTCACTCAGCGACCGTTAGAACTTACAATGGCACTGAACAAGTAGTACTTACAATTAGTCCTCATACTTACAACCATCACAGCTTCCCCACAATCATGTGATTGTGATCCTGGTGCTCAGCTTGCAATTACAATGTTGCAGTGTCCCACAACTGCCATTTGTGACCTTCTTTGCCAGCTTCCTACAAGCAAAGTCAATGGGGAAGCCAGAAGGAGGTCACAAATGGTGACCAAAGTGACATCCTCGCTTAACAACAGTATGGGATTCACTTAACGATGGCAACTAGAAGTGCTGAGATTTACATCACTAAGCAATGCAGTCACATGACGTGGCTCTTTACGACCACATTGCTTAGCGTCTTTAACCAAGGACTACCTATACCAGCAATTACAGGCCCCAAAGAAAGCAGTCAGATATTAACAGCCCTAAGCTTCTACTGGTTTCATAGCTTCTCTTCTCAAGAGTCACCCCACAAGGCTCTGCCCTGAAGTCTCTCCACTAGCTGTAGCTGGCCTGGCTTTGCACGATCTTCAGAGGTCATTTAGTTCAATTCCTTGCTCAGTGCAGGAATCCACCAAACCCTACCCAACAGGTAGCCCTCCAGCCCCCATTTGAAAACCTCCAGCAAGGGAGAATCCATCTTTGTTCTAAGGAGATTGTACCTCTGTTTAACAGCACTGATCATCAGGAAATTCCATCTAATGTTTGCTAGAATCTCTTTTCCTATAATTTCAACCAACTGATGTTTGCTTTCAACAGAGCCATGGCAGCCTTTCAGATATTTGTAGATCACATGCCTGTAATTCCTCATATAGCTTGGTTTCCAGCTTCCTTGTTCTGCTAATATCTCTCCTTTCTACTCACTCGAGCATCTGCACATTCCCTTTAAAGGAGCTCAATATTCCATGTGTGGTCTAAACAACACAAAATACAATGGATCCATGACCTACCTCTGGAGGCAATTTTCACTGGCCTTTTTAGCTGTTACACTGCACTGCTTGCTCATGTCCACTTTGTGATCTGCTAGGACCTCTAGATACTATTGCACTTGCATTGCCACCAATTCAGTCCTCCCAGTAGTGTAGAAATGCAATTCATTCAGGCCTCTTCTCCCTGTAATTTTTGTTGACCTCTGTTTTCATCCTTAGAATTTCTTTCTCCTTTCTTTATTTATTTTATTTAAGACTGCAACCCTTTACCATTCAAGATACAGATTCCTGAAAACAATGGTATTTACTCCCAATGCACACGAGCTTCTATTCTGGGCTCACCTACAGAACTGGGAGATGTATTACATATTTCTCATAAACAGAGAGAGCGAGCTACAGAAAATGTTCTACCACGAAAAGTTCCTTGCTAACTCCTTTGCCAAAAAAGTCTTTCCTCGAGCAATCAAGGTTGCCTTCAACTACAAGTGGGTTTATGACAGAAATCTCTAAATCTGCAATTTGTCTGTTTGCCTGGCTCAAGATGGGAGAAGGCAAGAGGAGAGGTTGTCTCACACTGTTATTGTGTGAATCTGGCAACAGCAGGAAAAGTAGAGAGGCAGCTGGCTGCTGGAAAGCATTTTGCACTGATTCGCTGCTGCTTCCAGTAGGAGTTAAGAGACTTTCAGACAGTCTTGGAAAAGGAGTATGGGGGGAGATGAAGTACAATTCAGTCTCTTAAGCTCTAATTCACAGATGAAACAAAACTCCTCTCTTTCAAAGCAGAGGGAAACAGGATGAGAAATGACAAGGGTCATTCCAATGCAGGGCTAGCTAGAACATAAAACAAGGCTTGGAATCTGAAGGTTTGCCTGCACTAAAAGCATGGAGTTCTGAATTGTTTCTTTAAGGGGCAAAGCCACCTGTGATGATGGGGAAAAAGAGTAATCACTACCATGCATTGTTTTATTTAGGCAAAAATGAGAGAGAAGGAAGAAAAGAAGCAGAAGAAAGAAGCCCTTGGGCCTTCAACCTGATGCAAACATAGATCGGGATAAGCACATGTAAGTCAATCAAGCTTACTTTACACTAAACAGGTTTATTCTGTATCTTCCCCTCACTCATCCTTTTGCAGTTGAGAGAAGAAGTATCAAGTCTTCCTTTTGAATAGTAAGGATGACCATTTCTTCCCGTTCTATAATAATTCATCTGCTTATACATCAGTCTTAACGATGTGAATCACAGGGATGTATTGTTACCTTAAAAATGGGGTAATTCAAAATGCACATAGAAGCAAAAGGTGGGTGAGATCATCCGCTGCCATGGGATGAGGTATCATCAATATGCTGATGATACTCAATTGTACATCTCCATCCTGGGTGACGTAAGTGATGCTGTTGCCACCCTTTCATGGTGCCTGGAGGCTGTAAGGGTTTGGATGGGGAACAAGAGGCGAGATGGAGTGGGGCTGCAGGTTGGGGGCTCCCAGGTATCTGGGAATTTATCATCTTTGGTTCTGGATGGGGTTGCACTGCCCCAGACAGATCCGGTGTGGAACCTGGGGGATCTTCTGGACTCACAACTCCTGCTCGAAGAGCAGGTGGCAGTCATGGCCAGAGGAGCCTTTGCACAACTTTGTGTTGTGCACCAGCTATGCCCTTTCCTGGATTGGGAGTACCTTTGAAAGCTCACTCATGCCCTGGTCATCTCCTGCATAGACTACTGCAATGCACTCTACGTGGGGCTACCCTTGAAGAGTATCCGAAAGCTACAGCTGGTGCAAAATGCAGCTGCGTGAGCAGTCTTGGGAGCCCCTAAAAGGGCACATATAACAGTGTTGCTGTGTGAGCTGTACTGGGTGGCGGTTTGCTTCCAGGTCCAATTCAAGGTGTTGGTTATCACCTTTAAAGCCCTACATGGCATGGGGCCAGGTTACCTGAGGAATCACCTCACCTGTCATGAGTAAGGATGGCGAGCAGGGGGCTCCCATCCAGACTGTCAAGCGCATGCGTAGCACTGAGGAATTGGTCAGCCATTCAAAGAGACACAGATCGGGACCGCCTTAACCCTTGGGGTTTATATGTCTGGGTTTTCCCACGCTTCTTCAGTTTGTTAGGATTCCTGTTAAATACTAGCAATAAATATTAGAGACCAGTTCCTTGTCTCAGTGTGTTTCCTGGCTGTTAGGACATCACCCCTGCTACATCAACCCGTCTCCCCTGGTCAAGCAGAGGGGGCATGGTATGGACCCTGTCCATAAGGGATTGACGGGGTCAAGGAAGAGGGCCTTCTCTGCCATGGCACCCGCCCTTTGGAACAAGCTACCCCCCGGGGTAAGACAGTCCCCCATTCTCCTGGCCTTCTGGAAGGAAGTAAAAACATAGCTTTGCCACCTGGCCTGGGATGGGAGGGGGGACAGCTATTAATGGGGGTGGTTGGCCCCATGAGGGTGCCAAGGTTAAGATCTTCCCATCTTGAATTTTGTATTTTACAATCTGTATTTTATACTTTGCATTTATATTTGCATTTTTATGTATTTATATTGAATTGTGAGTGATTCCTCATTTTTACTATTGTAAGCCGCCCAGAATTGTTGTACCTAAGATGGACGGCAGAGAAACTTAATAAATAAATAAATAATAAAGCTAAAAGAGTCCCCCGATGGGAGGAGATGGGCAGGGACAAATTGGATGGATGGATGGACGGACGGACAGAAAGATAGATGGTTCTCAGCTGCAGGGCAAAGCTACCTTTCTACTCACTACAAACTCTGACTTCAGTCTTGGTTCTGATTTGTGTGTGTATCTTTTACTCACATTCATATTCATTAAAACATCTTGGTCATTCTCCACCAAAAGTACAGCCTTCTGGAACCTAGCAAGAAGTTTTAAGTGCAGTTGTATCCATCAGAAATAAAAGTCAAGCTATACTCCCCTAACTACAATACAGCTGCCAACTGATGGGGTGGGATACAAATTTTTAAACCTATCTCTGCCAAATCTCACCTAATCAGCATCAAGTTTAGCTAGCTAGTGGTAGTTATTGCCTATTTCACCTATACCAAAATGTATAGTCCTGGAATGGATAGTTTACAAACAATTTAAAAAGAATTCCAGAATGTTAAGATGATATTTCTCGTCTTAATGAGGGCTTGTGACCACCTAATACCAACAGAGTGACTCACGGAAATAGCTGCAACCCACAGAAACCATCAGGATGGGCTCATGCTGCTGAATCAGCTCTCCATTCATCGGGTGGGTTGATTCAGGGGAAAAGATGTGGACTCAGATTTTTCACCAAGTTTCCTTTAAACTGACTTCTTAGGAGGAACACCCAAGAAATGCTGAGGAAACCAGACCCTGATGAAGCTACTGATGTTTCTCAGCATATCCACATTTTTGGTACTGTGTGATCAGATGCTAGGCACAGACATAAATCTAATGCCTCTCCAAGCCATGGTGGAGCTCATGAATCTGACTGATTTGCAACTGCACTGATCTGTGCAGAAAGATGTTCAGCTCCCTCATCCAGGATGGAGTTTTCAAGCTCCTCCGGCTAAGAACATTCTTTCCAGGTAGTGGACGCATAGTTTATATTTTTGATTATTTCTGAGTCATATCCAATAAGCACAATATGAGTACTAAAATTCTGGAAGGCAGCACAAGTCTTAACTTCTTGGCTGGAAGGTAGAACTACTATGCATTTTCAGCCAGTCTTTAAAAGGCTGAATCCAAAGGGTGACTGAGGACTGTTTTTACACATGTGTACAATGGATTCCTCATGACTTTCACTATAAAACTTCTGTGTTATTTGCTTTTGGTTCTAAACAAACATTACTGGGAGGGAATTCAGAAAGTCTTGAAATGCAATGATTGCCTGATCAAATTGGGAGCATCTCAGCCTTTATTCTGAGTTCAATTTTATGAGCGACTGAGACCTTAACAATCAGTTTTGTCCGTTCTCTTTTCAATTGCTAAAGAATTCAGCTTTCCATCTTCACCCAACAAACTGCTGCGCTGCACAAGTACAAGCTCCAATAGTGGGAATTTGGCTGTTCATTCCAACTCCGTGCTCTGAAGCAGGATCAAAGGACATACTTGCTTCCTAGCAAAACAACAAGACCCAATTATCCCTAAGGCAAGGGAGCTTCCAAAACTATCCAAGACCAATCTGGGCAAAGCAGACTTTTTTAAAGAATGGCACAGAACAGATTAAATTCTGAAGCACAGAAGCACCCAAAAGTTCCAACAGAGCTTTAAATCACTATCTTGCACCACTGTGTTGCTGAAGATCAGCTACCCATAAGCATGATGCAAGTGGAAGAAAGGCTTACATTTTCATCCATGTCTGTGGTTATGGAATGGTTACTGACAATGATGGTTTGGAGCTATGGCTCCTCAGAGGCTAGATGCCAGAACGTAAGGACAAGAATGATTTTGGCCATGCCCAGAATATATTTCTTCCATTACATTGCCTCTTAAACACCACAATCAACACATGCTCCCTTCTGCCTGCCTCTAGCCCACCAAGCCAAGTGACTCCAGAGACACAAAATCACCCAATACAGAAGAGACCTTCCTCCACTTCATTCACAATAGCAGCCTGCACAAAAAATACTAAACTGCTTACTGAATTATTGAACCTGCTGAACCAGTGGCCTCTGGGTGGGGAATCAAGATGGTGGTTGCAGTTGTGCAATTGAAACTCCAATCCCTTTGTATACCTGTGTGTCATTAACACACTACAAAAGGCTTAGATCGCATCTTAGCTTTTCTGACACCACATCCACCATCACCACGGATGCCCCTGCTTTCAACTTTTAAGTAACCAAATGATCTGACTGTATAACATGCTAAGCACTTACAGGCACACAAAAGCAAACTACTCCATCTTAGCAAATTATGCCAACAAATCTATGCAATTTCATCTGACCTTGTTAAGCATACTGATTAACTGCAAATTTGGATCTTGAAAGCTTTCTTGAGTTTGGTTCAAGTCATGCTCTTCTGTAGCCTTTCCTACAGGTAGACAGCTCTCCCACTCCAGGCTTTCAAGCACCAGCAGCCACCAGGAGGGGCTCCAAACCTGGCTTGTAGGACATGCGGAGACAGGGATACCAGCTTCCTCCCCCAGCTCCCGTTCTGAGATTTTTTAAAGCAAGGGAAATTGCTTTAAATTGTAATATGCATTTGTAAATTAAATATATATTATTAATAAAATGAGAAATTAATCTGAAGTGTACATTTTTCCAACCAGGGTTACAATCTGGGTTTAAAATATCCTCCCTTGTTGAGATGGAAGGGCAAAACTTCAGCTGCAGGAGACAGGAAATGGCAGAACAGTTGGCTGAATATGTGGGCTGGGCAAAGGGGACCAGTTAAAAGGAAAACCCTCTAGCCTGAGGCTTGGAAAAAGAACCCAGGAACACCAAGGGTGCCCTTCTGCAGATTGTGAGGGTGGCCCACCTGGCCCAGCACTGGCTGTGTGACTGAGACTCCTGCCTGGGGCCAGGGCAAAGCAGCCCATTGCGACTTCTGCACAATTGAAGGACACAACTGCAGAACATAATCTCGTCACAGGAAGAGCCCAGAGACGCTCTTCCTGCTTCCACTCTTTTCCAGTTGCTACCTCCCGTCTAAGGAGATAAAAAAACCATGCTACAACTGCTAAACCCAGGCTCAAATATACAACAGACTAGCAGAGAGCACCTTGGCCTGGCCTTAAACTCTTCATGACACAAGCCCTGAGCAGCCCTCTCTGAGGAAGGATATTCACAGATGGAAACTGTAACTGAAGACTTGTTCAGGAATGAAGGAAGGAGGTACTATGAAGGACCTTATAGCAAAGGCCAGTGTGTTGGATTGGGTGCGGACATGAAATTGGAGCCACTGGAACCATCAGAGTCTTGATACAGGTTCTAGTCAATAACTGCCATACTAACTGGAGTTTCTATACTGTTTTCAAATACAATCCACAGGTAACATATCATTCTAATCTAAAAGAAATGTGACTGGAATGCAGAAAATGGAAGTCTAGTCTCATTATCCAGTTATAGTGGTTTTATTTTCCTAACTGGTAAAATGCCATAGAGAACACTTGTGTCTCTAAACAGAGGTGGAGAACCTGTGATTCTCCAGCTTGCTCAACTTCAAGAAATTCTCATCATTAGCCAAAGTTGGTTGAGGCTCCTGAGATTTGTATTTCAGCTATATCTACAGGGCTACAGATGCACCTCCAGATAATAGACACATCTTGTGAAGAGAATGTAGCTGCTCACATGAAAGGAATTGGGGTGGCTTGGTGGATCACAAGCTGAATATGAACCAACAGTGTGATGCAGTTGCAAAAAAATGAAACACATCAGCTGAAATGTAATACTGAGATCAAGAGAAGTCCTTAGTCCTCTCTAGTCTGCTTTGGTCAGACCACATCTCACATATTATATTCCATTATGGACACTTCATTTTAAGGACACTGACATCTAGATCATGTCCAGAAGAAAGGAACCAAGAGAATAAGGGGCCTGGAAGGAAAAACTTATAATGAACAGTTATAGGCATTATATGTGTATAGCCTGCAGAAAATTGTGGAGGAGACATGACAATTGTCTTCAACATTTGAAGGGCTGACATGTAGAAGACTAGGTAGAATTATTTGAAGTTGTACCAGAAGACAAAAAACCCCAATGAGTTAAAATTACAAGAACATGATTGCATCTAGACATCAGGGAAAAAAAATTCTTGGACTGGAGGTTGCACTGGACTGGGGGTTGAACTAGATTGCCTGCAAGAACTCTTCCAACCGTTATGCCCCATAACCTTATGATCATCTGGAATAGGTGCCCTAGTGTTGCTGCCTCCCATCTTCTACCCCCCATCGAAAGACTTCTGCCTTACTTGACCTCAGCTTCAGGCAGTCAAAGCACAGTTCAGGAAAGTCCTGGAAACTGCTGCCTTTCAAAGTAGAAATACAACATGGAATAGCAAATCTGAGCATTAATACTGAATTCGTTGAAGGACCTGTTCCCTTCCCTATGAATTGATAATCAGATAATCACCAAGATACAGACTAGTGCAGGAGTTCTCATCAACCATCTTAATCTCTCTTCCCGCTTTTTGGTTCTGCTGGCCCTTTTGCTCTGCTGTCTGCTCATGTGCCTCAGTGACTCTTCTGCTCTTCCAGGAGCTCTTTTAATTTGACCAAGGTAGCAGCAAAGCGATTGGTCCTTTTAGAGCCGGAGAACTGAAGCACTTCATATAGTGGGAAATCATAGGTTTCTGAATAATAAGAGCTGGTGGAAACCTCTGCTGGAAAGGGATAGGCCAAACAGGCATCTGTTTCCCATTTCCTAACAACCCTTAAAAGTTCACAGCGGGACTAAGAGAGAGCCTGGAAGGAAAATACTGGTTCCAGTCTGTAATTGTCTAAAAGTTACATATGTTCATTCTTAACTGTCCCATCTTCAACTCTTCAAACAGGAATTAAGGCCAAACAAGTGCATAAACAGTGTGCCCACTCAGTGGAGGGTGGAAATGAAGGATAGAACCCCCAAAGCCACACTGGTATTCCGGAATAATCTGGACAGGGCAGGCTGAGAAGTAAATAGGAAAGAAACCCTGCCCGACGTCCACAGCCCCCAGTTAGAAGCATTCCAGGCATCCTCCCTGGCTATATGGAGGGTCAATGAGGCAGAAACAAAACGATTCCTTCCCCACTCCCCCAAATTAATGAAATGAGGGAAGCTCACCGAGAGTGGATGGTGGACTGTGCAGCTCTGGTCCCGTGAGAGGCCTCAGCGCCAAGGGCTGAACAAAGACCCTAAAACAATTCATCTTGCCGCCTTATTATAGGCTGTGGTAAAGTCAGCCACAGGAGAGTCAACCAGCACCTCCTTTTCAAACTGTATCACCTACCAACAACACTCTTCAGCATTTGATAAATAACACAAGTCTGACATTAGAAAGGGTAAGTTGGGAGCCAGTAAGAGAACATTGGAGATAGTGGTGGTTTTTCCTGTTCCAAGTATTAGTTTACCTACCTACGCCATAGACTGAGCTAGTACCTACTACTACTATTTTAAATGATTACAGTGTATCTTTTGCTTCCACTGAAATCCCAATTAAATTGTCAGTAACTGCAACTTTTGCATTTCGTTAATGTTTCACCCACCTCCTATATATGAATGTGCCTGTACCAACAGCAGCAGTTCATGCATCTAACAAAGTGGAGGTCACTCCATAATGACCTCTTCTTAATTTTTCTATTAATTCGAGTGGCCCTGCAGCTGTTCCTCTGAAGCCCAGTAATTTGGCATTTGTAAAAAGGGCGCTGTGGCGCTGCGGGTTAAACCGCTGAGCTGTCGATCGGAAGGTCGGCGGTTCGAAACCGCGCGGCGGGGGAGCTCCCGTTGCTAGTCCCAGCTCCTGCTCACCTAGCAGTTCGAAAACATGCAAATGTGAGTAGATTAATTGGTACCGCTTCGGCGGGAAGGTAACGGCGTTCCGTGTCGTCATGCTGGCCACATGACCCGGAAGTGTCCCTAGAGACAACGCCGGCTCTAAGGCTTAGAAACGGAGATGAGCACCGCCCCCTAGAGTCGGACACGACTGGACTTTACGTCGTCGTCAAAAAGGGCTAATAACTTTAGCTTTGAAATACTGTAGGCTGGAAGTAGAATCCAGGTGTGTTGAGCAGGACTGCCAGTCAAGTGACGGTCCTGTGCCTCTTTCCACCCCACCCCAGCACTCATCTTCCACAGCTGTAACAGAAGAGAAAGCTCCTTGCAGACATACAGATGGAGAACGTGCCATTTCCAAGAGTGGGATATATTCCGTGGCCATACCCCCTTCTACTGCCCATGTTGTACCCCAAAACTAGAAGAGGTACTGCAAATTATGTTAGCCCTTTGAGTTAGTCCAGACAAGAAGCACAACTATGAGTACTAACTATATGTTTATTGTAAGGTTACATTGACAGAATCTTGCAAGACTGAAAGCATTTCTCCCCATCTCTCCTTTTATCCACTAGAAAACTAGGGAAGGTCCCTTCTGAGACACTTCCCATACTCCCTCTCGTTCCCTCTCGTTCTGTGGACCCAGATATACCTTTTACATGCCGGTTGTCCCGTCTGCGACTCTCCCTTGCAATGAGATGCAAGAGACCCTGGGACCAACTCTCACACAGTTGGCTGATTGCTGCTCCAGCTGAGCAGCCTTTGGCAGTGACTGACCCCATTAGCCCAAGGAACTGAGGACTGAAATACCCTTGATGTGGGGAGATGGGGAAGAGGGGCAACCTCTGGGGAATGGTGGGGAGAAAAGCTAAAAAGACACACTTGCTGGTCCCAGGTATGTCTGTGAGACCTGGCACAGAAATATATTTAACTAAGTGAGAAGGCATCTGCCCCCCCCACCCAAAAGGAGGAACCAGCAGCACATTCCATTCCAGCTCCTGCTGCGCAGCACTGAAGTCTCTGGGCTGGTTTTCACTAAAACAGCTCCTTGGTCTAGTCCCTCCCAGACTAAAAGACGTCCTTTAAAGAGATGTCCAAAGGTGGGCAGCAACCAAATTAGCAAGCCAAGGGAACCGCTGCACTCTCCGGAAGAGCCACAAATGCTCTGTTGCTACTGTTAAGGCAGGAGAGTGCTTGGGAGAAACAAAAATCCACTTCCAGCACAACACAAGGGCCGTCGAAGCCCTCATAGATGAGGTGCGGAAAGGACTTCTAACCGGAAGCTTCAATCTCTGCCCTCAGGGATTCAAAGCATCTGGATTCAAGTCATCAGAAACAATCCCAGCGCTCAGCAAACGGACTCTTGAATCTGTTTCATGCCTCGCTTCAGGCTGCTTCTCAAGGCTGCTCTGCTTTAACAGAGCAAATCCAAAACCCTTTTCCAGATTTGAAACTGGCTCCCGCTCTTGGATGCAACTTTTTCACAGGCAAACGGTAGCCCTGTGCTCTGGCAGCAGCGCTCTTGGCTCCCCCACATGGCCCATGCAGAGAAACAAGCGGCTGAGAACGCCTCTCCTACCTCCGGTGCATCCAGCACAGCTTCACCAAGGAAGTAACCTTAAACTCAGAATTTCTCAAAAGAGGCACAGGTAACAAGATGGCTCCACACAGCACCTAGCTTAGTGCAACTGAACAGTATAGTGCGCTTCCTGGTGGAGAGACAAAAATGTGCCCTGGGTGGAAATGGGAAGAGAGTGACTTGTGAGGCCCCTCTCCAGGAAGAGCCTGCTCCAGAGGAGTCTGGAAGGGAAAGCTAACACTGAGGAAGAGGAAGGTTGGTGGGGTGGGGGTGGGACACTCACATGTGATAAAGTAATCCTGGCGTCTTTTGAATTCCAAGCCCATGTAGTTGGGGCTAAACTCCTGAAATTTGATGGTAAAACGAATGTCCAGCTCCGGTCTGTTGCAGGTCACCAATACGTTCGGGTCCATGACGGTGCTGCAGGACTCTGCTTGGTCCCGTTTCACTAGGTACAACTTGTAGTATTCATATGGTTTGGATGGCTCTGCCTTCGGACAGATTATGTCCAGTTTATCCCCAATTTCTGGATAAATGACCAGCCCTATCCCAGACATGAACCTGCAAAAAAAGAGAAATAGAAGAAAAAAGAAATCAGAACAGAATGAATTCCAAAGTCTGTGTTTCATGTGACATACCACTGTACTTGTGTGAAGAACATTCAGCAAATACATTCAGCAAATACAAGCAGAGCATTAAAGCAGATGCGTCTTTTCCCTGGATCACGTGCCATTTTAAAGTGCTACATTTGCACTCCCAAGTGCTGCACAGCCTTAATTTCAGCATGGTTGGAAGATAAAGCGGCTCAGCTGAGGGTAGGCCACCATTAAAGACCGCTTGGAGATAGATGCTCATCCCTCAGTTCTGTCCATCAACAAAGCTTTAATGGTGACTCTGTCTTCCCATGAACACCCTGTTCTTTTCCACCCAGGAATGGGAAGTTAGGATCAAAATGGAAATTGCCACCATGTAGCCTGAAACTTCCTCTCTGACCAGTTTCACTAGCCTGGGGCCTGCTCTAGGACTGCCCCTTCTTTCTCAGCAGATGGCATTCAGGTCCTGGCCTAGAGTCTTCTTCAGGCCAAGGGTTAGTCTGATCTTCTGGCATGACACCTACTTGAGCTAGATAGTGTCCCTTTTTACATATGACCACCAGAATGAGGAAAATGGATTGGCTGTGTGAGTGAACAGATTTAATTGCCCCTCAGCAGAGAATGGGGCTGAGGAAATGTTTGTTTCTTGGTGTCTTGCAGCAATGAGGGACTGGTGGTCCTTTGCTCTTTATACTCAGTATTAGGAGGTGGGGAGAGGAAGAAGACGTCAAAGCTTCAGTTGCTTCAGGTGGAACGGAAGCGCCTCTCCAGATGCTTAGCATCCTTTCTAAGGGAGATGCTGTCCAGTAAACGGGGGCGTTTTTGCATGCATATGAGAGCTAAGGACTGGCTCCTTTAATTTTCCAAGGGCTGTAACTGAGAATACTGTGATGTGTTAAAATAAAACTATTACCTTTACTTTGGGGAGGGAAGGAAGGTGCATTATTTGAAGATGCTAAAGTTGCACCACTGGCTGGAGAAGATTCAAATAGGATGGAAGGGGAAACCATTTTAAGAAGGGAGTGGAGAAGGCTCCCTGCCCCCGCAGTTTGACACACGGAGCTTCGAACCGTGACACACCAGGGAAAAAAAAGGAGCAAAGCTCCCCCTCCCAATACACACAGTCTAACTGGGTGACAGCACCAACATAAAAGGAGAAGAAGGCAAGTGCTGGCAGGGAGGGAGGGAGGGAGGGAGGGAGGGAGGGTTGGCATGTTTCTCATCCCCACCATCTGACAGACCGAGAGTGTTGCAGGTCAACAAGAGGCCCGCATGTCTGACCGGCACGAGCCAACGCAAACAGGGTAAGCAACAGAAGAGGGGCCAAGCATCTATGAACGAGAGGGGTGCACGATCGGCCACTGACGAGGTTAGGGCTGTGCAGCACCCACAGGACTGGCCCAAACGGGATGCTCTGTGAAACCGCCTCCCCGCTCCTTTCTCACAGCAGCACGCAGGTATTCCGGTGCCCGCCTTGGACAAGCCTGTTCCAAGCACAACCATCAGCTCGGGGCTGCTTCCCCAGCATAAAAGAAGGGGGTCAGGTGCTTCTCTTTCCTCCGGAGTTATTCCAAACCAGCTGCCTTCCTGCTGCAAGAATGCCAAACAGTTTCACCTTTCACAAAATAGCCACAGGCAACAAAACTACAGGAACTGAACCTTCTGAGTCTTATTCTGGCCCCACACCCCGGATAT
Source organism: Candoia aspera (assembly GCF_035149785.1). Taxonomy (NCBI): domain Eukaryota; kingdom Metazoa; phylum Chordata; class Lepidosauria; order Squamata; family Candoiidae; genus Candoia; species Candoia aspera. The sequence goes on from NC_086164.1 coordinate 23,281,813, forward strand.
CTATGTAGATACCACGGTATGCTGACCTACCTGACAAGGCTCTTTGAATGATCCCGGTGGCCTGTTCAGCACAAAGCTGGAGCTCTTTCCCGCTCCTCCCTTCTGGCAAACTGCCACTTGCTCCAAGCTCCAGACTGCCAGAAAGAGCGAGCAGCGATCAGCGCTCCCACCCCAGGGCGACCCCTGCTGCGTCTCCCAGCTGCAATCCACTGCAGAGCTCTACCAAGAGCAGGCCGTTTCCCTGCCAATACGCCGTGCCTCTTTCCCATTTTTTTCCAAGTGCATTTCTTTCTTTCTTAATCTGTTTATGTTCCTAAAACCTAGAATATTTGCAAGTAGCATCAGGAACAGAACTGGTGAATGCAGCATCTATTTTGCACCAGAACACTAACATTTAACTTCATTTGAAAATTCTGTTTCATTCTAATTTTCCCCTGGGAATGCTTATGCTTTCTTTCTAAAGTTATAGATGAATAAAGGTAAGCTAAGACCATGATCATGAAATACTAGTAACAACTCTTAATGGCTTCTGGAACAGGGAAAGACTGACTCAACACCCCGATTGGTCAAACCACAAACGGCTGCACACCTGACACCCTGCAAATGTGACTTCTCCACCCTCACAGCAGTCACTGTGAGAGCCTTGTCACACACTGTGTCTACAAAGAAGAAAACGGGACTGCACAAGTCCTAGTACTACTAGGAGTGAAGTCACCCTCAGATAGTGTCCAAAAGCTTCAGCTGGTACAACATGAGACCATTTGGCTGCTAACTAACACACATTTGGGAACCCCCCAAGTCTACACTGGGCACCAACTGTTTCCTGGCCCCTTTAAGGCCCTAAGCACCCTGGCCTGCCGACTGGGCGCCATCTGTTTGAGCCCCAAGGGCAGATGGACTGGCTCTTCTCGGGAGCTGTTTTTATGCTGGAGAGACCGTTCTTCCCAAGGGCTTAGGAGTTCCTCTTGGGCTGATCTCTCTACACGTTTCAGAAAAGAGTCAAGAGGGTCTATTTGGAGTGGCCTATTTTAAACACATATTAGTTTGTCTGTGCATGAGCACACATGCGTCCATGTCAGTCTTGACTCCTGGCAACTGCCTGGACTAGTCCCTGCAATTTTCTTGGCAACATTTTCCAGAAGCGGCTTGCCACTGCCTCCTTCCCAGGGCTGAGAGAAGTGACTGGCCCAAGGTCACCCTGCTGGCTTCATACCTAAGGCAGGACTAGAACTCATGACCTCCCAGTTTCTAGCCTAGTGCCTTAACTACTACCCCAAACTAGCTCATATAGAGACAGACAGACAGATACACACACACACACCTTCCTCATGACACTAAAGACCTTCCTCAAGAACTCAATGGGACTGTGGTAAACAACACTGGAAGTCAACTCAAGACAGCACGCACAAGTGGCCATCAAGTGTGGCATATGCCAAGGTGATGCACTGTCCCCGCTGCTGTTCTGCATGGGCTTGAACCCCCTCAGCCAGATTGTCACAAGAACTGGATATGGATACAAGTTCAGGAGAAGAACTACCATCAGTCACCTCCTCTACATGGATGACATCAAGCTGTATGCTAGGAGTGAACGAGACATCAACTCACTGATCCACCTGACATGGATCTACAATGAGGACACTGGGATGTCATTCAGACTGGAGGTAAGTGGTCATATAGTAGTAAACAGAGGGAAGGTAGTTAAGACTAATGAGGTGGAACTACCAGTGGGCCACACAGCAGGCATACAGACCAGCCACAAGCACCTTGGTATCCCACAGTCACATGGGAACAGGATGAGGAGGCAAGGAAGACAGCAACATCCAAGCACCTCCACAGGATAAGACAGGTCCTGAAGAGCCAGCTCAATGGGAAGAACAAGATCCACGCCTTCAACACGTACGCCCTGCCAATCATCAGAAATGCTGCTGGTATAGTGAGCCAGCCAAAGGAGGACATGAAGGCTGCTGATGTGCAGACCCGGAAGCTCCTCACAATGTATGGGGGTTTCCACCCCAGGTCCAACACCCAGAGACTGTACACCAGCCAGAAAGAGGGCAGGAGGGGTCTGGTGAGTGTCAGCCACTGTCCTGGATGAGACCCAGAGCATCCAGGAGTACATCAGTAAAATGGCACCTAAAGATGAGCTGCTGAGAGAATGCCTGAGGCAGCAGCAGCAGCCATGGAAGGAAGATCAAACAGAAGAAGTGCCATGACAAGACAAGACACCGCATGGGATGTACCATCAACAGATAGCTGAGGTGACTGACATTGGGAAGTCCTACTGGAAAGAGCTGGAGTAAAAGACAGGACTGAGGCACTGATCATAGCAGCACAAGAACAGGCATTGAGCACTAGATCCATAGAAGCAGGGGTCTACAACAGCAGATAGGACCCGAGATGCAGACTGTGCAGAGAGGCCTCAGACACAGTCCAACACATAGTGGCAAGGTGTAAGATGAGGGCAGGAACAACATACACTGAACGGCACAACCAAGTAGCTGGCATTGTGTACAGGGACACCTGTGTGGCGCATGGGCTAGACCCTCCCAAGTCCAGATGGGGGATTCCACAGAAGGTCGTGGAGAATAACAGAGCTAAGATCCTATGGGACTCCCAGATCCAGACAGGCAGGCAGGGACTGGCCAATCAACCAGACATCGTGGTAGTAGACAAGGACCAGAAGACAATGGTGGTGATAGATGTAGCGGTGCCAAGTGACAGCAACATCAGGAAGGAGTATGAGAAGCCAGAGAAGTACCAGGACCCGAAAGAGGAACTAGAGAGGATGTGGAAAGTGAAGGCCAAAGTGGTCCCAGTAGGAGCACTCCGGGTTGTGTGTCCTAACAGTCAGAAATCATGCTGAGACGAGGAGTAGGTCTCTAGTGTTTATTACTGCTACATTAAACAGAATCCTAACAAACTGAAGAAGCGTGGGAAAAACCCAGACAGATAAACCCCAAAAGTTAAGGCGGGTCTGATCTGTGTCTCTTTGAATGGCTGCTTAATTCCTCAGTACTACGCATGCGTTTTCCCCTCTGGATAGAGGCCCCCTCCTGCCCGCCATCAGTAGTCATGACATTGTGACTCCTAAGCTGGGAGAGTGGCTCCAACAGATCCCAGGAACATCATCAGAGCTCTCTATCCAGAAGAGTGCAGTGCTAGGAACAGCTAAGATCCTGTGCAGAACCCTCAAACTCCAAGGCCTCTGATAGGGGATTTGAGGTTGAGGAAGACACATATCACCCATAGGGGGGAGAAGCAATTGATTGATTGATTGATTGATTGATTGATTTGCAGGGTGTACCACAAGTCAGGCCCCAATCACAATATGTTTTATTAATTTTAATTTTTTTAGAGAAAATATTACTGTACTTAGGAAAGTTCAAAGGTCACATGTCAAATGAGTAAGGAAGTGTTTAGAAGAAAATGGCAACCAATTTGAGAATTTAATTTAATTCATATAACAAACTGTCTATGGGACCTGACTTGTGGTACACCCTGAATAAATATATATATGAAAGTCACTGATGGAAAGTTGGGATAAAAACTGAAATAAATAAGCAGGCAAATGAGCCAGGTATGCATTTGTGTGTGAGGGAGAGAGTGAGAATAAAATTGTCCAAGGGTTGGGTGTGGTGCTCCAGCATTCTACATAATTACTTTCCACTCCCCCAAGATTAGTATAACCAGCATAAATCATGTAAAATAGTAAAAAGAACAGCAGCACAATAAATTCTGCAGATTCAGGTAAATTCTGAACACTTTCAGTTGGTCAGAATTAATCCTTCCTGGCAGATCAGATTCTAGTCTTTGACAGCACCACAGGATAACAGCACCATCCAGAATTGCTTCTTCCATCCTCTGCTCTGCTGCAGAAATGGGCAACATGGATGAATCCCAACTTGCTCTTTATCGAACACATGTAACGGCGAGGAAGGCTGGGAGTGGCAATCAAAGGCTGGCAGTACCAAAGACCTTTGAACAATCCTGTAAGTATGACAATTTAAAAAAAAATCAGGTCATATACATGGACATTGAATGAATCTATTTTACAAAAGTAAAGGTTGTGGCTGTGAGAACCAATTCTCACAAAGCCTGGTTGCTGAGACGAAAGACAGAGCAGCAGATTTTTGCTATTTTATCACTGCCTACTTCAGCAAAGGATCGTTATCTTGTCATGGCGCTGGAGCTTGAGCACATCAATTACGCCATGAGCTAGACCATGAAGGGCCACCCAAGACAGGAAGGTCATGACAGAGAGGTCAGACTAAACGCGATCCCTGGGGAAGGTAAAGGCAACCCACCCCAGTATTCTTGCCATGAAAACTAGATGGATCAGTACAACCAGAGATATGTCGGTATACCATCGGAAGATGAGACTCCCAGGTCGGAAGATGGTCAAAATGCTACTGGGGAGGAACAGAGGATGAGTTCAACTAGCCCCAGACATGATGACGCAGCTGGCTCAAAGCCGAAAGGACGGCTAGCGGCCGACGGTGCTGGTGGTGAACGGCGAATCCGATGTTCTAAGGATCAACACACCATCGGAACCTGGAATGTAAGATCTATGAGCCAGGGCAAATTGGATGTGGTTATTGGTGAGATGTCAAGATTAAAGATAGACATTTTGGGCATCAGTGAACTGAAATGGACTGGAATGGGCCACTTCACATCAAATGACCACCAGATCTACTACTGTGGACAAGAGGACCACAGAAGAAATGGAGTAGCCTTCATAATTAATAGTAAAGTAGCTAAAGCAGTGCTTGGATACAATCCAAAAGACGATAGAATGTTCTCAATTCGAATTCAGGGCAAGCCATCTAACATCACAGTGATCCAAATATACGCTCCAACCACAGATGCTGAAGAAGCTGAAGTGGAGCAGTTCTATGAGGCTCTGCAGCACCTACTGGACAACACGCCTAAAAGAGATGTTATTTTCATCACAGGAGACTGGAATGCTAAGGTGGGGAGTCAAATGACACCTGGAATTACAGGTAAGCATGGCCTGGGAGAACAAAACGAAGCAGGACATAGGCTGATAGAATTTTGCCAAGACAACTCACTCTGCATCACAAACACCCTCTTCCAACAACCTAAGAGATGGCTTTATACATGGACTTCCCCAGATGGACAACACCAAAATCAGATTGACTACATCCTTTGCAGCCAAAGGTGGCGGACATCTATACAGTCGGTAAAAGCAAGACCTGGAGCTGACTGTAGTTCAGATCACGAACTTCTTCTTGCACAATTTAGGATCAGACTAAAGAGATTAGGGAAGACCCACAGATCAGCTAGATATGAGCTCACTAATATTCCTAAGGAATATGTAGTGGAGGTGAAGAATAGATTTAAGCGACTGGACTTAGTAGATAGGGTCCCGGAAGAACTATGGACAGAAATTTGCAACATTGTTCAGGAGGCGGCAACAAAATACATCCCAAAGAAAGAGAAAACCAAGAAGGCAAAATGGCTGTCTGCTGAGATACTAGAAGTAGCCCAAGAAAGAAGGAAAGCAAAAGGCAACAACAATAGGGGGAGATATGCCCAATTAAATGCAAAATTCCAGAGGTTAGCCAGAAGAGATAAGGAATTATTTTTAAACAAGCAATGCGCGGAAGTGGAAGAAGACAATAGAATAGGAAGGACAAGAGACCTCTTCCAGAAAATTAGAAACATTGGAGGTAAATTCCAGGCAAAAATGGGTATGATCCAAAACAAAGATGGCAAGGACCTAACAGAAGAAGAAGAGATCAAGAAAAGGTGGCAAGAATATACAGAAGACCTGTATAGGAAGGATAACAATATCGGGGATAGCTTTGATGGTGTGGTCAGTGAGCTAGAGCCAGACATCCTGAAGAGTGAGGTTGAGTGGGCCTTAAGAAGCATTGCTAATAACAAGGCAGCAGGAGACGACGGCATCCCAGCTGAACTGTTCAAAACCCTGCGAGATGATGCTGTCAAGGTAATGCATGCTATATGCCAGCAAATTTGGAAAACACAAGAATGGCCATCAGATTGTAAAAAATCAACTTATATACCCATACCAAAAAAGGGAAACACTAAAGAATGTTCAAACTATCGAACAGCGGCACTCATTTCACATGCCAGGAAGGTAATGCTCAAGATCCTGCAAGGTAGACTTCAGCAAAAGGCAGAGGAACTAGGGACCAAATTGCCAATATCCACTGGATAATGGAAAAAGCCAGGGAGTTTCAGAAAAACATCTATTTCTGTTTTATTGACTATTCTAAAGCCTTTGACTGCGTGGACCACAACAAATTGTGGCAAGTTTTTAGCAGTATGGGGATACCGAGTCATCTTGTCTGCCTCCTGAAGAATCTGTATAACGACCAAGTAGCAACAGTAAGAACAGACCACGGAACAACGGACTGGTTTAAGATTGGGAAAGGAGTACGGCAGGGCTGTATACTCTCACCCTACCTATTCAACTTGTACGCAGAACACATCATGTGACATGCTGAGCTTGAGGAATCCAAGGCTGTGGGTAAAATCGCTGGAAGAAACATTAACAATCTCAGATATGCAGATGATACCACTTTGATGGCTGAAAGCGAAGAGGAACTGAGGAGCCTTATGATGAAGGTGAAAGAAGAAAGTGCAAAAGCTGGCTTGCAGCTAAACCTCAAAAAAACCAAGATTATGGCAACCAGCTTGATTGATAACTGGCAAATAGAGGGAGCAAACGTAGAGGCAGTGAAAGACTTTGTATTCCTAGGTGCGAAGATTACTGCAGATGCTGACTGCAGTCAGGAAATCAGAACACGTTTAATCCTTGGGAGAAGAGCTATGACAAATCTCGATAAAATAGTTAAGAGCAGAGACATCACACTGACAACAAAGGTCCGCATAGTTGAAGCAATGATGTTCCCCGTAGTAACATATGGCTGCGAGAGCTGGACCATAAGGAAGGCTGAGAGAAGGAAGATCGATGCTTTGGAACTGTGGTGTTGGAGGAAAATTCTGAGAGTGCCTTGGACTGCAAGAAGATCAAACCAGTCCATACTCCAGGAAATAAAGCCAGACTGCTCACTTGAGGGAATGATATTAAAGGTAAAACTGAAGTACTTTGACCCCGTAATGAGAAGACAGGACACCCTGGAGAAGATGCTGATGCTAGGGAGAGTGGAGGGCAAAAGGAAGAGGGGCCGACCAAGGGCAAGATGGATGGATGATATTCTAGAGGTGACGGACTCGTCCCTGGGGGAGCTGGGGGTGTTGACGACTCACAGGAAGCTCTGGCGTGGGCTGGTCCATGAGGTCATGAAGAGTCAGAAGCGACTAAACAAACAAACAACAACATCACTGCCTAAGCCTACTCAATGAAATGGTACTACCAATTCACAGAACAACACATAAGAACACAACATCAATGCCTTGTTGTCTTCTACCACTTCACTCAGAGCAGGACTGTGGCTAGCCCAAACGTGTTACAGGATCAGTCAAAAGTGCGGGGTGGAGGAACTGTTTGAGCACTCCATCTGGTGAAGTGGAGAGTAGGCAGAAAGAACAAGTCAGCTAATTAACCACCTATAGGTTTTATTATAATACTTAACAAAAACACATACATAAAACAATCACCTTTGTCTCCTACATGAAAGGAACACACATTAAGTAGGTTGAGGCTGTTTTCACAGGAGATGGAATGTGCAAATAGTTAAAGTAAAGATGGATACTCTCAATTTTTGTTAAAGAACTGGCCATTAACATGTAGATGCAGTTCTTCCCAAGTGATCATTTGTGAATTCACATGTATGGGCTCCCTGCATGCACAAAGATCAATCTGAATTTCCTAGAGTTTATACACTAGATTGGCAGGAGCCACATATGCACTGATTGAGTGATTATATGCAATCAAGTTGTTTTTGAATCCCAGTGACCACATAGATTTTCTCCATTATTATTATTATTATTATTATTATTGCCTTCAAGTTAGTGTTGACTCCTGGCAACCGCCTGGACAAGTCCCTGCAGTTTTCTTGGCAAGCTTTCAGAAGTAATTTGCCGTCATCTTCCTCCTAGAGCTGAGAGAGAGTGACTGGCCCAAGGTTACCCAGCTGGCTTCATGCCTCACGCAGGACTAATGGTCTCCCAGTTCCTAGACTGGTGCCTTAACCACTACATCAAACTTGCTCTCCACATATGCATATTCCATGTGTATCACCTGATTAGGTGTGACTCCCACCAAATCCGTCCATTTCCTAAGACCTATATAGCGTCTCCAAAAAACAGCAAGGTCATCTGATACGAAGTGGGATAGGTGAATGCAACATGTAGCAGGGTCTGTTGGCCATAAGGTGACCAAAGGGAGGATGGCCCTTCCAATGGATAAATCCCTCTGGAGGCGACAGTCTGTCTAAAACACTGAATAAAGATGAAGGGCTCAGCTCATCTAAACCACACACTTCAGATGTTCTTTAGAAGGTCAAAAGTAACCACTGGTCCCAGTGAAAGAACACCATGCTTTCTATGAAAAATAAGGAAATGATGGTCTCTTTGAAGGGCACATCTTTTTCCAGACTGACAAGCTGAAGTCACAATTACAAAAAAAGAAAAAAGAAAAGCCTACCTCCCATGAACATACTCAGACTCAGGAGTTTCCACATAAAAAAAGAAAAAGGAAAGCTGTAGGCCAGAATCAGCAGAAATGCTGGTCGAAAGAAGTATACTAGGCTTTTCACGAAGCACTTAGAGAAGTGCCTCCTAGTGAAGGGAAAAAGAAAAAGATGACAGCCAGGAACATTCTGTTCAAAGACAGAGCTAAGCCTGTTTTAAATGCTGCAAGAAAGTCAATACATGGTGAATCAAATATTGCAAAGAAAGTATTTTTTTTAATCAAATTCTTTAAAAAATTTCTACTGACTCCAAAGGACAAATTTCGAATTCATGAATGGTACAACCTAGTACGGCTAAGATAGTTGGGATACAGATTCCCAGGATTAGTATGGAATGTCTGATGTGCCATAGCTATATCTGTAACATAAAGTGCAGAAGAAAGATAGACCTTCCACTACTTTTTAAGGCACCAGATCACCATGGAACCGTCCTACATAATCTGGCCAGTTTGGCCATGGAGACAACGTTCAAAGACTCTGAGTATTTTCCACAGTAGAAGGAGCACCAGTGTTTTGTGATGTCATGATGCCTCTCACCTGGACCAGTGCCACAAATGCAAGGACTCAGAGGTGAGCTCCCCATCTGGACATGGATGTTAGCAGCAAGCATCTCCACTGGAAAGGAGCAGCAGCAGGCTTTATTGTGGTCATTAACCAGCACACTGGAAAGGAGGTATAAAGGATACAGCTCTGGTAATATTGTCTGAAATCATCCATGAGCAGAGAGATTCCTTGATGTTGTGTAGAACCGTATCAGGGCTATCTCCAAAGAGGAAAGTCATACTTCTTCAGCATTAGGATCCATGGGAAACTGGAGCATCACAATTACCTGTCAGGGAAGAGGTTCAGGCAAATGCTTGTCCGGAAGCAAAAACAGCTGGAGATGAAGTGTGTATTTATTTGTTAGATTTAAATCTTGCCTTTCTTTCAAAAGCTCAAGGCAATTTACTTTGTGAACTCCTTTCAATTTATCCCCACAAAAGCAAACTGATGAGTTAAGTACAGTTGAGAGAGAGTGACTAGTCCAAAGTCATTTAGTGACTTTCAGTGGCTGAGGATGGTCCTAGTCCGACACTTCCACCACTACACTGTTAAGAGTCTACATCTTCTCCCCAGCCCTGGGGTGTACTGACTTCTCAGACTCCACGTACTGTACTGAGACAGTGAGTGCTCTCCCCAGCTGATTAAACAAGCAGCACCTGTGGGGAAGACATCCAGCCCAGGAGACTTAAGCAAGTTCACTGCAACTAATTTCCTTAATCTATGTTGAACTATTCTACTCTATGACTCCTGACCCTGGAGTATATTTTTGCTTCCTCTATTCATTTGCACTTTAATTTGACCACTGCCCAAAGAATCTGGATACGACACAGCCAAGATAACAATCATTCTATCTAAGATATGTTTCTACTTCAAAATTGGCTTCGCTCTTCTCTAGGCAGCTGCCTTCCTACTAAAGGAATTTACAGCTACAAATAGCTATAAAACAGGGCAAACTAAAAGGTACAGAAGGCATCCAAAGATATGACTAAGTCACGGTGGCCATGTTGCGCAACAGTTGGACAGGCTCCTGTATTGTACAGAATCACAGCAACAACAGAGAGGCTTGGAATATCTATTACTATCCTTATGAGCTGAATAAAATGTATGAATAAAAAAGGAAAATAAGGAGTCCCAGGTCATGTATAAGGACCTGAGCTATGTGGTGAAATAACTGTACAGGAAGGCACAACTAGAAGCCAAACCACCAGATATGGAAACAAAACAATACCTTGGAAGTGGAAGAATGCAACAACAGGTACCTTCATTTAGGGAAAAAAAATCTCTCTGAGAGAGCAAACAATAAAATGCAAAACTGGTAAAAAGACCCATCTACAACAAAGCAAAGAAGAATCAATTGTAGGACGCTATGGATAATAAATAAATCTCGTAAATATACACATGAAAGTCCCTTCTCTCTCTACAGGAAAAGGAGGAAGGTAATATTCAGATCTTCCTGAAGTGGGAACATCTCAACAAATAACTGGGAGGATGAAGCTCCAATATATCCTCCAAGACTGCCATCTAAGAGGGCATCTAAGAGGTAGCAAAATGTGTGTAATAAATAAATAAATAAAAATAAGAGGGCATTCTAAGTACACTCTTCCTGTTTAAACCTGGCATCTCTGGTCAAAGGGGAAGTGGCAATGGACAACTGCAAGAAAGAACAAATTGGTGTCGTTGTAACACCCACTTTGCAACTTAGTATTAATACGGGGGAAGTGTACACTGGCGGTGTGTAGGAAACAGCTCTGGCAGGAAATCCCATAGCATAAATATGTGTACGAAGATGTAACGCAGTAAATAAAACAATGTTCTCTTATAAAATGTATATCCTCTTTTAGCTGGGTACATCAAACTCCAGGGGTCTATTAAATTGAATTCTTCCATGTAAGTCTTAATTGTTTCCCTCACTAGTGATTGTTTTTTTTCATGCCAGTGTATTTCTATCAAGCTCAGGATCTAGTATTTCACTGAAACCTCCTCCTATTATCACATTGTCATAAATACACGCATTCGAATGTTGAAAAACATTAATAAAAGAGCCATTATAATATGAGTTGGGAGGTAAAGAAATATGACAAACAAACAAATAAATAAATAATAGGAGACTCTAAATTAGGTCCATAAATATTAACCATGGCTATTGCGGTCTGTGTTCTTTCAGCACATAAAATTAAATAACATCTATTTGCATCAGTGATCACCTGTTTTACATCAACTGGGAATCCTTTTCAAACCAAAATAGCCACACCTTTAGCTTTTGTTGAAGTATCTGTGAGGTAAACCTGTTTCTGGATGAGGATGATGAAAAATCATCTATCCATAGCCACCCACCCACCTGCAGGTTTTTGTTAAGGGACTGAGGAACCTATGATGCCAGAGCCCTCCATGTATTCTCCATCACTGCATTAAGAAAAATTAGCTTGAAGACAATTATACCCAGGATAGACTACTCATCTGTACCAACATGCAGCCAAGGTTGATTTTTCCCAAGTCCTCTGAAAGATTATATTGACTCCCTCAACGTTGCTTCCTTTGTGCTGGGGCCAGGGGGCACAGCTTCAGCCAGCCGGCCAGCAAACCCACCCTCCATCGATCTGCACACAGGACGCCCCCTCCGCAGCTCCTCTCTGGGCCGCATGCAGGAGCTGGCTCACTCCAAGAAGTCTCTGCTCCTGGAGGTTCCTCTGGGGCTATCAAGTGGCAGGATCCAATTTCCTCATTGTTTCAAGAGGTGTTTTCTGATGGGAAAGGTGAAAAGGGGACTTGCAAGGCTTGTAAAACGATTCCTCTGAGTTGAGTAAACAAGGAGAGCTCTGTTGGCAGAGAGGAAAATTGAAGCACAGCTCACGTTCCAGAGAGCGCAGCGCACGCACTCCCACGCCCTGCCAAAGAACCGCTGGAGGACAGCCTTTCCTGCTGCCTCCAGGCATATGCAAGAAGCCTGAAACCACCCTGAGGGAAGTGCAGCTACAGCAGAATCAATTGGGAAAAAGGCATCCTTCCAGAAAACCATCTCCACCTCCTCATCCCAAGGCCATACAGAGCAGCCCCTCCCCATCGCTTGGGCCCTCCCAGCATTTTCCAAACCATCTAGTTTTGCCCAGACAAAGACCAGTTTACTTGGACTCACATCTCTCCTGCTATTTTATTGCCTGCTGATTGATGGAGATTTCTTTCTACTGACGAGTACTGTATTTCCAGAAATGCAGTGATAAAAGAAAAGTTTTGCTGTGACCAGGCACTGGAACTCAATCTAGTGAACCCAAGGAGTTCTCGTTCACCCAGCTGATCTCTGGGAAAACCAGAACAGCAGTTCTCTCCCTCTTCCTTGCCACTAATGTAGCTCATGACTTGCGATCATCTGTTCCCCACTCCTCCTCAGATCTTCTCAGGAGGGCAGAAGTGTTTGGTCTCCCAAGGATCTAAAGCTCCCCAAAGGCTTAAATGGAACTTGACAGCACAAGTGGACACAATGGGACAATGACAGGGCAGGCTGTGTTTCCTGTTGCCATTAACTGGGTTAGCATTTGGGAGCAAGGGAGGAACCACATGGAAAGCAGAGATGTGAACTCAAATGTTGCCTTCACCCTTGCCTACAGGAAAAGGTCTTCCTAACACCAACCCATAGTTTATTCTATCCTATAAAGATCCCCTGAAGCTCTCTTACCACACTTGGCTACAACCCTTTACTCACAACTGCTACCTCTCCGCTACAAAGGTTAATAAGCAAATCTTGTGTCCTCGAAGAGACTGGGGGCATCTATATTGCTAAAAACACCAACACAAAACCAAACTTTCCCTCTGGAATGAGCAGGGCTTCCTTCAATTCCCACCATAAATGCCGACAATTATATAGTCACCCATCTTGTACCAAACTCTGGGCGGCTCACAACTGAGAGATAAAATAACGTCTGTTTACAATAAAAGATATTAAAACATAAGAAACTCCCCTCTGCAGAGGTCAAATGATGACAAAATCCAGGGTCCTAGATACAGATAGGCAATTTCTGGCATTCCAGATATTGCTGAGCTCCAACTTTTAGCACCCACCGCCACTGGTCATGCTTCTCAGGGGTTCTGGGAGTTGTAGTACAGCAACATCTGGAGTGACACCGATTGCCCGTCCCTACCCATGAAGCTGAGCCACCAAACTGTGAGTCACCTCGCCTTGACTCACCATCTGAGCTGCTGCTGTGATACAGAGCCGGCTGGCATCAGCATCAAATGGCACCAAGGCAGGAGCAGGGGGTAACAGATGCAAAATTATACCTCCTAAGCACGGTGTGAGTTCCTAGTGAACTGAGAAATGAGCAGTCTTCCTTCTTTTTCTTGCAATAAGACTTATAGAAACAATAGCAATTCCTTCTCACCAAGTTCTTTTGAATATTCCTGATGCACGGTTGAAATCAGAGAGCTCTCCCTGAGCCCTCCAAGCGTTTTGTCCCACCCTATTCCCCAAATGGCTGGGCCTTCCCCATAAAAGGAAACAAACCCCAAACCACTTTTGATCTGAGGAGGGGAAAATAAAGCATTCAGACATGGCTTTAGGGGCACCCCAACTCATAGGAGGAAGACATTCTCTAGAGCATGGAGGGTGGGCCGAGTGGGCAAGAGAGGGACCACTGATGCACTGCACACACAGAACAGGGCCTCAAGAACAGCCCAGAACTCCAAAAGGCAGGAAGACACCAAAACCCAGAAGCTGACTCTGCCCTCGGGGAAGTGCAGCATCTCCCCAGGTGCCACCTTTCCCCACGGAGCAGCTTCTCCAGCCTTGGAAAATCTGTGAAGCTTCTGCGGCTACTAAGTGCGAGGCTGAGTTTTGGAGAGTCAATGTCAATTGTGATGCCTGGGAAAGCTGGACACATGTGAACAAAATGGACCCTGAAATGCACCTTTCTATTAATATCTGTGTTTCATGCTACCTGGCTTATCAACACATTCACGTTTGACTTTCATGCGGGGTGGGGGAGCCGAGCCTCGAATCACTTGCGGAAGTACATTTAAATTCCATTCCAGGTGTTCCAAGTCTGAGCCCGCTCTCCTCCACTCCACCCGCTCGTGGTTGGTGGAGCCTTGCCCAGCTCCACAGCATCCCTGCTCTTCCTACCAACCCCCCCCCCCCTCTTCTTGATGGCCACAGCTTCCAGCAGGCCAGGGTAGCCACCCCCTGGCCCTCCCCAAAGAGACGCTACCCGTGCCTGGGCCAAGAAAGCCCTTGGGAGGTGGGGGGGGGGACTCCAAGCTCTCCCTGGCCTTGGCTCTGCCTGGGACAGGCATGGCATCACCGCTGTGCTGAGGCTAAAGACCCTGCTGAGAAATTCAGCGGCAAGGGGGCCTTTGTTTCCTCCTCTCTTCCACTCCTGATGTACTTTAGGGTCTTTTCCAAAAAGCATTTGGATTAAATGAGGTCTGTTCAGGGCCCCCAGAGACAAAGGACCTACACGGATTTACATGATGCATCAATGCAGCATTAGTGGTTGCCTTGGTAACCTCAGATGTGGGGGATCTTTGGCAGCTCTGCAGCCCTGCCTCTCGCAGCCCTCCTGTGAAATGGTGACCCTTCCTTCCCCACTTAAAGCTGCTTAACATTGCTGCCTTCGCTGCTGTACCCCTGCCTTGTACCCCCAAAGCAGCTGGGCCAAAAGTTGGGAAAGGAAGGAAGAGGGTGTGTCCATCTCGCCAGCACGCAGCACAAGGAAGAGAACACTCCTCTTCCACAAGATTTGCCTCATGATTTTGCACTCTTTTCTGCAGAACGGAAAGCCGTCGCAGTCAGCACCCAAAACGCCAGACTGCACAGATCGCTGCTGTTGTGGATGTAGGGCCTACGGACACAAAGTGCATGTTTGCATGCAAATTTTTTGCTGAAGAAGTCCTTTTCTCCCTGATTTCAGAGTTCCAGTTCCAGGGAGATCCTCCAAAGCCACAGCCAGGCTCTGGGCCAGAGATTAGCACAAAAAGAAGCCTCGGCGTTGCACCCACGCCAGGATCATGCAAGTGGAGCTCAGCAGATGCAATCCAACCTCCAAAAGGCCACCCTGTGCAGCCCGCCCCACACGAGCAGGCCCATTCCTGCAGTGGGAGGGATTTGCACGGAGAAAGCACCGTGAGCGGGGAAGTCGGTGGCTTGGGGGGCTCTCTCCCCACGGGCGATCATGCTGAGGACAGTGTGACTCCACCCCACTTGTGTGTCACTTCACCCTCATCAAAACCAAAAGTGTGGCGTTCAACTCCTTTCTACCGAAGCTGGCCACGAGGCTGAATCTTGGTGGTTGGAAGCAGGGAGGAAGAAATGGAATTCTGGAGTAGCTGAATTCTTTGGAAGCCAACCCAGTCCCTTCGAGGCCGAACTAAAGGCAGAGCTAGACGTAACACACTTCAAGGTACAGGAGTGGTTTGTGCAGTAGGACAACCTTCACGCCAGGATGAACCAGAAAGGTCTGGACAGAAGAGAAGGCTCTCCCTCACTGGGATGCTCAGGAAGAAGCTGCACAGCCCTTTGTGGGGACACTCCTCTGGAGTGCAGCGTACTGGCAAAATAAGGTGGTCGTGAGGTAAATTAGACAAGGTCTCCTTTCCAATTGTAGGTTTTGATAAAAAAATTGATTAAAAATTACATTTTGATAAAAAAAATCAGCATAAAGTGGGAAAAAAAGCACACAGACCAAACCAGACCAGACCACACCAGAATTGTATAGATGGTATCAGAAAGGCTAAAACTCAGAATTGACTGAGATTGAAAATGATGCTAAAAAAATCTCAAGGGTTTCTGTAAATACATTCAAAATAAAAGGAAAAGAATAAACCAGTATACCGGCTCCTCAGATGAAGACAACAAAAGGCTAACAAAGAAAAAGCAGAGCTACTCACCTCTACATTTGTTCTGTCTTCCTCAAGAAGAGGGAATGTGCTCTACCAACTAACTATGAAGACCAGGATGATGGGGGGCAGAGCTTAAGTCTTCAGACTGACAGAAATGTGGTCAGGGGACTCCAATTTACTTTGATGGGTTTACATCTCCAGGGACAAGAGTATATTAAAGGACATGGCTGATGACCTGGGAGATTTTTTAGGTATTAACTAAGGAAAGCCCTGGAGAATAGGCGAAGATCCGGAAACTACAGACCAGTCAGTCTTCACAGGTATCTAGGTCAGTCTGAAATAATTAATCCCAAGAACAAATCTCCCAGCGCTCTGATTAGTAAGACTTATTAAAAAGTTAGTAAGTAACAACACAAGAATTCTGCTGAGTACTCTATTCTGAAATTATAAAGCTATATATAGGCAAATTAGAGCAGCGTAGTTCTGGTCCTTTTCCTCATGCCCTTTCAGTGTAAAGGGTAGGGGGTCTATTTCTCTTATGAAGAAGGAGCACCTGTTGACTGTTTTGGAAACAGCCCCTAGATCTCTTACCAATCTGAGATCTGGCTCTCATAAGACTTCCTGATCTTGAGAACCTGAGAAGATTCTATACTAGAACATAGAAAGATCCATCTGTAAGCATCTAAAACCACTGTGGAGAACCAAAAATCAGTTTAATTTGTCAAGGACAAATCTTGCCAGAATAAACTTAGGATCATAGGCCTGGAACAAATCTTAGAGGCCATCTAGTCCAAATCCCTGCTCAGGGCAGGATCCACTTCAGATGACCATCCATCCTCTGTTTGAAGACCTCCAATGAAGGAGAACTCACCATTACACATGGCAGTCTGTTTCACTAAAGTATCTCTGGCAGATTACCATCTAGCCTCTATTTGAAGAATTCCATTTCACAGGGGAACCTGTTTCACTGACTGACAGCTTTTACAGTCAGGACATTCCTCTTGAGTTCTAGCCTAAACCTCCTTCCTAGTCCCACTTCTACTCCCACTGGTTTTTGCCCTGCCCTCTGGGGCAACAGAGAATAAATCCAATTAGAAGGGTTGTGTGACAACCCTTCAAATGTCATAGCTCCCCTTAGCTTTATTTTCGTTAGGCTAAACAAACCCAGGTCCTTTAACCATGCTTCACAGGACTTAGATTCAAGACACTTCACTATCTTGGTAGCAACTGCACAATCTTGCTCCAATTTGTTACTATCCTTTCTGAAACCCAGAACTAGGCATAACATTGCAAGTGAGATCTGATCAGAGCAGGCAGAGCAGAGTAGAACCATTTCTTCCTGTAAACCTCATTCTCTGATCTTGTAATTTTTGAGTAGATTATGGGAATGCTGTCAATGTAATATACCTTGATTTCCAGAAAGCGTTTGATGAAGTACATTCTAATTAACAACTTGTTAAGCACTGGCTTATGCCTCTTAGGTGGTTCCACAGCTGACTTGAAAACCAACACTCAAACACTCCTCATCAATTATTTTAATCAAGGAAAGAAGTTAGTAAACGGGGTACTACAAGGTTTCTGGAGAATGTTTCCTACATTCTTTGACATTTTCATTAATGACTGGGATTAAGAGTGAGAAGGAATGTTTAACCAATGTGCGGATGAAACAAAATTGGTTATGATGGTTAATACCCTAAGATAGTGTTTCTCAACCTTGGCAAGTTTAAGATATGTGGATTTCAACTCCCAGAATTCCCCATCCAGCATGTGGTAGGGTAACAGTAATAGGCCTAGTAGGGTAACAGTGATAGACTTCATACAGAGTATGAAAGAGTAACAGTATGAAATTCAGCAGAGATAAAAACAGAGTTCTTCACTTAGGGAAAAAAAAACACAAATGTACTGTATAGGATGAGGGATATCTAGCTGGCATTTAAAAAACGGAAATAGTAACTGTGTGGCTGCAAAGAGGCAAGTGCGATTCAAGCTACAACAACAGAAGTATAGTTCCCAATGCCAAATCACAAGATGCAGTGCTTTGAAATTGGTCAAAACTGCTACCTTGTCTGGTTCAGGGGCACCATACTTTAAGGATTCAAAGGAAAGCGACGAGGATTCATGCAAATCCAGCCATCAGACATTGCTAGAGGGAAGCCTAACTCACATTACAGAGGAGCAAGAAACTAGAGGATGTTTTCCATTCTACTTAACTTCCAAGATGCAGGAACATGCTTATTTATTTGATTCACTGATCTGTTCAAGAAGGAGCAAAAGGCACTACAATCGTGTAGCTTGGGCTGAAAGAAAATCACCCAGTGAGCTTCCAAGGCTGAGGTGAACCTGAACCCAGGCCTCCTTACCGCTGATCCAACGCCTTCATCTCTGCACTACCTGGCTCTGAGTTCATAAAACGAGCAAGTCTCTTCCCAGGGCTTTCTCTGATTCACAGGTAGACAATGTTCCATAGTACTAACCACTTCTAAAGACCTTATACATCAGAGAGAACCTCACCTGGCTGGGAAATGTGTAAACACACCCTTCTTGGCAAATCCAGGCAGATCTCAATTTCATTATGGAATTCTTGCTGAAAACAGCCGGAGGGCTCTGCGGAGGAGGAGACCTAATGCTTTGCACCAAGCAGGATTCTTTACCAGACCAAATGCGTGCCATCGCCCCTTAAGTGGATCAGGCCATCCTATAAACCTCTCACCTTTACTGAAGACTGATCAGGTCAGGGAGGGGCATAAAGCATTCCCACAGGTGAATGAGGGGGGGCGGCACAGCATCTTTTGCTCAGTGACTCCCATCAGCCACAACACTGACACACAATCACGCTCTTAGGGCAAGCACTTCAAAGCCAAGTTTCATCTGCAAGCTGAAGATGAAGAGAGCTTGGGTATTTCAGCAAGACAACAATCCAAAACATACCTCCAAATGATCCGTAAAATGCAGGAAGGAAAGAGAAAGATTTTGAAGTAACATTTATCAACCCCAGACTTAAATATTACTGAACATTTAAAGGGAAATTGAAAATATGAGGTGTAGGCAAGGAGAATTAAGAAGGATAGGAAGGGTACTGATGCCTTTGTGTTAGAGAAGACTCCTCAAAATACCATGGACCACCAAGAAAACAAACCAATGGATCACCAAACCAGTCAACCCAGAGTTCTCACTTGAGGCACAAATGACCAGGCTCAAATTATCCTACTTTGGACATACTATGCGAAGACCCAGCTCTCTGAAGAAGTTCTAATAGTGGGAAGGGTGGAAGGGAGGAGAAGAGGAGGACAACCAGCAGCAGACAACCAGCTACAGCAGTGATGCGGGCACTGTTGGAAGACCTGAAGGACCAGGCTAGGAACAAATTGTCATGGAGAAAATCTAACTGCGGTTCCTAGGACTTGAAAATGACTTGATGGCACATAATCAATCAGCAAAAGAAGACTTCCACAACAAAGAGGGGAACATTCCAAAAGCAAGAAGACGACGGCTACGGTGACAGAAAATGTTTGGAAGCTGTTATTTCCGGCAAAGGAGGTATTACAAAGTATTGACCTGATAGGGTGTCCAAACTTTGCATCTGCCATATTCATAATTGTGTATAAATAAGCGTGCTCTCAAATTTGCAGAAAGATGTTATGTTTAATTTTGTACCTTGTAGAGGTTGTGTTATCTGCTGTTCACTCTAAGATTCAATGAAACATACAATATTGGCACAGTGTGACGGGGTCCATTTTTGAACCGGTGGTGTATTTACTTACAAAGGTCGCAGTGGACGGTGGAAGCTTCTATGCTTTTTACTACAGTCAGGACCAGAAATATTGGAACAAGGATAGCTGTTTTGGCATTTGGCCACCACACTGAAGTTGAAAGGAGACACACTCAGATGGGAGCGAAGTCAGGACTTTCAGCTGTAATTCAAGGGGTCTGACAAAAGTGGGGCACAAACCATTCAGGAAGTACAGCCAGTGGCATACACACACACCCATTGTTGGCGGCTCATAAGTAATGGAACAAATGGCTGACAAGCAGCTGCATGGCCAGGTGTGGCCTGTTTCCTGGGTACCCCATGACCAATCAAGCAGATAAAAGGCCTGGAGGTGGTTCTGAGTGTTACGTTTGCATTTGGTAGCTGTTCACTGGAACTCTCAACATGAGGTCCAAAGAGGTGTCCATGCGAGTGAAGGAGACCATCATTAGGCCGAGAGAACAAAATAAACCCACCAGAGAGATAGCAAAAACATTGGGAGTGGCCGATACAACATTTTGGAACATCCTGAAAAAGAAGGACTTAACTGGCAAGCTCAGCAACAGCAAAAGGCCTGGAAGACCACAGAAGATAACTAAAGTGGATGACCGCAGAATTCTGTTCATGGTGAAGAGGAACCCTTTCACAACATCTAGCCAGGGCAAGAACGCTCTCGAGGAGGTAGGCTTGTCATTGTCAACATCTACAGTCAAGAGACGGCTTTACGAATGTAAATTCAGAGGCTTCACAACAAGGTGCAAACCGATTATAACACTCAAGAACAGAAAGGCCAGATTAGACTTGGCCAGCGAACACCTAAAAAAGCCCGCCCAGTTCTGGAATAAGCTTCTTTGGACCGATGAAACCAAGATTAACTTGCACCAGAATGATGGGAAGAGAAAAGCATGGAGAAGGAAAGGAACAACTCATGATCCAAAGCATACCACATCATCTGTCAAACATGGCGGAGGCAGTGTTATGGCACGGGCATGTATGGCTGCCAATGGAACTGGGTCACTGGTATTCACTGATGACCTGACTGCTGGTAAAAGCAGCAGGATGAATTCTGAAGTGTATAGGGCTATACTTTCTGCTCAGATTCAGCCAAATGCTGCCAAACTGATAGGACGCCGCTTCATATTGCAGATGGATAATGGCCCAAAACATATAGCAAAAGCTACTCAAGCGTTTCTCAAAGCAAAGAAGTGGGATATTCTTCAATGGCCAAGCCAGTCACCTGATCGCAACCCAATAGAGCATGCTTTTCACTTACTTGAAGACAAGACTGAAGGCAGAAAGCCCCACAAACAAGCAGCAGCGGAAGGCAGCTGCAGTAAAGGCCTGGCAAAGCATCTTGAGGGAGGAAATTCAGCATTTGGTCATGTCCATGGGTTCCAGACTTCAGTCAGTCATTGACTGCAAAGGATTTTCATCCAGGTATTAAAGGCGATCCTTATGTTTGTAGTGATCTTGGTTTGTCCCATTACTTATGAGCCACCAACGATGGGTGTGTGTGTATGCCACTGGCTGTACTTCCTGAATGGTTAGTGCCCCACTTTTGTCAGACACCTTGAATTACAGCTGAAAGTCCTGACTTCGCTACCATCTGTGTGCGTTTCCTTCCAACTTCAGTGTGGTGGTGTACAGAGATCAAATGCCAAAACAGTTATCCTTGTTCCGATATTTCTGGTCCTGACTGTATATACAGTTATTGATCGCAGGTATTTACAACAGGGCTAAACAACATGGTCTGGGTGTCAGGTTTCCTCCCAGGGCTCCCTCCAGCAATGTTCTCCCTGCATCTCTCCTGCTTCCTCCCCCTTTCTCTGGGCTTGAGAGGAAAGGAGAGGAGAGGGCCGAGATTACTGTAGCTGCTCACTGTGGCTGGACTTTCTTTCCGGCTCCGCCAAAGGAATGAACACCTTCTGTTTCTGGGCTGGGGAATGAACCTCTTCCCCCAAGCACCAGGGCTGCTCTGCCAGCAGCCGTCTCCCTCCTCCTCTCGGATGACGACGATGCCTGCAGCCAGCCAGGTCCTTCCTTCCATTCCTGGGCCTCGCGTGGAGCTCTCGTCCCTCTGGGTCTCCCCTCCCCCCCCCCAGACCAAACTTCTCTCAAGCTCCTCCATTCACTCTGAGTACCTTTTTTACTCCCCCCGACTCATTTTTTATTGGACCCACAGCACGTCCCACCGCAACAGGGCAGGCAGGTGCCCCCTAGGCTCCAGTCCCACGCCCAGATACCTTGCTGCACCAGTGAGACTGCTGACTCCGAGTCTCCCCGCACCAGCCCCGGCTAGCAGCCAGGGCGGCTCACCCGGCCTCGTGGCAGAGCAGCTGCCCTCAAGGGTGTTCTTGCTCTTTCTCCACTCCAGGGGCTGCTCAGGCCAGCGGAGCAGCAGCCAGGCCAGGCCACCGAAACCCACAGGACCTAAATATGGCCGGGGATGCCTAAATGTTGCATACAACTGTATGCGCACTGAATGTGTATTAAGTAGATCCATTTTATAAACTTGCATACATTTTATTTATGTATTTATTTAATTTTATTTATTTGATTTCTATAGCCACCCATCTCAGCAAGTGACTCTGGACAGCTCACAACAATAAAACTATAAAACAGTTAAAACAATTACAGTTAAAACAATTAAAATATAAAATAAATACAAAATAAATATACATGGCTGCCAAGTAAGCAACGTATGGATGTTAATACAACCAAAGGGCGGGACCATCCACATGCTCGAGGCCCCAGGCCCCGGGCACAAAGCTAGATCTTCACGGACTTACAAAAGGCCAACAGGGTTGGGGACATCCTAATTTCTGGAGGGAGAATGTTCCAGAGGGCAGGCGCTACGGAAAAGAAAGCACACCTTCTGGTTCCCGCCAACTGACACTCCCTGGCTGACGGGACCCGTAGGATACCCAACCTGCTAGATCGAATTGGATGGGTAGAAACAACTGGGAGAAGACAGTCTCTTAGGTAGCCCGGTCCCAAGCCATGAAGGGCTTTAAAGGTGACAACCAGCACCTTGAATTGCACCCGGAAGCACACCGGCAACCAATGCAGCTCATGTAACAATGGTGTTACATGTGTCGAGTATCTGACACCATTTACTATCCGTGCAGCTGCATTCTGCACTAGTTGAAGCTTCCAAATGCTCTTCAAGGGCAGCCCCATGTAGAGCGCATTACTGTAGTCCAGATGGGATGTCACGAGGGCATGAGTGACTGTGAGCAAAGCCTCTCAGTCTAGGAATGGGCACAACTGGCGCACAACCCGAAGGTGTGTGAAGGCCTTCCTAGCCATGGCTGCCACCTGCTCTCTGAGCAGGAGCCATGAGTCTACGAGGACCCCCAGATTGCATACCAGGTCTGTCTGGGGCAGTGCAACCCCATCCAGGACCAAAGATGGAAAAACCTTACCACCCAAAGCCTCTCAGTCTTGCTTGGGTTGAGTCGAAGTCCATTGCACCCCATCCAGGCCCTTACAGCCTCCAGGCACTGGGACAGGACATCCACGGCATCACTCAGGCGGTCTGGGGTAGAGATATAAAGCTGAGTATCATCAGCATATTGATGGTATCGTACCCCAAACCGTTGGATCACCTCCCCTAACGGTCTCATGTAGATGTTAAATAGAGGGGAGAGAACCGAGCCCTGAGGCACCCCACAAAATAGGGGACGTGGGCTGGACCTCTCCCCCACTATCAACACTGACTGGAACTGACCCCGGAGGAAGCAGGAGAACCAGCACAATACTGTGCCGCCCACCCCTGACTCCCGAAGCCGGTCCAGAAGGATACCATGACCAATGGTATCGAAGGCCGCTGAGAGGTCAAGAAGAGCGAGAATGGTCGCACTGCCCCCATCTCGCTCCTGCCAGAGGTCATCTAAGAGTGCAATCAATGCCGTCTCAGTCCCATAATCCGGCCTGAACCCTGACTGAAACGGGTCCAGATAATCCACTTCATCCAGGGTCCTCTGCAGCTGCCACGCAACCACTCTCTCCACAACCTTCCCCAAAAAGGGGAGGTTGGAGACTGGACGAAAACTGTCCAGGCTGGTCGGGTTGAGCAATGGCCCCTTGAGGACACACCACCACCTCATTAAGAGCCGGTGGGACCACACACCCCTCTCAAAGAGGAATTAACCACTGCCAATTTATTTATTAGATTCTGTGGACAGAT
Source organism: Candoia aspera (assembly GCF_035149785.1). Taxonomy (NCBI): domain Eukaryota; kingdom Metazoa; phylum Chordata; class Lepidosauria; order Squamata; family Candoiidae; genus Candoia; species Candoia aspera. The sequence continues at coordinate 23,305,763 of NC_086164.1, forward strand.
TTGCCAAGATGTGATACTGCTACCATTAAAAGTTAGCAATTAAAATAAATGGTTCAGAATGTCCGGCCACATCTTCTTCAGTCACTAAAATACTTACTTGCAAGTAACATCACTTCTGATTCTTGGGCCCACCAGTTTTTAAAGCTATCACAAATAATATTAACCTCACGGGTGCCTAGTTTCAAGTTATTAGTTCAACAAGGTTTACTTTTCTGAATAAGAAAAAGTGGGGTCTTCTCACGGTAGAACCTTTTAATGCAACCCGTCATCAGGTACCCTCACCTACAAGAGCCTTTTGCCTGAAGAGTCTATTTCCACATCAGAAAAAGGGCGTACCAGAGGTGATCCAAGCTCAGGGGCCGGCAACCAGCCAGCCCCGCTACTCAAGGGCAATGCTGGGGTAGGCACAGGCAATGCAGGGAAGGCAGAGGCCCTCCGGCCAACTCCAGTCCTTCTTCAGTAACACAAAGGGCGTAGGGTGGAAGAACAAACATCTTAGAGAATAATATCAAGTCAGGAGGTTCTGGACCACAGGCAAAAACCAGCAGAGTACATTTCAATGAGGAGAAATGTAAAAGCCTACTTATGGGTAGGAAGAAACTACGGCATGAGTATAGGACTTAGAGAGGACCACATGCTCAGCAGGAGCCAACAGTATGATGCAGCTGCAAAAAAGGCAAATGCTATCCTAGCATGCATGAACAGAAATACAATGTCCACCTCAAGAAAAATGACTGTCCCTCTCTATTCTGCACTGGTCATACTGCACCTAACGTATTTTGTCCTGTTGTTTTAACAGTAGATCAGGAATGGTTTCCTAAAGTACAAGCAATGAAACATACATCCTTGGAGGCAGTGGATTCTTCTGCACTGGAGATGTTCAAGCAGATGCTGGGTGGCCACCTCTCAGGGATGCTGTAGTAGTGGTTTCCTGCACTGGGCAGGGAGCTGGACTAGATGAGTTGGACTAAATGATCTCCGAAGCTCCTTCCAATGCTATGATTGCAGGTGAAGTTTCTGCACAGCAAGCAGTTTTTGTGGTAGCAGCCAGCAGACGATGACATGCAAATGGGGATCAAGCCAAATGAATTGTCAAAGCAGCCCCAAGCCAAGCAAGAAAAAGGGGAATGACAAGCCAAGTACTTCTACTCCCCCGGAAGCTTTAATTCAAGAGTCTCACAAAGCCACTGGGAGGCTAAGAGAAAGCCTTGCGCTCACGCACACCTCCCTACCAGGCCGGGGCAGCTCCTGGCCTCTGGATTCCTCCATGGCGCTCTGTGGTCAGACCCCAGTCACCACCAGACAGCTCTAGGACCAACAGGAAACGGATGCCCCACCCCTGGGCCCTGCAGGCAGTAAATGGCCAGAGGGGAGCAGATACGCTTCCCAGGCTTAACTGAGCTTGGTTTTCTATTTGGTTTACCTTCCTAAGGCTGACCCTGCAACCCGTATGCTTCCCAGGGCAATTCTGCCTCTCTTTACTCATTCTTGGGAAAAGGAAAGGCAGCTCGTTCCAAGAGCTTCTATTCCTTCCTTGGCCCCCTTAGAAACCAGAAGGGAGAAGGAAACTGCATTCTGCAGTTCCAAGACAAAGAATTACTTTGGCACAAGACTCACTGCTCTTTGGAAGAGGAAAACATGGCAGTGCAATGGAAGGCCACAGGGGAGCCCACCCAGCCCTACAACATGGAATGCAGTTCACCCCCGTGTGACGGGGGAAGAGACCAACTCCAGCACGGATCTGTGCACAGAAGGGTCAGAAGGCTGCGGCAGAGGAGAGCCTCCTGGCCTGCACAAAACGGGGCTCCCACTCTAGAAGACGGTGGGATTCCCCCCCCCCCCAAGAGACATGTTCTTGGATCCTCTTTGCTTCTTCCCCGCCCTGACTTTCAGGAAGGCCTCTTTCTGCTACTGCACCAGAAAGACAAAGTCCCATGCCATTTCGATGGAAGCCAACCAAGGCAGAAACCCAAGATCCATTCAAGCAACTCCGGACCAACGACTCATCCTCCTTTCAGTAGCTAACAGGTCCCGGGAAATGCGTGCATCGTGCCAGCATTACCCATCCTGTGGGGGACCTTCTCAACAGTTTTTCCACTGTCCTTCAGAGGAGGAAGAGAAAAGCAGAAAATGAAGACCACGGCTACACAAGCATCACGTATCCATGGAGGGAGAGGAGGGGGGCAGACAGCAAGCACCTCCTGCCAGCAGCCAAACTTCAAAGAGGTAAGCACCAAGAAGCCTTTCTGAAAGTTGCCAGTCCCTCTCGGGCATGGCTGACCCTTCGGTCTATCTATACTCTGAGCCGAAACTGGACAGTCGCCCATGCAGGGCCAGGGTATTTCCACAAGAAGAGCCTGCAGCGTCCTGCAACTGGCTCTGGGTCTCTCCCTCCCACAGCCTGGGATGGGTCGTAAGCTGTCCATCTCTTACGAGCGCCCCTGCAACACACAGGAGCTCATCTTTTTCTTGAAATGCTGCAGTTCTGCAGAGTGTCAGGGCAGCCCATTCCCACACTGGTTTGCCCACCCAAGTCCTTCCTTGGAAGCATTTAGCTAGGAAGCATCTCCTAACGTTTTCCTCCTGCCCCCACTGGCCTCAGACACTTTCGCTTGCTCTGCACTGTGATCTGAAGCACCCGAGTGAAAACAGACCGACGGTCCCTTCCCTCTCATATCCTCCACGGACAAGTGTGGAAAGGGGCAGCCATGGTCGGAATGGGCCTTGGGACTTTGGGCAAGAGAAGCAAAAGCCACGTTGGGCTTAGGAGGAGAACCCCAGCTTGCGATCTAGTGGACCCTGGTTCATATCCCAATGTCGTCACGAAGCTGGCTGCATCCCGTGGCCTAACCCATGTCACAGGGACCTATATATCCACTGTCCCTCGGTCACTGGGGGCAACCGGGCCAGCCCCTCCAGAGCCAACCCCATCCAGCCTGAGGAGAAAAGCCAGCGGATCCCAGCTGCCCCTTCCGAGCAACCTGGGTCGCCAGAATTCGTGCTGGAGCAGATTGTCGCAAGAAAGATCCCGCCAGCCAGGGAAGAGCTTAACTGGGGGCTTTAAAGAAGCAGCTAATACTCATTTCTTATATTTGGGCATCTAGTACTGAACTCATGGAGGCCATTTTAGGTTCTGACTATACCCAGGGGACGATGGGCAGTAAAATGGGTATTTCCAGGGAAGTCGATAAAGAAGCCGATAGTTCAGTTACTGTTTGCAAATTTTAGCTTGGATCACCCCCGAACACGGGAATCTCCTACAAGGAGCCGCCTGTTGCCTAATGCCGGGGAAACGCCCTACTTTCCCGCGCACATTGCCGGGCTACCAGGATGAAAGGGACTGGCGGGTGGCCTTCCGCTCAGTGCTCCTGGTTGGCAAAACAGCTGGCAGAGGAACTCTTCTTCCCGAGGAACCATTCTGAGCTGGAAAACCAGCACCATGACAGCCACGAGGAGGAAGCGTGGGGGGGATGGGAGGGAAGAGGCCTGGGCCATGCACACACGTCAGCGGAGAGCAAGGAAGGCCTCCCACAGAAGCCACCTAACAGGCTGCTCTTCTCTAGGATCTACAAATTGCACGATTAGTAGAAACTGCTGATCAGCACATCTTAGGATGGAGGGGACAATTCCACCATCGGTCTCCCAACCCAAGACTCTATAAATCATGGCAACCTTTTCAGGGCCCATCAGAAGGCAGAAGGGTGAAAGACAAACATGCATTCCAGAATTTTATTTGGGGTATCTTCTTGAGGCTCCAGGCATGAGGTCTGCCCTTGCAGTGAGAGCTACAGAGTTGAGTCGGCCCCTCCAGGGTGGTTTGGACTGGACCCATCTAAGGCAGCAAAGCCGCTCTTAGAGGAGTCCCCCCAAGTCCTGCAAAGCCTCACACTGACCACAGTTCCCACGAAGCTCCACGGGCGAGGCAGGGGCGTGGGGGTCACACGTTCATGCGCTGGATTTTCTTTCTCCTCTGCCATCTCCTTTTTAGGCCAGACTTTAAAGCTTCTTCAGTTTCTTATTGCGCCTAATTAATAAGAATTCACATCAACTAGCATGAAGTCAAAACCAAAATGTTTTATTTTAAGTTGCAGCCACATTTGTTAGTAGCATGTTCTTTAGGCTACACTGCACCATACAGAAGGTGGCACTCTGCATAATATCACTTGATTTTCAAACGGATTTTGGAATACAAAATATTGCTTATAAAATCACTGTGTACCAATAGAAGGAAATACTTCCATTTACTTGGATATAATTTCTTAAGATTAGCAGTCATGGCAGTAACCTTTCCCTTATTCCCTCTCCACAAATGATTGTGATTTGTCATTACATCTGCAGCAAAAAAGCAATCAATCACAATCCAAGACCATTTATCTGAAGAAGCCATTATCAAAGCCAAATTTTCTCCCAGTTTGGACACAGTTCTTTCGTTCATTCGTTCGTTCATTCATCAGATCTGTCACCACCCATCTCCTCCCACCACAGGGACAGCTGGGCAGAAACAGCAGCCAGTGCTTTAAAAAGGCCTCCCCTACTTAGGCCCCAAAGCTCACAAGCCAAGGGAAGATGGCCCCTGTGGGCCCCTCAGCCTGCTTGCCACACCAGCGCATCCGGCACAGACACGCACAGCCGCTGGACCCCGAACACCCGGAATTCCCCAGGCACTTGTATTATTTAGCATAGCGCCAGCCTTACAGCTGCGGGGCTGAGGGGGGGTGAGCAAGAGAGCGCAATGCTCGCCACATCCAGGTTACCATTTGTGGGAAGTTGAACCTACCTTCTGCCCTAGACGGGCCAGAACTGCACGTGAGGAATGTCCTACTCACGTTCCCAAACATACTGGATGGTGAGAAGACCTACCTGCTGCATTCCCAGCAGAGCAAAAGACAATGCTCCTGAATCACCACTTCGCAAATGAACTATCACAGCATTTATACTATGCTGCCTCAGTTTTGGACCTCACTGTTCCACAAAGCAATACTGCACAAGGCATTTAGCCAGACTAGTCTGTACCTGCTTGACAGCAGCTTTTAATTTTATTGCTAAAATAATTAACTGGCCCAGGCCAGAAATATGCTCAAGTAAAGTCATGGCTTGTTTTTGCATGTTAATTAAGTAAGCCACCAACTGTACATTAGAATAACCACATTCTGATATTCTGCCCCCGCCCCCCGCTGTGGCCCAGATGCCCAGCGTCTGTTGATACCTGAGAGAGCATGAAGCAGAAGGCCAAGGCCGTGGAAAACAGATTAATTCAAGGTAAGGCAGATTCCACTGAAAGGTGGGGGGGGGGGCAGTACTTTGACAGCAGAGCTGGTTTCCCAGAGAGGTGGGGGGCTCCCCTTCCCTGGGATGTGTTTCAGAGGCATCTAAGCAAACAACTTTCTGGGCTGTTTCCATTGGGATTCTTGCACAATGAAGGTGGGGTGGGGTGGGGTGGGGATGAACGTTGGGGCCTCCAGGGCCCTTCTGAGTCAGGTTTCTGCACAGGTTTTGCCCCACAAAACAGTGCAGTGCCAGGCAAGGAAGTGCTGATAGTTCTGAGCGCCCTGTGAAAGCGCCAGTCATTTCTGCCTCCGCTCGGTAAACCTTGAGGTAGTGCTCAAGGCCCACAACTTGGGGGGCATGGGAGAGGGAGGGAATGTGTTGCTCCCTGTTTGGGAGGGGGCAGGTGCTCTGTGCCTGGCAGCCCCTCAAACCGAGCAGACATAATCTCCAGGCCCAGAAAAGGTTCAGGAGGGGAGCGGGGGAGACCCCTGCTGGCGTTTGTCTCAGTACAAAGGAAGCCAGCACAGGCTGCACAAGGACGGGGGCCACGCAGGACGGCTGTCTCTGAAAAGACTGAGAGTTTGTTACTTGTCAAGCCTTTTTCAACAGAGGGACCCAAGAGGGCACCTTCCCAAGTGCCACCAGGGCTTCCCCAGGAGTGGCTGGCAGCAGAAACTCATGCAGGACCCCCTGCTCAGCCGCTGAGGGAAGCTCTAGGCCACCTCCCCACCAGGCTCTGCAACGGGCAGCTTTTTGAGCCACTGCCCCATCCCACCCCAAAGGACCAGGAGCACAACCCAGATCCAGACCAGCTGCCAGACCAGGATGCAGCCCTTTGGGTTGTGCACTGAGCCTCTGGGAAGTGGACAGGCTTGGAGAAGCACACAGGGCACCTACAGGAAGCCTCCCTGCTCTGCAACCTTCAAGAACTCAGGTGCCACCTCAGTCCCAGGGTAGAAGGCTCAAGGGGATGTCAGCAAAGTTGTGGGGCAGGCAAATGGATGGGCAGCTTCAGAACTCTTAGGGCAGGGTGAGGAAGACCACCAGGAAGCGCTGTCTCCTGCTTAAGGTAAAGGTAAAGGTTTCCCTTGACATTAAGTCCAGTCATGTCCGACTCTAGGGGGCGGTGCTCATCTCCGTCTCAAAGCTGAAGAGCCGGTGTTTGTCCGAAGACACTTCCTCCGTGGTCATGTGGCCAGCGTGACTACACGGAACACCGTTACCTGCCCGCCGAAGCAGTACCTATTAATCTACTCACATTTGCATGTTTTCGAACTGCTAGGTTGGCAGGAGCTGGGACTAGCAACGGGAGCTCACCCCGTCATGTGGATTCGAACTGCCGACCTTCTGATCGGCAAGCTCGGCAGCTCAGCGGTTTAACCCGCAGCGCCACCGCATCCCACCCACGTCTCCTGCTTAGTCCGAGCATAATGGCTTTATCCAGTGGAACAGCCAGCCAAAGGTCTGGTCACTGGTCAGAGATGCTCTAATGCAGCATAGGATGGACTAGATGACCTCTAAGGTCATTTCCAATAAAATGATGCTCCAATTTCTTGACCCTGACCAGAAGCTGCATTGGATTCTTGAGTGGTGCTGAGACCGCACTCCAAATTGGTGCGACCACCAAAGCAAAAGTTAAAACTGAATTCAACTCATTTACATCAACGCTACCTTAAAATGAAATAAAGTTTAAATCCTTCTCTTCTAGTTGAAGATTTCACTGCTGAAGGAAGTCCCTTTGGAAGACTATTTAGAAATGTGGTCTGTATGAAGTTGGATTTCCCATTTTCCTATTATCAAGTGAAGTGACTTAAACATTAATAGTTTGACTATATTCCTGATTACACAGCCTGTCCCATCAGGTCTGGCAGAAGAGGTATTATTATTATTTATTAAATTTATATCACCGCCCATTTCCCCCTATGGGGGACTCTGGGCAGTTTACAATAAAATAACACTAAAAACTTATGTTGCAGGTCCCGTCTGTTAAGGAGCTACATCTGGCGGGGCCCAGGAGACGGGCCTCTTCTGCCATGGCACCTGCCCAGTGGAACATCATGCCCCCTGAGGTGAGACTGGCCCAATCCTTGATGTCCTTCCAGAAGTCCCTCAAAACATGGGTGTGGCAACAGGCTTGGGGATCTCAGAAAAATGGTGGCCTAACGAGGTAGCTAAATTGCCTGTAACATCAAGGCTAGGACAAAGCATTTGATGTTTATAGTTCAAATTCAAATCTGACGAAATTTGAATTTGAAATATAAATATCAAATGCTTTGTCCTAGCTTTCTAATAATAATAATATTGATGTTTTTAATTGTGGAATGTTTTTAGCATTTTCATTTTATGGTTTGTTTTTTATTGTACACCACCCAGAATCACATTTTGTGAGATGGGTGGCTATATGAATATGATTAAATAAACAAACAAATAAATAGATGACAAACACCTAGAGAAACCCTTTTGCACCTTTGTAAAAGGTGCTAATATGCTACTCTCCAGTCATGCATCTCCTGAACTATCCTCCTGTAACATGAAACACAGCTGGACAATGGCTCTGGGGGCCTCTGGTGGCTGCAGGGGCTCCAGCTGCAAGGGCTTTTCCCTCATCCAGCCTCCTTCCAAAGGTCTGCCCCTTGTAACAATGCTACGGAACTGCCCTCCCCACAATCCTCTTGTCCAGACAGGAATGCCAATCTTTAAGTGGGGCAGCCACCCGCAAATGCACTAACGTGATGCTCTGGCACTCCTGCACGCACCCGCGAGTCCAAGGCTTTGGCAGGAACAGGAGGAGCCTCTTGAAATCCTGTCCTGCCCGGAAGAGCAATCACCTCCATGCTGGTCTCACCACACTCAGTAATCCCCAAGGGCAAGAAGGGGCCAACTGACGTTAAGCCAGGGCACCCCACCACCCCCATTTTCACCAGTACAACCTTTCTACCACCTAGTCAGGCACACCAGCTCTCCACCGCCCCTCCCACGCTGCCTTCATGAACAAACAACTCCAGAAAAGGGCAGTCAAGGGCTGACTGCCCCCCAGATACCCCGAGGGACAACAGCTCCATGCATGCAAGATTGTGGCTGAGATGAGCACACATCTCACAAAGGGCAGAATGAGAGCGAGGTTCCTTATCTGCATAAAGCCGGAAGGGTACTGCATCTGGAAATTCAAGGGGCTGGCAGTTGAAGATGGGGTCTTCTCCTCATGGACTACCTGCCTTGCTGTCTCGCAGGACACCTTCTTGAGCTCCTGGTCCTCACCTTTGGACTGACATTAGAACCTCCTTGGCTGCTAGTTATCAGGGGATTTCAACCGCCATTGTTTATTTGGGGGAGGAAGGAGCTGGGGAAGGCTTAGAAATTCATGGCCCCATGCAATCATGGCTTGTCCCAGGTAATCTCTAGTCTGACTCACACAGGGGCCTAAGAGTTAACCAAGGCAGGAGGAGAAGACGGTGTATACTTAGAAGGCATCTAGGGCAACAATTACAGGAAACACCATTAACCAAATTGTCATATTCATGGAAATTGTCATCCCACCTATCTGTGCTAAGTCGAGCCTATGAAATGCTAGTTTTATCTGACAAAGTTGGCTCCCAGGAATCTCCAGAACAACCTCTTCTTCCACGTACCATGCTGCCTGTAGGTTTGTCCTGGCTGGGAATGCTCAAGGGTTAGTACATGAGCTGAGAGTGGTGGGGGCCCAGAGACAATATCCATTGTCATGGAGCAGCTTCCCCAGGACATTTTTTGAGATGGCTATGAGAATAGAACTGCCACTGCCAGTGGGATTCGGGTCAGCCCTGATGACCTTTATTGCTTTCATACTTTGTTAGATTTTTGTTGTTTTGTGTTTTCACTGGAAGCCACTAGGAATTGGTTCTTGACTACAGCAGTCCAAAAGTATAATAAATAAATAAAATAACCTCTTTAAATGCAGGTGTGAAAAGCCACAAAAAGACCGGGGTGGGATGTTAGCCTTTCCAGGTAGTCCAGACAAGAAGCACAACTATTAGTATTAACCCTATCTATATTGTAAGGTTACACTAACACAATCTTGCAAGACTGAAAGTATTTCTCTCTTCCTCTCCTTTTACTCTCTGGAAAACTAGGGAGGGTCTCTTCTGAAACACTTCCCACACACCCTCTCCTTCTATGGACTGAGATATCTTTTACTTGACAGTTGTCCAGTCTGTGGCTCTCCCTCCTGTCTCCCAAGGTCATTCCCACAGACCATCACAGAGCGTGAGTCTTTTAAATGTGGCAAGCCAGCCTGATCCTAAAGAGACCAAGAGATAGCAACTGTTTCTTTCAAAAGCCTATTTGCTGGTCCCAAAACCTGTGACTCAGGACCCACTGCAAAGGGCTGAAGGCAGTTGTGCAGCCCTGAAGGGTGGCATTTCTCACCACCTTAATCTTCCTCTGTGCATCAGCACATATTTAGTGATGCCACCCTTCCTACAAAGAAGCACATGAGGAAACCACAGCAGATTAAAGTTGCTCTTCTAAATGTTTCCCTCTCCACTGGCTAGGAAATCTATTGCTGTTTTTGTTATCGATTCTGCATCCAAGAACTTTCCACTTACACTTACATTAAGTGTGTTCTGTACTTTGAAGTCCCTGGCAACATTTCTCCAGAAATACCGGTTTTATTACATTTCCTACATGAATCACTGTGATTATGGTATATATTTTGTAACACAAGTAATTGCATATTTATCCTTTTGGGGCTTTCCACTTTTATTAGGGAAGCTCCTTTTAAGCTCATTTTTCCGTATTGAATTTCTTTCTCCCAGATAAAGTATTTTATTGGCAGACAATAAGATGGAAGCTCAGACGCAAGTCAGCAAGGAAAGCCAGATGTTCTCCTTCTCCTTCAGGTTAAGTAATGCCATCACACACATACATGCACACACCCCTTGGTGCAGCCTCTTCTCAAGGAGCGACACCTGCCTCAGTTTGGGGGCTGACAAACTGCACCACTGGAGCATTTCTAGTATACACAGCACAACGATGCTCAGATATGTACACTGTTGCCTTGCTATTCCAAAGCCCATCTTAGTCAGCACTGTTGTATCTCACAATGGCCAACCAGATGCTTGCAAACAAGAGGTGGAATCATACCCTTCTCTCACCTATTCTCCTACAATGGATATTTGCAGACAGGCTGCCCCCAACTTGAGGAAAATGTCATATTGTAAGACTAACAGCCATCAACAGACTGGTCCTCCATTAATTTATTCAATGCCCTTTTCCTTCCTGGAGGCTCACTTGGTTTCTTTCCTGTTTGTCTTCTATCTTATTGTATCTGGAAAAAAAAACAGGTAATGCTTCAGCCTTTAAGGAACTTTACTGCACATGAGTAAGCAAAGCAGGGTTTTGATATCCAGCCACGTGGATATCAAAGCCCTGTCTATCTACTACAAAATATACTATAAAGACTGTTCCGAAGTCAAGCAATTCAGCCATCGCTTTCCATAGAAACACAACCAGACTTTGGATGATCCTCTACAATGTTTGGTTCCTGCTAATCTCCTCTCACTACCATAAAGCCCAGCTCTCCATCCACATTCACATCGTTGCACACTTGGCTCAAGTAGTGTCATGGGCCACCTCCATTTATTCCCGTGCACACTTTATTTCTGTCATATACTGTTCTTACCATTTTCAGAACCAAACTTCAACTCCATATTCACCAAACCATTCCATCACCCACGCCTATTCATTATTATTATTTCAAGAAAAAAGGAAAAGAAAGAATACTGAAAGAAATACACATTTAAAAGAATATAGAAAATGGGGGGGGGGGACCAATATAAACCATAGAACATGGTGGATAATCAACAAATCCCAAATAACCAGCAGATTATGTGGCTAATATATTCTAACATATCATTAAAAATTTAGAGTACTGTAAGACATCGCATACTTAATTTCCAGTCAAGACATGTCTCTACTGAACATTTGGTTAGCAGAACCGTAATCAGTAAAGAGGAAAAAGCAAAAACTATAAATAATAAAAAATACAGTGAAAGAATACTGTAAATAATGTGTAGATTATTATCAGCTTAAAATTGCCACATCCCAAATTTGGGTTCTAGAGTTGGTATTTTAATCTGACATATACTCTACATGTTATTTACAGTATTCATTTTATTTTGAACTTCCTTTTCTTTTTGATTAATGCATCATAAATGCTGGGGATGACAGGAGAGGGCGGCTGGTTAGGGACATGACACATGGGCACTGTGGCACACAGATGCTGCCATGCTGTTGGCAGAGACAGACTGCATGATGCAATGAGGAATAAGAGACCAGCTAGTTTATTTGATGCGAACAATGGATCAAATGATTGTAAACGGCCAAAAAACTAGAGGAAGTGGATGAATTGGTGTGCCTTGTACACTGTTCCATAAAGCTTGGGAACGCATGCTGTTAGAAAGGTAGAGAGTAATGTGTGGTCTGTTGTGAGGAATGAGTGAGAAAAGAATGTAAAGCAGCTGGGGGTAAGAGAGTCCTCCATCTGGTTTTGTGGCATGAAAGAGAGAAAAGAGAAAAGGAAAGTGAAGCTCCACAGAGCAGGGACGGGCTGCTTAAGAAGGGTGTGTGGCCAACCATGGAGAGGGAAAGCCAAGGAAGAGCAAGTACTCAATGAATGTGAACGGAAAGCAGAACTGAGGATCCAGGACAAAAGAAATAACATATCTTGGGGTAGTTTGGAATGAATGAGAACTGAATTGCAAAACAAATCTACGAAGGAAATGAGAATGAGTTGAGAGCAAGAGGCAAGTAAGAAAGAATGCTTACATGGAGTCAGTAAGATCTTCAAAATAAGAGTGGTGAGAAATTTAAAGGACAAGTGGCAGAGGATGGACCTGAATATGATGAGATGGATGCAAGGGTAGTCTGCCAGGAGAGAAAGGTAGAGTGAACTATGATGATAGAAACTAGCTTTAGCTATATTTCCTTTGCTCTTCTGATCACATATTTTTAATTTATTTGGCTTACTATTTCTTACTCCATTTCTGCACTCCCCATAGCGTTCCCTATGGGAGAACAGTGAAATGGACAGGTACGTATACAAATCCATTGATACAATGGCACCACTGATGAAAATATGTATCATCAACAGATTACTCCCAGACAACAGAGGAACTCTCCCAGGGGATTCATAAAAATGTTAAATAGAGAGCCCTGTGCCCCCATGGCACCTCACAGTGGAGCAGCCAGAGACTTGGTAGTCACCTACTATAATTATGGGTTGGAATCACCCACTCTGGAACCCCCATAAGAAAATGTTCCTGCTCCCAATCCTTGCAGGATACAATGATTGATGGTATCAAGTGCCACTGAGAAGTCTAATAGTATCAAAAAGGACATAGAACTGCCAGAGCAACCAATGTTGCTTCTGTCCTATAACCAGGCCTGAATCCAGTCTATAAGAGACCTGGATCATCTTGTTTCCTTTAGATCCTTTGGAGCTAGCCCTCCCACTCCTTCTCAACAACCTTGCCAAAGGAAGGGGAACTTTTGTCAAACACAGCTGGATCAAGAGATGCTTCTTTGGAAAAAGGGCACACCACCATCTCTTTCAAAATAGCTGGCATCATACTTTCCCACGAAGAATCATTGACCACCTCTCAAATCCAGCCATACACACACTATCTTGCTGCCTCGGGGAGATAGGAAGGTTATGGTTCTAACCCACAGATGTCAGAGCTCATACTACAAAGAACCCAATCCTCTTCCTCAGGTTCTGCAAGTTCAACAGAATCTAAGATCATAAAACAAGAAGTCAGCACAGTAGAATCTGCCTGATATCTAAACTAGAATAGCTACAAGCAACATTACCTACAAAGAAACTTGCAAACTCATGTTACAGACCTGCAGGTGTCTTGTCATGCCCATCATTCCCTAAAGGGGTCAGAACTATAGATTCTTGCCATGCTATTAACAAAACAATGTAACTCAAAATTAGAAATAATAATAGATACTATAATCTTGGTTGTTAGAAATGTTGGCTTTTTAAATCTTTTTAATTTAAATGGTAAACCATATAATTGAGGTCAGGGATTTCAATTTAGTTTTGGGCTCTACAATGGGCCAACATAAAGTTTCTAAGAAAAACCTACTGCAGAGCTGGAGTGCCCTCTATGCTACAGAAAGAAATTTAATGCAGATGATATCTGGAGAGGATTAATTCTGATCCAATGAGAATATAACTTTTTTTTAACTCCTTACAATTCCTGTGTTTATTTGGATTATTTTTTAATATCCCAATCCTTAGTAAGGTGGCTAGAGAATTGTTCTACAGGTCCTCTTATAATTGATGATCTGGTCTTTAGGAAGGAGTTTCCTGGCAAGTTTAAAATGTTTTTTTTAATGCATCAAATTAGATGTTTCCCAGATTTTCTGACCACCAACAAAAATACTTCAATATTTTTTCAAATAACAAATACAAGGACTGTTGGAGATGCTTTTAAAGCTTTTACACTGCAGGACTGCAGCATATGCTTAATCGAAGAAGAAAGAAAAAAATCTACCATTGCAATCTAGAAAGGAAAGTCAAGGAAAATTTGATCATCTATGTGAGAAATTAAATTTGGAATTCTTAAAATGCCAACTGTATATATCTGAAGTGGAAGAGTTAATTAAATGTATTAAATGGTCGTACTTGGAACTAGTAAAAAAACCAGGAAAATTGTTGGATTCTCAGTTGAAACTATGTAACAGGTATAATTAAGGACTCTACAGATAGAATATATAATGACTCTGGGGAAATTAATTCTCTCATTTTGGACTTTTAAACCCCTATTTTATAATGTGAATGTGGAAATACCTGACAAAGAGCCTGAAACTTTTTTAAACAAAATAAATTTTCCAAAGATGTCTCAAGCCCAGTTGAAGGATTCTGACGCACCTTTAATGCTGCTGGAAGTATTAGAAACAATTAATTCTATACAATCCAGGAGGGCTCCTGGGACAGGTTTCTAACAGAATGGTATGAGGCCTATAGAATAGCTATTTTGAGATTGGGCAAACTGATTGGTCACCCAATTCTGCCTGCTAATTTAGCACATAGACTGCGGAAGATCCTTCTGTCGATAATAGAGTTTGTGAAAGGATGCTAAGTCTCTGACAATATTAGATTATTAGTGATGTTTTTGCTGGTTGAAGAAAAAGCTTTTAATATGATAGATTCTTTTAAAAAGTTCCAAAAATTTAATCTGTACCATATCAAAATCCTTTTCTTCATCCAGTGAAGCCACTATAAACGTTGAGCTAAAACATCTGATTTAATATGAGAAATCTATTATTTCAGCCCTTCCGCCAAAGTTCTTAATAATGGGATTATTCTCCAGAAATACGATTCAGCCTGGAATGTGTCTCCTCTTCTATTTAATTGGGCTTTGGAATTCCAGCTTCTCTTCTTAGACAAACTAGACATATCCAAGGCAGACAGAATTGGACACAAATTGTTATAGGATGAAGACTTCTGAGCTTTATTAACAACCATCTAAGTTCTTTACCTAAACATGCGGAGGCTGTGTAACAAGACGGCACATATTCTGGTGAAGGTGTTGAAACTGGGAGACTGTGAGTCGAAGTCATCCTTGGACATGGAGGCCCACTGGTGACTTTCTCCGAGCCCCGTTCACCTCACAGGGGAAAATCAGAGGCAGGAGCAATAGGTACATATACCATCTTGAGTCAATCCAAAACAATGGCAAGATAAAAATCAAATTAAATAATAATAAATTACGTTTTCAGATGCACAATAAATGGAAATAGATCTAACATCCTCCTTTTTCTTTCTCTTTTTTTGGTGCCTCCAAGTCAGTTTTTGACTCCTGGCGACTGCCTGGACTACTCCTTGTAATGGGAATGGCTGTGTCAGTTCCACTTTGATGCTTTAGACAAATTGGTAAGTTAATGATGAAGTTTTCTGTAGAATGACCAGATTACCAAATTTTCTCTTCTTAAACTGAGGTTCCCACATGTGAGTGCTTCCAATTGAACCATTGGGCTTATATATTAGTGTGTTATTTGTTGGAATGAAAATGAGACTGCCATGTACACAACTATTATGTTTTTTATTAGGAGCCTCTAAAACTGCATTGTATCCTAGTTATCTTGGGAATTGTTTGTGTTCCCAGCATTAAACACAGCCTAATGTATTTGGATGTTACTGGTAATAAATCTGATTCATGCCCTCATGAAAATTTGATTCAAACTTTTTTTTGAAAAAAGACATAGGCTGAAAATTAGTTTAGCGCCCAAAATCAACTTACTGCTAAGTATACCTTCAAAGCTATATACAAAAATAACTTGTGAAACTACGGAATGGCAATAAATTCTATTAAAACATTAATATATTGTCACTTTGGATCTGATGCACTGTCAGCTACAGAAAACTCCAATAATTTTGAAAGTAAAACATTTACTTATTTTATTTTATTTATTAATCAAATTTATCACTGCCCATCTCCCACAACAGAGACTCTGGGCAGTTTACAATAACACAAATTTTACATTTTAAAAATGCATTTTTATGAACTGAAAAATCTAACAGGAATAATTACAAACAAATTAAAAGAAATCTTCAGTAAAAAATTGGAGTATTTGTTTCTAACAAGTCAATGGTCTTAGATTTTAAGAAAAACATTAAACATGTATTTCATTATCTTAAGATTTATTTATGTACAGACAGACCATTGCAATCACAAAGGACTCACCGGGTTACAAGACAAAATGCACAATAAACAATGCATAATAAAAATACGCAAATAAAAAAGTCTAGAAACCAATTAAAAGCATAGAATAAAATTAAATAATAAAGCCAAGTTATAACTCGGCATGGCCCTAACACCATCTAGAACAGCTCAGTTTTGAGCTGCTTCCAGAAAGCAGAGAGGATGGGAGCCAACTGGCTGTCCAAAGGACTGGTGCCGCCACCAGAAAGTAGTGCCACTGAGCTTCATCCCCCTCAGTTCCCTGAAGTGGAGTGCCACTAGTAGCTTCTCCCAAGCAGATTAAATTGGGTGGATCAATTCCAAGGGGGGAATTAAACCTTACATATACCTTGGCACCAAGCCATGGAAGGCTTTATAGGTAACCACCACCATTTTCAATGGCATTCAGAAACCTATTGGTAATCAGCTTGCAGCCTGCAGCATTGGCGTAATGTGCTCCCATCAGTAAATGCCAATTAGCACACAAACCACAGCACTCTGAACCAACTCCAGCCTCTGAGTCATCCTCAAAGGCAGTCCTACGCAGAACACTTTGCGGTAGTCTAAACAGGCAGCAACAAGTGTGTGAGTCACCGTAGCAAGGTCCTCCTACTACATGTAGCATCTCAAGTGGGGCATTAGCAAAAGCTGAGCAAAGGGCTCCCCAACCAGGTCCTCTATCTGCTGCTTTAAGCTTATCCTTCTGGATCAGCTCAGAGAGTTTGGGGTGGGCAGCAGTGTTGTGCTGGTTCACCTCCTTTCTCTGGGGCCAATTCCAGCTGGTTGTAGTTGGGGAGGAGAGATCCCGTCCTCAGCCCCTACTGTGTAGGGTGCCGCAGAGTTTGGCACTTTCCCCTCCCCTATTCAACATCTACATGAGGCTGCAGGGCAAGCTCATCCATCACCATGAGGTGAGGATACCCAATTATACAGTACATCTCTGCCCCTGGCAAATTAAGTGATGCTGTGAATGTCTTATCCCAGTGCCTGGAGGCTGTGGGGGTCTGGAGAGGGGACAACAGGCTTCAGCTGAGCACAAACAAGATTGAATGGCTTTGGGTTTTGGGGCCTTCTGGTTCTAGGACTATGCCATCTTTGGTGCCGGATGGGGTGGCACTGCCCCAGGCAGACCCAGTGTGCAATCTGGGGGTCCTCCTGGACTCACGACTCCTGCTCAAAGAGCAGGTGGCAGTTGTGGCTAGGAGGACCTTTGCACAGCTTCAGGTTGCGCACCAGTTGTGCCCATCCCTGGATCAGGGGCTCTGCCCACTGCCACTCATGCCATAGTCACCTCCTGTTTGGACTTCTGTGATGTGCTCTAAATGGGACTGCCCTTGAAGAGTATCCAGAAGGTTCAGCTGGTGCAAAATGCAGCAGCACGGGCAGTTCTGTGTGCCCCTAGAAGAGTACACATTACATCTCTGCCCTGCGAGCTGCACTGGTTGCCAGTTTGCTTCTGGGTCCAGGGTGCTGGTTTTGATCTTTGAAATCCTTCAATGCATGGGGCTGGGTATTTGAGGGACTGCCTCTCCCCGAATACATCTGCCTGTCACAGCAGATCTGGCACAGAAGGCATGCTGCTGGTCCCAACTGTCAGGGGATTGCATTTGGCAGGTCTCAGGAGGCAGCCCTTCTCTGCTGCGGTGCCCGCCTTGCGGAATCTTCACCCCCCGGAAGTGAGGCTAACCCCACCCCTCTTAATGTTCTGTAAGTCTCTCAAAACTTGGCTGTGTGATCTGCCCTGGGGGTCCCAGGGGACCGGGAAGATTTTGCCATGGCTCCCTTACTACAGTTAACATCATCCTGTCCTGTTTTGTGTGTTTTTTTATATTTTTAATTAGTGTTTTATATGCATTTTTAATTGAGTGTTACACGTCACACAGAGTCACTTTCTTGTGAGATGGGCGGCCATACAAATATGATCAATCAATCTATAAAAACCCCTGCAGCACCAACTGCAATTACCCACTGAGCAAGGATTGGAACAACTGCAATACAGAGCCCTAATCACCAAATGGGGTCCAGGAGAATACCATGGCTAATGATATCAACACTGCTGAGAGATCTTAAAAGGACCTTGATGGATGCAATACCCTTATCCAGGTCCCAATGAATGTCCTCCACTAGTGCCTGCAATGCCATCTCTCTTCCATGCCCCGGTTTCAAAGCAAGGCTGGTGACCTGGAGATGGCTGTCTAACAGTTGCCCCTCCTCCAGCTACCCAGAGAAGCCAGAAGAGACAGGGATGCAGTCTGCAAGGGACATCCTAGAGAGCCTCCCAACCACTTTATCAGAAATCACAGTTCAAAAGAAATCCCAGGTAGCCAAGCAAGTCATCACCCCAGATCCTATCCTGAAGACATGAACAAATCTAGGCAACTTTGCCAGCAAAATGTTGTGCTAATTGATCACAGCAGCCTGGTGGAAGGTCTCAGGAAGATGCTGGTTCTTCCTTAGCAGGGAATTGGCCACCAAAATATAGCCACTGAGCAACAACTCACTGACATGGTCCACTGCCCCTCTCATCAGCACAGGGTATGCCAAATGTGGGCACATCCTAATGCTTGGTCAGGTTCACCTCGAGGTGTTGCTACTGACACTTCATCTCCCAGAGGCTTTCAATGAACCATATGGGATTGGCTGACAGAGAGACCACTCAGGGACAATCGTGTCAAGGGCCTGGGTTGCAAACCAGATTGACTCACCAGACATCCCTCAGCACCCACCAGAAAGCACCCAGATTCATGAGGCATCTGGAGTATGTGTACTCCCGTACTAAAAATCTGAAGAGCATGACTGCTAGATCAAGGTTTATTTTGTTATTTAAAAACTGAGCTGCATTACTCTCCCAACATTTACAGCTGCTGTTTCTTACTATTTGCTTTTTCTTCCTTTTTACATTTTACAAGTTTTATATTTTTTAACTTGTCCTATTAAGGCAATAATCTTCCAAGATGACGATGAGTCAGTAAAGCATGCAGAACAGGGCTCCGGGAATTCTTTCCAAACCCTTTACCAGCACTGGCCATAAGAGGCACGTACATTTTCTTCCGCATAACAGCAGGCCGACCTGCTGTGTTTGAGTGTGGATGCGTGCGTGTTTCTGGTCCCTCCGTGAGCATCTACATTTTCGCCAGAAAGCCCCAGCAGGCTCCATGCACCCTGTTCTGGGTCACATGACCAGCAGGCAGGTTCAGAAAGGAGCAGGCAAAGACATTCGTGCAGCTACCCAAGAGCCGAAACCACCCACCCATCTTCCCTGCCGCAGCAAGTGCAGCCAGTTCTGTCTCCAGAGGCTGGCAAACAAGAGTCCCAATCCCCTTTACATTATTTGTCCCCGGTGTAGGTTGAACAGAATAGCAAAGGGAAGGAAGGGAAGGAAGGGGCTGGGAAATTATGGCATCAACAGAAAAAAAAAACCCTTGTTGCTCCAAAGGTTTCTTCCTTGCCCTTTCCCCAAAAGGAAAAAAAAAACACCCTTGTTCAAATGTTGACAAATAACACAAGTCGACAATTGATTGCTGCAAATCAGGGGATTGCAGTTTCACATAATTCTTTAGCTAGCTCCCACAGCTGAAAAATCCACACTACTTGATACAGCCAAAAAGAACATCACTGTGTGCTCAAGATGCACACAACAAGAGAATGAGCTGGAGTCTAACACCATCTTTTAGCCAGAGTGATGCTGCTGATTGTATTGCTTCCTTTTGTTTTCCAATAAACTCAAGGGCCTCATAAGGGAATTTCCCATCAAGACCCTCCCCAAGCGTAAGACTGCAGTTACATAGCCGCCTCTGACAGTTCAGTAATGGCACAAGGTTTGTTCAATTCTGCCGGTTGGGCTGTAGGCAGGAATATCAGAAGCACTTTTCTCTATATATTTTTCGTGGAGCTCGGCTGGAGAAGGAAGTCCCAGGCAGAAGAACCCCAGCTGGACAGGCAGGGAGTGCCCAAGGGCAGCCCTACTTCAGGGAAGCCCAAGAAGAGAGGCCTGTTTAGATTATCCCCCACCCCGCAACAGCCCCATCACATGAGAGACAACAAGAGAACCGCATGCCTCCTTTTGAAAAAGGCCTTTACCACAAGCAGAGCCAGCTACTCAAAGAAGCCACAGCAACAGCTCTGCTCTGAGAGCCCAACAGCGGATGGTCCTTGGGCAAAGCTCCAAGAGGAAACAGGAACGTAGTCCAGGAGTCTACTGCTTGCAAGATCCAGCCCAGTCTGGACACAACACCATACAATCCAACTCTGGGCATCCAAGCAACAGGGAGCACAACAGGGAGCCTTGAAGACCTGGAAATCAATTGTAACATGGTCTCCCAGCACACCCAATCTTGCCTAAGTGCCACTTGGAACACAAAGCCAGGAGCCCCTCGCTCCACCCTCGCTTTAGGTGAGAAGCGCCAAAGGGCAACTGAGGCCTTGGGCTGCCGCAGGAGAAATGGCTGGAATGCGCCCTCGGATGGCTGGCCAGGACAGTCAAAAGGCTTCTTTTAACTCTCTCTAAGCCAACCAGGGGAAAATAAGTCACAGCTCCTTTCAATTAAAAATGGGTAAAAAATTGAATCCTGACGGAAAGTAAATACATTAAACTTTAAACAGTGACTCTTTGAAGGAATAACCTTCTATTTCTGTAGCACCAGCATTTTGATTCTTACTCTCAGACTCCAGGGTTTGTTTCTGGAATGAAATGGGGAGGGGGGGCACAGAATTCCCTACACTGCCGAGAGCCCCAACCTCCAAAGCAGGGGGCTCAAGTGCCAGTGCCGCTGCCTCGCATTCTGAGGAGCCTGGCAGGCAAGGCCCCCTGGGCAAGCAAGCGGGCCAACGCACCTCATTCACTGCCCTGCCACGTGTTCGGGGCATCCTCAGCAGCAGGAAAGTCTTCCAGAAGGAAGGCTCACTTCAGAGGCATTGTGCCACTGTGGATTTCAAGTACAGCATCTCATTCCCTGGACTGG
Organism: Candoia aspera; assembly: GCF_035149785.1. Classification (NCBI taxonomy): domain Eukaryota; kingdom Metazoa; phylum Chordata; class Lepidosauria; order Squamata; family Candoiidae; genus Candoia; species Candoia aspera. Next base: position 23,326,722 of record NC_086164.1, read on the forward strand.
AATAGATCAAACTTTTTATTAAAAGTCTTCCTACATTTTTGAAAAAATAGTAATTCAACTTTGTAAATAAAAATAACTGAATCATTCAAGGCTAGCCTCTAATGCAAGCTACAAACAAAATATCATACTGATTTCTGCAATCGCAGCCAATTTACCAGGAACGAATACAACATACAAGCAGGCAAATTACTGCACTCATCACAGAGCATTTCGTAACACAAAACCACAGTAATTCCACTGAATTCTAACACGCAAATAAAACCCCTTTTAAAGTCACAGTTACACGACTCGTTCAATACATATCCACAATCTATGTGTGTACACGAGAATATAAACCCAGAGTTCTTACAAGTTTAAGAATGCGAAATTGCATTTCAGAACTATTTATGCTAAGAAACTTGCAAAATTAATTTGAAACCAGCCAAAATTAATATAGAACCACTTTCCTAGAATTGTTGTTTCAAGAAGAAAAAAGAAAATACAAGTCTTGTAGGAAGCTTTCAGAAGGCCCTATAGCAGAATTCACGCGAATTATAAGAGAGAAAATCATTTATTTTAATAATGCAGGGAACAGATCTCCACAAGAAAACCTAAGGCTCGAACCCTGCGCAGCGCTCCCCAGAGAACAGTAAAATACAAATGCCTGGATGCATTTTCGCCCCATCCTTCGCCTAATTACATTACCTTAAAGGGACGAGAGTTTCGGCCCGCAATGAATCTCCCGAGCTGCTCTTCCAAGAAAAGCGGCGCTGGGGTTTCTCCCCCGGCAGCGAAGAGACGTGCTGAGGACGCCGCCGCCGCCGCCGCCGCCGCGCTTCTCGGCCGGGCTCCCGGGCTTCATTCCCGGCAGCACAAAGGCCGCGACGCGATCGCCCGCCCCCCGCCAGCAGCCTTCCTCCGGGCTCCGGGAGAACTTCGGTCGGGCCGGGAAGAGGGCCGAGGCGAGCGCGGACCGTCGGCCGTCCCCGGCAGAACAGGCCGGGTTCCAGGGAGCGGTTCGAGGCCCTGGGCCAGCAGCGACGCGACGCAGGACGCGAGGGAGAGCGGCGGGGGGCCGCCCGGCGCTTGTGGAGGGCCGCTCCCCCCGGCGGCCGGGCCCGGCGCTATTTTCAGCGGCGCTATTTTCTCCCGGGGACGCCCCGCGGCAGCTGCGGCGGGCGAGGGGCCGGGGGGGCGCCCCAGCCCTGCTCTCCCGGACCGGCCCGGACGCCGCTCCCCCGCGCTCCCGCCCATCCGGGGGCCGCAGGAACCGCCCGCCCCCCGGGGCCGCCGCCGGGTCCTCCGCGGCTGGGCGGCAGCCCGGCCGCCGGGAGTCTCCCGCCGCCCCTCGGCCCCGCGCGCGCCCCCTTTGTCCCAGCGCCCCCGCCCCGCCCGGCACGTACTTGGCGTTGGCGGCGCTCCAGGAGACCGGCTCCAGGCTCTTGGCCAGCAGCGGCGGCGCCAGGCGGCCCAGCGCCAGCAGCAGTGCCAGCAGCCCCCGGCACAGGCGCTCGGGGCGTCCCGCGGGCCGGCCCATCCTCCTCCGCCGCCACCGCCACCGCCACCGCCGCGGCTGCTCCGGCGGCGGCGGCGCCTACTCCGGCGATGCGACCCTCCGCGGCGCCTCACGGGCCTCCCATCGCGGCGGCGGCGGCGGCGGCGCAGCACCCCCGCGCTCTCCCGCCGTCGAACACGCGCGCCGGCTCCACAGCTCACACTGGGCGCGTCGGACGCCGCCGCGCGCTTTACTCTCCGACGCAGGCGATCGCCGAGGACAGCCCTCCCGGCGCCCAATAGCAGAGCGGCGCGCAGGGTCCTCGCCCGCCGCCGGCCGGGGCGTGGCCATCCTCAGACCGCCCCGCCTGCCCGCGCGCTGCCTGGGCGGGGCGCGCCGGCTCTCCGCGGCCGGCGGGCGGGACGGGGGGGAGCGGGGCCGTGGAGAGGCGGGGCAAGGGGGCGGCCGGACCCGCCGGCTGGGTGGTGCCCTGCCGGCGGGTCCTTCCCGGGCGCCGCCCGGCTGAGGCTCCTCGGGCGGTGGGCTCCCCCTGCCGGCGGCGCGCGGGGCCGCAGGGAGGTGGGCGGGGCGGAGCGCGGAGGAGGCGCGACCCCCGAGAGGCCCTGCTCCGCCCTCGCCGGGCCCCGCCCCTGCCTCGCCCCACCGGGCGACCGACCAACCCCGTCGCTGTGCGGAGCCTCCTTGCGGGGACCGGGGCCAGGGGGCGCCTCGGCGCCCTCTCGGTCGCCCTGGCCCCCTCAGGGCCCTGCTTCCCCGTTCGCTGCGGCGCTCGCCGAGCCGAGCCCGTCGCCGCGCGGCCCTTGCCGGCCTTCCGCCGAGCCGTGGGACGGGGCTTCTGCGCCGCGGCCCGGGGCGGGCGCGCTCTCCTGGCCCACCTCGGCGTCGCGGCTTCGGCGCCGCCCCCCCTCTGGCCGGGATGTTGCTGGCCCCGCCAGGCCGCGGACTGCCCTCCGTCCCGGTTGCTGCCCCGGAGAGGACGGCCGCCTTGGCCCGGGGCGCCCGGAACCGCTGTCCGCCGACGGCGGCCCCGCGGCGCCTCGAGCGCGGAGCCGCCGCTCGCGCCCCGGCGGGCTGGAAGAAGCGCGCGGATCCGGTTCCCGCTCGCCCGGGCACTCCCTTGAATTGGAGAAAAAGACGGGGTGCCCAGTGGAAGCCCAGGCAGAGCCCGCCTGGCGGCGTGGAAGAGCCGGCGAGCCTGGCCAGGGTTAGGGTTAACCCTTCGGCGCTTTGGGGCCTGCTGGCCGGTGCGCGGAACGGGCTGGCCCCGGATGCGGCCAGCGGGCCCGGGGCGGGTGACTTGCGCCTGCCGGAGCCCGGGGTCGGCCTTGCGGAGCGGCAAACACCCTGAGCGGGGCGTGACCTCGGCCGGGGGACTGAGCAGGTGCGATAAAGTGGCTTTGCTGACGCCCTTTGGCGGGCGGGGGCTGCAGGCTTTCGGGCTCCTGCTGTGGCAGCCTCTATGGATAAAGTGGAGTTGTGAGGGCTGGCAGCGCCTTTTCTACCTCCCCCCGCTCAAGCATTCTGCAACCCAGTCGCTACGGGCGGCAAAGGTCAATATCTGCGGGCCGATCCGGTGTGACTGTGCTGCAGGGGACGCGGAATTTAAGAAAACGAATGGTGAAGAACGTGAGAAAGAATTACATAGGTTGTGTCCCTGTGAAAATAAGAGAACATGAATGCTTGCAAAAGATCCGAATAAAAGAGGTCTGATTTTGTGGAATGCAATATAATTTAATTATAAAGGAAAAGCTGGAAATACACACCAGTAAATAATTTGGTGGAATCTAGATTGGGTGTGCAAGTAGTAATCTTCAAGGTGGTGTGAGATGCATGTTACTTTCCAGCGAATGATGAAAAATGGAAGACCATGGGAATGGTGATTGGTGAATATGCATAAAGAAAAGTAACATTTCAGCTACATGGTTTAAGCCCCAGACTGTCACCTTTCTGTTCACCATTCCTGAGGTATGTCTTGGTCTTACGAGAAGCTCAGGGAGATGAAGTGCTAGAGAAGAAATGGTAGAGCTCACAAATGGCAATTAACCGCAGTTGTACTAGGAGGTGATCCAGCTCCATAATCATTTCACTACACAATTAGTCCAAGACCAGCTTCATGTCCTGGGTAAGGAATTAGACAAACCTGTGGTCACCGTGGAGGTCACTCCAAACCCAACTCCCAATGCACAGTGATTGAATTCATTCAACATGAAAAGGTAGCACCAGCTCAAAGACCAGGCCAAGGAGCCTAAAGAGGGGACAAACTGGGCAACAGTACCAGTTTCTTGGATGGAGGCTCTGCTTGTCCTACAGGCCAACTGAAAACTCTGTCACACACAGGAATGTGTTTGGTCACACATTTTCTTAAGCCCTCTCCAGCTTTGAGCTCATGGCTATTGTAGAACCCAAACGCAACTGGACAAATCCCTAAGATGGTAGTGTATCTGTCCTCACTTCGCAGGTCTTAGAAGCAAGGTTGGATGAAACTGAAATGAGGGGATGCTGGAAGGAATATTTTATAGATGCGGGGTTCAGATGATGCTTCAAAAGAGTGGAACTGAAATGATATAGATATTAGTAACCCAAGAAAAAATATGAAAAAAATGTAATCTGCCATAAGAACATTGAAAAAAATAGGCCGCAGGTGTAGATGGTGCAACTGGAGAAGTGTTAAAATATGAATGGGTTGCTTATCGTGTGGCTGTGAGATTTGTTTCACATTTGTGTTAAGACCCAGAGCGGTCTGATGATTGGGAAGAATGACATTTTTGCCGTCTACAGAGGGAAACATTTCAACCGTGAATTAAAAAACTACAGGTGGCTAGTTCAATAAGTGTGCCTGGGGAGGCTTAATCATGATCAAAAGCATACAAGAAGAGACAGTAAAATAGGAGAAATATGCAGCAGTGCTGTGAGAGGGGGTGTATAGACCAGATTTCTGCTGTCCAGCACATCTGAATGTGAGAAAGAACATTTATTGGACACTTCTTGCTTTAGAGAAAGCATATAAAGTGAGTAGGTTTAAATTATGGAATGGTTGGGTGATTGTGGAGTCGAAAGTTGGTTGCTGAATTCAAGAACCGCGTTATATAATGAAAGTAAAGCTAGTGTGGGAGGAAGTACAGGTAGTCCTCATTTACCGACTGCCTCATGCAGCAACTGTTTGAAGTTACAACAGTGCCAAAAAATAACTTTGTGACCAATCTCACGTTTACAATCGTTGCAGTGTCCTGCAGTCACATGATCACCATTCATGTGCTTCACAACTGGTACACATTTATGACCATTGCAGCATCCCTCGGTCACGTGATCACCATTTGCATGCTTCACAGCCAGTGTGCATTTTTGCTTGTGACAAGCAGAGTTAATTCTGCACAGTATAGAAAGTGGCAGTAAAATCGTAATTCATGGTCACATGATTTTTCACCTAGCAACCACATCACTTAACAACCAAAGGGGAAGTAAGGTGGTAAGCCCAGTCATGGTCACATGATTTTCTGCTTAGTGACCGTGTTTCTTAGTGACCGAGTTACCGATCCCAATTATGGTCACTAAGCAAGGACTACCTGTTGGTTGATTGATTGAAAGATTATGTGCCATCAAGTCATTTTTGACTCCTAGTGACCACATAGATAGATGTTCTCCATGACAATCTAACCTGGTCCTTCAGCTCTTCCAGTGGTGCCCCCATTGCCACTTTAACAGTCCATCCACCTTACTGCTGATTGTCCTTCTCCCTTCCACCTTTCCTGGCATTAGAGCCTTTTCCCAGTCTTTGCATAATGTTTCCAACGTAGGATAATTTGAGTCTGGTCATTTGTGCCTCGAGTGAGAACTCTGGGTTGACTTGTTTGATGATCCATTGGTTTGTTTTCTTGGCTGTCCACGGTATCCTCAGGAGTCTTCTCCAACACCAAAGTTCAAAGGCATCAATATTCTTCATATCCTGCTTCTTTAAAGTCCAACTTTCACTTCCATAGAGTATCCCAGGGAATACCATGGCTTGCATAATTTTGATCTTTCTAGGTATGGATACCTTTTCCAAGGCCTTCATGGCTGCTCTACCAAGTGCTGGCCTGGAATGTATTTCTTGACTGCTTGTTCCTTGACTGTTGGTGGTTGATGGTAAAAGGCAGAAGCTCTCTATCACTTAGATATCTTCACTGTCAATTTCAAGGCTGATTGTTGTACCTGTAGTCATTAGTTTGGTCTTCTTTATATTTAATTTTAGTCCCATTTTTTCACTATGCTCTTTGACTTTTAGTACTAGACCTTGCAGATAGTTTGCATTTTTGGCTATCAGAGTAGCATCTTCAGCACAGTGCAGGCTATTGATGTTTCTTCCTCCAGTTTTAAAACCACACTCCTCTTCTTCCAATCCAGCTTCCCTTAATATATATTCAGCATAGAGGTTGAAGAAATAGATCAGTTAGCAAATAGTTCAACAATGAACAGGGGACAAGACAACAATTTGTTGTGTCCCCTTGGTTATTTAATATATTTATTGGTAAATGCATAAGCATTCTGCTGATGTTAGAGATATGTTAGTTTTGGCAAATATATACTTATTTTTGTATACATATGTGTTGTTGAATGAGAATCTGAATAATTTGCAGTGAATATTTAGACAGATTGTATGATGCAACAAAGAATATGGATTTCAACATTAATCAAGCAAAGGCCAATTTAGTTTTATGTGACAGGGAAAATGGAATGAATGACTTCAGTTATAGATAAATGACAAAAAATAAAGCAACTATAATGTTTTTGACTCATTTGTTTACTTTGGTTCTCTTTATATAGTTTTAGGATTTATGTGGAGAAGAGATCACGTTTTAGGTCATATTTATGCAGAAATATTGAAAATTCAAAAAGTTCACAAACTTTTAAGCACCACTGTAGCTTGATGAGGGGCAATGCTACCCTCACCTTTACACAGCCCTTCACTGGGGCCAGCACATTCTTGGGCTAGTTGCCCTGCCAGAATCTGGAACAAGTCTCCCCTGCCCAGATTTGTCTCCTGAAGCTGCCACCATGCCTGATTGCCTGCTGACTCTCTGATGCTCTGCCTCTTCAGCCTCTAACTCAGAGGATTCAGGTAAGACCAGAATACTTACTCAAAGAACCCTTTCTTGTTATTTTGGTATTAGCTCATTCTAAGCTTTAGACTTTCTACTACAGTTCCCACAACCTTGTATTCTTATTTGGTTGTGTGCTCCTCCTCCTACTTCCTGTGTATGTCTGGTTTTTTTGTTCAGCATTTTAGAGAGCTCTGTGTGTATACACACTGACCTCTTCAGATTTTTCCCATTTTTAGCTAGCTAGCTACCTCAGCTTGTAGAATTCCCCATTCTTCCTGTATGCTTTTCTCCTTCAGGATTTCGAGGATCAATCTACCTTCCCTTGGAGTTCATTAAAATACACTCTTCTGAAGTCTAGTACAGGTAGTCCTTGCTTAATGACCATTAATTTAGCAATGGTTTGGACTTACAACAGTGCTAAATCCCAACTTGTGACTGGTCCTCATGCTTGTGGCTGTCACAGCGTTCCCACGGTCACATGATAGTGATTCGGGCACTTGGCAACTGGTTCCCATTTACAACTGTCGCAGTGTCCTGCGGTCATGTGATTGCCATTTTCAACCTTCCCAGCTGGCTTCCAGCAAGCAAAATCAATGGGGAACTGTGTGATTCGCTTAACAACCATATGATTTGCTTAACGACTGTGATTCACTTAACAGCCGCCGCAAAACTGATCATAAAATTGGGTCAGATTCACTTAACAACTGCATTGCTCGGCAACCAAAATTTTGGTCCCAATTGTGGTCCTTAAGCAAGGACTACTTGTATGCAGGTCTGTCACTTTCACTTCCTCCTCCCCTGGATATCATGAACTGAAGGATAACACAATCAATTTCTTGGAAGTCTCCTTCACTTCTTCAACCAACCTCTGTCTTTCGGCGAGGATTAGTCTAGCCTGGGTGTGTGGTGTCATCAGCAGAGGACAGGGAAGCAGAGGTCTGGGGATACCATTCAGCAAGAGGAGTGGTGGGCAGCATGACTTTTGCACACACAGGTGTCTGTGCTTTCACACCCATGCAGCATGTCCTCAGGTGCTTGAAGACTCCTGTCACTGTTGAAAACCATGGGGGTTATAAATTCTGTTTTTCGTAAATGACATTTGGACTGGTGTTGATGTGTGTTGTGCAAAGACATTTGTTCTGTCGGTAGTTGCATGAACCTAGCATGCCTGGGGTGGGGAGGCTTAGGGATGAGGGCGTTTGTTCTGACATCATTTGCCCATCATTTGTATCAATGCTTATTATTACGTGTTTTGCCTTCTTTGTACCAGCTTGTTGCATCTGGACATTTCTTCTGGGCATCAGCCTTGTTTTGTTTATATGTTGTCAGTAAAAAATGTTCCTTTCCTTCCTTATTTGTTTTCTATCCCACCTTTATTTTTATAAATAAGGTGGCAAACATACCTGATACTCCTTCCCCCTCCTCCTCCTTTCCCCAAAGCACCCTGTGAGGTGGGTTGGGCTCAGAGAGAGGGACTGGCTCAAGGTCACCCAGCCAGCTTTCATGCCCAAGGCAGGACTAGAACTCACTGTCTCCTGGTTTCTAGCCTGTTGCCTTCACCTGTAGACTCTTTCCTAAAAATGTTTCCTAGCTCTAACCTTTGAAGGTAAAGCAAAATGTGCATTGGACAGTCTTGCTAGGAGTGGGGCAAGCCCAGACTTTACCCTTTAGGAAGTGGTTGGATTGGATCTCAATATCCAGGGAAAGTGGGGCGAAAGGAGGGTGACCCTCTTCGGGCCCAATTTGGGGAGGAAGGGAGGAACTATATGAGGGCAGGTTGGAGAAGAGATGGGCAAAGACCGCTTGAAGTGCCCCCCCTCCTTCCAGAGGCAGGGGGAGAAGGGGGTCCCCATATGAGGAGGGCAAAGGGAGTGCTCCTGCCAGGGAGGTGCTTCTGCAGCCGCCCCTCCCTTGGGGCATCCCTGTCTGAGCCTGGACCGGTGAATCCTCAGCAGGCTTCATCGTTGGTTGGTGGCTGGATTTGTTCCTTCACTTTGTAGGGCTGCCCTCCTGCCTGAAGCCATTTAGTGGCCTGCTAGAACCACTGAAATGGAGCAGAGCTTAACACAGTTGAGAAGCTGGCACAGAAAAAGAGAATTATCTTAAAATAGCTTGAATGAGCATGCCAGAGAAATACAGGTTATTGATCTTACACACTCAGCCCTCCCAAGCATAAAGAATCACATGCTTAGATATAGTATGTTTAGAAGTAAGTGAAAGAATATAATACTCCTTTTTATTCTTGGTCCAGTTACATCCATGTTTGGTGAAAAAGATGAAATCTTCGTTCTTCTTTTGTCCCTGTACATAATTCACCCTTAGCCCTACAGCTGCCAAGAGCTGCATGGAAGAAAGGGGCAGAATCTTTCATCAAGGCCTGAGCACATGGCCCTGATGAATGGAGAGCAGCGCAGCATGCTTGCTTGTCCCTGGGTGGAAGGAGGAGGAAGAGAGAGAGAGGAAGTGGGAGTGGCAACAAACAGCTTCCTCAGAGTTGTATCTTGGGATGAACTCAATTTACATGCTAATGCACATGCTAATGTGGCATGCTGGATTTGCTAACGCTTCCAACACTGCCAAGCTTGCCTCCCCGGACGTGGCTAACTGAGGGTGAAAAATGTCCCAGCACAAATAAGAATTGTGCTGCACTGGGGCAAATAACTCACCCAGCACACAATGAAAATTTTAATTTATTATTTATCAAATTTTGCCACCACCCATCTCCCCCAAAAGGAGGGACTCGTGTAGCATCCCAGCCTGATGCCTGGGGGAAGAGCCAGGCCCCCAAGGCCTTTCTAAAGTCCAGCAGGCTGCTTTTCCACAGGGCAGGCGTGGCAACAGAGAACACGTGCTTCCCAGGCCCCATGAAATGACCTTTTTGAATTGACAGGACCTGGAGCAGATCTGGTGCCAGCTCTCTTTGCTTCATTCCTCAGCACTGAGTGTCGGGGACTGCAGTCAGTACTAATGGTTTTTATAAAGCTTATTTGTACCTTTTTGGCCTCCTTCACAGCACTCCTGCGGAGTTTCCCTCAGCATGTCATGGTATGCAATCTGTGTACCATCTCCCAATTTTGTCATGGCAACCATTGTGAATGGCAGGCTTCAATCTCTGATGCTTATCCAGTGATCTGATTGAGCTGTCATTTTCAAGAAACGCTACCTTCAGTTTAGCTTGATTCATTTTCTATTTCTCATCTTCAGAGTGAGGTCTTACAACTAATAGCAGTCTGAGGCTTATGTTATGGCTGGGAGACAGCAGCATTTCCCTCCTTTTGAAAACTGGAGAAGGAAGCAGTGAGTTGAGATAGGACAGCCAGCCTTCTTTCAGGCCAAGGTTACAGGAAAAAGGAAAATCCAAAGAATGGGCTCAGCGGGAACATCCAATTCCAAAAAGGATATGGAAATAAGTCTAGGAAGAAAGGTGCATTGGAATGTTGGTATTTTAATTTTTTCCGTTTTTTTTTTTTAATCTGTTCAATCATGTCCCATTCTCAGAGACTGCTTGGACTAGTCCCTGCAGTTTTCCTGGCAAGCTTTTTCAGAAGTGGTTTGCCATTGCCTCCTTCCTAGGGTTGAGATGGAAGGACTGGCCCAAGGTCACCCAGCTGGCTTTGTGCCCAAGACGGGACCAGAACTCACGGTCTCCCAGTTTCTAGCCTGGTGCCTTGACCACTGCATCACACTGACTCTTTCTGCTATGTAAGCCCTGCCATTTATCTTTCTATGCAAACTCAGCATTTGTTTGAAGCTGAGCCTTTTTATGCACATCCCATGAATGAGTAAATAACTTAGTTTTAAATATTCTGTGATTCTAAGGCTCTTTACAGAATATTCTTTTCTTAATTGTAGTAGACCAGCACCATCTGGTGGTCTCTTGGATTTTTCAATTTTAACCCATTGCTGAAACCACTATAAATTCTTTTTATCCAAGTAACAAGCTGTTATTTCCATACTTTGGAAACATTTTTGCAAATATTTTTCAACTTGTTTAATAAAATATATTTTAGAAATATTCTGATTTTTTAAAGTGTGTGTGTGTGTGTGCATTCAGACAGTATTCCAGTGTGATTCCTTTTTTTTTTTTACTTTCTGTGCAAACTTGTAGAAAAGCTTGTTCTGCAGTACTTTTGAAAACTTTTTCAAATATTTTCAAGCATTTTAATTCTTTCAGGACTTCTTAAGTGCATAAAAGCCAGTTTCTTTTGAGAAAGAATCAGTAAATCATCTGGTCAATATAGCAGTCAAAATGATAACAAAAGGAAGACTGTTTCGGCTCAATCTTCTCCAGCAAGAAGATACCTTCGATTAAGCAGTTGTGAGCAGAATGAAAGGGCAGGATTAATGCTCAAAATTTGTCCAGAAGCATGTCCACATAAATTACATTCTAGGCAGGTGTGTCCTGGGAAGGGGGAGGCATGACTGCCAAACTGACGCCCACCTGTTTGTGCGTGTGTGTAACGATGCGTGGCCAGAGACAGGGGTTTTGGTGCAGGGCCATGCCTGTCCTCGCAGCCTTTGCCCCTCTCTCAGCAGATGCTCCTGATAACATGCTGGGTGAATGTGGAGAGAGACAGAATTTGGCCTACCTGCTGACCTGCTATTAACAATAGTATGCCCTGAAAATGGCTTGCTTTTGGCCAATGACAAAGCCAAAGGTGGCATCATATTGGCAGCATAAGGTTTGATCTGGATACGAAAGCAGCAGCAGCAGATGCTCCTAATCCTGAAGGAGCTGCAGGAAAATCATGTTGGTGGTTTATGCTCTATTTTTCAGAAAGTGTGGGGGTTGCTCTCAGGACTAGAGGAGAGCCTGTTGGTCTTCTATTCCAAAAGGGGAAAAGGAGAATCCTGGTAACTACAGACAATTTAACATCAATACTTGAGACAAATCTAGATCAAATAATGAAGATTGATCTGTCAGCACCTTGAAACGAGGCAGCAGTTACCAGATTACAGCATAGATTTGCCAAAAACAGAACATGCCAGACTCACCTTATCTTAGTTTTTGATTATTTTTATTAAATTGGGGAAGTGTTGGAATTGTAGTTGATTGCAAGCTGAATCTCTCTCCAGTGCCATCTAGCTGCCAAATAAAAGGAAATCGGAAATAATGTTTATGCTACTTCAACAGAAATGTAATTTCCGAATCATCGGATGTTACTGTTCCATTCTGTTCTGCTTTGGTCAAACCCCATCCAGACATTACACAAGGCAGCATAATTTAAGAAGTTATCAGAGAGATGGAACAGATACAGAGAATGGTCATGAAGAGAGGATGCCATCACCCCAAAGAAATACTGAACCTGCTGTCTTTTTGTTCCAGAAAGAATGGATTTAGGTTTTTGGGGGGAGTAGATTCCAAGTGGATACCCAACAATTCCTAAAAGAAAGCAGGTTGACAAGAGACCAAGTCACTGGACAAGCCTAATCAGGGGATGCTTTAATTTGGATTTTGTACCTGGACAGTTAAATATCTTTTTCCAGTTCTGTAGAAAATTATGTTCTGTTGTATTTTTGAAAGGGTGGGTGTTTTTAAGATTCTGTTATTTTAATGGAGATTTTTTAAGCAATTCCCCGAATATTGTTTGATATTTAATATAACCCTATTGCATGACCTTTTAACTATTTGTCACTTTTTAAAGAAATCATTCTTGTTTATTGTCTTTTTACGTAAAGCACCCAGAGTTGGCTGAAGTTGAGTGTTTTTTAACTCTGTGTCATAAAATAAAAAATAAAATCATTTAAGCTTTATTGTTTTAAAAAAATCAAAAGTGTTTTGGAGGCTTCTTTGCAAACTATGCCACATGTTGGAAAGCAATTCCTTCATTCCTTCCAAAGAAACTTGCCCTCTTTTCCCCATCCCAAACAACTAGTGAAGAGGCTCTGGGCACCTCCAGACATCTGGCTTAAGGGGTTGCCCTCACCATCAGTCCAGGGGAGGCTTACATGCCACTGGCGCTGGAGTGGCAGGAAGGCTTCACTTAAACATATTTTTGTCCAGGTCCTATAATTGTTCCATTTTGGGAGGAAGTTATTACATGTATTAGCTCAACTCTGAGCTCTCTTCCTGTCATACCAACATCAACCAACATCTGGACAAACAGGTGGCTTCTCTGTGCCCTACGTGTGGCCAACAGACTGACTCTTCTGCATTCGACAGACAAGCACTCGGTCCAGCCATTCAGTGGCCAGCAGGTTGCATCCTATTAGCAACCTGTGAGCGAATGAATTCACTGGCTGATTAGAATGAAATATGGCTACCATCCATGGATGTTTCTTATGTAGAACTAATGCCTATTAGGGACGTATGTCCTGCATGTTTTTGTTTCTTTTTGTTGTTCTCCCCTTCTTTAAACTTTGTGTGCTTTTAATTTTAATTAATAAAGGCAAAATGAAATTGAACCCCCTGAAACTGAGACAAAGTACAGTGTGTCAGCTTAAATTTGCTGTAGCCCCATCACCAAGCTATCCCTTCCTGCCCCGATTTAACTCTTTACCCTCCACACACACACACACCCCACCCTGAAAATTAAGGCATGGAAGCATGTGCAGCTCTTTTTCCATGCTTGGGGCCAAAGGGCCACCCTGCTCTGGGAGCAGGGCAGGCACTTGGAGGTCCTGCCCATCTGGGACCCGGACTGCCTGTGGCTGGTGCAGGAATTTGAAGCAAGCAGAAGAGCTTGGTCGGAGGCAAGCAGTTTAGGAGAAGAGAAGCCCAGCAAAGTATTTAGATGGAATGATATTTATTCATACAATCCCAGAACTGGATAATCAGCTTTTTCCAAATGATGCCAATAATTCTTAGCACAGTGCTGTGTAAATACGGTGCGCTGTCAGGTCCCCTCCCAATTGCACTAAAACTATCAGAAGCCACCAGGGTAAAGCCTGGGTTGATACAGAGGCACACATCGGATCAGGGTTCCAGCTGTTGAAAGACAGGCTTGGGAAGAGACAGCTGGCAAAACAAAGAGGCAGCACATGGGAGCATCATCCGTCACTCCCTTTGCTTCACAATTAGGGTGAAAGCCATGGGGCAGGGGTGGTTTTTCACTATGCTTTTCACATGGGGAAAAATTAGGCTTACGAAAAGCTATCATGTTGCAAATACAATACTGAAATATTAAAGTAAATGCACGGAACTCTTAAAAACACTCTAAATAATTTCTGCTTTGAAACTCTTGAGTAACCCCTGCTGAAGACAGCTGCGCATTAGCCTTTTCCTCCTCCTTCCTCTTCCTCCTCTTCCTCACTGTCCTCTTCTCCTCCGAGCTTCTGGCGAGCAAATTCCTCAACCATAAGAACCTCCTCACTGAAAACCATCAGAAAAGGAAGGCAGGCTTCACAATGAGAGTCGGCACCCCGAGAAAAGACATGCCCCAAGTTGAGATCCGATACAGTCAACCTCCAACCTTGCGTTCCAGCGCCCCCACCCCCCGCCACCGACTCTTCTGCCCAGGGAGCGTTTTCTGGGACTGGAGGGAGCAGCGCTTTCAACCGTTTCCTCTGTGCAAACAGGCCCGCCCCGATGCTCCGCTGCAGTGCAAATACAGGCAGTGGAAGAGGGGGGAAGAAAGCGAAGCTGCTTTTGGTCCTGGGGCCTTGGAACTCCCCCCTCCCCCCCATTCCTTCCTGAGTCCAGTCCTGGGAGGCCTCTGCACGTTGTGTCCTTTCACCCTCACGGAGGAAAACGGCAGCGAGCAGAGCTCTGGGGCTGGGCGTCTGCTCTCCCCGATTGGGGGGGTGGGCTGGAGAAGAAAGAGCCATTCCCCCAGGCAGAGGGAGACCAGGGACCACCATCAGGGGACAGGACGGGAGAAGAAACCGGCAAGCAGCCCAGATTGCTCTGAAGCAATTTCGATTCAAAATTCAATTTCAAATACTAATTCAAAACGTAAGAATATATAAATAAGATTTAGGGGAATGGTTTTTAAAAAAAAAAATGAAGACAAAAGACTAGCTGATAAAAATGTACAGTGATATTGTCACATTTTCTTCTAAACCTACAGCGAAACTCAATATCATACACTTTCCAATTAAATAATTTTTCATGGAAATTGAAGTTCACTAAAATGGAAGTTCATAAAATTATGTTTAGTGGTAGTTAAAGAATCACCAGTTCTTAAGAACAGTAAGCTTTTGTTAGAGCTAAATTTATGCTGGAGATAGAATTATCTATTATGATATGCTGCCAATTCTAGAATGGAACCCTCTTTTCTTACCTGGATATTGCTGTCAATAATGTATCGGAAAGAGGCAGACAATGAAAGAAAAATACATGCAGCGTTTAGTCACCTTAATAATGACAATGTTATTCCAGAAACCCCCCCTGCTCACCTGTACCTATCAGACCAGCCTTTCTCGACCTTTTGACCCTGGAGGAACCCTTGGAATATTCTTCAGGCCTTGGGGAACCCCTGCACATTCAGGCTCCAATATAGGCCAGGAGTTTCAAAATTATTACATTCATTTCCTTTGTAGGCCTGTCTATATGCACTAATAGCATTCTTAAACTGAAATAAAGAATGAAACTTACTTCTTTAACATGAAGTTGCCTGAATTTGAAATGATTTTTTAAATAAATCATGATCTCCCAGGGAACTCCCAGTGTCCTCTCAAGGAACCCAAGGGTGCCACAGAACCCTGGTTGAGAAAGCCTGGGTTAGAGTGACTCATGAATGAATGAAGAGGCAACAGCATGGAGTGATTACAAGAGGCTAAAATCAGAACTCTGACTATTAGACACTTCCCGGGAGCAGCAAACAAGAAAGCCAACTTCCTTAACCTTCTGCAGCAGAAACAGTGGCGTCTCTGGCCACCTAATGTCATTGGGCAAGATTTGGGGGGATGAGTTACTGTTCCCAGAAAGGCAGGTTACCCATGATTCCAAGAGGTGCCCTGCTGGTCAGGTGCAACCCACCACTTAACACACCCCAGACTGGGCAGGTCCAAGTCCTCAGGCCTTCTTTCAAATACTGGAGAGTTGGGGAGTTCATGGGGCAAAATGAGCGCCTGCAGCCTTGCAGATATTTATTTCAACCTGAAAACTCCTGAATCCACCCCCCTTCAAATGTGTCCAGTCTTCAACCTGCAAAATGCCCCCTGCAGCCTGGTGCAGCCATCAAGGTGATGGGATTTGCCCGTCCCTGATAGATGCACATAAAGGAGGCTATTAAAGGAATTTAGCCTTTCACAAAGCATTGAAAGCTGGCTGTTTCGCCAGGCATCGAGGTGAGGTGGTTGGATGAGCTCTGTTAGTACTGATGATTGGGGGTGGGGGGGTGAGCAGGGTTATTGTTTATCTTTGGGTGCTGTTGTCAAAACAATGACAAAAACAGTATTGAAATAATTAGGAAAGGAATCCAGCCATAAAATGACTCACAATTCCAATACTCTTCTTAGGAGAGAGCTTACAAAGAGGGGAGAAAAGGAGGGCCGGGCTAGTGGGGCTGCGTCCTGCACTGCCACTCCAAAAGGAATTGGATGGAAATGGAGGCAGCCTCTCCCATCCGCTTCGTGGCTGTGACACCCTCAGTGGCTTCTCTCCCGAGTTCTCCTCCTGATTCCCCAGGTTGGCTTCAGTAACTCTTCCCAGGAGTTCCCAAAAGACTGCAAATTCTTGAAATTGGATTTTGATTTTTTTTTCACTAACAAAAATACGGGGGTTTTTTTCCTGTAAAATCTGCTATGTACTAAAAGACTGAAAATCTAAATGTGTTTTTTAACAGAGATTTTGAAAAGGGAGAGCCAGAAATCTATGCCGATCCTTTTGAAAATGGATCAGAGAGCTTGAAGGACCCGTGAGCTGCAGTAGCCAGCAGGTCCTGCTTGTCGCTGGGAGAACTGGGCCTCTGCAGGACTAGGCCAAGGAGCCCACTTCACTCCCCAGCCTACTCTCCTGGAAGGGAGCTGACGGCACAGGATTGCGGGGGAGGCCAGTATTTTCCAGCCTTTTTTATGGGTTTAAGAATGGGAAAAGCAATTCCCTACAGGTAGTCTTCATTTAATGACCATTCAGCGAAAGTCTGAAATTACAACAGCGTTGAAAAAAATCGCCTTACAACCTCTGCCCGAAATTACAACTGTTGCAGCATCCCACAGTCACATGATCAAAATTCAGGCACTTGGCAGCCCACCAGCATTTATGACTGTGGGGGTGCTTCAACTCCCTGCACCTCAAAAAAAGGTGAAAGGTCCCCTGTGCAAGCACTGAGTCACGTCTGACCCTTTGGGGGGATGCCGCTTTCGTGATGTTTTCTTGGCAGACTATGGCGGGGTGGTTTGCCTACCTTTGCCTTTTTCACTCAGCTGCCACAGGTGAAGCAAAAACATCTGGCTGCCTTGCTGTGTCCTTTCGGACCCAGCTTCTCCAGCAATCCTTTCTTCCACGTGGCTCCCTTCAGAACGCCAGCTTCTCACCTTTCGCCATCTTCTCAGCACCACTGTTTTTGCTTCGCCCATGGTGGCTGAGTGAAAAGGGCAAAGATCCGATGTTCTAAGGATCAACACACCATTGGAACCTGGAATGTAAGATCTATGAGCCAGGGCAAATTGGATGTGGTTATTGGTGAGATGTCAAGATTAAAGATAGACATTCTGGGCGTCAGTGGACTGAAATGGACTGGAATGGGCCACTTCACATCAGATGACCACCAGATCTACTACTGTGGACAAGAGGACCACAGAAGAAATGGAGTAGCCTTCATAATTAATAGTAAAGTGGCTAAAGCAGTGCTTGGATACAATCCAAAAAACGACAGAATGATCTCAATTCGAATTCAGGGCAAGCCATCTAACCTCACAGTGATCCAAATATACGCCCCAACCACAGATGCTGAAGAAGCTGAAGTGGAGCAGTTCTACGAGGATCTGCAGCACCTACTGGACAACACGCCTAAAAGAGATGTTATTTTCATCACGGGAGACTGGAATGCTAAGGTGGGCAGTCAAATGACACCTGGAATTACAGGTAAGCATGGCCTGGGAGAACAAAACAAAGCAGGACATAGGCTGATAGAATTTTGCCAAGACAACTCACTCTGCATCACAAACACCCTCTTCCAACAACCTAAGAGACGGCTTTATACATGGACTTCCCCAGATGGACAATACCAAAATCAGATTGACTACATCTTTGCAGCCAAAGCTGGCAGACATCTATACAGTTGGTAAAAACAAGACCTGGAGCTGACTGTAGTTCAGATCACGAACTTCTTCTTGCACAATTTAGGATCAGACTAAAGAGATTAGGGAAGACCCACAGATCAGCTAGATATGAGCTCACTAATATTCCTAAGGAATATGCAGTGGAGGTGAAGAATAGATTTAAGGGACTGGACTTAGATAGGGTCCCGGAAGAACTATGGACAGAAGTCCGCAACATTGTTCAGGAGGCGGCAATAAAATACATCCCAAAGAGAGAGAAAACCAAGAAGGCAAAGTGGATGTCTGCTGAGACACTAGAAGTAGCCCAAGAAAGAAGGAAAGCAAAAGGCAACAGTGATAGGGGGAGATATGCCCAATTAAATGCAAAATTCCAGAGGTTAACCAGAAGAGATAAGGAATTATTTTTAAACAAACAATGCGCGGAAGTGGAAGAAGACAATAGAATAGGAAGGACAAGAGACCTCTTCCAGAAAATTAGAAACATCGGAGGTAAATTCCAGGCAAAAATGGGTATGATCAAAAACAAAGATGGCAAGGACCTAACAGAAGAAGAAGAGATCAAGAAAAGGTGGCAAGAATATACAGAAGACTTGTATAGGAAGGATATCAATATCGGGGATAGCTTTGACGGTGTGGTCAGTGAGCTAGAGCCAGACATCCTGAAGAGTGAGGTTGAATGGGCCTTAAGAAGCATTGCTAATAACAAGGCAGCAGGAGATGACGGCATCCCAGCTGAACTGTTCAAAATCTTGCAAGATGATGCTGTCAAGGTAATGCATGCTATATGCCAACAAATTTGGAAAACACAAGAATGGCCATCAGACTGGAAAAAATCAACTTATATCCCCATACCAAAAAAGGGAAACACTAAAGAATGTTCAAACTATCGAACAGTGGCACTCATTTCACATGCCAGGAAGGTAATGCTCAAGATCCTGCAAGGTAGACTTCAGCAAAAGGCAGAGGAACTAGGGACCAAATTGCCAATATCCACTGGATAATGGAAAAAGCCAGGGAGTTTCAGAAAAACATCTATTTCTGTTTTATTGACTATTCTAAAGCCTTTGACTGTGTGGACCATAACAAATTGTGGCAAGTTCTTAGTGGTATGGGGATACCAAGTCATCTTGTCTGCCTCCTGAAGAATCTGTATAACGACCAAGTAGCAACAGTAAGAACAGACCACGGAATGGACTGGTTTAAGATTGGGAAAGGAGTACGGCAGGGCTGTATACTCTCACCCTACCTATTCAACTTGTACGCAGAACACATCATGCAACATGCTGGGCTTGAGGAATCCAAGGCTGGAGTTAAAATCGCTGGAAGAAATATTAACAATCTCAGATATGCAGATGATACCTGTAATGATTGCCCAGCCCAAATACTCAGACTCACAAGAAGTGCTTAAATGAAATCTGATTTATTAGGGAACTTAGGACAAATACAGAGAAAGCTGAGAATGAGCAAAAGCGCGCCAAATACAAACTTAAGACTCCTCCAGTGCGTGCGTGTCCCGCCCCCCGTTGCCGCAGCCCCGCCCGGTCCAGGTGCTAGCAAACGTCAGACCTGCTAGCCTGGGAAACTAACCTTGAACATAACAGATAAGAGGAAAACATTCCAAAGCCAAGCCAAGAGATAAGTACACCCATCCTCCCATGAAAGATGAAACACGTATCCAATTAATGACATGAGAAACGTTACGATGTCTCAGAGACATTGGAACGGCGAACATGACATACCGCCTCCCCAAAGCAAAGTCAGGGACCCGGTTTTGTTGGATAAACGGGCAACGAGGATAGGAGAAGCCACATCCGGTGCTGCCACCCATTCGGGATGGGGAAAATGCTTCCAACGAACTAAATACTGCAAAGTATTGCGAAGGCGTCTAGAATCTAAAATGTCTTTAACTTCAAAGTGTTGTTGCCCATCGATCATGATGGGGGTTGGAGGCGGAGGTTGATCATGCCAGCGGTCAGAACGAATAGTCGGTTTGAGCAAACTGCAATGAAAAACGGTGTAAGCGTTTGAGATTATGGGGCAAGTCAAGTTTAAAAGTCACAGGGTTAATTTGAGCAACGATAGGGAAAGGACCCACAAATTTAGGTGCCAATTTTTTAGAAGGTTGTGATGACTTGATAAACTTAGTGGAGAGGTAAACCAAATCACCAACTTGAAAGCCAGGCTGAGGGGCACGTTTCCTGTCAGCAAAATGTTTGTAATCCAATTGGGCATCAGCCAGTGCTCTTTGAATCACTGGCCAGGAGTCTGACAGTTGCGTGGCCCAATCTCCCGGTGAGGTAGATACGGCAGGGGGTTGGGG
This sequence comes from Candoia aspera, assembly GCF_035149785.1. Classification (NCBI taxonomy): domain Eukaryota; kingdom Metazoa; phylum Chordata; class Lepidosauria; order Squamata; family Candoiidae; genus Candoia; species Candoia aspera. The sequence goes on from NC_086164.1 coordinate 23,346,781, forward strand.
CAAATCCGGGATGGGTACAAAGTCACTGCCCTGCGCCACACGAAATGGGGTTTGGCCAGTGCTTTGGTGGACGGCATTGTTGTAAGCAACCTCAGCGAAGGGAAGGAGGTCCACCCAGTTATCCTGCTGATAATTCACAAAAGCTCGGAGGTATTGCTCCAGAGTAGAATTTAAAGCCTCCGTGGCTCCGTCCGTCTGGGGATGCCACGCCGTGGACAGGGCTTGTTTCGTGCCTAGTAGTTTGAGGAATGCCCGCCAAAATTGCGAGGTAAATTGCGTGCCCCTGTCCGAAATTAAGCGAGAGGGACATCCGTGTAACCTGTACACGTGTACAAGAAAGAGGCGGGCCAATTGCCGTGCCGAAGGAATGGCCACGCAGGGGATGAAGTGGGCTTGTTTTGAGAAAAAATCCTTGACCACCCAGATGACCGTTTTTCGTTGGCTGGGGGGTAGTTCAACGATAAAGTCCATGGAGATTTCATCCCAAGGGCAAGCCGGGGTGGCTACGGGCTGCAACAGCCCCTGTGGTTTACCCACTTTGCGTTTGGACATCGTGCAGGTAGTGCAGGAGGCTATGTATTCCTTAACATCTTTGCGCAAGGTAGGCCACCAGAACTGCCGCCGAACCAGATGCAAGGTTTTCACAAACCCAAAATGTCCGGCGACTTTGTCATCGTGTGAACGGAGCAACACCTCTTTTCTTAAGCTTTCAGGAACGTAGAGGCGGTCGGATTTCCAAGCAAGTCCCCAGTCAAAAGTAACATTGTTCTTGTTTGCCAGCAACCAAGTGTCAGTTTTTAATTCCTTTAGAAACTTTTGTTGCAATGGGGAAGGAATTGACAAAGCGCTCGGCTGGGCGGCGTCTGCAGCGGGTGGTTGCTGCGCGCGCGTTTGGCTACGCGTCACAGCCTGCATACCCAATTGGGGCGCCGTCCACAGGGTGCTAACCACCTCTGGCGCTGCCCCAGAGTCCTGAGGTTGCCTTGACAACGCATCAGCCAGGAAATTCTTTTTCCCCGGAATGAATTTCAATTGAAAATTGAACCGATTAAAAAATTGAGCCCAACGAACTTGTTTCGGGCTTAGTTTTCGAGGGGTGCTAAGAGCTTCCAAATTTTTATGGTCAGTCCACACCTCAAAGGGATGATTCGCCCCCTCTAACAGATGTCGCCAAGCTTCCAACGCGGCTTTTACTGCGAATGCCTCTTTCTCCCATACATGCCAACGTCGCTCAGTCTCGGAGAACTTGCGGGACAAGTAGGCACATGGCTTGAGGCATCCTGTCCCGTCCTGTTGCATCAACAATGCCCCAATGGAGTAGTCGGAGGCATCAGCCTGAACCACAAAAGGTTTTGAGGGATCAGGATGTTGCAAAATGGGCTCTTTGACAAAAGCTGCCTTGAGCCGCTCAAACGCCATTTGACAAGCGGGCGTCCAGCGCAACAGCGCCCCTGGGTTCTTTACTCTCCGAGTGTCTCCCAAACCCTTGGTTCGGAGCAAATCGGTTAGGGGTAAGGCAATTTCGGCGAACCCCTTTATGAATAATCTGTAATAGTTACTGAACCCCAGGAAACTTTGAAGTTGCCTGCGGGTGCGGGGACTTTCCCAGTCCATGATAGCCTGGACCTTGGTAGGGTCCATTTCAATGCCTTTATCTGAAATTCTATGCCCCAAATAGTCAATTTGTGTCTGGTGAAATGCACATTTAGAGAGTTTGGCATACAATTCTGCTGACCTGAGTTTACTCAACACCCTTTTTACCAGAGACACATGCTCTTCCATGGTTTTGGTATAAATCAATACATCATCCAAATACACCAATACCCCCTTAAACAGATGCTCATGAAGTACTTCATTGATCAGTTGCATAAATACCCCAGGGGCCCCAGCCAACCCAAAAGGTAACACCTTATACTGGAACGCTCCCAGCGGGCAATTGAATGCCGTTTTCCACTCATCCCCCTCCTTGATGCATACACGGTAATAGGCTTCTCTTAAATCGAGTTTAGAGAATATTTTGCCCTTTGCCAGATGTGACAACATGTCTTTGATCAAGGGCAAGGGATATTTATTGGAAATTGAGACTGCATTTAACCCACGGAAATCCGTACAGAGTCTTAATGTCCCATCCTTTTTTGGGCGGAAAAGGACCGGTGCCCCCACTGGCGAATTCGCTGGCTCGATGAATCCCCGCGCTAAGTTTTTGTCCACAAAATCCCTTAACAGAGTTAGTTCCTTTTGGGTCATGGAATAAATCTTTGGTTTGGGCAATTGGGTGTTGGGCACCAGCTCAATGGCACAATCCGTTTTTCAATGAGGGGGCAATTGGTCCGCTTCCTTTTCTCCAAACACATCAGCAAACCTCTGGTACTCAAGCGGCAAGCCTTCCAAAGGAGGGGCCGGGAAATGCGGAGTCGCAGCTGCCGCTACCCCCACCATCTCCTCTGGAGTACCCCTCCCTTCTGGCGCCTGGTAGAAGCCATCCCTGAAAGTGATAGTTCGGTAAACCCAGTTTATTTGGGGATTCTGCTGAACCAACCAGGGTACTCCCAAAACCACCAAGGGCCCCCCCACCGGAGCCACGACAAATGACAAGCTTTCTCGGTGGCTGCCCAGCTGCAAAGTCACACGTCCTGTGAAGTGGGTGACCGATTTGCCCCCTGCCATGGACCCATCCAGCTGCGTAAAGGCGATGGGTTGCTGCAAGAGGAATGTGGGTAGTTCCAGAGCCGCTACCACATCGGGGTGCATCAAACACCTGGAACACCCCGAATCAATCATGGCCCACACTTCCACCGTCTTGGATCGGGAACCCAATTTCAACTTCACTGTGAGAATGCGGTAACTGCCACTCACCGATGAAGGCTCACGCCTGTCTTCCACCACCTGCCCCGCGGCGCCCTTTAAAGCAGGTGGCTGCCGTTTCCCGCCGGCTGCAGCAGTTCGGGCTCCCCCTCGTTCTCGAAGAACATCACCTCGTCTCCCTCGGTTTCCGCCACCGCGGCTTTCTGCTTGCTGGGTAGGGAAGGGGATTTCATCGGTGGCTTCCCTGGCCGGTCTTCCCCCTTTGCCTTCGGGCACGCCGCTACTCGATGCCCCTCCTTACCACATCGCAGACACTGGCCTTTCGCATACCGCTTCTCGCGCTCCTCGTCCCAGGCTCGCTGTCCGGGTCGCCCCCCAGTGCTCGGTGGGTGACTGGGCTTCGTCTCCCGCCCCGATTTGGCAGCTCTTCGATGCGCGAAAATCTCATGGGCATGCTCAGCTCTTCCCGCAAGCTGGATCCACTTGTATAAGGTATAGGGGTCGTCCCTCCCCAGGGACCAGCGCAGCACCTCGGTGTTCAGGCTGTCTTTGAATAACTCAATGATGGTGGCTTGGGACCAGTCCTCCACCTTCCCGGCCAACGCTTTGAACTCTAGCGCGTAATCAGCCACGGATCTTGACCCCTGCTTGAGTTCTTTCAGAGCCCACTTTGCCCTCTCTTTCGCCAGGGGATCCTCAAAGTGTTGCCTCAACGCCCAGAGGAACTCGCTGAATTTCTCCAATTCAGGCGCTTCTGACTGGCACATCTGGACATACCAGTCTGCCGCCCTCCCTTTCAGTTTGGTGGCAATGGTGAGGATCTTTGCCTTTTCCGATTGAAAAAGCGACCCCCATTCTTCCATGTAGGCTTTTGCATTTGTCAGGAAAAAGGAGAGTTTCGTCGGATCCCCATCAAACTTGACAGGGAAGTCTCTCATCCCGCCTCCCGCCGGGCTGCGCCCCAACCCCGGGGCGGCGGCGGGTGGCGCTCCCCGGGGCGCCGGCGGCGCCGGGGCGGGGGTTGGCCGCACGGGTGAGGTGGCAATTTCCATCTGGACCGTGTGGTCTCCCTCTCGCACCCGCGCCATCCGTCTCTGCTCCGGGGACTGCCCGTGGGATGGTGTCAAATGCCGTTGGCTTGACCCCTCCCGCGTTTCCCTCAACGAAGTCACGTCGAGACTCAGCTGCTTTAGAATGGTTTCCAACGAGTCCATTTTCGACTCCAGCACCCGGATGCGATCCGGGGTGGGGGAGCCCTCTTTAGGCTGCACCTGGACCACTGTGGGGGATAGTGGGTACCTCTGCCTCCAGGACGGACCTCCTGCCACCGAGACATCCCCTTGGGTCTCATCCCAGGTGACCAGCTCACCCGGGGAGGTTACGGTGGTCTCCGGGGCAGTTTTCATGCCTCCAGCTTCCCCCTCCGACTCAGAGCTCGCCTCTTCCAGGATGGCTGATAGCTCTCCCACTTGGGACGGTCGGTCAGGTCGCCTCACGGTTGAGTCCGGCTCCCCTTCTTCCATCATCACGATGTCGGGTTCAGTCATCGCTGGCGCTCTCCCTCACAGGGTTAGACACTTGCCTAATCCTGGAAAGGGGCCAGCGGAGTTGGGATCTTAGATTCTCAGCTTTATGTAAGGATTGCCCAGCCCAAATACTCAGACTCACAAGAAGTGCTTAAATGAAATCTGATTTATTAGGGAACTTAGGACAAATACAGAGAAAGCTGAGAATGAGCAAAAGCGTGCCAAATACAAACTTAAGACTCCTCCAGTGCGTGCGTGTCCCGCCCCCCGTTGCCGCAGCCCCGCCCGGTCCAGGTGCTAGCAAACGTCAGACCTGCTAGCCTGGGAAACTAACCTTGAACATAACAGATAAGAGGAAAACATTCCAAAGCCAAGCCAAGAGATAAGTACACCCATCCTCCCATGAAAGATGAAACACGTATCCAATTAATGACATGAGAAACGTTACGATGTCTCAGAGACATTGGAACGGCGAACATGACAATACCACTTTGATGGCTGAAAGCGAAGAGGAACTGAGGAGCCTTATGATGAAGCTGAAAGACGAAAGTGCAAAAGCTGGCTTGCAGCTGAACCTCAAAAAAACCAAGATTATGGCAACCAGCTTGATTGATAACTGGCAAATAGAGGGAGAAAATGTAGAAGCAGTGAAAGACTTTGTATTTCTAGGTGCGAAGATTACTGCAGATGCTGACTGCAGTCAGGAAATCAGAAGACGCTTAATCCTTGGGAGAAGAGCAATGACAAATCTCGATAAAACAGTTAAGAGCAGAGACATCACACTGACAACAAAGGTCCGCATAGTTAAAGCAATGGTGTTCCCCGTAGTAACATATGGCTGCGAGAGCTGGACCATAAGGAAGGCTGAGAGAAGGAAGATCAATGCTTTTGAACTGTGGTGTTGGAGGAAAATGCTGAGAGTGCCTTGGACTGCAAGAAGATCAAACCAGTCCATCCTCCAGGAAATAAAGCCAGACTGCTCACTTGAGGGAATGATATTAAAGGCAAAACTGAAAAACTTTGGCCACATAATGAGCAGAGAGGACACCCTGGAGAAGATGCTGATGCTAGGGAGAGTGGAGGGCAAAAGGAAGAGGGGCCGACCAAGGGCAAGGTGGATGGATGACATTCTAGAGGTGACGGACTCGTCCCTGGGGGAGCTGGGGGTGTTGACGACCAACAGGAAGCTCTGGTGTGGACTTCCCACCCCCAAGGCAGGTTGCAGGGCTTCCAAAAGGGCAGAGATGGGGAGAGATAGGTGAGGGAGAGATAGCCAGGGGGAAGTTGAAGGCAGTGTTCGTGGCTAGGAGGAACCAAGCCCAGAATGGCTTGGATTCGGGTGGGTGCTCAGCCTAACGGCAGGTAAAATTCACTTAATGATGGCAAGTGGAATTGCTAGGATTGCTGTCACTAAGCAATGCCATCTCGCTTTACAACCATGTGGCTTAGCAAAGGAAATTCCAGACTCAATTACAGTTAAGTAATTACCTGTACAAACAAAACTGCCTGTACAAACAAAACTACTCCAATGTCCATCCCTAAAAGCAGCATGAAGTCCCACCCCTGAAGGGTGGCAACCAGTGGCAGAAATTTGGTGGTTGCTTTGGGCCATTTGGGGAGATGTGGGGCTACCTCCCAAAGACGTACTGCTCTCACTCCGCCCCCTGAAAACTGCCCCATCCACTGCTGGTGGATTTGCTCCTGAATTTCTCCCAGCACTGAACAAGCTGCATGTGGCTGATCCAAAGACCAGGAAAGCATCTTGCAGTCTGGCAGTCTCTCAAAGGCATCATGTCTTGAAACAGCGAGGCAGGAACATTTTCTAGATAAAACTTTCTACTTACTCTCTTCGGGTTTAGGATGCATCAGAATGACTGGCATCTCAACAGAGACATCACTGAAAAAAAGAAACCACATCAATCTGCCCAAAGCAGTCACAGAAATCATGTTATGCAAGATTCATTTAAGTTTTTACATATGTATTGGTTTATTTAGGTATTTGTTAACTGACCGATCTTATGACTCTGAGCAATGTGCAACAGAATAAAAACAAACCAAATAATAAACAAATATAAAGTAAAAAAAAAGATCAATTAAACATACAACAAAAATATACATGCTTGGAGGAAACCCCGTTCACCTGACAGCTGGAGCTTAAAGATGGCTGAAAACAGAAGGTTCTCACAATTCTTCTTAATACAAGAAGGAAAGTTGCCTTCCAACCCTCTGCGAGCAACCAATACCATAAAAAAGGCCTCCTGCACATCCAATCCCATGAACCGTGCATGGAGAAGGGACTCTCAGCAGGCCTTCTTCAGATGCCTGAGGCCGCCTAGACACAGTACACTCCTGTCTGTGCTTTGGTAGTGTCAAGTATAGCTGAAAAATCTAATTTGACCAGGAGGGGAATACTTCCCCTATTGAGATCCCTGAGAATATCATATCCCAGAGCAACCCATATCCTGGTCTGAAACCATACTGGTATGAATCTACATATTCCATTTCTTCTAGGAGCCTTCTAGTTGAGTACCCACCACCTTCTTTACAACTTTCCCAAAAGTTGGACAAAAGATGTCAAACATGGCTGGCCCATGAACAGGATTCACTATCACCTCCTTCAAGGTAGGAAAATGTTGTTACTTGAAAATCTACTCAGTTCATCAGGTCAAATCCCATTGGAAATGTCTCAGCTCCATGTTCTCATGAAGAAACATACCTGGAATATTTTGGAGAAAATGTAAAATGTTCCTACAGTATACAGCATGCATTCTCCTATACAGCATATCCATCACCCATTTCCTTTTGGGTTAGTGCTATGCAAAGCACAGACAGGAGTAAAAGAATGTAAGAGACTGAAATTAAAGTCATGAGCTAAGAAAAGAAATGGAAATGTGGCTAAATCTACTTTGCTCCATATTCTTTTCTGCTGAGAAACATCCTCACAAACGACACCCATCCTCTGCTTCACACATCTTTTATTCTTTGAAACTGTCACTTCTCCTTCTTCGAAGATTCCTTCCCCTTCTTCCAACCACAATTTTCTCACTCTTCCTTCATGTATTTGTTCTGCAATTTGATCCTCCTTCATTCTCTCTACTTAACCAAATTACTTCAATATACTTCTTTCAAACTGGTCTCTTGCTTTTATTTTCAATCCACGTTCTCTTAGCATCCATTTTTTCTTGACCAAATCTCTTACATTTACTTCTGAAGTACCACATTCTCACTGCAGTCAATGTATATTTAGGTTTCTTCTAATGTACCCAATTTTCACTTCTGTATAACAAAATGGGCAAAGCACATTTTAAGAGGATTTTTTGCTTTTTTCAACAAGCATTTATTTTCACAACAGGCCACATACTGTACTACCCACTATCTTTCTACCAGCACTTCCCCATTTATCTCCTTATCCTTAGTAAGCTTTCTATCAAGGTACACAAACTTATCTATTTGCTCTATTTTTGTCATTTATGTACAGCTTGCAATTGTTCCTTGTCAGATACAACTAGCTTGGTGTTCAATACATCGGTTTTCAGATTCATACACCTTGTTGCATCATACAATTGATCAGCAGTCATCCTAAACCACTCTGGTTCCCAACCAAAAGCAAATGTACATTCACCTCCCCAGCTGTCAGGTCATTCCTCATACTTCCATTCATACATAAAATACACAACCATCGGGGGGTCACACATCTCCATCTTACTCCCGGAACAAGCTCAAATGACTCACTAAGCAAGATGGTATCTGTAGCAAGATGCCTTTGCAGAGTCTGGGGGCAGGAGGTCTGGGGTTTTTGTTAGGAGGTGAGGAAAGCTGATGTGGGTGTGAACTGTGGTGGTCAGAGTGAAGGCAGACCCAGGATAAGGAGAAGGACATCAGGGGTTTGAGAGGGATGCGGCAGCTAAAGGAGCAGAAGGAAGGGAAATCAAGGAGGCTAAGGAGAAGTCAATTAGGAGGCTGACCACAATTTTCCTTTGAAATTCTGACTAGCTCTATGGTTGTATGAGCCCCACTTATAGTCAAGCAAGCTCCTCTCTCTCTCTCTCTCTCTCTCTCTCTCTCTCCTTTGAGCACATGCTCAAGCTCCTCCCACTTGCTTTGATCAACTGTTCACAGTGACCGTGACTGGGTGTCTTGAAGGAGCTAATTCTGGGCAGCTAAGGTAAAGAAGAAGATGGGATTTGAAGGAATAACATGTGCACATCACTCCTTTCCCTATTTTCCCTAAGACACAAACCAACTACCCGATGGCAAAACTCAGACCATAAAACTCCTCCCATCCTCAGCCCACCAGGCTCAATGGTAAGATCCAAGAAGGCAGCTCACAAATGCAGCATCACAATGGCTGCCACGCTCTTTCCAAAAGTCCAGAGCTACAAGGTTGATTAAATGTTCCTTTCCAGAACCAAGTTTTTACCCTTTTTTGAAATCTTATAGGGAGAGGCAGTTCTTTTAAGTGGAAGCAAACTCTTCCATAGGAGATGTGCCACCACTGAGAAGGCCCTGCAACAGTATTTGTAGATACAATAGAATTCCTTTGGAGATGGACCCTCAATAGGGCCTCTCTCCTAGATTTTTTTACTTTTTTTATTTTTTACCCTGCCTTTATTATTTTGATAAAACTCAAGGTGGGGAACATACCTAATACTTCTTCCTCCTCCTATTTTCCCCACAACAACAACCCTGTGAGGTGAGTTGGGCTGAAAGAGAGGGACTAGCCCAAAGTCACCCAGCCGGCTTTAATGCCTAAAGCGGGACTAGAACCTGGTCTCCTGGTTTCTAGCCTGGTGCCTTAACCACTACACCAAACTGGGTCTCTAGATCGGGGTCCCCAACCATGGGCCGTGGACCAGTACCGGTCCTTGGCCTGTTAGGAACCGGGCCGCACAGCAGGAGGTGAGCGGTGGGCAAGCGAGCAAATTTACAGCCACTCCACATCACTTGCATTACCACCTGAACTCTACCTCCTGTCAGAGAAAGCAAGCCCACTGGCTGCTATCTCCAAACGGTGCGAAGAAAAAAGAATAAAAGGTCGGGAAAAAGAGGAAGCACTTGAATCATCAGCACCAAAACCATCCCCCCCACCACCCTGGTCCATGGAAAAATTGTCTTCCACGAAACTGGTCCCGGGTGCCCAAAAGATTGGGACCTGCTGCTCTAGATCTTACAGGATATGCTGATTCACTTTGGTGCAGCCAAGCCTGAGCCATGTTGGGCATCAGATGAAAAGCAACATCTTGAATTGTACCTGGAAGCTGACTGGCAGGCAGTGCTGCTCCTGGAATAGAGGTATTATATGGGCAAACCTTGAGGTGCCCAACACTACCCAAGTTGCTCATATTGAGCCAGTTTTAAGTTCAGGTGGTCTTCAAGGGCAGCCTCATGTAGAGCAAGCTGCAGTACAGTAGTTCAGTCATGAGCTGACCAAAGCCTGAATGACTGCACGTAAAGCCTCCTGGTCCAGAAAGGGCACACAGGATGTAATTGTGCAAAGGGTCTCCTGGCCATGGCCACCTGCTGTTCAAGCTCGAGCTGTGACTGCAAGAGGACCCCCAGATTGCAAGCCAATTCCCCCCAGGATGCAAGATCCCATCCAGAACTAAACATGGTACATCTCATAGGTTTTCATATCCAGAGCCGTGCTGTATTGCTAGGACTCAGTCTAAGCCTGTTCCTCACCATCCATAATTGAATGAAATTCAGTGGGTTAAGAAATGTGGGGTTCTGTACTGAGGGAAGGAGGGAAATTCTGATGTACAAGTACAAAGCAGGTGGTACCTGGCTCAATGGTAGTACTTGTGAGAATGATCTGGGTATCCTGGTAAACCACACAGCAGTGTGCTGCAGTTGCCCAAAGAGCCACCATAATCTTGGGCTGCTTCAACAGAGACAAAAGGCTGAAATCACAGGAAGTGACAGTTCCACTCCACACTGCACTGGTGAGGCCACACCTGGAATACCATGTCCAGTTTTGGTCACAAGACAGGAAGGACACTGAGGAACTGGAAAGAGTACAGGGAAGAGCAATGAAAATGGTGAGGGCTTGGGGGCTCAATCCTATGAAAAGCAGTTAAAGGAACTGGGCATGTTTAGCCTAAAGAAGAGAAGGCTAAGGGGATGCATGAGCCTGGTCTAGCGGGTAAGGCAACGGGCTAGAAACCAGGAGTCTGTGAGTTCTAGTCCTGCCTTAGGCATGAAAACCAGCTAGGTGACTTTGGGCCAGTCACTCTCTCTCAGCCCAACCCACCTCACAGGGTTGTTGTTGTGGGGAAAATAGGAGGAGGAAAAAGTATTAGGTATGTTTGCTGCCTTGAGTTATTTATAAAAAATAATAAAGGTGGTATCATAAATGAATGAATGAATGAATGAATGAATGAATGAATGAATGAATGAATGAGGGCAGTCTTCCAGTACTCCAAGGGCTATCACAGGGAAGAGGGTGGGGATTTATTCTCCATAATGCCCAAAGGTAGCACAAGTATCAATGGGCAAAAGTTTTACAGAAAGAGATCCAAATGCACAATAAGAGCTATTAAGTGGTGGAACAGCCTGTCTCCTGGAGTTGTGGGTGCTCCATCAGGGGATGTTTTCAAGCAAAGACTAGGCAGCAATTTGGGATGTCTAAGGATTCCTGCCCTGCACTGGGAGTTGGACCAGAAGACCTCCAAGGTCCCTTTCCACCTTATGATTCTGTGGAATCATAGAATCAATCTCACAATGAGTTGAGCAACTCCAGCAGAGCAACAGCAGCACCCCCAGCCTATGGCCCAAACTCACACGTACAGCCTCACACACTGTCTGCTGTGGAACGACACTTCTGGCTACTTGCAGGGTCTCCTGCATTAGGATTGTCACCCTGCCTCCTCCATGCTGGCGTCATGGCTGATGGAGCACCCAAACCCCAGACAGGCACATCTCTGTAAGGGTCATCCCACTTCCTATCTAGGTTTCAGTAATGTTCTTTTTCCAATGTTTCTGAGTTTTATATTTCAATTTTTGTTGATTTTGACTAAGCTAGTCCAAGCTTGATGATTATGTGGTATACCAAATATTCTCACACGTTTTTTATCTCCCACTGCATTTACAATCAACTTTCAACTTTGCACTCATTCATACTTCCAACCTGCAGGTAATCCTCACTTACCGACCTCAATTGGGACTCTGTCTCTAAGCAACGTGGTCGTAAAGTGAAAAATCACATGATCATGTCCAACTTACATGGCAGTTCATCAGTTCCAGCTGTAGTCATTAATCACCCACGGTCATTAAGCATGATGTCATGTGACCATGACTTCCTACCAGCTTCCCCATTGACTTTGCTTGTCAGAAGCTGGCTGTGAAGGTCGCAAATGGCGCTCACGTGATCGCAGGACATTGCAACCGTCATAATTGTGAGCAGGTTGCCAAGCACCTGAATTGCAATCATGTGACCTCAGGAACACTGCAATGGTTGCAACTTCAAGGACCAGTCATAAGTCTCCTTTTTCAGTGCTGTCAGTCGCTGAACAAATGGTTGGTAAGCGAGGACTACCTGTATTCACTTTATCATACATATTTCCAAATCAACATAAATACAGTATCCTCTCTTTTTCATTCATGTCTTTCACAATGACCTGCTGAAGGGCAAATGTCTCGTATGCGCATCCCAGTGAGGCATAAAGCCACACTGACTTCTCAAGTTTTGCTTATGGTTGCTTTTCATACCGATTACATTGGATTTCTGCCAAATACTTTCCCTTACACAATAAATGTACCACCTATAGTTTCTGCATTCACTATTGCAACTTTTCCCCAAAGCACATCCATTTTTTAGCATTTATTCAGTTGTGCGATCTATTCCTGTAGTCTTATAATTTTTCAATATTTTCACACCCTTGGAATATTCTTTTCATTATTTTTTTCTTGGATACTAGCATGTTTATTTTGATCCTGCTTGTTGACATATCACCATCATTCCCATGCTAGAATCTAAAGTAGTCCCTCTACCATTCCCTCACTTCAGTTTCATCCAAAATCATTTTACCATTTTTATTTTTAATCCCATGTACTCTGCTGGGTTTCCTTTCTTGCCCACTTCCTTCAGAATCACTCTGCATTTTGTCGACCTCTTACTCAACATTCCTTGCTCTCTTCAACTACATTCTTTGCAATTGCCTTTTTCTGTATCTTCACATTATCCTTCTGTCATCTTCAATTTTTTTAACTATTATTCTCTTCTATCCGTTTTTCTTACCCACAGCTCTTTTCACTTCATCATTCCACCAAGCAACCTTTTCCATATAACCTACTGCAATAACTCTGAATAGTTCTGTAGTGCTCTGTAGCATCATTCTTTTCACTCTCTTCCAAGCAGTTTCCACATGCTTTTTCCCTATGTCTACTTTCCTTTTATTCTGTTAGGAGATTATTATTCCAATATATTTTTCATATAGGATTTGTATTTCTCTTCCTGTAATCATTCCATTTTCACTCTTGTTTCTATCTTTGTGTCATGAGTGCCGTTGAGCTGAAGACATCAGCGCAATGGCACACATGACAATAACAAGGAAACAGGGGAAGGGGCTCAAGATAAGCAGCCATCAACTCACAAAGACTAAAGAACAAGATACAATGGCTAAACGGATCGCGAGGCACACCCAAGCTGTTAGCGCTAGCGCAACGGAGATCGCCCAGCTGACAGCAATCACCGGAGGAATAGGGAAACCGATGATGGGCGATCACGGAGCGCCAGCGGGGCCTCGCAACCCCTCACCTACCGGCAAGACAGCACGTTGGACAAAGGGGGGGTGACGTAACCTCAAGTGAGGGGGCGCTGACCGGCGCGGGGTATTTAAACCCCGCACCGGCGCGCTCCTGTCACTCTCAGCTTTTTTCTACCACTGTATCTACACTACGAATAAACCAGAGCCTGCTTCAACGGAATCAGTGTCTGCGTGTTACTTGGAGGTAGGCAGCGCATGACATAAAGCTGAGAGTCACAAACTCAGCCTCGCCGAGCCCCACCGGACGACAATGAGCCGCGGGAGGAGTAGACGGCGAGAAGACCAGGAACGATGAGGCCGGCGCGACGCGGACAAGGGGGGCGAGCCGCACGGCAAGAAGCAGAGGAGGACCGATCGAGGCCAGAGGCACCGCGGACTCCTGGAGCCATGGACGCCCACCCGGCCCAACCCGAGCCTCAGCTCCAACCCCAAGGGGAGATGGCGACGGAGGCAACCCAGCCACGGGAGGGAGCAACATACCTCCTAAGACCAGCGGAGAACCCCGCGCCCCACATCGCACCCCAGCCACGGGCATGGAGCGGCAGCCCAACGGCGGTAAGCACGGGGGAGGACGAAGAAGCAACCCAGCCGACGGCGGAGGAAGCGGGCCAACGGTCGGGAGTGCCTGAACCCCACCGGCGACCCACCCCCGCCGACACACCGATGGAACCGGCCCCAGCGGCGGTGCAGATCGCGGACGGGGACGCACAAGCTAGACTCGCAGCCATGGAGACCCAACTGAAGGAACTCCGGACCATGCTTCAGTCGGTGATGTCCCCCGCGCCGCCCAACGACATCCCCGCACAGGTCCACGCCCCGAGCGAGGCGCCGAACTCCCACGGGCCAGAGGACGGTCACCAAACGGCACAGGCGGACGACGCCACAGGCCGGGAAGCGAGAGGAAGGGGCTCACAAAACGCCCGGGCCCCAAAGGACTTCCCCATCTTCTTTGAGGGGAACCCCGCGAAACTGTCGTTCTTCATCACGAACGCCAGGGAGTTCATGGGGAGGCACGGACACTCCTATGACTTCGAAGCGGACAAGATCGCAGCCGTGGCGATCAAACTACAAGACCGGGCGGCGGACTGGTACGTCCAACTGTACGAGTCCAGCTCCCCCACCCTCGCCAACTTCCACGCCTTCATCAACGAGATGAAGAGCTACTTTGAGGACCCACTAGCCAAAGTGAGGGCGAAAAGCGCACTCCAAAGACTTAAACAGGGCGCACGCACTGTCCCGGACTACGCCCTCGAGTTCAAAGCCCTCGCAGGGAAGGTCAACGACTGGTCCGAGACCACCCTGCTGGAAATGTTCAAAAGGGGGCTCAACCGCGACGTACTCCAATGGGCCCTCTACCACGACGACCCAGAGACTCTACACGGGTGGATCCACCTCGCGGGGAAAGCAGAACACGCGCACCGCACCTTCCTCATGGCAATGACGGAAGAAACGACCAACACCTGCCAAAAGGTACCCAAGCCACACGTGGGGACGGCCGGTCCCACATACCCAAGGAAGAAATTTAATCGCGGGCCCTGCGGGAGGTGTGGAAAACTGGGGCACAAGACGGCAGATTGCTTCGCCAACCGACCGCCGGCCAGTGTGCCTAAACCCGCCCCGAAAACTAGCCTCAAACCACCTAACCCGCCGCCGCCCCCCCACCGCCGAATGACCGGAGCCACAGTGACACCAGAGGAAGGCTGGGACGCCTACTGGGGGGGAGAGGACGCCGTAGACCCAGACCAGCCGGCGGGAAACGCTCCCCGCCTGCCCTGAAACGCGTTGCGAGGCAGGCGGTGGGACAGCAGCGCGGACCACCTCGACGGAACGGCGAAAGCTCCGTTATAATGGCGGCAATCAAACTCTCTGCCGGCAACGGAGCCACCACGGCCGCGGCACTAGTGCACTCGGGGTGCTCGAAAAACCTCATCCACCCCGACCTAGTCGCCAAACTCGACCTCCGCTGCTCCCCCCTCCCCACGCCGCTGGCATTCCACCAGCTGGACGGCTCAACAGCGGGAGGGAAACCAGCCATGATGCAGACCGAGCCGGTCACCCTACAAATGGGCACTCACACCGAACGCACATCGTTCGTTGTCACCCACATCGGACGACCCATTGCAGTCTTGGGGATGCCATGGCTCGCGACGAACAACCCGCGCATCGACTGGGAGACCCGCACCTTCATATTTGGCGACGGCGAGTACCGGGCGCCAGTTCCGGTGGGCAGAACCAACCCCACTGTGGGACGAGCAGAGGCGGCTACACAGGACAACGCAGCTACCACAGCAGACCTACCGGAACAATACGCTGACTTCTCCGAGGTCTTCGGAGAGGCGGAAGCTGACCAACTACCCCCCCACCGCAAGACGGACTGTCGGATTGACCTGCTGCCCGACGTCCCCTTACCTAGACCGAAGATCTACTCAATGACCCCGAAGGAGATGGCAACCCTCCGGGAGTTCATCGATAAAAACCTAGAGAGGGGATTCATAGAGCCAGCATGCTCACCGGTCGGAGCCCCCGTCTTATTCCGGGAGAAGAAAGACGGCACCCTACGGCTCTGCACCGACTACCGGGGCCTAAACGCGGCTTCCCTGTCCAACAAATACCCCTTACCCCTGGTAAAAGATATGCTCGCCCACCTGTCCACGGGCAAGGTCTTCTCCAAGCTGGACCTTCGCGAGGTGTACTACCGCATCCGAATCAGGGAGGGGGACGAATGGAAGACTGCGTTCAACTGCCCCCTAGGCGCCTTCCAGTACAAAGTGCTGCCGTTTGGACTCGCGGGGGCCCCGGGGGTGTTTATGCAGCTCATCAATGAGGTCCTGCATGAACACCTGTTCAAAGGGGTCCTCGTCTACATAGACGACGTCCTTATCTACACTAAAACGCACAAGGAACATGTGACCCTAGTCAGACAAGTCCTCGATAAGCTCAGAAGGGCGCAGCTCTATGCCAAACCCGCAAAGTGCGAATTCCATAAAGCGCGCCTAGACTACCTGGGGTACCGAATCTCCGGAGACGGCATAGAAATGGACCCCGCAAAAGTCGAGGCGGTGCTGAACTGGGAATGCCCCCGCAACAGACGCCAACTCCAGAGCTTCCTCGGCTTCGCGAATTTTTACAGATCATTCGCCCGGGGGTTCGCGGAGATAGCCCTCCCCCTAACGGACCTCCTCAAAACCAAAGGGGTGGGGGACACCCGATGCGCCAAGAACCCGGGCACAGTATTGAATTGGACTCCCGCGTGCCAGACCGCATTCAATAAGTTGAAAGCGCTGTTCACCACAGAGCCAATCCTCGCGCACCCGGACCCAGAACGGCCGTTCGTGGTCCAAGCCGACGCCTCAGACTTCTCCCTGGGGGCCATCCTACTCCAAAAGGACCCCACGGGACTCCTGAAACCATGCGCCTACCTGTCGAGGAAATTCTCCGAGACAGAAAGGCGATGGCACGTCTGGGAGAAGGAAGCCTTCGCGGTAAAATCGGCGCTGGAAACATGGAGACACCTACTCGAAGGAGCCGCCCAACCATTCGAGGTCTGGACCGACCACCGGAACCTCGAGGCCCTCCGAACGCCCAGACGCCTCAGCCCAAAACAGGTCCGATGGGCCCAATTCTTCAGCCGCTTCAACTTCCAGCTGAAGTTCATGCCGGGTAAAAAGAACTTCCTGGCTGACGCCCTTTCCCGACTGCCCCAAGACAAAGAGCCCGCCCCAGACACCATTGGGACGGTCCTATCCGCTTCTCAACTGGGGATGGCCGTGACCACCCGGAGTGGCGCTCGGAGGCAGCTCGACTCTACGGCGCAACCGACGGCGGGACAACCTGTGACCAGACGACGCCAACCGCAACTACCAGGGGGGATACGCACGGACCTCGCCGCCGCCCTCAAAACCGACCCCTGGTTCCTGGCAAACCCTGACAAGGTAACAATGGCACAGGACCTGGCATGGGGGGAAGGCAGAATCTATGTCCCGGACTCGCAACGCCAAGCGATCTTGCATAGATCCCACGACACCAAGCAAGCGGGACACTTTGGGTTCCTTAAGACCCTGCATCTAACAAGGCGTCAATTCTGGTGGCCTGCGCTAAGACAGGATGTGAAAGCTTACGTAGCGTCCTGCCCAATGTGCGCCAGACCCAAACGGGCACCAGGCAAACCCTCGGGGCTTTTACAACAGGTGGCAGAACCCTCCCGCCCATGGGAGGAAATCTCCATGGATTTTATAGTGGACCTCCCACCCAGCCAGAAGAAAACGGCCATTTGGGTGGTGAAAGACTATTTTTCGAAACAGGCCCACTTCATCCCCTGCACATCGGTCCCATCCGCACAACAACTAGCCAAACTCTTCCTCATCCACGTGTACAGGTTACACGGATGTCCCGCACGCGTGGTGACCGACAGGGGCACACAATTCACTTCTAAATTCTGGCGGGCCTTCCTAAAGCTGACGGGGACCCAACAGGCCCTATCCACTGCCTGGCACCCCCAGACGGACGGAGCCACAGAGGTCCTCAATGCCACCCTAGAACAATTCATATGCTCATACACCAACTACCATCAAGACGACTGGGCCGAACTGCTCCCGTTCGCCGAAGTCGCATACAACAACGCCGTTCACACGAGCACGGGGAAAACTCCGTTCGAGGTAGTCTCGGGGCGCGACTTCATCCCCATACCGGAGCTACCACAACCCCCGGAACCCCAGGTGGACGCTAGCGACTGGGGACGGAAGATTGCGGAATCGTGGCCAATAATCATGGCAGCGCTGAAGGAAGCACAGGCGGCCTACAAAGAGCAGGCCGACAAGCACCGGCGCCAACAATCGACGTTTCAGGCTGGGGATATGGTCTACCTATCCACCAAATTCCCAAAGTCGCCCCAACCCTCGAAAAAACTGGGGCCTAAGTACATCGGGCCGTTCCGAGTCACGCAGATAGTGAACCCGGTGGCAATACGCTTGGACCTGCCACACAACCTACGGAGACTCCACCCGGTATTCCACACCAGCCTCCTGAAACCGGCAACTACCTCTCGATGGCACCCAAGCACGCCACTGCCCTCACCGGTGATGATCGACGGCCAACATCACTTTGACGTAAGGGACATACTCGACTCCCACAGGCAACGGGGAACTTTACACTATTTGGTCAGGTGGAAACACTTCCCCCACCCAGAATGGGTGGCGGCGCACAACGTTAATGCGCCTGACCTGACCCGGGCTTTTCACCGGGCGTACCCCGACAAGCCTAAGGCAAGACTAGCAAACCGGCACCTGCATACCCCCTCCCCCGCGGGCCCCCCCGCCTACCGTGCCCCAAGGGAAAGGGCCCCCCAAGCCCGCGACTTGGGTGGACCTCCCCCCCCCAGGACTCACCCCCCCCGCCCCGGGCCCACGAGGCAGTAACAAGCGGTCGCCAGCACCCTCCCCCCGCCCCGGGCCCATGGGGGAGTGGCAATCAAGTCAACAGTGCATCCTGGGGGCAACGCCCAGGAGCACACATAACAAAGGCGACGCACTTAGAATAAAAAATAAGGGCCCTACCTGGAGCTGATAAGCACCCGACCAGCCACGCCTCTCTCCTCGTCGAACTGAGCCAAACAAACAGGGTGTGGCCGGAGCATGCGCGCGCCCAGGGTGTGACCGGGGCATGCGCACTGAGAACACACCCTAGAGGGACACGTGGTAGAGGGCGGAACAAAGGGAGGGGCGAAAACACTCCGGCGGGAAATTCAAAAAAAAAAAAAAAACATTTTGACAGCTCTCCTGGAAAAAAAAAAAAAAAAAGCGGAAAGCCGGGGGGGGGGCACTATTCGGACAGGGGGCAGTATGTCATGAGTGCCGTTGAGCTGAAGACATCAGCACAATGGCACACATGACAATAACAAGGAAACAGGGGAAGGGGCTCAAGATAAGCAGCCATCAACTCACAAAGACGAAAGAACAAGATACAATGGCTAAACGGATCGCGAGGCACACCCAAGCTGTTAGCGCTAGCGCAACGGAGATCGCTCAGCTGACAGCAATCACCGGAGGAATAGGGAAACCGATGATGGGCGATCCCGGAGCGCCAGCAGGGCCTCGCAACCCCTCACCTACCGGCAAGACAGCATGTTGGACAAAGGGGGGTGACGTAACCGCGAGTGAGGGGGCGCTGACCGGCGCGGGGTATTTAAACCCCGCACCGGCGCGCTCCTGTCACTCTCAGCTTTTTTCTACCACTGTATCTACACTACGAATAAACCAGAGCCTGCTTCAACGGAATCAGTGTCTGCGTGTTACTCGGAGGTAGGCAGCGCATGACACTTTGAAAGCCAACTTATTGGCCCTCCAATTTCCCACTAATTTCAAAGTACTTGCAATATAATGGCACTCAGTCAGAGCACATGGTTCTTAAAGCTTAAGACATGCTCCCTTTTCAATACATTAGAGAATAAACTGATTTACTGATCAATAAATCAGTACTAACCTTGATGTGAGATCTCCCAGGATGCTGTGGAAAGAAGAGGTGCTCAATATTGAGAAGAACACAAAGAACACTCCATAGATGAGAAAGGTGAGTTGCTGTTTCCTGTCAGTAAATAGCTGATATTCTGTCTCCAGATCTCCAATTTATGTCCAATTTAAGCACAAAGGAATTGTGGAAACAGGCTGAATTGTTATAGCTTCCTTGGATTATAGTTCTCCAATTATTCTAGTCTATGCATTTTTAACACATTAGAAGAATTAAGCCAAGGAGACTGAAATATCTACAACTTTTGACAAATCAATGCATGGCAAGGATGCCTAACTTCGTCTTAGCATGTAGACCTCAGTACTTGGAATCCACTGAAAAAAGGGTAAAGTCTTCCATAAGTTTGCTTGATCCCTAGTCACTTTCTGACCTGTTTTGGGTGGTGGGGTATATAAGCTGATTAACTAACAACATATAAACTGATTAACCACTGCCTTATTCAGGGATGTTTTGTCTACTTCCCAATCTAGTCTATACCCCTTGCATGTCCTGGTGGTCTCCCATTTGAGTCCTAAGAAGATATGACCCAGCGTAGGTTTTTCAAGATCAGCCAAAGCCCGCTGTCAACAAGCTGGGCTTTGAATCGATCAAGACCTCAGGAACGGTGAACTGTTAAAGCAAGGGAGTGGCCAAAATAATTATCATACAATTCTGAAAGGTTAGATCTATAGCAGCTTTGCAGCAAGAGACTGTGGATCAATATTTGAATTAGAGTTTGTTTGTTTTTAGCGAATGGACAAGGAAGAGGAATCTCAAGCAATTTAGTCTAATGTTATGGAGTAGTCTGGTTTATGAGGATAATTCTCCACAACTTTTTCTCCTTTAATTTTAATGCCATATCAGGTTGTTAAAAGCTATATATAAATTGTGATCACCTTTAGAACCAGACAAGGCAAGGCAACCTGTACTTGATCTAGCAGATAATACAAATGAAACAGAATCACAGTTCTAGGCAAGGACAGACCAGGAGCTGTGACTGCAGCATGGGCTGTGGGTTAAGCTACTGGACTAGGGCTAGGGAGATTCCAGCTCAATCCTACTCCCAGCCATGGAAACTCAAGCCCCGAGCAATGGCTAAGGCAGGTCCCATGTCAGCTGGGACTTGAGTTCCCCAGGAAAGGTGCAAGGGAGGGGCAGATGGAGAAAGAGACAGCAGCCAATCACACTGGTCAGAATCCAAAGGTGACTCCTTCACTGTGTCCTTTTAGAAAAAAGGCTCACCCTCCTCTCGATACCACCAAGTTGACCATCACTTTGTAAGAAACCAGGATGCCAAGAACGTCTTTGTCCATCCCAGGCCTGAAACTAAGAAAAAAGAGTGGGAGACATTGGAAGAGATGACAAAGGCGTAATAGCAAGAGATAGTGATGAAGAAGAAGGTGTTTCCTCTTACATAGTTGTGGAAGCCAGGTTGGTGTCCTCATGCTTGAGCTTGCCATCCAGAGCCAAGCCACGCTTCTCACGATTCTTTGATAAAATGGGAGTCACAGCATAGGTTTTGGAGAAGGTAGAGTTGGCAGCCACATTCTCACTATGAAAAAAGCAAGACGAGATCAGTAGGTAAGAACCAGGCAAGTTCGGATGCTAATGAAAACTCTGTACCAGAGCTTAGAACTGATGAAGAAAATAATTTTTCCCCAGAACAGAAATAGACCTTAATCAAGTGATATGTTACTTACACACCTATACTTTCCCATTTTGTGGGAACATTGTACATGCAAGGTAGAAAGCTTTACTGTATGAATATGCACAGGAAAAGGTGAGAGGGACAGGCTCCCTCACATGCATCAATACAAGCAATTTAATGTGACTTCTATATGAAGCAGCAATGATGCCTCCTTTCCTGAATTCACTGAAGTTCTTCCAAATTCATCCAAACTGAGCAATTTCATGATCCCACAGTTTAGCTTCTGAACTATCAGAATTCTTTAACAGCCATTTCCTCCATTTTTTTCAGGAAAAAAAAATGTCCCACCCCGTCAGGAAGTGACCTATTCCCCTACATTGTCAAGGTTTTTGTTAGAGCCTTCACATCTCCATATAACATGCAACTACATAGCTTCCATTTTCAAAAATGTCTGAAAATCCAAACTCACATTTTCAAACATGAATATATTAATAAAATATCTAAAACATGTTTTGGGGCAAAATGGAAAAGAAATCAATGTGATCTGCTTACAACTGCTATCACCCAAAACATTTTAGCCAAAGAGCCAAGAGTACATTCTATTGTGAAAGGACCCTCTCCACTTCTTGATTCCCATCAGCCAAAGACTTGCCACTTACATGAACTCCTCTGAGCAGACGGTCTTAGTATATTTATCCAATGAAAAGAGAACCACATCTGTGATCTGTTCAACTGGAGAGAAAGAGGGAGACATAGTAGCGTGGTAGTCCTCTAAAAGTGGGCAGGATTTTACATGGATATTACAAGCCGGCTCAGGCCGACTCAGCCTTCCATCCTTCCAGGGTCGGTAAAATGAGCACCCGGCTTGCTGGGGAAGATGATGACTGGGGAAGGCAATGGCAAGCCACCCCGTCATAGTCTGGCAAGGAAACGTCATGAAAGCGGCATCCCCCCAAAGGGTCAGACATGACTCGGTGTTTGCACAGGGGACCTTTCACCTTAAATTAAAGTTTACCAAACCAGGCAAGTGTAGTATGTCCCTATCAATTTAATATCTCATATGTGCTCTAATTGAATTTGTATCTTGAGTGTGTGTCAGTACATTTGGATGTGGGCAATGAATCATAGTCCAGGAAAAAAAAGGGGTTGGGCCATTCAGATACCCAACAATGAATGAGAATGGTGATTGTTTGGTGAGTATCTGCTTAGAAAATGATCTGTTTTAAAGATGTGATTTAAGTGTGAGTTTACAATGCACATACATGGCATAGAAAAGCATCTAAAAGCTTTTGGTGGTTGTTTATGATGGAATATTACAAGTATTAGTGAAGGATCCATGGATACTCTTTCCAGAACCACATTCACAGGTTCTGAATGTTGGACAAAGGCAGTGTATGATAAACTACTTAAGCTCAAGTTGGGGAATGGTTCACACTAGTATGAAGGTAGGCTTAGGGTTAGGGTTGCAATGCAGAATGAATGATGGAAGTGAAGTGTGCCTGAGAATACATGTAACGTTTAATATGTGGTGTAATGCTGAGCAGGGAACTAAGAATGATGTGCAATGCCCTTTTGGTTGTCTAGTGTATTTATGGACTTTGTAATGATGGTAGAGGTGTGTAAGATGGGGACATGAATGTGTTTGTACTTTTGTAAGCAAACAATGCTGTGTTGGTGATGGAGAACCCAAATAATTTGCAACAAATGTTAGATTGTATGATGATGCAATGAGGAGTATGGATCTGAAAAATCAAAGACTGAGATTGTTGACAGGAAAAATGGAGTGAACAATTGAAATTTAGACATACAATGTGAAAAACTAGAGCAAGTAGATGAATTGGTGTACCTTAGTAGAATGTTTATAATGATATGAAAATAGATGGAGAAATCTGAAGAACGTAAGTTCTGGTAGAAGGATAGTATATGTTCTACTGTGATGCTTGTTTATGATCCTACATCTTCCAGAATTCCTTAAGAAACCAAGGCACATCCCAGGATCCATGGACAGAGATAAGCTGTCTCTTTCATCGAGGATACAGGTTGCCTCTGGTGCCAGAGGCTAACTAGGCTCCCAGCAGAACTATCTGTCAGATCACTGGGAGAAGGCTGTCCAGAAACCTTCTAGATCTGGTGGACCCTCCAAAAGGGTCCAGCCTTGCAGAGAACCTAGGTGGCAGTTAAACTGAAATGGACCAGGAAGTGACCTGACCATGCTGTCTAATGTATGACTGCCTCAATGTGTTCTATTGGCGCAGCCTCAGCAAGGGGGCCCCCACATTCCAACCTGCTGGAATTCCCTCTCCTCACTGTATGAGCTCTTCATGTTGCCTGGTTAACTCACTCTCCTCCCTGTTCTCCACCTTTCTTGCAAAGTAGGAAAGCATGTAGCAGGGCCGGGCAACAAAGGGGTGCCTTCCTCTGTGGCACAAAGAGTTCAAGCACAGGCGGGCTATCCCCCTGCTGCTTGGGGATACTCCACCACTGCCAGGTGGGAGGAGGCAGCCTCCATCTTCCTGATGGGCTACTTGACATCTGAAAAAGAGAGGGAGGCGCCTAGTTTCAGCTGGAGGTCAACCAAACACACGGTGCTGCCTTCGAACTCCATGCCAGCCAACCACTGGTGGCTCCTGCCCTCGTTGCCAAGGCAAGGAAGGGACAATGCCCTTCTGCTCCACCACTGTGGAGCACCACTCTTTGACCACAGTTGCCTTATTCTGCTGCTGCCACCACTTGCCAGGCACAACTTGCAGCAGGA
The DNA here is from genome assembly GCF_035149785.1 of Candoia aspera. Classification (NCBI taxonomy): domain Eukaryota; kingdom Metazoa; phylum Chordata; class Lepidosauria; order Squamata; family Candoiidae; genus Candoia; species Candoia aspera. The sequence goes on from NC_086164.1 coordinate 23,370,781, forward strand.
CAAAGCAGCTAATGAGCAGACGGGCTGAGGCTGATGCTCTGCACTTACTGAATGGAAGGGCAGCCTCAGCTGGTCTCCCAAGAGGTTGAGATCCCCCTGACCAAACCTCCCAGAGAGAGGAAAGTAGTTCTGAGTTCTCTCTGGCTCTTTCGCCATTCAGGGTGGTGCTCTGTTGCAGGAACGGGGGTGGGTGGGGACCTGGGTGGCCTGTGCCTGCCGGGTCTTGCCCCACCCCCCCGAGACCGTCAAGTGAGTTGGCAGGTGTAACCCAGGGTGGCTGGGTTCCCGGTAGGACAGGGTGGGGGGAATTGAGTGGTTGTGTTTAGGAGATGGGGGAGAGATGGGAATGTGTGGGCCTGGGCCTGGGCAGGAAACACTTAAGGATGGGGTTGCTGGGGGCAGGCAGGACAACAGTGATGAGCAGAGGAGGTATGGTGGGAACTGGAGGCAGGTCACACTTGGGGCACTGGGCTCGCTGTTTGAAAGCAGTCCTGCTGCCCAGCCCTTGGCTTCTACCTGCAGGGCCAGGCTATCAGGTCTTCAGTGTTCCTGGACTTTGGCTATTGCTTTTCAATGCCAGGTTGCTGTGTAACAAAGCTGCCCCCACCCACAATCTTATTTTGGATGATGGTGCAGACCTGGCATGTCTTACCGAAACATGGTTCTCTTCTCAGAAATGTGCCCACACAGGTTTCAGGTTCTGTACCAGCCAAGAGCCCGGGGATGGGAGGAGGGGTGGCTGTTGTCATCTGTGAATCACTGCAGGCTTTCAGAGGTTCTGCTCAAAGGTACTGGGAGTGAGGTGCTCTGGGTAAAGCTGGGCTGAAAGGAGCAGTTGGGATTGCTGCTGGTGTGCTGCCCTCCCTGCCACCTAATGGCATCCCTGCCTGAGCTGCTGGATTCTGTGGCTGGGTTGGCAACAGAATTCCCAAGACTCCCGGTTCCCATGGAACTGTCCCAAGTCACCGACAACCAAGCACATACCAGCAGCCACACGCTGGATCTCATTTTTGTCTCGGGGCGGTTGATATGCGATCTGGTAATAGAGGACCTTGACATCAGTCCTTTGCCATGTACAGATCACTCTGCTTGTCTTCTGACTCCCTAGTGTCCCCCATCCCTGCAGGGAAGCAGGGTCCACTCAGCTGGACTGCCCCAGGGTGACTGATGGACCCAATGGGGCTCCAGACAGAGCTTGGGGTTTTCGCTGAGGATCTGGTGTGTGCTTCACCCAAGCCCCTGGTCACTGCCTGGAATGGGCAGGTGGTCAGGGCCCAGAACGGTATCTCCACAGCCTCTCCCTATGAACCAAACCCTGGGTGGTTTACCAAGAGGCTCCAGGAGATGAATTGCCAGTCAAGATGCTTAAAGCACCCTTGGAGGAAGACTCAAAGCGAGCCTGACAGAACACAAGTAAGAAGCCATGTTAGGGATTACCTCGCGGCAATAAGGACAGTGAAATGCCAGTATTTCTTCGCTGTTATTGTGTCCACTGATAAGTCATCCAGCAACCCTGTTCAGGGTGACCCAGTCCCTATTGGGTAGGAAGGGCTCCTCAGAACATCTTCTGGACTTCTGTGAGGATTATTCAGGCTATCTGGCAGATAATGTTGCTAGATCCACTCTGATCTGAACTCAGACTGGACAGGGCAGGCCAAGATGCCTGCGCAGTCTGGTGGTATGATCTGGATGAGTTTGAGTCAATGACTCCAGAGGACATAGACAGGGTCCTCTGTGCTGTCAGTTAAGCCACTTATTTACTGGCTCCAGGCCCCTCTTGGTCATAAAAGCGGACAAGGAGGTGACCCGCAGTTGGATCCATGCTATGGCATTAGCCTCTTTGACTGAGGGGGTGGTACCTCCTGCCTTGAAAAAGGTGGTGGTGCACCCTTTCTTAAAGACGCTGTCCTTGGATGCAACAGTTTTCAATAACTCCCATCCAATCTTCCCTTTCTGGGGAAGGTGGTTGGAAGGTAGTTGAGCTGCAGTTGATGAGAACATTGGAGGAAATGAATTATCTCAACCCATTTCAGTCAAGTTTCAGGCTGAGATTTAGTACTGAGACAGCTTTGGTCACACTTGTAGATGACCTATGTCAGTGCCAGAATGTGCTCCTTGATCTCTCAGCAGCTTTTGATACAGTTGACTCAATCCTACCAAGATCAAGTGGCTATGGGTGTTTGGGCCACCCAGATCTGGGGATATTTTGTCTTTAACTTTGTATGGGGTAGCATTCCAGAGTGGTGCACAATCTGGGGGTCTTCCTGGACTCTCAGATTCTACTGGATGAGCAGGTGGGAGCTGTGGCCAGGAAGGCCTTTGCACAGCTTCATCTGATGTGCCAGTTGCGCCCCTTTCTAGATTGGCAAGTCCTTCAGACAGCATTCAAGCCCTGCTCACCTCATGGCTTGATTACTGCAATGCACTCTACATGGAGCTTCTTCTTGAAGACCACCCAGAAGCTTCAACTGGTCCATAATGCAGTGGTGTCAGCACTGAGGGACAGGCCTCAGTAAGCCCATGTAACACTCCTGCTTCTCTAGCTGCACTGGTTGCCAGTTTGCTTCTGGGTGTGATTCAAGGTGCTGGTTGTTACTTATTAAAACCTACACAGGCTGTGGTTACTTAAGGGATCACCTGTCTCCCATAACATCTGCCCAGCTGATTCGATCCAGCAGAGTTGGTGCACTCTGGGTTCCTTCAAACAAACAATACTATCTGTCAGGTCCCCGGAAGCACGCCTTCCCTGCCGCAATGCCTGTCCTCTGAGATCCAGATGGCCTCCACCCTGTTGGTATTTCGAAGGGCTTGAAGACCTGGCTCCTTGTCCAGGCCTTTGGCAGGGGTGACTGAAGGCCCCTTTAGGTGGTGTAGGTTCGTTTTTGGTCCTGTCCAGTTTGCCGTCTTTTATTCCTTGTTCTTGTTTATTATATTGGTTTATTCCTTTTAATGTTGTTTACTTGTGAACCACCCAGAGTCACTGGGACCTGAGTGGCATACACATTTAAATAGTAACCACCACCACCACCATAGCCCAACTGGCCCAAAGGCCCAGAGCCCAGCAACTAGCTTGGAGGGCACAGTCCTGCAGTGGGCCAACTGGAACCTGACCCATCCCCACTTCCAAAGGCTTCTCCTCCACACAACTTGCATGTCCACATGGAGCTTTTCTTCCGTGTTTACAGAGAAAACACTCCTTTTGAGCCAGGGCACTTAGGCTTGGCCTCAGGCCACCTCAACCGAGCCCGGCTGGGAGATGGAGACTTCCTCGCAAGGACGACTCTGCTACACATGGAAGGTGATGAGCAGACTATCTGGAGTTGCCCAGAGGGCCTTGCTGGAAACCACTTCTTACAGCAGACAGGTCTTTCAGCATGCCTTGCAAACACAGGGCCCCCAGCTTCACCAACTACAGCTTTTGTTTGGGGCCATGGCACTTTAATTATTTATAAACAAAAAATAAAGAGCTTCTGCGGCATAATGGGTAAGATGTTGGGCTAGGAGTAAGAAGGTCAGGTTCCAGGCCACCCTCAGCCATGACGACTCCCTGGATGACTTGGGCCAGTCACTCTCTCTTTCAGCCCAATCTACCTCACAGGGTTGCTGTGCAAGAAAAATGAAAGGAGACCCCCATGCGAGTCACCTGAGCTCCTGGAGGAAAGGGAGTGTGTACATCTGATAAAACATTACTAAAAATAAAACAAATAAAATAAAAGATCACCAACCCTAAAGCAGGGGTACAATAAATTTAAGTGATTTCCAGGAAAGTCATGTAAATAGTTCCATGTTTTAAAACCATAACATAATATCTTTATATTATGTGACCTGGATGGAGCAATCAATAGCAAACTGTCGTTGAGCAGCACAGATCTGACTCAGTGACTCTTGCTCAGGCTGACCTTTTGCCCTCACCCAGCTGGAATCCTGTTAGTGAGATCCCAGGGCTGGATGTAGCAGATGAGGATCCTGGGTAAGAATTGCTGGGTGATGCAGAAGGTTAAAAGAAGAAGACAGAGAAGGATGGAGGGCCGAATCGGGGAATGGCTGATTTCACGATGAATGGGCTGCTTACCTGGCTCGTTTTATTGCCCCTTACCTGATATTTTAATTTTCTTTACAATCTTATTAGTGGTATTGTTTATGTCCACATTAACTCCAATTGGATCCCCATGGTAATAAATCTGAAATCACAATAGTCTGTTGCTAAAATCAGATAGAATAAAAGCATCATGTTACCATGGAGAGAAGCACCATTTAGCTGTTGCACTCCTATGCCCTTTTTCTTTTTTCCCTTCTAATCTTCTGATGCTACACCACAAACCCACCATTCTATGATTAGAAGAAATTCAGTCTTGGGATCATAATACAACATGGTAAAATCAGATAAAGAACAAAGATGATGACAAAGTAGCATCTGTGAAAATGCATGTTCTGAAAAAGGTTCTGCAGTTTTGGTGAACCAGGAATGAAGAGAGAGGGAGATCCTGCAGGAGTTAGGATTAGCAAATGCAGAGCTTCAAGGAGAGAACATGAGCCTGTCTGAAAGCAGACAGTCATCCCCAGCACGGGGCACCAGGGCAGAGAGGTTCAGCACAACACCACGGTCTGTACATCAGCTGAGAAGAGATGACGTGACACTGACCTCCTTATCCAGAGAAGCCTCGAGGTGCAGGGGCTTGTCTGACATCATGAACTGCCTGGTTATCTGAGATTTGGGTGCTGGGCCTGACAGGGCTGGGGCAAACTGAACCTTCCGGATCACCAGCCGCACCGAGTTCCTGGAAGCACATGAAATGGCTGAGCACTCCAGAGCTACAATGAGGAGGCAGGAGAGGCAATTCCTATGAATTATTTTTGAGCTTGCTTGGATTTTTTTAAACCATGATAAAGAATAACTTGGGGAGGAATCCTGTCCCCCAAAGGTTCAGATATGAAAAACTTAATCCATCAAAGCTAACCCTGCCAACCTAGATAGTGTCATGAGTGCCGTTGAGCTGAAGACATCAGCGCAATGGCACACATGACAATAACAAGGAAACAGGGGAAGGGGCTCAAGATAAGTAGCCATCAACTTACAAAGACTAAAGAACAAGATACAATGGCTAAACGGATCGCGAGGCACACCCAAGCTGTTAGCGCTAGCGCAACGGAGATCGCCCAGCTGACAGCAATCACCGGAGGAATAGGGAAATTGATGATGGGCGATCCTGGAGCGCCAGCAGGGCCTCGCAACCCCTCACCTACCGGCAAGACAGCATGTTGGACAAAGGGGGGTGACGTAACCGCGAGTGAGGGGGCGCTGACCGGCGCGGGGTATTTAAACCCCGCACCGGCGCGCTCCTGTCACTCTCAGCTTTTTTCTACCACTGTATCTACACTACGAATAAACCAGAGCCTGCTTCAACGGAATCAGTGTCTGTGTGTTACTCGGAGGTAGGCAGCGCATGACATAAAGCTGAGAGTCATAAACTCAGCCTCGCCGAGCCCCACCGGACGACAACGATCCACGGGAGGAGTAGACGGCGAGAAGACCAGGAACGATGAGGCCGGCGCGACGCGGACAAGGGGGACGAGCCGCACGGCAAGAAGCAGAGGAGGACCGATCGAGGCCAGAGGCACCGCGGACTCCCGGAGCCATGGACGCCCACCCGGCCCAACCCGAGCCTCAGCTCCAACCCCAAGGGGAGATGGCGACGGAGGCAACCCGGCCACGGGAGGGAGCAACATACCTCCCAAAACCAGCGGAGAACCCCGCGCCCCACATCGCACCCCAGCCATGGGCGTGGAGCGGCAGCCCAACGGCGGTAAGCACGGGGGAGGACGAAGAAGCAACCCAGCCGACGGCGGAAGTGGACCAACGGTCGGGAGGGCCTGAACCCCACCGGCGACCCACCCCCGCCGACACACCAATGGAACCGGCCCCAGCGGCGGCGCGGATCGCGGACGAGGACGCACAAGCTAGACTCGCGGCCATGGAGACCCAACTGAAGGAACTCCGGACCATGCTTCAGTCGTTGATGTCCCCCGCGCCGCCCAACGACGTCCCCGCACAGGTCCACACCCCGAGCGAGGCGGCGAACTCCCACAGGCCAGATGACGGTCAACAAACGGCCCAGGCGGACGCCGCCGCAGGCCGGGAAGCGAGAGGAAGGGGCTCACAAAACGCCCGGGCCCCAAAGGACTTCCCCATCTTCTTTGATGGGAACCCCGCGAAACTGTCGTTCTTCATCACGAACGCCAGGGAGTTCATGGGGAGGCACGGACACTCCTATGACTCCGAAGCGGACAAGATCGCAGCTGTGGCGATCAAACTACAAGACCGGGCGGCGGACTGGTACGTCCAACTGTACGAGTCCAGCTCCCCCGCCCTCGCCAACTTCCCCGCCTTCATCAACGAGATGAAGAGCTACTTTGAGGACCCACTAGCCAAAGTGAGGGCGAAAAGCGCACTCCAAAGACTTAAACAGGGCGCACGCACTGTCCCGGACTACGCCCTCGAGTTCAAAGCCCTCGCGGGGAAGGTCAACGACTGGTCCGAGACCACCCTGCTGGAAATGTTCAAAAGGGGGCTCAACCGCGACGTACTCCAATGGGCCCTCTACCGCGATGACCCAGAGACTCTACACGGGTGGATCCACCTCGCGGGGAAAGCAGAACACGCGCACCGCACCTTCCTCATGACAACTATGGAAGACACGACCAACACCTGGCAAAAGGTACCCGCACCACACGGGGGGACGGCCGGTCCCACATACCCTAGGAAGAAATTTAATCGCGGGCCCTGCGGGAGGTGTGGAAAACTGGGGCACCAGACGGCAGACTGCTTCGCCAACCGACCACCGGCCAGTGTGCCTAAACCCGCCCCGAAAACTAGCATTAAACCACCTAAACTGCCGCCGCCCCCTCACCGCCGAATGACCGGAGCCACAGCGACACCAGAGGAAGGCTGGGACACCTACTGGGGGGAAGAGGACGCCGTAGACCCAGACCAGCCGGCGGGAAACGCTCCCCGCCTGCCCTGAAACGCATTGCGAGGCAGGCGGTGGGACAGCAGCGCGGACCACCTCGACGGAACGGCGAAAGCTCCGTTATAATGGCGGCAATCAAACTCTCTGCCGGCAACGGAGCCACCACGGCCGCGGCACTAGTGGACTCGGGGTGCTCGAAAAACCTCATCCACCCCGACTTAGTCGCCAAACTCGACCTCCGCTGCTCCCCCCTCCCCACGCCGCTGGCATTCCACCAGCTGGACGGCTCAACAGCGGGAGGGAAACCAGCCACGATGCAGACCGAGCCGGTCACCCTGCAAATGGGCACTCACACCGAACGCACATCGTTCGTTGTCACCCACATCGGACGACCCATTGCAGTCTTAGGAATGCCATGGCTCGCGACAAACAACCCGTGCATCGACTGGGAGACCCGCACCTTCACATTTGGCGACGGCGAGTACCGGGCGCCAGTTCCGGCGGGCAGAACCAACCCCACTGTGGGACGAGCAGAGGCGACTACACAGGACAACGCAGCTACCACAGCAGACCTACCGGAACAATACGCCGACTTCTCCGAGGTCTTCGGAGAGGCGGAAGCTGACCAACTACCCCCCCACCGCAAGACGGACTGCCGGATTGACCTGCTGCCTGACGTCCCCTTACCTAGACCGAAGATCTACTCGATGACCCCGAAGGAGATGGCAACCCTCCGGGAGTTCATCGATAAAAACCTAGAGAGGGGATTCATAGAGCCAGCATGCTCACCGGTCGGAGCCCCCGTCTTATTCCGGGAGAAGAAAGACGGCACCCTACGGCTCTGCACCGACTACCGGGGCCTAAACGCGGCTTCCCTGTCCAACAAATACCCCTTACCCCTGGTGAAAGATATGCTCGCCCACCTGTCCATGGGCAAGGTCTTCTCCAAGCTGGACCTTCGCGAGGTGTACTACCGCATCCGAATCAGGGAGGGGGACGAATGGAAGACTGCGTTCAACTGCCCCCTAGGCGCCTTCCAGTACAAAGCGCTGCCGTTCGGACTCGTGGGGGCCCCGGGGGTGTTTATGCAGCTCATCAATGAGGTCCTGCATGAACACCTGTTCAAAGGAGTCCTCGTCTACATAGACGACGTCCTTATCTACACTAAAACGCACGAGGAACATGTGACCCTAGTCAGACAAGTCCTCGATAAGCTCAGAAGGGCGCAGCTCTATGCCAAACCCGCAAAGTGCGAATTCCATAAAGCGCGCCTAGACTACCTGGGGTACCGAATCTCCGGAGACGGCATAGAAATGGACCCCGCAAAAGTCGAGGCGGTGCTGAACTGGGAACGCCCCCGCAACAGACGCCAACTCCAGAGCTTCCTCGGCTTCGCGAATTTTTACAGATCATTCGCCCGGGATTTCGCGGAGATAGCCCTCCCCCTAACGGACCTCCTCAAAACCAAAGGGGTGGGGGACACCCGACGCGCCAAGAACCCGGGCACAGTATTGAATTGGACTCCCGCGTGCCAGACCGCATTCAATAAGTTGAAAGCGCTGTTCACCACAGAGCCAATCCTCGCGCACCCGGACCCAGAACGGCCGTTCGTGGTCCAAGCCGACGCCTCAGACTTCTCCCTGGGGGCCATCCTACTCCAAAAGGACCCCACGGGACTCCTGAAACCATGCGCCTACCTGTCGAGGAAATTCTCCGAGACAGAAAGGCGATGGCACGTCTGGGAGAAGGAAGCCTTCGCGGTAAAATCGGCGCTGGAAACATGGCGACACCTACTCGATGGAGCCGCCCAACCATTCGAGGTCTGGACCGACCACCGGAACCTCGAGGCCCTCCGAACGCCCAGACGCCTCAGCCCAAAACAGGTCCGATGGACCCAATTCTTCAGCCGCTTATACTTCCAGCTGAAGTTCATGCCGGGTAAAAAGAACTTCCTGGCTGACGCCCTTTCCCGACTGGCCCAAGACGAAGAGCCCGCCCCAGACACCATTGGGACGGTCCTATCCGCTTCTCAACTGGGGATGGCCGTGACCACCCGGAGTGGCGCTCGGAGGCAGCTCGACTCTACGGCGCAACCGACGGCGGGACAACCTGTGACCAGACGACGCCAACCGCAACTACCAGGGGGGATATGCACGGACCTCGCCGCCGCCCTCAAAACCGACCCCTGGTTCCTGGCAAACCCCGACAAGGTAACGATGGCACAGGACCTGGCATGGGGGGAAGGCAGAATCTATGTCCCGGACTCGCAACGCCAAGCGATCTTACATAGATCCCACGACGCCAAGCAAGCGGGACACTTTGGGTTCCTTAAGACCCTGCACCTAACAAGGCGTCAATTCTGGTGGCTACGACGGGACGTGAAAGCTTACGTAGCGTCCTGCCCAACGTGCGCCAGAGCCAAACGGGCACCAGGCAAACCTGCGGGGCTTCTACAACAGGTGGCAGAACCCTCCCGCCCATGGGAGGAAATCTCCATGGATTTTATAGTGGACCTCCCACCCAGCCAGAAGAAAACGGCCATTTGGGTGGTGAAAGACTATTTTTCGAAACAGGCCCACTTCATCCCCTGCACATCGGTCCCGTCCGCACAACAACTAGCCAAACTCTTCCTCATCCACGTGTACAGGTTACACGGATGTCCCGCACGCGTGGTGACCGACAGGGGCACACAATTCACTTCTAAATTCTGGCGGGCCTTCCTAAAGCTGACGGGGACCCAACAGGCCCTATCCACTGCCTGGCACCCCCAGACGGACGGAGCCACAGAGGTCCTCAATGCCACCCTAGAACAATTCATACGCTCATACACCAACTACCATCAAGACGACTGGGCCGAACTGCTCCCGTTCGCCGAAGTCGCATACAACAACGCCGTTCACACGAGCACGGGGAAAACTCCGTTCGAGGTAGTCTCGGGGCGCGACTTCGTCCCCATACCGGAGCTACCACAACCCCCGGAGCCCCAGGTGGACGCTAGCGACTGGGGACGGAAGATTGCGGAATCGTGGCCAATAATCACGGCAGCGCTGAAGGAAGCACAGGCGGCCTACAAAGAGCAGGCCGACAAGCACCGGCGCCAACAACCGACGTTCCAGGCGGGGGATATGGTCTACCTATCCACCAAATTCCTAAAGTCGCCCCAACCCTCGAAAAAACTGGGGCCTAAGTACATCGGGCCGTTCCGAGTCACGCAGATAGTGAACCCGGTGGCAATACGCTTGGACCTGCCACACAACCTACGGAGACTCCACCCGGTATTCCACACCAGCCTCCTGAAACCGGCAACCACCTCCCGATGGCACCCAAGCACGCCACTGCCCTCACCGGTGATGATCGACGGCCAACATCACTTTGACGTAAGGGACATACTCGACTCCCGCAGGCAACGGGGAACTTTACACTATTTGGTCAGGTGGAAACACTTCCCCCACCCAGAATGGGTGGCGGCGCACAACGTTAACGCGCCTGACCTGACCCGGGCTTTTCACCGGGCATACCCCGACAAGCCTAAGGCAAAACCAGCAAACCGGCACCTGCATAACCCCTCCCCCGCGGGCCCCCCCCGCCTACCGTGCCCCAAGGGAAAGGGCCCCCCAAGCCCGCGACTTGGGTGGACCTCCCCCCCCCCGGGACTCACCCCCCCCGCCCCGGGCCCACAAGGCAGTGACAAGCGGTCGCCAGCACCCTCCCCCCGCCCCAGGCCCACGGGGGAGTGGCAATCAAGTCAACAGTGCATCCTGGGGGCAACGCCCAGGAGCACACATAACAAACGCGACACACTTAGAATAAAAAATAAGGGCCCTACCTGGAGCTGATAAGCACCCGACCAGCCACGCCTCTCTCCTCGTCGAACTGAACCAAACAAAAAGGGTGTGGCCGGAGCATGCGCACGCCCAGGGTGTGACCGGGGCATGCGCACGAAGAACACACCCTACAGGGACACGTGGTAGAGGGCGGAACAAAGGGAGGGGTGAAAACACTCCGGCGGGAAATTCAAAAAAAAAAAAAAAACCATTTTGACAGCTCTCCTGAAAAAAAAAAAAAAAAACCGGAACGCCGGGGGGGGGGCACTATTCGGACAGGGGGCAGTATGTCATGAGTGCCGTTGAGCTGAAGACATCAGCGCAATGGCACACATGACAATAACAAGGAAACAGGGGAAGGGGCTCAAGATAAGTAGCCATCAACTTACAAAGACTAAAGAACAAGATACAATGGCTAAGCGGATCGCGAGGCACACCCAAGCTGTTAGCGCTAGCGCAACGGAGATCGCCCAGCTGACAGCAATCACCGGAGGAATAGGGAAACCGATGATGGGCGATCCCGGAGCGCCAGCGGGGCCTCGCAACCCCTCACCTACCGGCAAGACAGCATGTTGGACAAAGGGGGGTGACGTAACCGCGAGTGAGGGGGCGCTGACCGGCGCGGGGTATTTAAACCCCGCACCGGCGCGCTCCTGTCACTCTCAGCTTTTTTCTACCACTGTATCTACACTACGAATAAACCAGAGCCTGCTTCAACGGAATCAGTGTCTGTGTGTTACTCGGAGGTAGGCAGCGCATGACAGATAGGGGCAGAGAGCATCAAAGCCTGTTGAACCCATCAGGAACATGAAGGTTTCTCTCTCTCTCTCTCTCCCCCCCTGCCCCCCACCACCTTGAACGGGCTCTAAAAAGAGGATGAAAACACATCATGCAGCCTTCGTCTTTTACCTTTCACCCCAGTTCCCAGAAATGCTTCAACCTGGAGAATAAGGAGAAAATAGTCATAGGGAAGAACGGAACTAGATGTGTAATGGTATGTGGGAATGACCTTGGGAGACAGGAGGAAGAGCCACAGTCTAGACAGCAGTCTGATACATGAAATTTGAGTCCAAAGGAGGAGGGGTGGAGAAAGCATCTCAGAAGGAACCCTCCCTAGTTTGGGGGAGAGTAAAAGTGAAGGAAGGGAGGGGTACTTTCAGACTTGCAAGATTCTGTTAATGTAACCTTACAAGAGAGAATACAACCTTATAGGAGTACCATTGCGGTGCAGTGGTTAAGGCACCAGGCTAGAAACCTGCAGGCCTTGGGCACAAAGCCAGCTGGGTGACCTTGGGCCAGTCCCCCTCTCTCAGCCCTAGGAAGGAGGTAATGGCAAACCACTTCTGAAAAACCTTGCCAAGAAAACTGCAGGGATTAGTCCAGGCAGTTGCCAGGAGTCAACAATGACTCAAAGGCACACACACACACATGCACCCACATGCAGACACAAAATAACTTTACAATAAAAATAGAGCTAGTACTCCTGGTTGGGCTTCTTTTCTGGACTACCTTGCATGGCTGACATCAATCTTGCAAGTCTGAAAGTACCCCTCCCTTCCTTCACTTTTACTCTCCCAAAAAATAGGGAGGGTCCCCTCTGAGGTTCTTTCACCACCCCTCCTCCTTTGGACTCAAAATTCATTTATATCAGACTGTTGTCTAGGCTGTGGCTCTTCCTCCTGTCTCCCAAGGTCATTCCCACATACCATTACAAGATGCCAGTTAGGAAGCTTTCTCGAGTTATATTTTGGATTGACTGGAGCTGTTTTGTTCCAAGTATCTTGTGTACATACTGGTGTACTGGAGATGTCAAAAAAGGCAAGATGAAGATTGCAGCAGAGTGATCAAAGTCCTGCCTTTTGTACATGTGTGCTACATCTCGTCTTTTTTTACCCCCCATGTTGTGGACATCAGTCTGTGTGTCGATCTCTATTCCTGCCTGGAAGATCAGCTACAAGTCAATGATCTGCAATGTCTTCCTCTTCCCTTCATCCCAAGGTCTTCACTCTCAGCTCCTAAACCTTAATCCACCTAACAAATGGCTAGTATCACCTCTGAAATCCATAGTCTCATCTAGGCCACTGCAAGGGATGTTTCCACTTGCCTCCTCTTTAGGAAAGGGGCAAAAAGTAATTCTGGGGAGCAGCTGTCCCCAGAATTCTGAGAGGTGTCACAGGTGGGATTGTGGGGAGGGGCTTCTGGCTTCCCATGTGAGGAGGCAGAGGGGCCAACCCCACACATGCTCCATTACAATCACACAGGAGATCTGTTACCAACTACCTCCTCTCCACCATGTATTTTCAGAAGGATGCATTCTGCTTTCCCAAAGCCAAGTGGCAACTTTATGATGATTTTGATTTCTTCTATTTGTGCACCAAACCATTGTCCTTTTTATATTTCATATGAGTTTGGGCAATTGGATTTGAGGGGATAGTGGAAAGGAATTCTCAATCCATGCACTTGAGACACATTAGAAATTGAAAAGACAAACTACCAAATAAGAACAAACCGAACAGAATAATTCAACCAAATAATGTGGAGAATAACTCTACCGTTTGACTAAAGAGAAGAAGCACTGAGTGCACCAGAATCCACTGTCTGTGGACCTTCCCAGTGGAGCCCCCCATGCCTTTTTCCTGAACCTTCTGCAGTTCAGGAAAGAACTTCATCTGAAAGATCTGACTGAGGTTCTGGCCAGATCAGAGCCTTTGATGGAAGTTAAGATAATGGGTCAGAATAAAATCTTCAGTGAAGTTTCACTTCATCGAGTACCCATAAAATATAATAACAGAAATAAACTTCCTCCCTTCTGAAAGTTTAATACAGCTAAGGGGAAAGAACAATGAGAGTGAGGGCAAGACAGCAGTCAAGAGAAGAAGCAGTTAGGTGTTGGGGGACACCCACCAAGGGCTCCCTCAAACTTCTCCAGGGCCCTTTCACTTCTATCCCCAGGTCTTATAAAAATGGCACACCAGTTTACTTTAAAAACTGTTGTTTTTTTTTCAGTTGAAAAGCAGAATAACAATACTTTAATATAAATAAGTGTTAAAATATGCTGGCTTTACCTCTTATGAATTTTCTCTTCCAGGTTTTTAGCACAAAATCCTTTAACCTCAAAGTCCACACCACATGACTGGGGGAAACACAAGAGCAGAAGTTACAAGTTGATTTAGGGGCAGATTGTTCCTTTGTTTACAATTAGCAATAAGAAGGTGTAGGAATTCTAGCACCTTAAAGATCAACCATTTCCACAACATGTTGTGGATCAGTTTATTCTAGGTTGCAAATTTACATAGTGTAAAATGGGCTACAGGAAGAACGGACAACATGTTTGCACAGGAGGATCATATGCAATGACTGGTGCACTAAATCTTCAAGTGGGATTCCTGCATTACCGAGGGGGCTGGACTAGATGATCTGTTCCTTCCAAAACTAACCCTTTATGATTCTAAGTAGCTGAACATGAAATACATTTAGAGAGAGACAAGGAGATCAGAGTTTTATCTGCTGCCCAGAACCAAAGATGGTGTCCAGAAAGCTGGATGCCAGTTGCTCTGCTGCTTGTTCATTGCTTTTGTAATTTGCAGCGGCTGCCCAAAAGACACTACAGCTTATAGAAGAAAGAGAAAGGAAATAAAGCTAAACATGGAAAGGAACATCATCTGAGAAACCTTAAAAAATGATAGTTTGGGACAAGTGGGCAGAACTGGAACTAGAGTTGAGGATCCAGCCAAGGAAGCAGGTAAGCAGATAGGCAGGACTCATGGAAACTGGGCTAGGTTGGGCAAATGGGGGCCAGTGCTGCAGCCTGGGGAGTTAGTCAGCCTAAGAAGCTAGAGTCTTGGGGCTTCCAAGGTTGATGGGCCCTCTAGGAGTCACTGAACTCATTGGTGCCACTACTGCTGGAAAGCTGTTTGGCTAACCCATGGAGGAGAAGAATGAAATAAGAACACAAAGCTGCCTACCCACCTTTCCAATGTCATCTGGTCCTGGCTGCAATGTGATTGAACAGGGCAGATTGGTTGCCATCTATGAAAACAAAAAACAAAAAGTGCTAACCATCCTGAAGAGAGTTCCAGAAATGAAGACACAGAGCTAAAACATCATAGTTTCTACCTGCCTAAAAGTCCAAGAAGTACCTCTTCAGCAAGGTACCCGGGGGGGGGGGGGGAAGAAAGAACAGTAATCCCTGATTCAAAACAACCATAGTGAGGGTAAGGGTATAGAGGAATTTGGGATATAGCACAGGAGGAATTTGAGTTGTTGAGGTAGCCCACAGCACATCTTAGTAGCTTCTGATGCCACACATGGCCTTTGGGCTGCCCGCACATGCACTAACCTTAAGAACAAAGAAGGAAATGGACCAATGATCAGATTAAGGAAGGATCAAGACCTCTACCTAGCAATGGACATTTGTGGAGAAGCTGAATTTTAGGGAAGCTGGCTTACTGTCCCTAGTTTTCTCCCTGCAAAAACCCTAGTACATTCTGGGTAGGCTACATGTCTGTCCATTCAATGGGTATAACCTCAGGACATTAAACCCACGATGTTAGAAGCAACAAATGCCTGCACTTCTTCACATCCCATTTCCAAAGAATTACTGGGCTGCAGCCTAAGATAAGAACATTAAGTGGTATCACCCTCAGTGGTTTTTAAGCTCCAGCACTGGGAAGAGAGAACCCTGTTGAACTCTGCCATCTCAAAATTTCAGAATACCCCCATCTGCTTCCCAAAGAGCACATTTTCTGTTCTGGGATGGAAAGATGTGCTCTAACAGCAGCTGTGGCAAGTAGCTGTGCTGGTTGATAGAAGAATTGAGGAAGTCCTCTTTGGACTGACAGCAGCCAACAGCCTCCCCATGCTGGTGAATGGCCTGGTGACATCTGTACATCTTTACAGCATACCAGGGCGTCTACCAGTCATTCCCATTTGGGAAGGAAATGGGAAGGATGTTGTTCTAATTGATATGGAAATAAAGGCCAGCATATGAAGGAACGATACATCTGGGTCACAGCAGGTGGAAGAACCTCTTCAACCTTGGCTTATTTCAAAAAGCCACTAGCAGATCTCAAGACTGTAGGCCAGAATGCAAAGTTGAAAAAACATGCTGGAAGAAGGCAAAGGTGAACCAAGAAACCAACATGTAACCTGGTTACAGAATTAACCCATTTTCAGAGTTCACACTAAACCCTTGGTTAAAACTAACCAAGCATAGCATGTTATGAGAATGTATCAACTTTGTCTTCAACTGACCTGGGGAGCTGTGCCATTTGAGCCTTTGTTCTTTAGAGAACTGACTGGGCTACTGGCTAGTGTTCCAAGGTGGCCCTGATCCTTAGGACTGAGAGAGAAGGTTAGCAGGAAGCTCTTCTATTGGTATAATAAGAGGCATTAGAAAAAGGAGGTAAATAGGGCCCCAGCAACTGAGACAGCCAGAATATATCACCTAGAGACACAAAACACATCATGAAGTCACTGCAATTCAGTACACACTGGCAATTATTGGCCCCTCAAACCAATCCACTTGTGCCTTTCCGCAGAAATGGAAAAGAAGATGCAGAAGAGGACTTCAGCAATGAGTTAGTTAAATTCAGCATCAATTATCCAAGAAGCACAAAGCCATCCTCCATAGGAATGGCCCAGCTAGAACTAAGGGAAGGAATGAAGAAGTGCATTCAGAGCCTTGTCCACCACAGTCTGCTTCAAAGGACTCCTGTGAGCACCACCTGGGCAAGATGGATCTATACACTTTGTCATTAGACTGTTGGGCAAGCTGCAGAGATGAAAACCCTTTCATCCAGCGCCCTTGATGGCCTGGAGCATCAGTCTTGCTCCCTTTGGGAAAAAATTTTGGGAAAAGACCCTGAACACAGGTAGCATCTAAGGAAGACTTTCCACCATGAAGATTGCACAACACAATGTTCTATATTTTGGAAGATTCGTGTCTAATCTGACAGTAGCAAAGCCACTGTCTCATCCATGATTCCACAGGTCTTGCAGTAACAAACATCCTCCTCCCAATTCCACACAAAAGGGAAATATAGTTGTCTAAAAATGTTCCTCTCCCTTCACATCCTTATTTCATGTTGTGTGTTTTTGTCTGGAACAGTTTCTATAAAAGGAACCTGAAAAGGCACCAAGCTACCTTTCTCCTTGAAAGAGCCAGAGGTGAGATGAGAGTTCCTGCAAATGGGGAAAGGAACTGCCCACAACTCCAGGGGACCACACTGGAGAAGAGTGGCTTCCTTGAGGTTTCAAAGAATACATCTGCTGAGCTCCCAGACACAGCCAATGCCCTGGGATCACAGATGTCTAGAGCGGCTATTGAAGTGGCACAGAATACTTAATATTTAATATTAATACTTAACATTAATATTTAGACAAGACAGCTGATTCTGTTGTGTCTGCAGACAGAAACGCCAAAGAATGGCAGGAGGGAGCAAGTATTAACAAGATGGCCCTCTCCAAACCAAAAAGGTACTTTGAAAATTCCCCATGAGAGGGGACTTATTCCCACAAATAGCAATGAGACCCTGGCCTCAAGCTGCAAAACATGTCAGAGGCAAAGCTAAAGTTCAGAAAGATGAATGCAATGCTCCTCACAGGCTGTATGCCTTTAGGGCAGCTGAAAAGAAATGGGAGGAGCGGCCTGCCAAATGCTCAGCTGTGGGATGTTCCAAAATGATGGTCTGCGCTCATGCAAACCCACCCATATGATGGGCACAGAACAGAATGAACACCTTCTGAAATCCTTCCAAGAAAACTGCAGGGACAAGTCCAGGCAGCCACCAGGAATCAAGACTGACTCGAAGGCACACACACACAAAAAAGGGAAAAAAATCAGGAAGTAGGGAAAATCTCAAGCCTGGTTAACGTGAACGTTTCCTGTCCTTCTCAAGCTACCTCACCTGAGAGTTTAAGTTATATGTCAATACTTTTCTAACTATGTCATATGCTGATAAACTGGACTTCTGGAATTCATCTACCAGAGGAATATACCAGTAAATATAACCGTAGGGTCTTTTCAAAAAAAGCACTTTCACGCAAAGGGGGGGGGAGGGGAGGGGCCTCACAAATCACTGGATACCTCAAAGGTGAACGGGTAAGCATGGTCTCCTAACTTCTTCATCAACTTGTCCTGTAAAGATGTGAGGGTCTTAGGAATCTGGTCTGACACTGGTGGATAAAGCTGAGTTGTGAGGACATAGAGATCCTTCCTGAAGGTTAACCCAATTACATCTAGGTCATCTCGACCATACCGGAATGCACAGATGAGTGTCACATATACTGGACCATCAGAGGACGAAGGAAGACAGAACAAAGAACAGAGAAAAAAACAAGAGAGCGCTTGTAAGCAGGTTTAGGTAGAGAGATTGAAGAAAGAAAAAAATTAGTTAGTTCCAAATAAAAAGTTTCTTAATTAAGGTAGCAAGTTAATATCATTTTGGAGACCAGGAGTACTACACATAGTAAAAGTCTCTCTCTCTTTCTTGTCCCGGATCAATGCTACATGGCATATTGGGCAGTAAGGATTCTCCAGCTCTTTCAGTCTTGGGCAAGTGTTTCTGCATCCTTCCATGTGATATGCAATGCCTTCAGGTCTTGTGTCAGTGTTCTTCGCCATGTTATTTGAGGGCGTCCTCGTCATTTAGCATCAGGAGGAGTCCAACTCATTGCCACTTTAGGGATCCGGTTGCTCCATGCGAAATATGTGACCAGCCAGTTGGAGTCTTCTATGTGCAACAATTAGTAAATAGTAAAATAGTAAAAGTCACAAAGTAATTTTTTATGTAAGCTGTCAACTTTTTAGGATTTGGGAGGGTCTCCTCCTCAAAGTCACAGTTACTAGGGATTCCTCTTGCTGATAACGGAGGGAGTCTGGAAAGAACTAGGTTGATTCAAAAAGCAAAGCTCTGCCCTGAAATCCACTCCACTGGCAATGCCCCACAGGCCACAGATGGTCACACATAAAGAGTCTTTGCATCCATGGGTGCAAGTCAGGTCTGGTCCAGCCCAGGAGCCTCTCCTCTACTGTATCTCACCACAGCACCCCTGCAGGCTAGGGTGGGCTGAGAGAGAGAGAGGCTGGCCCCAAACCACCTGCTGAGGGTGGAACCTGGGCCTCCCTAGTCCTGGTCCAAAATTTTAACCGCATTTTCTTTTACTTCCTTTACTTAAAATTACTGATCTCCAGTAAACATACATACATACATAAAATTTCTTTACAGAGCAAAACTCAGTGCCATAAAGAAATTTTACTCATGGAGAAGGTAAAGATTATCTATCTTTCCGAACTCCCTGGTTCAACAGTAGCATGTTTCAGAATAACAGCAGCTGAAGAAAACAGTGAGAAAATTTTCTTCTCTGAGATTCACAAAGCATTACTTGGCTATTGAGAGAACAGGATTCTGGAACAGATGAGCCTTGATCTGCTCCAGCTTCTGAAGCTCTTCTAAGCTGGATTTTGCTAATTAAAATATTAATACAGTCATGCAATTCCTGGAGAATTACAGGCAAGCTGTTGTCTCCTAATTTTACTTTTCCCATCTGGAACATTAGGATATTAGGTTAAGAATGCTGTAATTTCAAAAATAGGCACAGACAAGATTAAGAAATTTGCAAAATGTTTAAATTAAAAGTCCAGTTTTTACTTGATCCTTAAGTTGGGCTCTAGGGATCACTTGGAACTGTTGCTACTGTACCAGCCTCCCTTCTGCATAGCAACCTCCCTGCCTGAGCTCCTTTATTTATTTGTCGAATTTTATTTACTTATTTGTCAAATTTTATTACCACCCATCTCCCCGCAAAGGAGGGCCTCTGGGTGTTCCTTGACTCTGGTCTTGGGTTTGGCAGTGGAATTCCCCAGGCTTATGATCCTGGGGATTTCAATCTGCCTTCCTCAGAGCAGGGTCTGAGGTGGCTCAGGAGTTCATGGCCACCATGACAGCCATGGGCCTATCCCATGTCGTCCAAAGCCCAATACGGGTCAGTGGTCACACACTTGATCTGGTTTTCCTGTTGGAGCAGTGGCTACATGACCTGGAGTTGGAGGAGCTCTCCATAGCTCCCCTATCATGGTCAGATCATGCCCTGGTATCCATGAGATTCTTCAGCACTGTCCCCTGCTGTGGGGAGGCGGGACCTATTAGATCAATCTGCCCCTGGTGCCTAATGGACCCAGACAGGTTCCAGAGAGAACTGGGGGTTATTCCTGATGGTCTTCTCCACAGTCCAGCTCAGGCCTTGGTCGTCACTTGGAATGAAAGGGCAGCTGAGGCTCTGGATCAGATTGTGCCCATGTGACCTCTCCCATGGATCCTGTTGTTCTATGTGGCTTATGGAAGAGCTGAGGGAGATGAAACAGGAGAAGTGATGTCTAGAGGGCTGCTGGAGGTCAATCAGGGATAAGCTCAATCAAACATGAGTCAGAGCCACTATTAAGGCCTACCTTGTGGTGGTAACGGTGGCAAAGCGACAATACTTTTCCACCCTTATTGCGTTCACAAATAGCTGCCCAACAGCCTTGGTTAGGGTTATTCGAGCCCTCCTGTGGAAGGAGGACTCGGAGGTTCACCTACAGGGCCATGTAGAAGAATTTGCAAAGCATCTGTTGGACAAAATCACTCAAATTCATTCCATTAGATGCCAGCTTTGTAGAGGTCTGGCAGAGAGCCCTGGAGCACAGTCTTGCCCAGTTATCTAGGAATGGTACATACCTGTTGGGCCTGAGGAAGTGGACAGGGTCCCTATGACTATGAGCTCAGCCACCTGCTCTATAGATCCATGTCCCTCCTGCTAATTAAGGTTGCCCAGGTGTTGTTGTATGGTTGGGTTCTAGTGGTGGTTAATTCATCCTAGAGAGAGGAGGTTGTTCCACCATTCCTTAAGGAAGCTTTGGTTCACCCCCCCCCAAGAAGGATCCCACCATATTGGACAATTTTCATTCAGTATCTAACCTCCCTTTTCTAGGGAAGGTTGTGGAGAAAGTGGTTGTGCAGCAGCTTCAGCGGGCCCTGGATGAAGCAGATTACAGGTACCCCTCACTTAATGACCCTAATTAGGACTGGCAACTCCATTGCTAAGCGAATCGGTCGTTCAGTGAAACACTGTGTGACCACCCCACTTAGAGATGGCCATTCCAGCAGTCTCAGTTGAGGTCATTAAACAAATCACCCATGGTCATTAAGCGAGACAACACGTGACCATGACTTGCAACCTCCTGCTGGCTTCCCCATTGACTTTCCTTGTCGGAAGCTGGCTGGGAAGGTTGCAAATGGCGATCATGTGACTGCAGAAAGCTGCAACCATCATGAGAGGACCGGTCGTAAGTAACTTTTTTCAGTGCCGTCGTAACATCAAAGTTGCTAAATGAATGGTACGCAATCTGGGGGTCCTTCTGGACTCACGACTCCTGCTCAAGGAGCAGGCGGCAGTTGTGACTAAGAGGGCCTTTGCACAGCTTCATGTTGTGTGCCAGTTACACCCTTTCCTGGACCATGAGGCTCTACTTACAGTCACTCACCCCCTGGTCACCTCCAGGGTGGATTACTGTAATGCACTCTACACGGGGCTGCCCTTGAAGAGTAACCAGAAGCTTCAACTGGTGCAGAGTGTGGCTGCACAGACAGTTATGTGTGCCCTTAGGAGTTCCATGAGCTGCATTGGCTGCCAGTCTTCTTCCAAGTACAATTCAAGGTGCTGTTTTTGACCGTTTAAGCCTTACATGGCATGGGGCCAGCTATCTGATTTCATCTACCCGTCGCATCAGGTCCAGCTGGAAGGGCATGTTGGAAGTCCTGTCTGCAACAGAATTCCACCTGATGGGACCCAGATTATGTGCCTTTTCTGCTCTGGCTCCCGCCCTCTGGAACATCATTCCCCCTAAGGTGAGGTTAGCCACGTCCCTGTTCGCCTTTCAGAACACATGCCCTGAAAACATGTTTTTCCATCAGCCTTGGGGATCCCATGTGAGATCACTGTATTATGCTTAGATTGCTGTTATTCTCCTGCAATCTAGCTTTTTATTTATTTTTATTATGTTTATTGTTTTAAGTGTTTTAATGGTTGTGATATCCAGTGAGATGCTGGCCATATAAATAAATAAATTAATAAAGTTTCTAAAAGGTGTAGGAAGATAGAAAACAAGAAACAAGAGAAGTACCTTTCCTGTCCTTCAGGTATTCTGGGTCTATCAAAACAACTCCATCTGGAAATAAATATAAAAGAGAACCTGATAAAGAAAACAAGGCAAAAAACCAGCATGATGATGATGATGATGATGATGATGATGATGATGATGATGATGAATGTAGCTATCTAGCTTCACTCCAGGCACAACAATAAATCGCAACAAACAACTTCACGGCGGTGCAGAGGAAGGTGAAGGGGCCTGGAGCCTGGGCGGTGTTCTCATATACTTGCCCAGTTGCAAGCAACAGATGTTTGGTTACAAACTTCAGGGAGAAGATGAATTATACTACATTAATCTCACTAAGGAGGGAAAGTAAAAGATTTATTTCTTGTTCAGAGGTAATTCAGAAGTCATTTAAATTTTTGCTTTCATTATGGTTCACATAATTATCATTGATTAGTTTACTGGTTTGAGCTTTGTACATTTTAATTAGATTAATTAGAATTAAATGGAGCCTTTCACTTGACTGAAAAAAAAGAAAAGAGGTCAATGTAAGACAAAAGATTGATTTAGCTTATTAAACCACAGTGCAATTTTGATTTTAATTAATCCATTCAGTTATCTGACAGATACTTCTCAGGGGCATAGACTGCAAGGTGTCAGATCCCTCGGATCAAAGTGTTCACAGAATCCCTTATCGGAGCATCTTCCATCATTTCCTTATCAATGGTGTAGACTCTCTGTCGCCGGGTAGGAGGGGGTGTGAAGTTGGAGTATGAATTGTATTATTATGGCTACACATTTATGATGGCAGACATCAAGGCCAATGGGTTGAGATTCACCAGAAAAACCACCTGGATGGGAGGGGAGGTGACATACTTTTGTGGGAAAGGGAACAAGTTAAGGTAATGTAGTTTTAAATGTAGGTTTGAGTGGGAACTCTCCATTCGCAGCTTTACCTCTGTACTATTCATTTCAATTCATTAAACCATTAAAGGAACTTGGTCTCCTGACTGTTATTGTGTGAATGCTTGAGTGAACTGGTGCTGAACTTAAGCTGCGAATCTAATTGTGTTCGAGAACTCTTCCAGGGAAAGTAACTCAGTTGAGAGTTAACGAATCATGCCGAAACATGGAAAAACCAGGGCGAAGCAGCCATCACCTCTTCCATCCTCCAAGAGGATGGTGCTGTACGCCAAGGAGGAGGAAGAAAAGGTTGAGTCGGAAGAGAGCTCCGGACGCGGGGAGCGTGAGTGTGAGACAGAACCCCGGCTCAATGCTACGGAGTTGGAGAGCGCACTTCTTACCCTCAACTTCATGAGAGAGCCTCAGACTCCAGACATGATACTGGAAGAATCACAGATGGGACCTTCACAATCGGGCGCCAAGGAGGAGGCGGCAAGAGCTCCACCACTTTGGAGGCACAAGTAAGGTTGTTGAGTCCGGGGACCTGTGGGACTGTGACAGACACCAATGGGACCCGCAAGCAATTTGTGGGTTGGAGGCGAGAATGTCGGCCATGGAAGTGGCGATGCAACATGTGTCAAAAACCCTTGAAACCATGGCATATCCCCTGGCAGAGATTTTGACCCAGCTTTCCAGGATGGCATCGCCAGACTCGTGAGGAAGACGTCGCACCCTAACCCCAACCTGGGATTCTGACTCCCCAGTGAGGCGATGAAGGAATGGAGGCCACGCAGAGAGCCAAGAAGAGCTGGGGAGAACTACAGCTGGCGAGGCGGCACCTGTGGGGACCCTGAAGGAAATACAAGTTAAATTCAAGGGCGATCCATAACAGTTGGCATTTTTCTTGACCAATGTGTCCATCTACATGAGAGAATATGAGTCCTGCTTCCGCACAGAGTACAAGAAGGTGAGCCAGGTCGGCGCGAAGCTTCGCGGAGCCGCAGAGGATTGGTATGTGCAACTGCACAATGCCATGGCCCCAGAGTTACACAGTTTGCGAGATTTCATGAAAGCCCTGAGGGGGTGGTTTGAGGACCCACTAGACAAGATGAAGGCAAAAGCGGCCATCCAGCAACTTAGGCAAGGGGGGAAAAGTGTGGCAGAGTATGCCATGGAATTCAAAGACCTTGCCAGAAAAGTTATGGACTGGTCGGAGACCACCAAGATTGACTACTTCAAAGGGGACTTGCAGCCAGAGGTCCTAAGATGGGCACTCTGCAGAGGAGACCCCCCTACTCTAAAGGAATGGATCTGCCTGGTGAGGGAAGTCGAGAATACCCAATACCAATTTCGTAGGCAACTCAGAGCACAAGTGGCAGGGAGGAATACCAGAGCACCGGGTCAGTTCCCCTTTGCCCAGCAAAAGCTATTCTGTGACAAAGAGGATCCAAAAGACCACACCTGGAAGAAAGGCGGCTGCTTCAAATGTGGGAAGGACACCCATCGAGCAACAGAGTGCCCACGCGGAGAACCAGACGCAGCCAAGGGAGGAACCAAACCAGCTAAAATCCCACGCAAGGGAACTGCTGTGACCACGCTGGTGCACAGAGATCCAGATGTGAACTTGCTGATGGAGTCGAGCGAGGACTCCGACCTGGAGGATCAGAAGCTGGCGGGAAACGAATTTCACCTGTTCTAAATCACAGGTGGAAATTCCAGGGCGCAAGATGCCACTTCAGAGGAAGACAATAAAGAAGACCCTTCGGTGAGTGATGATTGCCCCACCTTGTGAGTCAGAGTAGAACCAAAAAACTTAAGAACCCTCCACAAAGCCAACTTGACGGCAATGTTAGACTCGGGGTGCACAAAATGTTTAATACACCCCGCATTAATCAACACATTAAGCCTCAAAACTAAGAGACTTAAGCAACCAATCATTTTTACCCAGATGCATGGTTCCATTGCCCACGGGGGTCCAGTAGAATTTTGAACTGAGACTGTTGCCATGAAGCTGGGGGGGCATAAAGAAACCTTACAATTCATTGTAGCTCCTATCGCCAACTACTCCATCATCTTGGGACTCCCATGGTTAAAAAGTAGAAAGCCACAAATAGACTGGGAGTCTGGTGCACTAATATTTAAGGATGGTGCCAGCAACCCACCGCCTTTACCACCAAAGGAACGGAGTGTGGCGGGCATACTCCTCAACAAGATCCCATTGGAAAAACCAGATGTAGAAATAGACGTTCCAGCCGAATACTCAGACTTACTTGATGTGTTTGATGAAAAAGAATCTGACCAGTTGCCACCACACAGAAAAACTGACTGCACTATTGAAATCGACCCGAAAGCTAAACTGCCCAAACCAAAGATGTATGCTATGACAGAAACTGTCATGTTCACTGTTTCAATGTACAGTATACATCATAACGTTTCACATGCCATGGCACTGACGCGCGTTTCTGTTTGGGAGGGAGCTGCTGTGAAACCTTGTACCAAGCTCTGTATCTGAATTCATTACAATGGAATGTGTTTGGGTTATGTTATCTGTTCAAGGCCTTTTCCCGCAGACCATCAGAAACCATTAGGAGCACCTGGGATTGTGAACTTGGGAAGATTCTACGGGGGGAGGGATCTCATTTACACCGAGGGTTTTTAGTTTGAATTTGGCGCGCTTTCATCATTCGAGCTTTCTGTGTGATCCTGCATACATTCTTTAATATATCAGATATCTTTGAATTCCTGTTCATAAGTCTGACAGTGTTTTAGAATAGGCAACCATTACATAAAGCTGAGAATCCCCAAAGTTGTACTGTTAGCTCCTACCAAGATCAGTTTCTTGTGAGGGAAAATCGTTAACAATGGCTGAGTCAAAGCTCACGACTGGGGGACTTGAGGAGACGGCTAGCTTGATGCCCGAGTCAACGGTCAAGAGCGGAGAACTGAACCTCACCCCAGAACCTTCATACTCCCGGGATGGATCGAGTTCCAATTCTGAGGTGGAGGAATCTAACGATGGGGAAGAGCCAGAGCAACCAGCCCCCAGCGAATGGCTTGCAGAGCTGATCACCTTGGATGAAGTAGGGGAACCCCAGCCAGGGACATCGGGGGCATCCTGGAAGTATCGGTTCCCACTAACCCTAGACAAAGAATCTACTATGGTGTCAACAGAGAGAAAACCGAACACGTGAGGGAGTGAGGACTCTCAAACCCCTGAAAGACTAAGAGTGATGGAGGCCAAAATAGAATCGAGAGAGTACATGCTAAGAAACCTATCTCTGTCACTGGAGGGGCAGGGGAGGCACGGAGGAGATCCCAGCTTCCTGCAACCATCCCCCATCCTCCCATCCGGACCGCAGACGGAGTGGGGCCGGAGACGGCTCCAGGATGAATCTCCACCCCACAGGGTTCGATCACCAGTGTTCCCCCCCCGAAGAGGGAAACCTACTGTAACCTGGGGCCCAACCGCTCAAGTGGCTGCCGATTCCACTCCAACTGGAGTGGGGGTGAGAGGCTTTTCTGTCAAGTTTGATGGGGATCCAACAAAGTTATCTTTCTTTTTAACTAATGCTAAAAGTTATATGAGGCAGTTTGGAGCATACTTCCCTTCCAAAGAGGCTAAAATAACTGCCATTGCTACCAAGTTGAAGGGTTGAGCGGCTGACTGGTATGTTCAGTGAACTGATGCTGACTCCCCTGCACTTGATTATTTCGATGATTTCATGTGGGTGTTAAAGCTGCATTTTGAAGATCCTCTGGCCAAGGCAAGAGCTAAGAAGGCGCTGAAGGATCTTACCCAGGGCCAAATGTCCGTAGCTGATTACGACCTAGAGTTTAAGGCTCTAGCTGGGAAAATCCCTGACTGGTCTCAGTCAACCCTAATAAAACGGTTTAGAGAGGGACTCAACCGGGACGTCCTACATTGGGTGTTGTGTAGAGACGACCCTGAGTCATTGTACAACTGGATCTGTCTGGCAGGAAAGGCTGAGCACACTCAGCATACCTTCATGCAAACTAGAAAATCTGAAAAACCACCCGCCACCTTGAGGGGACCCCGAAGTGCTACGACTGCTGCCCAGCCAAGCTATAGAGCTTGGGATGAGGAGAGAGACCAGCGCTACGTGAGGGGTCAGTGCCTCCAATGCGGAAAGGAGGGCCACCGAGCAGCTGATTGCCCAAAAGCCAAAGCTGGAGATCGAGCGGGCAAGCCGCCGGCCAAATCGCCCCCCCCCCTTGCGGCGGATGACAGCAGCCAAGGGGACAGCCAATGCTGAGGAAGTAATCTACTTCTTGGGAGAGGCTGAAGACGACTCTAAGGAGGCGGCAGGAAACGCCAGCCACCTGCCATGAAGAGCACCTGCAGGCAGGTGGAGGAGGGTGGGTGCGAAGATGCTATGGTGAGTGCTGACTGTCCCACTTTAGCAATAAAAGTGAAATTGGGTTCCCGCACAAAAACTACAGAGGTATAGGCTTTAGTTGACTCTGGGTGTTCCAGGTGTTTAATTCACCCTGATCTGGTTGCTGCTTTGGACCTGCCTAGCTTCCCCCTCCAGCAGCCTTTGATCTTCACACAGTTGGATGGTTCAATGGCGGGGGGGGTGGGTGGGCCGGCAACCCATTTCACTGGAACTGTCGCACTGCAAATGGGCAGCCACCGTGAGACTTTGAAATTCGTTGTAGCACCTGTTGGCAATCCCTTGGTAATTCTGGGGATCCCCTGGTTCACCTATCGAAGCCCCTATATAAACTGGGAGCACAGAACTGTGACTTTTAAAGATGGTTTTTACCAAGCTCCTACAGCAGAGAGAGTTGCACGTGCAGGGGTTGGAAGGGCAGCGATCGCCACATTTAGAAGGCTTGCCTGATCAATACCAAGACTTTGCAGACATGTTTGGGGAAATGGAAGCAGATCAGTTACCCCCACCCCACCGGAAAACTGACTGTGCAATAGAGTTGCTCCCCAATGCTCAATTGCCCAAGCCTAAAATTTAGCTTGAGGCATTACGGGACTTTATTGACAAAAATCTGTCAAGGGGATTTATTGAACCTGCTACTTCCCCAGTTGGGGCTCCTGTGTTATTCCGGGAAAAGAAAGATGGCATGCTTCGACTCTGTACAGACTATCGAGGGTTAAATTCCATCTCTATTGTCAACAAGTACCCTCTCCCGCTCATGAAGGACATGTTAGCTCATTTGTCAAAGGGCAAGATTTTCTCCAAGCTCGATCTTCACGAAGCCTATTTCCGCATTCGCATAAGAGCTGGGGATGAGTGGAAAACTGCTTTTAATTGCCCACTAGGATCGTTTCAGTACAAAGTCCTCCCTTTTGGGTTAGGAGGGGCACCCAGAGTCTTCATTCAGTTGATTAATGAAGTTTTACATGATCATTTGTTTAAAGGGGTCCTGGTTTATTTAGATGATGTTCTCATTTACACTGAAACCGAGGAGGAACACGAACGCCTCCTCAAACAGGTGTTATGTAAACTTAGAGATGCCAAACTCTATGCCAAACTTTCCAAATGTGAATTTCACAAAACCCAACTTGACTATCTGGGCTATTGGGTATCTGACAAGGTATTGAGATGGACCCTGCAAAAATTCAGGCGATTCTAAGTTGGGAACATCCCCGCACCCAGAGGCAATTGCAAAGTTTCCTCGGGTTCAGTAATTATTATTGCCAGTTTATCTAGGGGTTCGCTGAGATTGCCTTGCCCCTCACTGATTTACTCCGTACCAAGGGCTTGAGGGAGACATGCAAAGTAAAACACCCTAGGGCCATGCTGGATTGGACGCCTGAATGCCAGGCAGCATTTGAAAAGTTGAAAACCCTTTTCACTGCTGAGCCTATTCTACAGCACCCTGATCCTGAACGCCCCTTTGTGGTCCAAGTTGATGCTTCTGACTCCTCAGTTGGGGCTATTTTGTTACAGAGGGATTCTGAAAATCACTTAAAACCCTGCGCTTATCTGTCCAGGAAATTTTCTGAAACCGAACGCCGTTGGCACGTTTGGGAAAAGGAGGCATTTGCTGTAAAAGCAGCTTTGGAAACCTGGTGTCACCTCCTTGAAAGCACTAAATGCCCTTTCGAGGTTTGGGCCGATCACAGGAATCTGCAAGCCCTCTGCACCCCCCAGCGTCTCAGCCCTAAACAAATTCGCTGGGCTCAGTTTTTCAGTCGCTTTAACTTCCAGTTAAATTTTATTCTGGGAAAGAAAAACTTTCTGGCCGATGCTTTGTCACATTTACCTCAGGACCTTGACCAGGTGGCAGATGTAGTTGGGACCATTCTCACTGAACCACAACTGGGCTTGGTTGCTGTCACTCGGAGCCAGACCTGTGCGCAGGCACCCCTGCCCCCAGCACAGTCTGGGAAGCGGAAATTGCAAGTTCCTTGCCAGTTACAAAAGGACTTTCTCCAGAGAATTCATAGACAAAAACCAGGCTCAGGGTTTTATTGAGCCAGCTAACTCCCCCTTAGCTGCCCCGGTGCTTTTCTGGGCAAAAAAAGATGGCTTCCTCAGACTCTGTACCAATTACCATGGAATAAATGCCATCTCAGTACACAACCAGTACCCTCTCTCTCTCATGAAGGACATGCTAGCACAGCTAAGGAAAGGAAAGGTGTTCACCAAACCCGACTTCAGAGAAGCATACTTCAGGATTCAAATGAGTGGAAAACTGCTTTTAATTGCCCTCTGGGTTCATACCAGTACAAAGTTCTCCCATTTGGGTTAGCAGGGACCCCTGGAGTGTTTATGCAGTACATCAAAGAGGTCCTCCACGAACATTTGTACAAAGGGGTCCTGGTTTATTTGGATGACATTCTAATCTACTCAGAAAGCTTAAAGAACCATATCCCACTTGTTAGACAAGTATTGCAAAAGCTGAGAAATACCCAACTCTACACTAAGCTTTCCAAGTATGAATTTCACAGGTCTCAGCTAGACTATTTGGGCTACCATATCTCATCAAATGGCATCGAAATGGACCCTGCCAAAGTACAGGACATAATGGGTGGGAACCACCTCATACCAGGAGACTTCAAAGTTTTCTAGGTTTCGCCAATTTTTATAGACAATTTATCCTCTAATTTGCGCAAATTGCCTTGCCTCTGACAGATTTGCTCAAAACTAGAGGGAGTCGGGAGATGCGAAAAGTTACTTCCCCTGGAGCTAAGCTGGCTTGGGCTACTGACTGCCAAGCTGCATTCAACCGCTTAAAACTTCTATTCACCAGGAAACCTATTTTGGCTCACCCAGACCCAAGCCGCCCCTTTATTGTCCAAGCTGATGCCTCTGACTCAGCCGTAGGAGCGGTTTTGGTTCAAAAAGATGAAAAAGGGTCCCCATGCCCATGCACTTACCTCTCCCGTAAATGTACAGACTCTGAACACAACTGGCCCATTTGGGAAAAAGAGGCTTTTCTTCTCCATTCGCAGCTTTACCTCTGTACTATTCATTTTAATTCATTAAACAGTTAAAGGATCTTGGTCTCCTGACTGTTATTGTGTGAATGCTCGAATGAACTGGTGCTGACACAAGGATTCCATCAGTGAGCTATTTTTGTGTGGTCCTGTATGCACACCATACAATACTTAAAACACTGGAATCTATAATGCTGCCTCAGACCTATACAAATTTCAGTCGCCAACATTGATCCCTATGCATTTTGGACTATATAATCAAAGTGCATTCTGGAACACTATGCCCAAATATTTGAATGATTGAACCAGTTATAAGTCAGTTTCCATCTGTGAACTTTGTGATACTTTGCAAAAACTGTCACCTTGGTCTTATTGTGATTAATCTTTTACAAAACTCTGTAAGAGAACACAAGACCCATCTCAGAGTCAGTGCCAACCATTCTATATAGTTTCACTGCACAACACCATCCACATAAAGTATGGTTGCAATAAGTTTGATGTGCCAAATTAAGGCCAGGGTCAGGTTGAACAATAAGGAGGCCAAAATACAACCTTGCCTAACTCCTTTTCCTGTCAAAATTTCCCTAGTATAATGGCACTGCATAATACATCTGATTTTATTTTACAGCTATCATTAAGTTTCTCAAAAATAAAACTAAGTCTCTATCAACAGAAGAATCCTTCAGTTTTTACCATAACTTATGCCTGGAAACTGAATTAAGAGCAGACCTAAGGTCAGCATTTGACTGTGTATTTTTCAATCAAAAATTGTAATATCAGCTTGGTCTATTTGTGAACAACTTACCCTAAATCCAGCCTGCTGATCTGCTAGTATCTCAAGCCAATCCAGTAATTTATCACTTAAATGAATGGCTAATAACACCCTGTCTTCCCCTCCCTTCCCCACCCCAACTCATCCCAATTTAAATCCTACATCAATCTAGCTACTCCATGCATCTGATGAAGTGAGCTGAGGCTAATGAAAATATATTCCTTTGAATAAAATTTATTAATGAGAAAAGGTGCTAGCAGATTTTTCTGAGTTTTGGTTGCCCTAGACTAACACAACTCTCCTCCTACAAGTACATTAAGTATCTGTCCAAATTCAGATTAACTTCCTATATAACATCACCTTCAACATCACCATCTTCCAAAGGGTGTAGAACCGGTGGAATGCTATTGACACTAACAGGATTTAAAGCAAATCACATACCCACAGGTTCCACAGATTCCACATGATCCACAAAGTCTCGCTTTCCCAGGTAGATGGATAACTGGATAAGCAGGAGAGGGAAAAAAATAGTTGGTTCTCCACATTTGCTTACAAATGTCTTTCACTATATAATCTTGGCATTAAATAGCCAATGGAATCATTACAAAGGTTGGCACTTCCACATAACAGTACTAAGGAGTGAAAAAGTCCTCACTGATAGTACCTCATCAATATGGACTGAGATATCAAGTGATTCTAATTTGCAGATAATGCAAAATTATGTGGGAAACAAATTCAAAATGATGTTTGACAGATTAGAGAATGGGCAGTATATGATAGGGGATTCCTGATTTGGTAATAATATGCATGAAACAAGTTGAAATATGAATCAGCAAATGGTATCATAAGAAGTATAGTTTCCAAATCGTAGGAAGTAGTTGTTCCACTTTTTTCTGCATTGGTCAGACCTTACCATTTTTGAGCATCATACTTTAAGAATAATTCAGAAAAACTGGAATAACAATAGAGAATGAGAACCAGGATGATCAGAGAATTAATTTTTAGGAGAACAGATTAAGGGAGCTGGATAACTTTGTTGGTATATTGTTTTCTGCTACAGAAATTAAGGTTACTATGGTAACAAATCACTTAGGCAGGGTGAGAAGGTCAAACTTAAGTATCCTCAATTTGGGGGTGAAAAGGAATGACCATATAAGGAAATTGCCTTCAGGGCAGCCTGCCTGGGCTGTTAGTTTCAGTTTCCTTTCTACCAGCCTTTCCTCCCTGTCCTCTCTGAGCGCGTGTGAATGCACAGCTTGAAAATATGTTTTTGTGCTTTCTGTAAATACATTTATTTTTATAGAAATGCCTGGTGTGCGTGATTTTTCTGATCTCTCAGGCCAAACGCTTTCCAGCACACTCTGACAAACTTTAGAACTTTGGAAAAAGTCTATGAAAAATCATGACATGAAAATATGCCATGAAGAAGACCAAGATTTGACAAACCTATTTATGTAACTTGAAATTTAAGGGTAGGCACTGAAAGGAAAGCCAGGTTTGGCTGCCGTCTTTTCCTCAATGATCTGGGACTAAGAACCATTTGAAGGGGAAAATGGTGGGCGTTGAAATTGCCTGCCTGGGGCTTCTCCCAGTGCCAGGTCAGCTCAAACAGAGGGGAAAAAAAGGCCAGGTAGGAACAGCCATTGTCTAACACAGAAACCTCCCATGATGGTACATTTCTGGACGTGGTTGGATTTAAGCTGCTAAGAGGCCTGCTCTAAATCTAATCCCATTTGGAAAAAGATCTCTTAGCTGAGAAGGTAAATGGCTTGGACAAAGATCAGTCTGGGCTTTTCTTTGCTGGCTAATCTGATCTGGAAAACAGGGCACAACCTTTGCTTTTAGATTAATGCATACACAGAAATCTCTGTCCCAGGGCCAATTCATGCAACCATCTCAATGTGCCAGAATTGGGATGTCCAACATACTGGGCATTTGACCTTCAAACTTAGGTCCAGGGCATTTCCCTGAACTGAAACATCTCCCTAGAACATAAATTTCCACCCAGCAGTGCCAACACAAGGCCTTTGTTCACTGGTTCACCTGAATGATTGTATCAACTGGCCTTTCCCTAAGGACACCGACTGAACTGCTACAGGACACAGATTAGCCAGAAATGCTTGGGCATAGTTTTTGCCAAATTAGCATCATCATTATTATGTGTTTCCAGCACACCATAAACGTACCTTCCCGTTGGGAGAAGTCTTCTTATATACTCTGCCGCGAGAGACAGAGAGAGAGACAAATGGGGTGGGGACAGGGAGGGAGAAGAAATTTTAGTGGCTCAGACTTTGGGCAATGTATTACACATACTACAACACTCAGGGTAGCTAACATTAAATGCACGACAAAGTATAAAACAGTTAAACATTTAAAATGTATTTGTTAAAAATTTGCTCGTGAGGCATTACTGAATAGCTACAGAGAACATAATTAGTAGGGATGATATAGGTACCACAGGCAGTAGACTTAAATTCACACATCCAAGAAAACCAAAAGTCTAATAGCAGATTCTTGTATCTAAGAGGCTAACAATCACAGCAGCAAATTTTGCTGCTTAATTCTCCTGGATTTTTCCCAATTCTTGAATAAAACAGCTTTAAACCAGAGGTTTAGGGGCAATATTACCTCAGCTACTTTCTCACAATCTAGAATCTTGGATTTTAAAAGACCCCCTCCGCCCCAAATTAAAAAATCTCCAGAAGGGGAAAGGCTGAGGGATCCCCTGGGGCTACATGCTGAGGTCCTGGGCTCCATCAGGGGAGATGCCGCTCAGGGGGAATCCAGTGATTGTCAGGGATAGATTTGTCAACCTGGGGAAAGCCGGGAAGCCCCGTGACAGACTATTGAAGCAGTTGCACCTACTGGGCCCACTTATCATCATGGCTCCCCATATCTTCCTGGGACCTTTCAGTCCCAATCTTAATTTTCTGCTCCCCAGTGTTCACAACCTGATTTTCTAGAGGTTTGACAAGAAAAGGATTGCAATTAAAAATATTTATTATTTATAAAACATATAAGCCATTTTTTTTCTGTGACAGAACAATCCATTCTAATTGTTCCAATACTACAGAAGAGAATCACTGTAGCTCTGGGTTGAACTGTGGAGTCCTTGGTGCTCTCTGAGTTTGGCTGTTGGCTTGCAGACATTTCATTACCCGACTAGGTAATATCAGTGCAGATGAGGGTGGCGTTTGCTCCCTGTTTACATACAGTTCTTGCCCAGCCCATGCTGGAGGTGGGGGTGGGGGGAGGTTTTCTCCTTGGTAGTGCCTTGATTAGGGTACTGGTTTCTGCCTGATTGTTTGTCTGGGGTTAATCCCTGCTTATCCGGGTGCTGGCTGCTGGAGAGGATGCGTTCCGGCCATTTTGTTTCCTTCTTAGCTTTTTTTACTGTCTTTTGAATGGTGTGTAAATGTGTTTTATCTCTATGTGTCTGTTGATGGCTGTTTTGCCTGAGTGCCAAGCTTCCAGGAATTCCCTAGCGTTTCTGGATTTGGCTTGGTCTGGGATGTTCACAGTTTCCCAGGTGAAAGTATGGTTGACTCTGTCCATGTGTTCTGAGATTAAGGAGTTCTCATTAAGGACTACTAGTTGGTGTTGATGGACGTGCTCTGCTAGTCTTCTGCCTGCCTGTCCTACATGGTGGCTGTTACAGTCCTTACACTCTATATCTGCCATTCACTGTATGTCTGGCATTCAGACAAATCAGCCATCAATAGACACAGGGATAAACCACATTTACACACCATTCAAAAAAGACAGTAAAAAAAGCTAAGAAGGAAACAAAAAGGCCAGAACGCATCCTCTCCAGCAGCCAGCACCCAGATAAGCAGGGATTAACCCCAGACAAACAATCAGGCAGAAAACAGTACCCTAATCAAGGCACTACCAAGGAGAAAACCACACCCCACCAACACTGGCAGGGCAAGCTACTGCAGATATAACAGGGAGCAAACCCCACCCTCACTTGCACTGATGAGGTTTCCTAGTTGGGTAATGAAACATCTGCAAGCAAACAACCCAGCTCAGAGAGCACCAAGGACTCCACCATTCTAATTGTTACTAAAATTGTAAGTTTAACCATATCACTGAAATTTGCACTGTAATGGAAACCTCACCAAATTATGAAACGAAGTTATGCTGATAGAAAAAAAGGGGCATTATCTTCCTGCACTACCATATGTGGGCAGAGAAAGCTGAAGGGGATTAGTTTAGCAACAAATCTGGGTGGGTGTCATGAGCACTGATGGCGAGCAGGAGGGGGCCCCTATCCAGAGGGGAAAACGCATGCGTAGTAGTGAGGAGTTGAGCAGCCATTCAAAGAGACACAGAACAGACCCGCCTTGACTTTTGGGGTTTATCTGTCTGGGTTTTCCCACACTTCTTCAGTTTGTTAGGATTTTCTGTCTAATGTAGCAGTAATAAAACACTAGAGACCTATTCCTCGTCTCAGCGTGGTTCCTGACTGTTAGGACAGTGGGCCCTCTAGAGGCCCCACATGCCTCAAGAACAAGGAGGAGAGTCAGGCTGAGGAGGAGCCCTGCTGCCCCTCCAGGGAAGGCTTCTAGGGGTGCCTCTTGCTGGGCCGGTGCCATGCAGAGAAATGAGGGTCCCCCTCCCACAGACTACAGGGAAGACAAGCCAGACCTACTTTGATCCGTCAGCCATCTTCAGGGACTGGCAGTGGGACTCCTGCAAGAGAAGAGAAAACCAAGCTCTAGGCCAGCAGCACAGCGGCAGATGGAGTGCCCCTGCCAGCCAGCTCTCTCCACCAAGGATGTGCTCCAAAGGCAGCCCAACGCATCCAGAGCAGGTTTCTCGGGGTGGCTGTCTTCCACGTGGGGCTCCCTGGAGTTCCTGCTCTGGCTAGCAAAAGCCAGGCACATGTCCAGAAAACACTTGGGATGCTTCTGAGCCAATGCACCCACAGGGCCATAAGCTTCCTCATCATTTCTAGAACACAAAAGGAGGAAAATCTCTGGGCAATGGGACATCTCTGTGGCACATTTTCCGCAGTGGTGACAGAGGGCAATGGCCCAGGGTCTGGGGCTCTAGAAGAGGCTAGCCAACTCCCCGGGTTTGCACACTGATATCCACTCAGCTAACAGCACAACTCTGGTATAACCTACATTTTCAAACTCTGCCCCCTCCCCCACAACCCATTAAACATTTTGTGTGATGGTTATGTGTTTTGAATCCTTCCAGTTATGAGAGCCTGTTTAAATGAGGAGGGTGGTTGGGAGTTTAGGAACAGAGACCCAACCATTTAATGTGGCTGTTAATAACAACTGTGCCGCTACAAGTTCTCTCTTGTGGTTTATACAGGCACCAGTTTGCCCCTCCTGAAGACACAAGCCCTGGAACTGGAGAAATTACGTTATGCTGAGTTCCCATTCCCAGGCTGCAAATCCCTCGGAAGGGGTTGTTAAACCAAAATAGCTCTCTTCCAAATAAAATGATCTCAGCTCACTCCTTACCATAACCCCCTTTTATCTAAAATATTTTTAGTTGCCTAATCTTGTTTCTTAGTGCTAAGCTATTCACATAATTCAGTTTTAATTAGCTGATTTTCAGCAAGTCTAGCAGGGATGAGCGCAGTGTCTTAAGTTTAAGATCTTCAATGCAAACCAAGTGGGAATAGCAGGGAGGGATCCTTCTGTATGACAAGAATCAAGGCACCAAGTTAGTACAGCAAGAATGGAAATCTCCTTTTGATTTGAATGCTGTTTACTGATTGAGAAATAGGTAGAGCTGAAATCATGGTTTTCTGCCTGAGTGGAGGAAATAAGTAGTACATCTTGCATAGCTTACACTACAACTTTTTTTATTTACTGGGAGCATTTCCATGGGATACTAAACTATACAGACCTATCCAAAAAGTGCACAGTTTTGCTAGTTAGCTGCTCCCCTTTGGCTCTTCCTGCCAGCAAACCTAATGAGCAAACCCAGAGGGCTCCACGCCTTATGGGCCAACCAGGGGTGTGGCTCATCAGCCTCTGACCACACCAGAACGAAACAAAGGAGGAGGGCACCAGGACTAAAACAAAGTGTGGGCAATGTCTGCTGACTGCACTTGCTTCTAAGAACAGGGCTATTAGTTCTGGCTGCAAAACTCCAGATGTCTAAAGAGCAACAAAGAGATGCAGAAACCATGTTCTGCCATTTAATGGCTGCCTGATTTTTGCAGTCCATGGCTGGTAGCCATGGATAAGAGGACTCAAGTGGAAGCACATGGAGTAATGATACTGGCAAGCAAGCCCAAGTTTCAAAAGATCCACTGGCTCACCAATGCGCCTGAGAACGGCCACAGGACAAAAGGGTCCTTCGGGAGCTGCTGCACAGTTTGCCCCTTTCGGCTGCCAGGGCCTGGGCAACCCAGCTGAAGGGAAGCCCCAACAGTACGTTTCCCCAGCCAGCCAGCCAGCCAGGCCACTGCAGCTGCAGCCCCCGCTGCTCTCCAGGAAGGACAGAGGAGGGCAGGAATGCATGCAGCAGCAGATGGAAAGATCCTCATCCTCCTCCAATGGGGGGAAGGACAAGACCTGAAAAAAAGTCTGAGAAAAGGACCTGTAACTTCCCGGGTTTGCTGTGAGGTATTATCATGTTAAGGGAGAGGCTGACTGACAGCTCTTACTGTCAAGAAGTCCTTCCTCAGGTCTAACCTTTACCTACTTCCTTGAAGTCTCACCCCATTCGTCCATGCTGGCTGAGGAATTCTAGGAGTTGCAGTCCAGACATCTTAAAGTTGCTAAGGCTGTTGGAAGACAGCTGTCACATCCCCTCTCGACCTTCCCTTCTGCAAGCTAAGCATATTGGGGTCCTTTCACCATCTTGGCAGCCCTTCTCTGGATGTGATCCAGGTTATCAATGCCTTTTTTAAACGGCGGTATTTAATTGAAAAGCATCCCTGCTTCTGGGGTCTATAATCTTTTATTAATTCTCAGTCTTTTTGCATTGAAAGCAAACACTTTTTTTTTTGGCTCAATATCTTAAAATCTGTGCTGGAATTTTCACTGAGAGGTATTGAAATAAAAAATTAAGCCTTGCAAGGATTTTCATTTTGACAGCTGCAATCCATCCCAAAGTACTGAAATATCTTTTAGCTCAACTTTTCAATTCTTGTTTAATTTCTTCCATGTAGGTATATAGTCATTAATAAAAATTTTCTTAATGGTTTTAGTAATAATGATCCTTAATATGTGAAAGATTTAAATACTACAGGAGTTCCTAAATCTATCAAAACTTTCTTTGAAAAAACATCAAATATGATTTGTGGAAATTAACTGCTAGTCCTGACACTGTGAATTCCCCTGACTTCTTCCTGATGTAGCTACCTGAACGGGAGGCATCAGGACCAAACCATCTGCAAATAAACATGGAAGATATATCCCGTTCCCTAGTTGTATCCCACAAATCTGCTCTGGATCTGAAGTGCTATTGCAGCCCTTCTTGTCGGAAGTAATGCTGGTGAGGAGCAGGGCCCTCTCCAGGGGCAGAAACTCATGCCTTTCTCCCCCTGGAGAGGGCCCCACTCCTGCTCACCAGCAGTGCTCACGACACTTTTATAGCTAAACTGAATAATAATGGTAATAAAGGACAGCCCTGCTTAGTACCTCTTAAAATCATATCTAAATCTCCAGGCAAAGTCTTATATGGGGGCGGGGGGTTCCTTCGTGTCAGCCTTGACACCTGGCGACTGCCTGGAAAAGACCCCGCAGGTTTCCTGGCAAGATTTCGGGAGGGCTTTGCGCTGCCTTCTTGGGCTGAGAGGAGGGCCTGGCCCGGGTCCCCCGGCCGGCTTCGGGCCCAAGGCGGAGTGGAACCCCCGCTCTCCCGGTTTCTAGTCTGGGGCCTTGACCACCGCACCAAACAGGCTCTTTATCTGGGTTTTAGGTGGTCCATAAATGCGATCAATCATCTTACAAAAGCCAAATTTAAATTTCTTTAACACGTGTTTTAAGAATTGCAATTCACAGAATTAAAATAGCGGCCGACAAATTCTATTCAGAGCCACCCGGCGAAGCGAGCTGGAGCTCGCAAAAGCGGCGCCTTCCTCTTAGCAACATTTGTGCTCCCGGACTCTACCAGAGTTTTGCCCTCCCGACCCTCGCCAGCAACGCCGCTCCGGATCCGCCACCCGACGGCAGGGACCGCCTCGCAAGTCGCCGAGGGCGGGGGGTCCTGGCGAGGCTCTGCGGAGGCTCGGCTGCCTCCCCGCGACCGAGCCCAGCCCTGCGAAGAGCCCGTCCCTCGGGCAGGCCGGAGCAGGAGGCGCCTCGGCCGCCCAAGTGGAAACGGCTCCGCGCCTGAACCGAGCTCTCGGGGGCTGCCTCGGGGCGCCTGAGGGCGGAAAAGCGCCGCCTTACCTGACGCGCCGCTCGCAGCTCCTTCGGGCACCTCCGCCTGGCCCTTCTCTTATACTCCGCAGGCCGCCCCCGCCACTCGCCGGACAGACGGACGGACGGACGGGGCCTTTCGGGGCGAGAATCCTATCAGCGGCGGGCGGGGGCTGCAGCGGCAGAAAGCGGGTTATAAAAGCCGCTCCTGCGGGAGTCCCGAGAGGATCCGTGAGCGGGGCGGGCAGGCGGCGGGCTTGGCCGCGGCGCGTCTGGGTTCCTTCCACTGCCGCTGGCGGGCCCCGGAGACGCAGCGGGGGTGGCGCGAAGCCCGGAGCCCTCCGGGCGGCACCAAGGGGGCGGGGGGGTTCTCCATGATAACTTCAAGACCACCCGCGAAACGGAGGTCGTCGACAGGCCGTCCTGCTCCTCTACGAGGCGCCCACGGAGTGCCGCACCCGCCTTCCTCGACGCCCCCGCAGGCGACCCTCGTCCGGGCAGCGGTGGTTTCTGCCGGGTTCAGGCTGTGCAACAATGGGTCTCCGGCCCGCTAAAATGCAAATTTTAATGTTTTTTTTTAACTACTAGCATAAAAAGATGAAATGGAAAGTTTGATTACTTTTGTTTCCTCCTCCCCCTTTCTGTATGGAGCAAAAATACATACAGTACATACATTAAAACTTGACGGTACCTCATTATCCTTCCAAAGAGCCTTGGAGCAGTGCATATTCACTCAGC
The DNA here is from genome assembly GCF_035149785.1 of Candoia aspera. Lineage (NCBI taxonomy): Eukaryota > Metazoa > Chordata > Lepidosauria > Squamata > Candoiidae > Candoia > Candoia aspera. The sequence goes on from NC_086164.1 coordinate 23,410,882, forward strand.
TATGGGCTTTAACCAAATTTAAAACTCCATCAATAACAGTCCTACCAAAGGAGGAGCAAGTTCTCTTAAAATGCAAGTGGTGTTTTTGATTTTTCACTAATGAATAAAAAAGTATACTGAGGTGGATGGAGATGGAAGTGACCTAAGGGTTGGAAGAGACCTCAGAGATCATCTGGTCCAACCCCCTGCCTGTCACAGGAGGGACTTTGTCCATGTTGCAACAGGTCACCTTCCGGCCTCTCCTGAAGAGCAACAAAGTGAAGGGGAATCCACCTGATCCATCCATTGGGAAGGGCTGTCTCTTGCGTTAGGAGATCCTTCCTGATGACCAACCAACCTCCATTTTTGTGACGTAAACCCACCGTCCCCACAGTTTTCTCTTCTCCAGACTAAACATACCAAATGTGGCTAAACTTCTTATAATTTTTTCCCCTGGTTCTTATTGTCTTGGTTACTGTCCTCTGAAGAAGCCCCAGCTTGTCAGTGACCTTCCTAAAACGTGGGTGCAGTGCGGAAGAGAGAGTAACAGCGGCTTGTCTTGAGCCTGACACTCATCTCCCATGGATGCAGCCTAAGGCTGCACTTGCTTTTTTGCTCACGTGCAGCTTGTCATCCACCATGACACCCAGATCCTTCTCACATGTGCTCAGTCTGGTTCCCTTTCTCTCTCACTCAATCTGGAAACAGCTGATGGGGACAGTTGGTACGTAGGGAGAGGTGGACCCCCCCTTCCGCCCCTGGCACTCTCACAACGGGCTGCCTGTTTGTCAGAGCTCTTTTTGTTCCTGGGTCTAGCAGGCTTGAGCCAGTTTGGTGCAGTGGTCAAGGCACCAGGCTAGAAACTGGCAAACTGTGAGTTCTAGTTCCACCTTGGGCACGAAGCCAATTGAATGACCCTGGGCCAGTCACTCTCTCTCAGCCCTGGGAAGGAGGCAAAGGCAAGCCACTTCCAAAATCTTGCCAAGAAAACTGCAGGGACTTGTCATGGCAGTCACCAGGTATCAACGCTGACTTGAAGGCACACACACAGTAGCAGTCTTGCACAAGTTTGTTAGACCAGTGTTTGGCCCGCATTCAGGATGATAGAACAAGATTGCAGTCTAATCTGGAGGAAGAGGAACAAGATGTTCTTTTAACAGGGATTAAGTTTAGAGAAATAAAATGTAGGATACCTACCCAAGAGGGGGAATCATGGCTTGGAAGTTCCACATCTGAGAAGGACTTGGATGCAGATACTGACAACCAGTTGAACAGGACTCAGCAGGGTGAGGCAGCAGCTTAAAGGACAAATGCAGTTCTGGGCTACCATAGATGGAGCACGGTATGAAAGGTATGTGAAATCCTGCCCCCCCTCCCCGCTGTAGTGAGAACACACCTGGAGTTCTGTGTATGGCTTTGGGCACCACATTTCCAGAAGGGCATTGACAGGTTAGAAAGGGTTCAAAAGGATGATGACAAAGATGATCCATGGACCTGAGAACATGCCCTTTGAGGACAGGCTGAAGGAACTTGGGATGTCAGTTCAGAGAAAATGAGACTGAGGGGAGATATGATATCAGTATTCAGGTAAAAGGATACCATAGGCAAGGCAATCAGGAACTATTTTCCACTGCCATGAAACTAAGACCAGAGATGCTGGAGCTGCCTAGGTTTCTTTTAAATATGAGGAAAAGATCTGTCCAACAGTGGAACAGTCTACTTCTGGAGGTGGTGGAGCTCTCCTCTCTGGAGCTTTTAAAAAAGAGACTGGACAACCCCTTCCCATTGATAGTTCAACTGGTTTTCCTGCACATTGCAGAGGACTGAACGAGATGATCATTGGGGTCCCTTTAAAGATGATGCTATAATTTTCTAAATCTACGGCCTGGACGGCATTTGTGAAGTGCTGGTTAGGCGTCATATGGGCAATTACCCTGCTGTCTAAGCCAGAAGGTCCAAGAAGGGAAGTCACCAACAACCAGAGAACAGGGAGGTGTCTGCAGCAGCCAAAAGTTATGAACCGAGAAGATATTAACCCCATCCTGTCACCACCAAACCATTACACATCATATATACCGCAAATCAGGAGAAGATGGAAAGCATCACTTCATTGGATAAATAGGAAGCTAAGCATACTCAGCCACATGATAGGGATGAGAGGAAAGGTATGTCAAGAGGATATCCCTTCAGGAATGATTAGCAAGCCATCTCTCAGTCCAGAATGACCCAAAGTAGAATATTCTGTCCAGGTTGTCCTGTCCACCTTAAAGTAAATGTTTCCCCTGCAGTCATGTTGGACTCTAGGGGGCGGTGCTCATCTCCATTACCTTACTGGCAAGTAAAAGGAAAAAAATGCAATTAAAATGAAAAAAAAAAAAGTATAGCCATGTCCTCACCATGCAGCTTTGAGGTGTATGTCAAGGGAAACCAGCCCTCTTTTTTAGGGAGACAGATCAATCTCACAAAGCTTACATAATCATAGAGTTGGAAAGTAGCACAGAAGTCATCTAATCCACCCCTTTGCTCTGTGTAGAAGCCAGTGGAGCATCTCTGATCAATGACTAGCCCTCTAGTGAAGGCTAGTCATATTCATCATTATGTGGCAGCCTAACCCTAACCCTAACTGGCTATCTGCCTATACAGCCAAGAGGATCCTGAACTTAACTTGCTTTTAGTTTTAACCCATATATTTTGGTCCTGTCCTCTTGGGCAATAGAGAATAAGTCCACTCCCTTAACTAGATCTTTTTGAAATGACTGCTCTTTCATCTAAAGCATTTTTGTGTCATCTGCAGAACTGATAAGTATCCCTTCAACTCCCTCACTCAAGTCATTGTTAAAAACGTGGAACAACCCAGGGGCCAGAACAGAGCCCTGTGGCTCCCCATGTGATACTGGAGCTATTAAAGAGTACCTTTTAGGTGCAGTCATTCAACCAACTGGATCTGGATCTGGATCTGGATCTGGATCTGGATCTGGATCTGGATCCCTTTATCTCAAGAGTTCATCAAAATCTTCTCTCCAGAAGTCCACCCTGCAGGACTGACTCTTCTCAGTTTCTCCTCCTCTGGATAACACAAATTCAAGGATCAGATGATCGCTTCCTCCAGGGTGCCAGTCACCTTTGCTTCTTCAACCAATTTATCCTGGTTAGTCGAGACTAGAAGGCCCCCTTGTTCTTTCATCCAACTTCTGTCAAATGAAATTGTCAGAAGGAGAGGGCAATAATTGGTTGGACCTCTGGCTCTTTCCAGCAGTTATTTATATAACTGAAATTCTCTATTATCACTAGTGCATACCTCTTGGAAAGGCTGGTCATCTGATGTAGAAAGACTGATTTCTACCTTCCACTTGTCTAAGTCTACATTTTTCTTTATATACATTGTTTCTCTTAGGACAGTTCCTTTTGAATAAGCTGTAGCCTTCCATTACTATCTGCCAGTCATGAGTATCATCCCACCAAATTTCAGTGATACCTCTCACATCAATTTACATGGCTGCCCATTTCAGTAATATGACTCTGGGCAGTGAACAGCAGTTAGAAACACAAAATAACAGTAACATCACAATAAATGATCAACAGCCAACGTAAAAACCATCAGAACCCTTGACACAACCATCCCATGGGCTCTGCCATATGTTCCAACCCTCATGCCCAGTGGCACAACCAGGTCTTCAGAGCCATATGAAAGGCCACCAGGGTTGGGGCTAATCTGATCTCCAGGGATGATGTTCCAAAGAGAGGGGTCCAGAACAGAAAAGGCTCTCCTCCTGGGTCCCATCAGATGACATTCCCTAATAGGGGGACCCATAGCATGCTTCTCCTGCTGTCTGATGGGACAAGTAGATCCAGTCAAGAAGAGGTGGTCCATCAGATCACTCAGCCCCATGCCACGAACAGCTTTATAGGTAACTGCCATCACCTTGGATCGAACCTGGAAGCATGCTGGCAACCAATGCAGCTCACAGAGCAAAGGTGTAGTATGCACCAATCGATGAGCACACATAACTACCTACACCTCTGCATTTTGAACCAGCTGCAGCTTCTGGATGCTGTTCAAGGGCAGTCCTTTGTAAGCACATTGCATTAGTCCATTTGGGAGGTGACTGAAGCACAAGTGACTGTGAGCAGACCCTCTCCATCCAGGAATGGGCGCAATTGGCACATAACATGAAGCTGTGCAAAAGCTGCCTGGCCACAGCTGCCCCCCGCTGCCTGAACAGGAGCCTTGAGTAATAACTCTAGTTCTCCCTGCCTTTTCCCCCATGCTCTGTACACTGAAGCAGAATCATCCAAGGTTCTGAGTGCGGCATCTCCGTTACAGAGTTCTGGCTCCTGCTTCTCCATTTCCCTTCTGCTTTTTGGCCCTTGGCAGCCTGTTCGACCTGGGTCTTTGGCAACCTACCTCCTTTTGCTCTAGCTTAATGCCCTCCTGATGAGGCTGCCTACCTACAAAACATTTCCTCCTGTAAAACACTTTTTGTTTCTTCCCAGAAGCCCTTTGTGAAGGCGGCACTGTCCATTCTAGGAGATTCCTAGAGACCCTTCTCCCTTACATAGTTTGCACAGCCGGTGGTTGACTTCCGGGAACCTGCTGCTTTCTCCTCCTGACCCCTGACCCCTGCTGAAGGACAGAAGAAGAAACTGTGGCCCTGGCCCCTCCGTCCCAGAACCATGGCCTTCTTCCTTTCTTTCACAGACTCCCCTGGCTCAGCAACCTTTAATCAGAGGCCGGGGAGTAATGTTACTTTTGCTTTTTTTCCCAGTCCTGGTACCCAGATACCAGCTTGGCTTTTGAAAGACCAAACCAAAAAAAGCCATCTCCCTGGAAGGGCAAGGCTGGGGCATCTCCACTGGCAACATGGTTGGGTCCAGGTCCGAGTCAGGAAGGAAGAGGCAGCTGAGAATCTTGGGGGCCATTTGTGGCTTTGCAACGAGCAGCATCTGCCAATCCCAGGGAGTCCCAGCATTTCTGAGGAGGAGGACCCTTCTTAGCATCAGCGGGTTTTGTAGGCTCCTGTATGGTGATAGTTGTACTGGCATAAAGAAACATAATATCAAAAACCTACTATGATGGATGTGTAACATGTTGGAATTATCAGGGGTCAACTCATCATTGTCTCACAAGCATAATAAGAGGGTTTGTCTGATAGGCGTGTCTCTATTGTGCTTGTGGGAAGTCACAAGGGTCACCTGATTTCCTTTTCCTCCTTCTTGAGTCTGGGAGATTCACAGTCTCCATCTTTACCTCATGGGCAGACATGCAGGCAGGAGGACTGCATAATGCAGGCCTTGTCCTCTAACATCTCTCTTGCACACAGACTTTCTACTCCACATAGAAAGTGTCTACAAAGAATCAGTGTTGAAGTGCCTTTCTACTATGAACCTACCTGTATCCAGATCTGCTGAATAAAGTAAGCTATCTCTATTTTTCTTCTAACTGCTGTGTGAGGACTGAACTCATTTCTGAATGCAATTAAGCTTGATGTGCAAGTTCTCTTTTTTTGGTCCACGCTTCTACTCTGCAAGATCGCTGTTAGCTGCTTGGAGTTCTTTTATTAACATTTAAAAATTCCATCATAACACTCGGGAAGGAATGCTGTGCAGCCTAGAATTGCCGCAAGAATCTATCAATCAATAAATCAATCAATCGGCGTACACTAAAGCAGCACTGCCTCCTGTGCAAGTCGTTGTTTAGCCTCTCAGAGTTATCTCCCTGTTTGTGGGAAGAGGCGCCCTCCCACAGCCTCTCCCATCTCCATGTGCCTTCCTCAAAACAGGAGAAGGGGAGAGCCAGGGAACCTCGGCCGCTGTCTTGGCCAGCGAGAGAGGGGCCGGGGCTGTCTCCTCTGCCACAGCCCTTTTCAGCTCCCCCTCTGGCTGCAGCCCCAGGTCTCTGGGGATCTCCCATCCATGTCCCAACCAGGCCTGACCTCGCTTGGCCTCCCAGGTCAGCACAGGCCTGCTCCTGCAGGGGCTTTGAGGAGGGCACAGAGGTTCCTTCCACCCCACCCCCGCCAGCTTGGTCCGCTTCCTGCTCAGCCTTGAGGGGCCACGAACTGTGGCACCCAGAACGGAGGGGCGAAGACTCATCATTGGGGTAGAATACTCTCTCCAGTTCTTTGAGAAGCAAAATTTTGCAACCTGGTGGAAGACTTCAGAATCTCTACCTGCCAATAGGTCCTTTATATAAAATCCGTCTGAATGCCTGGGGAAATTTTTAATTAAGGGAAGAATGACCTTTGTTTCAAATCAGAGTAAAATCCACAAGGCAGCAGAACATGCTCAGAGGTCTCGACTTCACCAGTCCTGCACAGGCCGAGGCTTAGCAGTGATGGACAAACCAGACAAAAGCCCAGCGTGCACAGAGCTTTCTGTGAACTATTTTTTTTCTTATTTGTAACACTGCAAAACAGAAACCATTGGCTTCTCTTTCAGTCTTGCAAGACTAATCATAAGTGGCATTTAGCCTAAACAAATGAACTGATTTCCACCTTTCTTCTGGCAAACCACCAAAAAAAAAAAAGCATAGAATGTAGTAAAAAACAGTAAATCACATTATGGCTGTAATTGCTTTGCCCTCAGCAATTAACTATTTCCCTGCCTGCAAAGTAACACTTCTTACCAAGAGAGTGAAGTAGTTTGGCTCAGTTTATTCTGAAATTGCACATGCCATCTCTGTTGTCTGTTGGGATTTTTAGCCTTATAAATGTTCCTTGCTTGTAAAATTTGACCACAATTTTGACCTTTAGTTGTCCATTAGAATTAATGGTAACAATCCCACAGGAGTAAACCGAGTGTTTGCCTGGCCAAGTGGTCATTGCCTGCCATTAGCCTGAATTCTAGGCAGCCTGAAACTTCAGGCCGTCTTTGAGACACATCTAGGGGTCAGGAAGTACAGAAGGGCACAACCCTTCTGTCCCTTCCGAGAGGTCTCAAAGTTTGAAAAGGGGCCCGGTTGTGCCCATATTGCCAACTGTGCACCTGGTTGCTCAATGAAACTTTTAAGGGCAGCTGAGAGGGGCTGGCCTCCCTGCCTCCAAGGGAATTGCAGGATGCTGATGCTCTCTTTGGTTACCTTGAACCTTGTGGTCTCATGAGATTTGGAACATTATGCCTAGATATTTGAAGCTTTCAACATGCTTGCTGGTTTGATTGTTTATGGGTCACTTGTGGGTCTTAGTACTGTTACCAAATACCAGCAGTCTAGTTTTGTATGGTTTATAACCAATGGTTAATCCTTGTGGTGTTGGTTAGTACCCTAACTGCTTTTAAAACCATCTCTTGTTTGAGTGACAGTACTGTAGCATCATCTGCATCAAGTAGAAAAGGTAGCCATTTATCAGCTAGTTAAGGAGGGTGTAAATCAAAATCCTCTAAATGTTTGAGTTTTGTAAAGTTTATGTAAAGTTTAAACAAGTAAGGAGCCAGAATACATTCCTGTCTAATTCCCATTGCAATTGGAATAAACTTGACAGCTGCCTGGCATCCTGGTACCTAGCTGTAAGTCTGGCTGTTCCATCTAACTTCTATATTAATAAGAGCAACTATTCATCTCCGGCACTATTCATCAATAGTGGGATTTTTGAGCTTATTCTGTAAACGAGTACTAGAGATCAGATCAAATGCTGCTGAAGTCAACAAACAGTAGGTTCAAATGTGCATTAGAGCTGCATGTCTTCAGCTGCCAAGTGTTGCAAAATCAGACAATAGCCTATACTTGACCTCCCTTCCCTAAATCCCTGGCTCATCTTCTAAAATCCTCTCCTGTTTCATCCAGCCACAAAGCTTCCCACTCTTAGTCTTGCATAAAGTTTACTGGTTGGCCTCTAGCTGGCCCTGTCATTTCTATTTTGATTGATGGGAATGACTCTTCCACCCCACCCACCCATCGACTAGGGTTTGTGCTGCATTGTCAGCCTAGGCAAAGAGGGGTGCAAGGAGAGGTGCCCACCAGTCCATGTCAGGTCTAATGAGTTCAGATGCTACAAAGCCTTTGCCAGTGGTTTAGCCTGGCTTTAACTGGTCAGTGAACGGTTTTATTTCCATGACCTGTCATACTTATTTTGGGGAAATGTTTTATACATGGTCAATCAAATAGTGTAATATCCCAACCAGGTAAATAGGGGGGGAGGGGCAGAAAGGAAGGAAGGAGGATTGCCACGAGTAGAGCTGCTGGCCCCAGAACACAAGACCATGGTTGGGAGTGACTCCTCCTTTACGCTGTACAAAACGGAAGGAGAGTGACAGTCCTCATGCAGCCCTCTTCAACGAGCCTAATTGAGCTGCTGCACATTTCTGCACCTGAAAGCAAGGGACGAACTTTGCAGGCCCCACAGCAGCCACCAAATTGGTTACTGTCCAGGGAATGAATAGCAATGCCTTTTTTGTTTAATAAGGGAGTGGAATGGGTAAAGGATGTATATCACATATTGTAATAATTATGGTATTCTTATTTTATTGCTTGAGCCAATGCAATGAAATTTCCTTTTAATGTACACTTTAATGTATAGTGAAATGACAATAAACGTTTTATCTATCATCTATCTGTCTGTCTATCTATCTGTCTAAAATGGAACAAAGAAAAAAGCAATAGTGAAAGGAAGAAACAAAGGAAAGGAGAAAGCAATGCAGTGACAATGACAATTGTATATAAGGGCCTCTTGAACAGATACTTGTATACTTAAAATTTTATCCAACTGTTTCCATAAAAGATGACCATATGTCATGATAGCCATCCATCCATGATATCTGCTGTAAGCATCTTGTTCAAAAGCAACACAGGACCTTCACGGACAACCTGGTCCATACTTCTGTCTTCCCAGCTTTATTCTCAAAGTGTTATTCTCATTGCATCTCCAGCAGCATAGTGATCACTCGTTCCTGTTCTGTGGAAACACAGTAGGGAATAAGAGGTCCATTATTTTATGTTGAATAAATCATAATCTAAGATTTACTGAGATTTTTGACATGGATGTCAAGGCAGTTTCCCATTATTTAGACAAAATGGGGATCTCCAATTCCTTCTTCCATTCAGTCTTTGAAATCCAGTCGACTTGTTGACAAGCCTAACTGTGGCCTCTTTTGCCTCATAAGATTTTGTGATCACTTCTCTTCCAGCTGGAGTCTCTGAAGTGGAAAATGGCTCAAATCAGGCCATCAGTAAAGTCTGTAGTAGTAAATCCTGCCAGCAGACAGCAGTGGAGAAGTGGTATTTATCTTTTCAGAGGGAAAAGGGTGGAAATGCCTCATTCTCATGAAGCAGGGGACCAAAAGTCAAAGCCCAGCATCCTTCCAGTTCTTCTATATAACAAGCTATTTTAACCAATTGTAAGGTCTGGGCTACTCCACAGGCTCAACTGGGCAGGAGAAGAAGGATCAAAATGCAGCTTTCCAGAAACAATACACCCCTGTTTTCCCATTAATATATTGTAATAGTAACAGGAGAAACTGTATTTTAAGCAGTCCAATCAACTGAAGGTGCTATTTATAAATATTCCAGAAGGATCCAGAGGGAGGGTTTATATTAAGTGAGGTATCCAAAGTTTGGCACTAATTCAAGATTTGGGAAACCGTCAGCCAATTTTTAACTGACAATTGCATCTTCTCCAAAGTTACCACTGCAATTGAAGACTCCCACAGAAATTTAGAGAACTGTATAAGCAATCCTGGGGAGAAAAAATAAATTTTATTTATGTTTATTTTTATAATACACTTGAAAAAGTTTATTTCAAGTGGCCATTCTGGGATGGCTGTCTTTGCTGCTCAGCAGCCCCATGGAGAGGACCATGCCCAGAGCAGAGCGGGCCTCCAAATCGTCTGCCAAATTAGCCCTGTTCATCCGTGGGGTGACAGGCTAGATCACAGACCCATCACCTTCATCCTAAAATGAGCACTGTGGCCCATAAAGTCTGTGCTGGTAGATCACAACAGCCTATGCAAAAGCTCAGGCAGGTGAAGCACAGAGGTGAAGCCCTTTGTGGGGACAGAGGGGATGTCCCTTAGCACAGGTCTTATGGTGGACAACACATTTTGTTCCCTCTCTGGTTTTCTCTGGGCCTGGCCATCTTCTCTAAAGAGCCCAGCACCTGCCTGTCATCTTAGAATACGGGGTAGGGAATAAAAAGACTGGTCCTTTGTATCCTTGTTTACATGAACCTTGGATGGAGAACCCAGAGGGAACGTTAAAGTTCGTTCCAGCTTTTGGTTCTTTTTCACAAGTGCCGCTTTAGTCACTCATAGCACAAGCCTTGCAGCCAAAGACCAGCCCCCTCCCTCGGGACACCCTTTCTACTTTGCCCTGCCACGATCCCTTGCAGGGACAGATGGTGACAGCTGCTCATTGCTCATCAGTAATTAGCCCAATGCTGTTGATGATTCCCTTGATAATGCTCTTACTTTCTGACCTTCTGCCACCCATCTCCCACCAAAGATGGAACAGAACCTACTCCAACTGCAGAAGCCACTTAAATCTGTCAGTCAGGTTTGGATCCTGGTACTCTGATAGCAGTAAACAGAATGCTTCTTCGAAGAAATATGTTGTGCTGATTATCGTAAATATCAAAAATCCAACAGCCCTGGTGCTTTTCTCTCAGGCAACACCCAGAAGAATAGGGCAGCTTTAGAAAAGTCCCCCTGGTTGCCCCTCCAGCATCAGAAGCCCAGGATCAATCATGAATGGATAATTAATAAGCCTGGGCATGGTGGTGGAGGCACCGGATGAGGATCGGGGAGTCCCAGCTTCTAGTTCTTCTCAGCCGTGGAAGGCCCTGGGGGACTTGGGGCCAGCCATACCCTCCCAGCCCCCTCTACTCTAAGGATTGGGGTGGTGGGAAAGGAAGGCGATGTGGGCTGCCTGAGCCTCTGAAGGAAAGACGGGATATAACTCTCATAACTAAACAAAAGCACTGTTTGCATATCACAATGGCAAATCCATGTATACTAAGTGGCATCAATAGGAAATTAAAGGAATGTACAGCCAAAGAAAGATCCAAGGCTGTCACCAGAAACCATAGGGATTCTCTCAGAAAGCTAACACACAGCTGAAGGGAAGCTTGCAAGAAAGACCCATATGTCAGAATTCTCCTCCTGGGGGCAGCTGATTCAGTTCTAACTTCTTTCACATGATCAGAGACAATGTACCAAAAGGTGGGGCTGCTCCCAAACTTGCAGGCCTGAATTGTTTTTTTCCAAAGAGCTCTCTGCACATCTCTTTTTTTTCTTTTTCAGTAGGGTTTTGTACTCCCTTTCTGGCTCCTAAGGAAATGTCAGGAGTTGGGGGCAGCCTTTACTCTAATATAACTTGAAGCTTTTGTCAGGGAGTGCTTGTCATCTACATGCTCATGAAACCAGGACTGGGACCTCCTTATACTTTGCATTACCAGCTAGTGCCTCTTTGAATATAGTGATTAAACCAATCTTTCTCAACCTTTGGACCCTGGAGGAACCCCTGCACATTCAGGTTCAAATATAAGCCAGAAGTTACATAATTATTATATGCATTTCACGGGTAGGCCTGTAAATATGCATGAATATGTTCTTAAACTAAAAATAAGAATGAAGCATACCTCTTTAATGTGAAGTTGCCTGAATTTGAAATATTTTTTTTAAATAAATCGTGATCTCCCAGGGAACCCCTAGTGACCTTTTGCGGAACCCGAGGGTGCCATGGAACCCCGGATTAGACTATGGTGCAATTACAGATCTTTTCTGGAGACTTCATTAATTAAGAAAATATATGAATAGTGTATATTGCTAGTTTTATATATAACCTATTGTTCTATCCTCTGTCCATTTTACGCAAATGTAGTTTGCAGTTTGGTGATGACTTTTTTTGTGATTGTATACCTTCCTTTTAAAGCTAAACATGGGTTTAGAATGAAGAGATCACTATACAGGAATGTCCCAATGTTTACTTGGGATCCAACTATCCTACTTTTCACACTGCGGGAGACCTTGAGGTAACCAATTACACTAGCTCCAAGAGGGGCCCAAAGAGTGAGATGTCCTGGAGTATTACTCTCCCAGCTATCATTCAGGATTAGCAGGTCTAAATTATTAACCATCTGGGACAGACATCACCCTGCACAGTTCATCCCTCTGTCCCTAGAGTTGCATGTTAAGAGGAGTCTGACTCTTGGACCAGGTCTGGAAGAGTGTGATATTGCTCATAAAGTATATAATCATTTTTAACCACTCCTGACATTAAAGCCTCCAGCTAATAATACTAAGGCTTTGGGCACATGCTCTATTAAGGATGTTACTGAGTTCTAGCATATGCCAGTTTTCTCTCACTTGGTTTTGTACTAGCTGTGGGGGAAGATAGGTGTCAATAGCAACAAGGCGGGGTGCCAACCTGGAGGTCTATGGCCATCACACACTGGCGATAGGATTTCAGAATAGCCACCACTGCCTGGGTCTTTTGTGAAGCCTGAATGCATAGACCTCCCCATGGCCTCTCCCGTTTCCTTGAGAGAATGTACCACGTAACAATCGAGCTTTGTATCTTCTGTGGACTGAGTCTCCTGGGCCAGGATGATGTTATATTTAGAGGAATACTCCGCAGATGGTCTGTCCCTAAGCCTGGAATGCCAGCCTGAAGCATTCCGGGGAAGGGCGTGCAGCTCCCGAGGTTGTCTCAGCTGTTGATTAACAGCACTTGCTGTGGCGGGACAGGCCCTGCACACCTACCCCTCAGCTCAGCCCTGTCCTCAGGAGGGCTGGTGGCCAATCGAGCAGTTGTTGGGCAGGAGGCGAGATGGCTGCCTGGGAGCTCAGCCACCACAGGCCTTGCGAGGAAGAGGCCAAATAAGCAGAGCTGAAGTATCTTTCTTTCCGTATCTTCAGGTCTTAAAATTCCTCAGTCCGTCTCCCATGTTCACTATCTACTACTGTACATGCTGACTTGCTTTAGTTTTTTCATTATTTACTCCATTTTTCTTGTCAAACACAACTGTCTTGGTCTAATATGAATTAATTTCCAGATCCGTACTCCATTTATTTATCAAACAATTTTCATAACGGGCAACATCAAACCAGTAAGTTAAAAAAAGAACAGTTGCAATTACAGTTTGAATGCTCTTCCAGAACACCTCATTTTAAGAGGTTTGCCAAATGCTGATTGTATCACAAGGGAACAGTGTTCCATAAAGCAGGTGCTGTGACAGAAAAGCAGCACCTGTGCCCCTACCTCCCCTTTCCTTGCAAAAGTGGGGGCTACTACAGGCTTGATTGGTGGTTGAAACCAGTGGGAGTGGAAGGCCCTAGACAGAATGAGACCCAAGACATGCAGGGCATCAAAAGTTAGCCCGAGAACTTTGAACTGCGCCCAGAAGCCGAGAGGAAGCCACTGCAGGGCCTGGAGCACAAGTAACATCTCTCTGTTGGCATATACCAGCAGGCAGTTCTGCACTAACTGAAGTTTCCAGGTGGTTTTGTTGTCCCCAAAACGGGGTTTGATTTGTTTGTCCAGTGTGGCGGGGCCAATCACCACACGAGACAGGATAATTCAAAGGAACTCATTTATTGAAGGCCTGCAACAAAGGAAGGGTTCCTCATGAAAAGAAGGTGAGCCCTGAACAGTTTTCCAAGCTTTTATACCTAACTTTTGGCACACTCTAACTTGATTAGGAGGACTTATAAAGTCCTCCCACTCTGCAAGATGGTTGGTTATAAGGTATATACATGTCATAGGGTGATTGGTTGTAAGATACAGACACATCGCAGGATGCCTAGTTACAGTTTGCCTCGCCTTGGAGTGACGATTTTTATTTTTTCAAAGGTAGGCTAGGTAGGGGTATCCCTTATGTGTTTGCAGTTAGCTGTTCCTACTACCTTACATGTATTCAGTTTCAGTTGCTACAGTTAACACATCTGCATTCACCCTTACTCATCTGACTCCAATTCAGGATGTTCCCCCTTCCACTGCACATATCCAGTTTTCCTGTCCTTCAGTTTTCAAAGGAACCCTGCGGAGAGTGCACTGCAGTTGTTCAAACAAAGGATTGTGAGGGGGTCCTCACATTCCAGGTGGGGCTGCGACTGGTGCACCAGCTGAAGCTGAGCAAAGCTGTCCCATCAGGTCTGACAGGAGAGGTATATTGTGGGCCCCGTCCGCGGAGGAGTTCCATCTGACGGGGTCCAGGAGTTAAGCCTTTTCTGCCATGAAAGTCACCCTCCGGGACATCCCTCCTGAGCTGAGGTTAGTCCCAACCCTAATGGCCTTTTGTAAAGCCCTCAAATGTGTTTTTTACAGCAGGCCTGGGGATCTATGGGTGCTAGGGAGCCCCATGTGTTGGCTGCATTGTATGTAATATCTTCCTTCTCAAGATTTTGTTTTATTTTTCTTATAATTTTTATCAAAGAAGTTTTCAACAGAATAAAAACAATACAAATTTTGAATTGAAGATAAGAATAATAGGGAAAAGTAATAAGAAAGTGAAAAAGAAATAAAGAAATAAAGAAAAAGAAATAGAAAAGAAGGAAAAAGAAAAAAAGAAAGAATAATAAAGAAGTGGCTCCCAATCTTCTTAACAGCAGTTATAAATACATCTATATTTTAGCCTCTCTCTCTACAGTTACATCATAATTTCCTTCTTTCCATAATCTACTCTTCCTAATCATCAAATCCATAAATCACCAGTTCATTTTTTGTTTGTTTGCTTCAGCAAAGAAGTCCATAAGGGGTTTCCAGTCACTAAATATATGTAGCTGTTGATCTTTCTCTAAGCAAACAAGTTAATTTTGCCATCTCTGCTAGTTCTGTCATCTTCACCAACCATTCCTCCATTGCGGGTATTTCCGAGTCTTTCCATTTTTGTGCATATAGTAGTCTCGCAATAGTGATCATATATAAAAATAATCTTCCATGTTTTCTGATTGTCTGTCTGTCCATTAGTCCTAGCAAGAAAAGTTCTGATTTCAGTTGAATCTTAGTCTTTAAAATTCTTTGTACTGTTGTATGTATCTGAACCCAAAGTTTTCTGGCTTTTTTATAAGTCCACCAGGCATGATAAATTGACCCTTCATGTTGTCCACATCTTCAACATAAATCTGAGGTACCTTCATACATTCTAGATAATTTTTCTGGAGACATATACCTACGGTACATCATTTAATAAAAATTCTCTTTTATATTATAACATAATGTGAATTTCAGTCCTTCCAACCACATGTTTTCCCGCTGTTCCAACAATATGTTACATCCAAAGTTCCTAGCCCATTTTATCATACACTCTTTCACTTGTTCTTCCTCCATTTCAAATTTCAACAAGAATTTATACATTTTAGCAATTACATGTTCATCATTTGTACACAGTTCAACTTCAAATTCTGTTTTCTGCTGCTCAATTCCAATTGTCCTATTGTCTACTCTAAATCTTTCTCCCCTCTGTGCGGATGAAAACCATTGAAAACCAAATCTCTCTGCAGCCAGCTGCACTCTTGGTTTCATCTTATATTGTCCCTGCTCTGGTTCTAACAACTCTCAATAGGTTAACCATTTCTCTTTATCTGCCGTTTCTTTCCTATAGAATGCTTCTTGTGCTGAGACCCATAAAGGCATTTACGGGCACAATCAGGGTTTGTATCTATTCCATATACTCAATATGGCACTTCTAATACAGTGATTTTTAAAATCTACATTAACATTAACTTTATTGTGCCATAGAAAATCATGCCATCCAAACCTCAGCTCATGCTCATGATCTTGTTTTATCTATGTTTATTATTTTAATTGGTTTTGTAGAATGTTTTAATTGTTGGTTTTATTGTATGCCACCTAGACTCAGTTTGTGAGATGGGTGGCCATATAAATTTGACAAACAAACAAACAAAGCAAGGTCATGGCCTCCAACCTGCTGTGGGTCCAGGAGGATTCCCAATCCTTCAGGAGTGTCACCCCATCAAGACACAACACCAGAGATGTCAGGAACCCATGGAATCCTGTTTCTGCCTGTTTTGTCCCATCCAGATCCTCACAGCCTCCAGGCCCTGGGCTATGACATTGACAGGATCTCCTACACAGCCTGGGGTAGTGATGTATGGCTGGGTATCATCAGTATATTGATGATATCACACCCCAACCCAACAGATAACCTTCCCCATCAGTTTCATCTGGATATTAAAAAATAGGGGAGAGAGGACTGAGCTCTGGGCACTTCCCAAAGGAGAGACTATTTGGCTGATATCCCCCATTCCCAACAACCACTGGTGGGAACCATCCTCTGAGGAGGGAGCAGAAATGCTATAACGCTCCTCCCATCTCAACCCCAGAAGGACACCATGGTGGATGGTACTGAGGCTGCTGAGAGTTCCAAAAGAATCCAGAGGGGAATACTTCCCCTATTCTGGTCATAACAGAAGTCATCCAAAAAGGAGAGCAAGGCAGAATCAAGCCAAGACCAGGCCTGAATCCTGACTGAAAAAGGTTGAAATAATCTACTTCCTCTAAGGTGCTCTGCAGCTGAACACTAACCACTGTTTCAATAACCATCCCCCAAAAGGGAAGACTGTGCCATCGTCACCAAATACAGACAGATCCAAGGAGTGGTGGGATACCTTTTGTCCCCATGAGTCTATGAACTTGAGCTCTACTTCTGCTCAGTTAGAATCACTTTGTGTCTCCACCAGTGTTCCAGACATCTATTCCACTGTGATATTTCCTTGAGGTCCTTGGAAAACCAAGGAACAATCCAAGATGGTTCAACAGAGAGTTGCGGATCATGTCAAGGGGCAATGGCTAACCACATACTCAACTCAACCACCTGTAAGATTACTGGAAAAGTCATTTGAATTCATGAGGTGTCTGGGATAGACTTTCTGCATTGGCCAGTTGGCCTTTGTGCATCTCACAATCTATAAACATTCACTTCAGACATTCAGGTTCTCAGCCAACAAAACAGCACCATCTCCATATGAACACTCATGTCCTGGACAAACAAACCTCTAGCATCATCACAAGCATCCCTTATACTTTTCCCCATAAATCTATTAAGCAAGTACATCCTTGTCTTATTCCCTGCTCAAAGTGGAACTATTTGCTTATTATTCCATTTGTTTTTACACATGCTTTACTTCCAGCATATAACGTTAATGCATTAAGCAACTATCCTTCAACTCCATATCCAAATAAAACATTCCATAATTCTACTTTCTTTATCATATTTTTTCCTATATTAACAAAGTATAATGAACTTCATCACATTTAAGGATTATGCACAAACTGTTCTGGGAAAGACACAACTGATTTTGGTTGGCTTGTGCCAAAACCAAAACACACACATTTCATTTGGATGCAGAATGAAAAAATTAAATTTATATAGCTGCCTATCTCAGACCAGTGACTCTGGGTGGCTAACGATAATAAAAAACAGTCAAACAATTTAAACAATAGAGAAAATTAAATATAAACACAGCCAAGAGATATTAAAATCTGTTGGTGTCAGCACAACCATGAAACAGGGCCCTTTGCATGCTTGGAGCCTCTGGCCTGGGCACAAAGCCAGGTCTTCAAGGCCTTTTGAAAAGCCAAAAGGGTCGGGGCCATCCTAATCTAAGGAGGGAGGATGTTCCAGAGGGCAGATGACACAGGAGAAAAGGCACGTCTTCTGGTCCCTGCCAGCTGACATTCCTTGGCTGATGGGACCCGGAGCATGCCCATCCTGCCGGACCGGACGGGTAGCGGCAACTGGGAGGAGATGCTCCTTCAGGTAACCCAATCCCTGAAGGCAATTCAGAGGCCTGCTAGAACCACTGAAATGGAGCAAAGCTTATAACACAGCTTAGAAGCTGGCACAGAAAAAGAAAATTATCCTAGATAGCTTCAATGAGCATGCCAGAGAAACACAGATTATTGCTCTTACACATTCGGCCCTCCCAAGCATAAAGAGTCACACACTCGGACATATTTTATTTATTTATTTATTAATCAAATTTATCACCGCCCAGCTCCCAAAAGGGACTCTGGGCGGTTAGGTTAAGAAGTAAAAAGAAGCTCACTGACTTTATTCTTTGTTGCTTCTGCTACATCCATCCTGGTAGAAAACGATGAAGTTCCTTTGTTCCTCTTTTCTTTCTAATTACATAGTTTGCCCTAAACTCTCAGCCCTACAGCTGCCAAAAGGTGTGTGAAAGAAAGGGGCAGAATCCCTCATCAAGGCCCAAGTACATGGCCCTGTTGAAGAGAGCAGCATTCATACTGCCTCTCCCTGGGTGGAGAAGGGAGAAAGAGAAAAACAAGAAGTGGAAGTGGCAACAAACAGCTTCCTCAGAGTTACATTTTGGGCAACTTAATTTACATGTTAATGAGGCATGCTGGATTTGCCAAAACTTCCAACTCCCCTTCTCAAATCCTGCATGAATCATGCCTACACAAGATTTAACTCACTTCATAGGCCTTGATAGACACTCTTTGCAAGTGGCTTTGTCAGGATGTCAGCGATCATGTTCTCTGAGGGACAGTACTCCAAATTTATTAGTCCTGTCTCCTGTGCCTCTCTAATCATGTTGTAACGAACATCCATGTGCTTGGTCTGCCCTCCCACCTTCTTTGACAGAGTCTTATACAACTTTGGTTGTCCTCAAGGACTCTTATTGGAGCAGGAACACTAACCCCCAGATCCTCAAGTAGACACTTGAGCCATTGTACCTCTGCACATGTCTCAGCCACTGAGACATACTCCACCTCAGTAGTTGAGTGTGCCAATATAGTCTGTTTCCGACTAGTCCCGCTCACAGACCCTCCCCCAAACAAAAACACATTCCCACTAGTGGATTTGCAGTAAGTTGCATCTTCTGCCCAATCTGCATTCGTGTACCCCACTAGTTCAGGAGAATCAGTTTCTGGCAGCTTAAGCTTCAGGTCTGCAGTCCCCTTCAGGTATCTTGCCACCCGCTTAATGCCTGTCCAGTCCCTTTGGGTGGGTGCGCTGGTTTTTCTTCAGAGGATCCCCACTGCAGTTGAAATATCTGGCCTTGTTGTGGTTGACAGATATAACAGCTTCCCAATGGTCTCTCTGTAGCCATTGTTCTGAGGCAACAGTTCACTAGTGTCCTTGACTTTGTGAAAGTCTGGTTCCATTGGAGTTAGTACTGTTTGCATCTTCCAGCCCCAAGCTCTCCAATAACTCTAGAATCTTTTGCCTCTGACTAAGGAGAAAACTTCCATCCTCCTCTCTGTCAATTTGTATCCCCAAGTAGTAGCTTGCCTTCCCAAGGCGTTTCACCTCTACTTCTTTGTTCAGATTGGATACAATTTCATCAATGTCCCTTTGATCCTCATAACAGAGAATCAGATCATCTATGAATGTCAGAATGAACACTTCTCTGTCATTCTTGTGTCATATGTAAAGGCAGGGATCAGCTTTGCCTTAAGTGAAACCTTGCTTTATTAGCATCTGGTTGAATTTCGCATTCCAGGCCCTTGCTGCTTGTTTCAGCCTATAGATCCCCTTCTGAAGCTTACACACTAAATGGCTTTTCTTTGGATCAGTGAACCCTTCAGGTTGTTGCATGTACAACTCCTCCTGAATTTCCCCATGCAATAATGCTGTTTTAATGTCTATATGTTCCACTTGCATGTTTCTACTTGCAGTTAGACTTAAAAGAAGTAGAACTGTTGTGTACGTCACAACAGGTGCAAAAGTTTGATCATAATGTTCCCCATACCTTTGTGAATAGCCCTTGGCTACCAGTCTAGCTTTGTATCTTTGGACTTCTCTCTTCTCATTCTGTTTGGCCTTAAAAGACCCATTTGCAACCAATTGCCTTTCTGCCAACAGGTAACTTTGTGAGTGTCCAAATGATGTGTCGCAGAGCCTCAATGTCATGTTCGCCGTTTCAATGTCTTTGATACATTGTAACGTTTCGCATGTCATTAGCTGGATGCGTGTTTCATCTTTCACGGGAGGATGGGAGGATTTATCTCTTGGCTCTGCTTTTGGAATGTGTTTGGGTTATCTGTTATGTTCAAGGTTACTTTCCCAGGCTAGCAGTTCTGACGATTACCAGCACCTGGGACGGGCGGGGCTGTTGGCAGGGAGGCGGGGTACGTTTGCACCGAGGGTTTTAAGTTTGTATTTGGCGCGCTTTTGCTCATTCTCAGCTTTCTTTGTATTTGTCCTAAGTTCCCTAATAAATCAGATTTCATTTAGCAAACTCTTGTGAGTCTGAGTATTTGAGCTGGGCAATCATTACACTCAAACTCTTCTTGAGCTGCTTTCCTCCACTTACTTGCTTCAGCTGGCAGGAGTTGTTGTGCCTCCTTCCATGATGCTGGCTCTTTCAGCAATGCCACTCCTGCAAGGTAGGACAATCACTTGGCTGGAACCCCCTTTTTGGGTTGTGATGAGCACCTCAGGTCCAGAACAGGACTCACGTCTGGATGACACTGCATCTCTGCCCCTTCTGTTCCTCCTGGTTCCTCATCATCTGACTCAGGCGGAGTCTCCATCTCGATGTCTTCTCTCTGGGCTTGCCTGCTTGCTGCACCTGGAAACACTGGGTAAGGTCTTTTGAACAAGTCATCATCACCTCCCCCTTCTGCAGTGCTATTGGTTAGAGGATTCTTATTTGGCTCTGTTTCATCTGTTGCTTTTGCTGGTAATCTATTTGTAAGTAAGTAACTGTCATTGCCACTTCCCACCCACCTGTTACCCCCAACAGATGCCTGAATTGGCCCACACAGCTCAGTGTAGAGCTGCTCCAGTGGCTGCTTGGAGTGCCTGGTGCTTTGTTTTGAAATTGCAGGCCTTGTGGCCTTTCCCTGCATGCAGTCTTTGCACCTTGCATCAGTCTTACCACAGTCCTTGCTTGCCAATCCATTTTTCATCACTTGAAGAACTGCATTTGAATCCCTGCATTCAAATTGGCTGTCCCAGAAAGTGGCCCTGTTGTCCTCCCTTCCTCGGTGACTAGCCACACATGCCATGTCTGGCCTCTCACAATTGAGAAAAATCAAACCTTGATCTAGGAATCCTGTTAATAAGACACCTTTTTGATCCATTATTTCGCATCTGTCACCCTTAAATTGAAGGGTATGCCCCTTCTTCATGAGGGCAGATTTGCTAATCAGGTTCATTCTCAATGCTGAAACATACAAAACATTAGTCGCAATTATATTTCTCTGTGTGGTTCCATTTCCACACCTTAGGAGGGCATGCCCCTCCCCTTTCACTGGGATTGTTCTTCCATCAGCCAAACCAATCCCTTCCTTTGAACTTGGGTTCAATTCAATAAAGAAAGAAGGATCATTTATCACATGCATACTGCATCCACTGTCTATAATAAAAGAAGAGCAACTTTTATTAATGGCTGAAAATGCAACAAAAGTTGTTTCTGAAGCCTTTTCTCTGTTGGTTTTCTGATCTGCCTTCCTGGCCCAATTTTTCCTTAAGTGCCCACACTTTCCACAAAAATGGCACTTGATGGCTTTCTTTGTCTTTGAAGGGCCTTTCTGCTTCTGACCTCCATCTTTGCCCTGAGGCTTTGAAAAATAGCTTGCCTCTTGATGGGCTTGATTTGCATTTGAATAGAAATCCTGCCTAGAGTATTCAGATTTTAATTCCTGAATTAAATTTGAGAGTGGCTGGGTAGAATTCCTGTAACTTGCAGCAAAGCTTGAGAAACTTTGAGGGAGAGATCCTAATAAAAATCCAATTTGAATTCTATTATCCAAAATCACATCATTGCATGCAAGCTTGTGCAATAATGATTGAACTTTGGAAATACGCTCATCAATATCTCCATCTAGTTGCAGCTTTATGTTGGATAACTCTCTCACCAAATTAACAACTTGGGAATCTCCTCCTTCCCCAAAGAGTTTAAACAATTCCTCCACCATTCCCTTTGCAGTCTCTCTGTGCTGGATCTGCACCAACATTGATCCATCCAAGGAACTCATAATTAGTCCTTGTAGTTTCAGGTCACTGGCTACCCAGTTTTCATAACCCTCTGAATCTGGACTAGGAGGATCTTCCTTCAAAACGTTATACAGATTCAGAATCTTTGCCTGCCTCACCACCCATATTCTCCAGGGATAAAACTCTCCTGGTTTGAGTTTAAAAATCACTGGATTGTAAGGCAGTACACTAGCCATCTTTGTCTAAGCAAAATGATTTAAAAATCACTTCAAAAAAAAATATATATCTTCACTTTATGCTTAAGGCTTTTTCTTTTGTGTAAAATAACCGCTCAGTAGCTAGACTGAGTATTTTCTCAAAAACAATAATGCTCATGCAAAAACAAAACAAGCCCAAAAGGAAAATTTCTCTTTCTGAAAAAAAATCTGGGCCCATAACCTGATGAAGCCAATTCAGCAGCCTGCTAGAACCACTGAAATGGAGCAGAGCTTATAATACAGCTTAGAAGCTGGCACAGAAAAAGAAAATTATCTTAGATAGCTTCAATGAGCATGCCAGAGAAACACAGGTTATTGCTCTTACACACTCAGCCCTCCCAAGCATAAAGAATCACACGCTTAGACATATTAGGTTAAGAAGTAAAAAGAAGCTTACTGACTTTATTCGTTGTTGCTTCTGCTACATCCATCTTGGTGGAAAAAGATGAAGTTCCTTTGTTCTTCTTTTCTTTCTAATTACATAGTTTGCCCTAAACTCTCAGCCCTACAGCTGCCAAGAGGTGTGTGGAAGGGGCAAAATCCCTCATCAAGGCCCAAGCACATGGCCCTGATGAAGAGAGCATCATCCTCTTCCTGGGTGGAGAAGGGAGAGAAAAAAACAGGAAGTGGGAGTGGCAACAAACAGCTTCCTCATAGTTGCATTTTGGGCAACTTAATTTACATGTTAATGAGGCATGCTGGATTTGCCAAAACTTCCAACAATCCCAAGCCATCAAGGTCTTTAAAGGTGACAACCAGCACCTTGAACTGCACTGGGAAACACACCAGCAACCAATGCATCTCCTGAAGCAGTGGTGTTACATCTGCCAGATAGCTGACATCTTTTACAACCCAGGCAGCTGCATTCTGCACCAGCCAAAGCTTCTGAATGCTCTTCAAGTGCAGCCCCATGTAGAGCACTTTGCAGTAGTCCAAACAGGAGGTCACAAGGGCATGAATTACAGTGAGTAGAACCTCCCGGTCCAGGAATGGGTGCAACTGGTGCACAACCCAAAGGTGTGTGAAGGCCTTCTTAGCCATGGCTGCCACCTGCTCTTCCAGCAGGAACTGTGAGTCCAAGAGGACCCCTAGATTGCTCACCAGGTCTGTCTGTGGCAGTGCCACCCCATCCAGGACCAAAGATGGAAAAACCTTGGTACTGGGAGGCCCAAACACCCAAAGCCACTCAGTCTTGCTTGGGTTGAGCCACAGCCCATTGCACCCCATCCAGGCTCCTACAGCCTTCAGGCACTGATATAGGACATCCACGGTATCTGACAGCCCTGGGAGGAGATATAAAGCCAGGTATCATCAGCATACTGATGATACCTCACCCCAAACCATTGGATCACCTCACCCAGTGGCCTCATGTAGATTTAAATGAGAGGGGCAAGAGAACTGAGCCCTATGTCATTCCACACAGTAGGGGCTGAAGACTGGACCTCTCCCCTCCTACCAACACTGACTGGAACCTACCCTGGAGGAAGGAGGAGAACCAGTGCAACACAGTGCCACTCACCCCCAACTCCCAAAGCTGGTCCAGAAGGAGACCATGATCAATGGTATTGAAGGCCACTGAGAGATCAAGAAGAGCAAGGATGGTCACACTGCCCTCATCCTGGTCCCACCAGAGGTCATCCAAGAGCATGATCAATGCCATCTCAGTCCCATATCCCATCCTGAATCCTGACTGAAATGGGTCCAGATAATCCACTTTGTCCAGAGCCCTTTGAAGCTGCTGTGCAACCACTATCTCAACAGTCTTCCCTAAAAAGGGGAGGTTGGAGACTGGACAGAAACTATCCTGATTAGTTGGGTCGAGCAATAGCCCCTTCAGGAGGGGGTGTACCACCACCTCCTTAAGAGCCAGCAGGACCACCCCCTCCCTCAAAGATGAATTAACCACCACCCAGACACAATCGCATGTCCTCTCCCAGGCAGCCTTGACCAGCCAAGGAGGGGCATGGATCTAACATGGAAGTGGTCAAACTAACAGCTACGAGAACCCTGTCCACTTCCTCAGGTTCAGCGGGCTCAAACTCCTCCCAGGTAACCATGCAAGACTCAGCCCCCATAGCCCCCACTGATCCTGCATCAAGGCTGGAATTCAATGCAGAGCGGATGCAAGCAACTTTATCCACCAGATGCTCAGCATATTTCTCACAACAGCCCTGAAGGTAGACCCCCAAATTACTCCCTCCGAGGTAGGGTCTGGGTCACCCAAAACAGGGCCACTGGGCTGCTATCTGCACATGCAATAAGGGTGGAGAAATAATTACATTTTGCTGCCCTTACTGTTGAGGTTTTCCTACTAACAGATTAAGCTACTATTATACCTAATCATTTGGCCGGGTGAAAAGGTTGCAAGTGATTGTCTCCTCTCACGTGCTTCATGCAAATAGCCTGGGGGGAGGGGAGGAATCCTGCCCGGACTTGTCTTCTCACTTCCTCTTTTTCTCTCTGCTGGAAATGTAGCTCAGCAAGGCTTGCTCCAAAGGGAGCTACGTACTTTAAATGTTTTGCTTTTGTTTTTGCTTTCTGTAAATAAATTATTTTTATAGAAATGCTTGGTGTGTGAATTTTTTGACCTCTCCTGGGCTAAAGGCTTTCCCAGCATCTGCAACAGGTTATGTGCCCAGTAAACAACGCAGTAAAACCCAGAGAGAAAAGAGAGATCAACTCCACACCTCATGCACAATTTAAAGGCAGGTAGCAAAGACCTGTGAAGATTTTCTTTGGAGCCACCTGGAGATTTTCCAGCAACTGCCGGTCTGCAGGACAAAGAAGCTAGCTGAGGTGACTTGCAAAAGAAGGAAGAAGCCATGGCTACCTCCCAGCCCTCAGCGATGCCTCTGGAGCGCCTATCAGAGACCAACTATTTGAATTGGGCCCTGAAGATGGAGATGTATCTTCGCAGAGAGAATCTTTGGCTGCAAATTGGTGAGCAAAGCCCCCAAAATCCCAGTGCTGAATGGCTGAGACAGGATGAGCGGGCTAGAGCCACCATTATCTTGGGAGTTGAGGACAATCAGCTAGTCCACGTGCGAGGCATGCAGTCTGCAAAGCAACTTTGGGACGCTTTGAGAGACTTATATGTAAAGGCAACAGCAGGGAGTAAAGTTACTCTGACGAAAAAGCTGTACAGAGCCTACCTTGCAGAAGGAGATAGCCTTCCTGAGCACCTGCATTATATTCAGCAGCTGTTTGTTGAGTTGCAGGAGAGAGGAATGGAATTTACACCTCTCACAAAATCCTATATCCTCCTGTCCTCACTAAATGAAACGTGGGACACGCTGATTTGTACCCTGGAGGCTATGCCTGAAGCAGACCTCACGCCATCGTATGTTACACAGCGCTTACTCGCTGAATGGGAGAAGAGAGAGGAAAGATCCCCCCCATCTCTTCTGGAAAGCTGCAAGACCAGAAAATGAGGGAAAAGAAGGGAAAGGAACCTGAGGCCACAGCGCTAGCCAGCCAGCGATGCTTCACTTGTGGTTCAGCTGGACATTTGCAAAGAGACTGTGCCATGAGACCCAAGAGTAGAAAGACAGAGCAGAAGAACACAAGGGCAACACAGAAGAAGGCTCTTCAGACAACCCAAATTGCACAGGTTGCTGAGAAGGGTAATTCTGATGTATGGGTGTTAGATTCTGGGGCCAATTGTCATTTATGTAATTGTAAAAGCTCTTTTGTGTCACTGTCTAAAACTGAAAGACAAAGTGTATCTTTGGCTGATGGGTCTGTGACCAAAATTATGGGACAAGGTGACTTGTATTTATCCTGCTTAGGAGAAACTGTAAAAGGTGTGTTGTATGTGCCAAATTTACAATCAAACCTTTTATCTGTGGCACCATTGGCTGCAACAGGGTATATCATAACATTTAAGAAAAATGGTTGTGAGATACATAAAAATGGGAAATTGTGTGCTACTGGTATGTTAAAAGACTCCTTGTACATTGTGCAAAATGCAAGGAAGCCAAGCTGCAAGGCTGCAGTTGGCAACACACCATATCATGACCAATGTGTACACCTGATGCACAGGAGATTTGGTCATGCTAATTTCAAGTATATAGCACAAATGCCACAGCTGTGTGCTGACCTAAAGATAAAACCCTGTGATAAATACTTAGACTGTGTAGTTTGCAAAGAATGCAAAACACTAAAAGCTCCTGTGAGTAAGCAGTGACAGAGTTACAACTAGACCTTTGGAAATTGTACACTCTGACATTATTGGTCCTTTTGCTCCAAGTCTTGGACAAGCAAGGTATGCAATGACCATCATTGATGATTTCTCAAGATACACATTTATCTACATCTTAAAACATAAAGATGAGGCATTTGAGAAATTTAAAGGTTTTGTGACATGGGCAAATGGAAAATTCCCTAGGCCTGTATCTGCACTCCAATGTGATAGAGGAGGAGAATACCTTTCTCACAAATTCAGAAGGTTCCTAGTGGAAAAAGGGATAGAACAAATTCTTTCTAACCCGTACACCCCTCAGCAAAATGGTGTTGCTGAAAGAAAGGGCAGAACCTTGCAAAATGCGATGGAATGCATGTTAAAAGATTCACGATTATGTTTTAAGTTCTGGGGAGAAGCTTTATCGACTGCTTGTTATGTTCAGAACAGATTGTATAACTCTATGATTCAGGACACTCCATTCCATTTGTTTTATGGTGTGAAACCAAAGGTAAGCCATCTTAGAGTGTTTGGTAGCACTGCATGGGTTCACATTCCAAAACAACAGAGAAGGAAAGGAGGCCCCACAACAAAGAAAGCCGTCTTTGTTGGCTATGAACAAAGCCAGAGGAGCTACAGGTTCATAATGGGAGAGAAATTAATAATTAGCAAAAGCGCTTCTTTTGCTGAACAAAACTGGGGGAGATTAAATTCTAGCTCTCCAGTTGAACTGACCACCACAAGAGAACAGCAAGGACTTGCTGATGGTGATCTTTTGCCTGATGAGGACATTAAACCAGAAAAGCAAACTGAAGATCTGTCTGATGAGACAGATGCTTCTCAGGAAAGTGATAGGAGTCAAAATTTAAGCCCTGTATTACCTCGCAGATCTCAGAGGAGTAATAAAGGCGTTCCTCCATCACGTTTTCAGGCTGAAACAGTAAAGGCTTTTCACATATTCACAGAACCTGAGTCTTTAGAACAAGTGAATGCTTTACCACCTGAGATTGCACAAAATTGGCATTCTGCCATGCAACAGGAATTAGCATCCTTGAAAGAAAATAAAACATGGAAACTGGTAAATCTACCTCCCAATGAACGCTGTCTGGGTTGTAGGTGGGTTTTCAAACTGAAAAGGGATGCTGATGGCAAAATCCAAAAATATAAAGCAAGGTTGGATGCAAAAGGGTTCACTCAAAGGAAAGATTTAGACTTTGACAAGACTTTTGCACCAGTTACTAAAGGTGAATCAATTAGATTACTGTTAAAAGTTGCTGCACGCAAGGGAATGTCAGTTAACCACTATGACATTCAAACTGCATTTCTCTATGGTGATTTAGACCACAGATTATACATGCAGCAACCCCCTGGCTATGAAAAAGGGGAGAATCTAGTCTGTGAACTGCAGAAATCAATCTATGGGTTAAAACAAGCTGCTAGATCCTGGAACCAAAAAGTAGATGAAAAACTGCAGAATTTTGGTTTTGAAAAAGGAAAAGCAGATCCCTGTGTATATATGAAGGACAAACAAGGCTGTATGTATCTCTGCATTTATGTTGATGATTTGCTGCTGTTCTCATCAACAGAAAAACAAAGGCTTGATTTTGAAGCCTGCATGAACAGCCATTTCACATTAAGAAGCCTTGGAATTATAATAACCTAGGTTTGGAAAAACACAGGAAGAAGAATGGTAGCTTTCTGTTGAACCAAAGGGGAGATAAAGGTAAAGTAATGTGAATGGAAAGACATATAAAGGTGTCAGAGAAGATTGGTTATGCATCTTAATCTGTAGTGTAAAAAGGGGAGTGTTGAGGTTTTCCTACTAACAGATTAAGCTACTATTATACCTAATCATTTTGGCCGGGTTAAAAGGTTGTATTAGATTGTCTCCTCTCACGTGCTTCATGCAAATAGCCTGGGGGGAGGGGAGGAATCCTGCCCGGACTTGTCTTCTCACTTCCTCTTTTTCTCTTTGCTGGAAATGTAGCTCAGCAAGGCTTGCTCCAAAGGGAGCTACGTACTTTAAATGTTTTGCTTTTGTTTTTGCTTTCTGTAAATAAACTATTTTTATAGAAATGCTTGGTGTGTGACTTTTTTGACCTCTCCTGGGCTAAAGGCTTTCCCAGCATCTGCAACACTTACCACCATGAGGTAGGTTCTAATTGCGGCTCTAGCTTGTGCTCAATTATCTTCACTCTTTGTTGTCTGCCAGCGACATTCAAGGCATCTCTTAGCCCTCTAAAGCTCCCTCCACTCCTCCGTATACCACAGGGAGTTACAGGAACCATGGGCATGGGGAGGCCACTCAGGCACGATCTGGTCCAAAGCCATGGCCACCCTCCTATTCCAAGCAGCTACCAAGGCCTTGGCTGGACTGTGAAGCAGACTTTCCAGAACAACCCCAAGCTCCCTCTGAAACCCAGTTGGATCCATCAGTTGTCTCGGGTGGGCTGATCTAATGGGCCCTGCCTCCTGCAGAGTGGGGTGGTGCCAGAGAACTGGAGACTCACCAGGAAGTGATCTGACCATGACAGGGGAGAAATCAATACCTCTCCCAATTTCAGAGCACTCTGCCACTGCTCTGACAGAAAAATCAGGTCAGGTGAATGACCACTATTACGTGTCAGGCCCTGGATGACTTGGAACAGACGCATGGCTGTCATGGTGGCCATGAACTCCCGAGCTACAGTACCCTTCACCCCACCCCCAAGGAAGGCATGTTGAAATCCCCCAAGACCATAAACCTGGGGAACTCCACCACCAATCTGGCTACAGAGTCAAGGAGCTCAGGCAGGGAGGTTGCTATGCAGCAGGGAGGCTGGCACAGTAGCAACAGTCCCAACTGATCCTTCTTAGAGCCCAACTTAACAAATAGGATCTCACACCCGGCAATCTGAGGACCAGGGCCCCTGGATGCCTCCTAAGTATCTCAGATGACCACCACCACCCCACCACCCCTACCCTGGGGTTTTGTCTGGTGCCACAACCAGAAACCAGCTGGGCACATCTCAGAAAGGAGAATTCCCCCTCCTCTCCCAGCCAGGTCTCCATAATACATGCCAGGTCAGCTTTCTCATTCATGATCAAATCATTGATGAGGGTGGCCTTATTACAAACTGGCCTGGCATTCAGCAGCAGCAGCTGCTAATAGCCCAAGGGCTTGAAAGTCTGCCAACTGGGGCCCAGGAATGCGCTCGAGTAGCTGGAGCATGCCACAGGAACAATATATAATGATATGCCGGATTTGATATTTGTGAGCAATCATATAATCCAACAACATGTTAAAGCAGTCTGCCCACCTATCCCAAATACCCAGCATCAGCCAATTATGTGCCAGGTTACTGCTGTAGTTCAACCTCACAGTATCCCCTTTAGATGTATGTATAACTTTAAAAAAGCTGAGTGGCCTAAATTTCAGAGATTATTGGACAGTGCTGTTAATTAATGCCTAAACTGAGCTCCTATGATAAATTTGCGGAGGCCATTAAAAAAATCCTCTCAGTTATCAATCCCACGGGGTTGCAAAACCAACTATATCCAAGGCCTTACAGTTGAGGCAAAAGACAAATTGCAGAACTATCTAGCTCTCTTTGATGTCAATCCTATGGCAGAGGACACAGGGAATGCAGGCCAGCAGCTAATTAATTCCATAGCTGAAGCTAAGAGAGAAAGATGGATTAAATTAATAGAGGAATTGGACATGAGTATAAGTAGCCATAAGGCGTGGAGACTGTTGAATCACTTGAATAATGACCCAGCTTGCTCTAGAGACTATGCCAACATGACAGCAGACCAAATAGCCAGTCAGTGTTATGAGTACGGATGGTGAGCAGGAGGGGGCCCATATTCAGGGTGGAAAATGCATGCGTAGTTTCGAGGCTTTGAACTGTCTTCAAAGGAACTCAGAGCAGACCCGCCTTGAGTTTTGGGGTTTATCTGTCTGGGTTTCCCACGCTCCTTCAGTTTGGTAGGATTTTCTGTCTACTAGAGCAGCTAATAAACACTAGAGACAATCTTCTCATCTCAGCGTGATTCGATGGGACAAGAGAGGCCACACAGGTGCGATCCTGTCCAACGCCCCAGCCGCCACCCTATTCCAGGCTGCAGCTAGGGCCTCCACTGGACTGTGCAGCAGATCACCAGGTATAACCCCCAGTTCCCTCTGAAACCCTACCAGTTTATGTACGCTGATGATTGAGCAATGGCTGTACAGGGAAAAACATTTGAGGAGGTAGAATGTCTAACTGAAGCCCTGGAAGAGCTGGATCAATACTATCATTGTTGGAAGTCCTGGCAAATCCAGCATGCCTCATTAGCATGTGAATTAGCATGTAAATTGAGTTGTCCCACAATACAACTCTGAGGCAGCGGTTTGTTCCCACTCCCACTTCCTGTCCCTCTCTTCCTCCTTCTTCCACCCAAGGAGAAGCAAGCATGCTGCTCTGCTCTCCATTCATCAGGGCCATGTGCTTGGGCCTTGATGAAAGATTCTGCCCCTTTCTTCCATGCAGCTCTTGGCAGCTGTAGGGCTAAGGGTGAATTATGTATAGGGACAAAAGAAGAACAAAGATTTCATCTTTTTCACCAAACATGGATGTAACTGGACCAAGAATAAAAATGAGTAAGATATTCTTTCACTTACTTCTAAACATACTATATCTAAGTGTGTGATTCTTTATGCTTGGGAGGGCTGAGCGTGTAACATCAATAACCTGTATTTCTCTGGCATGCTCATTAAAGCTATTTTAAGATAATATTCTTTTTCTGTGCAAGCTTCTCAACTGTGTTAAGCTCTGCTCCATTTCAGTGGTTCTAGCAGGCCACTAAATGGCTTCAGGCAGGAGGGCAGCCCTACAAAGTGAAGGAATAAACCCAGCCACCAACCAATGATGAAGCCTGCTGAGGATTCACCAGTCCAGGCTCAGACAGGGATGTCCCAAGGGAAGGGCAGCTGCAGAAGCGCCTCCCTGGCAGGAGCACTCCCTTTGCCCTCCTCATATGGGGGGCCCCTTCTCTCCCTGCCTCTGGAAGGAGGGGGGCCACTTCAAGCAGGTTAGAGTTTTTTCCACACAGCCCTTGGCAGTAAAAAGGGCTGATGGTTTAAGGCAAACTAAGCATTTAGAAAGGAAAGAAGAACAAAGGAACTTCATCTTTTCCAACAGGATGGATGTAACAGAAGCAACAATAAAATCAGTAAGATATTATTTTACTTATCTTAACCTAATCTGTCTAAGCATGTGATTCTTTATGCTTCGGAGGGCTGAGTGTGTAAGATCAATAACCTGTGTTTCTCTGACATGCTCATTGAAGCTATCTAAGATAATATTCTTTTTCTGTGGACAGCTTTGCAACTGTGTTAAACTCTGCTCCATTTCAGTGGTCTAGCAGGCCACTAAATTGACTTCAATCGTGATAACCAGTTAAGGCCAAAACCCAGCAAAAACTCAGGCATGTGCCTTCCATCTTCGCAATAGGCAGGCTGCTAGGAATCTGCAAATTATATGGAAAGGATTGTTATTGGAGCATTGCTACAACCCTAAATACTTAGGGTTACTTTAGATAGGGCCCTAACATATAAACAGCACTGTATCAATACTAAATTGAAGGTCAGTGGAAGGAACAACATTCTTAGGAAATTAATGAGCTCTATTTGGGGTGCCAAACCAAGGGTCCTTAAAACAACAGCAGTAGACCTTTGCTACTCGGCAGGTGAATACACCTGCCCAGTTTGGTATAAATCAGCACATGCTGGGAAAGTATGAATGAAACTAGCAGAAGTATTAATGGATGTTTGAAACCTACCCCTCTAGATAAGATCTACTATCTAGCCAGCATTGTCCCACCTGCTGTCTGTAGAGAAGCAGCAGCATATAGAGAGAGGTTTAATCATCAATATCCAAACAACACCCTCTTTATGGCCTACAACCAGCTCCTCAGAGACTAAAATCCAGGAAAAGTTTCCTTAGGTCAACAGATTTTGATTAATTTAAAAGTAGAGTGGACCTATGGAAAGCTCCAAAGAACCAACACTGGATGGAACCAGCAGAGGAGCTGGCACCTGGGTTTGGCAAAAGTTGGGAAGTATGGAAATCACTGAACAGACTGTGCACAGGCATAACAAGATCCAGAGATACTCTGAACAAATGGGGCTATCTGGTGACCTCTGCCCTGTTTGACTCTGGAGACACACAGACAACAACACATATGTACACTTGTCCTTTGTGCCCTCATCAATGCTCATTTGAGGATCTCATGACAGCACAACAGAACGCAATTAATGTTGCCAGTTTCTGGGCAGGATCTGTTTAACTTTTATATATTTTAACTTTTATATTTTACATTCTAAATTCTGTTTTATAGTATGCCTTATTCTAACTGTGATGCTTCTGACATGAATAAATAAATATACCTCTGGTCCATTCCCTGTGTGCGGCCTGCTCTTTGTCTCCCACCAAATTTCCCCATACCCGTCACTGTTACAGCCTGCCCCCACTCCGCCCAGACCTCCCCCTTCCCCCTGGCTAAATCGATTCATGCCCAAGCCTGTAGCCCCCCACCCTACATACACCTCCAGTCACAGCCTCCTTCTGGGCCGTCAACCCAGGGTGCTTCTGCATCTTCTAGCACTCAGCACCTCCAAAGAAACACCCACTGCACCCGATACCCTCATCCCCTCCACCAATCCACTCAGTCGATTGGCAGGAGCTCACACAGCCAGCACCAAATAACTCTGAGGGTGATCAATCAGTGCCCCTCCCCCAGCTCTCACCCATAGGCAGAGAAACAGACCCTATTCAGGGGGAGAAACACCCTCTCCTGCCCCCAAGCCCAGTCCATCTGTCCATGGAGTCTGCGGATTTGCAAGTCACTCCACTCGAAGGACTGTTTTGTTCCAGATGTGGACCTACCTGTGGTTGTTTTGGGCAGACATGTATTGGGAGTGGATGGAAGAGTTAGCAGAAACCAAGGCTGAGGGGTTTCCTTGGCATGGGTGTTTGAAAGTGGAAAAGGAAACAGCTGGTCCTTGCCATAGCTCTTGTGATATCAGTGAGGCCCCATGTGCTACTCTGATGCACTACGCAGAACCTCTTTTGCCTCTTGGACTTTGACAGTGGTAGTAACTGATAAGGGAGAGTGCTGGGGAGTTTGGGAGATGAGCCAGTGGTGCATGTGTATGTACACACACACACACACACACACATGTGTGTGTGTGTGTGTGTGCGCGCGCGCGCATGGTGGCTCAGTGGTTAAGACGCCAGGCTTGTTGACCAGAAGGTTGCAAGTTCGGCAGTTTGAGACCTGAGCGCCACATGGCAGAGTGAGCTTCCACACTCACCCCAGCTTTTGCCAACCTAGCAATTTGAAAGCATGCAAATCTGAGTAGATAAATAGGTACCGCTTCAGTGGGAAGGTAATGGTGTTTCAGTGATTGTCATGCTGGCCACATGACAGGGAAGTGTCCTTAGACAACGCTGGCTCTTCAGCCATGAAAATGGAGATGAGCACCATCCCCTAGTGTGTCTTTACATGACTAAATGGGAATCTTTATACAAACATACATACACATACATACATGTATACACTGTATGAAAGGTGAAAGGTCCCCTGTGCAAACACTGAGTCATGTCTGACCTTTTGGAGGGACACCACTTTTGTGACATTTTCTTGGCAGACTATAGCAGGGTGGTTTGCCATACACTGTGTCTGTATGTATTATGTATTTCACATATTTATATATATATATATATATATATATATATATATATATATATATTTATATTTATATTTATATATATATATATATATATATATATATATATATATAATGAGATATTGTATGTGTGTGTGTAGATAGATAGATAGATATATTTCATCACCACAGAGTAAGAGAGAAAGAGGTTCACTGAATTGTTTGCTCTCTGCATCCATCAACAGTGCTGGCTCTTCAGAATACCAATTAGCTGAGCCAACTCTACAGAGGCTGAGAATGTAATTGGGAGGGAATGTATCAACAGCCCACCTTATCCCTTCATAGTTGATGGAAACCATGGCCTTAGCAAGATTACAGGTCAAACTGGGCAGAATCTCTAGAGATCCCAGAAAGCTGTTCACTTCTATCACTTATGCTGGACAACATTGTATTTCAGTGCCAGAAAGGCCGAGAATGTACAAACCCTCACAAAGTTGTTCCAATCACTTCCAACGCTAAAATTATAGCACAATTGACACCAAAGGTGGTAGCCAAAGCCCACAAATACATAATTTAAGGCAGACCTGAAGGTTCGAAATGAGATAGATCTACCAAGCCAACAAAGAAGTGGTCCTTCCTGGGGCTTCAAAGAGTAGTTGGCTTTTAGCAGAGGGTCTGAGGCTTTGCAAGTGGGGAGGACATTTCTATTAGCTGGAGTGACAAATTGAGCCACCAGCACAAAATTAATCCCTAGGTTGCCTGGATTGGCTTCTGCTAATACAGTAAGCTAGAAGGCAATTCTATGATCCATGGGAAAGTTCCAACAGAAGAGAATATACGTAGCTCAGGTAAACTGTGGATTCTTCAGTGCTCTCTGAGCTTGGTTGTTTGCTTGCAGATGTTTCATTAAACTACTAGGAAACATAATCAGTGCAAGTGAGGGTGGCATTTGCTCTGTTTATATACAGTGTAATGGTTGCCTAGTCCAAATACTCAGACTCACAAGAGGTTGCTAAATGAAATCTGATTTATTAGGAAACTTATGGCAAGTACAGAGAAAGCTGAGAATGACAGAAAGCGCACGAAATACAAACTAAAACCCCTCGCTGCAAACGTAACCCCGCCCCTCTACCAGCCGATCCACCCGTCCCAGGTGCTGGCAACGGTCAGCTCTTCTGCCTGGGAAAGCAACCTTGAACACATGAGATAACCCAAATACATTCCGAGCTGAGAGCCAAAAGATAAACATACTCCGAACAGGAATCATCCTCCCTGCAAAGATGAAACACGCAACCAGCTAATGACATGCGAAACGTTACGATGTACCAAGCACATTGAAATGGCGAACATGACATACAGTAGCTTGCTCAGCCCATGCTGGGGGTGGGGGTGGGGAGGTTTTCTCCTTGGTAGTGCCTTGATTAGGGTACTGTTTTCTGCCTGATTGTTTGTCTGGTGTTAATCCCTGCTTATCCGGGTGCTGGCTGCTAGAGAGGATGCATTCCGGCCTTTTTGTTTCCTTCTTAGCTTTTTTTACTGGCTCTTTTGAATGGTATGTAAATGTGATTTATCCCTGTGTCTATTGATGGCTGATTTGTCTGAATGCCAAGCTTCCAGGAATTCCTATGCCATATATACTCACGAATAAGCCACAAATTTGAGGAGCTAAAATACACCCCCCCAAAATTGGGTTTGGATTATCTGTGGATGGATTTATCTGCAAGTATATGCTGTAATATTATTTAAAAGTATCTGTATATACTTGCAAATAGGCCCATCCGCAGATAAGCTGACCCTCCAATTTTTAACCAAAATACCATAAAAAATGGATAATTTGTGGATTACCCACAGATAAGCCAATTGTGAAAATTAAAATACAAAAATTTCAAGGGTCAGCTGGTCTGGGGTGGCACATTTTTCAGTCTTTTGGTTAAAAAATGGAGGGTCATCTTATCCGCAGATAGGCTTATGCACAAGTATATACAATATTAATTCCTTGAAATTTTAAAGATTTATGTTCAAGGGAAATTTCTAATATATTGGATATTATTTTTTGTTTATGAGGCAGAATATGAATATAAACTATTGTAGATTTTTTAAAAACAGACTATTAAGTCAGAGAGTTAAATGAATTCTTGAAGTTTTTTCATAAATGTGTTACATTAGGAGGAGTCATGGTCAGCTCATTAACAAATAAATTCAATACATTATTTTTGCCCAACATATTGATCACTAGAATTTGATTATTTATATGTAAAGCACCTGCTAACATTTCATTAACTAAATTAAACCATAAAGGAGAAAGGGGACATCCCTGTTCATTTGATTGTTTATCATATTTTTATCACCGCCCATCTCCCCCACACTGTTTAATGCCTCTTTTTACAGTAGATTGTCTTGAGTCACAGTTATTGGTTCTTACTTGTACTTTTGTAGACTGGTAAATGTTATCTATCATATTTTGGAATTTAGAGCCAGGTTTAAATTTGTTTTTTTTATATGAGCTTTATTAGTTTTCAAAGTACTTTATACTAAAATACAAAGTAGAAAAAATAGAAAAGTTAGAATATAGAACTAAAGAAAAAAGAAAAAAACCTATAAAGGTGCAAATAGACAGAGAACAGAAACAGAAAGTGACTTCCGACTTTCTCCAATACAGATATAAATTTACAAATATAACCTCTTACCATTAGTTAAACCTTAGTAACATTATTTCTATCAAAACAAACCATTCAATTACTAAAACCCAGAGTCAAAACTTCATTTTTTTCTAACACAAGCAAAGTAATCTAAAAGTGGTTGCCAAGTAGAGATAAATCCAGCTGTTAACTTAGCCATTTGGGCCAAATTGATTAATTTAATAATCCAATCTTCCACTGTAGGTGTTTGTGAGTCTTTCCATCGTTGGGTGTATAAAAGTTTTGCTGCTGTAATCGTATATAAAAGCAAAGTCCCATATTGTTTCTCAAGCTCCTTCCCCATGAAACTCAAGAGGAACAGTTCTGGGTTTTGGTTTTTTTTTGTAAGTTCACTTTGAGGATCTTTTGAATAATAGTACATATTTGGTCCCAAAACCTTTTAGCCTTCTCACAAGTCCACCAAAGATAATAAAAAGTTCCTTCACCCTGTAAACATTTCCGACAAACATTTGTTATACCATTATACATTTTTGACAACTTATCCGGGGTTAAATACTAACAAAAAATCATTTTATAAAAATTCTCTTTTAAGTTGTAATTCAAAGTAAATTTCAAACCTTTGTTCCACATATTTTCTCATTGTTCCAACATAATATTATATCCCAAGTTCTTAGCCCATTTAATCATACATTCTTTAACACGTTCATCTTCTAAATTCATCTGTAACATTTTATACATCTTTGTAATAACATGTTCATTGTGCAGAGTTCCATTTCAAATTGAGTTGTTTCATTAACAAATTTAAAGTTCTTTTTATCCACTTTAAAAATGTTCTAACAATTGCACATAAGTAAACCAATGACATGTAAAACCTTCCAACTCTAACATTTCTCTTGTTTTAAGTTTCAGTTCACCCTATTTACAAAATTTAACAAATCTTTATACTTTAACAAACTTGTTCCTCCCACATTTTCTCTTCTAACAAATGCTTCTTGAGGTGACAACCATCATGGTACATTAGGAGACAACCTTACTTTATATTTGTTCCAAACCTCAGTATGACACTCCTAACAAAATTATTTTTAAAATCCTTATTAACTTTATCATAACACAAGCAGGCGTGCCACCCAAATCTCAGTTCATGTCTTTCAAGCTGTAATAATTCCTTGTTCTTCAAAGTTATCCATTCCTTCATCCAAAGCAAACAGGCATCAAAATACAATTTTAAGTTAGGCAAATCCAAACCTCCTTGTCCTCTGGCATCTTATAACAATTTATATTTAATTCTTGATTTCTTGCCTTGCCAAATGAATTTCAAAATCTCTCTTTGCCATTGTTTAAATGGTAAATCTGTTGACAAAATTAGTATGGTCTGACCACATTGACCATGGTGAATAAATTCCTGTAGAATTTTCTTCATTCTTTCAGCCAGTACTGAAGCAAATATTTTATAATCATTGTTCAGCAATGAAATTGGTCTATAATTCTTAATTAAGGGTCTTGTCCTTCTTTTGGTAGAAGTGCAATGTTAGCTTCTTTCCATGAATCTGGCATTGTGGGACCTAACAAAACAGAGTTCATCGGTCTTTTAAAAGGTTGAAGAATCTGATCCTCAAAACATCTATAATATAATGCAGATAAGCCAGCAGGTCCTGGTGCTTTTCCCAATTTAATTCTTTTTATGGCTTCAACTATTTCAAAAGTAGTTATAGGACTATTCAGTATTAGTTTCTGTGACTGTGGAAGTTTTGGTAAATCTTGTTTATTCAAATATTCATTTATCTTCACCAAAGAGACTTCTTGTTTTTTTATATGTTAGGAAAAAAGCTGTGAAATGCTTTCTTAATCTTCTAATTTTCCAATAATTCCACATTTCCTTCTTGAATCTTTACTATGATTTTCTTCTCTCTTTCCTTAAATTTATATGCTAGCCATTTTCCTGGCATATTAGCAAATTCAAAATATCTCTGTTTAGCATATTTTAACTTTGTTTCAATTTCTTTCACAGTCAACATTGATACTTGCTGAAGTAATAACTTGAGTTGGAACACAATATTGTTGTCTGATGGTTTTTTCTGTAGCTCAGTTTCTTTCAACTTAATCTGGTCCAAAACCATTTGTAATTTTTGTTGAGATATTTTCTTGAGAGTACAGTTATACAATGTCCCCTCATAACTGCTTTACTAGTATTCCACATAGTTTTAAAGTCTATTTCTATTTAATATATCCTGAAATAGATAATATATCCTGAACTTATATTAACCTATCCAGGTTAATATATATATAAAAAATATCATTTAATTTTCTCTTGCAATCCTCCACACCCTTTGTTTATTCATTCAGTCGCTTCCGACTCTTCGTGACTTCATGGACCAGCCCATGCCAGAGCTTCCTGTTGGTTGTCAACACCCCCAGCTCCCCCAAGGATGAGTCCATCACCTCTAGAATATCATCTATCCATCTTGCCCTTTGTCGGCCCCTCCTCCTTTTGCCTTCCACTTTCCCTAGCATCAGCATCTTCTCCAGGGTGTCCTGTCTTCTCATTATGTGGCCAAAGTACTTCAGTTTTGCCTTTAATATTGTTCCCTCAAGTGAGCAGTCTGGTTTTATTTCCTGGAGTATGGACTGGTTTGATCTTCTTGCAGTCCAAGGCACTCTCAGAATTTTCCTCCAACACCACAGTTCAAAAGCATCTATCTTCCTTCTCTCAGCCTTCCTTATGGTCCAACTCTCACAGCCATATGGGGAATACCATTGCTTTAACTATGCAGTCCTTTGTTGTCAGGGAGATGTCTCTGCTCCTAAGTATGTTATCAAGATTTGTCATTGCTCTTCTCCCAAGGATTAAACGTTGTCTGATTTCCTGGTTGCAGTCAGCATCTGCAGTAATCTTTGCACCTAGAAATACAAAGTCACTGCCTCTACATTTTCTCCCTCTATTTGCCAGTTATCAATCAATCTGGTTGCCATAATCTTGGTTTTTTTGAGGTCTAGCTGCAAGCCAGCTTTTGCACTTTCTTCTTTCACCTTCATCATAAGGCTCCTCAGTTCCTCTTCGCTTTCAGCCACAACTTTTACTTTTTGTAAAATAGATTCATTCAATCTCCATGTATATGACCTGATTTTTTTTTAATTGTCATACTTACAGGATTGTGATCAGAAAAGGTCTTTCATAAAATGTCCACTTTAGAAATGTTATTGACCAAATCTCTTGAAACCCAAATCATATCAACTCTTGAAAAAGATATGTCTCTCTGAGTAAAAGGTACAGTCTTTTGTCAGTCCATTTTTATATCTCCATGAATCCACTAGTGCCAAGTTATCCATCTGATCAAAAAAGGATTTTGGTAATTTCCCTTGTTTAATTTTGTTTCTCAGATGTTCTATCAATCAATGGGGAAATAACTCCATTCCAGTCCCCCAACTTTGATATGAAAAAGCTGACAAATCATTCAAAGTTGCATACAAATTTATTTTATCTACCATGCTCATCAGCTAATAATAAATGTGGTTTCAAATCTGATTTAACATATAATACAAGCCCATGTATTCTTCAGCAAAGGATCGTTACCTTCTTGTGGTGCTGGAGCTTGAGCACCTCAATGATGCCATGAGCTAAACCGTGAAGGGCCACCCAAGACGGGAAGGTCATGGCAGAGAGGTCAGACTAAATGCGATCCCTGGGGAAGGTAATGGCAACCCACCCCAG
Source organism: Candoia aspera (assembly GCF_035149785.1). NCBI lineage: Eukaryota > Metazoa > Chordata > Lepidosauria > Squamata > Candoiidae > Candoia > Candoia aspera. Next base: position 23,451,193 of record NC_086164.1, read on the forward strand.
TATTCTTGCCATGAAAACTAAATGGATCAGTACAACCAGAGATATGTCAGTATACCATCGGAAGATGAGACCCCCAGGTCGGAAGATGGTCAAAATGCTACTGGGGAGGAACAGAGGATGAGCTCAACTAGCCCCAGACATGATGACGCAGCTAGCTCAAAGCTGAAAGGACGGCTAGCGGCCGACGGTGCTGGTGGTGAACGGCGAATCTGATGTTCTAAGGATCAACACACCATTGGAACCTGGAATGTAAGATCTATGAGCCAGGGCAAATTGGATGTGGTTATTGGTGATATGTCAAGATTCAAGATAGACATTCTTGGCGTCAGTGAACTGAAATGGACTGGAATGGGTCACTTTGTTGAGTTTTTTCCTACTAACAGATTAAGCTGCTATTGTACCTAGTCATTCTGGCCGGGGGAAAAGGTTGCAATTGATTGTCTCCTCTCACGTGCTTCATGCAAATCACCTGGGGGAGGAAACCTGCTGGGACTTGTTCTTACTTCCTTTTTTTTTTTCTCTGCTGATATGTAGCCAAGCAAGGCTTGCTCCAAGGGAGCTAAGTCCTTTAAATATGTTTTGTTTTTTGTTTTGCTTTCTGTAAATATTTTTATAGAAATACTTGGTGTGTGACTTTTTTGACCTCTCCTGGGCTAAAGGCTTTCCCACCATCTGCCAACAGGTTATGTGCCCAGTGAGCAACGCAGTAAAACCCAGAGAGATCAGCTCCACATCTCATGCACAATTTAAAGGCAGGTAGCAAAGACCTGTGAAGATTTTCTTTGGAGCCGCCTGGAGATTTTCCAGCAACTGCCAGTCTGCAGGACAAAGAAGCCAGCTGAGGTGACTTGCAAAAGAAGGAAGAAGCCATGGCTACCTCCCAGCCCTCAGCGATGCCTCTGGAGCGCCTATCAGAGACCAACTATTTGAATTGGGCCCTGAAGATGGAGATGTATCTTCGCAGAGAGAATCTTTGGCTGCCAATTGGTGAGCAAAACCCCCCAAATCCCAGTGCTGAATGGCTGAGACAGGATGAGCGGGCTAGAGCCACCATGATCTTGGGAGTTGAGGACAATCAGCTAGTCCACGTGCGAGGCATGCAGTCTGCAAAGCAACTTTGGGACGCTTTGAGAGACTTATATGTAAAGGCAAAGGGAGCAAAGTTACTCTGATGAAAAAGCTGTACAGAGCCTACCTTGCAGAAGGAGATAGCCTTCCTGAGCACCTGCATTATATTCAGCAGCTGTTTGTTGAGTTGCAGGAGAGAGGAATGGAATTTACACCTCTCACAAAATCCTATATCCTCCTGTCCTCACTAAATGAAACGTGGGACACGCTGATTTGTACCCTGGAGGCTATGCCTGAAGCAGACCTCACCCCATCGTATGTTACACAGTGCTTACTCGCTGAATGGGAGAAGAGAGAGGAAAGATTCCCCCCCATCTCTTCTGGAAAGCTGCAATACCAGAAAATGAGGGAAAGAAGGGAAAGGAACCTGAGGCCACAGCGCTAGCCAGCCAGCGATGCTTCACTTGTGGTTCAGCTGGACATTTGCAAAGAGACTGTGCCATGAGACCCAAGAGTAGAAAGACAGAGAAGAAGAACACAAGGGCAACACAGAAGAAGGCTCTGCAGACAACCCAGATTGCACAGGTTGCTGAGAAGGGTAATTCTGATGTATGGGTGTTAGATTCTGGGGCCAGTTGTCATTTATGTAATTGTAAAAGCTCTTTTGTGTCACTGTCTAAAAAAAACAGATAAAGTATATCTTTGGCTGATGGGTCCGTGACCAAAATTATGGGACAAGGTGACTTGTATTTATCCTGCTTAGGAGAAACTGTAAAAGGTGTGTTGTATGTGCCAAATTTACAATCAAACCTTTTATCTGTGGCACCATTGGCTGCAACAGGGTATATCATAACATTTAAGAAAAATGGTTGTGAGATACGTAAAAATGGGAAATTGTGTGCTACTGGTATGTTAAAAGACTCCTTGTACATTGTGCAAAATGCAAGGAAGCCAAGCTGCAAGGCTGCAGTTGGCAACACACCATATCATGACCAATGTGTACACCTGATGCACAGGAGATTTGGTCATGCTAATTTCAAGTATATAGCACAAATGCCACAGCTGTGTGCTGACCTAAAGATAGAACCCTGTGATAAATACTTAGACTGTGTAGTTTGCAAAGAATGCAAAACACTAAAAGCTCCTGTGAGTAAGCAGTGACAGAGTTACAACTAGACCTTTGGAAATTGTACACTCTGGCATTATTGGTCCTTTTGCTCCAAGTCTTGGACAAGCAAGGTATGCAATGACCATCATTGATGATTTCTCAAGATACACATTTATCTACATCTTAAAACATAAAGATGAGGCATTTGAGAAATTTAAAAGTTTTGTGACATGGGCAAATGGAAAATTCCCTAGGCCTGTATCTGCACTCCAATGTGACAGAGGAGGAGAATACCTTCCTCACAAATTCAGAAGGTTCCTAGTGGAAAAGGGGATAGAACAAATTATTTCTAACCCGTACACCCCTCAGCAAAATGGTGTTGCTGAAAGAAAGGGCAGAACCTTGCAAAATGCGATGGAATGCATGTTAAAAGATTCACGATTATGTTTTAAGTACTGGGGAGAGGCAATATCTACTGCCTGTTATGTACAGAACAGGTTGTATAACTCTGTGATTCAGGACACTCCATTCCATTAGTTTTATGGTGTGAAACCAAAGGTAAACCATCTTAGAGTGTTTGGTAGCACTGCATGGGTTCACATTCCAAAACAGCAGAGAAGGAAAGGAGGCCCCACAACAAAGAAAGCCATCTTTGTTGGCTATGAACAAAGCCAGAGGAGCTACAGGTTCATAATGGGAGAGAAATTAATAATTAGCAAAAGCGCTTCTTTTGCTGAACAAAACTGGGGGAGATTAAATTCTAGCTCTCCAGTTGATCTGACCACCACAAGAGAACAGCAAGGACTTGCTGATGGTGATCTTTTGCCTGATGAGGACATTAAGCAAGAAAAGCAAACTGAAGATCTGTCTGATGAGACAGATGCTTCTCAGGAAAGTGATAGGAGTCAAAATTTAAGCCCTGTATTACCTCGCAGATCTCAGAGGAGTAATAAAGGCGTTCCTCCATCACGTTTTCAGGCTGAAACAGTAAAGGCTTTTCACATATTCACAGAACCTGAGTCTTTAGAACAAGTGAATGCTTTACCACCTGAGATTGCACAAAATTGGCATTCTGCCATGCAACAGGAATTAGCATCCTTGAAAGAAAATAAAACATGGAAACTGGTAAATCTACCTCCCAATGAACACTGTCTGGGTTGTAGGTGGGTTTTCAAACTGAAAAGGGATGCTGATGGCAAAATCCAAAAATATAAAGCAAGGTTAGTTGCAAAAGGGTTCACTCAAAGGAAATATTTAGACTTTGACAAGACTTTTGCACCAGTTACTAAAGGTGAATCAATTAGATTACTGTTAAAAGTTGCTGCACGCAAGGGAATGTCAGTTAACCACTATGACATTCAAACTGCATTTCTCTATGGTGATTTAGACCACAGATTATACATGCAGCAACCCCCTGGCTATGAAAAAGGGGAGAATCTAGTCTGTGAACTGCAGAAGTCAATCTATGGGTTAAAACAAGCTGCTAGATTCTGGAACCAAAAAGTAGATGAAAAACTGCAGAATTTTAGTTTTGAAAAAGGAAAAGCAGATCCCTGTGTATATATGAAGAAGGACAAACAAGGCTGTATGTATCTGTGCATTTATGTTGATGATTTGCTGCTGTTCACATCAACAGGAAAACAAAGGCTTGATTTTGAAGCCTGCATGAAAAGCCATTTCATATTAAAAAGCCTTGGAGTTGTGATCAATTACCTAGGTTTGGAAGTACACAGAGACAAGGATGGTAGTTTTCTGTTAAACCAACGTAGTAAAATTCAAAAGCTCCTAGAAGATTTTAATATGCAAGACTGTAAACCAGTCTCTACTCCGATGGTAATAGGTTTTCAGAAAGATATAGGAGAAACTCAATTAACTGAGGCAGAGAACTATAGATCTGCAATTGGAAGTTTACTGTACATTGCAAATCATTCTCGCCCAGATATCTCAAATTCTGTGGCCATTTTAAGTAGACAGGTAGAGAAGCCTACATCTACTGGAAAAGCAGCATTGAAGAGGTTAATGAGGTATTTGCAAGGAACAAAGAATTATTGCCTGAAGCTAAATGCCTCTGGAACTGAGAAATTGCAGGCTTTTGCTGATTCTGACTGGGGAGCAGATGTCAGTGACAGAAAATCCACTTCTGGGATTTTAATTCAATTTGCTGGATCTAGCTTAGGCTGGCATTCTAGAAAGCAAACACTTGTTGCTCTTTCCACTGCAGAAGCAGAGTTTTATTCTCTAACACAAACCTGTAATGAGGTTACATGGTTTAAACATTTGTTAAAAGACATAGGCATGGAAGTGAACCAGCCTATAACTGTTTATGAGGATAATCAAGCTTGCATTGCTATGGCAAAATCTGAAGCCTGCAGAAATAGAACAAAACATATCGATATTAGATATCAATATATCAAAGACATGATAAGCAAAGGAGAAATAATGTTAAAATATTGTGAATCAAAAGACATGATTGCTGATATTTTAACCAAACCTCTTCCTGTACCAAGACACAAAGAGTTGTCAGAGAAGATTGGTTTGCAACTTAATCTATAGTGTAAAAAGGGGAGTGTTGAGTTTTTTCCTACTAACAGATTAAGCTGCTGTTGTACCTAGTCATTTTGGCCGGGTGAAAAGGTTGCAATTGATTGTCTCCTCTCACGTGCTTCATGCAAATCACCTGGGGGAGGAAACCTGCCGGGACTTGTTCTTACTTCCTTTTTTTTTTTCTCTGCCGATATGTAGCCAAGCAAGGCTTGCTCCAAGGGAGCTAAGTCCTTTAAATATGTTTTGTTTTTTGTTTTGCTTTCTGTAAATAAATTATTTTTATAGAAATGCTTGGTGTGTGACTTTTTTGACCTCTCCTGGGCTAAAGGCTTTCCCAGCATCTGCCAACACACTTCACATCAAATGACCACCAGATCTACTACTGTGGACAAGAGGACCACAGAAGAAATGGAGTAGCCTTCATAATTAATAGTAAAGTGGCTAAAGCAGTGCTTGGATACAATCCAAAAAACGATAGAATGATCTCAATTCAAATTCAGGGCAAGCCATCTAAAATCACAGTGATCCAAATATACGCCCCAACCACAGATGCTGAAGAAGCTGAAGTAGAGCAGTTCTATGAGGATCTGCAGCACACATCTAAAAGAGATGTTATTTTCTTCACGAGAGACTGGAATGCTAAGGTGTGCAGTCAAATGACACCTGGAATTACAGGTAAGCATGGCCTGGGAGAACAAAACGAAGCAGGACAAAGGCTGATAGAATTCTGCCAAGACAACTCAATGTGCATAACAAACACCCTCTTCCAGCAACCTAAGAGACGGCTTTATACATGGACTTCCCCAGATGGACAACACCGAAATCAGATTGACTACATCCTTTGCAGCCAAAGGTGGCGGACATCTCTACATTCGGTAAAAACAAGACCTGGAGCTGACTGTAGTTCCGATCACAAACTACTTATTGCACAATTTAGGATCAGACTAAAGAGATTAGGGAAGACCCACAGATCAGCTAGATATGAGCTCACTAATAATCCTAAGGAATATGCAGTGGAGGTGAAGAATAGATTTAAGGGACTGGACTTAGATAGGGTCCCGGAAGAACTATGGACAGAAGTCCGCAACATTGTTCAGGAGGCGGCAACAAAATACATCCCAAAGAAAGAGAAAACCAAGACGACAAAATGGCTGTCTGCTGAGACACTAGAAGTAGCCCAAGAAAGAAGGAAAGCAAAAGGCAACAGTGATAGGGGGAGATATGCCCAATTAAAGGCAAAATTCCAGAGGTTAGCCAGAAGAGATAAGGAATTATTTTTAAACAAGCAATGCGCGGAAGTGGAAGAAGACAATAGAATAGGAAGGACAAGAGACCTCTTCCAGAAAATTAGAAACATTGGAGGTAAATTCCAGGCAAAAATGGGTATGATCCAAAACAAAGATGGCAAGGACCTAACGGAAGAAGAAGAGATCAAGAAATGGTGGCAAGAATATACAGAAGACCTGTATAGGAAGGATAACAATATCGGGGATAGCTTTGATGGTGTGGTCAGTGAGCTAGAGCCAGACATCCTGAAGAGTGAGGTGGAGTGGGCTTTAAGAAGCATTGCTAATAACAAGGCAGCAGGAGACGACGGCATCCCAGCTGAACTGTTCAAAATCTTGCAAGATGATGCTGTCAAGGTAATGCATGCTATATGCCAGCAAATTTGGAAAACACAAGAATGGCCATCAGATTGGAAAAAATCAACTTATATCCCCATACCAAAAAAGGGAAACACTAAAGAATGTTTAAACTATTGAACAGTGGCACTCATTTCACATGCCAGTAAGGTAATGCTCAAGGTCCTGGAAGGTAGACTTCAGCAATTCATGGAGCGAGAATTGGCAGATGTACAAGCTGGGTTTAGAAAAGGCAGAGGAACTAGGGACCAAATTGCCAATATCCAATGGATAATGGAAAAGGCCAGGGAGTTTCAGAAAAACATCTATTTCTGTTTTATTGACTATTCTAAAGCCTTTGACTGTGTGGACCATACCAAATTGTGGCAAGTTCTTAGTGGTATGGGGATACCAAGTCATCTTGTCTGCCTCCTGAGGAATCTGTATAACGACCAAGTAGCAACAGTAAGAACAGACCACGGAACAACGGACTGGTTTAAGATTGGGAAAGGAGTACGGCAGGGCTGTATACTCTCACCTTACCTATTCAACTTGTACACAGAACACATCATGTGACATGCTGGGCTTGAGGAATCCAAGGCTGGAGTTAAAATCGCTGGAAGAAACATTAACTATCTCAGATATGCAGATGATACCACTTTGATGGCTGAAAGCGAAGAGGAACTGAGGAGCCTTATGATGAAGGTGAAAGAAGAAAGTGCAAAATCTGGCTTGCAGCTAAACCTCAAAAAAACAAGATTATGGCAACCAGCTTGATTGATAACTGGCAAATAGAGGGAGAAAATGTAGAAGCAGTGAAAGACTTTGTATTTCTAGGTGCGAAGATTACTGCAGATGCTGACTGCAGTCAGGAAATCAGAAGACGCTTAATCCTTGGGAGAAGAGCAATGACAAACCTTGATAAAATAGTTAAGAGCAGAGACATCACACTGACAACAAAGGTCCGCATAAAGCAATGGTGTTCCCCGTAGTAACATATGGCTGCGAGAGCTGGACCATAAGGAAGGCTGAGAGAAGGAAGATCGATGCTTTTGAACTGTGGTGTTGGAGGAAAATTCTGAGAGTGCCTTGGACCGCAAGAAGATCAAACCAGTCCATCCTCCAGGAAATAAAGCCAGACTGCTCACTTGAGGGAACAATATTAAAGGCAAAACTGAAATACTTTGGCCACATAATGAGCAGACAGGATAGCCTGGAGAAGATGCTGATGCTAGGGAGAGTGGAGGGCAAAAGGAAGAGGGGCGACCAAGGGCAAGGTGGATGGATGATATTCTAGAGGTGACGGACTCGTCCCTGGGGGAGCTGGGGGTGTTGACGACCGACAGGAAGCTCTGGCGTGGGCTGGTCCATTAAGTCACGAAGCGACTAAACGAATAAACAAGGCCATTACTTTTCTTCAAACTTGCTGAAATAAATTATCCCAAATTCTTGTTTATTAAGTATTTTATATCTTTTTTTAAAATATGAGTTTCTTGTAAGCATATCAAATCATGTTTCAATTTTTTCAGATAATGGAACATTTTTCTTCTTTTTTGAGGGGCTTTTGCCCCATTTATATTCCATGCAAGACAGTTCAAGGCTATTTTTATGAAAGCAAGTCAGCAAAGTCTTTAGAATTGGAACCTATCTCCTCTTCTTGTATTGTGGAATCCATTTGTTTTGTTCCAGATGCACCCTTCTCAAATGCATCCTGATCAAACTTAATCCCATGCTTAACAAGGAAATCTTTAGGGATTGAAGTTAATCTAAACCTTTGTTGTTGGTAAGTAAAACTTACCCCTTCCAGTTTTTCCCAGAAAAGAGGATCCCATTCTTTTTCAGTACATCAGCTAGGAAAGTATATTCTTTTCTTTCTTAAAATTCTCATGGGAATTTCTTTCAGTACAGTTATATCCACATTGTCAATGTTAAAGAATCAAAATGAGCTTGCAGAACCAATTCCCTTGTCTTTCTCCTGGCAAACTGAACTAGCACTTCTCTTGGCTTATTATTTATAGCTGCGTATCTTGAAGTAATACGGAAGACTTTCTCTATTTCCTCCATCATTTTATCATCCTCCCAATTAATGAAGGCTGCCAGAACTTGTGGGATATCTTTAAGATTTTCTTCTTTGGCTTCAGGGATCCCCTCTAGCCCTAAACAAAACCCTTTATCGCATAATTCCAGCAGTGCAATTTTGTCAAGCCCTTTCTCCCTTTCACTTTCCAATACATCAACTCTGCTATTCACTTTTTTTGTTTTTTTTACTCCTCCTTCCATTTTCATTTCCATTTTCTCTAATTTCTGGTCAAGTCTTTTCTCAAAGTCAGCAAATCTTGTGTCCACCTTTTTCTCAAGCTCCTTAAAATATTTGAGTAACAGGCTCTGTAGTTTTAGCCAAGTATTCTTCAAACATACCTTTTAACCAATCAAATTCACCAGAACCATGCCTTGGTTGTCTTCTAGTGGCCATAATTTCTACTTCTTCCCTCTTTCTTTCTTTCTTTCTTTCTTTCATATATATATATATATATATATATATATATATTTCCAATTCTTCAATGTTTTAAAAATTTAATACTTTAAACTTTAGTGCTTTGGCTCCCTCTAGTGTCCAACAGTAATATTTATAAAATAGAAAAAAAAAGGCTCCAGTAAGAGTGATTAGGGGGTTGAAAGTCTCCAATTACAAAATATCCAGTTACAAAGCCACAAGTTGAAATTGAAAGTCTTTCTATATCAGTGTTTAGAAACAGTAGCCAATGACAACTTGAAAAAATAACCACAGCAGTACTTTCCCACAGCATACAAGCAAAGTTTGGTCTCAAATCCAACAAAATCTTTTTACTTGATTTTTTTTTCTTAAAAATAAGAGAATAAAAATAAAAAGTAATCACAACTTTTATTCCCTTAAAAAGGAACTTTAATAAAACAGTTTAACTTTCAGGTTCCTTGCTCAAATTTTAATCCTTTAAAACAGTTAAAATATATAAAAAAGAAATCCCAAAAATAATGGTCAACCAAGAGAAACAGTATTTCTGTCCTGGAGATAGACTCTTTAAACTCACTAGTTGTAAAGTAAAAAAAGGTGATTTTAGAAGTGCGGTGGTTGGAGTGTCCATTAAACGGCTTCAACGTGGCTTGGAAAAGATGGTAATCCCGCCTCTTGCTGAAACACTGTTTTGCGATCCTCTGGCAAGGAGCAGCTGTCCAGAAGGCAAAGGGAACAATTCCTTGGATTGTCCTTTCCTGGAGAATACCTTGGGGCTCAAGATCCTGCCTGAACCACCAGATAAACGTTGCATTGTCAATCCTAGCCAAGGAGATTGCCTAAGATGATCCCTCTCCCATTAATCCTCTACCAGAAGTCTAGAGCCAGGTTTATATTTAAATATTCCATTTTTGAATATATCTAGACTGATCTGAATACTTGTACCTATAACTGATCTGAGACAATTAGCCAATAATTCTGAATATAATTTATAATCTGTGTTTAATCACAAAAAAGGCCAGTATGAAGTAACTGGTTTGTTTTTTTTAGATTTTGCCATGAAGCAGGGAGTTTCCCACTTTGATGCAATAGCCACATATAACTAAAAAATCATTAAATTAACCCTTTGTAGAACTGATTAATCAACCCATCTGGACTAGGTGATCTCCCATTTTTAAATTTTGGAAGACTATTAATTGTGATCTGGTAAAAAGTGAATCTATGTACTGAATACTTTGTGTTGGTAATACTAATTAATTCCAAATCATCTAAATAATTCTTGGTGAAAGGTGAAAGGTCCCCTGTCCAAACACTGAGTCATGTCTGACCCTTTGTGGGGGATGCCGCTTTCATGATGTTTTCTTGGCATGTCTCTAATTTTGGATGTTTATTATTGTTTTGAAAAAAAAAGAAAATAAAAACAATACAGATGCTACACTTAATCTTAGACAAAAGGCCAGGAAGCAGTATTATATGGAAGTTTGAAGAGTAATATAACGTAATTCTGGTTTTTTTAATAAAAATTTTAAGAAGCCATGAAGTTGGGAAGCATCAAAATCAAATAAATTAACCCTTATTACTGTTTTTATTGTTTCCCATCTTCTTAGCAGGGATGCTTATTTTATTCTCTTTTAAAAACATTAGTGAGGTGAAGGCTTTATCAGCCTTCTCTGCATAATGCTCATGGAAAGAATCCTCCCCTTGTTATGGGAATACGAGAGCCCAAGGGAGCAGGCTCGGGGTACCTACAAGCAGACGCCAGTCCCCAGAGAGTGGGTGTCTCATTTGTTTTTACTGCTACCAGTTGGTCCAACCTAGCCATTACAGCAACCTTTTTTAAATGCAGTTACCTGTTTATAAGCATCCTTGAACCGTAAGACAACAGGATGGGCACCATAAAGATTATAAAATTATAATCTTATCCTTCAATCTGTGATATCCAGATATTGGATCCAGTTAGCTGAACACTCCAGCTTCGAGTATCACGTGGGGGGCCACAGGGCTCTGTTCTGGCCCCTGCACTGTTCCATTTTCATCTATGACTTGGCTGACGGAGATGAGGGGATGCAGAAAGCATGGCTTGGAAGTTCAGAGGAAAGCTAAGATGGTGAAAGATCTGGAAGTCAACCTAAAAGGCCCAGTTAAAGGATCTGGGTGAATTTAGGAGAGACAAATGAGGGGAGATAGGATAGCAGACTTCAAATATCTTAAGAGTTGCCACATAGGAGAGTGGAGTTACTTTCCATTGCCCCAAGGGCAGGACCAGAACCAATGGGTTGGAAGTACAAGAAAACAGGTTCAGGCTAGAACCTCCTGACTGTGCAAGCAGCCAGCCAATAGACCAGGCTGCCACTGCTTCAGTGAAGATCTTCAGAGCCTTCATGGGTGGCTCTTGCAGTGAGCAGGCCTGGATTAGATGACCCCTACAGTCCCTTCCAACTCGTTAGCTTGTTTGACTCACTGTAATCCAAAGGAAAGGAGCTAAGACTGGCAAAACCTCTAGCCCAAAGCCAAGTTAGCCTTGTACAGGTAGTCCTCGCTTAATGACCCTAATTGGGACTGGAATTTCCATCACTAAGCAAAGCAGTTTGTCCCACCATCTCCTCCTCAGCCAGGCCCGGTGAGCTCCCTTTGGCAGAAAAGGCTCGGCCTCCCTGCCACACTGACCTCCACTTCAATTCCCACCCATCTCTGCCCTTTTGGCCACCTGCACTCTGCCTCCTGCCGCTCTCCCAGCTGACCTTCACCACCTTCCTCCTCCTGCTGACAAGGTGCGACCGACCAAGGCAGCTGCTGGCCCTTTGTGATGCCTCTGTGACACCTTTACAAGGCCTTCGTGGAGGTGTTGCAAAGGGCCAGGAACTGGGGGGCAGTGGCAGAGCGCTGGGGAGGAGACGGCGGGATGGCGCCAGCAGTTTGTGCAGGGTGGGAAAAGCAGGAGGTCCTTGCCTAACAATGGTGCAGTTGTAAGTGCAGGTGGGCTGCCAAGTGCCTGAATCTGATCATGTGACTGCAGGGATGCTGCAACAGCAAGGACCAAAGAGTCAAACCTTGCCTTGGGGAACAAACAGGATTCAGGCAACCTGAGCCACTCATAAGCTATAGACCCCAGACTACAAGCTCATTGCTACAGGGAACCAAAGCACAAGGACATATTTTTCCATCTAAGGAATACAGGGACACCATGGTGCATCAGACCACTTCTCCCATTTTCAAATGATATAAAAAGGTGAGGCACAGGATCTGGTAGGATACAAAAGGATTCTCCACAGCCAAGACTGCCAAGGCAAGTCTTGCTCTCTTTTTCATAAGATAAGGAGGCAAGAGGCAGAGAAAGATTTAAAGAAGGGTTGGATGAACTGATGGAAGCATTTTATTTTCCTTTTAAAATAAAGAAATAAATTACAGCAGCCAAAAGTACTTCCAAGTGGACATTCAATCAGCTGATTAAGGACTATTTTAAGACAAGGAGAAGCCAGGAAATCCAATGCCCCCATGAGCTTTCCAAGCTTCCTGCACTGGTATTTCTGGTGCTCTCATGAAGCTTGACATTTGATACAACACATGATGACTCATTTTCTTCTTTCAGAAAGAGGAGCCACTCCCACTTTCTCATGAAGACTACGAGGGATGCAAACTCATCTCTGGATTCTCCTCAGCCCATGTTCTTCCGGTTGCCATAACCTCTTGGGTGCAGGTCCTTCCATTCGTCCCATTCCCGTGCTTTCAATACTGCAGCTTCTTCCTCCTCCTCTGTGCTTTTTTCCTGTTCTTTCTGCTGGTCTTCGGTACCTGCTATAGGCCAAATGCCAGAGCTATGCTAAGAGCAGTCGCCACGTGCATGCTTGCTAAGTAAATCTATCAACACAATTTTAGAGTACAGTTATCACTAAGGTGAGGATTTCTATGACCAAAAATGTTAAAAACATGCATGCATTTATGACCTTAAAACTGTTTAAATATGACCAAAGCAAAAATATGACTTTACCACTTTTCCAAAATTAGCACCCAATTTTTAAAAATCTGTGCTTACACACACACACACACACACACACACACACAAATTAAAAGGTTTATTCTTCTTCAGTTCCAGGGCAGAAGTGCTAGTATTGAAGGAATCAAATGAACATTTTGGGATAAAATGGTCATCCCTGGATTAGTTTTCATTAACAGCAGAATTGCATTGGATGACCATGTGCAAGAGATTTTCAAGGTTATCAAGAGGTTACCAAACTCAAAACTCCTTCTGTTGTCCACCAGTATGTTCTTGTATCTGGAGAAACTCCGACATCACAAGAGGTTATAGGAACAAATCTGAAAAAAGCAAACTCATCTGGAGAAAATTATGGCTCGACGTCTTCAAATTTTGCTTCGAATCCATTAGAACATTACTTATTTTGCAAAGTGTTGAATAACCCAGATTAGATTGTAGTACTCTTTGCAGTTTATCACTAATTTTTTCAGCCACTTTCCCCTTTGCTTGCTTTAAATCATTCTGTTTGTTCAGTGCATCACCAAGTTCCATTCCTACAGTTTCAAGGCGGGTGACTGCTCTTGATAATCCACTGAAGTTAGATCCTACATATGTTAAGTTTCCAGCCAAGATTTCAGAAAAGGAATCTTGTACAATCTTGATGGAGGAAGATTCACAGTCAAATTCTTTAACTATCCACTGCAAGGAAGCATAATTTGTGAAATAATACATAGCTGCATCCAGCCAAGTCCCCCAACGTGTCACGACAGGTTGGGGAGGGAGAACCAAAGTAGGAGCAATTTCTTTGAACTTTTGTACTTGAAGTGGAGCTTTAATAAACATTTTTTCCCATTCGAAATAATCTTATCTACATCAGGCTAGTTGCTTCAAATCTCTTCAGCTACTCTGTGTAAACTATGAGCAAGGCATGTGATATGGACCATTTTTGGCTAAAGAAATTTAAGTCCCTTGGCTGCTTTAGTCACGTATGGAGCAGCATCTGTTACAAAGAGAAGGGTATTTCCCCTTTTTACACCATCCTACCAGAGTAGTTTCATAGAATCATCAAAGAGCAAAGCAATAGCGCAATTGTTTACTTTTTGTAGAATTTCACGTTAGAAGAAATACTTCACCAGGCTTGTCACATTTCAGAGTGCCAATAATAACATTGGCTACATATCTTCCGTTTACATCACTTGTTTCATCTATTGAAACCTGTATCTTTTTGTTGTCAACAGCAGATCTTATCTGTCCTAACACATCTTCACAGCAGGCAGAGATGTAACTTTTCCTTACAGTTGATTCATTTGGAATCGGGTGACTGGTGTACTTCTCCAAAAAATGCCTGTGGCTACCACTACCACTACTATTCCAAGGGAATATTTGAAGTAACCATCATCGTACAGAGATCCTTACAAAATTCTGACTGGGTATTTGATGAACTGTAGTTGAAGAAGCAGCTCTCGAAAAGGAGATGTTGCCTATTCTCAGTGAAGGTAAATCTTGCTAAACAACTCATGTGTTTTGCAGTGTCACAATGTTGTTGAATATTAAAACACTTTTGGGCCAATACCTTAACTTCACACAATTTACAAAACAAAATATCACCATCACTACTGAAAATCTGCTCCCCAAATTCTTGAACAAGACGCCGTAATTTCACACTCGCTGAACATCTACTTTTAGGCATGTTGAAATCAGATTGCAGCTCTCACGTAACTCCACCACCTCAAACACACACATACCTGAGTTGGGGAGCAAATGAGGGGGGGGGGAAATGGGCAAATTCTCACTCTTTTTTTCAGGCCTGGTCAGGGGAGAAGCCTCTGCCTGCTGAAGTCATTTTAAAAAAGGTTGCTCTCCCTCTTTTACACACACACACACACACCTCCCTGAGTTGGGGTGCTAATAAGAAAAAGAAAAAAAAAAACAGGCAAATTCTCATTTTCTTTGCTGGCTCGAACGTGTTGGCTTATCAGGAGGGTTGCCAATGACCAAACTATGACCAAAATATGACGCTTGTTACAAAATTAAGCAGAAATATGGCATAACACCTTTAAAAAGTCAAAATATGACTTTTCAGGCAAAATAAAAAGCATCTAATTCTCACCAGATTACTCTAAAACATGTTTTAACTTACTTATAAATTCAAATAAAGATTCCAGAAAAAACATGACATGTCATAGAAATCCTCGCCCTAGTTATCACAATCCCAGAAGAGCACTGACACAGCTACGCATGTCTTATTCCGACTCTGTTTCACCCCCTTTTAAGTAGTGGCAATGTTTGTGGGATGTGGGAGAGATAACACCAGAGGGGGCATACTTGCACCAACATAAGATGAGCAAAAGGAGTACATGTAAGCCTTCTGTGAATTACAGGGTGTGGCAATTCACATGGTTTTTGGTAATCCCTCAAACTACCCTGTGCTTAGCAGCACAAGCGCTATCCATGCTGGTCTGACCTGGAGTTCTTTCAGGAGGGAATGGAGGCAAGGAAAATAATGATTGGTACACGCTCAGGGATCAAGAACCATTTTGGAGATACAAATCCATTTCTGGTATTTCTTTGTGGGCTCAGTTCTGTGTCTGTTTATGCAGGGCTGCAAAGAATGGAAGCTTAACTGTCACTGCCACTGTTTGCTAAGAGGATTTTATTATTTTGTTGTTTAAAGATTAAAAACAGTCCTTTGGGCAAACACTTGTTATATCTAACCTAGCATACTTTAGAACAGCCGCTATTCACAGCACTGTGGGGGCCACTGAGTTCCATGGGATGTTGCACTTCCCAAATTCTGCCACTGATGTTCACTATCCAGTTAGCTTTCTAAATAATCCTAAACTATCTCAGCAGGGGCCCTCTAACAGATCAGAAAGACAGTAAGCCCCTCTCTAAGGGGGGCCTTTCTTTGACTCCTTCCCCACCCTTTGCAGACCTGGTGCTCAGGAATACCTGGAACTCTCTGGGAAATGCCCTGATCAGGAAGGACTCCTTGCTTCTGGTGCTGTTCAAACCACTCATCCACTGTCATTGTTGCCAGGCTAGGATAGCCAGCGCCAAACACCCTGCAAGAAAGGAAACTGGCCAGGCCTTGCTCTGTTTCTAGTGACCTTGAAGCAGCGCAGAGCAGCCGGAGTGGCCCACCCCCCTCGTGAAAAGCCCGTCTGCCATCAAGACCCCTCCCTGCCAGAAGCAGCGGCAGAACCCCCAATTATATACTTTGCCTGGGCAGCATCGCGAGTAAGGATGAAGGGCCTCCCTGGAGGTCGGGGCGGCTGGCAAGGTCGTGTGGCAGAACCCTGGGAGAAGGAATGGAAAAACAGGAGGAGGAGGCACATTTTTCAGCACCTGTTCACACTAAAACAAGAACAAGAACAAAAACTGCAGGAAGTGGAGGGCAGGCAACTGCACATTTCCTCAAGAATATTTTTACTCAAAACATGGCATCTACCCACCCACAGAATATATTCTGGCTCAAAAAAATAAAAGAAACAAATGTACTTTTCTTGGACAGGTGATTGACACTCATCCTTTCAAAGCCACAATTTATCAAAGTCATCCAAATGCTGATACCTGTTCTCCCTCAAGTAATATTTGGCCTTCCTCACATGACATTCGGTCAACTGGATGCAGAACACATTTTATACGCACAAAGTGCTTCCAGGTCAAGACTAACTTCCATTGCATAGATGGGAAACAGGCTGAGAAAGAGGCCAGGCAGGGGAGCAACCTGGGCTTTCAACTTGGCAATGCCTGAAAGACACAGGATTTTGTGTCAATGTGTCCAGGCTTCACTTGGGCTAAAGCGAAGTGGGCAATCTCCTACAGTGCAAGCCCATACGCCATAAGAATTCTTCAAAGAAGCATGGATGGAGTCAGCTATTCACTATTCTTTTTCCCCAGGCCCCCTGAACTGGATTTTTATTATTTTATTTTTGTACCAGATTTTAAATGTTCACATTGTATATCAGTTGGCTAGTCACTTTGACTGCCCTATGGGACAGCTTTAGAAATAAGAAATGTTCTCCCATTCTTCTTCCAGAATCCCCCTTCTCTTTCTTGCTAAATCTCTCTTTCTCTGCTTTTCCACAAAGCATCTTAAAGTCACACTATTTTTGCCAGCTTTGGGTGCTTTGGCACAAGCATTTAAAATTCGATAGTGCCATCCCACACTTCGGATTACAAATGGTGCATAATTGAATGAGCTTATATTATACAAGACCAGAATTCAAAATTTTTCAACAGAGAGAGCGCAAATAGGGGAGATTCTAGCCCAAATCCCCAAAATAGGGGTATTTCTGCCACAAGGACTATTCAGATATATTCTATTGCATGTAACCTGAAGCCTTATAAATGATGTTAGTTAAATGAAAAGCTAGTCAATAAGGTATGTTGGTGGTCAGGGATTCTATCTAACTGTTTTTGGAAGATAAAGATGATACAATAATTCACAGTAGTTGGGACCACATTTTTATAGACATGGGTACCATCAAGATTTGGGGACTTCCACTTTTGACCAGAAAGGAATATGTTTTTTTCTTCTTATATTTCAAACTATGTTGTTGTTTATTCGTTTAGTCGCTTCCGACTCTTCGTGAATTTCAAACTATATTACACCTATTATAGGACCTACATTACACTTTTCATATTTTCTGTTTATGAAGGCAGGAAGCCATGGTATTAATTTTCAGCAATAGTGATCAGAGAACACTGTGGAAGGAGGGTATAAAAAAGGCTGCCAATTTGATCAATACAACTGATGTCACTGTCTCACCTGTAGAGCACCCCGCCGATTCAGGATTGCAATTTCCTGATCAATGCTTTCAATTTCCTCCAGGCTTATATTGATCCACTTCTTGATTTGTAGCAAATAGAATTCTCGTATTTGCTCTTCTTCAGCTTGGCCACTATCAATGAAGGGTTTCAAAGAAGCCAGCTGGTTCTCCAACTCCTTCTTTTGCTTGTATCTGTTTCCCAAAAGATTTATGGAAGTGAAAAGCAAGTCTATCTGCAGGCATTCAACTGAAAACATTTGTAACAGATAGTTGTATGGCCTCTGCCTGAACACATCCTATGAGGAAGCCCACTATGTTTTGATTGAATCTCCCCATGCCCCATTCTAAAATCGAGACAGCCCTAAATCTTCTGTCCTTAACCTGGTTCTTGACTCAGGCCCCCAGCCAGGATGTCATGTAAACATGAGTCTCTTTTTTCAGGGACACAAGGTGAGTGGCACCCATAGAAACTGGGATTATGTGTACACAACTTCCAATTTTAAAACCTAGCAAGTATATTGCATTATCAAAACCTGTCATCCTACATGGCAGGTCTTTACAGGACTGATACTAACAATAACTTTGTGTCTGCAATACTGTATGCATCTGCTCCCAAATCAGAAAGGGAATCCAGTATTACAGCTGTTCCCTGCCAGCCTCTGCAGGGAGTATCTCCCAGAGCTCTTCCAGCTTTCCACCAGCTTAAATCTAGAGAGGCACAAAGGACAGGTCTCCCCCACCCCCCCATAGGACCCCTTTCAGTCACTTCCTTATAGAAAGTGGGTGTCAAAACTGATCGCACACAGGAAGCAGGGGACTCATGCCGGTTTTTGGAGGGTGGTTCTAGCATGGGAGGTCGAAGCCGCTGGGTGGGGGGAGACAGGGTAAGGAAAGAGCTCCAGGAGCAAAAGCGGGATATAAACGTAGCTAAAAAAGAAAATACGTAGCTCTTACTCAGTTGTAGAAAAGGAGACTCAGTAAGCCGCCTGCCCTCCAGAAAGCCGGGAGGGGGAGCGAGGAAAGGCACCGGGGCCGGCCCTTCCGAACTGGACGGTGCCTACCAGAGCCCCGGCCTCCCGCCCGCCCACCTACCTCTCGATCTTGGCCCGCCGGCCGGCCGCCATGGCTAGCAGCGAGGACTGGCCGTCGGGCGGGGCGGGCGCGGCCTCCCCGCCGTCCTCCTCCTCCTCGGCCTCGGCCTCGCGCGGTAGGTCGAAGCGGGCGACGGCGTAGTCCCGGCAGAGCCGGAGGAAGTCCAGGAAGAGGCCGCGCGCCCTCCGCACGTGCTCCAGCCGGCGCTCGGGGGCCACCTGCCGCAGGGTCAGCGCGGCCAGCAGCGCGGGCACCAGCATGAAGCGCAGGTCGGCCGAGGGGATCTCCTCCAGCTCCTCGTTGCGGCTGCAAGACAGGCCGAGGCGGCTGAGCCGGGGGCGGGGGCGGGGGCGGGGGCGGGGGCGTGCGCCCCGGCCGGCCGGCCGGCCCACGTCCCTCCCGCCAGCCCGGCGCACCTGAAGAGCTCCAGCTGGGCCACCGCGCGGGCGGCGCGCTCCAGAAGCTCCAAGCCGCGCTGCACCCGGCGCTGGACGGCAGGCGCCCCCGAGGACGCCTCGCCGCCGCTCTCCACCTCCTCCAGCAGCCGCCAGCCCGACTCCAGCAGCTCCGAGAGCCGCTCCGGCTCTGCCGCCGCCGCCGCCGCCATTGCCGCGCCGCCGGAGGAAGTGACGGCGAAGGAAGGAGGGAGCACCCGGTGACGTCGGGCTCTCGAGGCCTGGCGACCCGTCGGAGGCGGAGCCTGGCCGGCCGAGCAGGGCCGCCGGGACTCTCTTTCCCGCGGGCGGGGCCGGCGCGGCCTCCGCAGGCCGCCCTGTCCCGCCGCCCCGCTCGGCCAGCGGGCGCCGCCGAGCCCCCGTCGGGCGCAGTCCGCTTGAGGGCGTGTGGGCTCGCCCGAAGGGCGTCGGGGCGGCCCGGCGCGGCCAACGAGACGCGTCTCTGGCGGTGAGGAGGCGGCTCGGGAGACGGGCTCGCCCGCTGGCGGCCCTGGAAATGCCTCCCAGTCCGAGGCCCGAGCCGCGGCCGCCGAAGGGACGAGCCGGCCCCGCCCTCCGGAGCTGCCCGGCCCCCAGCCGCGGACGCCGCGGGCGGGTTACTTCTCCGAAAGCGCGGGCGGGCCTGGCCTCGAGGTGATGGTAACTGCGAGGGTTGCTTCCTTTTCTGTCTCGGCGGTCAGTTTCCTTCTGTCGGTCTATTCATGGTACGGTCTGTGGCGCTACTGTTGTTACATTTCACGTAAACCTCCTTAAAAATCAGGCCAAAAAGAAGCGGGCCCTGTGACCCTTGAGGCAGGTCGAGAAGGGAGAAGAGCGGAAAACGGGCGGGAAGGCCGCGGCCGAAAGGGCCGCCGAATGGCCCGGGGCTTGTAGGGAAGAGCGGGGGCGGTAGGCGCCGCGAGCGGGACGAAGCGCAGGGGACGCGCGGCTCTGGCTCTTCCTGGTTTCCCGCGGGACCTGCGGAGGCGCAATGGCGGCCATCGCCATCGAGCCTCGGAGTGGGTGGCACTTTAGCAGCTGGGCGCTCTTTGTGAGCTCTGATTCTGACTATTTTCTCCCGCTGCGGCGGCGGCGGCGGCAGCTTTGAACGTGACTCTGGACTCGCAGTTCTCCTTGGAGCAGCCGGTGGAGCCCGCAGCCAGGAGGGCCTTTGGCTGGCCTCCCAGTCGCAGGCCTTTCTGGGCCAGGAGGATCAGGAAATGGTTGCCTCTGCCCTTCACGGAGCTGCCCATGGGGGCGATCTGGAAGTGCAGCTGGTCCAGAATACAACCACTTCGTTGCTACAAGTCAGGGTCGGTCCAGCTGTCAACGGATGTCTTTGTTGCCTGCTACTAGCTTCCAGACCCAATTCAAGATGCTGCCTGTGAATTGTGAAACCTCCTTTGGCTCAGAAGTGCTGTCTGATCAAGGTGGATTCAGCACCCCCTACCCCCCATCTGAGAGGGCAAACACACCCCATGAGAATAGAAGGGGGAGAGTGTCCCCTTGCTTTGGAGTTCCCTGCCCTGGGGTAAGATGGCAGTTCTTTATGACCTGTATGTAAAGTCAGTTATCCCTGTCCTGTAGCTGTTGTGAATAGGCTTGATACAGGAATTAAAATTCAAATGGAAGCTAGGACATTGAACAAATCTGTAGTTCATGGTCCTGCTAGGTATGTAAGGACAAATCTGAGTCAGCAGATAACATGTCTTCATACATCCTTCTTGCATGTTCTGAACGACCAAATGGGCATTTATTGAATGTACCTCATGGTCATCTGTTTCCGAAAATCCTACCAAACGATGGCCTAAGTAATGTGTGGGGCAGATTTATTGAAATTTGTGCAACAAACCTGTGAACCACTTGGTGACGTTCTAAGCATTTCCTTTTTGTGTTAGAGAAGTTGCAGGTGAAAAGTGAGCAGGAGCTAAGGTTTCCCAGTTTTGATGAAGTGTAACAAGAAATTAAATGTCTTCCCTTTCAAGTGCTGAGCTGGCATTTGTTTAGCTCCTTTGTATTCTACTTCATGTTAAAGTACCATGGTAGGTACCGTCCCTTTGTCTAGTCATTTTCAAGCTACTTCATTTTCTGCAGTCCTGCCAAGAAACCCCTTCCTTACCCTTCTTAAATAAAAAAGGACACCTAACCATTATCACTCAGCTTTTAACATGTACAATGGAATCCTGTTCTGGTAATGCTATCTGTTCTGTCCCGATTCTTTCATGATCCATTAGAAGTCCCAGGCTGTGGTAATGCTTTCAAAGCCAGAATCAGACACAGCACTTTTACTCTGTGGTTGGTTAACTGAGGCTGGGACTGGCAATGTTCCAGATGTCAAGCAATTGAAATCACATCAGAAGAGCTTTATTTGCAAAGAAAACACTGTAAATTAACTAAACTTACATCCCAGTTTATATACATTATATATCTATATCTATATATATCTTTATATATCTATATCTTTATATATATATATATATATATATCTTTATATATATATATATATATATATATATATATCTTTATATATATATGTATTTATATACACACAGAGATCATATTGTGACTAGAGCTGCTGGTCTACAGAGAAGCCTGAAGGTTGCCCCCCTCCTCCCATGTCTTGCCCCACTGCAAGAGGAGCTGACTTGTTCCTGCAGCTTTCCTATCATTCAGAGTCTGAACAGAGTTTGACTAACATTACTGTTTTAAAACACTTAATGACCAAAGTTCCCTTGGTGGGTTTTACTTTAAACTCTAATGAAGCCAACTGCTAAGATCATTAAAAACAGAGAAGGCTGAAACAGAACGGTTTGTAAATAAATGCCACTGGACAAGCAAAACCACTGGCCTGGAGCCTTGACCCTCATGCTGCTGGTTGAAGGGCAGAAACAGAGAAGGCTTCATTTCTCAGATGGCGTTTTCAGTCTCCAGGCCACAGGGCACTGTTTCTAAACAAACCTGCATCACTAGAAGTGATGGTCATTGGCATTGCTGCAATCTTCCTTTTAAAATTATGGCTAAACTAGATCCTGCAGATAATGCAAAGTTCACGAACCTTTTTCAGATGCATTTCTTCATGTTTGCAAATAGGTGAGGAGAATCAAGACATCTGTGCATAGCACAATAGCAGATTTTCAACTTTATAGTTGCCAATTAAAACCACCACATTGGCACTTTATTGCCATTGCCGTGAAAGGATTCTCATAATTTTCAGCTCAGAGGACTGTCCATCAAGCAGGCACCTTTCCCATTTCCTGCAGATGCAAACCTATAATGTGCCTAAATTGTGTTTAACAGTAATTTCTGCTCCCCCAATTACTCCGCCAGGACAGCTGTTATAAGGAACCAGGTTGGACTGAAGCAACTGGCAACATTCTTTCTGTCTCCCTGGCAGAAGGCTGGAAGAAACAGACTATTGCCACAATGCTCGCTTCTAACTTTCTCCCATCACCTTTCTAAGGGACAGAGGCAGACACTACATGATCCCCCTTGCCAGTTGACTTAGTGGTTTGCCAGAATTGCTTCACAGGAAAATAGAGTACTTGGTCATATCATCTCTGGCATTATATTCTCAGCCTTAAAGTATGTGCTAAGAGCAATTGCTTTAAAGTTTGGCTGAAACTGATCTGGGTAGAATGGAAAAGGTTGCTTCCCAAAGAGATTTCCCCCAGTCAGAATTCGATCCTCGGACTCCCAAATTCTGTCTTCCCTCTCTTCTATCAATAGACTTAGGAAACACACCACTTATCCACACCTCAGGTCATATACCCTGCACAGGGCAAGGTTGTCCTGAGTTTTACTGCCCTGTGACTCAGCTCACTATGAAAAGAAAATGTCCACTGGCCTCTCTGCTAATCTTGATCTGGAAGACAAGTATCAAGGCTGCATTGGGAATGCCACATTCAGAACAAGTCTGGGTAGAGACAGAAACACTGCAAAACCACATCCAGAAAGAAACATGTTTTTAAAAACCTGAAACAGCACATTTGCTTTTGAAAGTTGAATTCACTATTTTAACTGGGTAGTGTGATTTTGCTGAAGGCAACTTCCAGCTTTATAAATAGTCCCTCATCTATATGTCCAGTTCTTAAACATGAGATGTATTACTATAAGAATGTGGATGTATCCCAGGCCACATCTAGGGTCCTTTGTGTGGCATGAAAAATCAGAGTGGGACGAAGAGTTTCAGTGTTTAACCTGCATCTTCCAAAGAATTTTACTTCTGGGAGAGTGTTCAGCTGCATGCCTTCCACCATCTGTCGCCATAGTTACTCTTACCAGTGCAAGATGTGAGAAGGAAGCGACCCTCTCACTGCCTGCTGTGTGATCCATGCAACTCAGGTAGAAGGTTGTTCAGGCTTGCCTTCCTCCCTGCCAGTGCTCCATGTTTCAACACAGCCCTAATGGAGCCAAGGGAACCCTTGCTTCCTTCCTGCAGTTACATAAAAAAATAAATACCTCTCATCAGTTCTTTCTCTGACCCTTCCCAGCTCTTTTGAACAGCAATGCCTGGTGGTTTGGGAAGCCCCCACCTTCAGTCACAAGGTCCTTAAGAAGAGGGCCCGTCCCCTAGCCGTATGGCTCCAAAGAAGGTAGTGTGCTTGCTCATGTTGATGGAGATGTCAGCATGGACCATTTTCACAGCAATCTTCTGCCGAGCTCTGAGGAGACAAACCCCGGCTGTGTAGCAGGTGTTGAAGTTGGTCTTTCCAGTTTCAATACTCCGAGTGCACTGCAGAAAGGGCTTTTCATCCACCACCACCTCGAAGCTGGCAAAATCTGTAAAGTTTATGTAATATACCTAGTCGGAAGTGAACAAAAAAACCCAGCGTCACCAGAAGGAAAAACCCTACAGGAACCATGTATAAGCACATCAGTAGTAATGCTTGTTATTCAGACGTAGAATAAATCACTCTTTAATGGTGATAAGAGGACATGGGCCCCAATCACTGAGCCAAGATGAGACACATGCACAGGGTTCCACAGAAAATGAACTCATCTGGTAAAACACACAATGATGGTTGAGCTGATAATCAAAGATCCTTGAAACAAGCCTCATTTTGTCTATCAGATTATTTTCAAGGAAAATGTAAGGCTTCGGTTGATTTTCCACTTCTGTGATTAGTGGCCCAACAAAGGAGCATTGCTGGAATGCCATCTCTTGAGGAATAAGCCAGCTTGCACAAGAAAGATATCTAACCTCATTGGGAAAAATCTGACCTGCTTGGACAGGTATCCATGTAGGCACCATTAGCGAAAGGAATTATCTGTGGAAGGCTACTTCCTTTAAAAAAAATAAATCCTCATATTTACCGAATTCTTCCATCACAGGTTTATGAGGACCACAGTGAAAAAAAGTTTGCCATCTGTGTAAAATGGTTTCAGGCTGCTGCATTCACAGACAGGCTGCAAGAGGAAGCAGAGACCCATCAAGCTTGGAACAGTTTGTCTTGTCTTTTGAATGGGAGCCTTTCAAATCTCTGCCTGAGGACTTAGCCTGTCTTTTGCCAGTGAGCTTCCAGATTCCTTACCTGGTGCTCATTCACCCCACCCCACCCTGAATTCCATAGGAAGGTGTAGTTCAGAATATTCAGTAGGACAACAGGCCAACTGTAAGAAGGGAAGGACAGGTTAGAACAGTCAGCTTACAAATCAATTCTGTAGACATGCTCCAAGATCCAGCACAGGGCCTGTGCAACTTCCATTGGCTTAAAGGCTGGGATTTGCAAATTGAGGGATGTGCTCTGAAAGTTGGCAGGACCACTTATAATTTTGTTTTATTTTTAAATTTTATTTTATTTAATTATTTTGGGTAATTTTATAACAATATTTCTCTCTTCTAAACAAAATAAAATGATCTGCAGTGTTTTTGTGGGTTGGTTTTCTTGTTTCCATGAGTAAACTATGACACTGAAAAAGTGGTTTTTGTTTTGCTATTTATTTGGGAGACAGAAAAAGCTGCATTCTTTGAGGTCGTGAGTGAATAAGCAGATGGGGCAGCCAAGAAATGGGTAGAGGGTTGGGGTGGGTAAGGAGGAAAGGAGGGAACCCTGGCTATCCAAGAGGGTACTTTGGGAATGACGGTTGAGAAATGCCATACAGGCAGAGTGATGCTGACTGAATGCAGAGAGATGCACGCTAGGAGGCAGGAGGAAGCTGGGGGGGGGGGGGGGCGGGGGCTGCAGGCTCCATTAGATATCCTGCTAGACCACTTATAGTCAAGAGAAGGAGACATTTTGCATTTCCAATCTAGCAAGACAGCTGGTGTTTCAGCTGCACCACGTCCTCAGTTCATTTCCTATTGTCTCAAAGATGAAACACTTAGCAATGCATACACTTTGATTGTCTTCCTTGTTCTGCAGCAACACCTTTGTGTTGCCACAGATGCTGCATTTTGGACACAGGAAAAGGAGTTAGGCCTAAGACCGTACTCACTTCTACCTGACTATAGACGAAGTATGTGCCGTCTGCCAGTACCTCCAGCTCGCCACTCCGGGTGTGCAGCTTAAACACTTTCGGGTTCATTGTTATGCGGGACCAGTCATTAAGAACTCCACCTGAAAGATCTCAGCATGAGAAAATGGCAGTCACTCAATAGTCATCAGGAAAAGAAACAAGAACAGCACAAACATGACAGGATCAGGTCAGGACATTTTATAGGAAAGGAGGTGATTGGTTTAAACTGGGATGTCGCATGGATGCCAAGATGCTTGTGGCCTCTGAAGGACATTCCACGTAGTGAAAATACAGCGAGTTCAACAGGAGTATCACTAGTCTGAATAGGGAGAGCCACACCCAGGAGGGAGCTATTAAACAACGTCTGCCAAAATAAAGAACAGATGCCTAGTGGCTGTTAAGCTCTTGGTAATGGAAAGGACGGTTTTCACAAGATCCTCTACAATCAAAGGTCACAGAAATCATAAGGCCCCGCTGGAGCCCAATTTATCTCTGAGATAATTCTGGCCAGTGCCCATGTTTCTTGTACTGTAGAAGAAATGTGCAGATGTTCATAGCTGGCTTTGTTTTCCAAACTGCCCTCCTCTTTGCCAGGTGCTGAGGGGACCATAACAATGACCATAGAGTAAGACTTCGGGGCAGAGGAGATACAAAAAGAGGGGCACAGTTATGGAATAACTTAGAGCAGGTCCCGCCCAGCCACTCCCATGCAGGGAGGCACTGGAAGCTCAGAGGAAATCCCAAATGTCAAGCACCCCCTCCCTCTGTATCCTGTGAAGGCTGTGTTTGCCCAGGGATCACAGAACGTTGGAGAATAGAAGAAGTGCGCTCCATCTCCCAAGCTTGGTAGACCTAAAGGTTGAAATCTGTAGTCTTTAACTCTCAGTTAAACTGAGTTCACAACTCCTTATATGTATATAAAAATACGCACATTAGAAAAAGGGTGTACCAAACATTCATAAAGCATGTACACACTTTAAAAAAATTGCATTATGAAAAGGGCAATAAAAAGTATATTAGAAATATGGGCATGTTTGCACAGACTTTTTTTTTTTTTTTGCTGAGTTGGTCTAAATAAAACTTGCAGCCAAGAGTTGTGTTCATGCGATGCAGCTGGTGCAGAGATACCATCCTGCGTTCTACCAGATGCTCCAGCTAAAGGAGAGCAGCCTCCTCTTGTGGCTCCCCAGCCAACAGGCGGCTATCTCGGGGACCGTCCTTCGCTGCTATTGGAAAAGAAGTGCTCACCGTCATTTGACCCGCTGCAAGCATAAAACTGGGCATAAAAAACAAACTTTCAGACATTTGTCTGAATGAAGCCTTATTGGGGGGGAGGGGAGGGGAGGGAATGGAAGAACTGGGTTGATGGATGGGCTGTTCCCCACTCTGTCTCGCCCCAGGTGCAGCCGTTTGGGTGGGGCGGGAGGGAATGGAGGTGTGGGGCAGCTAAGATGCTGGGGGGAGGCTGGGTTCTGGTTCCCCCCTTAGGCATGGAGGCTCCCTGGGGCTTTGGGCCAATCATGCTTGCTCAGGGTGTTTTGGGAAGGATCATAGGAGGGAACGTGATATGCAGCTCCTCCGGCTCCTGTACAAAAGACAGGGATTGGCGCTGCACTGGTGGGGAGTCACCGTGCTTCTCAAGGATCAGGTCCTGATCTGGTCTTCTGCGTGTCATTTTCATTGCCCTTCTCATTATTCGGTCCTCCTTCCATTGATTTATCCAGCTCTCCCTCTCCTTCCCATTCCTTCCTCTGCCCCTTTCGTAACATTTGTAACCTTTTATTTTGAAACAATACTCTTTCAATTTATACTAGCACCGAATTCCTCCCACACATTCCTCATTAGCTCTCTTTTTCCACTCTTGATTTTTTTCAGCTGTTTGGGGAACCACTCACCCATTCAGATCTCATGATCAGTGATTTTGGCAGCAGACCTGAAAATTGTCCTTTGGGGAATACCAAGTCACAGCCAACTTCTCCAGGAAGTGCCTCCCCCAGAGATGGCAGGCAAGGCATTCCCCCCACCCGCCCCACGCCCCACGCCAGGCAAGCCAAAGGTGGAGTGACTGGACACGACAGGCTGGCGTGTTGGCTGAGCTTGCTTTTCAGCTCCTTTTCTTGACAGACTAAGTGAATAAACTGCAGAAAGGTTCATCCACACACACACCTGCCCCAACCCTGTTTTGGAGGACATAAAAAAAAGGGGGGGCTTCTTTGTTTAATTAGAAC
Organism: Candoia aspera; assembly: GCF_035149785.1. NCBI lineage: Eukaryota > Metazoa > Chordata > Lepidosauria > Squamata > Candoiidae > Candoia > Candoia aspera. Next base: position 23,478,984 of record NC_086164.1, read on the forward strand.
AATGACAAAACAATAAGAAGAAAAGAAAGAGGAGCCAACAAAAAAATCCCTAAGACTGGGGAAATAAAGAAATAAAATACATTTATGGTCCAATTGCTCAGTGAAGACCTGATGTTGTGTGTGACGTATGAGCAATCTCTCTGCAAGCATCGGTTATGGATGGATGATTACAATGAAATAGGGTCATCCTTTACTGAAACTGGTGTAAGCACGTATAAGAAGCCCTTCTTTTTTTCTCTCTCTCTCTCTCATTTTTGAGGAAGACATCCTTACAACAGAACCTCTGCTGAGGCAAGATGAAGCCAGATCAAAGAGGTCGAACAGGAAAGTGATGCTTTCCAGTGGAAAATGAAACCAGCATCCTCTACCCAAACATTCTTTGTTGTTAGGGAGGCTTCTGGGGTAAAATTAATCCATGAGGTGAATAAATAAACCTCTTTTTGCTGTTTCCACCACATGCTTCCTGCCTGGGTCCTGGCTCAGCTCTGCGCGTTGTGAGAACATGGACTGTGTCACTGAAGAGGAGAGCCCCGGGCCTTATTCAAACGGTCATGAAAGAGCTTTGCCAAGAGCCCTGAGATGCCACAGAGGCTGTTGGAGAACTCGGTCGAAAGACCAAACAGGAAATAGGGCGATCAGCCTGCGCAGGGAAGAACGGCTGCAGGTCGCCTGGGCTCATGAGAAGCCTCTCACCCTACCCAGTAATCACCAGCCTCTCTCTTGTAGAGATGCATGGATCATGGGATGGAACTGGCTTGAATCTTTTGGCCTGAGCCTTCCTCTAGGGAAATGCTGAGCATTCTGCTTGCTTGGCATTCTTATTCCAAAGAGCAGAAGGAGAAAAAGTGCTTATGGGGAAGTTCCAGGTTCCTTGAAAATGGTCCAGATTCAGAAATGAATCAGGATGAGATACTTGCCTTTCAGCTAAAAGCAGGCCAGGCTACTTTTTGAGCTCAAAACAGGTTGTGAAACCCAGGGCATGTCATGATGATAGTGTGGGGCTAGACCAAGGTTCAAGGCCTCCCTTGGTCATGGAATTCACTGGGTGACATTGGACCAGATAGTCTCTCTCAGCCAATCTCCCTCACAGGGTTGTTGTGGAAAGAATGGAGGAAGGAGTGGTATGTGTACTGCTTTGAGCTCTTGGAGATAAATCAAACAGAAGAAGAATAAGACAACCTGAACTGTACTGGGAAAATATAAATACAAAATATACAAAAATACAAAATACAAAATTCGGATCCTGTGGATTGCTGTTGAGTAAGCTGGGAAAATGTGATCGATCCAAGAATTGAACAGCATCCTGAACGGGAATATTTGACACGGTAACTTTGTGTTTATTTTTAGTGTTTTTTTTTAAAGAATTTTGTTAAGTTTAAAACTAAGATAAAAACTACAGAAAAAAACCCACAAAAAGATTTTAAAAACCTAAAAAAGTGTGAAACACAAAGAAAAAGAATTTTAAAGATTACATACAAAGGTGACTTCCAACTTTCAACAGCAAGAATATACAGTAATTTCCATAGTCAAACCCTTACTCTTTATCAAACCAGGATCACATTATTTCTATACATCCCTCCATTGACACATACAAATCACTAATACAATTGCTCCTTCCCCTTATATATAAAAAAGAATGTGTGTGTGTGTGTGTGTGTGTGTATATTTCTAAATCAACTTCCCTCCCCCTTAAAACAACATTTAATTATTTCCTTCCTACCACTATTCTATATATTTCTGTCCACTATAATAAAAATCAAATTATAAAAACTTGTAAGTTGTCTGCCTGTGTTCATTTTTAGTGTTGTTTTTCTGTCAGTGTCATCTTCCAAATTAAGTTCATGGGCTGTGGCCCCAAAGTGTTGCTTTATTACCTCTCTTCCTCTTTCTCTACAAAGAAACTTTCTATGTGAGAAAAGTTGTATTTGCTAGAACAATTCAGAAAGCTTCAACACTCCTTGCCCACCACAATGAAGCCCTACAAAACTCAATGTGCTTTCAGGAAGATGCACTGAAAGGGGCTCTCCATATGCTGCACTACCAACTGGAGAAGCAGAGATCTGAGGAAAGACAGGAGAGCTGCAGAAGCCCACCAGAGGAGAAGTTCTGCCCCAAGAGCTGTGGAGCTAGAACTTTAGGGGAGGGTTCACAACTAAGAAGCCCACAAATGTAGGTTTGACTGCACATCAAGGTTTATTTCAATAGTAAACACATTTAAAGCAAAAAAGCATCACCTTTGAGGCAATGGGGTAGAAGAGGGACATGGAAGACATCAGAACAGGGAGCAAAGAGGCAACCTGATATGATAAGTTACAAGCATTGCTACTCTGAGGCCTAGAAGATTAAGGAGAAACTACATGGAATATCTGGGGCAAAACTATGTTTGCCATGACAATTAGAGAGGCAAAGAGGAGGTTGAGGCACTGAAGTGTGGTGATCATGAAAATAAATATCTGGATTGAAATGGTAACTAATTTTAATTAAATAGGCACTAGAAAATGAAGTGGAAAAATAAAAAGGATGATCAGGTGAGTGATACATGCTGTTGAAATGTTAAAATCAGAAACCTGGGAAATACCCAATTCCCTTTTTTAACAAGAGCTAGGAAACTGACACTGTGTGTTGTGGGTATTTGTTGTGGCTGAGTGCTTCACATTCTTACCATTCTTGACTTGAATCGCAGACCCCTGTCCTTGGAGATGAACTACAGCTGGCTGCAAAATAGAAGAGAGCAGATTCAGATTAAAACAGGTATATATTTGCAGTTTGTCCAAATGACCAAGTGTTCATCTTAAACATTTACAATATTGCTGGAAGAGACCATGAATTTTTGACCTCATGGAACTAAAGTGCATTCATTTCTATAAATAAGTTATTTGTTTGTCAAGAATTTTTCACCAAGCTGTGAAAAATTACTGACACAAATTTGTGAAACTTATTTCAGCAAATAATCTCTTTTAGCAAAGTGACAGAAGAAAAAGATGGTAAATCTAATCAAGATTGCCTGGATTTTATGCAAGGATGAATGGATGGATGGATAAAACAGGTCTGGTTAGAAAATTAGCAATTTTGCATTAAAAAGGAGGCAAGATTCATTTGCGACAAGGGTACCTGATGTCTTCCCCCAGTGAAATCCACTGACCTGTGAATCCCTTGGCCCTGCTCTTTCTGTTGTACCTGCAAAATAGAGTTTTCATATTAAGACTGAGTCACATATTGTTTTATCTAACCAAGCCTTTTAAAAGACTTCATCAAATACCCCATGGTTTTAGGATTTCATTGGAAACTGGGTATTTGAACTCTATCTTGTAGGATACCTACAAGCCTTCCATACTGTAACATTCTATTCTTCTATTCTGCAGTCTGAAAAAAACTCTAGCCCTGCCTTCCTTGCATAATCACAGCCTCCTCCCAACCCTGGTACAGAACATTTACACCACTGCTGCAGCTTCTTATTCCTCTTTATTCATTTCCATTTAGTAAAGCATACATCACTCTGAGTTACAGTCCAATGAGCCATAATTCAGGAAGTTTCCAAATATTTGGTATTTCTTTTGACTACATAATCAAGATACCAAAAGAAAAATATCATGCTTCACAATTTATACTCAATATTGTCAGAATAATGCAGTACTGTTATGTATTTATAGGCCTTTAAACTGGTTGGGAATAGTGTGTCATTTTGAAATTTCACACTTTTTTTTTTTGGAGGGAATGGAGAGAGATCCATCAGTCTTGGTTCTACAAAACATTTGGCATAATTCTGGTTGGTTGGTTGGTTGATTGATTACAGAACTATCCCACTGGACATTATGACCCCCACTCATCTTCCTCCTTCTCAGCTTATGTCAAGCTGCAATACTCTTTTCTCATGACTACATCAACCATCACATTTTGCTTTATACTTAAACCACAAGCAGCTTCAGTATAAATTCAGGAATAGTTTGTGGCCATTCATCTGATGACATACTTGCTGCTTTGTAATGTATAAAGTGACATAACTCAGACTTGCCCCAGGAAGTTTACAGATCCCTGCTGTGTTAAGAGGGATGATAGCTGCAAGCCTCTGTGCAAAAAAGACAAGGACCAGGAGATGGCCCAGGTGAGGCCTGGGAAGATTCCTTTGCTCATCTGTGAAATTCTTCATGGGCTATGTAGTTTGGACAATCCTGTTCTCTATTTTGGGATTCCAGGCATTTTGTGAGGAGCCCAAGACATTTTTAAAAATTCCTGTATGTGCCTACAAGCCCGCAAAGGTCGACAGGCCTTCTTTAAATATATATTAGGGTGATGGTTGTGCCATTTTGCAGTAATCTTTCCTCTTTTTTACATGTATGTTCTTCCTCCTAAGCACTTACCAGTTGGACCTTGCAACCCAGGGGGTCCCTGGGGACCTGGAGGTCCTGGAGGTCCTGGAGGTCCCATCACTGTGGTGCCTGGAATGCCAGGAATCCCTGGAATTCCAGGGGGGCCTTGGGGTCCAGGTGGTCCAGGAGGGCCTTGGGGCCCAACAGGTCCTGGAGGGCCAGCTTTTTTGCCTGTGAAAATACAGGGTTATGTTTTCATGTGTATAAACATGGTTGCAAGCTGTACAGGCAGATTTTCTTGCTTCCTGAATATGAGAATATTGGTTAGCAGGACTGACACCATTATTTCTTCCAATGACTCATCCACATATAATTCTTCAAAAATAACTAGACAAAATCCAGGAAGTGAACCCACTGACTGGGCAAACAGAAATTTGCCAGTGGACCAACAGAAGGAAGAAACAATGAAAAGAGTGAACAGTGAAAGATTGTGTGCTTGTCCATGAGAAGTGTAAGTCTTCTGTATAGCTGCTGACTGCAATGAATATATCCTGAGAGTTGTTGATTGATATTGTGAGTGAATGATTGCTTCCTGTTGAGTAAGCAGAGACTGTAAGAGGAATGTAAAGCATCAAGGCTCCAAGGAATGAATTCACAAAGTGATCAAGTTAATGGTGTATTTCACTGTGGGAGTTTATGAAGAACTCCTAAGAGCCTGAGACAATAATAAGAAAAAGGAAAGTCTCATATAGGACTTACTAGAAGTAGCAAAATTGGGGATAAGTGGACAGGTCTCTGCACTTATTTCTTGCAATGCTTGGGACATATTTGCATTCCTGCCTGAGAGAAATCTGGCATATATTTACAAGCTTATGGAAGTCTTGAAAAAGAAGGGGGGAAAAGGGATTGGAACAATTAGTCACGACTCTTCAGCTTATGAGAGAAGATAAAGCTTTCTCAGATCAAAGAAAGCAGATGCTACCACAAGAGCTGAGAGAAGAAGAGGATCAAACAAAGTAGCAAGCAGAGCAGATGAGAGTGACTACCAGAAGCAACAGACACAGAAGATATTCTTTAGTTCTTGGAACTCAGATCCAGCTTGCAAACAAAAAAAAATTTATAGATGGCAACCAGAAATTGGGGGGGGGGGGAGATGGGGGGGTGTTGGCAGTAACTGAGTGCTGGCATTGTGAAGCTGGTAAGGCTCCTTGTGATCCTCCTTGTGCTCTCTGTGATGCTGCAAAGCTGCCTAATTCCCATTCAAGATACTTGGCATGAACTGGTGTTATTCGTGATCTGGTTTGCTGGGGTGCTTTTGCCAGGAGGAGAGAAATTTGGGGCAGTGGCCTGAAGAGGACACAGTAGGATTCAGTGTGGGGCAGGCAGGGCCAGGTGGGGGAAAATTGGTACCTGAAGATCTATATTGCCCACTCAGAGCCCTGTCCTCTGGACTGGGGCTGGATGCAGGCCCATGGGCCCCTCCTTCGCACTCAGGGACTGGCAGCTTGAATGCCCAGCTATTCATTACTGGGTGGGTGGGGGCTATATGGTTTGATAATGTGTGTTGGGGGCTATTGTAGCAGCTTGCTGCCCACCCCACAGCTGAGTGCTAAGAGGCAGATGTGGCCTGAGGGAGGGGGTAGGAGTGGTTCTGCTGGGAGTTTTTGAGTTCTATGGTTTTACGTATCAGGACATAATAAAAATCATCTGGTCCTTAGCAGGTCTTAAAATTAGGTAAATACAACCTCAGATGAACAACAACACATGACATATTACACCGTGTCGTTATTTATTTTACAAAAATAAAGCCAAAATGGAGAAGCCATGTATGAAAAACTAAGTACACCCTTACTGCTTCCATAGGTATTAAGAGGCTAAGTAGCAGCCAGGTGCTGCTAATCAAATGTCTTGATTAATTGATCATCAGTAAGCGTGACCACCTCTAAAAAAGCCAAAGTTTTAGGAGTTTGCTGGCCTTGAGCATTCAGGTGTGTGTTAACACAATGCTAAGGAGTAAAGACATCAGGATTGATCTTAGAGAAGCAATTGTTGCTGCCCATCAATCTGGGAAGGGTTATAAGGCCATTTCCAAACAATTTAAAGTCCATCATTCTACAGTGAGGAAGATTATTCACAAGTGGGAAACATTCAAGACAGCTGCCAATCTTCCCAGGAGTGGACGTCCCAGCAAATTCACCCCAAGGTCAGACCGTACAATGCTCAGAGAAATTGCAAAAACTCCAGGCATTACATCTCAGACTCTACAGGCCTCAGTTAGCATGTTAAATGTTACAGTTCATGACAGTACAATTAGAAAAAGACTGAACAAGTATGGTTTGTTTGGAAGGATTGCCAGGAGAAAGCCTCTTCTCTCTAAAAAGAACATGGCAGCACGGCTTAGGTTTGCCAAGTTGCACCTGAACAAATTGCAAGACTTCTGGAACAATGTCCTTTGGACAGACGAGACAAAAGTGGAGATGTTTGGCCATAATGCACAGCGCCATGTTTGGTGAAAACCAAACACAGCATATCAGCACAAACATCCCATACCAACTGTCAAGCATGGTGGTGGAGGGGTGATGACTTGGGCTTGTTTTGCAGCCACAGGACCTGGGCACCTTGCAGTCATTGAGTCGACCATTAACTCCTCTGTATACCAAAGTATTCTAGAGTCAAATGTGAGGCCATCTGTCCAACAGCTAAAGCTTGGCCGAAATTGGGTCATGCAACAGGACAATGATCCCAAGCACACCAGCAAATCTACAATGGAATGGCTGAAAAAGAAAAGAACCAAGGTATTGCAATGGCCCAGTCAAAGTCCAGACCTCAACCCGATTGAAATGCTATGGCGGGACATTAAGAGAGCTGTGCATAAACAAATGCCTGCAGACCTCAATGTTGTAAAGAAGAGTGGGCCAAAATTCCTCCACAACGTTGTGAGAGACTAATAGTCATGCAGAAAATGATGACTTCAAGTTATTGCTGCTAAAGGTGGTTCTACAAGCTATTGAATCATAAGGTGTACTTAGTTTTTCACACATGGCTTCTCCATTTTGGCTTTATTTTTGTAAAATAAATAATGACACGGTGTAATATGTCATGTGTTGTTGTTATCTGAGGTTGCATTTATTTTAAGACCTGCTAAGGACCAGATGATTTTTATTATGTCCTGATACATAAAACCATAGAACTCAAAGAGGGTGTACTTTCTTTTTCACACAACTGTATAACCAAAATCTGGTAGGATGATTCCTATGACTAGAATATAGCAATGAAAAAGCATTTTCAAAAGGAAGAGGAACATGAGAGGGAGGAGATTAGATGTATCCATGCCTTCTTACAAATTCAAGTGAATGAGCTTGATATCATAAATGCCATCTGGATGAAAGCAAGTAGAGTAACAAATAAAAGCAATGCTACGTCAACAATCATCTGTCCAAACAATATGATTTGGATGAAGCTTCCAAAAGCAAACTGTTGATCTTTCAAAAAGGCAGGCAGCAAGGAAGGAACTAAATACCCCACAGCTATTGGGAGACAATTCTGGCTGACAACTTCCTTCTTGGACAGGTTGGACAAAGGGACCAAAAGAATCAGCTGTCCTTGACTTCACACCAAGCAATATGGAACATGTAGTTGAAGAACTTTGGTATATGTGATTGTGTAATGTGAAGTTTAAGAGAAACTAAAGCCAAGTGTAGTCAAAATACGTATTCTTGACTTCAAAAAAGTAGATTTTAATAAACAGAGCACTGATACGTAGGATTATATGGCAGGAGAAGCTAATGCTGAAAGGAGCTTGAGATGGGAGAGCTTAAAAAAGAAGATACTAAAAGCACAATTGCTGACAATTCCAATGAGAAACAAGGAGGGCAGCCTAGGAAATGTTCTGTGGTTAATAATATCAAAAGCTGTTAAGATCAAGTAAGGAGTTGCACTTCCTCTGTCTTGATTAATAAAGGTCATTCTTCAGATTAATCAAGGCCAATTTCATCCCAGGAATGGGTCCAAATAAGCAGTTTTCTGCAGGAATGCCTACCACTGGATCATCATCTTCTGGATCTGCTGAGTGGTAGTTAACAAACAAGAGAAGAATGGGAAACAAACTGCAACAAGGAATTTGTCCATATGGTTAAGCTACAAAAGCTAATATTTATTGCACAAACTAAACAAGAATTTACATTTGACAGTTAGACATGTATGATGTTATTTATAACATTATAAAGATGAACTATTTTATTCTTGAAGAGTCCTGTAAATTTGTCCATGTAAATTTCTCAGTTGTAAAACATGTACTGTTCTATCAGATGGCTGCTGGAGGAGGCAAATCCTTGTTGCTGAACTCATTGCCATGCAACAGCTGTGGCTAGGCACTCTTAGCACATATTCCACAACACTGAAGTGGACACTCAGAAGACCCACTGGATCTTGCCAGTCCACTGTTAGACTGGAAGCTTGAGAAGATCTCCAGTTCTAGCTCTTTAAGGGGGCAGTGTTCCCCCTCAGTCTTCTTTTCCCAAAGCAAAGCATACTGACTTCTCTTAATCTCTACTTGCTCCAGTTATCTGAACAAGTAGCTTGAAATAATAGTGTGGATTATTATTATTATTGCCTTTAAGTCAGTCTAGACTCCTGGTGACTGCCTGGACAGGTCCCTGCAGTTTTCCTGGCAAGGCTTTTCAGAAGTGGTTTGCCATGGCTGCCTCCTTCCTGGGGCAGAGAGAGGACTGGCCCAGGGTCCCCCAGCTGGCTTCAGGCTTCAGGCGGGACTAGAATTCACAGTCTGTCGGTTTCTAGCCTGGTGCTACATCAGATTGACTCTCCAAGTGTGGAATTAACTTTTCCTGTAATTTGGAAATTTCATTTCTACTGATGCAGCCTAAAATTGTGTTTGCATTTTTTGCAACTGCGTTTCACAATGGATATTTACATTCAGCTCGAGATCAACTAGAATTCCTTTTTACAAGTACTAGCCAAACCAACATTCCCCATCTAGGCCTGTGAGCCTGTTCCTCTAACCTACCAAGATTTTTTCAAATTTTGCTTGAATTTTGCTGGGAGCCAGTAGGGGCCAAACTGAAGTATCTATAAAACCCTAGATGACATGGGGCTGCCTTGCTGGGTATGATTTCCACCATTCCACTTGAAACATTAAGGGAAGGCCTGTTCCACATTATACCCATGCAGGAAGTCAAGGTGGTGTGGGCTAGGAAGCAGGTTTTCTGAGAAGTAGCTGCCATATTACAGGAATATATTCCCTCTGGTTCCATTCTTGCATTCAAGAAGGACTTATTTCAGTGGCTTATGTTTTATTATTGCTTTTGTTGTTTTACTGATACATTGTTTTCAATTAATTTTTAGACATTCTGTATTGATTCCATTATGTGGAGTCAGCCAGTCTAAAAAAAACTGTAAGTAATAAGTAAATAAATTCCTATTCAACCCATGTTTATCTAATCAGAAGGGCTGAAGTACTTCGAAATCTTTGCTGAGATCAAGATACATTATGTCCACAGTATTCCTGCAATTTATAAGAAGGCTACCCAAGCCTAACGTTCATTGTTTACAAATGCCGACTTTTACTAATCGTCACATTGTTGTACAATGCCCGCAGAGGCAGTGTTTTGATTTGCTCTGGAATCTTTCCACATATTGATACCAGACTGTTTTTATAAGCATGGAATAAGATTTACCTTTCTTCAGTCATCTGGTACCTTATAGCTTTCATCCAGAATTTCTCAAGGATGATGCATAAACATTTGGCCAGACTATCAGCAAGATGCCTCAATACCATAAAATAATGAAAACAGAGTCAACTTGCCCCAGCTTGTCTGGACAACCAGATACCAAATGTGATGATAGTTTTAAATTAACTAGATGAAAAAAATGTCATAGGAACTGCAGGATCAAGATAAACTAAGCAGCCTGGATGCTACCTGAAACCCAAATCTTTGCACCTATTAGTCTTGCTTCTAATCACAAGGACACTGCTGAGAAGCAATTCCAGGAGACCTCAGAAGATCCTATTTGACTGAAGTGAGATTTGATCCGCATGCTTTTTGTGTATTCCCGATCTCTGGACTAGCCTACACAAGTGTTGGTAGAAAAAGTCATGGAATGGCTGGTAGGACTGCCAGTCGTCTGCTTGGCAGGTTCAGGCATGATGGGCATGGATGCCTCCTCTTTCACACCCAGTGACAGGCTAAAAGAATCAACCCCAGGCAGCCCTCACCCGTGTCGCTCTAGCCAGGGATGACACGTCAAAAGAGCTATTTTTATTTCTGCTTATAGCTTCTATGCCAGAGGACAATGTGTGGCTCTGGAAGCCAAGTTTCCTTGGGCTTATCTGAATCATGGCATTTCCGTTATTTTTTCTTCCCTCCCTGTGAAGCCCAATCCCAGTGAGTGCAATGATCTCTTACTGTGAAGTAAGAAAGCATGGTGCTGCAGCTGCAAATTTACTTTTTAAAAAAGGCATGAGCAGCAGCAGCAGCAGAATTCTCCATGCAAAGCAAACTGAAGCCTCCCTCCTTTCAGGATTGATGGTCGTGCCTCTTCAGGCCTGGGCTGGCTGCTGGCCAAGCCTTCATCTGATTGCCTCTCAGCTGTCCTGCCTTTGGTTTGAAGCTAACCTTGAGCTCCATTAAATCTTATGCACATTTATTATAAAATTCCTCTGGTTGATATCATCCTAGGGATGATATTTAGTCTCATGGGATGAGACTGAAGCCAGATTGCACCAGGCCCACGCAAAAACCAGGGGAAAGACACGCTCCAGCTGTTTTTGTTAATCCTTCCCAGAGGCCTTTCTGCTGTTAAATTAGCTGCTACTTCAGGTATAACACAATTACATGTACTCCAGAGTGGTAGGTGCAGGCAAGCCCTGGCTTGCAGACACCTTGGTTTCCATCCAAGCGAGGTGCCTGCTTAGAAAACTAGCCCAAACCTCTTGCTGCTGTGCAGTCTAGCATGAATGGTTACCCTCGCTTGGCATTTCTGCACATCCCTGGAGGACCTCCCCTTCCCTTGAGCTTTTCCTGGGAAGGAGAGCCAGAACCTGCTCACAGCTGTGCCCATACCTGTCAAGACCTTTAAAAGTAGCCAGGCATAAGGGGTGAAAATCTCTTCAGGGGGTCAGCCCTTCAAGGTAGACCAGATTAGGAAACCAATGCCATGTAGGCCAGTAATGTAAAGCTATAGTAACAGAATCTTGCAAGTTTGAATGTGCCTCGCCCTTCCCTCCCTTTATCTCTGGGTGAACTAGGGAAGGGCTTGGTCTGAGATGTTTACTCATGTTACATTCTTGCCCAGGGCTCAGAGCCCTTTTATCTGATGATTGCCTTGGTAGCAGCTCTTCCTCCAGCCCTTCCAGGCCATTTCCTCTGCCCTGTACACAGGGGAGCAGCAGTGGATGAGAAAGTCAATTGGACACTCTGTGGATATGATATAGGATAGCCTCTGTCCAACTGACTTTTCAATCAGTCCACTGCTGCTCCCCTGTGTACAAGGCAGTGGGCATGGCCTGGAAGCACAGAGACTATCCTACATCATGTCCACAGGACAGGCACTCTACAGTGGCGCCTACTATGGGGAACTGCATCCTCCAGAAATCTGGATGGTCCCAACCCTGTTAGCCTTTCGCAACATGTTAAAGACCTGGATGTTCCCCCAGCCATTTGGGCCAGAAGGTTAAGTGAGTTCTGCCAGTTAATGTTGTTTTGATGTTAAGCTGGAATTGTGGTTTGTGACCTCAGGCATCTTGATTTGGATTGTTTAACATAACTTCGTAGGCCACCCAGAGTCACTGCCGTGAGATAGGGAGCCATCTAAATCGCATAAATAAATACAAACTTACTGGATTTTGGATGGATGGCAAAGCTTAAAATACTTATAGGCCATGTCATATGTGTGTTTATGTGTGTGTATGGAAATAGAAAGACAAGCTTACCCTTCTTCTTTTTAGAAGGACTTGTACCTACAAAAGGGGAAAAAAAAATATTCATTTATTTCTGTTGTCTGAAACTTCATCCCATATCCACTAAGATCTGAAGAATGAAGAATAAAAATCCAACATCCCATCCCTGTACAACACATTCAATATAGAAACATGAAGAACTAAAAAAGCTAGAGTATAAATGCATTTATAATTATATTTTGGAGTTCAGTGCAGGACTGCTGATAAGAAACTAGATGGATCTCTTAGGATCTCAAGGGCAGAAATTTCAGACTGAGTACCCAACAGAACAGCTTTTCATTCTGTCAGGTTGCTTCAACACACAGCAACAGATGGATGCTCTGCCCATAAAGTAGGTTGCAGTTGAGTTCATTTTGCCCCCAGAGGTGAGATTAGCCCCATCGCTCCTAGCCTTCCGGAGAAAGTTGAAGACCTGGCTCTGCCACTGGGCTTGGGGCAGGGAGAATAGTAATACTTGGGGCTGGCTAGTGCCTTGAAGTGCCCCTCCTATACAATGACTGAATGAGACCACAGCAATTTGGTTTTATTATGTTTGGTAGCTCTGTGCAATTGTTTTATAGTGTGTTTTATATTGAAATTTTATTATATATTTATTGTTTTATATTGTAAAGCTCCCAGAGTCCCTCCGCTCGGAGGAGATGGGTGGTGACAAATTTGACAAATAAATAAATATTTTTTTTAGCAAGGAAGATACCTATTAAAACCCATTCATTTTTTAAAAAACCAAACAGCTCCAAGGTCGCAGTTACAGTTGACTAAGGGCTGGTTTGCACTCCCTGTTTGCCCCATAGGAGGACGGCCCAGGCATCATTTCTCAAGGACCCACAATGCTGCCCTCCAGCCATCTATGGCAAAGACAACCTCCGTTTTCCTTGCTTCACATCACAAGCTGTATTTTCCGGCTTCGGACGGCACAAATCACGCCAATGGTTCTCACACTTCATTCGACGTGCCTCCCTCTGGGCCTGTACAGGCCTTTGCTCTGTGTAATGATTGCCTATCCTAACAGACTCAGACTCACAAGCAAAAGCAAGAATATCTGGTTTATTAAAGAATAGTACGCAAATACAGAGAAAGCTGAGAATGAGCAAAAGCGTGCCAAATACAAACTAAAAACCCTCGGTACAAATGTAATCCCTCCCCTCGCTCAACCATTTCAAATTCCCCACCCCAGGTGCTGGTAACGAGTTCTGCTGATCTCCTGGGAAGAAAACCTTGAACACACTGGATAACCCAAACATATTCCATTCCACTGAATACAGATAACAAACCCAGCAGAAGGAGTTCGCACACCCCTCCCAGCAGAACACGCATCAGCCACTTAACTTGACATGCAAAATATTATGATGTACAATGCACATTGAAACGGTGAACATGACACTCTGCCTGCCAGATGGACTGGTGAAGGCCATGCTTTGTTAAAAAAACAGGTTTGCTGATGCACCGGTGAAAGGCTGGATGTTTTATTTTCATAGAATTCTAGTTGGGAGGGATGTTGGAGGTTTTCTAGTCCAACTCCCTGCCTGGGGCAGGAATTCCCAGCCCCTCCAGGCAAAGGGCTCCCCAGCTTTTGCTAGAAAACATCCCATGATGGAGCCCACAAGACTCCAGGAGGTGGGCTGGTCCTCTGCTTCACAGCACTCATGGTCAGGTCTCAGTTCTGCTTTGTCTTTATGGGTTCACTGAGGAACCAACGAAAGCACCCCCTTCTGTCTCGACTGACTCCCAGCCATCTTCCACCTTACTGGGTTTTCCCTCCTTGTTCTACTGTCATGATGCTTCCTACTGAACGGCAGCCCAACTTGGATTTTGTAATGCTAATGGATTGAAGGGAGGGCTGGAAAGAAGTGGGAAAATGGTTCTGTTTCCTACAAGATGAATATTCACAGTTACCTTAAAGCAAAGTTAAGGTAACTGATGGCTTTGTAATACGTACAAGCAGAGGCACTGTCTTTATGCCGAAGCTCTAAAAAGAATGAACTAACGATGGAAAGCTTATTTTTACAGAAAGGATTAAACAATGTGCAAATGTATTAGAATCAAAGAAGAAAGGCTTTAGAAAGACAAGACTAGAAAGTTGAAAGGAAAGCTGGAAGGATAAGAAAGAGGAAGCACATGGGACGAGATGGCACAGGCCTCCCTCTCTCTGGTCCAGATCCTTCTGGCCCTGCTGGCAGGCAGGTCAGTTGCCACTCTGGCCTCTCCCCTCATGCACCCTTTGCTCTGGGACATCCACAGCCTGGTCTGTCTGCCTTGAGCTGCCACACCTTTGGGTGGGATTATGCAAATGCCCTCAGCAACTGTCACCCAATTCTAGAAAAAGGCATATTTGGTTTAAGATCTATTTCCACGCTCTACCCCCCACCTTTCAATCTGCAGAGCCCTGAGAGCAGAACCCCCTCTGTGTGTGTGCATGCATGTCAGAGATTGCTAGAAAGCATTTGGCCTGAGAGATCAGAAAAAACACACACCAGGCATTTCTATAAAAATAAATGTATTTACAGAAAGCTTCTTACATAAACATATTTGCAAGCTTATGCATTCACATGCACTCAGAGAGGACTGGAAAGAGAGGAAGATAGAAAGGAAACTGAAACTAGTAACAAGCCCAGGCAAGTTCCTTCCCCAGGCAATTTCCTTATATGGTCATTCTTTTCACACCCAAAACTGAGGATACTTAAGTTTGACCTGTTCACCCTGCCAGAGTGATTTGTTACCATAGTAACTTAATGGCTCTACAGCCAAAAGCAGAAAAAAAAATACCAACATTCCCCTTTTTTTTATGCTAAGGAGTGAGCTGTAGAACAATTTGCTTTGTTAACTCTTTGTGTCTTGGTAGAGCAAGAGGCTTGGTTAAAATATCAGCAATCATGTCTTTTGATTCACAATATTTTAACATTATTTCCCCTTTGGCTATCATGTCTTTAATATATTGATATATAATATCTATATGTTTTGTCCTATTCTTACAAGCTTCAGTTTTTGCCATTGCAGTGCAAGCTTGATTATCGTCATAAATAGTTATAGGCTGGTTCACTTCCATGCCTATGTCTTTTAACAACTGTTTAAACCATACAACTCATTACAGGTTTGTGTTAGAGAATAAAACTCTGCTTCTGCAGTGGAAAGAGCAACAAGTGTTTGCTTTCTAGAATGCCAGCCTAAGCTTGACCCAGCAAATTGAATCAAAGTCCCAGAAGTGGATTTCCTGTCACTGACATCAGCTCCCCAGTCAAAATCGGCAAAAGCCTGCAATTTCTCTGTTCCACAGGCATCTAGCTTCAGGCAATAGTTCTCTGTTCCTTGTAAATACTGCATTAACCTCTTCAATGCTGCTTTTCTATTAGATGTGGGCTTCTCTACCTGTCTACTTAAAATGGCCACAGAATTTGAGATATCTGGGCAAGAGTGATTTGCAATGTACAGTAAACTTCCAATTGCAGATCTATATTTCTCCACTTCAGTTAATTGAGTTCCTCCTATTTCTTTCTGAAAATCTAGTATCATAGGACTAGAGACTGGTTTACAGTCTTGCATGTTAAAATCCTCTAGGAGCTTTTGAATTTTACTACGTTGGCTTAACAGAAAGCTACCATCCTTCTCCCTGTGTATTTACAAGCCTAGGTAATTTGTTATTGTTCCAAGGCTTTTTAATGTGAAATGGCTTTTCATGCAGGCTTCAAATTCAAGCCTTTGTTTTTCTGTTGATGCGAACAGCAGGAAATCATCAACATAAATGCACAGATACATACAGCCTTGTTTGTCTTTCTTCATACATACACATGGATCTGCTTTTCCTTCTTCAAAACCAAAATTCTGCAGTTTTTCATCTAATTTTTGGTTCCAGGATCCAGCAGCCTGTTTTAACCCATAGATTGACTTCTGCAGTTAACAGACCAGATTCTCCCCTTTCTCATAGCCAGGGGGTTGCTGCATGTATAATTTGTGGTCTAAATCACCATAGAGAAATGCAGTTTGAATGTCATCATGGTGAACTGACATTCCTTTGAGTGCAGCAATTTTTAACAGTAATCTAATTGATTCACCTTTAGTAACTGGTGCAAAAGTCTTGTCAAAGTCTAAATATTTCCTTTGAGTGAACCCTTTTGCAACCAACCTTGCTTTATATTTTTGGATTTTTCCATTAGCATCTCTTTTCAGTCTGAAAACCCACCTACAACCTAGACAAGGTTCATTGGGAGGTAGATTTACCAGTTTCCATGTTTTATTTTCTTTCAAGGATGCTAATTCCTGTTGCATGGCAGAATGCCAATTTTGTGCAATTTCAGGTGGTAAAGCATTTACTTGTTCTAAGGATTCAGGTTCAGTAAAGATGTGAAAAGCCTTTACTGTTTCAGCCTGAAAACGTGATGGAGGAACACCTTTATTACTCCTTTGAGATCTGCGGGGTAATACAGGGCTTAAATTTTGACTCCTATCACTTTCCTGAGAAGCATCTGTCTCATCAGACAGATCTTCAGTTTGCTTTTCTGGCTTAATGTCCTCATCAGGCAAAAGATCACCATCAGCAAGTCCTTGCTGTTCTCTTGTGGTGGTCAGATCAACTGGAGAGCTAGAATTTAATCTCCCCCAGTTTTGTTCAGCAAAAGAAGCGCTTTTGCTAATTATTAATTTCTCTCCCATTATGAACCCGTAGCTCCTTTGGCTTTGTTCATAGCCAACAAAGATACTTAAGTTTGACCTGTTCACCCTGCCAGAGTAATTTGTTACCATAGTAACTTAATGGCTCTACAGCCAAAAGCAGAAAAAAACCAAATACCAACAATGCACACATGGGTGCGCACATGTGTAGAACCAACTCCCACCTAGTGCTGCATCCACGAGAGACTCTGCCATGGTACCCATCAGAGGGAAGTTCCATCCTGGATGCCCTCTGTGAAGACCAATCAAAGAGATGGTATTTCAATCACCTGAGCTCAAGGCAGCCTTGGCTTTCGAGCCATGTGCCTAGAAACAAAGTGGCTGCATCTACCTTGGATCCAGCCCTGTGGAGCTCTATCGGAAGGCCTGCCAATCCTCTTCCTAGGCAGCCCATCCTCAGATCTGTGGCTGTAGCCAAGGGGGACCCAATCAAAGCCAGGTGCTGGACAGGATGCACCGGGGAGGGATCACACCTGAAGAACTGCAACAACTGTGGTCTGCTCCAGGACTGGCTGTACAACTGTCCACATTGTGGCAGGTCCTATTGCAAAGCCTCCCTAGTGGTTGCTTGACTGAGCATGGAGCAAAATCTTCTAAGATCCTGGGAGACAGCGTGTAATAAGCTGTTTTGAGCTGTGAGTGCCCCATTCAATGATCTATGGTATGCTTCCTTCAACATCAGCAGTTCCCACATTGCCAGGAATGTATAAATGCTTTGCAGCCAAGGATGTTCGCAACCAAATTAATACGGGAGTGGATGGGAGGACAGTTTTGAATATTGCTATATAGGAGTTATTCAGAGGGTGATACTTTATTTCTATACTCTTCTCCCCGACTCCAAGGACTGGATTCCCCCTAATACACAACAGGGCATCTTTGCCCCTCTAGGTTCCATACAGTGGTCTGCATTGTGGGCTGTCACAGGGTTCACAGATATTGTCTGGCCATAATGTGGTTTGTTTGGGGTTGGCAGAGTGTGATGTCACTATGGCACAAAGAAGGGAACAAATCACATTATGGCTTACTGTGTTATATGTTGGGGTTTATAAACTGTGGTTTATAGCTTAGGATTATATGTAAAACCAGACTGACTAGGTTTATTCAACTGTTAAAACAGACCATGGCATACTGGGATGTGTAAACCAAGCCTGTGTTTGGAAATCACACAGAGAGCCCCCTTCTCTAATTATATGAGATTTTGTGCCCAGCTTACTCCCCTTAAGCTATCACTCACATGCCTCAGCCATGATCATCTGTGAGTCAATGAAGACTGAAATGTAAATGCCTGGAGGCTCCAGATAGATAAAATGCATATCTGCATGAAATGTTCATACCCCACTTTGCTTACTTTCCTGGTAGACCACAGATTGAGCATGAGCCAGCTGTGTGCTGCATCTGCCAAAAGAGCCAATGCAATCTTAGGCTGCATCAATAGAGGTACTGTGCTGAGATCACAGGAAATGATAGTTCCCCTCTATGCTGTACTAGTTGGACCACACCTGGAATACTGTGCCCAGTTCTGGTGACAAAATACAAGAAGGATGCCGAGGAACTGGAAAGAATGCAGAGATGTATGATAAAGATGTTGATGGACTTGGAAGATGAATCCTTTGAAGAACAGTTACAAGAACTGGCTATGCTTAATCTAAGGGGAGACATGATAGCAGTCTTCTTGATGGGCTATCACAGGAAAGAGGGTCTGGTTTTATTCTCCATAGCACCTGAGGATAAGACAAGAACCAATGTTTGGAAGCTTTACAGAGGGAGATCCAAATTCAAAAGGAGGAAGATTTCCAGACTGTGTAGAGCTCTTAAGCAGTAGAACATCTTGGCTCCTGGAGTTTCAGGGGCTCAATTGCTGGAGATTTTCAAGCAAAGGCTGGGCAGCCAGTTGTCTGGGATCTATGAAGATTCCTCCTGCCCTGGGCAGGGGTTACACTATTAAGACCTCCAAGGTCCCTTCCAACCCTAGAATTCTACCATTGCAAGGGAATGTTGAATGTGGCATGGGTACAAATAAGGCTGATAACCTCAGTCTATATCTTCTCTATTTTAATACAAAGCATACTTGATACTTTATATTAAAAGTGTGGGTATAACCAAGGCTTGAGCCTAACAGTGGCCATAAAAGTAGCCAAGTGTGTCTATTATTCCACCCAGTGGCTTTGTTGAGGATGATCCAGATCCTAGGGAAGGACAGGAAAGATCAAATGCCTGCCAGCTCTCTAATGCTTTACTGGGTTTTCTTTGTGGATAAAGTACCTCGTATTCACTCAGATCTAGATGCCAATTGGGTAGAGTCATACAAGATGAATGGAACAACATCATGCAATGTGAAGTGGATAAGTGTTCTTTAGTGGAAGTTCTGCCATCTCTAGCACTTATGCCCAGCCTTGGAAGCCAGAAGGCATTTCTGTGGATGGATTCAGGAGGTGGTAAATGCCTCTTTGAGAGAGGGTGTGATGCCATCTGCCCTGAATGAGGTGATGGTATGCTCTCTTGATTCTGCCAACCTGGACAATTTCTACCCAGTATCTAACCTCCCTTTTTTGGGGAAGTTGTTGAAGACATGGTGGGGAGTAAACTACAAACTAGAAGTGGATTGTCTAGATTCCTTCCATGTTCAAGCCCGGACATGAGTCAAAATCAGCACTGGTAAGAAGTCTTTGATATCATCAGCCATGGTATTGTGCTGGATCACTGTTTGGGCTGTGGGTTGGAGATGCCGTTTTATATTGTAGAGAATAAGGAAGATGACCCTGATGGAAATATGCAGGAACTGTTACCTAGGCAAAAAGTGCTGAAACATTTTTAAGTCCAGAACAATGAGAGGACATTCGGAAGCAACTTCAGAACAAAGCAACAGAAGCTTTACCTACTATTATAACTTTATTTTCCAATGCATCTTCTATAAAAGTAATTTCCAAGCAACATGACTGGTTCCTACCAGGTTACAGCAGCACAAAAAGTATTCAATCCTATTTCCTTTTTCTCTCACTGTCCCAAGCAACAGTGTGTTTGTTTGGTCTTGCAAAGGAAGTCTTCTACATCCAAATTTCTCCAGCTGTAAAAGCTAGGCTAGACAGGTCAAATTTTACTGATGAGGCTGCCTTCCAAAATGTATGGCTAACTATAAAAGTCTACACCCTTCCATTTTTATTAAAGTAGGTATAATTTAATTGGGTTTTTTTCCCTACTTGCTGGTCACAGACCGTGTTTACTAACAAATAAATATTCTTCAGTGTTTTCAATAAAGACTCTCTGCTCCTCTTAATGCACCCCAGGATAGCATTGGCCCTTTTAGAAGCTGCATCACACTGCCAAGTTTTAACTATGGTTGATGAGAGACCCCAGGTCTATTTCATGTGTATGACTACCAAGCCTGGCATTTTCCCTACCCAGATTTCATTCAGTAAAAAAGGTGTGTACATCTTCCCTCCCCATTTCGGGGTGGTGGTGGATTTATAATCACTAGTAACCTCTGCTTTGGTTCAAGATTTTTTGGATGCACGTAGATTTGTGTCATAGAATAGAAGGCTAACCCCTGTTCATTTTCTGTTTTCTTTTTCTGCAGTGTTATACAAATTGCTGCTAAATGCCAAGTTGTTCCAAGTGTGAAATTACTATTTGGTAAGGGGAACAAACAATAAAACATTCAAATTCATATACTGGGCAACTTCCCTGAATATTTTTGTTCTGTTACTACAAACAGTGTCGGGTTTTGGCATAAGGGTGGAAATAAGTAATTTCTCTCAGAGCACCCCCAAGAGATGGCCATCCAGCTTCAGTGTAAATATCTCTAGCAAAGGAAAGCCAGTGGATAATATTTGTGTGTGTGTGTGTGTGTTTGAGCGAGTACCTGAGATATCACTTCGGAGAGGGAGGCCCCACAATTTATCCACTGCTTTTATGGCCAAGCTGAAAGCCCCTTCAAGCATGGCCATTGCCTTTTGTATCATGCCACAAAAAATAAAAAGAAAACATCTGGGACTCCATTGTATTGTATTTCTAGAGCTTCTACAGAAGGGGTTCCCATTTGTACTGACAAAATTCAGTGGCAAAATGGCTGATTTCAGCTGGGTGATTCTTTTTCCCCAAATAAGGGAGTTGGAAGCTCCTGGACAGCAGCCTGGCCTCATTTTTACTCTTGAACTCCAATTGTCACAAAAGGCCTAAACCTGCACTGCTGAACTCAGGCCATCCAACCATCAAATTTGACAGCAGAGTTTTTGGTGTCCTGCTCCTATCTTCACTCTTTGGTCCTCATAAAATAGAGAAAAAAGGGCCAAAAGTTGTCCTACCTCTCCAGGTAGGACAACTTTGGGCCCTTTACTTTATGGAGAACTGCACTGCCTGTGGTCTTCCCTCAAGCCCACCTGGAGCTGGCCACCCTGATTGAGAGCAATAGTTGCTTTTCTCAAGGCACCCAATGCATTCCAGTGAGCAATTATGGCCAGAAAGAATCACACAATCTCTTGCCAAGATCCTACGATTCTAAATATGTATATGAGGTCTGGAGACCAGCAGCAGGAAGAGACCAGATTATAGGAGTAGCAACTGTTTTAAAGTACTTTTTAGATGCAAGTGAAACATTAAATCCTTATCTAGGAATCAAAATAGACAGATAAGGCCTGTTGTAAAAATGTGGCTCTTTCTAATGGAACAAAACTGAAATTGTGGTAATTTTATTCCAAAATATTAAGAAATGTCAGAGAAAAGCAACATATAGAGAATTATAAAATTACCTAAACATTTAACCAACTTGCCTAAACATGCCTGCAAAAAAAAAAGAATAGCTTGGCAAAATAGTACCATCGCGCACCTTCAGATGCTTTTGTTGACTAGGAAGTGAGGCATCGAGATTAAATTTATAGCAGAAAGCAGAAGAATGAGAGATTAATCTCACTTCAGTGTCTCTGAGGTTGCAAAAGCTTAAATTGGCAGGGTTGCTTTTCCCAAATTTTAGCCCAAATCAGTCAGACTTAGGAACTGGCAACGGGGTAAGAGTGCGGCTACTTCTGAATAATTGAGGGGTCACAGGAGGGTGATGAACAGAAAAGCCTGCCTCTGAATGAAAATCTGACCTAACAGATTGGAAAAGAGAAGTCAGGCGGCAGATGGATCTTCAGCTGGCAGGTCAGCAATGTAACAGTAGATCCCCTCTGAATATCAGGGGAGGTGGCATTCCAAAAGGTAGGCACCATGAATCAGAAGGACCATCTGACAGTCTCCTCTGGGGTGTGTCCAGAGGAGAACAGCCAAGATGATAAGGGATCTGGAAAGAAAAAGGCATTTGATATGTTTGCCTGAAGTATCTGAAGGGCGATCATATTGAAGACAGGGCAGAATTGTTTAGAGTTATTGCAAGGGATTAAACAAGCAGTGGTGAGTTTACATTTCAAGGACATAGGTTTATACTGAACCCCAGGAAACATTTCTTCACATTAAGAGCTACTGAACAATGGAACAGACTTCTGGGGGTTGTTTCAACAGAGGCTGGAGGGCCATCTGTCAGAGATTCTGCAGTTGTGGATTCCTTCACTGGACAGAGTGTTAGCTAGATGATCTTCAAAGCCCCTTTCGTTCTATGATTCTGTGGCACCTGCAGTAGACCCTCCTCATGTAGTCATAGTAACTGAATAGCTTTATAAAGGGAAGGGTTGGTCCACATATTCGGATGCTAAGTTATTTAGAACTTTACACACCAGGAAAAGCTTGAACCTAGCCCAGTGTGAATTCATATCCCATAGAACTGTTTTATCCCAGGGCCCTCCTCAAGAGCACGGCTGCCATTCTGTACTGCACACTGTAGGCCAGGTACAAGGGCAGCCCACATAGAGCACGTTACAGTAATGCTGTTCTCAGCCTGCAGGTAGCAGCAGCTGGCTAATCCTGTACAAGGAAAGTTGTAGTTGGTAACGGCACTCTAGCAACTGAGATTACTCAAGCCCCTAGTGAAAATGATGACTCTAGAGAGCCTCCCCCAAGCTGCATTCCTCCTGAAGCAGCCTAACCCTCCTTCAGAACAGACAGACTCTACAATGCCTCTATCTGCAAAGCATCCACCCACAAGGCTTCCATCTTGTCAGATTTAGCCTCAATTTATTGGCCCCCACCCAGCCCATTACTGTATTTTGGCACTGGTTCGTGACACGCACAGCCTCATCTGATTGAGATGTTATGGGGAAACATAGCTATTCTCAGCATGCAATGGCACCCATCCCCAAACTCTTCATGACTGCCCCCAAAAGATTCATGTAGAACATAAAAGAGCCCTGGGGACATGGTAATGCCTCACAGCCATTTCTATGCCCAAACACAGTCACTCAGGCCTCTCCTTGAAACCACTCCTTCAAGCAGGGATAGAAGCATCCCAGAACATCACCTCCAAACCCCATCTATAGGGACGATTCAGAAGGACTCAACAGTATCAAAAGCTACAGAGAGATCCAGCAGAATCAAATGCCTGTCTCTCTCTCCATCAGGGGCCCAAACCTGATTCATTATCCAAGCTGGCCTGAACTGTGATAGAAAGAAGTGAAGTTTCCTTATACAAATGCCTGGGGCCCTATGGACGCTCTCCTCCAATGCCTTGCCTCAAAAAGGAACTCCTTTTTGGACAAATCCGCTGTTCCCAGGATCTATTCAGCCACGCATCCCTTTGGCTCCCTTGTCTCAGTCAACATGAGCAAGTGAGCAAAAGCCTGTTACAGGTAGAAGTACCTGTCCTTCCTTAGGCCTTCAAGAGGGAAAGCAATCCCACATACCTGGAGCAGAAGGTGCACCAGCCATCTCTACAAATGCAGAGCTGAAAGCAACATCAGCAGGACAACCAGTCATTTCACCCTTAAAGGGCTCCATTATGGGATTACCAGGAGCAGATGCAAACAAGCCCTGAACTACTTTAAAAAGCTCTGCTGGACCACTGCTTGAAGACAAATCAGAGGCTATAAAGGGAGTCTTCTTTGAAACCTGTACTGCCACATGCTTGGTGTGATGGGGTACTGGCACATGGTTCCAGTCAGTCTTACAAGAGCTGTTGCGCCACTTGTACTCTGTCAGCTACTGCTCAGCACTTCCCAGAAAACCAGGGAGGGCTGGTTGGGTCAATGCCATTTGGTCTTACAGTTTAATCAGTTTCAATGGGATGACTGGTTCTGGCCTATGACCCCTCCCCAGAGCAAGCAAGAATCTACAAGATTCTATAAATCTTGGTGGAATTTGGTTATCCTTCTTTCCTGCAAAGGGATGAAACTTCTCCATGACAGTGGTCTGATCCTCATTACGCTCTTTTGAAGTAAGTTGAAGGCATGTCCTCTTGCCTGGGTTGGTCTGATGACAACAACTCCACTACAACAGGGTTGGGGTTAGAGTTAGATCCCACAGCTATTGTGGAGATCACACAAACTGGCCCTGTGCATTAAAGAGGAATCCAGCTGTCATTCTAGAAATCCAGCTGCTGCCTGAAGGAAGCTCAGGGCTTGCGGACTATCTTGCTGGGATTTTTCAAAAGGTCCATTTCTGCATATCAGCTGCAGCCAGAATTGTGCAGTGCAGCTGTCAGCGTGATGCACAACATCTGAATGCTTCTATATCTAGTTACAGCAGGTTGAAGCTTGTAAGTATAAAGACTTGTGCCTGTTCTTTCTTCACCTCTTGACTAACAAACTTTGAAGTAAACAGCTGCTGACAGAAATACTACTCACCTAAGAAAGAACTAAAATCTTTTAGTAGCCAAAAATGGACAGAATTCACTTTAGATGATAGATAGACAGACAGACAGACAGACAGATAAATGATAGGTGGATAGATATAGACCATAGAGATAGCTGATAGCTGATAGATAAAGTAGTTGATAGAGACATGATGGCCATAACATTGGATGATTAGATAGATAGATAGATGATAGATAGATCACAGATATAGATAGATAGATGATAGATGATAGACAGACAGATGACAGATAGATATAGATATAGATAGATGATAGATGATAGATTTTATTTATTTTTATTTATTCCTCACATTTCTTCACCACCCACCTCACCAAGGTGACTCTGAGCGGTTTACAATCAGATTAAAATAACATAAAAACAGATTCATCATAAAAGTATAAAATATAAAATCCAAGATGGAGAAACAACAGTCTGAATAAAATTTCTCAGGGCCTCATCAAGGTGCCAACCACCCCCATGATTGACTATCCCCCCTCCTGCCCCAAGCGAGGTGGCAAAGCCAAGTCTTCACTCCCTTTCGGAAGGCTGAGAGATGGGGACCTGCCTCACCTCTGGGGGTAACTTATTCCACAGGGCGGGGACCACAGTAGGGAAGGCCCGCTTCCTGGACCCTGCCAATTGACAACCTCTCATGGACAGGGTCCATAACATGCCTTCTGTGCCTAACTGGGTGGGACAGGTCGATGTAATGGGGGTGAGGCGGTCCCTCAGGTAACCTGGACCCATGCCATGTAGGGCTTTAAAGGTTATAACCAACACCTTGAATTGGACCTGGAAGCAAACTGGCACCCAACGCAGCTCGTGCAGCAAAGGCGTTATATGCGCCATCCTTGGGGTCCCCAAAACTGCTTGCACAGCTGCATTCTGAACCAGCTGTAGCTTCTGGATACTCTTCAAGGGTAACCCCATGTAGGGCGCATTGCAATAGTTTATACGGGAGATGACTAGGGTATGACTGACTAAATGGAGGACCTCCCGATCCAGGAAGGGGCGTAATTGGTACACAACATGAAATTGGGTGAAGGCTCCCTTTGGCCACAGCTGCCACCTGCTCTTTGAGCAGGAGTCTTGAGTCCAGGAGAATCCCCAGGTTCCACACATTCCACTGGATGGGCAGTGCAACCCCATCCAGAACCAAAGATGACAAAGTCCCAGATACGGAAGAGCCAGTAACCCACAGCCGCTCTGTCTTACCAGGGTTCAGCTGAAGCCTGTTGTTCCCCATCCAGACCCCACAGCCTCCAGGCACTGAGACAGGGTGGTCACAGCATCACTTAGGTTGCCCGGGATGGAAATATATAGTTGGGTATCATCAGCATATTGATGATACCTCATCTTGTGGTGACGGATGATCTCACCCAGTGGTTTCATGTAGATATTAAAAAGGAGCGAAGAGAGTACTGAACCCTGCGGCACCCCACAAAGGAGGGGCTGCGGGCCAGATCTCTCACTCTCTATCACCGCTGACTAGGACTGGCCCTAGAGGAAGGAGGTAAACCAGCGCAAAACTATGCCACCTACCCCCAACTCCATGCCACCCCTTACTTCTCCCATAAATTTACAGACACAGAAAGGTGGCATGTCTGGGAGAAGGAGGCTGCAGCAGTGAAATGGGCATTGAGTAATTGGTGCCACCTTCTGGAAGAAGCTGCCCTTCCACTTGAAGTATGAACTGACCATAAAAATCTTGAGGTTCTAAAAACACCCAGGAAGTTGAGCCGCAAGCAAATTCAATGGGCACATTTCTTTAGCAGGTTCAATTTCACACTCAAGTACTTGCCAGGGGGCAGAAACTTCCTCGCAGATGCTTTGTCTCGGCTGCCCCAACACAGCAGCCAGAAAGAGGAGGCGGTTGATACCATAATTCCTAACATGCAGTTGGGATTGGCGGCAGTAACAAGAGCTCAGGAAACAAAGAAACCTGCGCCACTGGAGAGTAGCTTGCAACAGAAATTGACAGTGGCTCTACATAATGATCCATGGCTAGACAACAACCAAGCAGAATTAACTGAGGAGCAGGGACTCTGGTGGAAAGGAGATAAGCTTTATATTCCAGAGCTGATGAGAAAAGGAATTTTGCAACAATGTTATGATGCTAAGTTGGCTGGGCATTTTGGGTTTGCAAAAACTTATATCTCACTAAATGACAGTCTTGGTGGCTGAGAATGTGGGCAGACATTGAAGAATATGTACTAAGCTGCCCCACACGTGCAATGGCAAAGAAGGTGGGAGGTAAACCTAGAGGATTGTTAGTCAGTAACCATCCTTGGAAGCAAATTGCCATGGGCTTTATTGTGGAATTACCAGAAAGTAAAAGGAAAACAGTGATTTGGGTAGTTACTGACTTATTTTCAAAACAGGCTCACTTTATTCCTTGTAGTAATATTCCCACTGCCAGGAAGCTGGCAAGTATGTTTATTTCTCACATTTACCATTTACACAGGATGCTTGAACGGGTAATGAAATGAGCTTGTTTAGAGAAAAAATCCTTTACAACCCAAATGACAGTTTTCTTCTGACTGGGAGGTAGGTTCACAATGAAATCCATAGAAATCTCGTCCCAGGGGCGGGATGGGCTGGCCACTGGCTGTAGAAGCCCCTGTGGTTTCCCCCCTTTTTGTTTTGACATGGCACAAACAGGACAGGAAGCAACATAGTCTTTTACATCACATCTTAAGGTAGGCCACCAGAATTGATGACAAACCAAATGCAATCTTTTGACAAAACCAAAGTGCCCAGAAAGTTTATCATCATGGGAACACTGTAAAACCTCAGCTCTTAAAGTTTCGGGTACATAAAGGCGGTATTCCACCCACGCCAGACTGTTTTCAAAAGAAACATTGTCTCTATTAGCTAGCAACCAAGTGTCAGATTTCAGGGCCTGGAGAAAGTCCCTCTGTAACTGACAAGGAACTTGCACTTTCCGCTTCCCAGACTGGGCTGGGGGCGGGGTTGCCTGTGCACGGGTCTAGCTCCGAGTGACAGCAACCAAGCCCAGTTGTGGTTCAGTGAGAACAGTCCCAACCACATCTTCCACCTGGTTTAGGTCCTGAGGCAACCATGACAAAGCATTGGCCAGAAAGTTTTTCTTTCCTGGAATAAATTTTAACTGGAAGTTAAAGCGACTGAAAAACTGAGCCCAGCAAATCTGTTTAGGGATGAGATGTCGTGGGGTGCGGAGGGCTTCCAAATTCCTGTGATCGGTCCAAACCTCGAAAGGGCATTTAGCACCTTCAAGGAGATGGCGCCAGGTTTCTAAAGCTGCTTTTACAGCAAACACCTCCTTTTCCCAAACATGCCAACGGCGTTCTGTTTCGGAAAATTTCCTGGATAGATAAGCGCAGGGTTTTAAGCGATTTTCTGAATCCCTTTGTAACAAAATAGCCCCAATAGAGGAGTCAGAAGCATCAACTTGGACCACAAAGGGGCGCTCAGGATCAGGGTGCTGTAGAATAGACTCAGCAGTGAAAAGGGTTTTTAATTTCTCAAATGCTGCCTGGCATTCAGGCGTCCAATTCAGCACTGCCCCAGGGTTTTTTACTTTGCGTGTCTCCCCCAAGCCCTTGGTACGGAGTAAATCAGTGAGGGGCAGAGCAATCTCAGCGAACCCCTGGATAAATTGCCAATAGAAATTACTGAACCCTAGGAAAATTTGTAATTGCCTCTGGGTGTGGGGACGTTCCCAACTTAGAATCACCTGAATTTTTGCAGGGTCCATTTCTATACCCTGGTCAGACACTCGATAGCCCAGATAGTCAAGTTGGGTTTTGTGAAACTCACATTTGGAAAGTTTGGCATAGAGTTTGGCATCTCTAAGTTTGCATAACACCTGTCTGAGGAGGCGTTCGTGTTCCTCCTCGGTTTCAGTGTAAATGAGAACATCATCTAAATAAACCAGGACCCCTTTAAACAAATGATCATGTAATACTTCATTAATCAATTGCATGAAGACTCCAGGAGCCATTTCTTCTAGTAATGAAGAAAAACAGCCACATATTGCAATCACATTGAAACTGAAATCAAAATTAATGGATAATGATAGAGGCTAGGAATATACTTTTCTGGGAGCCAGTCTGAGATAGTATAGTCCAGAAGGATGCCTCCTATTTTGCAGAATGCACCATGCTGAATAAGGCACCTGGAATTGCATACTCATATGCCAAGAAGAGAGCCAGTCCTTCATGGGTCAGATTGGGACTCAGATGCACAACCTCAGTCATGGAACTGACCTTGCACCAATCACTTCCTCTCAGCCCAACCAAGTTCACAGGGCTGATGAGGCTTCTGGGAAAAAAATGAAGAAGGAAGCACCCTCAAGCACCTGGTGGAATATGAAAAATCTGATGGATAAATACATGTATTGGGAGACAGTAGAAAGGATGCAAACTCACTCTCTGATCCTTCACTGTTTTTGCTTCTTTTGTTTCTGCGGACACGATGGCTTTCTTCACTAAAGAGAGGCCTCTCCTCAGGGGAGAAGAAATTCAGCAATGCCATCTAAAAGTAAATCAAACAGAAAAGCAGAGTAGAAGAAGTGAGCATCAACAAGCATAACACAGAAAAATAATTAACATAAAACAGCTTACAAAAGCAGACAAAGCACAACACTAAAATTAACAAAAGTGCAAGGTTCCTTTAAAGCCGCATAGCCACATCCCAGCCTCTGCTTTCAGAGAACTAGCTGTGATACTGGGAAATGTGAGACCGACGGCATCCAGGAAAGGGGGCACTTTTATTGTAAGCAATTCTTAGCAGGATTCCTTTCTCCGGGGAGGAACGGACTAGACTCATGGCTTCATGCCCGTTATCTGAGAAATGCAATTCCGACAGCAGATGGAGGAGAAGTCTAGCCCCATTTGCTGGGAGGGCCACATCCCGTGTGCCACGCAGGATCAAGGAGTTTTTCTTTTACAAGGTGCAAGTGATACCATATGCTAGTTACCCAACATTGGGCATTTCCTGGAACTTTGGATCCCAATGTGTTCAGTGGTCCTTAATTCACAGTAGTTGTGTTTAGAATTGATGCCCTGGTTATGAAACTAGCATTAAGTTAAGGCAAAATGGAAAACTAAGAGTGTCTTTCAGCTTAATTTTATCACCACTGGGGTTTTCACTGAGTCACATGAAGAGAATCAAACTGTTTTAGCAGGCTATTAAAACTGTTCTGTTCTGCATGGTTTCTGAATAATTCAAAATAAGTGGTCAAGGTTTTTGTTTTCAAAATATTTCTATTTACATTAATTCTTGTTTGTTTTAAATTTTCTAGTTTGTTTGAAACTACTAGACTTGGATATCAAAGGACAATTCAGAAATAATTTCATAATAAAAACCTAGGATTCTACCACCTCTCACTCAGCTCCTTCTTGTACTTTCTGACCTCTAACTATATTAAGCCATTGTTCAAATCTACCTGCAGTGAAAATCTAACATTTGCTCTGAGATCAATCCCTTCCACCATGAAGGGTTCAAGATAGAAATGGCACAAAATATTATGGGGAGAGTCCTGCAAGAGGAATATAAACAGAAGGCCATCTTTGGAGAGGAGAGAAGCTATGCCTGGAATTACAACCATTGTCAATCTGTTCTTCAAGAGATGAAATCTGCCAGTGGCAAGCACCAACACCAGTAACATGTCAAATAGATGACAAAAAAGCAGAAAGTATTCAAATATATAGTTGAGAGAAAAATGGGAAATAGGAAGGCAACCTTCAAACTCTAGCTAATTCCTCAGAGTGATTGTAGAACTACTTGCAGAAGGCAGCTGCAATGATCCACACGCTCATGCATTCAGTCAAAAACAGTTCTGAGACTTGAGTTCTAGTAACTGTTTAATGAATGGAAGCATCTAGTACAAAGCAAAGTTGTGAATGGCTTCTTTCCCATGCATTCTACAATTTAAAATTCACATTCTCTACATTTCCCCCCTTCTACCCATCAAAGCCTGTACTCCCCCCTTTGCCACCAGATGGCTTGGATGGTATTCGCCTGGATGGCCTTGGCAATAAATGCCTAGTCCAAACAAACGAATTCAAACGAATTCACACTCCAAAGTAACACCCGCTCCCTTCTGGTGACACTCTGTTGACACGGGTTCAATGAAAGATGGATTTATTATTACTCAAATTTAGCCACCGCCCATCTCCCCCAAGAGGGACTCTGGGCAGTTTACAATAAAATCGCGAGTCGATCAGGATGTTCTGAGGACATCGGGATCGGGGAGTATGACAGCAACAGCCAGACCATGCCACTCTGCAGGACCTGCCTCATTTTTGCTCCACAACTCCCCAAGACCATTCCTTCCCCCCCTCCTCTATCACTCTCACCAGGAACAGTAACAATGAATGTCACTGACTGGTTAGAAGCCTGGCCTTTCCATTTGCTGCCTTCCAACCAATGAACAAAATAGTTCAACTTCATAACTTTAAGCTTAGTAATAGCACAAATCAATCTTTTGCAGACAGTTCTTTGAGAAACAAAGGGCTAGGAATATTACAGTTAAACTCTATCATTAAAATGATCCAACAGCACTGTGATTCTTTGGCATACACATTTCTTCGTAACAACACAGATTTAGTTCATCATAGGCTATATGCTCATTAAACAGGTGCTGAAGTTAATATAAAATTTCAAAAAGAGTTTGATACCTCAACCCAAAGGAATGTGCAATTGCCTTAGGGGGGTCATTCCATCCAATTTCACATCTTATCCTTCTCATTGCAATGCCCAAGGTAATGTCAGAGAAAAAAACGTTTTTGTATAACAGAAAAGCAGCATTTGAGTTAAAGAAGAAGGCCACAAATTTTAATCAAGCTACTCAGAAACTGCTGTTCTCTTTCTCCCACTGAAATCCAAAAATGTCCTTGTGCCCCAAGTCCCAATGCTTAGCAAGCAGGATACTAAAACCCCTTCCCACTGTCCAGATCCAGCCTGGCCCAAGCTCCATAGAATCCTGTTCAGAGAAGAAAGAGTGGGCATCCAGAGAAAACCACATTACTGTGAACAAGCAGGAGCTTTCTATATTAACCCTTACTCTCCCTTAAGCCTCTGTTAAAATAACAGTTTCTGCAATCACTGTGTATTAAGCAAAGATGCAGATGGATTCTCCCAGTATGGAAAGACAAGCCTGTTGGCTGAATAACATAACTCATTGCTGAAACAGCCATTTGGTAAATGCAAACAAACTTCAGCAGAAACCTGGCTCTATCACTGCTCACTCCAAATGGCCAGAACTTCAAGGGGCTTGCTTACAGCCTTTTTGTGGAACTGCATGTTGGAGATTTCATAAATGAGCCAATGAATTGAAAGTCTCTTAGACAAAAGGCAGGTATCTCAGCCTTTGATATGTTTGCCTTCCAGGGGAGTCAGAGATGTTGGACCCAGGAAAGAAACTCAGAGCAAATGAATCAAATCTGGTCAGACAGCAAAGAAGTCAGGCAGAAGCCCTCTGGAGAAGAAGCCATCAGGAAACAGGACCTTGGATAGCTCTCTCTTAGAGCTTTCCTGCTGGCTAAACAAAAGGAAGGAAAGCTTGTGTAGGTACCCAGTACAGCATCTGCCATTTCCAGTTTCCTGGAGAACTCTGTGACAGATTAATCCTCTTCCCAATTTTTGGCAAACAGACTTCTGCAACAATATGGAGGCAGAGATAATCTTTTAAGTCAGAAGACCATGTTCTCAAAAGAGAAGAGACCTCTATATGGAACTGAATAGTCTTCCCACTAACATCTTCACCAGTCTTCTGCTGCATTCTGAATGTTCCAAGGACTAGGGGCCATGACAGCAGCTAAGTTGACAATACCTTCCCTTCTCTAATTAAGTCCTTTCCTGGATTATTTTCAGCCTATTGTTAGACGTATGAATCTTGAATGTACTATCTCCTTAAGTTTGAATGACCACCTAAAAGATCAGGAGACTGCATTGAGGCAAGGCTCAGTGCCAGACTAATTTGTGGAATTTAAACTACTGGCAGAAGATCTGGATGGAATGATATGGCTTTGATGGACAAATTTCAGAATTGCCTTTGGGTACTGCAAGGTTGGATTCAATTTTATCTGCAGATGAATGAAGAACTCATAAAATAACATAATCACATAATTGTAGAGATGGAAACAATCATTAAGGGTTATCTAATTCAACCCTTTGCATTGTGCAGGAAAATCAAACCATCCATGAAAGGTAACTGCTCAGCCTTAAGAATTTTCAGAGAAAAAGAACACACAACTTCTATAGGTATACTGTTCCACTCTTGTACATATTTTATCAGGATTTTTTTTTCTCCTTGTTAAATAACTCTCATGTTCCTCCCATCCCAGTTCAGTATTCCAACCTGTCCAGATTAGACTATAATTTTATTCTGTTATACTAGATGTTGGCCAGACCTCCCAGTTTTGCGTCATCTGCAAATTTTATAAGCAATCCATCAATCTGGTTATCCAGATCATTAATAAAAGTATAGAATAATACTGGCCTCGGGACTGATCCCTGTGGAACCTCATTAGTTACTACTTTCCAACCTGATGTAGACTTGTGGTTAGCCAACCAACTGTGGACCCACCTTATTGTAATGCCATCCAAACTACTCTTCTAAGCTGTTAAATAGTAGTTTGGATAGTACCATATTAAGGTGGGTCCACAACTGGCTATGTCATGTAGAGCCTTCCTTGCCAAAAGCTTTATTGCAATCAAAAAAGGTATTACTTTTGTTCACTAGACTAGTTACTCTGCCAGGGAAGAAGACATGATTTATCTCACATGATTTATTTTTGACAAAGTAATGGTGGCTCTCAGCAATCATGGTATTGTCCTCACAATGCTTACAAATGTCCTTCTTTATTACCTGATCTACCATCTCAACCAGGGATTGTTGGACCACTGAGCAATTAGTGGGATCCTCTTTCTTTCCTTTCTTGAAGAGAGGGACCACATTTGCTCTTCTCCAGTTGCCTGGCATCTCCTGTTCTTCAGGCTTCCTCAAAGGTAGCTGACAGAGGTCCTAACAACTGTTCAGCAGGATCCTTCAGCATTGTAGATGGTATTTCATCAGAGCTTGGGGACTTGAAGGCATCCTTATTAGATAGAAGTCCCTTTACTATATCCATATTGGCCTCCACCCTCCCCTGTTGTGTTTGTTCCCACTGATAGTTTTTTTGGATGAAAAGAGAGGGACAAAATAGGAGCTGAAGGAGTTTTTTATTGGTCCTGTTAAAATTTCTCCATTGGAAGTAAGCAGGGAGCCTACTACCTCCACCATCTTCTTGCTGTTGATACATTTAAAGAAACTCTTCTTGCTGAGTTTTGCCTTTCTTTCTAGCCTTAGCTTCCTGATCTCATTCTTAGATTTCTTGGCTGAAGCTTTGTATACTTCTTTGGCCATTAGCCCTTCTTTTCATTTCCAATAAGCATCCTTCTTTAGCCTCAGTGACCTACCTGCTCAACCATATTGACTCCTTTGGATGTCTCCTGGTTTTCTTCCTCACTGTTTCTCTCTCTCCTAATTCCCTTTTTAAGAAGTTCCAGCTGGCTAGAACACCTTTGCTTTTAAGGTTTTTTCCCTAAGATATCTTCCTTACTATTGGTTAAAATTAAGAATTTTAACAATGTATGGTCATTTATATCCAAATTTTCCACCACAAGTGTGAATTGTGTGCGTTTTTGGAACCCTAACCCATCACAGCCACTTCATGGTTTTTTAAAGCTTCAGTTACCAGTTTTAATAAACTTCATCTCCCTTTTCTGACTGGTTTTGGTCTGTAGCAGACTCCTAGCAAGTTAGTTCTTCTCTTAGGTCACCCTTAATGCAACCTAGATGCATTCAACAACTGTATTACCACCAGACTTGTACAGGCAAATTCATTCTGGATATACAATGCTACCCCACCTCCTCTGTGGTGTTGCCTGTTCCCTCCATCAAGCCCAACATTACAGTGGACTTCATCTCACCATGTTTCTATAATCCCTATTATGTCATATATGCCCTGGTGCCTTATGACAGCTGGCTAATTTTTGTATGAGACATTTAAGATAATAGGTTAGACAGTGATCCCAGTGTAGAATATTGCTATCCACTAGATTATTAGCTAGGATAGTATCTTCTAACTTATGATCAAGTGCCCTATCTATAATTTAGTGACAATATCTGTAAAACAACTAGGCATTAGAGGGTGCATTTCATTGTGTTCATGATATTTCACTGCCTGCCAGTCAGTATCCTCTACAATTATTTCTGGAGAGGCTGACTTCATATGAAGGGTTAGCCTTTGCCTTCATTTGAAAGCTTCTATTTCCAATTGAGGTTAAAGGATCCAGATTTAACAGTTGGAATCTTAAGGGCATCTTCTGATGGTTGAGGAACTGTCAGGCTTGTAACGTACTGACCCTCATGCCTAATGGTACAGTCAAGTTTCTAAAATCTTACAGAGGCTAAGAGGGCTGGGGCTAATCTAATGGGGGGGGGGGCAGATGTTTCATGACTGAAAAGGCTCTTCCTGGGTCTGCCAGATGGCCCTTTTTCATCGATAGGGCCCATAGCATGTCTCTCCTGCCAGGTCTGACAAGACAGACAGACACAACTGGGGAGAGGTGTCCTGCAAACAAACCAGTCCATGCCATGAAGGGCTTTATAAGTCACTACCAGCACCTTGAATCGAACCTGAAAGCACATTTAACAAGCTTTTAGGAGATTGGTGACTTGAATGTTGTTTCAAAGTTAATGATAAATCCAAAGGCTCTTTCCTGTCCTTCACACTGGTTTCTGATGCCTTTTCAGCATCACTTTTATTATTTCCAATATTTGTAACCCCACCCAATCTTGATGGACCCTAGGTGAGATACAACAAAGGAAAAATGGAAATTAAAAATAAATGGTAAAATAATAACAGAAGTCCCAAAAAGCATCACAGATGCCCTTGAGGTAAACTAATTTAATGTAGGCCCACTGGAAGATTACTTTGGCTGGTTTACAGAAAGAGCAGCAGGAACAGGGCAGGGGTAGGGGTGGTATTCCATTAAGTGGAGTCTCTGTTAAGAAAGCCTAGTGCCTGGTTCTCACTGACCTGATGAGGAAGGGACCTGTAACAGGACCTCTCTGGATGACCAGACCTGGCCCATCTCTTAAGAACATTTGAGACACCAACCCTGCTGTCCAAGGCCTGCATAGCTGGTGCCCAGGAGAATCTTCTTCTTGCACTGCTCCCAGATTGCCCAAGTCTTGAATTATACCATTATGCAGACCTACAGGTAGTCCTCACTCATTCAGTGATCATTCAAAGTTATGACGGTGCTGAACGAGGGGGACTTATGATTGGTCCTTGGAGTTGTGACTGTTACAGTGTCCTCATACTCACATGATTGCAATTAGGGTGTTTGGCAACCACTATTAGAATTGTTGCAGCATCCTGCAGTCACATGATTGCCATTTGCAACCTTCCCAGTCAGTTCCCACAAGCAAAGTCAATGGGGAAGCTGGCAGGAGGTTACAAGTTGCTCCCACAAGTCGCTCCTGTTCCCACCACTTTTTTCCTGAGGAGCCCCCAGGCAGCATAGGAATCTTGTACTCCATAGAACCCACCCACCTGTACTCCACAGTGCCTGCCTGCGGCACTTGCCCGCCCATATTGTGTCACCCACCCTCCCACCCGTACTCCATAGCGCCACCCAGAGCACCCATCTGCTCATACTCCTTAGCACCCACCTGTGGCACCCACATGCCTACCTGTACTTCACAGAGCCCACCCGCAGCATCTGCCCCCTTGCCTGCATTCTGTAGCGTTACCTGCCTGCATGTACTCCGCAGTGCCTGCCTGGGACACAGTTTCAGTGGTGTAAGCAAGCGCTTCTGGATTCTTGCCTCTTCCCACATTGCAGTCATGTGAGGTCCTCACTTAACAACCTGCACAGTCCTCACTTAATGATAGCAACAGAGACTGCTGTCACTAAGTGATGCGGTCATATGGCATCGTGCTTTACTACCGCATTGCTTAGACATGGAAATTTGGGTCCTAATTTCTGTTGGAACCTGAGGACTACCAGTAAATGTAGTCCTCGCTTAATGACCACAATTGGGACTGGAATTTTGGTTGCTAAGCGAAGCAGTCATTAAGCGAATCCAACCTGATTTTATGAACTTTTTTGCAGTGGTCGTTAAGTGAATCACCACAGTTGTTAAGTGAATCACATGGTTTCCCATTGATTTTGCTTGCTAGAAGCTGTCTGGGAAGGTTGAAAATGGTGATCACGTTAAAATGATGTATTGTTGGTATTAGTTGTCAAAAATATATAATGGAGTAACAAATGTTTGTTGGAAATGTTCTGTTGGTGAAGGAACTATTTATTTATTTATTTATAAATTTATTCACCGCCCATCTCCCCCTCATGGGGGACTCTGGGTGGTTTACAATAAAATGCAGTTAAAACTTAAAACCATTTCAGTACAACAATACAATAAAATAAGAATATAGTAAAATCTAAGTGGCAAGAGATTTTAATCAGTCCCCCTCCCATTCCAAGCCTGCTGACAAAACCAGGACTTTAGTCTTTTCCGGAGGTCCAGGAGTGAAGGGGCCTGTCGGACCTCTGGGTGTCATGTTCCAGGGAGCTACAGCAGAGAAGGCACGCTTCCGAGACCCCGCTAGATGGAATTCTTTTATAGCTGGGGCCCGTAACATGCCCTCCCTGCATGACCGGGTGGGGCAGGTCAATGTAATAGAGATGAGACGGTCCCTCAGATATCCTGGTCCCATGCCATGTAGGGCTTTAAAGGTGATGACCAACACCTTGAATTGGACCCGGAAGCAAACTGGGACCCAGTGCAGCTCACGCAACAAAGGTGTTACGTGTGCAAATCTTGGAACACCCAAGATTGTCCGTGCGGCTGCATTCTGAATCAGCTGAAGCTTCCGGATACTCTTCAAGGGTAGCCCCATGTATTACAGTAGTCTATCTGGGAGACTATCAGGGCATGAGTGACTGTTCGAAGGGCCTCTTGGTCCAAGAAGGGGCGTAACTGGCGCACAACACGGAGTTGAGCAAAGGCCCTCTTGGCCACAACTGCCACCTGCTCTTCGAGCAGGAGTCGTGAGTCCAAGAGGACCCCCAAGTTACGCACCGGGTCTGTCTGAGGCAGTGCAACCCCATCCAGCACTAAAGATGACAAATTTCTGGCACATGAGGTGCCATTAATCCACAGCCACTCTGTCTTACTAGGGTTCAGTCAAAGCCTGTTGCTCCCCATCCAGGCCCCCACAGCACTTGGAAAGGGTGGTCACAGCATCACTTACTTCACCAGGGATGGAGATATACAATTGAGTATCATCAGCATACTGATGATACCTCATCCCATGGTGATGGATGATCTCGCCCAACGGTTTCATGTAGATGTTAAAAAGGAGAGGGGAGAGTACCGATCCCTGCGGCACACCACAGAGAAGGGGCCGTGGGGCCGACCTCTCCTCCCCTATTACCACAGACTGGGACCAGCCCTGGAGGAAGGAGGTGAACCAGCGCAGAACTACACCGTCCACCCCCAGCTCCCTGAGCCGACCCAAAAGGATACCATGGTCGATGGTATCGAAAGCCACTGAGAGGTCAGGAAGAGCCAGGATGGATGCACTGCCTCCATCCTGCTCCCGCCAAAGATCATCCATAAGTGCAACCAATGCCGTTTCCATTGCATAATCGGGCCTGAAGCCTGACTGAAAGGGGTCCAGATAATCCATTTCATCCAGGATCCTCTGGAGCTGCAGTGCCACCACTTTCTCAACCACTTTCCCCAAAAAGGGGAGGTGGGAGACTGGGCGAAAGTTGTCCAATACGCTAGGGTCCAGCGATGGTTTCTTGAGGAGGGGGCACACCAGCACCTCTTTGAAGGCTGCTGGGAATACCCCCTCTGTCAAGGAAGTATTTACCACCGCTTGGACCCAACCACACATCCCCTTCCAAGCTGCCTTTACCAGCCAGGAGGAACATGGGTCTAGCTGACAAGTGGTAGTGTTTACAGTCTGGAGGAACCTGTCCACTTCCTTGGGCTCAATAGGCTCAAACCATTCCCAGATAACAGAGTAAGAATGTCTCCTGGGCATCTCCCCAGACACTGCCTCGCACTCAGAGTCCAACTTGGAACGGATCTGAGCGATTTTATCCTGCAGATGCCCAGAAAACTCCTCAGCTCGGCCCTGTAGATGGATCTCTGGATCCCCTTTCCTCAGAAGGGAATGGGTAATCTTAAACAGGGCCGCTGAGTGGCATTCTGCACATGCAATAAGGGCGGAGATATACTGACGTTTCGCCACTCTTATCGCCACAAGGTAGGCCTTAACAATGGCTCTAGCTTGTGTTCGGTCAGGTTTGATCTTTGTCTTCCTCCAGTGGTGCTCCAGGCATCTCTTAATCCTCTTCAGAACCCTGAGCTCCTCCGTGAACCACGGGGACTATTGGGTTCGATGGGATGAGAGAGGCAGCACGGGCGCGATCTTGTCCAAGTCCCCAGCCACTTCCCTGTTCCAGGCCGCCTCCAGGGCCTCTGCTGGACCATGCAACAGATCCTCGGGTATAACCCCCAGCTCCCTCTGAAACCCTAATGGGTCCATCAGTCACCTGGGGTGGACCAATCGAATGGGTCCTGCCCCCCTGCAGAGGGGGGTGGCATGGGAGAATCTCAGGCTCACCAGGGCGTGATCTGACCATGACAAAGGGGAGAGATGTACTTCTCCCCTCAGATCATACCGCCATTGCTCCGACAAGAAAACTAAGTCCGGGGTGAAGCCACTGTCCCGAGTTGGGTCTCGGATAATCTGAATCAGGTCCATGGCCGCCATGGTGGTCATGAACTCCCGAGCTGCCTCCGAGGCCCGCCCCAGGGATGGCAGGTCAAAGTCCCCCAGAACCATAAGCCTGGGGAACTCCACTGCCAACCCCAAGATGGCCTCCAGCAGCCCAAGCAGGGAGGTTGCTATGCAGCAGGGAGGCTGGTACACTAGCAACACCCCCACTGTTCCCGAGAACCCAACTTGAAAAACAGGGTCTCACACCCGGCCACTTGTGGAGCAGGGCCCCTGAAAGCCACAAGGGATTCCCGGATGACAACAGCCACCCCTCCTCCCCTGCCCTGGGGCCTTGTCTGGTGCTATACTCGAAACCTAGCAGGGCACATCTCCGAAAGAGGAACACCTCCTTCCATGCCCAGCCAGGTTTCAGTAATGCACGCCAGGTTGGCCCCCTCCTCCGTGATCAAGTCGCCGATGAGGGGGGCCTTGTTAACAGACCTGGCGTTGCAGACCAGCAGCCAAAGCCCAGGGCCTCTGTAGGTCTGCTGACCAGGGTCTGGGTTTGAGCACGGAGGGCCGGAACACGCCACCAGTAATAAACACTGGGGGCATCTTCCCCGTAGATGGCCCACCCTCCGGTTTTTATCATCTTTGGTGGACTTGTGAGAAGGCCAAAAAATTCTGGGACCAAATATGTGCTAATATTCAAAAGATCCTTAAAGTGGACTTACAAAAAAAACCCAGAACTGTTTCTCTTGGGTCTGATGGAGAAGCAGCTTGAGAAACAACCTGGGACTTTGCTTTTATACATGATTACAGCAGCAAGACTTTTATACGCACAGAGATGGAAAGACCCACAAATACCTCCAATGGCGGACTGGATCATCAAACTGATGGAGCTGGCCCAAATGGCCAAGTTAACAGCGTTGATAAGAGAAAATACTGTTTCTGGATTTGTTTCTACTTGGCAACCACTTTTAGACTACTTGCTTATGTCAGAAAAAGATGGTTTTGATTTTGGGCTTTAATGATTAAATGGTTTGACTTGATAGAAATAATGTTACTAAGGTTTAACTAATAGTAAGAGATTATACTTGTAAATGTATTCATATCTGTATTAGAGAAGGTCAGAAGTCACTTTCTGTTTCTGTTCTCTGTCTGTTCTGCACTTCTATAGTTTTTCTTTTTTCTTTAGACCTGTACTCTATCGGTTCTATATTCCGTATTTTGTATTTTAATTATATTTGGAAAATTAATAAAATTCTTATTAAAAAAAAGAAAATGGTGATCACATGACTGCTGGTTGCTGCAACCGTCACACATGTGAACAGGTTGCCAAGCACCCAAAATGTGATCACGTGACTGCAGGGACACCAAGACGATTGCTGGTCATATGTTTTTTTCCCAGCATAGTTGTAAGTCCGAACTATACTAAGCAAATGGTCATTAAGCAAGGACTACCTGTACCAAATTTGGGGGACCTTCACCCTAGTATAAATTTTCCTCCCTGGGCCCTTTTGGAATATTCATCAATAGCACTATAAGTTAATAGGACTGCCCTCGGTTCAAAATATAAATCACTGTCACTTTGATTTGAAAACTGAAGTACACTATTTTTGAAAAGTTGCAATTTGATCCTTTTTCTCATGCCAGATTGTTACCTACTGGATAATCCAGGCTTCAAAATAGATGAACAATCTGTTATATGGAAGATATGGAAGATGATGGGATTTTTTTCTTTAGATCAACTAACTACTGGATGATAATGATGAGTTTTTATCATTTTCTATGTTAAAAGATAATACTATTTGTCTGTTGCCACCCACTGGTAGTAGTTACAACTACAACATTTTCAGCTTCAGATGCTCTTCGTTTATAAAAAGTGATCACTAAATCTTACAAGACAAAAAGAGCACAGTCTTTATAGATATCAGTTATTGATAAATCAATTCATGCACATTTTAAAGACTGAATTTAAAGGCATTGGAGATCCCATTTTGCCTCAATAATGGGGGAAAAACCAAAAAGAGCCAGTCTGGCCTAGTGCTTAAGGCAATGGGCTAGAAACCAGGAGACTGAGAGTCCCAGTCCTGCCTCAGGCACGAAAGCCAGCTGGGTGACCTTGGGCCAGTCCCTCTCTCTCAGCCCAACCCTCCTCACAGGGTGGTTGTTGTGGGGAAAAGAGGAGGAGGAAGGAGTATTAGGTATGTTTGCCACCTTGAGTTATTTATAAAAATAATAATAAAGGTGGGATAAAAATTACATACATACATACCCCAATAGGTATGTTATCACTTATTCAACAAAAGCTGATCTCTCTTCATCTTCAATGCTTTTCTCAGAAACAATTTTTTGGAGTTTTTAAAATATGCCTTGAACTGGATGCATTATTCAAGTTTGGATCTGAGTGATAAAGCGAAACAAATACCTCCTCTGATTTGGAAATTATATTTCTCTTGATGCAGCCTAAAATTGTGTTTGCCTTTTCTGCAGCCATCTTATAATACTGATTCATATTAAATTTTCACAAGATCTTTTCACAAGTACCCTTACTTACCCAGGTATCCTCCATCCTATATATTTACATTTTATTTTTGTTTTCTCAATGAAGAATTTAACAGAGATATGTTAAATTTCATTATTTTCCTTTAATGCCATTTCTCTGATCTATCAAGTTCGTTTCGAATTTTATTTTTGTCTTCTGGAATATTAGCTGTTCTACACAATTTGTTATGATCTGAACATGTTGATAACTATTCTCTCCACATCTTCAAATCATTCATAGAAAAATTTTTGTATCAAGATATATTACATTTACAGAATCTCCAGGCTTTCTCAAAGGGTTGGATTCAGCTAGTTTCCAGTACTCTAGGGTACGATTCATATGATTCTTGACATTTGAGTTTATTCAAAGGAAACAAGTGGTCACTGAGTCTGTTTCATAAAATGAAAAAAATTGGAAGAAACCTAGTCCATTCTCTGTCCACTGTGGGAATCTACTGTTATAGCATCTTTTCCAGGTATCATCCAATCTCAGTTTATACACCTCCAGGGAATGAAAGCCTGCAGTCTCCTGAGACAATCTCTTGCACTGCTGAACACTTCTTACTATTAGGAAATTCTTCCTGATGCCCAACCAACATCTACTTTCTTGTAATATAACCACACAGTTTCTTGTCGTGTCTTCCAGAGCAATTCAGAACAATTCCATCCTGTCTTTTACATAACAGCCCCTCAGATACTAGAAGACAGCTATCAAATCTCTTAACGTTCTTCTCTTTCTCTGGGCTAAACATACGCACTACCTCCAAGCAATATTCATACGTTTTCACTTCCAGGCCCTTTTAACAGCTTGATTGCTCTTCTGTGGACATGCTATAGTTTGTCAACATCCTTCCCAAACTGCAGTGCCCAGAACTGGGTAGAGTATTCTAGGTATACTCTGATCAAATAGTAAGCAAAACACTTTTACAGTATACAGGTACGGTGCCAATCAGATTGGTAGCTGTCCGACAACAGCAGAGGCAACCCACCTGAAGGGTCAGACATGATTCTGAGCCTTGAGATTAGAATCCTGGTCCAGGCCTGGGCCTTAATGCTTGGAACAATAGCGCCAAGCCTCAAGACTGCATTGGGGTACATTTTGGGGTACCAAACAAAGTCCTGAGGAAATTTGATTGAATGGTTTTGTAAGCCCTTAGGTTTGTGTATGGGCTGAGTTGTATCCCATATAATAGTTGGACAACTGTTTTAACCTTAAACAGTTTAATTGCTGATGAGATGTAATTTGCCCCATTGCATATAGAATTTTATTATTGCTTGTGAACTCTTTTGAGCAATAGAAGTGGCATAATTTACCTAGGCTGTTAATTTCCTAGAGGCCTGAAATACTATGCCCAGGTATTGAAAACATTTAACTTGCTCTAATTCATGGGAATCAATTGTTCACTTGTGCCTTTTGTTGGAAAAAAACTAAAACTTCAGATTTATCATAATTGATTAATTGTTCCTCATTACAGTAGGATGCCAGGGTTCTTAGTGTCCACTTCATGCCTATAGAAGACAAGGAGAGAAAAACTGCATCATCTGCATAGAGTAGAATTGGGAGATGTCTATCAGCTAATTTGGGTGCATAGATATCAACTCTCTGAAGAGTTTTGATCAGAGAGTTGATATAAACCCTCAGATT
This sequence comes from Candoia aspera, assembly GCF_035149785.1. Lineage (NCBI taxonomy): Eukaryota > Metazoa > Chordata > Lepidosauria > Squamata > Candoiidae > Candoia > Candoia aspera. The sequence goes on from NC_086164.1 coordinate 23,522,612, forward strand.
TCTTCAAAAACTGGATTAGCAAATGTTAAATTATACTTCACTTATATTTAAGTCTAAATTAGAAACCAAGAGAGGGATTTCATGAAGTCATTTACCTGGGGACATGTCTAACCCTATTTCTATTAAGCCAAACATTGTTCTTCAGATGCCTCCTTAAATTCCCAGACCAAAACTTCTGAAGAATTCACATCTTCCCCTGTTGATGGCAGAGAGAATCAAATCACTGCCATCTGGAAGAAATGAGCCTGATTATAAAACAAAGTTCCCTCTAGTAATGAGAGTTTGGACCTCTCATATCTGGGCTATAGAGAGTTATGGGCCCAACCTCTGCCTCCAGCTATTCTGCCAGAATATGTCTCCAGGAGTCACTGGTGATGGTTGCTATTATCCCCTGGCTAAGGATCAGCTCAAGATTTATTTATTTTGTATGGCATAGCAGAATACAACATGATTGCATAAAAGTTCACAGAGCGATATATAAAATGTGTATAAAATATAAAACATTGGCACAGTAGATTATTTAAAAACATGCAATATGAATAATGAGTACAATTATAAATAGAATTAAGTTATATATGAGCAGTTACTAGAGTGGCTAAGACTATGGCTGAATATCTAGATCATTTAGCCATTGGACAGCAGTGCCCTTAAGATGATGTAGTTCTTGCAGGGAGCCAGGGAACCTTCTGAGGGGGCATTCCATCATGATGTGATGTAACATTTGTGGGACATTCCCGCAGTCACAGTTAGGATTATCGGCCAGCCCCTGTTTTTGTTTCCAATATTGGCACCTGCCATGATTAGTACAAATCCGGTTAAGAGCTGTCCAGTTTTCCCTTGGAAGATCAAAGCCATAGCGGTGTTGTACTGGATCAGACACTAAGTTAAAGGGATCCGGATTAGGAGTTGCCCACTCCTGTCACCATGCTGTCTCAATATCAAAGTCTTCTCTGACTAATTGTTGTCCGAGTTTCCATGGCGGGTTCTGAGATTTAAGTCTAAATATTTGATTGTGGCAGTCTTCATGTATAGGTAGTAGTTGGTTTGCCTCGCATTTCTGCCACTCCCTTTTTAAGGCTAGTTGTCTTCTAAGGTGTGGAGGTGGTATGTTAGATAGTAGCCAGTAGCCATTCGGAAGGCGTCGATTTAATGGTTCCTGATATTAGCCTCATAGTGTGGTTTAGCTGGGTGTCCACTGCTTTTGTGTGACCACTCCTTAGCCATACAGGGCTACAATACAATGAGAGATCTCCCTCAGCTGCATACTCTCTACAAGCCTAAAAAGAAGGGGTTGAAACAAAAAAAAACCTGCCCTCCCTTCAGGCAATCGCAACTATTAACACCTGAAAAGAGGACAATTAAATTCAACCTCTTCACCCGGCCAAAATCATTTGTTACCACAGTAACCTTAATCTGTAGCAGAAAACAATATACCAAACACTCCCCTTTTTATGCTAAAGAATGAGATGCAGACCAATTTGCTTTGTTAACTCTTTGTGTCTTGGTACAGCAAGAGGTTTGGTTAAATATCAGCGATCATGTCTTTCGATTTGCAATATTTCAACATTATTTCTCCTTTGGTTATCATATCTTTGATATACTGATATCTAGTATCAATATGTTTTGTCCTATTTTTTGCAGGGTTCAGATTTTGCCATAGCAATGCAAGCTTGAGTATCCTCATAAATAGTTATAGGCTGGTTCACTTCCATGCCTATGTCTTTTAACAACTGTTTAAACCATATAACCTCATTACAGGTTTGTGTTAGAGAATAAAACTCTGCTTCTGCAGTGGAAAGAGCAACAAGTGTTTGCTTTCTAGAATGCCAGCCTAAGCTTGACCCAGCAAATTGAATTAAAATCCCAGAAGTGGGTTTCCTGTCACTGACATCTGCTCCCCAGTCAGAATCAGCAAAAGCCTGCAATTTCTCTGTTCCACAGGCATCTAGCTTCAGGCAATAATTCTTTGTTCCTTGCAAATACCTCATTAACCTAATCAATCCTGCTTCTCCAGTAGATGTAGGCTTCTCTACCTGTCTACTTAAAATGGCCACAGAATTTGAGATATCTGGGCAAGAGTGATTTGCAATGTACAGTAAACTTCCAATTGCAGATCTATATTTCTCCACTTCAGTTAATTGAGTTCCTCCTATTTCTTTCTGAAAATCTGGTATCATAGGACTAGAGACTGGTTTACAGTCTTGCATGTTAAAATCCTCTAGGAGCTTTTGAATTTTACTACGTTGGCTTAACAGAAAGCTACCATCCTTCTCCCTGTGTATTTACAAGCCTAGGTAATTTGTTATTGTTCCAAGGCTTTTTAATGTGAAATGGCTTTTCATGCAGGCTTCAAAATCAAGCCTTTGTTTTTCTGTTGATGTGAACAGCAGGAAATCAACATAAATGCACAGATACATACAGCCTTGTTTGTCTTTCTTCATACATACACATGGATCTGCTTTTCCTTCTTCAAAACCAAAATTCTGCAGTTTTTCATCTAATTTTTGGTTCCAGGATCCAGCAGCCTGTTTTAACCCATAGATTGACTTCTGCAGTTCACAGACTAGATTCTCCCCTTTTTCATAGCCAGGGGGTTGCTGCATGTATAATTTGTGGTCTAAATCACCACAGAGAAATGCAGTTTGAATGTCATAGTGGTGAACTGACATTCCTTTGAGTGCAGCATTTTTTAACAGTAATCTAATTGATTCACCTTTAGTAACTGGTGCAAAAGTCTTGTCAAAGTCTAAATATTTCCTTTGAGTGAACCCTTTTGCAACCAACCTTGCTTTATATTTTTGGATTTTGCCATCAGCATCCCTTTTCAGTTTGAAAACCCACCTACAACATAAACAGCATTCATTGGGAGGTAGATTTACCAGTTTCCATGTTTTATTTTCTTTCAAGGATGCTAACTCCTGTTGCATGGCAGAATGCCAATTTTGTGCAATCTCAGGTAGTAAAGCATTCACTTGTTCTAAGGATTCAGGTTCAGTAAAGATGTGAAAAGCCTTTACTGTTTCAGCCTGAAAACGTGATGGAGGAACGCCTTTATTACTTCTCTTAGATCTGCGGGGTAATACAGGGCTTAAATTTGGACTCCTATCACTTTCCTGAGAAGCATCTGTCTCATCAGACAGATCTTCAGTTTGCTTTTCTGGTTTAATGTCCTCATCAGGCAAAAGATCACTATCAGCAAGTCCTTGCAGTTCTCTTGTGGTGGTCAGATCAACTGGAGAGCTAGAATTTAATCTCCCCCAGTTTTGCATTCCATCACATTTTGCAAGGTTCTGCTCTTTCTTTCAGCAACACCATTTTGCTGAGGGGTGTAAGGGTTAGAAAGAATTTGTTCTATCCCCTTTTCTGCTAGGAACCTTTTGAATTTGTGAGAAAGGTACTCTCCTCCTCTATCACATTGGAGTGCAGATACAGGTCTAGGGAATTTTCCATTTGCCCATGTCACAAAACCTTTAAATTTCTCAAATGCCTCATCTTTATGTTTTAAGATGTAGATAAATGTGTATCTTCAGTGATGGTCATTGCATACCTTGCTTGTCCAAGACTTGGAGCAAAAGGACCAATAATGTCAGAGTGTACAATTTCCAAAGGTCTAGTTGTAACTCTGTCACTGTGCTTACTCACATGAGCTTTGAGTGTTTTGCATTCTTTGCAAACTACACAATCTAAATATTTGTCACAGGGTTTTATCTTTAGGTCAGCACACAGCTGTGGCATTTGTGCTATATACTTCAAATTAGCATGACCAAATCTCCTGTGCATCAGGTGTACACATTGGTCATGATATGGAGTGTTGCCAACTGCAGCCTTGCAGCTTGGCTTCCTTGCATTTTGCACAATGTACAAGGAGTCTTTTAATATACCAGTAGCACACAATTTCCCATTTTTACGTATCTCACAACCATTTTTCTTAAATGTTATGACATACCCTGTTGCAGCCAATTGTGCCACAGATAAAAGGTTTGATTGTAAATTTGGCACATACAACACACCTTTTACAGTTTCTCCTAAGCAGGATAAATACATGTCACCTTGTCCCATAATTCTGATCACAGACCCATCAGCCAAAGATACACTTTGTCAGTTTTAGACAGTGACACAAAAGAGCTTTTACAATTACATAAATGACAATTGGCCCCAGAATCTAACACCCATACATCAGAATTACCCTTCTCAGAAACCTGTGCAATGTGGATTATCTGAAGAGCCTTCTTCTCTGTTGCCCTTGTGTTCTTCTTCTCTGTCTTTCTACTCTTGGGTCTCAAGGCACAGTCTTTCTGCAAATGTCCAGCTGAACCACAAGTGAAGCATCGCTGGCTGGCTAGTGCTGTGGCCTCAGCTTCTTTTCCCTTCTTTTCCCTTGTTTTCTGGTACTGCAGCTTTCCAGAAGAGATGGGGGGTGATCTTTCCTCTCTCTTCTCCCATTCAGCGAGTAAGCACTGCATAACATACGATGGGGTGAGGTCTGCTTCAGGCATAGCCTCCAGGGTACAAATCAGTGTGTCCCACGTTTCATTCAGTGAGGACAGGAGGATATAGGATTTTGTGAGAAGTGTAAATTCCATTCCTCTCTCCTGCAACTCAGCAAACAGCTGCTGAATATGATGCAGGTGCTCAGGAAGGCTATCTCCTTCTGCAAGGCAGGCTTTGTACAGCTTTTTTGTCAGGGTAACTTTACTCCCTGCTGTTGCCTTTACATACAAGTCTCTCAAAGCATGCCAAAGTTGCTTTGCAGACAGCATACCTCGCACGTGGACTAGGTGATTGTCCTCAGCTCCCAGGATAACGGTGGCTCTAGTCTGCTCATCCTGTCTAAGCCATTCATCACTGGGATTTTGGGGGGTTTGCTCACCAATTGGCAGCCAAAGATTCTCTCTGCGAAGATACATCTCCATCTTCAGGGCCCAATTCAAATAGTTGGTCTCTGATAGGTGTTCCAGAGGCATCGCTGAGGACTGGGAGGTAGCCATGGCTTCTTCCTTCTTTTGCAAGTCACCTCAGCTGGCTTCTTTGTCCTGTAGACTGGAAGTTGCTGGAAAATCTCCAGGCGGCTCTAAAGAAAATCTTCACATGTCTTTGCTACCTGCCTTTAAATTGTGCATGAGGGGTGGAGCAGATCTCTCTATTCTCTCTGGGGTTTTACTGGGCTTACTGGGCCCATAACCTGTTGGCAGAGTGCTAGAAAGCATTTGGCCCAGGAGAGATCAGAAAAGCCACACACCAGGCATTTCTATAAAAAATAACTTTATTTACAGGAAGCACAAAAACATATTTACAGGCTTCTGCATTCTCACAGGGTCTCAGAGAGGAGAGAGATCTCTCTCTGCTGCATACTCTCTACAAACCTAAAAAGAAGGGGCTGAAACAAAAAAAACTGCCCTCCCTTCAGGCAATTGCAACTGTTAACACCTGAAAAGAGGACAATTAAATTCAACCTCTTCACCCAGCCAAAATCATTTGTTACCACAGTACCCTTAATCTGTAGCAGAAAACAATATACCAAACACTTGCTCCACAGCTAGTCCCGGAGAGTTTGTGTAGGATGTTGTTCCTGGTTTTTATTTTATCCATAGTTTTTCTTAGGTGTTCCCTATAGGTTAAGGACCAATCAAGGGTCATTCCTAAATACTTCGGGTTGTGATTGAACTTCAGCAGCTGGTTCCTATATTCCACTTTTGGTGAATAATTGGCTTGTGTGTTGTTCAAGTGAAAACAAGCGACCTCAGTTTTGTTGATATTGGGTTTTAATCTCCAAGTTTCAAAAAACTTCCATTTCCTTTAAATCATTTTTGAGGGCTTTTTCAGAGGTATTGTAGTCTTCAGATTGTTTAACCAGTGCAATATCATCAGCGTATATAAACTTTTTTGCAACAGTACTTGGTAAATCTGATATGTACGTTTGAAAAAGTAGTGGGGCCAGCACAGAACCTTGTGGCAAACCATCATTTAACCTATACTTCTGGCTGATTTGGCCATCCAGATGCACTTCAATGTATCTGTTTGAGAGCATGTTGTTGAGTAGGGTAGCTGTTTTCTTACATGGCAGGATATGTAAGAATTTTAAGATCATCCCTTCTCTCCATACTGTGTCATAGGCTGATGATAGATCAATAAACATGGCAACAGATTTTTTCCTCTGTTGGAATCCATTTTTCTATGTGGGAGGTTAGTGATAGTACCTGGTCACAGCAGCTTCTTTTTGATCTAAATCCAGCCTGTTCTATAGGTGTATGTTCCTTGACCAGAGGTTTAATTCGGTTTAAAATAAGTCTCTCCAGCAGTTCGTAAGAGATGCTCAAGAGTGCTATAGGTCTGAAATCTTCCACAGATTTCCCCTTTGCCAGGTTTTAAGATGGCAACTATTTTTGTTATTTTAAAGATTGTTGGCAGTCTCCCTGTTCGTTGGATATCATTGTAAATTGTGTGAGCCAGCATATAGTGTGTGGCCCGCAGTGCTTCAAGAACTCAGGATATACTCCATTTAGGCCATCTGCTTTCCCTGATTTTATTGCTTTCAGTGCTTCAGCGATTTCTGTTGTAGAAAATTCTTCTGAGATGTTACTTTCAGATGTTAGTTCATTGGCTCTGACTTTTTTCTCCCTTTTGATGTTGCTAATTCCCTCTTTATTTGTTCCAGGTGTTTTCCTTGTAAGATATAAAATTCTTATTGCTACATCATTAGGGCCAAGGTTGCTGGCGTTTCAGGTTTGTTTCATGGAGCTATCTCCCAATTTTGTAAGCAAGGACCAAGCCTTTTTTGCTGGCGTGTTGAAAACTCATTTGCTTCATGAGAGTGTGTCACTTTTCTCTCCTAGTGGAGTCTAAACACTGGAGGAGTTCATCAGCAACTTCAGGCTCATGATGTTCTGTGTATTGATTGTGTAACTGTGCATTCTTGGCTCCAGCCTAGGATGTGTATTTTTCTGTAGCCCCTTGGGATATGCTTCTTAGCTACAGAGAGTAGCAATCCCACAAATTGGTTATAGTTTTCTGTCTTAGGGGGAATCCACTGGATGTTGTGGTCGAGTTCAGCAGGAAATGCTTCCCATTTGGCTTTTTGAAAGTTCCATCAAGGGTTAGGGGTCGATCTTACAATTGGAATCTGTACTGCAACATTTAACAGCACAGGTCTGTGCTGGCTTTGGGGGAAATCTGGGAGTACTCTTTTGTTGCAATGTGTGCATCTCTGGAGACAAAACATAAATCAGGGTTATAATCTCTACTCCATCTGACCGAGTGGAACGTACCCTTGTTCTTTGCATCATGGACCAAGAAGAAATTTTCAATGTCTGCCCACTGCTATATCATTTCACCATCCTCATTAGTGTTGCTATATCCACACATTGTATTTCAGCTATTAAAATTGCCCATGATTACTGAGGGGTGCATTAAGTTGGATAGCACTATATCATCCCATGGTTGTGCAAGTGGTTTATACAAGTTGGCAATTTCAGTGTTGGAGATTTTTATACATTCGCTTCAGTATGACTTTTCACATCTTGTACTTGGTCTATGTTGTTTTTTAAGTTAAGTGGCGGTGCCGTACATTGCATGGCAGGTAGCCACAGCCGGAGAATATCCTGGGAGTTTACATCTGTTTTTAAGTTGAGTTTCATTGGCACAGTGAGTTTCTTGTAGTGAGACTACATCCACTGAGTGGTCATTCATCAACCTGAGTAAGTAGTCAGCTTTAGGCCTGCTCATACCTTCCACATTAAGTTGTACAATTTTGAGGACATCTCCTATGTCCTTTATCAGCTGGTTCTGAAAAGAGCCGTTGTTTTTATTTTTTGATGTTCATGCTGCTTTTTTTTTGCTGGGAAATCCTTGTAAGGTCCAGCAGCCAGATGTGTAGACTATTTGGCTGTGACAAGTCATGTTGCCTGGGGTGCACCATGAGGAGGCTAGTCTATGTTGCACCCCAGGATTAGCTCGAGATTATTTTGATGCACTGAAACCTCAAAACAGACAGCAATCCCTGTAAATTAAAAACATTTGCTGAAGCCTTAGCTAGGTTCCACCCAATCAATGACTGGGTTCATATTTTGTAGCATGCTCAGCTATAACACAGTTTATTTGGCTCTAACAGCAAATCATGATTTAATACAACATATTCCTTTGCAAATCTCCACTTCTGGATTCATTAATGTTCTCTGTCAGGGCAGATGGCTTTATCATGCCACAGTCACACTTTTTTCAAACTGATTTTTTCAGTGTTAAAAAGGGGGGGAGGGGGCAATCTGTGACACATGAAGTTACCAGGGAGGGTAGATGAACCTCTGGCTCATATTGGGGAGATTCATGTTAAGTCTATCAGAGACTCAGCATATCTGTTTCCTGTACTTTCAAGATGAAAATGGGTAGAAAATCACCAACTTTTGGCAATACAGTGTGATATAGGGAGCTCTGGAGGCTGCACAACTGCAGCCGGGGGCCATATATAGGTCCCCCCTACAGGTGTTGAGTTTCTGAGAGGAAGTGGAAAGGCAGGATCTCCAGCACAAGGGGTATTCGGAGGAGGGGACAGCCGTTTCTCCTCTGGGAATTGCTTCTGCGTCTACATCTGCCTTAATATATTTATTTAGGCAACTAGGCCTCAGCATTTCCTTATTTTTGAAAACAAACCTCCAGAAAGGAGATTCTATAGTGCCATAGAAGAAAGAGGAAGACTGGCCTTAGAAATTAAGCATTAACGCTTCAGACCCCAGGAGGCCTTCTGGCTATGGTGGCAAACACTAAACTGGAGGAAGTCAGCTAGGACAGCATCCTTTGGGGTAAGCCCCTGAACTCTGAATCGGAGGAGCCCTTGCCTGCTGAACTCCAGGAGCTGGTAGAATTGCACCAGGTCTATGGAGTAGCTGGCAGAAATCAAAGAGCTTTATTTTCTCTTACTTTTCAATGGGCATTCAACATGTTAAGCAAGGAAGCATGGTGTTGGACAAGATGCCACACAGTAATCTGTCTTGTCTGAGCAGGTTGCTATTTTAGTGCTGACACAGTAAAGGAACCAGATGTTTTTACTCTTTTATCCAGATGGTTCATAGCTGATCTATAGCTGTCTCTGCTAAAAAGCAATTCTGCAAATAAACCACTGAGGGAAAAAACTGCCACTTGTCTCAAGTACACAGTGAAGGGTACAAGCCCTTGCTCCCCATCACGGTTCTTTTAAGAGGCGTGAGGGGGCTCAGAGACCTATTTACCCCAGGGGTCTGTCTCCCATCCACATTTTCTCCCATTATTCTATCAGTTGTTGCAGGGGAGCAGAGCCCCCCCACCCGCTTTTTTCCAAAACAATCACTGGTGAATTTTCCTCACAAATCACATGTGATGGGTGAATGTGAACACCTCTAGATTTTATCAATTCATCAAGATGCAAACTATCCAATTGAAAGAAATGCATGAAGCCTTCAGTATTTTATTCTCACAAGGTTGGAGGAACACAGTCTAAAACCATTGCCAGAACAAGAAAGCATTCCTTCCACCCCAAAGAGAGCAGCTTCCACAAGAGTGGGAGAAAAAAGTGCCAGAATTTAAACTTCCACTTTACTCTAAGGAGGGCTTATGTCCGAGATGCAGCAATCGCTGGAACTACTCTCGGGCTTCCCCCAGCAAGTTGGATTGGAAACAGGCATCCAAAGACACAAGAACTTCTGGTAACCAGATTAATAGTAGAAAAGCTGACGAAACCCTCAGAATACCAGCAACTTCTGTACCTCAGTGGCCAGCCTCCTGCTCACTCCTTCCTTCTGTGTGCTTGTGTTTTCCCAGGAAGTGGAGAATGAGCATTAGCCACCTTTGTGATTGGTGTTCATTCCACGACAAGTTTCTCTGGGGTGAACCCCAAGCTCATTCCAGTGGAATTCCACCCAGAATTAGTTTACGTTGCTCGTCATGGAAGCTTTTTAGTGGTCGAACAGCATTAGGTCTAATTGGCTACAAACAGTTTGAACCAGGATGCTGCCCTTCCCTCCCCCCCAAAAAACTGCTCTTACGTATCCAGTAAAAACTCACCCATCTGATGATTCCCCTTTTCCCTCTTGGTGGTCAAGTAATATGTAAAACCACAGGGATAAATACGGATAAATACTGAAATAGTCCCCCGTCTGGGGTGGTGAAGTTATGAAGCTTTGCATAGGGGGTGGGGGTGGGGGGAGAGAGAGAGAGAAATCAGCTCTATCTCTCTAGTCTGAGAGCTCAAATAAAGGACCCCTTCCTGCCAATCTTGACAACTAGAGCTGTAAAGCTAGGTGCAGTTCAAGGGCTCATGAGTCCAGTTTCTGGTAGAGTAGTTTGAATCATATAGCTCTAATATACTCTGTAACGGTTGTGTGTACCTAATGAGTCCTAGTAGGGAGAAAACCAGTTATATTTCCTTCCAGTGGTCAAGTGGAAAAACCATTCTCCTAAGGACATTCCACAGCTTGACATGGACACAACTGAAAGTTTCGAAGATCTTTATATAATCAACAAAGTACATGCTGAGAAAGTCAAAAAACACCAAAAAGAAGTCAATTATCCAGCATACATTAGTTACAATGTCTCCTGTTCCTCAGTCTTTTCTAGAAACCCTGTAAATCATACTGATATTATTTTGGCTATACTGTTTATTTTATACATACATACATACGTACATACATACATACTGCCCAGAGTCTTATGGTAGATTACACATACTTTAAAATAAGTACATAAATAAATCCCCAGTATACAGCATCAACTGAATAGGTCTCAATGTTTTTTTTAAGAACAACACTTGGATAACCAGAATGTACAGGTATTCTTAGGTGTACTCCAAACTTCTGCTTTCGTAACCACAATGTCATGTCCCCTGTTGCAATGCAATCATGCATCACAACGGGGAACATGCCTTTCCTGAAAAGGGAAGGAAGGAGGAAGGAATCACACTAATCCTTTAAACGCTCAGATACAAATGCAATTAAAGGACAAAGGAAACATACCTTTGCCCTGACCAGAGAAGCCATCATCATATCTCCCGGACATCTCTGCATTACCCCAGGGGACACACCTGCGCCAGACACGGGAAGGAGACAGAGGCGATCAACGCTAATCCTCCTGATCGCCCATCAAGACCCCGGTATCGCACCCCGATCGCCCATCAAGACTCCGGATCTGGACTGTGGGACAATGGGGGGTGGAGAAGGGCCAAGTCCGCACTGCGGGTATTTACAGGATACCCCGCACGACATGTGCTCATTCCCGACTTTTTCCATGTATGCATCCTATTCCTAATAAACCGGAAATCCTTAGTCCTAACTAAGTGAGTCTGTGTCTCATTGGGAATAAGGCAACCATCACATAAAGACGGGAATCAAAAAAAAATTTCCACTAGCACCATTCCAGATTTCGTCTGTGAGGGATCCAAGCTGGCGATGGAAAGACTCAACTCACAACGAGGTGACTACCAGGGGACCGGTGACGGGTCACCCGACTCCGTGGCACAAACGATCGGCAGGAACCCTATCCCCTGACGGTACGAGGTCCGGGAGAGTTCGGGATCGAGCTCGGAGGAGGAGGAGACCGGAGGAAGCGGGATGCTGGAAGCCACCAGAGAGTCGCAGGGTGAGTGGGTCACCGTGGACGAGATGCCGGAATCCCGGTCTGGGACACTCGGGGCGTCTAAGAAGCTGCGGGACCTGCTGTCATCCGTGATGTCGGGAGGTGAGGGAAGACACCGGAGTGGCCGAACCAAGGAGGGCTCATGGACAGCTGCGAGGCTGAGCGTCGTGGAAGAGAGACTGGAGTCAATCAAGCAGCTGCTCCTGAGGATGTCAGTGGCGTGGGAATCCCAAGGAAGGGGCGAGGTGGAACAAGGCACCAGAAGTCCATCACCCCCCCCCACCCCGGAGACACGACAGCTGGGGAGAGGAAGGAGACAGCAGGAGGCTGAGGCAGCGCCGGGCACAGTTCACCTCAAGGAACTCACCAGGAGATCAGCTTCCCCCCCTCCCACCCATGAGTTGTGACCACTGGGAAGAGGCTGGAGCCGGCACGAGACGGAGGCAACGCCGCCTGGAGCCCGGCTGAGGGTATCCCCACACTGAGACCAGAGAACCCCAGCAGCCTGAGGTACACCCAGACACCCAGATGTGGCTTGGAGCCCACTGAGAGCGGGAGTGAAAGACTTAGGGGTCAAATTCGACGGGGACCCAACAAAACTATCCTTCTTCCTAATGAACGCAAAGAACTACATGGAAGAATGGGGGCCATATTTCCGATCGGAAAAGGGCAAAATTAATGCCATTGCGAACAAACTTAAAGGACGGGCGGCTGACTGGTATGTGCAGCTATGCCAGGCAGATGCCCCAGAGCTCGAGGACTGCGACGAGTTTCTCTGGGCACTAGATCTGCACTTCAGAGATCCCTTGGAAAAGGCGAGAGCGAAAAGAGCCCTGAGGAAAATCAGCCAGGGGCAACGATCCGTGGCAGACTATGCCATGGAATTCCAAGTACTAGCTGGAAAGGCGGAGGACTGGTCACAGTCTACCCTCATCGAACGTTTCAAAGAGGGCCTGAACTTGAACATTCTGAGGTGGGCATTATGCAGAAACAACCCTAAAACTCTAATCGAGTGGATTCTGCTGGCCGGTGAGGCAGAAGATGCCCAGGAAACCTTCCTACAAGCCAAGAGGACGGCGCAGCAAGCAGAGTCGGTAAAGGGGCCCCGAACCACTGCAGGACTGGTGAGACCAGCACCCCAACCCTGGGGAGAGGAGAGGGAGCGACGGTTTGCCAAGGGTCAGTGCCTTCGGTGCGGGAAAGAGGACCACAAAGCAGCAGCATTCCCCAAAACAAAGGCATTTGACAGGCTGGGAAAAACGCCGGGCAAACCACCCCCAGCACCCAAAAAGATGTCAGTGGCTAGTGGAGAGATCAGACCAAAAGATCCACCTTATTCCATCGAAGAGGAGGAGAGCGACCAGGAAGAACCGGCGGGAAACGCCAGCCACCTACCCTGAGAAGCGCCAGAGGGCAGGTGGGGAGAAGAACAGGCACAGCGATGTCTGGGTGAGTGCCAACTGTCCCACCCTGTATGTGAAAGTCAAGTTAGCCTCCTCCGAGAAATCGGTCGAAGTCTGGGCCCTAATAGACTCGGGCTGCTCTAGGTGCCTAATGCACCCGGACCTGGTTGCTGATCTAAAGCTCCGCTGCTGTCCACTTCAGCACCACATAGTGTTTACCCAATTGGACGGTTCAGCAGCAGGAGGGGGCCCGGTCACCCAATTCACTGAAGAAGTGGCGCTGCAGCTAGGCAGCCACCGGGAGAGACTGCAATTTATCGTGGCACCGGTGGGCCAACCCTTAATCATCCTGGGCATCCCGTGGTTGGTACAAAGGAACCCATACATAAATTGGGAAACCAGGACAATCACATTTACAGACGGCTTCTACCAAGCACCTACAGGGGATTGAGTTCCCCGTGCTGCGGTGGGGAGGGCGGCATCTACAACAACACACCTGGAGGCAGCGGTCCTGGAAGGCTTACCAGACAGGTATGTGGAGTTTGCAGATGTGCTCGGGGAGAAAGAAGCAGACAAACTCCCACCCCACAGAAAGACTGACTGTGCGATAGAACTGGTCCCCAACACACACTTGCCAAAGCCCAAAATTTATGCAATGACCCAGAAGGAACTGGCAGCATCGCGGGAGTTTGTGGACAAGAATTTAGCACGAGGCTTCATCGAGCCCGCAAACTCGCCAGTTGGAGCCCCAGTCCTGTTCAGAGAGAAAAAGGATGGGACATTAAGGCTCTGTATGGACTACTGTGGATTGAATGCGGCTTCCATATCCAACGAATACCCTTTACCCTTAATCAAAGACATATTAGCACATCTGGCAAAGGGCAAAATATTTTCCAAACTGGACTTGCGAGAAGCCTATTTCCGCATACATATATGGGAGGGGGATGAGTGGAAGACGGCTTTCAATTGCCCACTGGGTTCATTCCAATACAAAGTGTTACCATTTGGTTTGGCAGGGGCACCAGGGGTATTTATGCAATTGATTAACGAGGTCTTGCACGACCACTTGTTCGAGGGGGTACTTGTCTACTTAGACTATGTGTTGATATACTCGGAAACTGAAGAGGAGCACGAACGCCTGGTTAAGCAAGTGCTCAGGAAACTCCGCAAAGCAGAGCTATTTGCCAAGCTCTCTAAGTGCGAGTTTCACAAATCGCAGATAGATTATCTGGGCTACAGAATCTCTGAGAGGGGCATCGAAATGGATCCTGGAAAAGTCCAGGCCATCCTGGCATGGGAGCGCCTGCGCACTAGGAGGCAACTACAAAGTTTCCTTGGATTTACGAATTTTTACAGGGGGTTCATCAAGGGACTAGCAGAAATCGTTTTGCCCCTAACCAATTTACTCCGCACAAAGGGCTTGGGCGACACGCGCAAGGCACGAAACCTGGGAGTGCTTCTGAACTGAACTCCTGACTGCCAAAGGGCTTTTGATCACCTCAAAAGCCTATTTACAGCAGAACCGGTTCTACAACATCCCGACCCCACCAAGCCTTTTGTAATCCAAGTGGATGCCTCCGATTTTTCGATCGGGGCACTCCTGCTTCAGCGGGATTTAAATGATCAGCTGAAGCCCTGCGCGTACCTCTCCCGCAAGTTCTCCGAGACAGAACGGAGATGGCACGTGTGGGAGAAGGAGGCTTTTGCCGTCAAAGCTGCCTTAGAGGCATGGCGACACCTCCTGGAAGGGGCCACCTGCCCCTTTGAGGTCTGGACAGACCACAAAAACCTAGAAGCACTCAGCACCCCGAAACGCCTCAGCCCCAAGTAGGTCTGCTGGGCGCAATTTTTCAGCCGCTTTGATTTTAAGCTGAAGTTCATACCAGGAAGGAAGAACTTCTTAGCTGATGCTCTCTCTAGGCGGCCCCAGGATGCCAATCAGGCATCCGACATTGTAGGTACTGTGTGGACCGACACACAGCTGGGTTGCCAAGCTGTCACACGCAGCCAAACTGGAATGCAGTGCACCCTGGCACAACCACCCACAAGGGGAGGGAGACACATGTCAATTTCATCTCACTTGCAACAGCAGTTCGCACAAGCCTTAAAAATGGATACATGGTTGCAAGCCAATCAACACAATGTTTCTTTTGCAAATGATCTGGCTTGGAAACAAAATAGCTTGTACGTGCCGGAGCAATTACGAGCTGAGGTTCTAAGCCATTCTCACGATGACAAAACAGCTGGGCACTTTGGGTTCATAAAAATGCTGCATCTGGTCAGGCGACAATTCTGGTGGCCTACTCTTAGGAGGGATGTAAAGGAATATGTCGCTGCTTGCCCCACATGTGCTATGGCCAAACGAAAAATGGGGAAGCCCCAGGGATTATTGCAGCCGGTGGCAAGCCCCTCCCACCCTTGGGAGGAAATCTCAATGGACTTTATTGTAGACTTGCCACCCAGCCAGAGAAAAACGGTCATCTGGATGGTTAAAGACTACTTCTCTAAACAGGCACATTTTGTCCCATGCGCCTCCATTCCCTCCGCTCAACAGCTGGCACGCCTCTTTTTAAATCACATCTATAAATTACACAGTACCCCCTCCCGCTTGGTAACAGATAGGGGTACACAATTTACCTCCAAGTTCTGGAAGGCATTTTTGAAGTTAATTGGAACCAAGCAGGCACTGTCCACTGCTTGGCACCCCCACACGGATGGCTCTACGGAGATCCTTAACTCCACCCTGGAGCAATTTTTGCGCTCCTTTATAGGTTACCAGCAAGACGACTGGGTAGACTTACTCCCCTTTGCTGAGGTGGCATATAACAATGCAGTGCACCAGAGCACAGGTCACACCCTCTTCCGGGTGGTCTATCGTCGAGACTTCGTTCCGATCCCGGAGTTGCCACAGCCAGAGACCCCGCCTTGTTCCCCAGATGATTGGGCGGCGCAGCTAGCCAACGTTTGGCCAGTCATTCAGCTGGCTCTCTCTGAAACTCAAGCAACCTACAAGCGGTATGCGGACAACCACAGGGCTGCACAGCCAGACTTCAAAGTGGGAGATAAGGTCTACCTCTCCACTAAGTTCATTAAGTCTCTGCAGCCCTCAAAGAAATTGGCCCCCAAGTTCATTGGCCCATTTCCAATAGTGGAGATAATCAACCCGGTAACTTTCAAGTTAGAATTGCCACACAACTTGAAACAGATACACCCGGTGTTCCATTGTGCCTTACTGAAACCGGTTACCTCTTCAAAATGGCACAACGACACTCCCCCCCGCCCCTGCCCATCATGAGTGATGGACAACAGCATTTTGAAATCAAGGAGGTACTAGACTCCCAAAGGCTACGGGCACCCTCCAGTACCTGGTCCGCTGGAGACATTTCCCCCACCCTGAGTGGGTGCAGGCTTGGGATGTCTCAGCGCAGAGGCTTGTCAAACGCTTCCATGAAGCGTATCCTGCCAAACCGGCACCTTGAAGATTTTCTTGGGGAGGCAGTATGTCATGTCCCCCGTTGCAATGCAATCATGCCCACTGCTTGAAAGCTGGAAGTTGTAGCTTCTTAATAATTTATATCTCCCTCTACTGCAGTTGCTGAAACAAAAAACTTGGATTAGCTAGAAAGCAGAATAGTTCTGATGGAACTACCACTGTATGCTGATTACATTTGCGGGCAACTTTAATCCAGCTGCCAGAGGCTTATTGAGAGATAATGGCTCTGTTTTCATTTCTATAGTGAGCCTCCTCCATCGAGTGGCCTGACTTACCTTCCTTCTCATTGCTCTAAAACATAAAGGGATTGACCGTGGGAGTGGGCTGGCATCTGGTCAAGCAGCCTTCAGATCTGATTAATCCCTTTTAAATGGGGCTGTAGAGGGGGACCCTGGGGATGGGAGTGGAACGGGCACCAATCTTTTTTCTAGTTTGTCTAATCTAACAGAATTATTTGATTTGAATTATGTCAATTCCAAATCTATCCTAACCCTAACCCTAGCCCTAACTCTATACACAGGTACTCCTTCTACACCAATGGAAAACCTGACCCTATTAGTATGCCTTTGTGTATTTTTATATCTTTTCGTTCCTTACGTTTTATAGTATAACTTAGCATACTAATTCTGGACAATGAAAGTTCCAGTCCCGCCTCAGGCACGAAAGCCGGCTGGGTGACCTTGGGCCAGTCCCTCTCTCTCAGCCCAGCCCACCATAGGAGGAGGAAGGAGTATGTTCGCTGCCTTGAGTTATTTATAAAAACAATAAAAGCGGGATGGATAGATAAATAAATAAATACATATTTTTCATATTTCTATAGCTGCCCATCTCACGTAGTGACGCTGGGAAACGTACATAATAGAACAATGTAAATAAAAATCATACTATATCACATCATGGTGTATCTAAAATAGTCAAGAAAAGTGTTTGCATATTGACTGTTTTTAATCTCCAAAAAGATTTCTAAAAACAATGTCATAGAAAGATTTTTTATTGTGTGCAATATTATGAATGAATGTGGTCTGTTGGGGGACATGAATGGATAGAGGGGGAAAGAGAGAAAAGAATTCCAAAATAGTGATTGGGCTGGCCATACAGATGAACGAGAACTATGAGTGTCTGGAGGGAACCTGCTTGGGTAAAGGCTTGTTTTGAACACAGGCTGAAATCTAAGTCTCTTCATGTGCATGTTTGGCAAAGGGATGAACTGAAAAGTATGACTGACGCTTTATAGGGAAAGATTGAGGGAATAATTGCCTGTCCCAGATTATCCGGGACCCGACTCGAGACAGTGGTCTCACCCTGGATTTGGTTTTTTTGTCACAGCAGTGGCAATGTGACCTGAGGGGAGAGTTAAAGCTGTCCCCTTTGTCATGGTCAGATCACGCCCTGGTGGCCCTGAGATTCTCCTATGCCACACCCCTCCACAGGGAGGCAGGACCCATTTGATTGGTCCACCCCCAGCAACTGATGGACCTGGTAGGGTTCCAGAGAGAGCTGGGGGTTATACCTGAGAGTCTGCTGCATGGTCCAGCGGAGGCCCCGGCTGCTGCCTGGAACAGAGAGGCGGCCGGGGCCTTGGACAGGATCGCACTTGTGCAGCCTCTCTTGTCCTGTTGAACCTGACACTCCCCGTGGTTTACGGAGGAGCTGAGGGTTCTGAAAAGGATTAAGAGACATCTAGAGCACTGTTCGAGGAAGACAAAGACCAAATCCAACCGAACACAAGCTAGAGCTGCTATTAAGGCCTACCTTGTGGCAGTAAGAGCAGCCCCTCAGCCCTGTTTAAAATTACTCAATCACTTTTGGGGAAGGTGGGCCCAGTGACCCACCTACAGGGCCATGCAGATGATTTTTCTGAGCATCTGCAGGATAAAATTGCTCAGATCCATTCCAAGTTAGGCTCCAAGCATGAGGCATGGTCCACGGACATACCAAGGGAGCATACTTACCTCATTATCTAGGAACTGTATGATCCTGTTGGACCCAAAGAAGTGGACAGGATCCTCCGGACAGTAAATGCCACTTGTCATCTAGACCCATGTCCTCCTGGCTGGTGAAAGCAGCCCTGGAGGTGACATGTGGTTAGGTCCAGGTGATGGTTAATATATCCTTGCAGGAGGGGGTGTTTCCAACTGCCTTTAAGGAGACATTGGTGCACCCCCTCCTCAAGAAACCATCGCTGGACCCTATTGTACTGGACAACTTTTGTCCCGTCTCCCACCTCCCCTTTTTGGGAAAGGTGGTTGAGAAAGTGGGAGCGTTGCAGCTGCAGAGGGTTCTGGAAGAAACGGATTATCTAGACCCCTTTCAGTCAAGATTCCGGGCCGGATATGGGATGGAAACAGCATTGGTCGGACTTATGGATGATCTCTGGCAGGAGTGGGATGGTGGCAGTGCATCCATCCATGCTCTTCTTGACCTCTCAGCGGCTTTCAATACCATCGACCGTGGTATCCTTTAGAGGCAGCTCAGGGAGTTGGGGGTGAGTGGCGTGGTTTTGCACTGGTTCATGTCCTTCCTCCAGGGTCGGTACCAGTTGGTGGTGATAGGGAGTGAGAGATCCAATCCTCGGCCCCTCCTTTGTGGGGTGCCACAGGGTTCGGTGCTTTCTTCACTCCTTTTTAACATCTACATGAAACCTCTGGGTGAGATTATCTGTCACCACAAGATGAAGTATCATCAATATGCTGATGATACCCAACTATACATTTCCATCCCAGGCAACCTAAGTGATGCTGTGACCACCCTCTCTCAATGTCTGGGGGCTGTGGGGGCCTGGATGGGGAACAACAGGCTTCAGCTGAACCCTGGTAAGATGGAGTGGCTGTGGCTCTTCCGTATCTGGGACTTTGCCATCTTTGGTTCTGGATGGGGTTGCACTGCCCCAGAAGGACCCGGTGCATAATCTGGTGGTCCTCTTGGACTCATGGCTCCTGCTGGAAAAGCAGGTGGCAGCCATGGCCAGGAGGGCCTTTACACAGCTTCATGTTGTGCACCAGTTACACACTTTCCTGGATTGGGAGGCCCTTTGAACAGTCACTCATGCCCTTGTTATCTCCCATATTGATTATTGCAATGCCCTGTACATTGGGCTACCCTTGAAGAGTATCCAGAAGCTATAACTGGTCCAGAATGCAGCTGCATGGGCTATCTTTGGTGCCCCTAGAAGAGGGCATGTAACACCTCTGCTGCGCGAGCTGTGTTGGGTACCAGTTTGCTTCCAGGTCCAATTCAAGGTGTTGGTTATAACCTTTGAAGCCCTACATGGCATGGGGCCAGGCTACAGGAGGGACCACCTCTTCCCGGTGACATCAACCCATCTCACCCAATCAAGCAGAGAGGGCATGCTGTGGACCCCGCCGGTAAGAGAATTCTGTCTGGTGGGGTCCAGGAGGTGGGCCTTCTCTGCAGGTAGCTCCCACCCTCTGGAACATCTTACTCCTGGAGGTGAGGTTAGCTCCATTGTTCTTGGCCTTCTGGAGGAATTTGAAGACCTGGCTCTGCTACCTGGCTTGGGGTGGGGAGGGGAATAGTCATTCCTGGAGATGGCTTGTGCCCTAAAATACTCCTCCAATGCAAGGACTGAATTGGATCATAGCCACCTGGACTTTATTTTTATCTATATTCATTAGTTGTAATTGTATTTTATATAGAGTATTTTTATATATTGTAATTATATGGTATATTTATTTTTTTACTGACCTTTTTGTTGTAAACCACCCTGAGTCCCTCTGGTGGGAGGAGATGGGCAGTGACAAATTAGATAAATAAATAAATAAATATAAGGATGATAGCAAGCCATCTAAGGTCACAGTGATCCAAATATAGGCCCCAACCACAGCTGCTGAAGAAGCTGAAGTAGATCAGGTCTATGAGGATGTGCAGCACCTACTGGACAATAAGCTTAAAAGAGATATTATTTTCATCACAGGAGACTGGAATGCAAAGGTGGGCAGTTAAATGACACCTGGAATTACAGGTAAGCATGGCCTGGGAGAACAAAATGAAGCAGGACATAGGCTGATAGAATTTTGCCAAGACAACTCACTCTGCATAACAAACACTCTCTTCCAACAACCTAAGAGACGGCTTTATACATGGACTTCACCAGATGGACAACACCGAAATCAGATTGACTACATCCTTTGCAGCCAAAGGTGGCAGACATCTATACATGTCCTAAGAGTCAGAAATCACGCTGAGACGAGGAGTAGGTCTCTAGTCTTTATTACTGCTACATAAAACAGAATCCTAACAAACTGAAGAAGCGTGGGAAAAACCCAGACAGATAAACCCCAAAAGTTAAGGCAGGTCTGATCTGTGTCTCTTTGAATGGCTGCTTAATTCCTCAGTACTATGCATGCATTTTCCCCCCTGGATAGAGGCCCCCTCCTGATCACCATCAGTACTCATGACAATACAGTCTGTAAAAACAAGACTTGGAGCTGACTGTAGTTCAGATCACAAACTTCTTATTGCGCAATTTAGGACAAGACCAAAGAGATTAGGGAAGACGCACAGATCAGCTAGATATGAGCTCACTACTTTTCCTAAGGAATATGCAGTGGAGGTGAAGAATAGATTTAAGGGACTGGACTTAGTAGATAGGGTCTCGGAAGAACTATGGACAGAAGTTCACAACATTGTTCAGGAGGCGGCAACAAAATATATCACAAAGAAACAGAAAACCAAAAAGGCAAAATGGCTGTCTGCTGAGACTCTAGAAGTAGCCCAAGAAAAAAGGAAAGCAAAAGGCAACAGTGATAGGGGGAGATATGTCCAATTAAACGCAAAATTCCAGAGGTTAGCCAGAAGAGATAAGGAATTATTTTTAAACAATGCGCGGAAGTGGAAGAAGACAATAGAATAGGAAGGACAAGAGATCTCTTCCAGAAAATTAGAAACGTAGGTAAATTCCAGGCAAAAATGGGTATGATCAAAAACAAAGATGGCAAGGACCTAACAGAAGAAGAGATCAAGAAAAGGTGGCAAGAATATATGGAAGACCTGTATAGGAAGGATAACAATATCGGGGATAGCTTTGATGGTGTGGTCAGTGAGTTACATCCTGAAGAGTAAGGTTGAATGGGCCTTGAGAAGCATTGCTTATAACAAGGCGGCAGGAGACAACGGCATCCCAGCTGAACTGTTCAAAACCCTGCAAGATGATGCTGTAAAGGTAATGCATGCTATATGCCAGCAAATTTGGAAAACACAAGAATGGCCATCAGATTGGAAAAAATCAACTTATATCCCCATACCAAAAAAGGGAAACACTAAAGGATGTTCAAACTATCGAACAGTGGCACTCATTTCACATGCCAGTAAGGTAATGCTCAAGATCCTGCAAGGTAGACTTCAGCAATTCATGGAGCGAGAATTGCCAGATGTACAAGCTGGGTTTACAAAAGGCAGAGGAACTAGGGACCAAATTGGCAATATCCAATGGATAATGGAAAACACCAGGGAATTTCAGAAAAACATCTATTTCTGTTTTATTGACCATTCTAAAGCCTTTGACTGTGTGGACCATAACAAATTGTGGCAAGTTCTTAGCGGTATGGGGATACCAAGTCATCTTGTCTGCCTCCTGAGGAATCTGTATAACAACCAAGTAGCAATGGTAAGAACAGACCACGGAACAACGGACTGGTTTAAGATTGGGAAAGGAGTACGGCAGGGCTGTATACTCTCACCCTACCTATTCAACTTGTATGCAGAACACATCATGTGACCTGCTGGGCTTGAGAAATCCAAGGCTAGGGTTAAAATTGCTGGAAGAAACATTAACAATCTCAGATATGCAGATGATACCACTTTGATGGCTGAAAGCGAAGAGGAACTGAGGAGCCTTATGATGAAGGTGAAAGAAGAAAGTGCAAAAGCTGGCTTGCAGCTAAACTTCAAAAAAACCAAGATTATGGCAACCAGCTTGATCGATAACTGGCAAATAGAGGGAGAAAACGTAGAGGCAGTGAAAGACTTTGTATTTCTAGGTGCAAAGATTACTGCAGATGCTGACTGCACTCAGGAAATCAGAAGACGCTTAATCCTTGGGAGAAGAGCAATGACAAATCTCGATAAAATAGTTAAGAGCAGAGACATCACACTGAAAACAAAGGTCGGCATAGTTAAAGCAATAGTATTCCCAGAAGTAACATATGGCTGCGAGAGCTGGACCATAAGGAAGGCTGAGAGAAGGAAGATAGATGCTTTTGAACTGTGGTGTTGGAGGAAAATTCTGAGAGTGCCTTGGACTGCAAGAAGATCAAACCAGTCCATACTCCAGGAAATAAAGCCAGACTGCTCACTTGAGGGAATGATATTAACGGCAAAACTGAAATACTTTGGCCACATAATGGGAAGACAGGACACCCTGGAGAAGATGCTGATGCTAGGGAGAGTGGACGGCAAAAGGAAGAGGGGCCGACCAAGGGCAAGATGGATGGATGATATTCTAGAGGTGACGGACTTGTCCCTGGGGGAGCTGGGGGTGTTGACTGTTGAGGTTTTCCTACTAACAGATTAAGCTGCTGTTGTACCTAGTCATTTTGGCCGGGTAAAAGGTTGCAATTGATTGTCTCCTCTCACGTGCTTCATGCAAATAGCCTGGGGGGAGGAAACCTGCCGGGACTTGTTCTTACTTCCTTTTTTTTTTTCTCTGCCGGCAATGTAGCCAAGCAAGGCTTGCTCCAAGGGAGCTAAGTCCTTTAAATATGTTTTGCTTTTGTTTTTGCTTTCTGTAAATAAATTATTTTTATAGAAATGCTTGGTGTGTGACTTTTTTGACCTCTCCTGGGCTAAAGGCTTTCCCAGCATCTGCCAACAGGTTATGTGCCCAGTGAGCAACGCAGTAAAACCCAGAGAGAAAAGAGAGATCAACTCCACACCTCATGCACAATTTAAAGGCAGGTAGCAAAGACCTGTGAAGATTTTCTTTGGAGCCGCCTGGAGATTTTCCAGCAACTGCCAGTCTACAGGACAAAGAAGCCAGCTGAGGTGACTTGCAAAAGAAGGAAGAAGCCATGGCTACCTCCCAGCCCTCAGCGATGCCTCTGGAGCGCCTATCAGAGACCAACTATTTGAATTGGGCCCTGAAGATGGAGATGTATCTTCGCAGAGAGAATCTTTGGCTGCCAATTGGTGAGCAAACCCCCCAAAATCCCAATGCTGAATGGCTGAGAAAGGATGAGCGGGCTAGAGCCACCATTATCTTGGGAGTTGAGGACAATCAGCTAGTCCACGTGTGAGGCATGCAGTCTGCAAAGCAACTTTGAGACGCTTTGAGAGACTTATATGTAAAGGCAACAGCAGGGAGTAAAGTTACTCTGACGAAAAAGCTGTACAGAGCCTACCTTGCAGAAGGAGATAGCCTTCCTGAGCACCTGCATTATATTCAGCAGCTGTTTGTTGAGTTGCAGGAGAGAGGAATGGAATTTACACCTCTCACAAAATCCTATATCCTCCTGTCCTCACTAAATGCAACGTGGGACACGCTGATTTGTACCCTGGAGGCTATGCCTGAAGCAGACCTCACCCCATCGTATGTTACACAGCGCTTACTCGCTGAATGGGAGAAGAGAGAGGAAAGATCCCCCCCATCTCTTCTGGAAAGCTGCAAGACCAGAAAATGAGGGAAAGAAGGGAAAGGAACCTGAGGCCACAGCGCTAGCCAGCCAGCAATGCTTCACTTGTGGTTCAGCTGGACATTTGCAAAGAGACTGTGCCATGAGACCCAAGAGTAGAAAGACAGAGAAGAAGAACACAAGGGCAACACAGAAGAAGGCTCTTCAGACAACCCAAATTGCACAGGTTGCTGAGAAGGGTAATTCTGATGTATGGGTGTTAGATTCTGGGGCCAAGTGTCATTTATGTAATTGTAAAAGCTCTTTTGTGTCACTGTCTAAAACTGAAAGACAAAGTGTATCTTTGGCTGATGGGTCTGTGACCAGAATTATGGGACAAGGTGACTTGTATTTATCCTGCTTAGGAGAAACTGTAAAAGGTGTGTTGTATGTGCCAAATTTACAATCAAACCTTTTATCTGTGGCACCATTGGCTGCAACAGGGTATATCATAACATTTAAGAAAAATGGTTGTGAGATACGTAAAAATGGGAAATTGTGTGCTACTGGTATGTTAAAAGACTCCTTGTACATTGTGCAAAATGCAAGGAAGCCAAGCTGCAAGGCTGCAGTTGGCAACACTCCATATCATGACCAATGTGTACACCTGATGCACAGGAGATTTGGTCATGCTAATTTGAAGTATATAGCACAAATGCCACAGCTGTGTGCTGACCTAAAGATAAAACCCTGTGATAAATACTTAGACTGTGTAGTTTGCAAAGAATGCAAAACACTCAAAGCTCCTGTGAGTAAGCACAGTGACAGAGTTACAACTAGACCTTTGGAAATTGTACACTCTGACATTATTGGTCCTTTTGCTCCAAGTCTTGGACAAGCAAGGTATGCAATGACCATCATTGATGATTTCTCAAGATACACATTTATCTACATCTTAAAACATAAAGATGAGGCATTTGAGAAATTTAAAAGTTTTGTGACATGGGCAAATGGAAAATTCCCTAGGCCTGTATCTGCACTCCAATGTGATAGAGGAGGAGAATACCTTTCTCACAAATTCAGAAGGTTCCTAGTGGAAAAGGGGATAGAACAAATTCTTTCTAACCCTTACACCCCTCAGCAAAATGGTGTTGCTGAAAGAAAGGGCAGAACCTTGCAAAATGCGATGGAATGCATGTTAAAAGATTCACGATTATCTTTTAAGTACTGGGGAGAGGTAATATCTACTGCCACTTATGTTCAGAACAGGTTGTATAACTCTGTGATTCAGGACACTCCATTCCATTTGTTTTATGGTGTGAAACCAAAGGTAAACCATCTTAGAGTGTTTGGTAGCACTGCATGGGTTCACATTCCAAAACAGCAGAGAAAGAAAGAAGGCCCCACAACAAAGAAAGCCATCTTTGTTGGCTATGAACAAAGCCAGAGGAGCTACAGGTTCATAATGGGAGAAAAATTAATAATTAGCAAAAGCGCTTCTTTTGCTGAACAAAACTGGGGGAGATTAAATTCTAGCTCTCCAGTTGATCTGACCACAAGAGAACAGCAAGGACTTGCTGATGGCGATCTTTTGCCTGATGAGGACATTAAACCAGAAAAGCAAACTGAAGATCTGTCTGATGAGATAGATGCTTCTCAGGAAAGTGATAGGAGTCAAAATTTAAGCCCTGTATTACCTCGCAGATCTCAGAGGAGTAATAAAGGCGTTCCTCCATCACGTTTTCAGGCTGAAACAGTAAAGGCTTTTCACATATTCACAGAACCTGAGTCTTTAGAACAAGTGAATGCTTTACCACCTGAGATTGCACAAAATTGGCATTCTGCCATGCAACAGGAATTAGCATCCTTGAAAGAAAATAAAACATGGAAACTGGTAAATCTACCTCCCAATGAACGCTGTCTGGGTTGTAGGTGGGTTTTCAAACTGAAAAGGGATGCTGATGGCAAAATCCAAAAATATAAAGCAAGGTTGGATGCAAAAGGGTTCACTCAAAGGAAAGATTTAGACTTTGACAAGACTTTTGCACCAGTTACTAAAGGTGAATCAATTAGATTACTGTTAAAAGTTGCTGCACTCAAGGGAATGTCAGTTAACCACTATGACATTCAAACTGCATTTCTCTATGGAGATTTAGATCACAAATTATACATGCAGCAACCCCCTGGCTATGAAAAAGGGGAGAATCTAGTCTGTGAACTGCAGAAGTCAATCTATGGGTTAAAACAAGCTGCTAGATCCTGGAACCAAAAAGTAGATGAAAAACTGCAGAATTTGGGTTTTGAAAAAGGAAAAGCAGATCCCTGTGTATATGTGAAGAAGGACAAACAAGGCTGTGTGTATCTGTGCATTTGTGTTGATGATTTGCTGCTGTTCACATCAACAGAAAAACAGAGGCTTGATTTTGAGGCCTGCATGAAAAGCCATTTCACATTAAAAAACCTTGGAATTATAACAACCTAGGTTTGGAAAAACACAGGAAGAAGAATGGTAGCTTTCTGTTAAACCAAAGGGGAGATAATGGTAAAGTAATGTGAATGGAAAGACATATAAAGTTGTCAGAGAAGATTGGTTTGCATCTTAATCTATAGTGTAAAAAGGGGAGTGTTGAGGTTTTCCTACTAACGATTAAGACTGCTATTGTACCTAATCATTTTGGCCGGGTGAAGAGGTTGTATTTGATTGTCTCCTTTCACGTGCTTCATGCAAATCGCCTGGGGGGAGGATCCTGCCCAGA
Source organism: Candoia aspera (assembly GCF_035149785.1). Lineage (NCBI taxonomy): Eukaryota > Metazoa > Chordata > Lepidosauria > Squamata > Candoiidae > Candoia > Candoia aspera. The sequence goes on from NC_086164.1 coordinate 23,549,427, forward strand.
CTTGTTTCTTACTTCCTCTTTTTTTTTTCTCTGCCGGCAATGTAGGCAAGCAAGGCTTGCTCCAAAGGGAGCTAAGTCCTTTAAATATGTTTTGCTTTTGTTTTTGCTTTCTGTAAATAAATTATTTCTATAGAAATGCTTGGTGTGTGACTTTTTTGACCTCTCCTGGGCTAAAGGCTTTCCCAGCATCTGCCAACATTGACAACCGACAGGAAGCTCTGGCATGGGCTGGTCCATGAAGTCACGAAGAGTTGGAAGCAACTGAATGAATAAACAACAAGAAGCGATGAATGGTTCTGAGTGTGGGACAGACTGTTTTTGGCAGTGTCAAGAGTGTGTCTGAAAAAAATGGACATGCAAAAAAAAGTGCAAGTGTGAAAATAGACTGATAGGAAGAAAACGTATGAGTCCTGTATGAAAAAGTATTGGAAGACTATATAAAAAACGTTTCCAGCAGAAGAAAGAATGGAAAGAGGCAGGAGGAAAAATCATGCACAGAACAGAGTGGGGAAAAACACAGAGTTTGTTGGGTTGCACTAATGGAAAGAATGCAATGGATGGTTGGAATGACAGGTTCAAGGAGGCTCCGCATGAGAAAACTACACATAAGAATGGTACAAAAAGGCTGAGAATGTTTTGGAAGTGAGTGAAAACAAGAAACGTGCAACAGAATGGATAAATAAAAAATAAAAGCAGTAAAATGACTTGGAATGAAATTGAAATGAAGGAATGTGGAAATAATAATTTATAATAATAGCTTAGCATGAGATAGTGGTATGTCAAAAGGGAACTGAAGTGAATGTTATAAATGTTGAAAAATTGTAAGGTTGAAAAAATAGCATTAACTAGGAAAATGATAAAATACAGATTTGCATACTGTGCAATTTATATGAAAGGAAAAGGTAAGATAATCTGAGTAAAGGAAAAAAAACTACCAGGTAATTAGTTTGTAAGCTGTGCTTAAGAAGCAGCAAACGTTAAGCAGATAGTACAAACTAGGAAAATTGATTGGAAAATGAATGTCAAGGTAGTTGACAAGGGCAATGGTGCAAGTGAAATGGTGTAAATACATAAGTGACCAAAAAACCCTAGAGCTAACAGATGAATGGGTGTACTTTCGTAGAATTTTTTATAAAGTGAGAGAAATCTTAAAATATGCAAAAGCTGGTAGAAAGGTAGCAAGTGGAATGTAGCTTTTGCGAGGAATACCTTTTGAGGGAAGGGAAAATAGTTGTGTAAACAGTGTGTTTGCCCATTTTGTTACAAGGAAGTGACAGTTGGGTACATCAGGAGAAACGTAATAGTAAGATGAAGGCAGCGAGCTTGGGGGACATAAGAAATATGTATGATGAAACAAGAAATGATAGAAGATATTGTCAAGAATGATGGGTACTGAATAAGTGTGAGCTGAATGTAAAAGTGAGCTATGAGTGTGACAAGTACCTTGAGATAGGAGGAATGAGGATCAAATTGCAAAACTTATATATGAAGAGGTAGTGAGTTCAGTGGGAGGGAAATAAGAAAGCAATGGTTGGAGGGTGTTGATGAGATCTCAAAGATAATCAGATGAGAAATAAGGCAACATACAAAATCATGTATAGACATAGTGGAACACATTATTGAGAAAAGTATGGTATTAGTATAACCTTGGTTTAGTCAGATTTCCTTTTTTTCTCTCTTATCTGTGCCCTTAATTTCTTTTGGCTTGTAACGTAGCTCACAAAACATTCGGGCAGGCAGAGTGACTTCTGCATATGAGCCACTCATGGGCCAATTTGCCAGTTCAGATGAAGCAGTAGGACCACCTGCTGCTTCAAGGGGTGAAGGCTTTGTAGTTTTGACTCTACAACAGCCTTTCTCAACCTTTTGACCCTGGATGAACCCTTCAAATATTTTTCAGGCCTCAAAGAACCCCTGCACATTCAGGCTCAAATATTGGCCACAAGTTACAAAATTAATAATTCTTTATTCATTTCCTGTGTAGACCTGTATACATGCCATTATCAGTGTTCTTAAACTGAAAATAAAGAATGAAACTTATCTCTTTAATGTAAGGTAAAGGTAAAGGTTTCCCTCGACGTAAAGTCCAGTCGTGTCCGACTCTAGGGGGCGGTGCTCATCTCCGTTTCTAAGCCTTGGAGCCGGCGTTGTCATAGACACTTCCGGGTCATGTGGCCAGCATGACGACACGGAACGCCGTTACCTTCCCGCCGAAGCGGTACCTATTGATCTACTCACATTTGCATGTTTTCGAACTGCTAGGTGAGCAGGAGCTGGGACGAGCAACGGGAGCTCACCCCGCCGCGCGGTTTCGAACCGCCGACCTTCCGATCGGCAGCTCAGCGGTTTAACCCGCAGCACCACCGCGTCCCTTTTAATGTAAAGTTGCCTGAATTTGAAATACTTTTAAAAATAAATTGTCATCTCCCAGGGATCCCCTGGTAACCTCTCGCAGAACCCCAGGGTGCCATGGAACCCTGGTTGAGAAACCCTGTTCTACAGTAAGGCTCCTTCAAATCTCCCAGGCACAAACATTTCTTTTCAAAGGAGAAAGAAAAGCAGAGTGATTCCTCCTGTGACTTTTGATCTGAAAACTGGTAGATCTCCCCTGTCCTTCACAAGTGTCAAACCACCTCAAGTGCAGGAAACCTACCAGGAGCACTTACTTACTTGTTCGTGCAGAAGAACACAATGGCAAAGATGTCAAAAAGTTCCATTCCACCTCCACCCTCCAGACCCATACAAATCCCATAGATTCAAACTTCTGGAAATGTGTATGTACAAATCCATGTTTGTACATACATAGGAAAATATATGGATGCTGCTTCTCAAAAGCTAACTGCTGATCCATCAAAGATACACATGGTAATGATAATGGAAGACTAAATATCCCAGTATCTTCTGGGAAACAATTTCTGCCAAGCATGGTTCATCCTGGAAATGCCTGGTTTGTCCTGCTGACTATGTTCTCCAGAGGGTGGAGGAAAGCACAAGAAGCCCAGATATTACTGACCTGATACTAATCATGAGAGAAGACTTAATCAAGGAAATGGAAGTAGCAGGCTCATGGGCAGGATGGTGACCATGTAACGCTGGAGTTTTCCACTTTAAGAGAAACAGAAGCTGAGCGTATGGTGGACTTCAGAAAAGCAGAACAATTACAGGACAGATTCCATGGCAGAAGATGATTTTATTTATTTTATTTATTTTCTATCCCACCTTTATTAATTTTATAAGTAACTCAAGGCGGCAAACATACCAAATATTCCTTCTTCCTCCTATTTTCCCCACAACAACCCTGTGAGGTGAATTGGGCTGAGAGAGAGTGACTGGCCCAAGGTCACCCAGCTAATAGAGAAAGATAATTGACCAAGCTAATAGAGAAAGGAGCTAAATGTTGGTGGGATTTCATAAAACAAGAAATACTTGAAGCTCAACTGCAAACAATTCCAGGGAGAAAAGAATGGAAGGACAGCAGAATAAACAAAAAACTTAGTGAAGATCTGAAAATCAAAAAACACACAGTGTGTGGAAAGAGGGCATGGAAGTAAGAGAGGAGATGGGTAACTGGAATTGTACATATGGGTCAAGAAAGCAAACACTGAGATTAGTAAAGCATGCTCTGAGTAACCAAAAGGCCATGCAACAGAAGAGAATATATGTAGCTCAGGGCTGAACTGTGGAGTCCTTGGAGATGTTCAGAATATTTTCAAAACAAAAAGATAAGAACATAATAAACCTATGCTCAATAGACTGCAACCCGATAATAGGCAACTAGGAAAAGGCAGAGCTATTAACTCAGATCATGGTTTAAACCTCTCTAATAGGAAGAACTGCCTCGAATCAGGGAAACTTGGCAAGCAAGTGCCAAGGCCCCAGGTTTTGCTCCCTCGGCTGGCTGCCCTGCTTTGGCACTGGCTGTTGCAAACGCGGGAGGCACCCTCCTTCGAAGCACCTGAAGCAGACCCACGGGCGTCAGAAGAAGGAAGCCGGGAGCCGGAGCTGGTGGGCAGAAGGGGCGGGGGTTCTCCTCGGCTGGGCCGGAGCGAAGGCGGCAATGGCTGAGACCAAAGAGCCGGCAAGAAGAAGGCACAGCCCGGACTCCAAAGCGGGCAGTACCAGCGAACGCCACACAGTTCAGCGGCGGGGCAGTGAGCGAGCGGGGGCATTCCCAAGCCGGGTGGGGTGGGGTGGGGGGTTAAGCAGCGGCGAAGGGGGAGACCAGCAGCAAAGCATTTTGTAGTAGAAATTTAAGCCATTTAATTAGGTTCTAATTATTACATTAACTTAGAACTGCGTTAGAGTACCTATTTACACCAGGTCGCTACAGATCGACATGCAAGTAGAGAAACGCTTCTACACCTAATGTAAACACACTGGGCACTCCCTTTGGATAGTAACAAGCAGAACCGCCCTCGCTCATTGGCGCCATGGGTCGGCGGAGCGGGCTTCTTTCCTACCCCTTCCCTCCCCCACCACACTCCACCTGGAAAGTGTGATGAGCAGGCTAAAGGAGCAGGAAATACCCACCTAATTTGAAGGAATGAGATAAATTGCATCTCAGCGTACTCAAGGCGTGAGATGATGCTCTGGCTGAAGCCCCATACTGTATATTGTCCTTGAGAAATCCCGGTGAACTGATTATTGGATGGTTGCAATACTCGCTTTAGTTTCCAAAATGGGGAAGAAAGGAAAATCCAGCAACTATAGACCAGTCACTCTGGTATTGATATCTTGGAAGATTCTAGAGCAGATGAGAAAGGATTGATCTATAAGCTGCTTGAAAAGAATAAATTTGCTAGATTTCTTTCATCAGGTACAGTCATGTGAAAAAGTAAGTATGCCCCATTGACATTTTTTACTTTTTCAACATTAGTCAACATACAGATATTTGATCTTCATTTCAATGATACTGATAAAGGGGATATAAAATAACAAATATCACACACCATTTACATTTTGTAGTCTATTGTGTAATTTAAATAAACATAAATGCAAAGTTTGCACATGGAAAAAGTAAGTCAACCCCTACATTTATCACTATGTCAAATAATTAAAATTAGAAACAGAGGCACCAGATCAGGTGCAAAAGATTAAAACATCATTAGAGAGGATCTGGGAGAACCTCTCTTATTTAAACCTCATTTCGTTTGCTCTTTGTTGTTGAAGGGGTGGTATCATCATGCCTAGATTGACAGAGTTCTCTGAGGTCTTCAGAAAGGTTAGAGATGCCAAACAACTGGACACCAATCATTCCACTGTCATCTACAAGTGGAGAAGATTTCAAACAACTGCCAACTTGCCCAGGCTAGGCCATTCAGCAAGTTCAACCCAACAGCAGAAGGCAAGGTGCTTCTGAGAGCCCCAGAATTGCATCACGTGACCTACAGGTAGCTCTTGCCACTACTGATGTCAAAGTGCTTGACTCTTCCATTAGAAACAAGCTGTACAAATTAGATCTACATGGGAGGTGTGCCAGGAAGAAACCTTTACTGTCCAGAAAGAACATCAGGGCATGACCAAAGTTTGCTCACAAACACCTAGGCAAACACCAGGACTCCCAGAACAATGTGCTCTGGAGAGATAAGGCAACGATAAGAGTTATTTGGCTACAGTGCCAGAGGACACATTTGCCAAAAACCAAATACAGCATTTCACCAGAAGAAATCGATACCAACTGTAAAACATGGTGGTGGAATATTATGGTTTGGGGCTGCTTTGCTACATCAGGGCCTGGGCAGCTCACCATCAGAGAATCCACTATAAATGCTTCATTGTACCAGAGGGTTCTTGAGGATAATGTGAGAGCATCTGGCAGAGGATTGAAGCTCATCTGAAAGTGGACCTTGCAATGTGACTTTGACCCTAAAGATTCTGGTAAATCCTCCAAGGATTGGTTGAAAGAAAAAAAGAAATTGAGGATCCTGGAATGGCAAAGTCAAAGCCAGGATCGAAATCCCATAGAGATCATAGAATCAGAGGGTTGGAAGGGACCTTGGAGGTCTTCTAGTCCAACCCCCTGCGTAAGGCAAGAATCCTCATACCATCTCGGACAAGAGGCTAGGATCTTGAAAAAGGCTGTGCATGTAAACCCTCAAACATTGCCCTGCTGAAAAAATTCTGCATGAAGGAGTAGGAAAAAATTCCTCTCAGTTGATGTCAGAGACTGGTAGACAATTACAAGAAATGCCTACGTAAGGCTGTTTCTGACAAAGGATCCAATACCAGGGATTAGAGACAAGGGTGTACTTACTTTTTCCACAGAAGGAAATGGTGTATCTGTTAATTTTTGGTTGAATAAATGATTGCAATTTTTCATAGTTTTTTTTTGTTAAATTACATAATCTTTAGCTTTATATACCGTTGAATGAAGGTAGAATATTGGTATGTCCACTTATATTTTAAAAAATCATGGGGTGTACTTACTTTTTCACATGACTGTGATTTCCTTCATAACTTGTGGGAATGCTCTAACATGATATATTTTTAATTTGGCAAAACATTTGAAAAAATAATTCATGGCATGTTGATTAGCAAGCCAGGAAGCTTGGGCAGGATGGCATGACTCAGAAATCTTTCTCAAAGAGTGCTGATCAATGGTTTATCATCAAATTAAAATAGGGCCAAAAATTCAGCCTTGTGGCACTGCACAGATATCCCCTCTTAACCAGTGCAGTGCCACAAGGCTGAGTTTTTGGCCTTCTACTCTTCAATATTTTTATTAATGATTTGGATGAAGAGATGAAGGATATGTTTATCATACTGTCAGATGATACAAAAAGGACGGGAACAGCATTCAAAATTACCTTGATAGTTGGAGGTATGTCCTAGAAGTAACAGAACAAAATTTAACAAAGTTCTTAGCTTAGGGAATAGAATCTAAATGCACAGTTTATAAGATGCGGACTATCTGGCTTGGTAACAGTACTTGCAAAAACAGATCTTGATTACAAACCTAATGAGAATCAGCAGTGTGATGCGGCTACAAAGACAGTAAGGGCCATTTTAGATTGCAGCAACAGAAGATAACTTCTAAATTATGTGAGGTGATTGTTTCACTCTATTCTGTTTTGGTCAGACTCTGCTGTGAGTACTGGGTCAAATTCTGGGTACCACATTTTAAGAAGGATTCTAAGAAACTGGAACAAGTTCAGAAAAGAAAAAAATGGAATGAGCAGGAAGACTGGAAGCTAAGTCATGAAGAGAGACTGAAGCAGCTCAATGTGTTCAGCCTTGAGAAAAGAAGACTCAAGAGGATATGCTAGTATTCTTCATATACCTCACACCATAAAAGATACCTGTCTTCTCTGAAGGAATGCAGGCTTAACTTAGAGGGGGAGGAGAATGCCAAGGCCTTATGTAAGGGCCTTTCATTGTTACGCCCTTTCCTGGAAGCTCTAGAAGCCTTTACAATAAATGGAGTAAAGCCCTGAAGATAAAGATAATTGTACACCCAAGTTTCCTGTAATAGAATAATATCAAAATTGCCTAAATATTGACTTAAATATAATTACATCTGTTGAACCAACCAGCAATATTCCAGGAAATTATTGTCAAACTGGGATGCTTAGGGTTATATCCTGAAAGTAGTCAATCAACATCAATGCAATTTAGTAGTCCTTTTTCAAAAATAGCACAGTGATTCCTGCTTCTAGAATTACACACTGGTGAGTTTTGGGTGGACCTAGGGTCCCTTGTAAAGACCACTGGTTTGTCTGGGTTACCACCTAATTCTTTGGCCTCCAAGTATCTCATTTGTTGGCAATTTGAAGTAGACTCATTATTGTGTAATCTCTTTGTTTCTCTTGTGCCTTTTGCTTTCCTATCAAAGGCAAACATTACATTATTAAATTTATTGATTCTTCTTCTTAGCGTTTTTCCCACGCTATGGCAGGGTCCACTTGTCGGCATATCCGTCTCCATTTGGCCTGGTCCAAGGCATCTTCAGGGGTGGTGTTCATGCATTCCATGTCCTCCTTAATGTGGTCCATCCACTGTTTCTTGGGTCTACCACAGGGTCACCGGCCACCAGGGTCCAGGTGCATGGGTGTTTTCGCCACCAAGTCTTCTTTGCCACGTATGACGTGTCCATACCATCTGAGCCTTCCTTCCCACAGTTTTGCCACGATTGGTGCAACTCCCAGTTGTCGTCAGATGTCATTATTCCTGGCGTGGTCAAATTGCATTAGTCCAAGGCACTATCGGAGCATTCGCATTTCCATCATGTGCAGGGCCTGCTCGTGCTTTGCTGTTGCTGGCCAGCACTCTGATCTGCAGAGGGTGACTGGGCACACTACTGTTCTGTAGATCTTTGACTTGAGGTGTAGGGGCATCTGACAATCACACAGGAGGCCAGGTGGCATTGACACGACCACGGGCATCCGGAAAGCTATCGCTGTCGCTGCATATGAGGGAGCCAAGGTACTTGAATTGCTCTACTTTCTTCAAGTCTTCACCAATGTTGATGGTTCCATCGGTTTGGGGGCTGCATTCCATATATTCCGTTTTCTTGATGTTCAGTTGAAGTCCAAATTCACTGAGCTGTTCATTCCATTGCCGCATTTGCTTTTGGAGGTCTGCACATTGTTCATTCACCAAGAAGACGTTGTCAGCATAGAGGAGTGACCATGGATGAGGTGATTGGAGGTCATGTGTCACAGTGTCTATGCAGAGGATGAATAGTAGGGACGAAAGCGCTGATCCTTGATGTACTCCGGCATTGATGGCAAAGGGAGGCGATGTTCCCACTGCGCATTGGACCATGCTGGTGACTCTGAGGTACAGTAGTTGGATCCACCAGACGTAGGCTTCGGGGACATTATGAGATCATAGGGCATGCCAAATGAGTTTGTGTGGGACATGATCAAAGGCTTTTTCAGGTCGAGGAATGCCATGTGGATGAGCTTGGTCTTCTTGTGGTGCTTCTCCAAAAGCAACCGAGCAGCGTGAATGGCATCCGTTGTTCCACTCCCTTTGACAAAGCCACATTGGTTCGGAGTGATGGAGACTCTTGCAGAACCTGGCATCAATTACCCCGTTCAAATATTTTCATGGCATGACACAGCAGCCAGATTGGCCGATAATTCAAGCATTCAGTCATGTCAGCCTTGCCCTTCCAAATTGATACTGTGGTACTGGTTGACCAAGCTGCTGGGGCTGCAACCTCACTGATGATTTGGTTGAATAAGGCACCTTGGTGGCCAAGGATCTTCCATGCTTCGGCTGGGATGTTGCTGGGGCCAGTTGCCTTTCCATTCTTCATCTTCTTTGTTGCTTCTTCAACCTCCTTGATGGTAACTGGGGGCACAGGTCCAGAGACTGGATTGGCACTTTGGATTGGAGGGTGGTCAAATTCCTCATTGTTAATTTTGGAGAAGTAATCGCTCCATCAGCGGAGGATGGAGGGTGGGTCTCGGAGGAGTCGGTGGTCTTTGTCCTTTATGTGCTTGACTTGGCCAGTGTCCTGAGTGGCTTGATGATGTGCATTGGCCAAGCAATCAATTTTATTTTCTCCTTTGGGCATGTCCAATTAGTCATATACGTGGTTGTAGTAAGCAGTCTTGGCTGCCGCTACTGCTCTCCTGGCAGCCAATTTTTGTGACTTGTAGTGCTGGAGATCTTCATCGATGTGAGACTGAAACCATGCTTTTGATGCCTTCTCCTCCTCCTTCACAGCTATTTGCACTTCTTCATTCCACCACCAAACTTATCGATGGCGCATTTCCCTGACTTCATCTTCCCAAGGATGGCTCTCGCCACAGTGTGGACTTGTCTGACCAATTTGTCCCACATGGCCAATGCTGGCTGGTCCATGTCCACACTGATGGGACCAAGGGCAGCCGTGAACTGAGCTCTGGCAAGCGCCACCATTTCATTGCTTGCTTATTTTCCCTGGTTTGACTAGTTGGTCTTTAAGTTTTCTGCCAACTGTTGATATTTTGTAAAGATGAGATACTGTGATAGATTTTTTATTAATAGAACCCTTAAGATTGAATATATTATCTGCTGTTTCTGTTGTTTTGAACGTAACAATTGCTCTTGCTTTAAAATAGTTAAAAAATAAGTACTCAGTCTTACTAATTATATTTGTAGTGATTAATGGAATTAAATGTTGGGTTAATTGAACAAAGTGCAATTTCTGTTCCAACTGAGATAACATTCCTTTGGGTTTGGGATAATTTATAAAAGCCAATTTATTAGGCACAGGGTATATTGAACAACTTAGTAAAGATGTTCTTGCATTTACCGCATTTGGAGTTAACCATAGTTGAATCTTTGGAGGAAAATTCTGAGAGTGCCTTGGACTGCAAGAAGATCAAACCAGTCCATCCTCCAGGAAATCAAGCCAGACTGCTCACTTGAGGGAATGATATTAAAGGCAAAACTGAAATACTTTGGCCACATAATGAGAAGACAGGACACCCTGGAGAAGATGCTGATGCTAGGGAGAGTGGAAGGCAAAAGGAAGAGGGGCCGACCAAGGGCAAGATGGATGGATGATATTCTAGAGGTGACGGACTCGTCCCTGGGGGAGCTGGGGGTGTTGACGACCGACAGGAAGCTCTGGCGTGGGCTGGTCCATGAAGTCACGAAGAGTCAGAAGTGACTTAACGAATAAACAACAACATAGTTGAATCTTATCTTTTTAGATAATTTGTTTCACAATTATTTGAGTTTGAATTTTCTTTCCTGAAACTCAGTGGTTTACTTGTTAGTTTCAGACATTGTAATAGGTTATTTCTTTGCTCTGCCCCTTTAACTGTGTCACGTTTCTCCACTTTCACCATTTGTTGGACCAATTTAGTGAGAGTAAACAGAAGGTCCTTGCACTCAGTTAAAAGGTTTTTAATAAGAGAAAGTTCTGCATCTCATTTCATACTTATCAACTGATTCCTGCAATTGTTTCAAAGTATCCAACATTGGGTAGAAGGTTGTCTGCTGTAAAGCCATCATTCTAAGTCTTGTTGGCAACCATGCATCATCAAAAGATAAGTTCCTTTTGTTCTCATTATATCATCCTTTGTCCAAACTGTAGATGCTATCATATCTTGGGGTGAACCAGAAGACGGCCAGATTAACTTCTTTGATTAGAGAAACAACAGTATCTACATTTATGGTTGACTGGAAACCCCTTATAGACTTTTTGCATGAAACAGAACAAAATACACTTATGATTTGTGGTTTTATGATTAGAAAAAAAAACCTGGACAATAAACAAAGTGAGTTTTTGTAACCACAGAGTAAGAGTTAATTCTGTATTTATATCTTATATCTGCTGCAGAAGAAATTGGAAGCTTTTTTTTCTTTTTTGCACTTCTTTCTTCTTTCTTTCTTTGTGCTTTCTACTCCTTATTAATGTTAGTTTTTATGTTCTTTGTAAAGCTTTTAATTAATATATATATATATAAAAAGAGAGAAACCCAGAACAACTCTGCCTTGATGTGGTTACGCATAGGTTGAAGTAGACCCAGAGTTGCCCCATTCTCCTGGATGTCTACATTAGTAGTTTGGGTGACTTCATGGCTCAGTGTGAATTGTTCATGGCAGGCAGACCAGGGGATTTTCCCATAGTTTAGACCAAGGTTGCATTTATTTTTAGCCTGTTTAAAGAAGGAACGAGGGCCAGTCTGGTGCAGTGGTGAAGGCACTGGGCTAGAAACCGGGAGACCGAGTTCCACTCCTGCCTTGGCCACAAAGCCAGCTTGGTGACCTTGGGCCAGTCCCTCTTTCTGTCCCAGGAAGGAGACCATGGCAAACCACACCCGAAAAACCTTGCCAAGAAAACTGGAGGGCAGTCTCCAAGAATCGGACACAACTGAATGGATTGAAAAAAAAGAGGTGCAGCCAGATGGGCAGTTCCATTCACTGAGAGCAACAGCGCCATCACAGATGCCTGCCAGAACTTCATGCAAAGATTTGGAGCTGTATTTGGCAACTCATCCAGAAGAGCAGCCACAAATTGGGAGATCTAAAGCTGAGGCAAGGAACTTGTTCATGGATACATTGCTGATTTCCAGTTGTATGCCAGAAATGTACATTGGAATTTGCCCTGCACAATCCATTTGGGGAAGGTCTTTCTAATGAACCAAGGGATGAAATGGTAAGGCAGGCACACCAGAGAATGTGGAAGAGTTATTTCAGTGTTGTGTGGTGACTAATGGCAGGTTCGAGGAGGTGGGATATGGAGGGAATAACAGAAGAAGAGAGTTTCACAGCCTTTTGCCATCACCACCCCCCTCCTCTCCCCAGCACCTCCTGGGACTCCAGTGATGCAAACAGGAGCCAATGGAGAAACAACAATGAAGGCCAGACCTTGGATTGTGTCTTCACTGCAGACCCCAAACGCATGTAGTGGTGGCTTGCCCCAGTAAGCTTCCTTGCTCAGGGTTGGCTGGAAAGTGTCTCACATGTAGAAATTTGGATCACCTCATGAGTAAATGCCCAGGCTTTTCCAAAGCTCTGTCTCTGGGAAGCTTGGTAGGCCTCTCTCCCAGGCACTCCGCAAGGGGCCCTCCATCAGATAAAGGCACTCTGACATCTGACACCAGGCAATTGCATTTTATCATTCCCATTGGCCTTTGCAGCTCCCCAGCTCAGAAATTCAGCTCTGGGCTCTCTGGGGCGACTGCCAATTTTGCAGATGACAGCTGTGCAGCATTGGTTTACACAAACAATCCCTGGAAAAGCCTGTGCAGGTGAAGACAACTGATGACAGACTCCTTAAGTTAGTTTCCATATCGCAAGGTACAACTCCTCTAAAGCTGAGAAAAAATTACCATGAGGAACTGCTACAGCTGGCATTCAGACACACAGTTTCTGATGTCCACCGGGAGCAGTAAGTTTTCCCTCTAAAAATGTTAAGAATACCATGAGCAGGAGACTGCCTCCTCTCCTCCTCTCGCTCCCGTATCACTGCCTGAATTACCAGGAAAATATGAGTTTTTGATGGGGGGGGGGCGGATAAGAGAGTAATTGCTTCACCTCCTCATCAGCAAAGTGACTATACCATCAACTGTAGCCCAGATCCCAGCTAAATAATAACAGCCTATGTCTACTAAGAGTTAGCCATTTTAAAAGTATTTCTGGATGAAAATCTGAAGAAAAGATTAATTTGCCCTTCTTCCTCTCCCATATCTGCACCCTTATTTGTTATAAAAAAGAAAGATAACTCTTCTTTGAGGCCTGTCCATGATAATGTGTTTCTAGACTCTGTGACCATTAGAGACCACTACCCACTACTCTTATTTTGGATTTACTTCAGGAGGCCCATGGGTTCATAAAAGTGGACTTGAGAAGTGGCTTATAATTTGATTTGGATGAATACTTAACAACCTTTGACACTCAATATGGCAAATTTGCATACTCAGTAATGCCCTCAGATTTAGTGTACTGCATCATCACATTGTCTAGATTCACAAAATAAATATTCTCAATAAAAATAGATGCTCGTATACACCCAGAAAGCAAACTCTCTGTGATGAACAAAACATGCCACCGGGGCTCAGCCACCCAGCCACCCAAAGCCTGGGATAACAGCCAGGTCCTCAGTGACCTTTGGAATGTCATCAGGGTGGAAACCATACAGAGTTCTGGGGGATGCTATTCCAGAGGGCAGTGCCATGACACCCCCTGGCCATTCCCCCATTACAACCTTGAAACCAGACAATTTTGCCCTCCCTTTAGAGAGGGCCCTTCAGAGCAGCAAGGCAGACAGCAGATCTGTTTGATCAGATTTGCTTACCACAGCAAGAGCCACATGTCAGGGCTTGGATGGATGGCCTTCAGAGAGCCCCAAAGACAGACACTTCTCCTTCCTCTATAACCAAGGACCACTGTTTCACAGGGGTAATTTAGCTGTTCTTCTTCCTCTCATGGAACACATACTGCAACTTTGCCATGGCAATGAAACTGCAGGACATGGAGGAATAGGCAGGACATTGCATCCTCTGCTCTGAGAGTTCCAATGGTCAAGGGTATGGGCAGATGTGGAAGACTGAGCGCCACCCTGCTGTGTCTGTCTGTCGCCAGGCCAAAGCTGCCACTGCTAAGCCAGTGTGTTTGTTCCAGCCACTTCCCTCCCCTGCAGAATCATGGGACACAGTTTCCCTGGATTTTATTACTGATCTGCAAGTTTACAGGAACATTTTTTTCAAATTGGCTAATTTTATTCCCTACAAACAACTACCATCTGCTCTGGAGAGTACGTAACTCTTTCTAGATCATGTTTTTCGATACAGGGCCTTAGTTAATCATGGGATCTCAAATCAGGGTTCTCAAGTTACATCTATATTCTGGAAAGCCCTCTTCTGCTTGCTGCTTATTCATACTCATTTCTCATTGAACAATCAGAGAAGACTAGTGCTATGCTGGAACAATTTCTGCATTGATAGTTTCCCATCAACAGGACAATTGACCTTATTTGTTATTTTCAGAACTTGCATATAACAGTCTTCATTTCTTGACCAGCATGTCTCCCTTTCAAGCAATTTATGGCCATGATCCTCACCGTTTGCCCTCCAACGCTCCTCTAAAACAACTGATTTAGGCCAAGACTGCACACAAAGGTACAGGAGATGCACATAGGTAAGAAATTGCCCAGAGTGCTTCAGGGGACTTGGTATGGCTTTCCAATGAATCTTTACCTTCATCCCATCTATCCATCCATCCAAAATAGTAGACTCAAAGGGTATTGGCCCCTGCCCTGACACAGATCAGATTAAACCAGTGGCCTTCCATTTGCAACTGCCATCTCAATGAAGGGACATCTCGTAGTTCGCTGTTCTCTCCTTTGCACAAGGGACTGCTCTGTTCCTCACGTTCAGCAGCTTCCCCTCCCCCCATTCTCCTAGACAGGGGAGGGGAATAGGAGGTGGAGTATATTTTGGATTCCACAGGAGGGTGGAAACTGTGTCCCATGATTCTGCAGGGGAGGGAAGTGGCTGGAACAAACACACTGGAATATCTGATTCACTGGAAGAGCTACCTGACACAAAGCTATTCTGGGAAGTGGCAGGGGATGTTCACCCATCACAACTTGTCTGTTGGTGGCATCCCAAATACCCACACAAGTCCCATCCCCCTGAACTGCCTCCTTGCATCCTGCCATGTCAATTTTTCCTTCTGCTTTGCTGGGTAACAAGAGGGAGGACACCTACCAGCTTCATCTAAGTGTTCCATCTCAGACTCATCTATTAACCTTGATGTGCTTCCAGGCCCATCTTTGTGTGTAGAAGAGAGTAGCAATTCTGAAGGATTGTGCATGTGAAGGAATGTGGGTTTGAGCCAGAGAAGTCAGGGGGTGGGGGTGATGGGGTGAGCCATGGCAGAAAAAATATCTGTTCTGGGAAAGTAGAAAACATGAGCAAGATGCTCAAAACAGTTCCACCTTGATTGGGTTAGATATAAGTTGAAGTAGAGAAGGCTTTGATAGGCTTTCAAGATTCTGTTACAGAACCCTAACTAGGTTAAAGTACACCCCAAGGTTCCTAGTAACCCTGGTCTCCTGGCCTTGCCTACCTCAAAGGACTCTCTTATTCTACAGTGATGCACACAAAATAGATTCAAGTTTCAGGAAGGCAGGTTACGACTATACATGAGAAAAAAATTCCTAACAGTAAGTGCAACTTAAGGGCCTCATGGGGCGCAGAGTGGTAGGCAGCAGTATTTGCAACTGTTGCAAACCCCACAACCTGAGTTCGATCCCAGAGGAAGCTGGATTCTCGGGTAGCCAGCTCAGGTCAACTCAGCCTTCCATCCTTCCGAGGTCGGTAAAATGAGTACCCAGCTTGCTGGGAAAGGTGACGACTGGGGAAGGCAATGGCAAACCACCCTGCTATAGTCTGCCAAGAAAACGTCACAGAAGTGGCATCCCCCCAAAGGGTCAGATGTGACTTGGTGCTTGCACAGGGGACCTTTCACACACACAAGTGCAACTTGCTGATGGAACAAATGATTGAGGAAGATGGTGAGCTCTCTGTCTCTAGATGTGCTGAAATAGAAGCTAGACAACCATTTATCTGGGATGCAAGAATACAGACTCATTCATCATGGGCAAACTGGATAAACACTGTATTTAAATTAGGGGCTGGGTCTGTGACTGACAACTGTTTTTTTCTCCCTGTCCCAAGGTAAATGAGTGCATGTGCTTTGGCTGCTGTAAATTACATTTGCATTACTAGGGGCAGCTTAATAGCTTCAAATTACTTAATGTCATAGCCACTGACAATCTAATCATGCAAATTCAGAATAGTTTGCAATTGCAGATAATTTTAGAATCCCTCATAGTCCCCCAACACTGAAGAACAATGAACCATGAGCGATTTATTACTTAAAAGCACACTGCTGTTTTCCTAATAACAGATTTAACAAATTTGTTCCAACTGTTCAGTTATGCACCCAGTAGCTTTCTTGTGGTTTCAGCGAAGTTTTTCAACCAAACCTCAAAGAGCATTAAAAACAAACTTTGCATCATTCTTGCCATTCATGATGAGTGCCATGGAATAGTGCATCAAAGTTCAAGGTTTTATTTTAAGGATGCAAACACAAGATTATCAGGGTTAAGCAGTGCAAGAACTTTCATCCATCCTTCAGAATGTGTGTTCCAAAGCTGGCTCAGAGTGTTTTATAGCAATTACAGCTGGATTTGGACCCTGAACTAAGCAACCACCTCTTCCTCTTCCTCCCTTTCACATTTTCACCAACTGTCCTGTGGGGGAGGGAGATTCTTAAGGGGAGGACAACATAGGACCCAGTCCTCCCAGAGGCAGCTCAGCTAAGTTGGACCTGCCCCACCTGCTAGAAATTTGTTCTTCGTTTAATACCATATTGATTATATTGTTGTTGTTGTTATTATTATTTTATCCCGCCTTTATTATTTTCATAGATAACTCAAGGTGGCAAACAAATGTAATACTCCTCTTTTCCCCACAACAACAACCCTGTGAGGTGGGTTGGGCTGAGAGAGTGACTGGCCCAAGGTCACCCAGCCGGCTTTCATGCCTAAGGCAGGACTAGAACTCTCAGTCTCCTGGTTTCTAGCCCATTGCCTTAACCACTAGACCAAACTGGCTTCTATTGCTTGTACATTAGGGTAAAGGTTTCCCTTGACATTAAGTCCAGTCGTGTCCGACTCTAGGGGGCGGTGCTCATCTCCGTTTCAAAGCCGAAGAGCCGGCGTTTGTCCGTAGACACTTCCGTGGTCATGTGGCCGGCATGACTACACAGAACACCGTTACCTGCCCGCCGAAGCGGTACCTATTAATCTACTCACATTTGCATCTTTTCCAACTGCTAGGTTGGCAGGAGCTGGGACTAGCAATGGGAGCTCACCCCGTCATGCGGATTCGAACCACCGACCTTCCGATCAGCAAGCTCAGCAGCTCAGTGGTTTAACCTACAGTGCCACCGCATCCCTTATTGAACATTACTTTGGGCTTATTTTTATGCTGAAATACGGTAATATGATCATTTTATTTTGGTTCAACTTTGCAAGAACCCAGCCAATGTGCTCTTTAAACTTGGTTTACAGCTTAGGGTGTTGTATGAATTCAGCCAATTTTGGCTTAATCCACAACCCAATGATATACATACCAAGGTTTACACTCTAAAAAAATGAGAAAAGGGAAGTTGAGGCACCACTTTTTAGCATCACCATTCTTATTATGACCGGTTTGGACAAAACCTTCCCCTGGGGTTGGAGAACCACTTCCAATTAGTAAGATTTAAGCAAGTATATTTGGCTGTTGATGTAAACACTTGAGAGTGGAACAGTTCACCTGGCAGGATAAAACAAAGCCTCATTTCCATGACACCAGAGAGAGATGCAAACTCCATGAGAAAGAGGTGCAACTCCCTACTCAAGACATTAATGCCTATGGCACAAACTGTCTACATTTTCAAAGGCAATTCCTCAACATTTGGATTGAACAGATTGTTGGCAGAGGATGCAAATTCACAGGTGTGCACAAGATCAAGCCAATATTTTTTGTGATTATAAGCAAGTAATAGGGACACCAGAAATAATATAAGCAGTGAAAAGTCTAATCAGAATGGAGGTCTTCTCTAACTATCAGTACCTAATCCAGAAACATCCCACGGAAGAGCCCCTTTTACAACTGCAATGATTTAAGTTATGATTTCGGTGTCACAGGAGATAGTCACTGGGAGACCTGGGGGAAAGTATGCTCCTGAATCATCTGGGTCAGATGAGATGGTGCAAACTCTAAATCAGCCTTTGGGTATCATAACTGCCTGAAGGATGGCTAATAACATGAAGTTCAATTCCAACAAGACAAAGGAACTGTGGGTAACAGGTGGGACTCAGGCATATTATTGGCAAGGTTGCGATCCCTCTGAAAGAGCAGGCACATTGTTTGGTAGTATATCCATCGTTATCAATGGAAGAACAGGCTAACTCTGGCTATAGCTGTGGCTGTCTCTGGTCCACAGGAACTTCCAAGCTGCATTTACTGCAGTGTGCATTCATGGGATTGGCCTAGATGTTGCATGAGTATTTGGACTGCCAATAGCCTACCAAACATAAAGAAAGCATATGTCTGCACGGAAACTGATGAAACAGACTGTGGAAATCCTGTTGAGAGTATTTCCACAAGAATAAAAGGAGAAGGAATCCAATGGGATATTGTCATGGAAGTTTATTTTAGGCTGTCTAGACAAGCAGAAGATATGGATGAGGCCTTTCTATGTCAGAAGACCAAACTTTCAAAAAGGCATAGAGTAGTGATAATGAGGGAATACAACTACCTTGAAACTACTTTCTGGAAATCTAATTCAGCCAAGAGACAGAGAACTGACACATTTCTTTGCTGACCTCATTTGTCAAAAAGTGGACAAAGGAACAAGGAGGTCTGCTATCCTGGACCTAGCCTTTCCAACAGGGAAGAATGGATTGAAAAAGTGCATTTGATTTGGGAGGAAGTGACTATGCTATTCCTGAGTTCATGGTATCAGGCAGAGGAAGAATATAGAAGAGTCAGAGATATATACTGAACTTCAGAAGAGTAGATTTTGGTGAACTCGAAAGATAGAACAGACCCAATGGCCTGAAATCCTGAAGGAAAAAAATGTCCAAAAAAAGATGGGAAACTGTGCAATTTTAGATACCAAATGTATAATTGCAAACAATGCCTACTAGACATCAAATGACATAAAAGGGAGCTGTGTGGATAAGCTTTTTGAAATGCTGAAAAGATAAAGGTACATATATAAGAAATGGAAGGAGGAGCATATAACCAAAGAAAGATGCAGAACAGTCACCAGAAACTGTAGGAATTATGTCAGAAAGGCTGAAGCTCAGAATGTTGAAACTTGTTGAAATGACTAAAACCAAGCAACACAAAAAAAACAGGCTTTTTGGAGTTCATTGGAAACAAAGGCAATGAGAATGTAGGTCTGTTGCTAGGAGAAAAGTATGAGTGTCTTATTTTGCACTTGGCCCTCGCTGACCATTATTCTGCCACTGGTGGAAGGAGGGATCTGCACCTCAGGATAGACAAGGAGATGGTAAAAGAACATTTATTTCCAATGAATTTAAGTCTCCAGGGCCAAATGAATTATATCCTAGAGTAGTGAAGGAACTAGCAGTACTGAAGTACTAGCAGAGAACTAGCAGAACCATGGCCTCTAATATCCTAACCCTAAACGTCCCTATCTTCAAAAGAGGGAAAGAGGACTTAAGAAATTACAGGCCTTTCATCTTGGCATCTATACTGGGCAAGGTCTTTAAACAGATGATCAAGCAGCATGTTTCTGATAGGCATGCTACGATTAACAGGACCCAGCATAGACTTATTGCAAATTAACTAAGCGAAACTAACTTCATCTCTATCTTTGATATTAGCTTAATAGGTTGGAAGAATGCCATGGACAAAGTTGTACCTTGATCTGACCAAAATGCTCATAATGCCCTTATTAATAAAATGGTAAAATACAAGCTAGATGGATTCATAACTGGCTGAACGACAGAGATATTAATAAATAGTTCCACGTCAGCTTGAGGAGTGGTACTGAGTGAAGTGCCACAGAGCTCCATGCTGGCTCCTGTGTTGTTCAACAGTGATATTAATTACCCAAATCATGGTGCTGAGGGGATAATTATCCCATCTGCAAATGACAAAAAATTAGGAGAAGTGGCTAATACTTTTGAAAAGAGAAGGTTCAAAAAGAACCAGACAGACCTGAACAAATGTAAAGTGTGCATCCAGGGAGGAAAACTGAACAGCACAAGTGTAGGATGGCTTGGCAGTAGGACATGTGAAAAAGACCTCAGCAGTCTACTAGATAACAAGTTGAGCATGAGCTTTTGGTGTGATAAAGCTGCTAAAGAGGGAAATGGGATTTTTAACATCAGCATAAAGTCTACATCACAGAATGTAATGCTGCCTCGCCATGCTCCATTTAAAATACTGTCTCCAATTCTGGGCACCAGAATCTAAAAAGACACTGACAAACTGGCTGCAGCAAGTTCAGAAGAGGGCTTCCAAAATTGTGAGGGATCTGCAAACCAAGTCCTTAGAGAAAGCTTAAAGGAACAGGGTACATTTAACCTTAGAGGAGATGTGACAGTAGTCTTCAGATATCTAAAGCACTGTCATATGGGCGATGGAGGAGAACAGGATCATAACCAATGGCTAAAAGTACAATGAAGATTAGATCCTGTCAGGAGGAGTTTTCTGAGAGTCAGAGCCATCATCCAGTACAATAGGCTGCCACAGGAAGTGGCATATTCCCCTGCACAGAGGCTGGATGGTCACCAATCCAGAATGCTTTAGATGTGAGAGACAGTTCTCAGATTCCTTAAGAAATCCATGTGCATTTCCAAAATCTGGAAAATTGACAGGCGCAGTCTGACCCTCCGTCACAAAAGAGACAAACCTCCTCCCCTTTACATCAAGAGAATGTGAAAAATAGAATCAGAACCTTCCTGCTCTAAGTTGCCTACAAATAGGTTTCTCATCTGAAAGTAGGGGGGTTGCCAGAATTCTTGAATTCTCCCACTTTAACATTTTGGAGTCCTTGGTGGTCTCTGAGCTTGGTTGTTTTCTTGCAGAGGTTTCATTGCCAGACTAGGCAACATCTTCAGTGTGAACAGGGAGAGGGCCTTGCTCTCTGTTTATATACAATAGCTTGCCCTGCCTGTGTTGGTGAGGGTGTTGTTCTCTCCTTGGTAGTTCCTTGAATAAGCTGCTGTTTACTGCTTGATCATTCATCAAACTCCATTCTAGCACTGAAGATGTTACCTAGTTGGGTAACGAAAAATCTGCAAGAAACAACCAAGCTCAGAGAACACCAAGGACTCCACAGTTCAACCCTGGGCTACGTATATTCTCTTCTATTGGTACTTTAACATTCTTAATACCGCTTATTAGTAAGAGGTCTGTGCAATTTGTCCAGACTGCTTCTATAGAAGCTTAACATTATCAAATCCTATACTAGATGACCCCTGAGGATATTTCCAACTCTATGATTCTATGAATTTATCATCTGCCCACTCCACGAGGTTGGGTCGGGTGGACATACCTCAGGTCCCTTCTCTTAAATGATGTCATCTAGTGGGAGCCAGGAAGTGAGCCTGTCCATCCCCCCCCCCCCCCGCACATCCTTTTAGCCTTCCAGAAAGCCTTAAAACGCTGGCTTTCCCCCCAAGCATTGGGATAGGACTGAAGCCCAGGGACCATGATTGTTTATGTACTGGGGAGTGTTGTTTCAGGGCACCACAAGTTGTTTTTGGGTGCTGGGTCTTTTTGTTTTTATTGCTGTTGGAGCGAGCTGCCCAGAGTTATGGCACATAAGATGTGTGGCTATACAAGTCTCTTAAATACATTCCATTATATACCATTCACACATTTTGTTAATAAGCTGGATATCCCCCATCCTATACCTGTGGATTTTTTATTCCTCAGTGAAGAATTTTGTATTTCTCAATTAAATATAAATGTTATTTTCAACCCATTTTTCTAACATCTCAGATCACTCTGAATTTTAAAAGACTGCTATCCTGCTCACTTTTGTGCCATCTGCATATTTAACAGGAATTCTACCTATGTACAAGTGCCATGATTTGTTCTTGCCAAATCTGTGTTGGCTTCTGGAGGTTAGCAGATATTTTCAAGGTAATTTCATACCAATCTCTTTATTATTTGCTCTAAAACCTTCACATGTAATTATGTCAGACTGACTGGTGTACAGTTCACTGTATCCTCCCTTTTCTCCTTTTTAAAGATAGGGACATTTGCTCTCCATACTTTGGCTGCTGTGTGAACCCAGCCCATTTAATTAATTAATGATTCAGTGTTCTAAGAGAACTCAGAAAATAAGTTAATTAAGTACCCAGGCATGTGTACACAGCCACAACATCAGATATAGCTTAGGACCTGGATACCTGATCTTCTCCCTTATGGACTAGGTCACTCCTTAGTATCTAGTGGGAATGTCCTCTTGATAGTGCTACATGTGTCAGGAATGTGTTAGTCTCCCTCCCTCTTGGTGCTGGGTGGGTGAACAGAGAGCACCAAGAAGAGTGGGGTGGCAGAATTTAGAGGAAGGGACACAGGGAAGGGGAGAAGACAAGGGTTCTGAAGGCTGTATGCTCAGCTGGGCTGGGTGAAACAGCCCCAAGACCTGCTGACTGCCCACTGTCTATGACTAACTACATCTTGCACAGCAAACAAAGGCTGCTGAAAAGACTATAGGGGGGATATAAGGCAAGTACAGCCTTTGTACAATTACACCTTGGGCACCAACTGAAGATATTTCTGGATTAGGATGCTTTTTTTATGATCACTCATGCCTATTCATGTTTAACCTCATAGTCAAACAACAGCAATTTGCTCTATATGGGGCTACCTTTGAAAACCATTCAGAAGCTTCAGGGGATACAGTATAGCACTACCTATGTAATAATGGGCACATCAAAATTTGTCCATGTAACACTACTATTTCAGGAGCTGCATTGGTTGTCATTTATTTGGAGCCCTAAAATGTGATATAACTGCCAGCTGCATGAAAACAGAGGGTATTGGTAGAGTTGGTGACTTCTTCCAAGGAACAGAAATAAAAGTGCCCCAGGAGGATTTGCTCCTTCTTGAAATTAGGATGGAACAGGAATTAGATGCAACAACTATCAAAGCTGTTCAGTTTCCCTTACAGATCTCCCTCCTGCTCTGCCACATGGAAACAAATGATACCACCAACAGCAGATACTGTTGGGACTCAGGTGGCATTCTCAGTTCTGTTTCAGGTTCATGGAAGAAGACTGGAAAAGAAAAGAATACTACAGAACAATGATGGTAATAGAAATAAGTCTTATAGGAAATATTGGTTTCTGCAACTATGTGCCCTAACTTAAGCAAAAAAACACAATGAGAAAAGGAATTAATCTCTAGTGTTTATTAACTGCTCTAGTAGACAAAAATCCTACCATACTGAAAGAGCATGGGAAACCCAGATAGATAAACCCCAAAACTCAAGGCGGGTCTGCTCTGAGTTTCTTTGAAGGACAGTTCAAAGCCTCTAAACTACATGTGTTTTCCCCCCTGGATAGGGGCCCCCTGCTGCTCACCATCCATACTCATGACACTATGGTCTATAAACCTATTCCTTTCTATCTCACACAGACTAGGAAGTATGTGCAGGTAGTCCTTGCTTACTGACTGCCTGGTTTAGTGACTGTTTAAAGTTGTGACAGTGTAAAAAAACAGCTTTGCAACCAATCCTCACATTTACAGCTGCCACAGCATCCCATGTTCACCTGATCACCATTTGTGTGCTTCCTAACAAGCTTGCAACAAGCAGAGTTAATGGGAAATACAGAAGTAAAATCGTATGTCATGGTCACATGATGTTTCGCTCAACAACTTGCTTAAAGACTGAATGGGAAGTGACATCATAAGTCCATTGCAGTCATGTGATTTTCTGGTTGGCAGTCACAGCACTTAGTGACAGAATTACCAGTCCCAATTGTGATCACTAAGCAAGGACTACCTGCGTTTGGTTGTTGCATGGAAAATTTCACTGGAAAGAATTTAAACTGAATCCTTTGGAGTACTGAAGACAAATAAATAGAATATTAATTAATTAATGCATCCTATGCATTACGGGACGCGGTGGCGCTGCGGGTTAAACCGCTGAGCTGTCGATCGGAAGGTCGGCGGTTCGAAACCGCGCGGCGGGGTGAGCTCCCGTTGCTCGTCCCAGCTTCTGCACACCAAGCAGTTCGAAAACATGCAAATGTGAGTAGATTAATTGGTACCGCTTCGGCGGGAAGGTAACGGCGTTCCGTGAGTCATGCTGGCCACATGACCCGGAAGTGTCCTATGGACAACGCCGGCTCCAAGGCTTTGAAACGGAGATGAGCACCGCCCCCTAGAGTCGGACACGACTGGACTTTACGTCAAGGGAAACCTTTACCTTTACCTTTACTATGCATTACATGTTAAAAATATCCACATCTTCATAGATATCCAAAAGAATTAACTTGGTAGCATTATTGAGAACATCTAGATTATAACAAGTAATAAAAGCAATATTGTTGCTAGTATCTACTACTGACCACCCAACAAAGGAAAAGATGTGGATGGTGCTTTCCAAAAGCAATTCACAGGTCTTCCAAGGGGCCACAAAAACTAATGGAGGTCTTTAATTAACCCCAGTTTTGGAGGCAAGACCAACTCAAATAGAAGATTTGAGAAAATAGCTTAGACTCTTTAGCAGTTGCAATGGCTGCCAAAAATTCAGCAGAACTTGCAGTGTTTAAGAGTGTGTTGATTCCAAAATTTCTTGGACTACTTCCACAAAGCCCAAAGGCAGAAAAGAAGTGCCAAGAACCATATGAACTTTTGTATATTTAGCGTGTTACTATATTCCACCCCTAGAGCACACTCTGTTGAAAGAACGGCATTGCACTTCACATAAAAATTGAGATCATACTTATCTTACAATGTATGTACAATTTTATTCTTAATACACTCCAGAAGCAAAGGATTTTTAGTGGGAAGTGAGATGAAGAAATTAAGAAGATAAGGACATAAGAACTATCCTAGGTCCCACAGTGGCTAATGAGATGTATCCAGAATGCAACAAGCATGGGCAGAAGGGGGAGCATTCTGTCCTCTGACCCCACAGCACGATATGTGAGGGATGCTGTCAAGACCTAGCAAACACCCACTGATAGTTCTGTCTTCCATGAATTTGTCCAGTTCCTTTTTTTTTCTCTGGGAAACTGAAGTGGCAAAACCATAAAACAAGTTCAGTACTTTTATTAAATATTTTTATGCTACTTTTTATTGTAGAAAATCCTAAAAGTTTACCAAAAAAAAGTTTTAAATTTAAAAGGACTGAAAACCACCAGAATTACAATGCCAAAACAATCTACAGCACCCCTATATTTAAAATATTATTAGGCTGTCCTTCTGGATCGTAAAAGCATAAATTCATAAATCCCAAAATTAAAGAGAAAAGTTCAGGAGTTCAAAATAAATAAGAGAGAAAGTAACTGGATTATTGAACTAAGTAAACTGAAAGTTCAGTTCAGCTGACTCTGGCTTAAAAGCTCTTCTGATCAGTGTTTTTTCACAGTTTCCTTGAATACTAGCAGGGAGAGAACTATATGGATCTCCAGAGAGAGACTGTTCAAAGGGTTGGATCCACGCTTCCAAATCTCCCGCCAATGGGGTCAGCAGATTTTCCTAGAAACAGATGGTCCTGCAGGTACCCGGTGCAAGCTATGCAGGGCTTTGGAAATTAACACCAGCTTTCTGAATTGTACCCAGAAGCCTAATTATAGCCAAGGCACAGCCCACAGCACTGGCGTAATGTGAGAACTGTGGCTCTCACCTGCCAACAAACGAGCTTTTGCATTTGCATCAACTGCAGCTTCTGGATGGTCTCTGAAGTCAAGCTGTTGCCAGGGCTTCTTTCTCCAGGAAGTGCTGAAACTGAGCCAAGGTTCCCCTGGCCAGAATTTCCACTACCTTTCTAGCAGTAGCAGTAGGAAGACCCTCAAATCATGGGCCTGCTGCATTGGGGGTGGGGGGTGCTACCCTGAACAGAACCACCACTAGAGCAGTCAGAGAGACAGATGGTTTTTGGACAGCCAGCAATTCAGTCTTGCAAGGATTGAACCTCAGTTTGTTTCTTCCTATCCAGATACTTACAGTCTTCCATGGAATCAATGGCTTGAGTAGGATGAAGATGTGTATCTGGGTATCATCAGTGTGTTGATGGTGCTTCACCTGAACAGATGACTTCACCGAGCAGCTTCATGCAAATGTCAAAAAAGACACCTGAAGCACTTTACAACGCTGCAGCCCATGGACCAACCTCCCTCTGTTTCTGCCACCACCAAGAGGTGGAACCACTGCAGCACAGGACCTCCAACTCCCAACCCAGAAGGATATCATGATCACCGGTATCAAATACTATTGAGAGATCCAAGAGGACCAGGATACTTTCTCTATCCAGATCCTGAGGCAGGTCATCAGCTGCCACAAATGATATGTTTTTGGTCCCATGCCTGGGTCTGAACCCCAAATGAAAAATATCCTGATAATCTACTTCCTCTAGTGTATTTTGCATTTGTAGCCCTTCACAACCTTCCACAAAAAGGAATATTTGGAGACAATAATTATTGGACAATGGGATCCAGGATGGGCCACTTCAGGAGGGGACAAAACTCTTCTGAGACAGATGGCATCGCACCTTGCCCAAAAAGACACTGACAATTTCCCTGATTCCAGTGATGGTGCTCCCACTGGCTTCCTGATGGCCACACTACCAAACCCCTATCCTCTTCCTCCACAGGATGAGTGAATCCCAAATCATGCTGCAAGACTCTTCTTCTGTCATCCCCATGGATCCCTCCCAGGGGGAGTCTAGAACTGAATAAAATGTATCTGTAAAATGTTACCTAAACTCTGACTGCAGCTCATGGGCAGCTCTTGCTGTCTTTTTTTCACCAGCAGAGAGTGGGTCACTCTAAACAGGGCTGCTGAGACACAATCCACTGGCTCAGTAAGGGAAAAAAATAAAGACATTTCACTGCCCTTATGATCCCTTATCATGCCCTTATCATGCCCTTATCATAGAATCAGAGTTGGAAGGGACCAAAGAGGTCAAGTCCAACCTCCCGCACATTGCAGGATTCATTACACCATCCCTAATAGATGATTATCCAGCCTCTGTTGGAAAATCTCCAGTAAAGGGGAAGAAACCCCTCCATGCAGTAACCCATTCCACTGACAGACAGCTCTTACTGTCAAGAAGTTCTCCCTCATGTCTAATCTGTAACTACATCCTTGAAGTTTCATCCCGTTCATTCTGGTTTTACCTCTGGGGCAAGTGAGAATGAGGCTGAACCCTTTACAATGTGAGGCCCCTATTGCGTCCCCTCTCAACCATCTCTTCTGCAAGCTAAAATACCTTGGTCTTTTAACTGTTTCTCATAGGACTTGGTTTCCAGTCCTTTCACCAACTTGGTAGCCTTTCTCTGCATTTGCTCCAGTTTATCAATGTCTTTTTTAAACTGGGGTGTGCAAAACTGAACACAATACTCCAAGTGAGGCTGTTGGTGTATGGTGATCTGGTGATCCATTAGTACCCCCAACATGACAATCCTGGTCCTTGATATTAATTTAGAAGTTCTTCGTCACAAGCCATTACAGGATATGTAAGAAATCTTTATTAATACAAAGTGATCAGATACGATTCAAAGATCAGTCTGGAGAAAGCCTGCCAAATATAGATACAAAAAGTGCCTTTGTCCCTCCTTATTTTTTAGAAGCTTTCTACTTTCACCTACTGGCAGCTGTGCATTCCTTCTAACAGTTTCTGATAACACAGGTCAGTTGGCCTTGAAGTGCAGGCACTGCTGTCTCAGCAATTACCCACTGCATTCCTACTTCTAGCACAAGCATGCTGGCTAATCTAATTACTACATATCCCATCCTTCTGCTAGCAGGATTTCACATCCTGACACCCAAATCCTTCTCACATGCACTGCTCTTGAGCCATATTTTCCCCATTCCATACATTTTTTTTTCATTTTTCTTACCTAGATGCGTGACTTTACATTTCTGTTACATTTTGTTCAGTTTGTTCCTGCCAAAGTCTTCTTGATTTTCTTCCCTCTCCTCCCAAGTATTAGCCACCCCTCCTAGCTTTGTATCATCTGCAAATTTAGTAATATCATTTATCCATATAATTTATAAAAACACTGAACAGCACCAGGCCCCAGACAGAGATGTGTGACACCCCACTCGAGATGTCTCTCCAGGCAGACTTGATGCCATTTGTAACTATCCTTTGAGTGTGATCCTTGAGCCAACTGTGGATCCAACTAACAGTTGAGGTTAGGTTCAAATACAAGTTTCTCTCCTGTTCCATCAAGTTCACTTCAGGTCTTTCTCTGACGATACTCTGGGCATCTTTCCTACTGCTTCATCTCCCTGAGTACCCTGATGAACCAAGAATTATTCTGACTCTGCAAGCAGAGAAAGGCCACTTGGGAGGAATCCTATCAAGTGCTCAGGTCACCTCTGCATTCCAAACACCCGCCAGGCACTCCACAGAGCTGCCCACCAGGCTGCTGAGGAACCCCCAATCCAGATCCCCATCCAGTTCCACAAGACATTTGAGGCACACCACCCTAATATTAAGGTCCCTGCAGGGCTCCAATGCGTCAACTAGCCTCAGGTGATCCAGGGACTGCTCTCATCATACAAACTCCTACCATAAAGCCTTCCATTTTCACATTGCCTAGCACCTGCTTTGAGATGAAGGGCAGATTTAAGAAATGATCCCCTGCAGGGGTTGCCAGAAAAACAGGGCTTTTGCATGACTAAATTAGTCCAGGTTGCACTGCCACTTGATAGATGCATGCAGACATCTTAAACAGAGCCCTTTCACTTTAAACTAAAGCCTGATCCTATGTTTAAGATCTGCCCCCCCCCAATTTCCCACTACCCCAAACCACCATGGGTGAGAAAAGAGCAGTTCGAGAGGGAGGCAATGACAGAGGGAAGTCCACTGGTTGAGGAAGGGGAAAAATGGCAGCCAGAAACAGGAATGCTGGATTTTGTTAAATTTGCTGCTCCTCTGGACCACAGTAATGCCCCTAGCAGGCACCCGAGGCGACTTTGAGGCAAGGCCAGGGCTGGGGACAGTTCTCACCCCCATAGCCAACCCAAGCCGTTGAGTCGAGGGGGGAGGACCTGACAGGAGGGCCCAGAAATGCCAGCAGACCCCCACCCCACCTGGAACAGAGACACTCAGGCCCCACATGCAGTGGAGGGCGTGGCCTCCATACTCAACCTCAGAGATCTGTGCCAGGCTACCTGCCCTGCTGCAAGGAGCAAGAATGCCAAAGGTTTTTCCAACCTGGGGATCCTCAACCACTGCACGGCCTGCAGGATAGCTGACTTGCGGCCATGGACGAAGCAGCAGGCAAGGGCCAATGGGTAATGGATAATCCCCTTGATGATTGAACCTTCCTCATCCCTGGAGATCTGAAGAGGTCTTTAGCTTATCGCTCATTTCCACAGTGGCAAGTAAAGTAGAATATAATTAGAAGTTATGCTCTTTGTTTAATAATAATCTTATTAAACATTACAATTAAGAAGATAAAAACTAAGAAAAATAAAAGAAAAAGTAGAAAGAAAAATAGAAAAGAAAGAAAAAATAAGAATATAGTTAAAAAAAAAGAAAGAAAATAAGTCTATAAAGAAATGACTTCCCTCTTCATCATAGCAAGTATAAACAATTTTAGCAGGAAGACATCATTTGTTGTATTTTAAGAGAAGGTGACAAGTTACTAAAGTTGTTTATACTTGTTGAGAAGTTATGCTCTTGATTATAAGTTTGAACTACTTTGTGAAACATTTTAAGAAGTTTAAAAATCAGATTTAAATTAAAATGTAATTTAAAACCTGATGCAATAATAGTACTAACAAATGTTCCATCATCATCATCATCATCATCATCCCAAGTGAATCCGTTGCAGGATGAAGGCTCTTCAGCTATCTCATGATCTTGACATTTTACTTCTGTTGATGCAGTCCAAAATTGCATTGGCTCTTTTGGCAGCTGCATCACATTGTGCTGCATCCATATCTTTTGTTATGAGAGAAATTACCATTTTGGAACATCGGGCAAGGTATAAGAGGCAGCAGAACAAGATAGGCAAGACTTTCTCAATAGCCCCACCCAAATACAGACATAGGCACTCCAGATGAGATGTTACGCTACTTCCCCTCCAACATGTTAAAGTTAAAACATCAGTCTTCGCTCAAGCACACACTTTCCTTAGCTTTCTCAAAGGAAGCATTAACAGGGATTAGGCTGAGGGGCCACAGTAAAGTAAATTCAAGGCTTATGGTGCTTTTCCAGGAAGAAACAACCAGAATAGCACCTTCTCTTTAATTAAGCAATTATTTCTCATAAAGGTGCCTAGCATATAATTTGCTAATTTTATTTAATAACCTAACCCTAACCCTTATTTAATAACCCTACCCTAACTTTAACCTTAACCCTTGGGCATCTGGAAAGAATTGACAATGTGGGTAAATGGAGAAGCCAACTCAAGAGCCCACCAATCTGAATTTGATTTTAGAAGTTCCCAGGCACCAAATCTCCCACACCTAGCAGCTTTCCCATTTTTCAACTGTGTGCTAAGTTTAGAGGTCTCCAGAATGGAAACTGGGTACCATCTGGAAAGGGAATCTACTATTATGTCCAAAGGACTCAACTACCTGGAAGTGAGTTGTCTTGAGTGGAAGAGATTCTTGGACTCGGCCAAAATCAAGTGTTTTTGTTTTTTAAAAAATACTGCTTTGCATATCCCTAGGCTTTGACGTAACTATGAATTTTGGTGGAATCCAAGCTTCTTAACTTTTCCAAATTGCACACTGAGGGATGACAATGGTTGTTGCCACCTACACCTCCCAACCTGCAGGACCCAGGCATGGTTGTGTGCTACTTCACATGGAGCTGCCAGATCTGGAAGTTCAGATGGTAGGTGTTGGGAAGGTGGCCATAATGCAAATGGATGTCAAGGCAGCCAAACATCAGCTGTCGGTTCACAGGTATAGACAGTGGGGCTAGTCTGAAGCAGGCAGCTAGCCAGGTAGCTGGTCAGCGTTCACTGTACTGAACACAAGCTGCACCTTCTTTTATTTAAAGGCACCAAGCCTGCATGAACCAGAAAGAATCTTCATTTCATGCACTATGGCTTGGATGTTCAGTTGGGCCATTCTGAGCATGCTGCAGTCCAGTCTAATTGAAACCAGAAACATTTCCGTTGTTCCAAATTTGGTCCAAGAAAAATCCAAAAGACTCTAAGGCAAGGCTGATGCACCTCTCCCTCCTCCTCCACTTGGCCTGCCAACTAGCCTGCCAATCTTCCCAGCACATTTCCAGTGTACTTGAACTCAAGCACAGTATTACCACCCAGCCCACCCACCTCTTCCCCTTCCTCCACTTAGTTGTCATGGCTAATGTGCTTCCACTTTCCCCGCTGTCTCCTACCCAGGAAGACCCCCTCGACCAAGCATGTGTGGTTTGGCCTGGACAAGCACCACCTGATACTGCCTGTTATGCACACAAGACATCTGCAAATCCTTGCACCAAAATGATCCTGCTAGGTACCGGCATGACCAACAGCACTCTTATAGATAAGAGTTATAAGTTTGCTGAATAATTCTACTAGACAGTAAAGTAACGGTAGATCCCCGGATGTCT
This sequence comes from Candoia aspera, assembly GCF_035149785.1. Classification (NCBI taxonomy): domain Eukaryota; kingdom Metazoa; phylum Chordata; class Lepidosauria; order Squamata; family Candoiidae; genus Candoia; species Candoia aspera. The sequence continues at coordinate 23,581,176 of NC_086164.1, forward strand.
CCACCCAGTGAAATTCCATTTACCTGTTGTCAAGCAGCTGTTTGAACAGCAGATGGCAGGGCAGGGCAGGCCCCCAGACAGAGACTCAGGGCTGAGGCTGTCTCTGCACTTGCAAATCTTGTGACAAGCCTCTTGAGCACAGAGATTGATCAATCTATCTATCTCACGCACGGTGACTTTGGGAGGCTCACAGAATTAAAATCTCCAATACAAAAACCCATCAACCCCCCATAGGAACCTTGGTAGCCTGTATGACCCAGTGGGGAATGGAAGCACTGTCAGCAGTTTCATCTCCCCGGAAGGGACACCTCCTGGTTGCCGAAACAGCACAGGTGGAGGAGAGATCAGGGCACAGCTAGAACAAACAGACTGGACGTTCCACCCACAACGGCTATTGTGATTCTGGTTTCAGCATTAAAAAGTTTTCTAAAACAGTAATTTCCACCTTGTTTCAACAAGGGAGAAGGGGAGAATGGCAAAGGAAGCTCGTGCTACACAAAACATCTAGCAAAGATTTGAAAGCTCCATCATGAGATGGAAACAGGGATGTACCAGAGGTAAGAATAGCTGAAGGTAGGCCAGAACCAGAGACGGTGTCAGAAAAGCTGAAGTTCAAAATAAGCAGAAATTGTTGAGGGATTAAAAAGTGTTTCTTTATATATGTGGAAAATAAAAAGAAAAAAAAACAGATTACCAACTGTTCTGTAAAGATAGCAAGTAAAGTTGAAGAAGTCATCCCAGTTGTTAATAAATTCATGGGAACTTTATCCAAGCCAAAGTTCACCCAATTTCACAATAAACTTAAACAGTTTGTGGGCTGTGATACAAGAATAAAATGTTCCTAAGTTATAGAAGCACAAAGAAAAATGGTATTTAAGTTATTAAGATTTGTGCACATTTTATCTCGGCATTTTCTACTGGCTGCTCTCAACAGTTGATGGATTGTTGCCAAATTCTTAAACAATATCCACAGGCTTAGTAATTTGATTGACTGATTGATTTTGTGCCCTCAAGCCAGTGTCAACTCATAGCTACCACACAGACAGACTTTCCACATGGTGATCTGTCCCTAACATGGTCCTTCAGGTCTTCCAATGCTGCCCCCATTGCCACTGTAACTGAGTCCATCCACCTTGCTGCTGGTTGTCCTCTTCTTCTCTTTCCCTCCCACCTTTCCTAGCACCAGAGCCTTCTCCAGAGAGCTGGGTCTTTGCATAATGTGTCCAAAGTAGGATAATTTGAGTCTGGGCATTTGTGTCTCAAGTGAGAACTCTGGGTTGACTTGCTCGATGATCCACTGGTATGTTTCCTTGGCTATCCATGGTATTCTCAGGAGTCTTCTCCATCACCAAAGTTCAAAGGCACCAATTCTTTTCCTATCCTGCTTCTTAAAAATCCAACTTTCACTTCCATAGAGTATCACAGGGAATACCGAGGCTTGCACAATTCTGATCTTTGTAGGTATGGACATCTAATGGCATTTAAGGCCTTCATGGCTGGTCTACCAAGTGCTGGCCTGCAATGTATTTCTTGACTGCTTGTTCCTTGATTGCTGATGGTTGATCCTAAAAGGCAGAAGCTCTCTATCACTTTGATATCTTCAATGTCAATTCTAAGGCTGGTAGTTGTACATTTTGTCATTAGTTTGGTTTTCTTCATATTTAATTTTAGTCCCATTTTATCACTGTGCTCCTTGACTTTTATTACTAGACCTTGCAGATCCTTTGCATTTTTGGCTATCAGTTAGTGTCATCAGCACAGTGCAGGATACTGATGTTTCTTCCTCCAATTTCAAAACTGCATCCATCTACTTCCAATCCAACTTCCCTTAACATATATTCAGCATATAGGTTGAATAAATAAGGGGAGAGTATAAAGTCTATGTCTATTAAATCTGACAGGAAACTTATGAACAGTTCTTCCAAGCATTAAAAATGATTTGAAAATGGGAAGAAAAAAAACTTCCCCCGATTGCTCAGGTGAGAATTAGTATTGGAATAGTTGTGAAAATAAATGATCTTTATTCATAGAAACCAACAAGACTTTTAAGCATGCTATGACTAACAACATCAAAATTTTCTTCTGTTGCCAGAGAACCACAGACTGTAAATCCATAAGAGTAAAAGGTTGAGTTTTTTGCTCATGTTAAAGCTGATTAATTCATCCCTCATACAACTCTAATCATACTGGCCTTACATCAAAGAACATTTCTTTCTAAGAGTTTGGCAACAGAGTAGACAAGTAGTTTGCAAAAGGTGGAAGAGATACCCTCATGGGCAAATTAGCTACTAAGTCATAAATCTGTCCTAGCAACTGAAACGTATCTATTTAGCCAAGCTCTCCATCCAAGCATATAATGTACACCCTTTAGTTTGGTTTAAAATGGATTTCTATATAGGATGCAAAAAGAATCTTCTGTTTAGCTGTGTGACAATCATGGTAGGCAAAGCCAAAGAAATGCTGCTATGCCCCCTCACTTAACCTGACAGATTCATTTATAAGCCATTCAGGCCACCTCAGTTGCAATCTGCATCTCTACACCACTTACACAACTAAAAGAAAGCAAAAAAGAAAAACAGGGATAATAAAACAGTGCACACAGGGGGAAAAACACATCAGGGAAACTGTAAAATACACTGTGAAACTCTACAAACCTATTTCAGGAGCAGGAGCGTCACTCAGCCTGCTCCCAGACTAGCTGCCACAGCCAGGCTCCTGAGGCTGTACAAAAGCAGGTGGTAGACTGGGGGGGGGGGCGGAAGGCTGCTCCGGAGGAGTTCCCCCTGGTTGCCATTGCTTTGCCAGTGGGACCAGGAGCCAGCCAACAGGGTCAGATCTTTCCAGACAAGCAGAAACAACAGAGAAAAATGCTTCTAAGCCATGCAGAGCTTTATAAGCAACAATCTACCCCAGGAAGACCACCCAGAAACCAACTGGCCACTGGTGCAGGTCAGAAAGTAGGAGTGTTACGGGGTGGACCAAGCAACACCTATAACCACTCGCGCTGCTACATTCTGAATTAGCCCCATGTAAACTGCATTGCCGTAATTCAAACAGAGAGCGAGTAGGACACGAGTGGCCATAAAAAGGAGCTCTTGGTCCAGAAAGATCATAACTCCCACACAAAAGGATTCTGTGCAAAGGCTCTGCCACCCACAGCTGCCTCTTGCCCCTTGAGCAACAGCTAAGGTCCAGGAGGATCCCCAAATTATGCACAGTTTCTGCCTGGGGAAGTACAGCTCCATTGAGGGGAAGGTCTTAAGTCTCTGAAACTGGAAGGTCCTTGAATCAGAAGTCATTCAGTCTTGCCAGAGATCATCTTGAGGCATCCCTCTATCCCCCTCTCCCTCTTTCGTTCTTTCCAATTCAAATTTAGCCACTGCCCATCTCACTAGCAGTCTGTAGGCATGGGACAGAGTCACAATGGCCCTGTCTGTCTGGTCTAGTCAAGACTGCCAGCTGACCCTGTGCCAACCATGATCCCACCCCAGCAGCCTCATGTAGGCATTAAATAGCAGTGGGGAAGGCACTGAGACCTGAGGAATCCCCCAAAAGATTTGTTTCTTCCCAATGCCAAGCAACTCCAGGGGAAGGGGGGAACCACAGCGAACCAGCATTGCCCATGCTCCATTCCAGGAGTCAGTCCAAACGGATACCAAGATCAGCAGCACCAAAAGCCAGTGAGGTCAAGCATGATCAAGAAAGTTGCACCAACCCTATTCTGGCCCTGTAAGAAGTCATTCACAAATGCAATCAGTGCCATATTTGTGCCATCTCTGACGGGCATTTACATATGCTAAACCTCAAAACTGGGCAAGGCAAGGCTAGTACACTCACCCCTGAAGGATCAGCTATGGAGTAGAATTAACGGCTCGTAAACTTCCCCATTTGTGGAAGATGAAACAAGCACTCATCCTCCTCACAGACCCAGAAACATAAAAAAAAAAACCCTTCACCCCTCTTTCCACAGAAAGAGTGAGAAAGACAAGAGGGAGCCCTCCCCTCCAGAGGCCTCTTTGCCCATCAGCAGTCAGGCCGGCTGGGGTGGGCAGCTCCAGCCCCTTCCTCGGTGCTCACAGATGCTTGCCAAGACCATCCCCTCAATCCACAGAGGATCACCTGGGGGAGGAAGGGCTCCTCTCCCCATACAGGAGAGGAAGTGTGTAAATACCTACTTGCTGTAGAATCTGGATTAAAGAACCTACAGCAGATGGCTGTCTAATTTCTGCCTGAACAATGCGGTGAAGGAAAACCCACCACTGCACTTCTACATGTGCTGCCGCTGGATGCAAAGGTGGTGCATCGCCACAAAATAGTGGTGGGCCTGGGGAAGCTGCCACCCACCCCAGCCAGCCCCCTAATGGAGCTCTTCCCCACCCTCCCCAGCAATACTCTGCTGGAGAAGCGTCTGGGCATTCATGCAGCTAGGAGCCCATCTAAACAGGCATGAGAGACTGAAAAAAGACCAGGTGCCTTTGCCAATCCAAAGCACTCTCTTGAAGGGTCTGCACAGCCCTGATGCTTAGTAGCACTGTAGCTGAAAGCACATGCTTATTTGACTGTCCGCCAGACAGCACACATTTAATTACTTTGGCCCTAATTATAGGACTGCAAGTTCTAGCTGAATGTTAGGAAAAACCTTGTTAGAACAAGATAGCTGATCGAGGAACAATGACCCAGAAATGTAACTGATTCTTCTTTGCTGGACATAGATTGGTGCTTACAGTGGATTCCTGCATGAGCAGGAAATCAAATCCTGTGGCACAAATGGCCTTTCCAGCTCTTTGATTCTTTGTCTCAAGAATAGATTAGATGGAGTGCCAGGTACTAAGGTAGCTTATACTACATTTTAAAGTATAGTGACAGCTTCAACAGATATGAAACAGTGCATAAACAAGACAGGAAAGGTCACTGCTCACTGAAATTGAATTAATTTGCACTTTATGACATGCAATCCCACCGTTTTTTCCTCCCCTCTAAACCAGTTTGCTTGTAAGTGCAAATGAAAGTATTTCATGCACTTGATACACTGGACTCTTCTCTATTAAACCCTATGTCAGGTTAGCCTTAACTAAGATGCAGGATTCATTGCTGTTCCTTTCCCCAACCTAGGAGAGTTTAGGAGCAGTAAGCTCCCATCACAGAGGAAAGGCTCCAGTTTGGAAGAACCGTGCCCAGAAGTGATCAGAATGCAATTCTGATCAGTCCAAGGGGAGAAAAGTATCCATTAAGGGCATTCAAGTCTAGCTGCTACCTGATCCCAGGAAAAGAGGTGGCTGCTTTAGAATTGCAGACAGCTGTGGCTTTTCTTTCCTGCATGCTCCGAAACACATTTTGGAATCAAATCCAAAGCACTGCATGGCCTTATTACACATAGGAAACTCACAAGAAACGGGCATATTGTAAGAGAGAGAGGTCAGTCAAGAATGCACCAGGATAAAGCCACCCACTGGGGAAATCAAGGGGAGGCTGTGAACCAAACCATTCTGATGCTAGAAGAGCATGAGCACCTGTCGCGAGTGTTACAGAAAACTGGGGGAGAGTCTGCTGGACACAAAACTCTCTAAGGACACTGAAAGGAAACTCTCTAAGGACACTGAAAGGTGTCCTGCAGAACAGGAGCCGTATGTGTCAAACCCTAATTTCCAAGCAGAGGCGGCTCTGCAGGCCAACCATCATCCATCCGCTCCTAAGCACAGAGCTTGGCATGGTCATCAGATATACAAGTTGTAGTACTAAGAATAATGGCCGAACTACAACTCCCAGCATCTCTCACCATTGGCCATGCTGGTTGGAGCTGCTAGGGGCTGAGCCATAAGAGCACTATGCGCCAGCAATGTGGGACTTCCCTGGAGAAACTGAACTGCATGGAACTTGCACATACTGTGCTACTCTTGTAGGGAAGGACTACTGTGTCTGCGCACTGACCATTACATGCTCTTTAAAGTTTCACTGTTAAGAACAATTTGCACCATGACTAATGGCATTAATGGCAATGGTTAAATAGAAAGCTTGCCAGGGGCAGAATCACACTTGCCCAACTCTATGGGGCCCCAGCCAGGGGTGCCCATGCTGGAGGAGTTTTTCTCCACAGTCCTTGCCCAGACCAGGGACTGGATTTGCAGTAACCAGGCTCCACAAGAGCTCTGGTTACTTATTGACAAGCAAGGACTCCACATTTGTTCTGCCTACCTAAACAAGGTCTGTTGCAAAAGCTGGTGCTTCCATCTGGATTTCCAGAATGATGAATGATTGAATAATAACTGTTTAAAGCATGCATCAGAAAGTTCTAAAGCTATCAGCAATTTGCATGTCCTTCTTTGCATGCCCCCCTCCCAACAAACCCCACAACACATTTTGCACAACATGCTAAGCTTGGCTGGTGCTGGCCCCGGTTAGGTTTGGGGGGTCTTTGCCCACTTGGCTAATTTACAGTTCAAAGTAATGCACAAACCCACACATTCGCTAAGGGAACATGCAGGAAGGGTTATTTCCTAATCCATAAATACCCTTGATCCATAATAGGTACAACACAATGTTTTCTGTCTGCAAAATAATGTTTTGGAATTTGAAAAGCAGCACAGACTTAACCATTATTCCTCCATTAACATCGTAGTTACTGAGAACTGGGCACCTGGCCCGGGCTCCAAGTCCTCCAGGAGCGAGATCCCGACACAAGCGCGCGCGCACCCGCCCGGCCGGGCTCAGCTTTTCCCTCTAGAGACGGCCTCCGGCCGCCGAGACCCCCTCCCCGCTCGCCGTGGGAGAAGGGGACCTGCGCGCCGAGGAGGAAGGCGGGGGCAGGCGCGGGATCAGGCGTCCAGCCGGGCCGCGCTTCGACCGCTCTTCTCGGCCCATCGCTACGGGCCCCTCGGGCCGGCCCGCCCAAAGGCCGCGGAGGATGCAGCGCGTCTTCGGCTGCGCCTCCCCAGCAGGGCGCGCGCGGCCAGGAGTCGCCGCGCATTCCACCAGAGCTGTAGCAGTGGTCCTCCGCGCATCCGGAGCACGGCGGCTCTCCTCAGCTGTCACTCGAGCATCCTCGTCGCTGCTCCCGCCCGGGAGGTGCGGGGCGGGCGGAGACGCTTCCCGAGAACGCCAAGTCCTCGGCGAGGGGGTGCGAGAAGCAGCACGCCCGGTCCCGGCCTGCCTCGCCGCCAGGCCGGCGCGATCACCCAAGTCGTCGCGCCACCACCCGGCCCGTCGGCCGCATCGGGCCGAGAACTCTCGGCGAGCAGCACGAAGCGCGACGGCAGCCGGGGCAAGCGCGAGGAGGCCGGTCCGCCGGGGAAGGGACGTGCGGGTCGCTGGAGCCGAGCAGCGGCCGGGCCGGGAAGCTCCACGGACGACTGGGCACGTGCGCCCGCCCCGTGCCCCCACACTCACCTGCCGGTGGCTGCTGCTCCTGCTGCCACTGCCGGGCTCGTCGGGGAAGCGCTGCTGCTGCTGCTGTTGCCGGTGGCGCCCCCCGGGCGAAAGACCCCGCACGGGACGGAGAGGAGCCTCCGCCGCCTGGGCCCCGGCGGTGCCGCGCGGCCGCCAGTCGGGTTCGGGCGCCTCCCGCTCGCGGCGCAGCTCCGAGCGCAGCTCCAGGTAGCAGCCCAGCGTGACGAGGTGCAGCACCAGCGAGAGCGCGAAGAAGCCGGCCACCGCGCGCCACACGCCCGCTCCCCACCGGCCGCAAGGACAGCCGCTGCCGCTGCGGTCTGCGTCCAGCGGCCCGGCTTCTCGGGGAAGCGGGGGCTGCACCCTGCGCTCCGGGCCCATCGCGCCGGCCCAGCGCCTACTGCGGCTGCCCCATCGCGCCGGCCGCTCCGCTCCGCCTCGGCGCTGCCTGCCCGCGCGTCCCCCTCCTCCGGCCGCTCCTCCAGCTGCTGCAGCCGTCGCCGCCGCCGTTCGGAGTTTCCCCGCCCGCGGGGAGGGACACCCAGAGGCGGGGCCGCCGGGAGACCGCCTCTGCTGCCGCGCGGGCCGGGCGGGGGGTGCGCGCGCGCCTGGCCCTCCTCCCGCCGCCCCTCCTGCACGTGCACGCTCGTTGGGGGACCGGCGAGTGGATGCAGTGCACCGGGGGGGGGGGTGCCCTTGCCGGCTGCAGGAGAAGCCCGGCGGACGGGGATCCCCTGCCGCGATGGCGACCCCTCCCGTGACTCCTGGCAATGCGCTTCGCGCCACGGGCGTGCCCCACGGAGGTATTCGCGTGACCGGCCCTGCGTGTGTCGGAGCGTAACAGAGGCGGCACCGCAGCCGTGCTGAGGCGGGGCGGGGTTCCCGTGGGGAGCCGAAGAGCGCCCCCCTACCCCGCCACCTCGCCTGCCCTCGTGGGCATGCCGAGCCTGAGGGTTGTGGTTTGGGGTCGCCCTCAAGACGGGGGCTGGTCGGTCTCAGCCCTCCAATTTTAGGAAGGGGATTGGAGGGGAAGGGTCGGCGCAACTTCTTGCTGGCTGCCTTTCAGTTCTGCAGGGGTTGCATCACACAGTTCTGAGGACTGGACAGAACGAGCTGACAGGAGGTCAGTTCGGCTTGCAACAACCCCAGACCGCTGTTACGGTTTTTTTTTTTGTTTTTTTTTTTTGGTAATTGGTGGTTCTGCTTAGTTTTTTCAGTAAGTTGTAACAGCCAGTTTGGTGTATTGAGCAAAGCCCCCCACCCCCAGCTAGTATCCGAGGGACCACGAGTTCCAGTCCTGCCTACCACAGGAAGCCAGTGGGGTGACCTGAGCCAGGCCCTCCCACTCAGCCCCCACCCCCAGGAAGGAGAAGGCAGGGCAAGCCCCCCCAACTTCTGAAAAGGATGCCTAGAAAACTGCACCAACTTTTCCAGGCAGTTGCCAGGAGTCAAGACTCACCTGAAGACATCGAGGACGAAAACCCACATGGTATCACAGTCCACTTGGTTTGTGCCTCATTTTTAGCATGGGCTTAAGATGCCCCTGAAAAGATAATGCAGGAGTACCCAAATTCCAAATTAAGGCTTCTGAACTTACGTTGTGTCATGCCTCTGCCAGCTAAAATCACCTGTTTGATGTGAAGGGTGGAAATCGGTGTGTTTAGACTTAATGCCCCAAATCTCACAGCTTCTGCTCAAAACACCAACTGTAAAATTGGTCATTTCCATCCATTCCACAGTCTTGGACTGCTGGGGCTGTTTATCCGAAGGGGGAGGGGCTGCCCCTGAGTGCCCAGCTGCTCTTGAAACCCAAATGCCTGAGCAGGACTTTGGTGGTTTCCCTTTTTCATTTCATGCCCTGTGATGTTGCTTCTCCAACTTCCCATCAACAGCTTGACCTGAATGGAGTGTCAGATGCAAACTGTGCCTTGCTGCACACATTGCAGAGGTCCAGATCCTAACTGGGATGTGCCCATAGCTGCCGTGGCAGCCATGAATTCCCATTTTGTGAAAATGCTGAGCTCTGTAATCGGAGTTGGAGTTGCCTGAGGTTGTTGACCAAGAGGCGGAAGAGAAGAGTCTCCGTTCCATCCTGCTCCCTCAGGCAGGTCCCCATCCTCAGCTGCTCTCTCAGAATGGTTGTGACATTAAAAAGCAGAATCTTTTAAAAATAAAACAAGTATATCTTCAGGAGGACTAGAGATCTTCTTATTCTCATATTTGATGGCTGTAACCATTTTGTCATCTTCCTTCTCATTTCTTGCTTTTGGTTCAAGTGATGTGCCAAGATCCAGCCAGATCTCTCAGCAGTTTCCAAGTATCTTTGATATAAGCATGTTAACACAAACTCACTTTGCTATGATATTATTTCAACTCATATTGAGTGTGGTGTTTCATAGACTGGTGGTAGGAAATCCAGCTGTGTTCAAAGAGTTTCAAGTTAATTTCATATATTTTTTCTATTTATATGATGTGGATGCAATAATACAACCATACAAACAGTAGTTGAGACATGGGGACAGACCTGGAAGGCTTCTATCACAGGCCCTGGCAGGGTGAAGGAGAAAATCTGTGTCAGTTACCAGCTGAGACTGTTTTGGAAGTTAGGGCTTGGTGAGGCTGACCTGGCCTTTTGCCATCTGGGAGGGACGGGGTTGGGGGGTGAGCCCTGCCTGCCTGTTGTGTCTGGTAGGTGTGGAATTTCACCCTAAAACCTAGGGGAGAGCAGTGTGGCTGGCGGATGAAGGTAGCAGAGGAGGTAAGATTGAGTAAGGGGAGGGAGAAACGGCTGGCACGTCAGGTGTCTGGGTTGGGTGTATCCTCCCATTTCACATATGAAAGGTGCTGGTAAGGATGTGATGGGTCCTTCTGGCTTGGAGTGTGGGATGGCGGGAGGACTGATATGGGGAGTGGACAAGGGACAGCCTTGAAGTGGTGATGGCCATGGGGTGGGGTGGTAAGAGACGGGACAGGTTGCTCTTGGGGAGGGTGACCTTGGTGACACTAATATTAGTGTTGCTGTGCTCGTCCCTGAAGACTGGTCTCTGGAGCCTTGGTGGCCTGGTCGCTGGCTACTGCCACTGAATGCCGGGTTGGCCTGAAATAAAGTCTACCTCATCCATGATTGGATTGTGTATGATGGCCAATTGGTATGCATTGCTGAAACCTGGCTTGGTGGGTGGGGGATTCTCTCTTGGAATTGTGCCCTCCCAGGTTTCAAGGGTAGTACCAGCTGCATCTCCAGGGCAGGTATGGGGGTGTGGCTATTATTAGGGAGTCTCTAGTGGCCTTCGGGGCTGCTGCCCCAGACATAGCCAGATGTGAGCCCTTCTTTGTGAAAGTTGGCTGTAAGGATCACTTTGGTTTGCTGCTCACCTCCCTCCCTGCTGTGTGGAAGCTCCAAGCAGCTAACAACAATCTTGCAAAGTAGAAGCATGAACCAAAAAAGAAACTTACACATTAAGTTAGATGAAGAGAGGGGAAAAAAAGGTAGCTTACATTTATTCAGTAGATCTGGATACAAGTAGCTTCATAGTAGAAAGCACTTATTAATCACTGGTTCTTTGTAGACATTTTCTGTGGAAATAGAAATGTCTGTGTGCAGGTGAGATGAAAGGATGAGAGCTGCATTCTGCTGCACCTCCTGCTTGCAGGTGTGCCAAAAAGTAATGGAGATTGTTAATCCCCAAACCCAAGAAGCAGAAAGAAGTGGAAATCAGGTGACCCATGTGACATCCCACAAGCACAATAGAGATGTGTTTACTAGAGCGACCCCCTTCTTATGCTTATGAGACAATGCTGAATTGACCCCCTGATAATTCCAACAGATCTGGGGTTGGGGGATATTAACATCAATCCCTTGTCATGGATGGATCACTCCCTCTTGGCCCTAGAATTCTCTGTAGCCACTCTGCACTGCAGGGAAGTTGACCCTATGTGATTGTCCTGGTGACAGATGGATCCAGTAGGATTTCAGAAGGAGCTTGGGGTTATTCCCAAGGTTCTGGGGCACAGTTTGGCCAAGGCCTTAGTTGATGCTAGGAATGAACATATGACCAGGACCTTGGATCAGATCATGCCTGTGCGGAGACTCTGCAGTCATGGATCCTGTTGGGCCTGCAGGTTACAGAGGAGCTCCAGGAGATAATATGACCCAAGAGACCCCTAGAGCAGTCACTGGAGGAAGACTAAAGTTGAAGGTGACCAAGCACAGGTACAAGCCTTTATTAGGACTTACCTTGTGGTGGTAAGAGCAGCAAAGCATGCTCATTTCTCTCCTTTTATTGTCCACAGATAGCTGGAAGGCAGTCCTGTTTTGGGTAACCAGGTCCCTCTTGGAGAAGGTGGCCAGTGAGCCCTTGCAGGGCCACTGTGAGGACTATTCTAGGCATCTATTGGACAGAGCTGCTCAGCTTCACTGTGAATTGGACTCTGGTTGGGCAGTCCTTTGGAAGTGACTGTGACACACCTGAGGTCGGTTATCTGGGAGGAATTTGAGCCAGTTGATCCTGAGAAACAGGATCTTTGTGGCTGTGAGCTCAGCCACCTATATTTTGTGCCCCTCCTGGTTGGTTTGTTAAGGCTTCCTGGGAGGTGACATGCAGGTGAGTGATGATTGGTGGTGGTGATTGATGCTTTTTTGTGGGAAGGGGTGATGCCACCTGCCTTGAAGGAGGTGGTGGTACATTCCTTCCTCAAGAGGCCATCCTTGAATGTGTTGTACAATTTTTGTACTTTTGGGGGAAGGTAGTTGAGAGGGTGGTAAGTGCCCAGCTTTGGAGAGCCTTGGATAAAGCAGATTGTCTAGACCATGGGTGTCCAAACTTTTGGCTTCCCTGGGCCACATTGAGTGAAGAAGAATTGTCTTGGGCCACACATAAAATATATAATATAGTTAATGTATATAAGTAATAAAACTTCATTTATTTTTAAATATTTTTATTATAAAATTTTTAAAAAGACAACAAAACTAGTGGGTTATTTGACCTTGTTTTTGTGAAACTAATGTATCAATGTCTGGTTCGGTGAAAGTGGTTGCAATTCTCAGTGAGTTCTCAAGGTGCTCATCAGAAATTTTAATTCTAATTTTACTCTTCGTATGCTTCATCCTTGAAAATAGTTGCTCACAAATGTACATGCTGCCAAAAAGCGATGTCATGAATAAGGCATGATTGTGAAGTGAGGGATATTTTTCTCTGGGAAGATAGGTCTTATAAAAGTCCAGTAGAGAGACATGATCAATTTTTTCTTTGAGTTGAATGTCTGATTGCAACTCTGTGCATTCCATTTGAAAATTTGGAGGTAATGTAGTTATGTCTACTGAAAATGGAGTCAAAAATGTACCAAAATATTGATTTTTCCAGAAATCTTGAAACCTGTTCTCAAACTCATGTATCAAACTGAAAAGCAAGGCTGCATATTTCTTGCTGTTCATAGGACTGTGTTTAGCCAATATATTAAAATGTATAAAATTATTTTCCATAACTTGAGCTTGCCGTACTTTAAGTTTCATTTCAACTGCTGTTATGGTTTGAAACGTTGCAGTGATAAGTTGGTCTTCACCTTGAAGACACGTGTTTAACTCATTTAAACAAGCGGGCAAATCCACCAAAAATGCTAGATCTGTGAGCCATTTTTCATTTTCAAGTTCTGGCACAAATTTTCTTTTTGATTCCATAAATGAACTTGATTTCATTTCGCAAATCATTAAATCTTTTCAGCGTTTTACCCCGACTTAGCCACCGTACTTCAGAAAAGTAAACGATGTCCCCGTAATCAGCATCCATGCTTTTAAGGAACTCCTGGAATTGGCGATGATTCAAACCCTTGGCCCTTAGGAAATTCACTCCTTTGATGACAATTTGCATGGCATTATACATTTTTAAAGCTTCCACGCATAAATTTTCTTGATGTAGAATGCAGTGATAATCAAACGTGAGTTGCTGGCAACACTTGGATCATCTTCTATCAATTTTGTAAGTCCCTCACTTTTACCAACCATTGCTGGGGCGCCATCAGTAGATATACCAGATATGTTGAAAATGGTTAAAGAAAATTGCTTTAATGTCATTTTTACTGCTTTGTACAAATCAAGAGATTTACTTGTGTCTTTTAATGGCACCAAAGAAGCCATTTCTTCAGTGACATTGTATTTGTTATCAATACCTCTAATAAAAATGGCAAGTTGAGCCGTATCTGTAGCATCAGTACTTTCTTCTATTGCCAAAGGATAAAATTTGAAATTAGCAGCTTTACCCTTCAAACCTCTTTTGATAAATTTTCCTATTTCTTCAATTTGCCTGGCCATAGTCTGGTGAGGCAAACTGATTTTAGAAAAATCGCTTTTTTTATCAGGACAAATTATATCTGCTATACTTTCCATACATTGCTTAATAAACTCACCATTGATAAATGGTTTTGATTTTTTTGCAATCAGATTTGCTACCAAATAACTAGCTTTTATAACAGAGTCCTTTTGAGTTGTGACCTTTTTTAAAAAAAATTGTTGAGATGACAGACTTTTTTTTAGTTCCACTAATTTGTCTTTATGACAAATTCCTTGATACGCTTCAAATTTGGCAGCATGTTTTTCTGTATAATGCTTTTTCAGATTGTAGTCTTTGAAAACTGACACATTTTCCCTACAAATTAAGCATAGTGCCTTAGTATTTGTCTCAACAAAAAAGTACTCATCTGTCCATTTTTCGCTGAATATTCTTCCTTCATCCGCAATTTTTCTTCTTTTATTTTCTTTTTTGGGTTCTGTTTTCTGTTGAAACGATGTTGAAGCCATGCTGAAATAAATTTATTTAGGAATAAATATATTTTTTAAGAAATAACACAACAAGCCCATCATAAATTGTTAGGCAAATAAAGCAAAGTTTAATAATCAAATAAGAAAACTTACATGTCTACTTAATAATAATAACAATAAATGCCTGTCATCACAGAACACAATTATATATAATATTTCAATAGGTTGAAATATTATATATAATGCCAACTCGCCTCAAGGTGATGTGTGTGGTGGTGGCTTTAGCACTGCACTGCCCCTCCCTGCACAGTGTTCCATTGTTTCTACCTACGCAGTCCACACTCAAGTACCACGCAATCAAGTCATGAAAAAAATTGCGAAATAATGTTAAAAGTTTATGATTTTGGGGAGCTGCATTACTAGCTGATGAAGGCCACATGCGGCCCGCAGGCCACGAGTTGGACACAACTGGTCTAGACACTTTTCAGCCAGGATTCAAGCTGGATTATTGTACCAAGGTGACATTGGTCACACTTCTGGATGACCTCTGAAGGACTCAGGATGGGAATGATGTGTCCATCATAGCCCCCTTAGATCTCCTGGCAGTTTTTGATACCATTGACCATGGTAACTGTTTTGCAGTACTTCTCCTTCTCCTTCTTCTTCCATGGCCACTTCGAGTTGGTGTTGGTAGGGGAGGAAAGGTTCAGCCCTAGGCCTCTCACATGTGGGATGCCTCAGGACTCAGATCCCTCACCTCTTCTAACATTACATTAAGCCACTGGGTGAGGTAATTCAGCAGCATGGGGTGCAGTGTCATCAATATGTAGATGATATCCATCTCCACGCTGTGCTGGGGAGTGATGCCACTGAGGTGCTTACCTAGTGACTGGAGTGTGAGGGCCTGGATGGAGAGGAGCCAGCTGTGACTCAACCCTAGCAAGACTGAATGGCTTTGGGTTTTTGGTCCCTGGGGTCCAGGGAGTTGCCATCCATGACTCTGTACAAAATTGCACTTCCCTTGACAGAGTAGGTGCATAATTTGGGGGTACTCCAGGACTCACAGCTCCTGCTTGAAGAGAAGATGGCAGCCATAGCCAGGGGACCTTTGCACAAATTTATCTTGTGTACCAACTGTGTCCATTCCTGGACTGGGAGGCCTTGATCACAATCACTCACACTTCTTGATTGGATTACTGCAATGCTCCAAATGCGGCTGCCCTTGAAGACCACCCAGAAGCTACAGCTGGTCCAGAATGCTGCTGCATATACAGTTCCAGGCATCACCCAGTTGGCCCATGTTACACTGCTGTTATGCAACCTACATTGGCTCCCAGTTTCTTTCTGGGTGCAGTTTAAGGTGCCGGTTCTCTCTATTAAAGCTCTGAGTGACATGGGGCCTAGTTATTTGTGGGACCACCTCTCCCTGAGGATATTTGTCTCTCCCACCAGGTTGGATGGGGCTGGCGCACTCCAGGTCCCTTCCCTTAAATGTTATCATCTGATGGGACCTTGAAGGCATGCTTTCTCTGGAAGCATTGTCTGGACCTTTGGAACAGTCTCCCATCTGAGAATGGAAAGGCCATGAAGACCTGGCTTAATCCCTGGGCATTGGGCTAGGATGGGGAGGAGCCAGCAATTGTGGAATTGATGGATATTATGATGCCATGGTGGAGAGTGTGTTGCTTCATGCATGGGTTATACAATTATTTTTATTGTTGGTTTGATGTGTGCCACTTAGGATTATTGTATATAAGATAGGTGCCCATATATGAATGAATGAATGAAAGAAAGAAAGAAAGAAATGAATATAAGTTTTATAAGCTGCCCATTCAAAGATTAAGGAACTAGCCATTCCTACATTATCTCAGAATTCAACAGTTATATAAATTCATTATGATTCAATGGAAAGACATTAAAGTTTCAACTTCAAAATGTCTTAATAAGTAAAGCTGTAAATTTAAACTGTATTATGAACAGATACATAAGAGATGTTAATCATACACGTTTTAATATGCTGAAATAATGTTGAGACCAAAAAATAATCAAGACTAAAGTTTTTTGGTTGCACAGTATAACTCTGTGCTAGGATGTAACAAATGCCAAAGGCCAATCTAGTTTAATTTACCCATGTATGTTTGAATTATTTTGTTGTTTATTCGTTTAGTCGCTTCCGACTCTTCGTGACTTCATGGACCAGCCCACGCCAGAGCTTCCTGTCGGTCGTCACCACCCCCAGCTCCCCCAGGGACGAGTCCGTCACCTCTAGAATATCATCCATCCAACTTGCCCTTGGTCGGCCCCTCTTCCTTTTGCCCTCCACTCTTCCTAGCATCAGCATCTTCTCCAGGGTGTCCTGTCTTCTCATTGTGTGGCCAAAGTATTTCAGTTTTGCCTTGAATATCATTCCCTCAAGTGAGCAGTCTGGCTTTATTTCCTGGAGGATGGACTGGTTTGATCTTCTGGCAGTCCAAGGCACTCTCAGAATTTTCCTCCAATACCACAGTTCAAAAGCATCAATCTTCCTTCTCTCAGCCTTCCTTATGGTCCAGCTCTCGCAGCCATATGTTACTACGGGGAACACCATTGCTTTAACTATGCGCACCTTTGTTGTCAGTGTGATGTCTCTGCTCTTAACTATTTTATCGAGATTTGTCATTGCTCTTCTCCCAAGGATTAAGCGTCTTCTGATTTCCTGACTGCAGTCAGCATCTGCAGTAATCTTCGCACCTAGAAATACAAAGTCTTTCACTGCTTCTACATTTTCTCCCTCTATTTGCCAGTTATCGATCAAGCTGGTTGCCATAATCTTGGTTTTTTTGTGGTTTAGTTGCAAGCCAGCTTTTGCACTTTCTCTTTCAGCTTCATCATAAGGCTCCTCAGTTCCTCTTCGCTTTCAGCCATCAAAGTGGTATCATCTGCATATCTGAGATTGTTAATGTTTCTTCCAGCGATTTTAACTCCAGCCTTGGATTCCTCAAGCCCAGCATGTCGCATGATGTGTTCTGCATACAAGTTGAATAGGTAGGGTGAGAGTATACAGCCCTGCCGTACTCCTTTCCCAATCTTAAACCAGTCCGTTGTTCCGTGGTCTGTTCTTACTGTTGCTACTTGGTCGTTATACAGATTCTTCAGGAGGCAGACAAGTTGACTTGGTATCCCCATACTGCTAAGAACTTGCCACAATTTGTTATAGTCCACACAGTCAAAGGCTTTAGAATAGTCAATAAAACAGCAATAGATGTTTTTCTGAAACTCCCTGGCCTTTTCCATTATCCATCGGATATTGCCAATTTGGTCCCTAGTTCCTCTGCCTTTTCTAAACCCAGCTTGTACATCTGGCAATTCTCGCTCCATGAATTGCTGAAGTCTACCTTGCAGGACCTTGAGCATTACCTTACTGGCATGTGAAATGAGTGCCACTGTTTGATAGTTTGAACATTCTTTAGTGTTTCCCTTTTTTGGTATGGGGATGTAAGTTGATTTTTTCCAATCTGATGGCCATTCCTGTGTTTTCCAAATTTGCTGGCATATAGCATGCATTACCTTGACAGCATCATCTCGCAAGATTTTGAACAGTTCAGCTGGGATGCCGTCGTCTCCTGCTGCCTTGTTATTAGCAATGCTTCTTAAGGCCCATTCAACCTCACTCTTCAGGATGTCTGGCTCTAGCTCACTGACCACACCGTCAAAGCTATCCTCGATATTGTTATCCTTCCTATACAGGTCTTCCGTATATTCTTGCCACCTTTTCTTGATCTCTTCTTCTTCTGTTAGGTCCTTGCCATCTTTGTTTTTGATCATACCCATTTTTGCCTGGAATTTACCTCCAATGTTTCTAATTTTCTGGAAGAGGTCTCTTGTCCTTCCTATTCTATTGTCTTCTTCCACTTCCGCGCATTGCTTCTTTAAAAATAATTCCTTATCTCTTCTGGCTAACCTCTGGAATTTTGCATTTAATTGGGCATATCTCCCCCTGTCACTGTTGCCTTTTGCTTTCCTTCTTTCTTGGGCTACTTCTAGTTTCTCAGCAGACAGCCACTTTGCCTTCTTGGTTTTCTCTTTCTTTGGGATGTATTTTGTTGCCGCCTCCTGAACAATGTTGCGAACTTCTGTCCAGAGTTCTTCCGGGATCCTATCTACTATGTCCAGTCCCTTAAATCTATTCTTTACCTCCACTGCATATTCCTGAGGGATATTAGTGAGCTCATATCTAGCTGATCTGTGGGTCTTCCCTAATCTCTTGAGTCTGATCCTAAATTGTGCAAGAAGAAGTTCGTGATCTGAACTACAGTCAGCTCCAGGTCTTGTTTTTACCGACTGTATAGATGACCGCCACCTTTGGCTGCAAAGGATGTAGTCAATCTGATTTCGGTGTTGTCCATCTGGGGAAGTCCATGTATAAAGCCGTCTCTTAGGTTGTTGGAAGAGAGTGTTCGTTATGCAGAGTGAGTTGTCTTGGCAAAATTCTATCAGCCTATGTCCTGCTTCATTTTGTTCTCCCAGGCCATGCTTACCTGTAATTCCAGGTGTCATTTGACTGCCCACCTGAGCATTCCAGTCTCCCGTGATGAAAATAACATCTCTTTTAGGCGTGTTGTCCAGTAGGTGCTGCAGATCCTCATAGAACTGCTCTACTTCAGCTTCTTCAGCATTTGTGGTTGGGGCGTATATTTGGATCACTGTGAGGTTAGATGGCTTGCCCTGAATTTGAATTGAGATCATTCTATCATTTTTTGGATTGTATCCAAGCACTGCTTTAGCCACTTTACTATTAATTACGAAGGCTACTCCATTTCTTCTGTGGTCCTCTTGTCCACAGTGGTAGATCTGGTGGTCATTTGATTTGAAGTGGCCCATTCCAGTCCATTTCAGTTCACTGATGCCCAGAATATCTATCTTTAATCTTGACATCTCACCAATAACCACATCCAATTTGCCCTGGCTCATAGATCTTACATTCCAGGTTCCAATGGTGTGTTGATCCTTAGAACATCGGATTCGCCGTTCACCACCAGCACCGTCGGCCGCTAGCCATCCTTTCGGCTTTGAGCTAGCTGCGTCATCACGTCTGGGGCTAGTTGAACTCATCCTCTGTTCCTCCCCAGTAGCATTTTGACCATCTTCCGACCTGGGGGTCTCATCTTCCGATGGTATACCGACATATCTCTGGTTGTACTGATCCATTTAGTTTTCACGGCAAGAATACTGGGGTGGGTTGCCATTACCTTCCCTAGGGATCGCATTTAGTCTGACCTCTCTGTCATGACCTTCCCGTCTTGGGTGGCCCTTCACGGTTTAGCTCATGGCATCATTGAGGTGCTCAAGCTCCAGCACCATGATAAGGTAA
Source organism: Candoia aspera (assembly GCF_035149785.1). NCBI lineage: Eukaryota > Metazoa > Chordata > Lepidosauria > Squamata > Candoiidae > Candoia > Candoia aspera. The sequence goes on from NC_086164.1 coordinate 23,600,663, forward strand.
CAATCCTTTGCTGAAGATGTTTGAATTATAGTTCTCACTAATAATGATTTTTTATGGGTTGGAATCTTACTATTTAATTCAAGATCTTAAATCTCATTGAAACCTCCTCCCATGATAATAAAATAATAAAATATCTAAATAATATATCATCTAAACAATGAAAACACTCATGAAATATAACAGGGGAGTTTAAAAGTCCAGAAGTGCTTATCATTACAATAATTAGAATAATAGAATCATAAGGTTGGAAGGGACCTTGCAAGTCTTCTAGTCCAACCCCCTGCCTAAGCCCAAGGCCAGAATCCTCATACCATCTTGGACAAATGGTTGTCCAATCTTTTCTTGAAAACCTCCAGCGATTGAGCACTCACAACTCCAGGAGGCAAGCTGTTCCACTTCTTAATAGTTCTCACTGTCAGGAAATTCCTCCTTATTTCCAGGTTGGATCTCCCTGTGATGAGCTTCCACCCATTGCTTCTTGTCCTACCCTCAGGTGCCATGGAGAATAAATTGACATCCTGTTCTCTGTGGCAGCCTTTCAAGTATTGGAAGACTGCTATCATGTCTCCCCTCAGTCCTCTCTTCATTAAGCTAAACATACCTAGTTCCTTTAGCTGTTCTTCATAGGGTTTAGCCTCCAGACCCCTTATCATCTTTGTTGCTCTTCTCTTCACTCTTTCTAGGGCCTCAACACCCTTTTTGTATTGTCGTGACCAGAACTAGATGCAGTATTCCAATTGTGGCCTCACCAGTGTGGTATATAGTGGTACCATCACTTCCCGTGATCTTGATATTACCTGTCAGAGGCTCGTCCCAGAAGCCATAAAATGTTTCTGGTTCTTCTCCTCTATCATGAAATGTATAGGAGGGAGGGGGGAGGATGTATTGCTGCTTGGAAACAGAGACATCGCCAGCAGACACAGCAGAGATGGGACTGAAATGCTTTGGTGATCTCCTTATCTGCAATCAACACCAACCCGAGGAATGCACCAAACCTGGGAATTGAGTTGTAAAACCAAAAGCAGCTGTAAATATTCAATTTCAAAAGAAAGGAGAGAAAAAGTGATGAGTTTAAGGAAGGGATCCAGGGAATCTGATTCACTTGTGTCTTTGAATGGAAAGGGACTGTATCTTAATAAAACTTCCTTCCTAAAACCTTAATGGCTTATAGCAAGGATTATTGCTATTGAGATACCTGACCCCACATTCCTCACACTATCTGTTGATGCAGCCCAGGACTGTGTTGGCTTTTTTGGCAGCTGTAGCACACTGCTAGCTCATTCTTAAGTGGTGGTCCACCAGGACACCTGTATTCCTCTCATAGGCACTATTATTGAGCCAGGTACTGCCTATGCAGTACCTATACCTGTGCATCTGGTTTTTCCTGCCTAAGTCCAGGACCTTATATTTCTTGCCACTGAACTTGTTGGATAGGGCCCAATGCTCAGGTCTGTCAAGATCCTTCTGACTCCTGAGTCTATCTTCCAGAGTGTTAGCAATTCCCCCCAGCTATGTGTCATCCGCAAATTTGATGAGCAATCCTTTAATCCCTTCATCTAGGTCATTTATAAAGATGTTGAAGAGCAGTGGGCCCAAGACAGGACCTTGAGGTACCCCACTGCATACTTCCCTCCATGTAGATGTAGTTCCATTAAGGGCCACATGCTGAGAGCAGTTGGTTAGTCAATTGCAAATCCATCTGGTAGCAGTACTGTCTATCTCACATTGTTCTATCTTACCAAGAAGTAGGCTGTGGTCTACTTTATCAAAAGCTTTAGTGAAATCTAAATATACTATAACCACAGCATTTCCTTGGTCTACTAATTTAGTCATTTTGTCAAAGAAAACAATAAGATTTGTATGGCATGACCTGTTCCTGACAAACCCATGCTGGCTTCTAGTAATCACCTTGTTCATTTCTAGGTGCTCACAAACCTGCTGCTTAATTACCTTTTCCAGGATTTTCCCAGGTATTGATATCAAGCTGATTGGTCTGTAGTTTCCTGGAGCCACTTTCCCCCTCCTTTTTAAAGATTGAAACAACATCAGCTCTTTTACATCAGAATTACATCAGAAGCTTTAACAACCAAAATAAATATACTTCCATTCATATCAATTGAAACAGAAAAGAAAGAGGCTTATGACTGAGTTAGAATTGAGATTATGGTGCTGTTGTTAGGCTTTAGGGCAGCCTCCTTTAGCTGCTAGCTGCTTTTTTCATTGGTGATCCTGCTGCCACATGAGCAGAGTATGCACACCACATTTCTGGCATAGTGGGGCTATCCTGGGTTGGACCATACAGTTGTTTGTAAATAAGCTCTAAGGGCCACACAAACAGAAGTGCACAAGATTGGCATCTCAAAGGAATGTTTAATATTGCATGCTCAAAATCTTTTGACCCTGGTTTGCTACTGACTTGAGACAAACTCTTCTACCCCAGGGCCAGGATCCACAGGCATTAAAATAGAGCTTGAGTTTCATCTTTTCCACCTGTCTTCACTTTTTTCTTTTCTAATTTTTAGGGCTCAGAAAACAATTGAGGCTGTTATGCTCCAAATGCCAAAAGTCAAGTTACTCATCCAAACATACATAGCTGAGAAGGTGCAGTTTCAGTAAAAAAAAAAAAAGTTTTGTAAAGAGCTTCAAACAAGAATTAAATCTAAGGCAAGTAAGTTTCATAAAAATGGCAATTACTCAGCCTACTTTCAGCACCTAATTAAAGCATAATTTGGCACCAAACACAACAATGATTGCCAAATCCCACATTTTGGAGACTTCAGCTCTGCCCTATTCTTAGCCAATAAATTCAACATCAGCACATGTTGAATCATAAGCCTGCAATCCCAGCTATCCATTTGGAGCATGACTTTTCTTCCAGACTTTCATGCCTCCTCTTGCATCTCTGAACAGGACCCTGCTGACTTAATAAGAGACACACACGATTGTGTTTGTTTCAGTAGGCTTTCTCTTAGAGACCAGGTGGTGGCTTGACCACCACTATGGTTGACCTGCTATTGCAATGCTCATTACATTTGTGGCTCCTTGCCAGTGCTTTGATTACTAATCCAGCAGCATTATGGCAGAAATTTCCATCTTATGATAGATATTTGTGATTATCTGTGAATAGTGAAGGAGATGCCCACAGTCAGTGGCCCTGATCCAGTGCACTTTGAGGCCATCTCCTCTGAAATCCTGATAATTTTCATCTGCAACAGCTTGTCAGTCAATTCAATAGCGGCATTAAAACTAATAAAAAGATGTGCATATGTGGGTGGCATGCAGTATGCCTGTGCAAATTTTTGCTGGAGCATGGAAATTGTCTTATTTTTCTGGTTTCTGGTTTTATTTTTAGCATATTCCCATCATGGGGAAAAGGAATGCCATCATACACATTGCACAAAGGCCACATATTAGGTATATCATTTTCATCATAATGTCTTATGAAATCATCCTGGGCTTTTATCAAATGCCTATGATAGGAGATCTTTGTCCTAGCTTTTTTTTTTCCTTCCAGTCTTTAACCTCTTGGCTTAGTTTGGTTATCAGAATTTTACTTTACATTGTCATCTGAACCACACTGGATGTATTATACGCTAGTCAAGGTGTCATGTTCACTGTTTCAATGTGCATTGTACATCATAACGTTTCACATGCCATGGTGCTGACGCACGTTTCTGTTGGGAGGGAGCTGCTGTGAAACCTTGTGCCAAGCTCTGTATCTATGTTCATTTCAATGGAATGTGTTTGGGTTATGTGCTCTGCTCAGGGACTTTTCCCACGGTCCATCAGAAGCCATTAGGAGCACCTGGGATTGTGAGCCTGGGAAGATTCTACGGGGGGGGGAGGGAACTTGTTTGTAACGAGGGGTTTTTAGTTTGCTTTTGGCGTGCTTTTTACATTCTCAGCTTTCTTTGTGAACCTGTATACTATTCTTTAATAAATCAGATATCTTTGTGAATCTGCTTATGAGTCTGATGGTGTTTTAGAGTAGGCATTCATTACATAAAGCTGAGAATCCAAAAAGTTATACCGTTAGCTCCTACCAAGAAAAGTTCTTGTGAGGGAAAATAGTTAACGATGGCTGAGTCCAAGCGCAAGACCGGGGGACTTGAGGAAATGACTGGCTTGATGGCCAAGTCAACGGTTAAGAGCGGAGAACTGAGCCTCACCCCAGAACCCTCAGGTTTCCGGCAGGATTCGAGTTCCAGCCCTGCGGTGGAGGAATCCGATGATGGGAGAGAACCAGAGCAGCCGTCACCCAACAAATCACCTGCAGAGTTGATCACCTGGGATGCAGTGGGAGAATTGCATTGGTTCCCGCTGACCCCAGATGTAGAGTTTACCATGGTGTCAATGGAGAGACAGCCTAACATGCGAGGGAAGGAAGAATCTCAAACCCTGAAAGGCTAAGAGTGGTAGAGGCAAAATTAGAATCGATGGAGTACACGCTAAGAACCTTGTATCTATCATGGGGGGGGGGGCAGCCGAGGCGTGAAGGAGATTCCAGCCCTGTGCAATCATCCCCCATCCCCCCACCCAGACTGCCAGCAGAGCAGGGACAAAGACGGCTCCGGGATGAATCTCCACCCCGCAGAGCTCGACCACCAGTGCCCCCACCCCGTGGAGGGAGGAATACGGTAACCTGGGGCCAAACACTCAAGCAGCAGCTGATTCAGCTCCAACAGGAGTGGGGGTGAAAGACTTTTCCATTAAGTTTGATGGGGATCCAGCTAAGTTGTCTTTCTTCCTCACTAACGCTAAAAGTTACATGAGGCAGTTTGGACCATACTTCCCTTCTGAAGAGGCTAAAATAATGGCTGTTGCCACCAAGTTAAAGGGACGAGCGGCTGACTGGTATGTTCAATTAAGTGAGGCTGACTCCCCTGAGCTTCAGCACTTTGAAGACTTCATGGGGGCGTTAAAGCTGCATTTTGAGGATCCTCTAGCCAGGGCAAGAGCTAAAAAGGCGTTGAAGGATCTTACCCAGGGGCAACTGTCTGTAGCTGATTATGCCCTGGAATTTAGGGCTTTAGCTGGGAAAATCCCTGACTGGTCACAGTCAACCTTAATAGAATGGTTTAAAGAGGGGCTCAACCGGGACGTCCTGCAGTGGGCGTTGGGTAGAGACAACCAAGAGACATTGCATGAATGGAGCTGTCTGGCCGGCAAGGCTGAGCACACTCAGCAGACCTTCATGCAAACCAAATGACCTGAAAAACAACCAGCCACCATGAGGGGACCCCAGAGTGCTGCAACTGCTACCTGGCCAGGCTATAGAGCCTGGGAAGAGGAGAGAGATCGGCGCTATGCGAGGGGTCAGTGTCTCCGATGTGGAAAGGAAGGGCATCGAGCCACTGATTGCCCAAAAGCCAAGACTGCAGATCGAGCAGGCAAGCTGCCGGCCAAATCGCCACCCCCCTCACGGAGAATGACAGCAGCAAAGGGAGCAGCCGATGCTGAGGAAGTAGCCTACTTCTTGGGAGAGGCTGAAGATGACTCTAAGGAACCGGCGGGAAACGCCAGCCACCTGCCATGAAGGGTGCCTGTGGGCAAGTGGAGGAGGATGGGCATGAGGATGCTATGGTGAGTGCTGACTGTCCCACTTTAGCAGTAAAAGTGAAATTGGGTTCCCACACAAAGTCTACAGAAGTCTGGGCTTTGGTTGACTCTGGGTGTTCCAGGTGTTTAATTCACCCTGATCTGGTGGCTGCTTTGGACCTGCCTAGCTTCCCCCTCCAGCAGCCTTTGATCTTCACACAGTTGGATGGTTCAACGGGGGGGGGGGGCAGCAACCCATTTCACTGGAACTGTCGCAATGCAAATGGGCAGCCACTGTGAGTCTTTAAAATTTGTAGTGGCACCTGTTGGCAATCCCTTGGTAATTCTGGGGATTCCTTGGTTGACCTATCGAAGCCCATATATAAACTGGGAACACAGAACTCTGACTTTTAAAGATGGGTTTTACCAAGCCCCTACAGTGGAGAGAGCTTCATGTGTGGGGGTTGGAAGGGCTGCAATTGCTATGCCGCACCTTAGTTTGGCACATTTAGAAGGCTTGCCCGATCGATACCAAGACTTTGCAGACGTCTTTGGGGAAATGGAAGCAGATCAGCTACCCCATCGGAAAACTGACTGTGCAATACAGTTGGTTCCCAATGCTCAATTGCCCAAGCCGAAAATTTATCCAATGACTCAGAAAGAGCTTGAGGCATTGCGCGACTTTATTGACAAAAATCTGTCAAGGGGATTTATTGAACCTGCAAATTCCCCAGTTGGGGCCCCTGTGCTTTTCCAGGAAAAGAAGGATGGCACCCTTAGACTCTGTACAGACTATCGGGGGTTAAATTCCATCTCAATCTGCAACAAATATCCTCTGCCACTAATGAAAGACATGTTAGCCCATTTGTCAAAGGGCAAGATTTTTTCCAAGCTCGACCTTCATGAAGCCTATTTTCGCATCTGCATATGAGCTGGAGACGAATGGAAAACTGCTTTTAATTGCCCATTGGGTTCATTTCAGTACAAAGTCCTCCGTTTTGGGTTAGCAGGGGCGCCCGGAGTCTTCATGCAATTGATTAATGAAGTGTTACATGATCATTTGTTTAAAGGGGTCCTGGTTTATTTAGACAATGTTCTCATTTACACTGAAACTGAGGAGGAACACCCAACGCCTCCTCAAAAAGGTGTTAAGCAAGCTTAGAGATGCCAAACTCTATGCCAAGCTTTCCAAATGTGAATTCCACAAAACCCAACTTGACTATCTGGGCTATAGGGTGTCTGACAAAGGCATTGAGATGGACCCTGAAAAAATTCAGGCGATTTTAAGTTGGGAACGCCCCCGCACCCGGAGGCAATTACAAAGTTTCTTAGGGTTCAGTAATTATTATCGGCAGTTTATCCATGGATTTGCTGAGATTGCTTTGCCCCTTACTGACTTACTATGTACCAAGGGTTTGGGGGAGACCCTCAGTGCAAATGAGATCACTCCCCCCTAGAATCTTCCCAAGTTCACAATCCCAGGTGCTCCTAACAGCTTCTGATGGTCTGTGGGAAAAGTCCTTGAACAGAGCACATAACCCAAACACATTCCATTGTAATGAACATAGATACAGAGCTTGGTACAAGGTTTCACAGCAGCTCCCTCCCAAACAGAAATGCGTGTCAGCGCCATGGCATGTGAAATGTTACGATGTACAGTGCACATTGAAACAGTGAACATGACACCCCTGCAGGCTGAACAACATCACAAGATATTCAAAGGACCCCAATTGGCAATTAAAAGTGGTTTTCCACTCATCCCCCTCTTGTATTCTCACTCTAAAGTAGGCCTCTCTCAAGTCCAGTTACTTGAATATTTTCCCTTTTGAGAGGTGAGCTAACAGGTCCTTCATTAGGGGCACAGGGTATTTGTTGGAGGTGCACACTGCATTAAGCCCTTGATAGTCTGTACACAGCCTTAATGAACCATCTTTCTTCTTTCAGAAAAGTACTGGGGCCGCCATTGATGATGACGTGGTCCAAAAGAAACCTTGCACTAGGTTCTTACCTATGAATTCTCATAATTCCTCAGTTTCAGTTTGGGTGATTTGGCATAGTCTGGTTTTCGATAGTTTGGCCCCAGGTATTAATTCAATGGCACAATCGGAATTTCTATGGAGAGGAAGTTGATCACATTCTGTCTCGCTAAGTGCTGGTTTCAGGTTTCTGTACTGCAGTGGAATGCTTACACCCCCTTCGGTTGCTGCTCTGCCCCAGGCTTCTGCTAACAGCCCCATTAGTTCGCCTTCTTTGGATGGATCACTCAGTTTTTGTCCTGAATAAACCCCATCTGTAAACACCATCTCACCAGATTTCCAGTATACTTTGGGATTGCAGTCCCATAACCAAGACAGCCCCAATATGACAGATAGGTTTGCTATGGGAGCTACTAAGAACCGCAAAGTCTCTTTGTGCGTCCCTATCTGCATATTCATGGGTTTGGTGTAAAATTCCATGGGGCCCCCTTGCATGTCTGACCTATCCAACTGAGTGAAAATGATGGGTTCTTTTAGCTTCCCAACTTCAGTCTCAGTCCAGTTACAATGGCGGGGTGCATTAAGCTGTGGGTACATCCACAGTCAAGCATGCCTACCAGGTCTGCGGCTCCCCCTCCCTTTAGGGTTTGGATTCGTAGCCCCACGGAAACAGGAGGACAGTTTCCACTTACCAGTGGATCTTCGTGCCCATTACTCCAAGCCTGGCCTTCGGTGCAACTTAGGACAGGCTCCCTCCTTTTCCCACCAGCTTTTTTCTTTGCTGGAGTTTTTGGAATTGGTGAATTGGTTCTCGAACCCAGCCTCCATGAGGGAGGCTGCTATGAGGGAGGTAGCTTTGTAGGGCTGGGGTTGGTTTTTGGCTTGGGATCTGCTGCTTGGCATGGGCACTCTCCTATACAATGCCCCTCCTTTCCACATTTGAAACACAGTCCTTTCCTAGCCCTCTGTTCCTTTTCTTCCTCCAAGCTCCTGCTGGACTTTTTGGATGCAGCAGGAGAACTGGCTGGCGCTGCAGGCACTCTCCCCAAGGGTTGTGTGCGTGAATGGCACTTAAGCTGAAGCTGGGTGTCCTCTACCTCTCCTGCCAGGAAAATCCACTCTCGCAGGGTTTGGGGATCCCCGCACCCTAATGCCAATCGTAAGATCTCCGTCTGCAACCCCACTTTGAAGTAATCCACCTTGGGAGATTCTGGCCAGTCAGTGAACTTTCCAGCTAGTGCTTTGAACTCCATAGTTTACTGCAGCACAGATTTAGACCCCTGTTTGATGTGCTGCAAGCCTGCTTTTGCCTGGAGCCTCACTAGTGGGTCTTCAAATCGCTCTCTCAGTGTTAGCACGAAATCATCTAGGTTGTCTAGCTCTGGGGCCTCAGCATCGTGGACAAACCAGTCAGCTGCTGCACTTTTCAGCCATGATCCTATGAACCACACTTTAGCTTGTTCCATAGCAAAAGTGTCTTCATATTCTTCCATGAATGTTTCCACAATGGTCAGGAAATAAGCGAGCTGTTGGGGGTCTCCACTAAATTTAACATGGAACTCTCATATGGCCGCTAGCTCCACATGACTCCGCACTCCACCGAGTCCCCTGGGGCTAGAACTGCCAGCTGCGGTCTGCATACCCCCCCCCCCCATGATACTGAGGGTCACTCCCTTCCCGAACTCCAGAATCTCTCATCACTGGGGTAGGCTCTCTCTGGGCCCTTCTTAGCTGCTGGAGAGGGGTGCTGGGATGCTTGCCTTGGGGTTGGTTGTAGTAGCAGTTGCTCTAGCATTTTTGGCATGTGCTGCAACATTGTCTCTATGCCAGGTACCCGCTCAGTTAGCGTGGATACGTTTTGATCCAATTTGTCTTTCTGCTCTCTTGACCATGCTTTTGTTTCTCTTGGCTAGGTGTTTACCCAGTGGCTGATTACCAGCTCTGTGCCTTCCCCGACTCCTGCTGACCAGTGGTGCCTATGTCGGTCAAGAGCACTGGGTGGTGCCCACTCCCACTCTGTTGGTTTGCTAAGTTGTGCGACAGGGAAACGTACCAGTGAAGGACGGGATGCCTCTGGTTGAGGGACCCATCACTGTGCATGTTCTGCATCTGTAAAGTCAATTAGTGAATCCCCAGGGTCTTCCCGGGTTCACCATGCAGAGCTATGCCACACTTCTTCCTCATCATCGGTTGCGTAATCCGCATAAGCATCCAACTCTATTATTGTCACTTCAGGTTCCAAGGGTCGAGCGGGTGCATGTTCCTGGAGGATTGTTGGGTCCTCCAGCATGGCCACCGCTCTGGTGGAACTTTCCTCCTCAATTAGCCAATTGGTGGGTGAAGTTGCCATGGTAGATTTGAGTCTTTCTGTGAGGATTCTGGGGTCAGATATCTCAATAGCAAGAAATCTCACTGCAAGCCATTCAGGTTTCAGGAAAGAATTTCTTTATTAAGATCTAGTCCCTGTCCATTCAAAGACTCAAGTGAATCAAATTCCCTGGATCCCTCCCCTTTAGCTTATCCCATTTCCCACCTTTTGTTTGAAATTAAAGACTGATAACTGCTTTCAGTTATAACTTCATTCCCAGCTGCATTCCTCAGGTTGGTGTCAGTTTTCATTTAGAGCAATAGCCAAAACAATTGAGTCTCATCTCAGCTGTGTCAGTTGGTGTTGTCTCTGTTCTCAGCAGCAAGCGATCTATCCCCTCCCTCCTGTACAATTCATGACAGAGGAGAAGAACCAAAAACTTTTTATAGTTTCTGGGACAAGCTTCTGACAGCCTGTCATCTTTTCACATGGTGAACATTCTTAGATGTTGCCAGTTTTAGAATTCTTGGGGTCAAGATGCATTTCCAGAATTGGCCAGCTTTTGATCAGGCTCCGCATGGTTCAAATTTTTTTCTCTATGATTATCTACCAAATAATCGTTTCCAAGCCTGAGAATTAGGAACTTTTGTTCCATGGGCTTTCATTGCAAATCATGGCTAACAGAAGACATCTCTGCAAGCAAGCAGAGATGACAACCCCTGTGAAGAAGGAAAGACAAATGAGTACACCAGTCCCTCAAATCTCTCCAGAGAAGAACAGGAGATCACTCATGAGTGCTCTGAATGGCAGCTCCTCACAAGGAGACCATAAAACAGCCGAGGTGGATGATACATTTGCTCTCAGCAGTGGTGGAGCCTTTAATAAGGACACTAAGCCAGCTAAACTCACTTTCTAATCACATTCAGAAATGTTCAATTTAACCACTTTATGGATATTAGAGACCTTCAAACCAATGAGCTTAATTTGACACCTGGTGAGTTTTACCTTCTTCTTTGGGTCTAAGAAATTTTAAACAGAGACTTAAGAATTTAAAATAATATACAAGTGGAAAAAAGCAAAAAAAAAAAAAAAAGGATTTTAAGAAAGACAGATTGGGAGACCAGAGAGATTTGAAATATATAGATGCCGGCCACTGCTCTAAGGGGGAGACTTTTGGTTTTCTTTTGACCGTTGCCCCCTGGCCTTACTGGTTAGCTGGGGTCTTTGAGGGAAATTCCTGAGGATGTGTGAGGAAGGAGGGACTTCTATTTTGAACCAGGGACTCTGGAGGTCCAGGATTGGGGCAAATGGATTTGGAGGCTCTTGGGGCTGTTTTTGCAGCTGCTTGTGATCAGCTGGGAGTTGCAGGTTCCATTGTGCTCTGAGCCACTATGCAGCTTTATAAGGACTCAAGGTTTGACCAAACCTCATATTTTTAATCACTTTGGAGTTTTTAAAATTGTTTCTTTAAGAATGAAAAGCCTTCAGAACTGCAAGTTTATCATTTGCCGGGTAAGATTCTCATCAATCCATTGAAAAGGAAAGGAAATTATGTTTTTCCAGCTTTGTGAGATCCTTATTTTTTGCAATATACAGCAAAAGGGTGATCATAATGTTGCTTTTTGGAAAGTTTTTAAATGCTAAGGGCTTGGATGAAATTGATTTCTAGAAAGACTTTGATCTTAATTAGAAAGATCCTTTCATGTGGGAATATTTCTCTTGCTTACATTCCAAGCTGATATTAAGGCCTTGAAGGCTGATCATTAGAGGACAATAGGTTACTTTAAAAGAAATATTTTTTTAAAAAAAAGCTTTATTTATTTTCATCAGAATATAGTTAAAATACAAAACAGTAAATACAGTAAAGATAGAAGATAGCATTAAAGAAAAAAGACACAAATTATAAATGTGAAAGTAGAAACAAATGACTTCCTGCTATCCCAATTACAGATATACCTATAATTGAAATAAATTAATCTCTTACCACTAATTTATCCATATTAACATTATTTCTATCCAAACAAACCCACTATTCAGTAAAACCCATAATCATAACTTCATTTTTTTCCGTCATGAGCAGATAGTCTAAAAATGTTTGCCATGAATCTATAAATCTCGAAATAGTATTATTTCTTATTAGAGCATTAGCTTCACCATTTGTGCCAAGTCCATTAGTGTAATTATCCATTCTTACATTGTTGGCATTTGTGGTTCCTTCCACCATTGAGCACAGAGTATTCTTGCAGCAGTAGTCATATACAGAAGCAAATTTCCATGCTCTTTCTCCAATTCTTCCTCCATCAAACCTAATAAGAACAGTTCTGGTTTTTTTTATATTTATATTAAGAATTTTTTGAATAACAGTAAATATCTGGTCCCAAAATTTCTTTGCTTTTTCACACATCCACCAGAGGTGATAAAAAGTTCCTTCTCCCTGTGAACGTTTTCCAGCAAACATTTGTTACACTCTTAAACATTTTCAATAACTTGTCAGGTGTTAGGTACCAGCGGTACCTCATTTTATAAAAAAATTCCTTAAAATTATAATTTAATGTAAATTTTAAACCTTTGTCCACATTTTTTTCCAATTGTTCCATCATAATACCCAAAATTTCTAGCCCATTTAACCATACACCCCTTGACTTGTTCATCCTCCAAATTCATTTGTAATAACATCTTACACAATTTGGTAATATGTTCATCATTCATACAAAGTTGAGTCTCAAGGCAAGTTATTTGATTTACAGATCTATAATTCTTTTTATCCAACTTAAAATGTTCAAATAATTGCATATAAATAAACCAATGACATGAAAGATCTTCTATCTCTAATATTTCTCTTGTCTTAAACATAGGTTTGCCTTCTTCAAAATTTAATAAATCTTTATATTTTAACCACTTTATTTCTCCCACATTTTCTCTTCTAGCAAATGCTTCCTGAGGTGATAACCACAGAGGTACATTAGGTAACAGTCTAGCTTTGTATTATCCCAAATCCATAATATAGCCTTCCTAATGTAATGATTTTTAAACTCCTTATTTGCCTTAACTTTGTCATACCACAAGTAGGCATGCCAACCAAATCTTAACTCATGACCTTCAAGTTGTAACAATTTTCTATTCTCTAAGGTTATCCAGTCCCTCATCCACAGGAAACAACATGCCTCAAAATACAATTTTAAATTCAGCAGTGTAATTTTTCCTATCTTATCAGGTGTTTTTTAACCTCATTCCAAATTTTACTATAATTATTTTGAAACAATGCACTATTTTTAGTTGACAAAATCACTCCCAGATATCTAATCTTTTTTTCACTCTTAAAACCCATCTTTCCCATCAATGATTCTTGATTATTCAGTGTCATATTTTTAATTAACATTTTCCTTTTTTTTGTTTATTTACTTTGAAACCTGCTAATGACCCAAATTCTTTCAATTTTTTCATCAAATATTCAGCTGAGTCCAAAGGATTTTGTAGCATCAAGACTAGATCATCAGCAAATACTCTTAACTTTAAAACCTCCTGTTTAATCTTTAAGCCTTTTATTTGTCTGATGTCCCTGTTAAAAACCTCTAACACTAAAACAACAACAACAAAGGTGATAAAGGACATCCTTGCCTTGTTCCTTTTTCTATCTTACATGCTTCAGTCAACTCATCGTTCACAATAATATTAGCCCTTTGGGACATATAAATTGACTTAATTCCCTTTATAAAAGATTTTCCAAATACTATACTTTCCAAAACCTCAACATAAAAATCCAATTCAAATTATCAAAGGCTTTCTCTGCATCTAAAAAAATAAGGGCCATCTGACATTCATTATGATACTGTAAATATTCTATGATATCTAACACAATTCTTACATTGTCTTTTAATTGTCTTTTAGGTAGAAATCCACATTGATCATGGTTAATAATTTCCTGTAAAATTATTTTCATCCTTTCTGCTGACACCAATGCAAATATTTTATAATCATTATTTAACAATGAAATTGGCCTATAGTTCCTAATCAAAAAATGATCCTGTCTTTCTTTTGGTATGAGTGCAATGCTTGCTTCCCTCTGTGTATCTGGCATTGCTGAACCCAACAAAATCAAATTCATCAATTATTTAAAAGGTAAAAGGATCTGCTCTGCTATTATAGCAGAGATTGTAATGCAGCACTTCCACATATATAACCCAAAGTATGGATCTGGTATGTAGATGACACTTTTGTCATAATACAAAAGAAACAACTGGAAGAAACCCACAAAACATCAATAACATCTTTAATGGAATAAAATTCACAAGGGAGGAAGAAAACAACTCACTACCATTCCTGGGCATCCTCATCAGTAGAGGAAATGATGGTAAGTTAGAAACACAAGTCCTCAGGAAAGCTACCCACACCAACCAAGTGCTCCATTACCACAGTAACAATCCACCCTCCCACAAGAGAAGCTGTGTAAGAACATTATTCAGATGAGCACTTACACACTGCAGCAACCCAGAACACCAGAAAAAAGAAAAAGATCATCTGTACAACATCTTCCAACAAAATGGATACCCACTCAACTTTATCAAAAAGTGCCTCACCACCCAACCCGCTACAACCCAACCAATGGAAACTAGGAAAAGGATGACACTGCCATACATCAGAAACATCTCAGAAACCACCAAGACTGTTACAACCACATGGCATCACCGTAGCAGATAAACCAACTAAAACTCTTCAAAACATATTAAGCAACCCAAAAGACCCAATAGCCCAAGAAGAAAAAACAGGAGTTATTTACAACATACAATGCAAAGACTGTAACAGGCACTATGTGGAACAGACAGGCAGAAGACTAGCAGAGCGCATCCACGAATACCAACTAGCAGTCAGAAGACACGATGAGAACTCCTTAATCTCACAACATATGGACAGACTCAACCATAGTTTCAATTGGAAAACTGTGAGCATCCTAAACCAAGCCAAATCCAAAAACACCAGAGAATTCCTGGAAGCCTGGCACTCAGACAAAGCAGCCATCAACAGACACATAGAGGTAAACAACATTTACAGACCATTCAAAAGAGACAATAGAAAAGCCAAAAGACCAGTACACTCCCTTGCCAGCAATCAACACCCAGATATGCAAAAATCAACACTAGGATTAACACCAGATGAACCATCAAACAGCACAATACACCCTAATCAAGGAACTATTAACTCAGGCAATCAACCTAGCAGCAAACAACAGCCCAATCAAAGAACTCCCAAGAGAGAACAACACCTGTACCTCCACAAATCGAAGTTAATTTAAATCTTTTTTGTTGAAATGTGAAACTCACCCCTTCTAATCTTTCCCAACAAAAGGGGACTTTATTCTTTTTCAAACCAGTCCATCCTCCAGGAAATAAAGCCAGACTGCTCACTTGAGGGTATGATATTAAAGGCCAAACTGAAATATTTTGGCCACATAATGAGAAGACAGGACACCCGGGAGAAGATGCTGATGCTAGGGAGAGTGGAAGGCAAAAGGAAGAGGGGCCGACCAAGGGCAAGGTGGATGGATGATATTCTAGAGGTGACGGACTCGTCCCTGGGGGAGCTGGGGGTGTTGACGACCGACAGGAAGCTCTGGCGTGGGCTGGTCCATGAAGTCACGAAGAGTCAGAAGTGACTTAACGAATAAACAACAAACAACAAAATTCTTTTTCAACACATCCATCAAAAAGGCATATTCCTTCCTCTTTCTTAAGATCCTTACCAATATTTCTTTAAGCACAATTATATCTTCTCCTCCGATATTAAGTTTTGCATCAAAGTGTGCTTGCAAAACCAAATATTTTCTTTTTTTTTTTTTCTAGAAAACTCTACCAGTACATCTCTTGGTTTATTATGTATATTTGCATATTTAGAATTGATACGAAAAAAAAATTCTATTTCATCCAACATCCTATCTTCATCCCAATCAATTAGGGATGCCAACGCTTGTATAATCGTTTCTTTTAGATCTTCTTGAACTTCAGGTAGTCCCCTAAATGTTAAAAAAAATTCCTTGTCTCTTAATTCCAACAGTGCTTTCTATCAAGTTCATTCTCTCTTTTACTCTCTAATAAATCAACTCTGTCGTTAACTTTTAAAATTCTCCTTCCACTTTCTTTTCCAACTTTTCCAAATTTTGGTCAAGCCTCTTTTCAAAATCAGCAAATTTTAATTCCAATGATTGGTTAACATTTTGAGTAATAGTTTGCAAAGTTTTAAGGGTGTACTCTTCAAAGAGGGTGCTGCTCCACAGGTGGCCGGTTGTGAGACCCTGTTTCTCAAGTTGGGCTCCCGAGAACAGTTGGGAGTGTTGCTGCTGTACCAGCCTCCCTGTAATGATTGCCCTAGCCCAAATACTCAGACTCACAAGAGGCTGCTAAATGAAATCTGATTTATTAGAGAACTAAAGACAAATACAGAGAAAGCTGAGAATGAGCAAAAGCGCGCCAAATACAAACTTAAACCCTTGGTGCAAACGTATCCCGCCTCCCTCCTAACAGCCCCGCCCGGCACAGGTGCTAGCAAACGTCAGAGTTGCTAGCCTGGGAAAGTAACCTTGAGCGCAGTAGATAATACAAATACATTCCAAAGCAAAGCCAAAAGATAACCGTTCCCATCCTCCCCAGAAAGATGAAACACGCATCCAATTAATGACATGCGAAACGTTACGATGCATCAAAGACATTGAAACGGCGAACATGACATACCGCCTCCCTAAAAATACACCTAGGGACCTGGCTTAGTGGGATAAGCAGAGTGGAAACGGGCCACCAGGACAGGGGAAGCCACATCTGGTGCAGCGACCCACTCTGGATGAGGGAAATGTTTCCAACGAACTAAATATTGCAAAGTATTGCGAAGGCGTCTAGAGTCCAAGATTTCTTTAACTTCAAAGTGTTGCTGACCATCAATCATGATGGGGGTGGGAGGTGAAGGTTGGCGATGCCAGCGGTCAGAAGGAATAGTCGGTTTGAGTAAGCTGCAATGAAAAACAGGGTGTAAGCGTTTAAGGTTATGAGGCAAGTCAAGTTTAAAAGTCACAGGGTTAATCTGAGCAATAATCGGGAAAGGACCCACAAATTTAGGCGCAAGTTTCTTTGAAGGTTGTGATGACTTGATAAACTTGGTGGAAAGGTAAACCGAGTCCCCAACTTGGAATGCAAGTTGGGGGGCCCGCTTCCGATCAGCATACAATTTATAATCCGCTTGTGCATCAGCCAATGCCTTTTGAATCATTGGCCAGGAGTCTGCCAGTTGTGTTGTCCAATCATCTGGAGTGGCTGATCCTGCAGGAGGTTGCGGTAGATCAGGGATAGGTACAAAGTCTTTACCCTGGGCTACCCGAAATGGGGTTTGGCCAGTGCTTTGATGCACTGCATTGTTGTAAGCCACTTCAGCAAATGGTAGGAGGTCTACCCAATTGTCCTGCTGATAATTCACAAAAGCTCGAAGGTACTGCTCCAGAGTAGAATTTACCGCCTCAGTGGCCCCGTCCGTCTGAGGATGCCAAGCCGTGGACAAGGCTTGCTTCGTGCCTAACAGCTTGAGAAACGCCCGCCAAAATTGTGAGGTAAATTGTGTACCTCTGTCCGAAATCAAGCGGGAGGGACATCCGTGTAGCCTGTACACGTGTACAAGAAATAGGCGAGCCAATTGACGTGCCGACGGAATGGACACGCAAGGGATGAAGTGAGCCTGTTTGGAGAAATAGTCTTTGACCACCCAAATGACCGTTTTGCGTTGGCTGGGTGGTAGCTCTACAATAAAGTCCATGGAGATTTCCTCCCAAGGGGAAGAAGGGGCTGCCACCGGCTGCAGAAGGCCCTGGGGCTTGCCCACCTTGCGTTTAGACATTGCACAAACAGTGCAGGAGGCAATGTAGTCCTTGACATCTTTACGTAATGTGGGCCACCAGAACTGCCTCCGAACCAGGTGCAAGGTTTTCACAAACCCGAAGTGACCTGCGAGTTTGTCATTGTGTGAACGTAGTAACACATCTTTTCTGAGGTTTTCAGGAACGTAGAGGCGGTTGGATTTCCAAGCGAAGCCTCTGTCAAAAGTAACACTGTCCTTATTCGCAAGCAACCAAGTATCCGTTTTCAGTTCTTTTAGAAACTTTTGTTGCAATTGGGAGGGAATTGACAAAGTGCTTGGCTGAACAGCGCCTGTGGTAGGTGGCTGCTGCGCGCGCGTTTGGCTTCGCGTCACAGCCTGCATGCCCAATTGGGGCGACGTCCACAGGGTGCTTACCACATCTGGCGCTGCCCCGGAATCCTGAGGTTGCCTTGACAAGGCATCAGCCAAGAAGTTCTTTTTCCCCGGAATAAATTTCAATTGAAAATTGAATCGATTGAAAAATTGAGCCCAACGAACCTGTTTGGGGCTCAGTTTTCGAGGGGTACTAAGAGCCTCCAGGTTTTTATGATCAGTCCATACTTCAAAGGGATGATTTGCCCCCTCTAACAGATGCCGCCAAGCTTCTAATGCGGCTTTTACTGCAAATGCCTCCTTTTCCCAAACATGCCAACGTCTCTCAGTCTCGGAGAATTTGCGGGACAAGTAGGCACAGGGTTTGAGGCATCCTGTCCCGTCTTGTTGCATCAACAATGCCCCAATAGAATAATCGGAGGCATCTGCCTGTACCACAAAAGGCTTTGAGGGATCAGGATGCTGTAAAATGGGCTCTTTGACGAAAGCTGCTTTTAGCCGTTCAAACGCCGTTTGACAAGCAGGCGTCCATCGCAACAGCGCTCCGGGATTCTTGACTCTCCTAGTATCTCCCACCCCTTTTGTTCGAAGCAGTTCAGTTAGTGGCAATGCAATCTCAGCGAACCCCCTTATGAATAATCTGTAGTAGTTGCTGAACCCCAGGAAACTTTGAAGTTGCCTGCGGGTGCGGGGACTCTCCCAGTCCATGATAGCCTGCACCTTGGCAGGGTCCATTTCTATGCCTTTATCTGAAATTCTATACCCCAAGTAGTCAATTTGGGTCTGATGAAAGGCACATTTCGACAGCTTGGCATACAATTCAGCGGATCTGAGTTTACACAATACTTTCCTTACCAGAGCCACATGCTCTTCCATGGTTTCAGTATAAATCAACACATCATCCAAATACACCAGTACACCTTTAAACAGATGTTCATGCAAAACTTCATTGATTAATTGCATAAATACCCCAGGGGCCCCAGCCAAACCAAACGGTAACACCTTATACTGGAAAGCTCCCAACGGGCAATTGAATGCAGTTTTCCACTCATCCCCCTCCTTGATTCGTACATGATAGTAGGTAAAGGTAAAGGTTTCCCTTGACGTAAAGTCCAGTCGTGTCCGACTCTAGGGGGCGGTGCTCATCTCCGTTTCAAAGCCTTGGAGCCGGCGTTGTCCATAGGACACTTCCGGGTCATGTGGCCAGCATGACTCACGGAACGCCGTTACCTTCCCGCCGAAGCGGTACCAATTAATCTACTCACATTTGCATGTTTTCGAACTGCTTGGTGTGCAGAAGCTGGGACGAGCAACGGGAGCTCACCCCGCCGCGCGGTTTCGAACCGCCGACCTTCCGATCGACAGCTCAGCGGTTTAACCCGCAGCGCCACCGCGTCCCTACGATAGTAGGCTTCTCTTAAATCAAGCTTAGAGAAGATCTTTCCCTTGGCCAGATGTGACAACATGTCCTTTATCAATGGCAAGGGATATTTGTTGGAAATTGAGACGGCATTTAATCCACGGAAATCCGTACAAAGTCTCAATGTCCCGTCCTTTTTTGGGCAAAAAAGAACCGGCGCCCCCACCGGTGAATTCGCCGGCTCAATGAATCCACGCGCCAGATTTTTGTCCACAAAGTCCCTCAACAGAGTCAGTTCCTTTTGTGTCATGGAATAAATTTTTGGTTTAGGCAATTGGGTGTTGGGTAGCAGTTCTATGGCACAGTCCGTCTTTCGATGGGGGGGCAACTGGTCAGCTTCCTTTTCACCGAATACATCAGCAAACATCCTGTACTCGGCGGGCAAGCCTTCCAGAGGAGAGGCCGGGTAAGGCGGAGTCACAGCTGCCGCAACCCCCACCATCTCCTCTGGGGCACCCTTCCCCTCTGCCGCTTGATAGAACCCATCCCTAAACGTGATAGTTCGGTAAACCCAGTTTATTTGGGGGTTTTGCTGCACCAACCAGGGCACCCCCAACACCACCAATGGTCCCCCTACAGGAGCCACGACAAAAGACAACCCTTCCCGGTGGCTGCCCAGTTGCAAGGCTACGCGCCCTGTAAAATGGGTGACCGGTTTGCCCCCTGCCATGGACCCATCCAGTTGTGTAAAAGCGATGGGTCGTTGTAAAGGGAAAGTGGGTAGCTCCAAAGCCGCCACCACGTCGGGGTGCATAAGACACCGGGAACACCCCGAATCAATCATGGCCCATACTTCCACAGTCTTGGATTGGGAGCCCAATTTCAATTTCACCGTGAGAATGCGGTAACTGCCACTCACCGATGGAGGCTCGCGCCCGTCCTCTACCACCTGCCCAGCGGCGCCCTTTAGAGCAGGTGGCTGGCGTTTCCCGCCGGCTGCAGGATTTCGGTCTCCCCTTCAATTTCGTAGAACATCACATCGTCTCCCTCGGTTTCGGCCACCGCAGCTTTTTGTTTCCTCGGCAATGCAGGGGACTTTGCCGGCGGTTTTCCGGGTCGTTCCTCTCCCTTTGCCTTCGGGCATGCTGCCACTCGATGCCCCTCCTTACCACATCTCAAACACAAGCCTTTTGCGTACTGCTTCTCCCGCTCCTCGTCCCAGGGTCGTTGTCCCGGTTTCCCCCCGGTGGTCGCTGGGCGGCTGGGTTTCACCTCCCGCCCCGCCTTGCCGGTCTTCCGCTGGGCAAAGATCTCCTGGGCATGTTCAGCCCTCCCCGCCAGCAGGATCCATTCATACAGCGTGTATGGGTCGTCCCTCCCCAGGGACCAGCGCAGCACCTCCGTATTCAAACCATCCTTGAATAGCTCGATAATGGTTGCTTGGGACCAGTCATCCACCTTCCCAGCTAGCGCTTTAAACTCCAAAGCATAATCGGCCACTGATCTGAACCCCTGCTTGAGTTCCTTCAGGGCTCGCTTTGCTCTCTCTTTCGCCAAGGGGTCCTCGAAGTGTTGTTTCAACGCCCAGAGGAACTCATCGAGACTTTCCAGTTCAGGCGCTTCCGACTGGCACATCTGGACATACCAGTCTGCCGCCCTCCCCTTCAGTTTGGTGGCAATGGTGATGATCCTTGCCTTTTCCGATTGGAAAAACGCCCCCCATTCTTCCATGTAGGCTTTCGCGTTCGTCAGGAAGAACGAGAGTTTGGTCGGGTCCCCATCAAACTTGACAGGGAAGTCTCGCATGCCGCCTCCCGCCGGGCTGCGCCCCACCACCGGTGCTGCCGCGGCTTGTGCTTCCCTGGCTCGGGGCGGCACGGGGCCCCGGGGCGATCGCCCTGACGATGCTGCGATTTCCATCTGGACCGACTGGTCCCCTTCGCGCCTCCGCACCGCCCGTCGCCGTTCCGGGGACAGCCCCTGGGAAGAAGGGGTTGAATGCCGCTGGCTTGATTCTTCCCGGACCTCTCGCAACGAGGTCACATCCAAGCTCAGCTGTTTCAGGATAGCCTCCAACGAATCCATTTTGGACTCCAGTACTCGGATCCGATCCGGAGTGGGTGAGCCCTCCGTTGGCTGCACCTGCACCACGTTGGGGGATAATGGGTATCTCTGCCTCCAGGATGGGCCCCCCGCTGCCGTGGCATCTCCTTGGGTCTCATCCCAGGTGAGCAGCTCACCCGGAGAAGTTACGATGGTCTCCAAGGCTGTTTTCCGCCCCCCGGCTTCACTCTCCGACTCGGAGCTCGCCTCCTCTCGGATGGCTGACAGCTCCCCACCTTGGGACGGTCGGCCGGACTGCCTCACGGTCGAGTCCGGTTCCCCTTCCTCCATCATCATGATGTCGGGTTCGGTCATCGCGGGCTCTCTCCCTCACAGGGTTAGACCCTTGTCTTTCCTGGACAGGGGCCAGCGGAGTTAGGAACTTAGATTCTCAGCTTTATGTAATGATTGCCCTAGCCCAAATACTCAGACTCACAAGAGGCTGCTAAATGAAATCTGATTTATTAGAGAACTAAAGACAAATACAGAGAAAGCTGAGAATGAGCAAAAGCGCGCCAAATACAAACTTAAACCCTTGGTGCAAACGTATCCCGCCTCCCTCCTAACAGCCCCGCCCGGCACAGGTGCTAGCAAACGTCAGAGTTGCTAGCCTGGGAAAGTAACCTTGAGCGCAGTAGATAATACAAATACATTCCAAAGCAAAGCCAAAAGATAACCGTTCCCATCCTCCCCAGAAAGATGAAACACGCATCCAATTAATGACATGCGAAACGTTACGATGCATCAAAGACATTGAAACGGCGAACATGACATACCGCCTCCCTAAAAATACACCTAGGGACCTGGCTTAGTGGGATAAGCAGAGTGGAAACGGGCCACCAGGACAGGGGAAGCCACATCTGGTGCAGCGACCCACTCTGGATGAGGGAAATGTTTCCAACGAACTAAATATTGCAAAGTATTGCGAAGGCGTCTAGAGTCCAAGATTTCTTTAACTTCAAAGTGTTGCTGACCATCAATCATGATGGGGGTGGGAGGTGAAGGTTGGCGATGCCAGCGGTCAGAAGGAATAGTCGGTTTGAGTAAGCTGCAATGAAAAACAGGGTGTAAGCGTTTAAGGTTATGAGGCAAGTCAAGTTTAAAAGTCACAGGGTTAATCTGAGCAATAATCGGGAAAGGACCCACAAATTTAGGCGCAAGTTTCTTTGAAGGTTGTGATGACTTGATAAACTTGGTGGAAAGGTAAACCGAGTCCCCAACTTGGAATGCAAGTTGGGGGGCCCGCTTCCGATCAGCATACAATTTATAATCCGCTTGTGCATCAGCCAATGCCTTTTGAATCATTGGCCAGGAGTCTGCCAGTTGTGTTGTCCAATCATCTGGAGTGGCTGATCCTGCAGGAGGTTGCGGTAGATCAGGGATAGGTACAAAGTCTTTACCCTGGGCTACCCGAAATGGGGTTTGGCCAGTGCTTTGATGCACTGCATTGTTGTAAGCCACTTCAGCAAATGGTAGGAGGTCTACCCAATTGTCCTGCTGATAATTCACAAAAGCTCGAAGGTACTGCTCCAGAGTAGAATTTACCGCCTCAGTGGCCCCGTCCGTCTGAGGATGCCAAGCCGTGGACAAGGCTTGCTTCGTGCCTAACAGCTTGAGAAACGCCCGCCAAAATTGTGAGGTAAATTGTGTACCTCTGTCCGAAATCAAGCGGGAGGGACATCCGTGTAGCCTGTACACGTGTACAAGAAATAGGCGAGCCAATTGACGTGCCGACGGAATGGACACGCAAGGGATGAAGTGAGCCTGTTTGGAGAAATAGTCTTTGACCACCCAAATGACCGTTTTGCGTTGGCTGGGTGGTAGCTCTACAATAAAGTCCATGGAGATTTCCTCCCAAGGGGAAGAAGGGGCTGCCACCGGCTGCAGAAGGCCCTGGGGCTTGCCCACCTTGCGTTTAGACATTGCACAAACAGTGCAGGAGGCAATGTAGTCCTTGACATCTTTACGTAATGTGGGCCACCAGAACTGCCTCCGAACCAGGTGCAAGGTTTTCACAAACCCGAAGTGACCTGCGAGTTTGTCATTGTGTGAACGTAGTAACACATCTTTTCTGAGGTTTTCAGGAACGTAGAGGCGGTTGGATTTCCAAGCGAAGCCTCTGTCAAAAGTAACACTGTCCTTATTCGCAAGCAACCAAGTATCCGTTTTCAGTTCTTTTAGAAACTTTTGTTGCAATTGGGAGGGAATTGACAAAGTGCTTGGCTGAACAGCGCCTGTGGTAGGTGGCTGCTGCGCGCGCGTTTGGCTTCGCGTCACAGCCTGCATGCCCAATTGGGGCGACGTCCACAGGGTGCTTACCACATCTGGCGCTGCCCCGGAATCCTGAGGTTGCCTTGACAAGGCATCAGCCAAGAAGTTCTTTTTCCCCGGAATAAATTTCAATTGAAAATTGAATCGATTGAAAAATTGAGCCCAACGAACCTGTTTGGGGCTCAGTTTTCGAGGGGTACTAAGAGCCTCCAGGTTTTTATGATCAGTCCATACTTCAAAGGGATGATTTGCCCCCTCTAACAGATGCCGCCAAGCTTCTAATGCGGCTTTTACTGCAAATGCCTCCTTTTCCCAAACATGCCAACGTCTCTCAGTCTCGGAGAATTTGCGGGACAAGTAGGCACAGGGTTTGAGGCATCCTGTCCCGTCTTGTTGCATCAACAATGCCCCAATAGAATAATCGGAGGCATCTGCCTGTACCACAAAAGGCTTTGAGGGATCAGGATGCTGTAAAATGGGCTCTTTGACGAAAGCTGCTTTTAGCCGTTCAAACGCCGTTTGACAAGCAGGCGTCCATCGCAACAGCGCTCCGGGATTCTTGACTCTCCTAGTATCTCCCACCCCTTTTGTTCGAAGCAGTTCAGTTAGTGGCAATGCAATCTCAGCGAACCCCCTTATGAATAATCTGTAGTAGTTGCTGAACCCCAGGAAACTTTGAAGTTGCCTGCGGGTGCGGGGACTCTCCCAGTCCATGATAGCCTGCACCTTGGCAGGGTCCATTTCTATGCCTTTATCTGAAATTCTATACCCCAAGTAGTCAATTTGGGTCTGATGAAAGGCACATTTCGACAGCTTGGCATACAATTCAGCGGATCTGAGTTTACACAATACTTTCCTTACCAGAGCCACATGCTCTTCCATGGTTTCAGTATAAATCAACACATCATCCAAATACACCAGTACACCTTTAAACAGATGTTCATGCAAAACTTCATTGATTAATTGCATAAATACCCCAGGGGCCCCAGCCAAACCAAACGGTAACACCTTATACTGGAAAGCTCCCAACGGGCAATTGAATGCAGTTTTCCACTCATCCCCCTCCTTGATTCGTACATGATAGTAGGTAAAGGTAAAGGTTTCCCTTGACGTAAAGTCCAGTCGTGTCCGACTCTAGGGGGCGGTGCTCATCTCCGTTTCAAAGCCTTGGAGCCGGCGTTGTCCATAGGACACTTCCGGGTCATGTGGCCAGCATGACTCACGGAACGCCGTTACCTTCCCGCCGAAGCGGTACCAATTAATCTACTCACATTTGCATGTTTTCGAACTGCTTGGTGTGCAGAAGCTGGGACGAGCAACGGGAGCTCACCCCGCCGCGCGGTTTCGAACCGCCGACCTTCCGATCGACAGCTCAGCGGTTTAACCCGCAGCGCCACCGCGTCCCTACGATAGTAGGCTTCTCTTAAATCAAGCTTAGAGAAGATCTTTCCCTTGGCCAGATGTGACAACATGTCCTTTATCAATGGCAAGGGATATTTGTTGGAAATTGAGACGGCATTTAATCCACGGAAATCCGTACAAAGTCTCAATGTCCCGTCCTTTTTTGGGCAAAAAAGAACCGGCGCCCCCACCGGTGAATTCGCCGGCTCAATGAATCCACGCGCCAGATTTTTGTCCACAAAGTCCCTCAACAGAGTCAGTTCCTTTTGTGTCATGGAATAAATTTTTGGTTTAGGCAATTGGGTGTTGGGTAGCAGTTCTATGGCACAGTCCGTCTTTCGATGGGGGGGCAACTGGTCAGCTTCCTTTTCACCGAATACATCAGCAAACATCCTGTACTCGGCGGGCAAGCCTTCCAGAGGAGAGGCCGGGTAAGGCGGAGTCACAGCTGCCGCAACCCCCACCATCTCCTCTGGGGCACCCTTCCCCTCTGCCGCTTGATAGAACCCATCCCTAAACGTGATAGTTCGGTAAACCCAGTTTATTTGGGGGTTTTGCTGCACCAACCAGGGCACCCCCAACACCACCAATGGTCCCCCTACAGGAGCCACGACAAAAGACAACCCTTCCCGGTGGCTGCCCAGTTGCAAGGCTACGCGCCCTGTAAAATGGGTGACCGGTTTGCCCCCTGCCATGGACCCATCCAGTTGTGTAAAAGCGATGGGTCGTTGTAAAGGGAAAGTGGGTAGCTCCAAAGCCGCCACCACGTCGGGGTGCATAAGACACCGGGAACACCCCGAATCAATCATGGCCCATACTTCCACAGTCTTGGATTGGGAGCCCAATTTCAATTTCACCGTGAGAATGCGGTAACTGCCACTCACCGATGGAGGCTCGCGCCCGTCCTCTACCACCTGCCCAGCGGCGCCCTTTAGAGCAGGTGGCTGGCGTTTCCCGCCGGCTGCAGGATTTCGGTCTCCCCTTCAATTTCGTAGAACATCACATCGTCTCCCTCGGTTTCGGCCACCGCAGCTTTTTGTTTCCTCGGCAATGCAGGGGACTTTGCCGGCGGTTTTCCGGGTCGTTCCTCTCCCTTTGCCTTCGGGCATGCTGCCACTCGATGCCCCTCCTTACCACATCTCAAACACAAGCCTTTTGCGTACTGCTTCTCCCGCTCCTCGTCCCAGGGTCGTTGTCCCGGTTTCCCCCCGGTGGTCGCTGGGCGGCTGGGTTTCACCTCCCGCCCCGCCTTGCCGGTCTTCCGCTGGGCAAAGATCTCCTGGGCATGTTCAGCCCTCCCCGCCAGCAGGATCCATTCATACAGCGTGTATGGGTCGTCCCTCCCCAGGGACCAGCGCAGCACCTCCGTATTCAAACCATCCTTGAATAGCTCGATAATGGTTGCTTGGGACCAGTCATCCACCTTCCCAGCTAGCGCTTTAAACTCCAAAGCATAATCGGCCACTGATCTGAACCCCTGCTTGAGTTCCTTCAGGGCTCGCTTTGCTCTCTCTTTCGCCAAGGGGTCCTCGAAGTGTTGTTTCAACGCCCAGAGGAACTCATCGAGACTTTCCAGTTCAGGCGCTTCCGACTGGCACATCTGGACATACCAGTCTGCCGCCCTCCCCTTCAGTTTGGTGGCAATGGTGATGATCCTTGCCTTTTCCGATTGGAAAAACGCCCCCCATTCTTCCATGTAGGCTTTCGCGTTCGTCAGGAAGAACGAGAGTTTGGTCGGGTCCCCATCAAACTTGACAGGGAAGTCTCGCATGCCGCCTCCCGCCGGGCTGCGCCCCACCACCGGTGCTGCCGCGGCTTGTGCTTCCCTGGCTCGGGGCGGCACGGGGCCCCGGGGCGATCGCCCTGACGATGCTGCGATTTCCATCTGGACCGACTGGTCCCCTTCGCGCCTCCGCACCGCCCGTCGCCGTTCCGGGGACAGCCCCTGGGAAGAAGGGGTTGAATGCCGCTGGCTTGATTCTTCCCGGACCTCTCGCAACGAGGTCACATCCAAGCTCAGCTGTTTCAGGATAGCCTCCAACGAATCCATTTTGGACTCCAGTACTCGGATCCGATCCGGAGTGGGTGAGCCCTCCGTTGGCTGCACCTGCACCACGTTGGGGGATAATGGGTATCTCTGCCTCCAGGATGGGCCCCCCGCTGCCGTGGCATCTCCTTGGGTCTCATCCCAGGTGAGCAGCTCACCCGGAGAAGTTACGATGGTCTCCAAGGCTGTTTTCCGCCCCCCGGCTTCACTCTCCGACTCGGAGCTCGCCTCCTCTCGGATGGCTGACAGCTCCCCACCTTGGGACGGTCGGCCGGACTGCCTCACGGTCGAGTCCGGTTCCCCTTCCTCCATCATCATGATGTCGGGTTCGGTCATCGCGGGCTCTCTCCCTCACAGGGTTAGACCCTTGTCTTTCCTGGACAGGGGCCAGCGGAGTTAGGAACTTAGATTCTCAGCTTTATGTAATGATTGCCCTAGCCCAAATACTCAGACTCACAAGAGGCTGCTAAATGAAATCTGATTTATTAGAGAACTAAAGACAAATACAGAGAAAGCTGAGAATGAGCAAAAGCGCGCCAAATACAAACTTAAACCCTTGGTGCAAACGTATCCCGCCTCCCTCCTAACAGCCCCGCCCGGCACAGGTGCTAGCAAACGTCAGAGTTGCTAGCCTGGGAAAGTAACCTTGAGCGCAGTAGATAATACAAATACATTCCAAAGCAAAGCCAAAAGATAACCGTTCCCATCCTCCCCAGAAAGATGAAACACGCATCCAATTAATGACATGCGAAACGTTACGATGCATCAAAGACATTGAAACGGCGAACATGACACTCCCTGCTGCATGGCAACCTCCCTGCCTGAGCTGCTGGAGGCCATCTCAGGGCTGGTGGTGGAGTTCCCCAGGCTTATGGTCTTGGACTTCAACCTGTCTTCCCTGGGGCATGCCTACCTGGGGCACCCATGGGCCTGACTCAGATCATTTGGGACCCAACTCGAGACAGTGGCCTCACTCTGGACTTGGTTTTCTTGTTGGAGCAGTGGCAAAGTGATCTGAGGGGAGAGGTAGATCTGTCCTCATTGTCATGGTCAGACCATGCCCTGGTGGCCCTGAGATTCTCTTGTGCTGCCTTGCTCCGCAGGGAGGCAGGACCCATTCGATTGGTCTGCCCCCGGCGACTGATGGACCCGGTGAGGTTTCAGAAGAAGCTCAGGGTTATACCCGGGGATCTGCTGGAGGTCCTGGCCGCAACCTGGAATAGAGAAGCGGCTGGGGCCTTGGACAGGATTGTGCCTGTGCGGCTTCTCTTGCCCACTCAAACCCGGCACTCCCCGTGGTTTACGGAGGAACTGCAGGTTTTGAAGAGGGTTAAGATATGCCTAGAGTGCTGCTGGAGGAAGACAAAGACTGAATCTGACCTAACACAAGCTAGAGCCACTATTAAGGCCTACCTTGTGGTGGTAAGAGTGGCGAAACGTCAATATTTCTCTGCTCTTATTGCATCTACAGAATGCCACCCAGTGCCCTGTTTAACATTACTCAATTGTTATTAGGTGGGGGGGGGGCTCTGTCTCCCACCTACAGGGCCATGCGGAGGAGTTTGCTGAGCATCTGCAGGGTAATATCGCTCAGATTCAGTCCAAGTTGGACTCTAAGCATGGGGCAGAGTCTGGGGAGATACTGAGGGAACATACTTACCCTGTTATCTGGGAACAGTTTGATCCTGTTGGGCCTGAGGAAGTGGACCGGATCCTCCAGACTGTAAATGCCACCATGTGTCGTCTAGACCCATGCCCTTCCTGGCTTGTGAAAGCAGCCCAGGAGATGACACGTGTTTGGGTCCAGGCGATGGTTAATGCACCTTTGAGGGAGGGAGTGGTTCTGGTTGCCTTTAAAGAGGCACTGGTACACCGCCTCCTCAAAAAGTCATCGCTGGACCCTACTGTCCTGGACAATTTTTGTCCAGTCTCCCACCTCCCCTTTTTGGGGAAGGTGGTTGAGAAAGTGGTGGCGTTACAACTTCAGAGGATTCTGGATGAAACGGATTATCTAGACCCCTTTCAGTCAGGTTTCAGGCTGGGATATGGGACAGAGACTGCATTGGTTGCACTTATGGATGATCTCGGGCGGGAGCAGGATGGAGGCAGTGCATCCATCCTTGCTCTCCTTGATCTCTCACCGGCTTTCAATACCATCGACCATGGTATCCTTCTGGGATGGTACTGGGAGTTGGAGGTGGGCAGCGTGGTTTTGCGCTGGTTCACCTCCTTCTTCCAGGGCCGGTCCCACTCGGTGGTGTTAGGAGATGAAAGATCCGACTCTCGACCCCTGCTGTGCGGGGTGCCACAGGGTTCAGTTCTCTCCCCTCTCCTATTTAAAATCTACATGAAACCACTGGGTGAGATCATCCGTCACCACGGGATGAGGTACCATCAGTATGCTGATGATACTCAGATATATAACTCCATCCCGGGTGAAGTAAATGATGCGGTCACTGCCCTCTCTCAGTGCCTGGGGGCTGTTCGGGTCTGGATAGGGAACAACAGGCTTCAACTGAACCCTGGTAAGATGGAGTGGCTGTGGATTGGTGGCTCCTCTGTATCTGGGAAGTTGTCATCTTTAGTTCTGGATGGGGTTGCACTGCCCCATTCAGAACCGGTGCGTAACTTGGGGGTCCTCCGGGACTCATGACTCCTGCTTGAAGAGCAGGTAGCAGTCATGGCTAGGAGGGCCTTTGCACAACTTTAGGTTGTGTGCCAGTTACGCCCTTTCCTGGATCGAGATGCCCTCCGGACAGCCACTCATGCCCTGGTCATCTCCCACATAGACTACTGCAATGCACTCTACATGGGGCTACCCTTGAAGAGTATCCGGAAGCTTCAGTTGGTCCAAAATGCGGCTGTGCAAATAGTGATGAATGCCCCAAGATCAGCACACGTAACACCTTTACTGCATGAGCTGCATTGGGTTCCAGTTTGCTTCCGGGTCCAATTCAAGGTGTTGGTTATCACCTTTAAAGCCCTACATGGCATGGGGCCAGGTTACCTAAGGGATCGTCTCATCCCTATAACATCGACCTGCCCCAGCCGATCATGCAGAGAGGGCATGTTGTGGACCCTGTAAGAGAATTGCATCTGGTGGGGTCCAGGAGGTGGGCCTTCTCTGCTGTGGTGCCCACCCTGTTAAACATTCTACACCCTGAGGTGAGGCAGGCCCCTTGACTCTCGACCTTCTGGAAGGGTTTGAAGACCTGGTTCTGCCGCCTCGCCTGGGATGGGAAGGGCGATAGCTCTTCCTGGGGGTGGCTGGTGATGTAGACTTCTGAATGGAAATCTCCCACTTGGATTCCATATTTATATTTATTTAACATTTAATATTGTAGGTGTTGACTTGGTAATTTTATGATGTTGAGGTTTTAAGGTGAATTTTAGTGTAAACCGCCCAGAGTCCCCCTTTTAGCGGGAGATGGGCAGTGATAGAAATGTGAATAATAAGTAAATAAATAAGAGGGCTTTTATCCAATCACCTTCTCCAGACCCACATCTTGCTTGCTTTCTAGTATTCATGATGTAGTTTATTTACAACTTTTATTTCAATTTAATAGCTCCCTCTACTGGCAACAAGAAGAGAGGAAATTACAGTAAAGTATAATGTATCTTCTTAAGTGGCCACTTAAACCAGCTTATATCTTTGTTTAGAATAAGAAAAGGGCAGAAAAGAAAAGGAGAAGAAAGCTTTTGTAAAACAATGTCTTTCAAGTTACCCGCTTGAGTTGTTAGTCCTTTAAATTCAATAGAAACACACTGAAAAATGTCTTGAAAATAATGAAAAGCCCACCAAGAGAAAAAGTTTTTCTGTAGTGGAGATAGCCTCTTCAGATTCTCTATTTAAAGTACAACAAAGTGATTTTAGAAATGAGGTGGTCAGAAGTAATGTCCTTTTAAAAAGACTTCATACATGGCTCCTACAAGATGGCTCTCCTGCTTCCCAGCTGCCTCTCACCATTCAGTCATGACTCCACAATTCCTCAATGAGTTCCAGCCATCCAGAAGACACAGGGAGTGATTTGCCAGCTTCTCCTTCCCTGGAGAATGCTATGTGTCTCAAATTACTTCCCAAGAAACCCAATAATCACCGCATTGTAAATCCTAGCTATGGAGCTTCGCTAGGACCATTTCTCCTCACCAGAAGCCCCTAAAATAAATGTTTTTTAAGATGCCTCAGGAAATGCTCTGGCTATTTAAGCCTATAATGGAACCCAAAGTTGATACTGAAGAGAAACAAGTGCCTTTGAAGATAACTGGAAAGGAATTTATTTATTTATTTATTTATTTCATATAGGCCCCCATCTCAACAAGTGACTCTGTGCGGTGTACATGTCATGAGTACTGATGGCGAGCAGGAGGGGGCCTCTATCCAGGGGGGAAAACGCATGCGTAGTACTGAGGAAATCAGCACCCATTAAAAGAGACACAGATCTCACCCGCCTTAACTTTTGGGGTTTATCTGTCTGGGTTTTTCCTACGCTTCTTCAGTTTGTTAGGATTCTGTTTTATGTAGCAGTAATAAACACTAGAGACCTACTCCTCGTCTCAGTGAGATTTCTGACTGTTAGGACAGTACAATCATAAAAAAATATAGGCAACAATTAAAAACAATTTTAAAAGTATAAAATAAATGTATATCATCACCAACTTCAGCAAAGGATCGTTACCTTGTCATGGTGCTGGAGCTTGAGCACCTCAATGATGCCATGAGCTAAACTGTGAAGGGCCACCCAAGACGGGAAGGTCATGACAGAGAGGTCAGACTAAATGCGATCCCTGGGGAAGGTAATGGCAACCCAACCCAGTATTCTTGCCGTGAAAACTAAATGGATCAGTACAACCAGAGATACATCGGTATACCATCAGAAGATGAGACCCCCAGGTCGGAAGATGGTCAAAATGCTACTGGGGAGGAACAGAGGGGTTCAACTAGCCCCAGACGTGATGACGCAGCTAGCTCAAAGCCAAAAGGACGGATAGCGGCCGACGGTGCTGGTGGTGAATGGTGAATCCGATGTTCTAAGGATCAACACACCATTGGAACCTGGAATGTAAGATCTATGAGCCAGGGCAAATTGGATGTGGTTATTGGTGAGCTGTCAAGATTAAAGATAGACATTTTCGGCATCAGTGAACTGAAATGGACTGGAATGGGCCACTTCACATCAAATGACCACCAGATCTACTACTGTGGACAAGAGGACCACAGAAGAAATGGAGCAGCCTTCATAATTAATAATAAAGTGGCTAAAGCAGTGCTTGGATACAATCCAAAAAACGACAGAATGATCTCAATTCGAATTCAGGGCAAGCCATCTAACATCACAGTGATCCAAATATATGCCCCAACCACAGATGCTGAAGTAGAGCCGTTCTATGAGGATCTGCAGCACCTACTGGACAACACGCCTAAAAGAGATGTTATTTTCATCACAGGAGACTGGAATGCTAAGGTGGGCAGTCAAATGACACCTGGAATTACAGGTAAGCATGGCCTGGGAGAACAAAACGAAGCAGGACATAGGCTGATAGAATTTTGCCAGACAACTCACTCTGCATAATAAACACTCTCTTCCAACAACCTAAGAGACGGCTTTATACATGGACTTCACCAGATGGACAACGCCGAAATCAGATTGACTACATCCTTTGCAGCCAAAGGTGGCGGACATCTATACAGTCAGTAAAAACAAGACCTGGAGCTGACTGTAGTTCAGATCATGAACTTCTTACTGAACAATTTAGGATCAGACTCAAGAGATTAGGGAAGACCCACAGATCAGCTAGATATGAGCTCACTAATATTCCTAAGGAATATGCAGTGGAGGTGAAGAATAGATTTAAGGGACTGAGTAGATAGGGTCCCGGAAGAACTCTGGACAGATGTTTGCAACAAAATACATCCCAAAGGAAGAGAAAACCAAGAAGGCAAAATGGCTGTCTGCTGAGACACTAGAAGTAGCCCAAGACAGAAGGAAAGCAAAAGGCAACAGTGATAGGGGGAGATATGCCCAATTAAATGCAAAATTCCAGAGGTTAGCCAGAAGAGATAAGGAATTATTTTTAAAGAAGCAATGCGCGGAAGTGGAAGAAGACAATAGAATAGGAAGGACAAGAGACCTCTTCCAGAAAATTAGAAACATCGGAGGTAAATTCCAGGCAAAAATGGGTATGATCAAAAACAAAGATGGCAAGGACCTAACAGAAGAAGAAGAGATCAAGAAAAGGTGGCAAGAATATACAAAAGACCTGTATAGGAACGATAACAATATCAGGGATAGCTTTGACGGTGTGGTCAGTGAGCTAGAGCCAGACATCCTGAAGAGTGAGGTGGAGTGGGCTTTAAGAAGCATTGCTAATAACAAGGCAGCAGGAGACGACGGCATCCCAGCTGAACTGTTCAAAATCTTGCAAGATGATGCTGTCAAGGTAATGCATGCTATATGCCAGCAAATTTGGAAAACACAAGAATGGCCATCAGAGTAGAAAAAATCAACTTATATCCCCATACCAAAAAAGGGGAACACTAAAGAATGTTCAAACTATCAAACAGTGGCACTCATTTCACATGCCAGAAGGTAATGCTCAAGATCCTGCAAGGTAGACTTCAGCAGTTCATGGAGCGAGAATTGCCAGATGTACAAGCTGGGTTTACAAAAGGCAGAGGAACTAGAGACCAAATTGCCAATATCCGATGGATAATGGAAAAAGCCAGGGAGTTTCAGAAAAACATTTATTTCTGTTTTATTGACTATTCTAAAGCCTTTGACTGTGTGGACCATAACAAGTTGTGGCAAGTTCTTAGTGGTATGGGGATACCAAGTCATTTTGTCTGCCTCCTGAAGAATCTGTATAACGACCAAGTATCAACAGTAAGAACAGACCATGGAACAACGGACTGGTTTAAGATTGGGAAAGGAGTACGGCAGGGCTGTATACTCTCACCCTACCTATTCAACTTGTATGCATAACACATCATACGACATGCTGGGCTTGAGGAATCCAAGGCTGGAGTTAAAATTGCTGGAAGAAACATTAACGATCTCAGATATGCAGATGATACCACTTTGATGGCTGAAAGCGAAGAGGAACTGAGGAGCCTTATGATCAAGCTGAAAGAGAAAGTGCAAAAGCTGGCTTGCAGCTAAACCTCAAAAAAACCAAGATTATGGCAACCAGCTTGATCGATAACTGGCAAATAGAGGGAGAAAATGTAGAAGCAGTGAAAGACTTTGTATTTCTAGGTGCAAAGATTACTGCAGATGCTGACTGCACTCAGGAAATCAGGAGACGCTTAATCCTTGGGAGAAGAGCAATGACAAATCTTGATAAAATAGTTAAGAGCAGAGACATCACACTGACAACAAAGGTCCACATAGTT
This sequence comes from Candoia aspera, assembly GCF_035149785.1. Lineage (NCBI taxonomy): Eukaryota > Metazoa > Chordata > Lepidosauria > Squamata > Candoiidae > Candoia > Candoia aspera. The sequence goes on from NC_086164.1 coordinate 23,635,280, forward strand.
AAAGCAATGGTGCTCCCCGTAGTAACATATGGCTGCGAGAGCTGGACCATAAGGAAGGCTGAGCAAAGGAAGATCGATGCTTTTGAACTGTGGTGTTGGAGGAAAATGCTGAGAGTGCCTTGGACTGCAAGAAGATCAAACCAGTCCATCCTCCAGGAAATTAAGCCAGACTGCTCACTTGAGGGAACAATATTAAAGGCCAAATTGAAATACTTTGGCCACATAATGAGAAGACAGGACACCCTGGAGAAGATGCTGATGCTAGGGAGAGTGGAGGGCAAAAGGAAGAGGGGCCGACAAGGGCAAGGTGGATGGATGATATTCTAGAGGTGACGAACTCATCCCTGGGGGAGCTGGGGGTGTTGACAACCAGCAGGAAGCTCTGGCGTGGGCTGGTCCATGAAGTCACGATGAGTCGGAAGCAACTAAATGAATAAACAACAACAATCATCACCAAATAAACAAATTTAGAGGTGGTTTGACTTAAAGGTGGACCTAAAAATTATAACCTATAAGAAGGAGATGGAAATATTGGATTTACAAATGGAATTGGATGATAATTTAAAAATGTAAAAAGACATATAAATAATGTATCAAAAATGTGTTGTGGACTACCCTCTTAAATTGGAATATAAGAGATCTCGTAGAGTCACTACATGGAAATTACAAATGGATTTGGATAAAGATGACAAGCACTGAGAGAATAGATGATACTAGAAGAAAGCAGAAATTAGAACTGGGATTGTTGGGAGGAAGAACTAAAAACTATACAAAATTTGTTTATTTCATTATGGTTAAATAATGAGTTCTTATTTCTGGTGTGGCTTAATGGTTATCTTGATTGGATAGATTTTATTTTGGATATGCGTAATTGGGTGTAATGGACTGGTTTGCAATATTTGCATTATAAATTTTGATATGTAAATAATGGATTACTATTTCTGGTAATATTTAATAGTCTTTAATTTTTTGGAATGTTTAATGGTTAACTGGGATTAGTTTTTGATACTAATCAGCAAAGGTCCAGTAAAAATTAACAAAAATACCTAACAAGGTAAGTATATTGTTTAATCAAATGGAGAGCTGAAGAGGAATTTATAGAAATGGGTTGAGATATGAAATGGGTTGAGATATGAAATGAAGATGTATCTGGTTAAATTTTAAGAGACAGTAATAAGTTGTTAAGGTTGAATATACTTGTTGGGGATGAAGGGGGAAGTTTTTTCTTCTTGCCTTTTTCTTTTCTTTTTTGGGGGGGTTCCACACTTTCTATTTTTTTTTTTTTTATGTATTTTCGTATTAGGTTTTTGTATTAGTTTTATCTGTTTAATATAATTCTTAATAGGGTTAGGTTTAGGGTTAGTGTGGGAAAGGACTTGCAACTTCCTGCTGGCTTCCCCATTGACTTTGCTTGTTGGAAGCTGGAAGTCACAAGTCACAGTTACATGAGGTCCTCGCTTAATGACCCACAATAGTTGCTTAACAATGGCAGCAGAGACTGCCAGGATTGCTGTCTCTAAGCAATGCAGTCACATAATGTCATGCCTTGTGACTGAATTGCTTAGCAACAGAAATTCTGGTCCCAATTGCTGTTGTTAAGTGAGGACTACCTGTAATGGTCTAAGGTAGAGTGGCCCAGTCTAAAGGAAATCAACTAAGAACTCTTCTTCTTCCAAGAAACATTTTAACCTAATTAACAAGAACCAAGGGTAAAGTTTTTATTTAGAACTCTAAAAACAGAAAATTGAGTAGAACTTGTGGTAATACAAGGTGGACGTGGTTCTAATTATTCTATTTTTACTATTGATAATAAAATAAGTATGGCTAGGCCAGCATGAGGACAACCTGTATTAGTAGAATGAATCACATTTAAAGAGAAAGGGGTAAGTTTCTTGTAATGACATTATGTCAAAGAATTAATATAATTTAATTAATTGAGATAACTGGATGTGAGACTGGAAGTTAGGCCTTCAGGAACTGTTGGGATTATTGCTGGTGTACTGCCGTCCCTGCTGCCTAGCATTATCTCTGCTTGAGTTGTTGGATGCCATTGCTGGATTGGCAGTGGAGTCTCTGAGGCTGATGGTTCTTGGGGATTTTAGCCTGCTGCAGTCAATGGATGCGTTATCCCCAAGGGCAGCTTTAGTTGGTACCCACAGCATGCCTTTTCTGCCAGATCTGATGGGATGGGCAAGTGTAACTGAGGAGGGGTGGTCCCTCAGATAACCTGGCCCCATGCCTTAAAGGGTTTTAAAGGTCAAAACCAGCACCTTGAATTGGACCTGGAAGCAAACTGGCAAACAATGCAGCTTGCAGAGCAGAGGTATGACATGTGCTGTTCTAGAGGCACGCATAAGTGCCAACGCCACTGCATTCTGCAGCAGCTGAAGCTTCCGGATACTCTTCAAGGGCAGTTCCATGTAGAGTGCATTACAGTAGTCCAACTGGGAGATGACTATAATTACATGATTGTTTTACAGAAAAGAAGTCAGTAATTTTACTTTGCACAGACTGGCTATTTTCCTCCATTCTTCTGCTAGTGCAATCAAAATCTGTTGTTAGATGAGCTGAGTCAATTTCCTCTTTTAGTTAAAACCATGTGTAGTATGTATTGCGATTAGTATGCTGAGTCATTTGTTGGCAAGCAATTAAGCAGAGAAGCCTCTGTAGTAATTCATTTGTAATTCATCTTCATTTGTTCAAACAATTAATAACATACAACTTAAAACAATTTTAGTAGCAGTAATATGAGTCAAGACAAAATACCTGAGGAAGGAAATCCTTAAAAGGAGCTTAGGGTGCCATTCCCCACCCCCTCCGACTCCCATTACAATAGTGTCCCTCATCTATAATTCGGTCTGCAAGGCCATTATCCAGGTCTTCGGCCTGGTAACCTCTCCAGTTGCTTCTCCTAATCATGCGGCTGAACTGAAGAGTACTTGCTTTGAAAGTCAAAGTCAGCCACCTGGCCAGGGAAGACCATATAGTTCCCCATGCAAACTTTTGATAACTATGTAGCAAGAAATAGAAACAATAAATATGTTTAATTAGACGCAGGAGTAGTAGCAGTAGAATATTATATATGCTTTGATGGCCCTGCCTGGGGGAAGCTTTCAAAGAGGCCTGGTTGTGAAAAGTGCTATTGTCACGGAAATAATAATCTCCAGATATTTTTTCATTGCCCAGGGGCTGTTCCAGTTAATCAGACAATGGTAGGAAAACAACCAATTTTTTTATTTTGCAAACTGCAAACCATAAACATTTGATCAAGTGTGGTGTCTCACCAGCAAACAAATGAGTAAAGGGACCCAATACAAAATAACCTAAAATTTTTGGGCAAGGAATATACAGATGTGGTCGCATCATGATTTCCATGGTGAACTCAGGCTATCCCAGAAGTTAACAGCTTTCACTACTGACCTTTAAGTTTCAAGGCTCCCCCTAACTATCATAGACTCACTTTGACATTTTCCAGAACTTATGTAATATTCCCCTATTTAGAGTTAGCCTAACTAACACCATCTGTAAGTTCTCTGATGCTCTACACGAACATCTGTTGCTGCTTCTGGTGAGGATCCGGAGCTCCCAGCAGAAAAAGGGGCATGAGATTCTATCTCCTTTATTGAATGCTATCTTTAAAAACAATGTGAAAGTACATTGTTGCCCCTTTGTTTTGCTTTGTTCTGGAAATCCTTTCAGCTTCTAGATCACTTGGAATCCTTGAGCCTCCTGCCCACATTTAATTGTATTCTTAGCCAGGCACAGGTAGCAGCCCTATTTAGTTCTTCTGCCTATTCTCTGCCAAACTACCCTGCATTCAGTTTCTGGATTGGTTCATAATCTTCTACATTATAATGTTATGACTTGTTTGTATACAGTTCGAGAAAGAATAACTATCCCATTAGACCCCATTTCACCTGTCTTTCTTTTGTTCACACCCTGTCCTACTCAGACACATGCACCAGTTTTGACTTGTTTTAGTTGTGACTTGCATGGACACACGTTTTGAGGGTTAGGCAGCCTGGAGGCATCTGTCTAGTAGCTGATTCCATGCCATAATCCCTGTTACATAAAGAGCCTGCACCGAGCAGCAGTAGCCCTGGCCGTCTAACTTTGTCTTTAAGACAAGGATTCAGCTCACCTTGATTCATTGAACTTTTTGCCCTCTGCAAAAGTTGACCAGATTCTCATTCAAATTCTGGAAGGTCTTTACAGCAACACATGCCAGTTTTCCAAGACCACCTACAAAAAGAAAGGAATGAAGTCACTGAGCCAGCAATAGGCTTTCAGTTCTAGAAAAAGTCTGTCTTGGATTTATTTGCTAGGTTTATTGATTGATTGATTGATCAAATTTCTATGGCTACCCATCTCACCAAAACTGACTCTGGTTGGCATATGTAGCAAAGTTGAAGTGAATTTGGGAAAAAGGAGTCCCAGGTAAATCCTATTTACTTGTAAATATATGAATTTAGTTTTTCTTTGTCTCAACAGATTCCACATGTATTGATAGTGCTATATTTCTCCAGCAGGAAATAGGAAAGGTGCTTTCAGTGTCTCTCTGTTTCTAAGAGATATGACCCCAGGGTGGTCCTTGGGCACCTGCCATCATTAATGTTTAAACTGTCTATTTCCACACCTGGGAGCAAAATAAGAGAAGGCGTCTGAATCCAAAGACACCATCAGGGTGTTCTTGCCTTTTAGTCAGAGAACATTCCTCCTTTCCAGTTTTCAGGTACAGACTGCAGTGCTATAGTTCCTGGAAAAAACATAATATCTTTCTTCAGTTCCTAGAGAAGCTCCCCAGCAATATTTACATAGATGTGAGGAACATTTTGCAGAAGAATCAAGGCTGAATAAATATTGTGTAGCTACATATTAGCTTCACATAATTTATTTAAATTTCAGTGAAAGTAAAATAGTTCCCCATCCAAATCACTGCAAATCACCTTTATTTCCAAGGTTGTCCTAAATCAGTGGTTCAAATGAAGAGCTACTTGATCCCAATTAATTTCACCCTCAGTTCTAGTTCTCAGTGTATTTATTGTTGCATTTATCTTCTATCTTTCCTCTAAGGAACTCAAGTTGGTTACAGGGTCAACTCTTTATCCTCACAACAACCTAGTGAGGCAGGCTGGACTTAAAGAAAGAGACCAGTACAAAGTTCAAAATTCAATGGTCAAGTGGGGATGTCAGTTTGTGACTTCCAAGTCCCAGTCCAACACTAACCATACTGATGGCTATCATTACTTTCATTCAGCATACCTGCGCAAGCACCTAGGGGTCATAATGCCTTTTACATGGAAATGAAAGAAATTAAATAGTATTTCAGACTTATTTAAAGGACAGGGCAACAGCTGCTTAGCGATGTTTGAGTGACTTATTAAATTGGCTTCCAAAATTCTATATTCCTTTCTCTCAGGACATTTTCTAAAATCAGAGAGGCAGGGCTATTTTAGACCTCTGCTGCAGTCTAAATGACAGCAGCTTAATTGTTCTGTATTAGGAAGAGCCTGCTGTTTTTCACTTGTGAGACACTTTTTAGGGGTGCCTCTTTTAGACTGATGTGCTCAGTGACATTGATTGGTGATTAATATGACCTTCCAGCAAAAAAGTAAGGCTGGACCTTCTCCAGCCTTCCATCATTAAAAAGGGGTGAATAGTTCTCCCCGATACTGATTGGTCCCCTTGAAACGTCACTCAAATGCAAGGGCTATTGCAACTGTGGTTTTTCTGAGACTGAGTGGGACCACCCTGGAAATCCAAGGCTGCTGGGTAGATTGAGAAGTTTACAGAAGGCAATAGCAAGTCCTTTCTGTAGGTTTTATGAAAGCTGCATGGACACAGTCACTAAGAACTGAGTTCAGTTCAAGTAAAGGTTTATCATTACAAAGGGGAAAAGATACGGTGGTGGGGAGGAGTAAGGGCATGAAAATAGAATCCAGACAGCACTAAGAAATGCCTCATTAAGAGAGAAGCAGCAATCAAAAAGTGACTGGAGAGTAAGGCTGTGATACCTGGGCTACAAAAACCTGGCTCATCATTAGATGGCAACCAAGACCTTGAGAAGAGTTGTTGCTGCCATCTTTTGATTGCTGAAATTTTGCAGTTCAGTAACAGCACCATAGAGCAAATCAAGCAGACTTATAGATACACTGTTAGCAGATATACAGCAACTTATAGACTTCATTTATGAGCCATTCATTATTTAACACTGCTGAGCGGAACAGATGGTAAGCTATTGCCTGTCAGGGCCCCGTTTCCTCAACAGAATGCACCCAATAGCTTCCTTGAGTAACTGCCTTAATGGATTTGTTGGAATGATGTAGACATATTATACCTTGCTTCACTTCTTGAGTGAGGGGCTTGGGCTCTCGGAGTCCAGCCAGACAAACCCCAGTACACAAAGATCTTGCATTTTTAAAAAATCTTTATTCATAACATAGTTGGTGTCTCTTTCAGCCATGCACAGCTAATCATGTAAGCAGCATTTAGCTTAAGCAGATGCAGATCCAGAGCTCCCACCCAACTCCCTCATACAACTTGTGCTATGAAAGAGTTTGGTGTGCATTACAGGTAGTCCTCGTTGAGCAACCACAATTTTGACTTGCAACTTGGTTAAGCAAAGTGGTCACTAAGTGTAACCGTGACTGTGCTTAGGATCTTACTTCAGCTTTACTTTACTTTACAGACATGCAAAGGTCATAAAGTGAGGAGTGGTTGTAAAGTTACTTTTTCATCACTGTCATAACTGTGAATGGACACTGAACAAGGCAGTTGCTAAACAAGGACTACCTGTAGACTAGTTTAACTGATTTAAATGTAATTGGTCCTGCTATTCAGTAATTAACTGGTTTGTTTCCTGCAAAAAGAATATTTCTGCTATTGTGTGAAAATGTCTAACTAGTATTATTTATGCAATTATACTTAGCTTCCACTCTCTTTAGAGTTAGTAAGAGCTTTATTTACACTTAGCTGGTAACCTCTTGTGACTAGGAGAAAGTTCATCTTCTTCCAATGCTCTTTCCCTTTCTGGTCCTCTGTGCAGATGAAACATGATCCTATGCTGTGTCCTCTTCCATTTTTGGTGATCTTCCTGTTCACCTTGGTACTTGGTTATGGTTTCCAGGCTACTCTGGAACAGGCAAATCACAGTCAAAACTGCTTAAGCCGATATGATTTGCTAGCCTCGTCTTCCTCTCTAAGCTTCAATTCCAATTCCTTTCCTACCAGCTCATCAGCCCATTTTCAACTTCTTTTTTTCCTCCCTGCCCCACTGTGAGAAAGTTTTATCTATTTCACTCCTTGCTATTTCCCCACACCAGCTTATCACCTTCAGGCACACCTTGTCTGTCTGGGAGATCACCTAACAGGATGGCAGACTATGCTTAGCTGCTCCATTCTGTCACACCTTGACTTCAGCAAAGCACTGATGAGCAGACAAGATTATATACAGGCTGGATTGTGTGACAATTAATGGGAAACAGAGCTAGCTGAATAATTCCTCATCTCGTAGAGAGGAAGAGACTGGGATGGCTCAGCAATCCCTCCTGGTCCTCTACATTTTAACTGGTGACCTTGTTGACATATATCAGATTTTCATATGACTTAACCTTGGGTGGGATAGTTAATAGCCTAAAAGACCAAAATAGTATTCAAAACTATCTTTATAAATTGGAGAAATGCCCTGACAGTAACAGAATGTGTTACTGAAATGTTAAGCTGCTTGACTCCTAGGCATTATAGTCTCTCCAGAATGAACTGGTGGTTTCCCTTGTTTCCCAGCATGCTGTGGAGGGCAGTAGCTAGTGATTGAAGGGGAAGGGGAAGGAGAAGGGGACATTCCTGCCTCTTGGAGTGGAGGTGCTGCTTTCCACTGAAATGAAGCACAATCAGCACGGCTTGAGTAGGCACAGTAGAAAGCACTACATTGGATGCCAAGGAGGTTGCCTGATGGCCTGTATTTAGAAATCAAACTGACTATATTATTGCTGAAAGGAGGTGGATGAGCATAATTATAGCATCAAAGACATGGCCAGGTCCTAACTGTGGAACAGATCACAAACTGCTCAGGTGCTAGTTCCAAGTTAAGCTAAAGAAGAAGCAAGCCAGTTTCCAGGATATGATCTTAAAGATATGTCCACCATTTTCAAGGAGAACATCACGAATCAATGTATGTCAATGAAGATTTTCAATCATCCAGGTGGAATTGTCTGTAGGTTGTTATGGCAACTGGATTTCTTTCTTTCTTTTTTCTTTTTTCTTTCTTTTCTTTTTGGTTGAAACGTTTCACTGCTTGTGCAAGCAGCTTCTTCAGTCTGGGCAAAGGTTGATAAGGAAACCCCATATATGTCTTCGAGGGTGGCTACATTGTCCCTACAGCCGAATGGCTTGTTAATTGTGCCATGGAGGTGTGGATTGTCTTTGGGATGTCTTTCTCCTGAATCCCTTGTTCATTCCCAATTGAGAATGACCTTAGAGTGGCCTTCCTGGTGAACTTGTGAAGTGGTCTTAATCTTCCTGGGGACTAATGAAAGAGCAGCATGAAAAGTGGGGAAAAAGTTGTGTCTGAGGCCTCCGCTTCTATTAAGGGAAGGATTTTTCACTTTGGCATGAATGGATTCCTTAACCCCTCTCTCAAACCACCTATCTCCTCTGTCCAAAATGTGAACATTATTGTCCTCAGATGAGTGTCTTTTTTTCTTTTAGATGAAGGTAAACTGCCGATTCTGGTCCTGTGGTGTTGCTCCTCCTGTGTTGGGCTGTCCTCTTGTGTAAAGGCTGTTTGGTTTCTCCAACATAGAGCTCAGAACACTCCTCACTGCACTGGATTGCGTATACTACGTTGCTCTTCTTATGTTTTGATGTTGGATCTTTAGGGTGTACAAGCCTCTGTCTCAGTGTGTTAGTGGGTTTGAAAAATACAGGTATGTGATGTTTTCCAAATATCCGTTTTATCCTTTCTGACATGCCAGTCATGTAAGGAATGACCAGGTTCTTCTGCTAAGACCCAGAGTCTAGAGGCTCTGGTTCTCAACAAGGAAGTGGGAGTGGCAGCAAACAGCTTCCTCAATAGCATGGAGAGTTTGCATCCTAGAGCAACCATCCATATGCTAATGAGGCATGCTTGATTTCCCAGGACTTCCAACAGTCTTCCCTCCTTCCTATTGAAGAACAGCCTTGAAAGCAAGAGAAGAGCCCTGGAATAGCTGGCTACGCAGACAGTGCTGGTGAAAGAATTTGGATTCTTAGGTAATGGGACTAATTTTCCAGATGAAGAGCTTCTTGCAAGAGATGGGCTGCATCTCATGAGAACTGGGAACAGGATGTTTGGAAAGCATCTTGGAAACCTGATCTCAAGGGCTTTAATCCTGGTGGGAAGAGAAAAGAAAGCCCAGGAAATTGTGTCTCACTAAGAACTTGGACTCGGACACCCAACATTGAGCACATAAGTACAATGAGATGGGTCAAGTTACATGACCGAATTCAATTCAATGAATGTTCTTTCAGTCATAGACCAGTATATAACTAACAATTCTGCCAAAATAAAAATAAAAAAAGTATTTACATGATAAAATAAAGATAAAATTATTAAGGTAAAATTACAGAGTACAGGAATTAGAACGCAAAAGAATCCTATAAAATTACAATTAAATTTTACAATGAATAATCTAAATGCTATAAACTAAGACAGATAATTATAAAAAGATTTAAGTAATACTAGAATATATAAAATACTATGAGAATGTAAGGCTATATTAAGTCTGATAGAAGAAGAAACTTTGTTATGGTCATTGACCAATAAAAAAAATGAAACAGAGCTATCCCCTAGTATCAGTAGTGTCAGTAACTGTTAACAACCATTCGTAGGCTAAGTTTACACAAAAAGTAGCAAAATTTTGCTACATTCAGAGAAATACATTTATCTTTGTTGTTTAACAGATAATGTAAGTAAAAATGGTCAGAGTGGCCTGGAATTTTAAAAAAAAAGGGGGGGGGTAATCAGCTGATGGTGAATATCCCTATAAAACTGACCATACAAGAGAACATGGGCCACGGCCTCTACAGCACCTGTGTCACAGGGGCAAAGATGGGTTTCATATGGTGTCTTCTTATATTTCCTCTCCAAAACAGCTGTAGGGAGGGCATTCAATCGAGCTAGTGTTAGGGCTCTCCTAAATTTTGGAACAGTAATGTAATATAAATATGGGGCTGGTTTGGTCAGTAAAATTTGATGATTAACAAATGCGTTACGAGAAAAGGCAGCAATTTCCATTTGACCCTCTGTATCTAAGATCCTTTGCCTCAGTAGTGATCTAGCCTGATCTGACTCTAACGCTAAGATGGAATCACTGGAGAAACCATAGAGGCTCAGTCTCTTTTGGCTAGCTGTTTCCCAGGAAGGCTTAAAATTATCTGCCAATATTAGATGGGTCACTCCACTGGGGTTATGATGTAATTTTAACCAGTAGGTAAATATATTTATCCAGAGGTTAGATTCAAGTTTACTAACGCCTGCTTCTCATCGAATTATAGCATTTGGAACACAGTGGGTAACCTGAAAGATATTTCTTAGAAATTTTGTTTGGATTCTTTCTAAGGTCGTCATGTTGTTGTATGGTCCCAATTGACCTGCATATAACTGTTCTGCTTGGGCTTGGGCTGCAAACAACTTAATTGCAGCAGGGATAAACTGTGCACCTCTGGTAAAGTAATACACTTGGATAGCTGATGCAGATCTCGGTGCATTGCAAGTTACATAGTCTAGGTGGGCATTTCCGCTTCCTGTAGCTTGAAAAACTATCCTGATATATTTAAATATCTTAACCTGCTCAATGGGCTGCTCACCTAAGTTCCAGTTTCTCTGTTTTGGATGTTTGGAGAAAGTAAGTATCTTAGTTTTGGTGTAATTTATATTAATTCCTCCTCAATACAGTAATGTGTAAGTGATCTCAAGGCTCTTTTGAGGCCAATAGGAGTTAATGATACTGCATCATCGGCATAGAGTAATAAATTGACATGTCTTTGGGCTAATTTAGGGGGACAAAAAGTGGAGTTACTTAAATAGGGGACCAATGAGTTTATATAATAGTTGACTCCCCTCCTTACATGTATTTCCTTTGTGACATGTCCTTGGTTACTGGACCTAACTTTCAGTCTTGTATTCTTGTGTATTTTAATGAGTCGCAGGAGTAGATGTTTATCAATTTTCGAATTTTTCAGTTTATACCTCAGTTTGGTTCTAGATACTATATCGAAAGCTGACCGAAAGTCAATAAATGCTGCATATAGGGATTGTCCTGATTTATGGGAATACTTTTCTACTAAATGTTGCAGCACCAAAGCATGATTTAACGGTGATTGTCCTACTCTAAATCCAGCCTGTTCATCCACCAGAATGTCTTCAGCTTCAAGCCAATCATTTAGTTTCTTCTGGAGATGTTCAGCATACATTTTGCTGATCTGACTTAACAAACTAATTGGGCGGTAGTTAGCTGGGTCATCTCTCTTGCCCTTCTTACATATTGTTATTATAATAGCCAAGCCCCAATCCTTTGGTATCATGGCTGAATGATCTATTGCAGTGAAAAGTGAGGCTAGCACTGGGATCCATCATTCCAAATTATTTTTTATTACTTTATACGTAATAAAGTCTGAACCACAGGCTTTCCCTGGTTTGAACTACTTAATTATATTTCTGATCTCTGAGTACGAGACTGGGGGCCAGTTGGGGTTGGAGGTCACACGACCCAAGGATTCCAGTGTCCACACAAATGTACAAGGAATGGAGGACAAACACAGAATTCTTAATGCCAGCAAGCTAATATAATTCAATAGTCATTTGTGAAACCTGGTGGGATGGAATTCATGAATAGAATCGAGGATTAAGAGAGAGATTCAAAAGGAAGATGCCAGCAAATGGGGGCAGGAAGTGGTAATATATGTGAAGGTGTACATCTATTGAGATCCACAAATCTGAGCATAATAGTCCAATCACTAGTATTTGGATAAGAAAACAAGGAAGGGAAAACAAGGAGGATGTTATTCTGGAGGTATGCTAGCAACTGCCTAACCAGAGAAAAGAGATGGATAAGACCTGTCTTTACAGAACCTTCAGGGATGATCGACAGAGTAATAACAGGAGAGTTAGCATTTATGTTGGAAAACCAGTTCAGCCAAGACTGTGTGATCCCTAAAATGTATTGATTCTATTTTCTAGCTGTTCCAGTGTTGGAAATGATGGAGTTTTTAAAGGTTAATAAAAGAACTCCAAGCAACTAACAGCGGTCTTGCAGAGTAGAAGCGTGAACCAAAAAAAGGAACTTGTACATTAAGCTTCATTACGTTCAGAAATAAATTCAGTCTTCACACTATAGTTAGATGAAGAAAATAGAGATAGCTTACTTTTATTCAGTTGAGCTGCATACAGGTAGGTTCATAGTAGAAAGCATTTAATCACTGCTTCTTTGTAGACACTTTCTATGTGGAATAGAAAGGGTGAGGAGCTGCATTCTGCAGCCCCCCTGCTTGCATGTCTGCCCATGAGGTAATGGAGATTGTTAATCAAGAAGAATCAAGAATCAAGAAGGAGGAAGTAGAAGTCAGGTGACCCATGTGACATCCCACAAGCACAATAGAGATGCACTTACTAGAGCAACCCTCTTATGCTTATGAGACAATGCTGAGTTGATCCCTGATAATTCCAACAATATCAACCATCACTTGGACCTAACAACATGTCACCACCCGAGCTGCTTTCACCAGCCAGGAGGGACATGGGTCTAGATGACAAGTGGTGGCATTTACTGTCTGGAGGATCCTGTCCACTTCCTCTAGAAAGCATTTAATCATCACTGGTTCTTTGTAGATACTTTCTATGAAAATAGAAAGTCTGTGTGCAGGCAATATGGTGGGGGAGGAGCTGCATGCAGCAGCACCTCCTGCTTGCATGTCTGCCGGAAGGAGATTGGAGACTGTTAATCCCCAAACCCAAGAAGAAGGAGGAAGTGGAAATCAGGTGACCCATATGATATTCCACAAGCATAATAGAGATGTGTTTGCTAGAGAGACCCCCTTATGCTTATGAGACAATGCTGAGTTGACCCCTAATATTTCCAACAGGAAATGCAGACATCAGAAGGCTGTGAAAAATATGCGCTGGGATTTGGATGGAAAACGGCTTCCAGTAGAAGAAAATGGAGGCAAGAGGGAGATGCACGTGTCTCCTCTTTCCCCCGTTCTCTGCCTGCAAGGCATGGAGTGTCCCAAAGCATGGAATTACCCACTCAGGCTTCCTTTACATTGAAGTGTGTGTGTGTGTGTGTGTGTATTTTCTTTGAATCCCAGGATTGGAAGGGACCTTGGAGGTCTTCTTGTTCAACCTCCCTGCCTAGGGCAGGAATCCTCAGACCACCTGAGGCAAATAGCTGTCCAACCTTGGTTTGAATTCCTCCAGTGATGGCAGGCTGCCCCACTGTTTCATAGCTCTCACAGTCAGAAAGGCTTCCTTATTTTGAGTTTGATCTGCTTCTGTAAAGCTTCTACCATTACTTTTTGTCCTACCCTCAGGCAATAATTAATAAAATATTTTAGTTTTCTTAAGGAATTGAACTGTGTGCTAAGCTAAAGATGCTGGTTGCAGCAATGTTCTTTTTAAAATGAAAATTAATACTAAGCTTTTTTCTTCCCTTCCCTCCTACACCAGGTACAAAAAATGCAGCATGTCAGCCAAGGAGATTTAAGCATTCTTTCCTGCAACATGTTTCTGACAACAATGGCAACTGCATTGCGGTGGTGGTGGGGGGGGGGGGAAGGTTCACTTATCAGGACTGGCATGGTGGAGAGAAGGCTGAAACCTCCTTCTGCAATAGTTCTGATAAAAACATAGTAATGAATTACTGCAAGCATAAAATTTATGGACAGATGTCAACTATTGCTTTAAATATGTGCTTCTGCATTGTTATAGCTTTCTGAGGGAATGTTATGGGAGAGAAGAGAACTTGCTTTGTGGAAGTTCTTTTTTTTTCTCTGAGAAGTCTGCATTTTTAAGGGGGCAGTTGGGCTGTTTGGTCTCTGTATGAAAAATGCCTTGTATGTAAAATGGAGATACGTTGATGTTTTGGTATACTTTGAGGTGGGGTAAAATTTAAGCATTCTTAATCAGATTGACAATGAGGTTTTTTATGAGTTTATGTCTTTTTAATGATTTGGATTAAGATTTATTGGTTTCTTCTTAAGGTTTTAAGATTTATAAGGTAACTATAAGGTATAATAATAATTGCTTGGTTTTAGGTTTAATAGGATTAAGATTGTTCTAGTATTATTAATTATAAAAAAAATTAAGAATGCTTAATCGGATTGACAATGAGGTCTTTTATGATTTTATGTCTTTTTAATGATTTGGATTAAGATTTACTGGGTTCTTTTAAGGTTTGTTTGGTTTTTAAGATTTATATCTATAAGGTATAATAATTGCTTGATTTTAGGTTTAACAGAGTTAAGATTGTTGTAGTATTATTAATTATAAAAGTAGACAATTTATATCTTTTTATATTTGATTTTTATTATAGTAGAAAGAAATATATAGAATAGCGTTAGGAAGGAAATAATTGAATAAAGGTTTGAAATTTTTGCCTGAGAGAGACTTGCTGATGCAGTATAACTACCTTATAGTTATAGCCAATGTCATTAAGAACTATGTTCAGTGTAAAGAAGAACAAGGAGTCCTGGAAGTGATGGTTTGGCCCCTACAGGGCTCTGATGTCAACATCATTGAGTCTGTCAGCAAGTCTCTCCCAGGCAAAAATTTCAAAGCAGACTGGGGTTTCAAGATGTGCTGTTCAAGTTCTTTTGAAGAAGCACAAAGTAACGGGCAACGTTGAGGATGTAGACGCAGTGGTTGGCCAAGGAAACTTGATGCAGCAGATGAAAGACACATCATGCTTACTTCCCTTCAACATCAGAAGATGTCCAGCAGTGCCATCAGCACAGAACTGGCGGAAACCTGTGGCACCCAGGTATACCCATCTACTGTCCGGAGAAGTCTGGCCAGAAGTGGTCTTCATGGGAGAATTGCAGCCAAAGAGCCATACCTCTGATGTGGAAACAAGGCTAAGCGACTCAACTATGCATGAAAACATAGGAACTGGGGTGCAGAAAAATGGCAGCAAGTGCTCTGGACTGATGAGTCAAAATTTGAAATATTTGGCTGTCACAGGAGGCAGTTTGTTCGCTGAAGATCTGGAGAGCGGTAGAATAAGGAGTGTCTGCAGGCAACAGTGAAGCATGGTGGAGGTTCCTTGCAAGTTTGGGGCTGCATTTCTGCAAATGGAGTTGGTGATTTGGTCAGGATCAATGGTGTCCTCAATGCTGAGAAATACAGGCAGATACTTATCCATCATGCCATACCATCAGGGAGGTGTGTGATTGGCCCCAAATTTATTCTGCGTCAGAACAACAACCCCAAACATACAGCCAATGTCATGAAGAACTATCTTCAGCGTAAAGAAGAACAAGGAGTCCTGGAAGTGATGGTTTGGCCCCCATAGGGCCCTGATCTCAACATCATTGAGTCTGTCTGGGATTACATGAAGAGACAGAAGGATCTGAGGCAGCCTACATCCACAGGAGATCTCTGGTTAGTTCTCCAAGATGTTTGGGACAACCCACCTGCCGTTTGGAAGGCAAAGGGTGGTCACACCAAATATTGATTTGATTTGGATTTCTCTTCTGTTCGCTCATTTTGCATTTTGTAAATTGATAAACGATTACAATATATACTGTATTTTTGAAAGCATTCTTACTTTACATCATTTTTTTACACCTGCCTAAAACTTTTGCACAGTACTGTGTGTGTGTGTGTGTGTATGTAATATATAAATATATATTTTTATATAAATATATAAGATTCTCTTGTGCTGCCCCCCTCTGCAGGGAGGCAGGACCCATTTAATTGGTCCACCCCTGGCGACCGATGGACCCAGCAGGATTTCAGAAGGAGCTGGAGGTTATACCTGGGGATCTGCTGCGTGGTCCAGTGGAGGTCCTGGCCGCAACCTGGAATAGGGAGGTGGCCGGAGCCTTGGACAGGACCGCGCCTATGCAGCCTCTCTTGCCCCACTCTACCCGACACTCCCCATGGTTTACGGAGGAGTTGTGTGTTTTGAAGAGGGTTAAGAGATGCCTAGAGTGCCACTGGAGGAATACAAAGACCGAATCTGACCAAACACAAGCTAGAGCCGCTATTAAGGCCTACCTTGTGGCGGTAAGAGCAGCAATACATCAATATTTCTCTGCTCTTATATTGTGTCCACAGAATGCCACCGATGGCCCTGTTTAAAATTACTCGATCTCTATTAGGTAAGGGGGGGTTTAGTCACCCACCTACAGGGCTGTTCAGAGGAGTTTTCTGAGCATCTGCAGGATAAAATTGCTCAGATTCATTCCAAGTTGGACTCTAAGCCTGGGGAGATGCTGAGGGAAGATACTTACCCTTTTATCTGGGAATAGTTTGATCCTGTTGGGCCTGAGGAAGTGGACAGGATCCTTTGGACTGTAAATGCCACTACATGTCATCTAGACCCATGCCCCTCCTGGCTGGTGAAGGCAGATCAGGAGGTGACACGTGGTTGGTTCCAGGTGATGGTTAATGCATCCTTGAGAGAGGGGATGATTCCTGCTGCCTTTAAGGAGGCACTGGTGCACCCTCTCCTCAAGAAACCATCACTGGACCCTACTGTTCTAGACAACTTTCATCCAGTCTCCTACCTCCCCTTTTTGAGAAAGGTGGTTGAGAAAGTGGTGGCATTACAACTTCAGAGGATTCTGGATGAAACAGATTATCTAGACCCCTTTCAGTCAGATTTCAGACTGGGATATGGGACAGAGACTGCATTGGTCACACTTATGGATGATCTCTGGTGGAAGCATGATGGAGGGAGTGCATCCATCTTGGGTCTTCTTGACCTCTCAGCAGCTTTTGATACCATCAACCATGTAGAGGCTAGCGAGGTTCGTTCTTAGAAGACTCTCAGCTTTATGTAAGGAATGCCTAAGACTAAATAAAAGACTCAGACTCTAAATCAAGTTTAAGCTCTGGCTTTTATTTAGAAGAGAATGCACATCAGTAAAAAGCTGAGAGTGAGGGAAGCGCGCCAAAAGTTGAATTAAATAGTCTCACGCCAAACAGCGCTCCACCCCCACACTCCCCGGGTGTGCCCCACGAGTTCCACGGAGTGACAGGTCATCAAGACTTGATAGGTGAGAGGTCGTCCAGCCCCATTCGCCCTGGGCATCGCCCTGTTTATCTTCCTGTGAGGTAATGGTCCATTACTGGGCAATTAGACCTCGATATTCCTCGAAAGCCTGGCCGCACCCTTCCGAACCTCACCCTGATCATTTCTTTGACAATGGCAATGGTCGATTACCGGGCGATGAGACCTTGTTGTTCAATAGATCTCCCAAACCCATTACCTTCTTTGTCCGGTTTATCGCCCACACCTCTCCAGTCATTGACACACATCCGCGCTTTGTCATGCGAGCCGTTACGATGTTGCAAACATCCCAACGGTGATCATGACAGCTGGTCCCAGTTGGTGGTGATAGGAGATGAGAGATCCAACCCTCAATCTCTGTTGTGTGGAGTGCTGCAGGGTTTGGTTCTCTCTCCACTCCTCTTCAACATCTACATGAAACCACTGGGTGAGATCATCCATCACCATGGGATGAGGTACCTTCAATATGCTGATGATACTTAATTATATATCTCTATCCCAGGTGGATGGTGATGCGGTGGCTGCCCTTTCTCAGTTCCTGGGGGCTGTGGGGTTCTGGATGGGGAACAACAGGCTTCAGCTGAACACTGGTAAGATGGAGTGGCTGTGGATTGATGGCTCCTCGGTATCCGGGAAGTGGTCATCTCTAGTTCTGGATGGGGTGGCACTGCCCTATTCAGAACCAGTGCAGAACTTGGGGATCCTCCTGGACTCACAACTCCAGCTCAAAGAGCAGGTGGAAGTTGTGGCCAGGAGGGCCTTTGTGCAACTTCATGTTGTGCTCCAGTTATGCCCTTTCCTGGATCAAGATGCCCTCCACACAGTCATTCATGCCCTGGTCATCTCCCACATAGACTATTGCAATGCATGGGGCTACCCTTGAAGAGTATCTGGAAGCTTCAGCTGATCCAGAATGCAGCAGGCAGTGATGAGAGCCCCAAGATCAGCACATGTGACACCACTGCTGCGTGAGCTGCACTGGGTGCCAGTTTGTTTCTGGGTTCAATTCAAGGTGTTGGTTATAACCTTTAAAGCCCTACATGGCATGGGGCTACCTGAGGGACCGTCTCATCCCCATAACATCAGCCCATCCCACCCAGTCATGCAGAGAGAGCATGCTATGGATCCTGTCAGCAAGGGAGTTTCACTTGGCAGGGTCCAGGAGGCAAGCCTTCTCTGCAGTGGTGCCAGCCCTTTGGAACATTCTGTCCCCCAAGGTGAGGCAAGCCCCTTCACTCCCAACCTTCCAGAAGTGTTTGAAGACCTGGTTCTGTCGCCTCACCTGGGATGGGAAGGGCAACAGCTCTTCCTGGGGGTGGCTGGTGGTGTAGAGTTCTTCCTACTGAATGTAATACTTTCCAATTGGATTTTATAATTATATTTAGTATTTTAGTATTTTGGATGTTGACTTTGTAATTTTATATGCTGGGGCTTTTAAAAGGATAATTTTATTGTAAACTGCCCAGAGTCCCTCTCTTTGGGGGGAGATGGGTGGTAATAGAAATTTGAATAATAAATAAATAAATATCTGATTCTTTGGAGAGAAACATTGGCACCATCTAGTGGACAGTGGTGGGAAGGAATTATAATTACAACGACTGCTTATTTTAGGGAACTTCTTAAAAATATGTTGCTGAAACATATATAAACTCAGATATAAACTCAGATACCATTCGGGGGGGCGGTAATTTTGGAAACTTCTGTGGATGTACAGGGAGCTTTCAACTGAGCTGTCTATTAACAGACATCAAGGAGATTTACCAGCAAGTAGTTAACATCTGCTTCAGCAAAGGATCGTTACCTTGTCGTGGTGCTGGAGCTTGAGCACCTCAATGATGCCATGAGCTAAACCGTGAAGGGCCACCCAAGACGGGAAGGTCATGACAGAGAGGTCAGACTAAACGCGATCCCTGGGGAAGGTAATGGCAACCCACCTCAGTATTCTTGCCGTGAAAACTAAATGGATCAGTACAACCAGAGATATGTCGGTATACCATCGGAAGATGAGACCCCCAGGTCGGAAGATGGTCAAAATGCTACTGGGGAGGAACAGAGGATGAGCTCAACTAGCCCCAGACGTGATGACGCAGCTAGCTCAAAGCCGAAAGGACGGCTAGCGGCCGACGGTGCTGGTGGTGAACGGCGAATCCGATGTTCTAAGGATCAACACACCATCGGAACCTGGAATGTAAGATCTATGAGCCAGGGCAAATTGGATGTGGTTATTGGTGAGATGTCAAGATTAAAGATAGACATTCTGGGCGTCAGTGAACTGAAATGGACTGGAATGGGCCACTTCACATCAAATGACCACCAGATCTACTACTGCGGACAAGAGGACCACAGAAGAAATGGAGTAGCCTTCGTAATTAATAGTAAAGTGGCTAAAGCAGTGCTTGGATACAACCCAAAAAACGACAGAATGATCTCAATTCGAATTCAGGGCAAGCCATCTAACATCACAGTGATCCAAATATACGCCCCAACCACAAATGCTGAAGAAGCTGAAGTAGAGCAGTTCTATGAGGATCTGCAGCACCTACTGGACAACACGCCTAAAAGAGATGTTATTTTCATCACAGGAGACTGGAATGCTAAGGTGGGCAGTCAAATGACACCTCGAATTACAGGTAAGTATGGCCTGGGAGAACAAAACGAAGCAGGACACAGGCTGATAGAATTTTGCCAAGACAATTCACTCTGCATAACAAACACTCTCTTCCAACAACCTAAGAGACGGCTTTATACATGGACTTCACCAGATGGACAACACCGAAATCAGATTGACTACATCCTTTGCAGCCAAAGGTGGCGGACATCTGTACAGTCTGTAAAAACAAGGCCTGGAGCTGACTGTAGTTCAGATCACGAACTTCTTCTTGCACAATTTAGGATCAGACTAAAGAGATTAGGGAAGACCCACAGATCAGCTAGATATGAGCTCACTAATATTCCTAAGGAATATGCAGTGGAGGTGAAGAATAGATTTAAGGGACTGGACTTAGTAGATAGGGTCCCAGAAGAACTCTGGACAGAAGTTGGCAGCATTGTTCAGGAGGCGGCAACAAAATACATCCCAAAGAAAGAGAAAACCAAGAAGGCAAAATGGCTGTCTGCTGAGACACTAGAAGTAGCCCAAGAAAGAAGGAAAGCAAAAGGCAACAGTGATAGGGGGAGATATGCCCAATTAAATGCAAAATTCCAGAGGTTAGCCAGAAGAGATAAGGAATTATTTTTAAAGAAGCAATGCGCGGAAGTGGAAGAAGACAATAGAATAGGAAGGACAAGAGACCTCTTCCAGAAAATTAGAAACATTGGAGGTAAATTCCAGGCAAAAATGGGTATGATCAAAAACAAAGATGGCAAGGACCTAACGGAAGAAGAAGAGATCAAGAAAAGGTGGCAAGAATATACAGAAAACCTGTATAGGAAGGATAACAATATCGGGGATAGCTTTGACAGTGTGGTCGGTGAGCTAGAGCCAGACATCCTGAAGAGTGAGGTTGAGTGGGCCTTAAGAAGCATTGCTAATAACAAGGCAACAGGAGACGACGGCATCCCAGCTGAACTGTTCAAAATCTTGCGAGATGATGCTGTCAAGGTAATGCATGCTATATGCCAGCAAATTTGGAAAACACAAGAATGGCCATCAGACTGGAAAAAATCAACTTATATCCCCATACCAAAAAAGGGAAACACGAAAGAATGTTCAAACTATCGAACAGTGGCACTCATTTCACATGCCAGTAAGGTAATGCTCAAGATCCTGCAAGGTAGACTTCAGCAGTTCATGGAGCGAGAATTGCCAGATGTACAAGCTGGGTTTAGAAAAGGCAGAGGAACTAGAGACCAAATTGCCAATATCCGCTGGATAATGGAAAAAGCCAGGGAGTTTCAGAAAAACATCTATTTCTGTTTTATTGACTATTCTAAAGCCTTTGACTGTGTGGACCATAACAAATTGTGGCAAGTTCTTAGTGGTATGGGGATACCAAGTCATCTTGTATGCCTCCTGAAGAATCTGTATAACGACCAAGTAGCAACAGTAAGAACAGACCACGGAACAACAGACTGGTTTAAGATTGGGAAAGGAGTACGGCAGGGCTGTATACTCTCACCCTACCTATTCAACTTGTATGCAGAACATATCATGCGACAAGCTGGCCTTGAGGAATCCAAGGCTGGAGTTAAAATCTCTGGAAGAAACATTAACAATCTCAGATATGCAGATGATACCACTTTGATGGCTGAAAGTGAAGAGGAACTGAGGAGCCTTATGATGAAGGTGAAAGAAGAAAGTGCAAAAGCTGGTTTGCAGCTAAACCTCAAAAAAACCAAGATTATGGCAACCAGCTTGATTGATAACTGGCACATAGAGGGAGAAAATGTAGAAGCAGTGAAAGACTTTGTATTCCTAGGCGCAAAGATTACTGCAGATGCTGACTGCAGTCAGGAAATCAGAAGACGCTTAATCCTTGGAAGAAGAGCAATGACAAATCTCGATAAAATAGCTAAGAGCAGAGACATCACACTGACAACAAAGGCCCGCATAGTTAAAGCAATGGTGTTCCCTGTAGTAACATATGGCTGCGAGAGCTGGACCATAAGGAAGGCTGAGCGAAGGAAGATCGATGCTTTTGAACTGTGGTGTTGGAGGAAAATTCTGAGAGTGCCTTGGACTGCAAGAAGATCCAACCAGTCCATCCTCCAGGAAATAAAGCCAGACTGCTCACTTGAGGGAATGATATTAAAGGCAAAACTGAAATACTTTGGCCATGTAATGAGAAGACAGGACACCCTGGAGAAGATGCTGATGCTAGGGAGAGTGGAAGGCAAAAGGAAGAGGGGCCGACCAAGGGCAAGATGGATGGATGATATTCTAGAGGTGATGGACTCGTCCCTGGGGGAGCTGGGGGTGTTGACGACTGACAGGAAGCTCTGGCGTGGGCTGGTCCATGAAGTCACGAAGAGTCGGAAGCGACTAAACGAATAAACAACAAAGTTAACATCTGCAGAAAGGGGCTGGCCTGGCCAGGGCACCACCAGTGGCAGCAGGAGCCACCCACAAAGGCAGGGGAGGAGGAGGCAGGGGAAGGAAAAAGTGGTGATGGTGGTAGTGGTGGTGGAGGTGCTGGAATTGGGGTGCCAAGATTTCAGGAGAGGTTGAGGAGTCCAAGTATTAAGTGGAGAGGTGTTGGTGGTTGTAAGGCATCAGCCCCCTCTATTTTTGCAAAGGGGTCCTTGGGAGAGGAGGTGGAAAGGGGGGACAAGAAAGATCTTATTGTAAACTGCCCAGAGCCCCCTTTTCAGGAGAGATGGGCAGTGATAGAAATTTGAAAAATAAATAAATAAAAATAAAAGGAGAAGTTGGATTTGGGGAATGAGGTTCTGGTGGTGCAGGGAGAGTTTCATTCTTTATTTTTAGCTTAAGAATACTGTTAGTGCAATGACTTCCAGTGGGAATATGGTGGTCTGAACAGCTGTGCTTGCAGGCTCCATGGGCAGATCTGACAACATGGCAGTTTTTTTGGCCACAGGCAGGCTTTTCCTGAAGACCTGGAGCATTTTCATGGGTAGAAATAGCTCGGAATCATCCCATTTGTATTCTTGAACATCACCTTGCAGCCAGAGGATTGCAAACAGCATTAGTGCTAATCTGGTAAGAGACAATGGGAAGCTGGGACATCAACATTGCCAAGCTGCACTGTAGCCTTAAAGGGACACTAAGACCAGCCACCCCATTTCTAAATCACCCAATTTATATTTTTGTTTATGTCCCCTAAGAGAGGCTTTTTACAGCAAGAAGAAGTGATTTCTCTTGGTGCTTATCGTTATTTTTGAGATTAACTTTTAAAAAGAATGTTTTTTTTAAAGTTTTGGCTTGTTTCCATCCAAATATTGAGGAGAATTGAAAGTAAATGTTTGTCTCCCTGTTATTATTTCTGTATTGAATTTGAACATTTTAAAATTTTCCTACACATTGAATTTGCAACATTGATTTGAATCTTCAGTTTTCTGCTGCTCTTTTTCCCAGGGGAACTGTATCTTATCAGATTTTTACTTATGTAAACAGTTCCAGAAACTTTCCATTACATTCTACTTTCCTTGGTTACATACTTAAGGGGGCACCATAATCTACTGCCTGGAACATGGAGGATTTCAAGCAGACCTTCTCAGAGTTCCATTGAGACCTTAAACAGATTCCCTCCGACTCTTGCCAAGTTATTACAAGATATTTCAGACATTATTGAAAATATTAGCTTTGAAATGTGGCATCTGGCTGGGGACATCATGGAAGGAATTAAAGATCTTATTTTTTTATTTATATTTCAAATTTCTATCACCGCCCATCTCTCCTGAAAAGGGGACTCTTAACAATGACACAAAGTTTTCTATTAACAGTAAGATCAAGGTTTTTGTCAAAATGTCAGATGTTTGGAGGAAATTAAAGGGACAGATCAAACTTCAAACTATAAGTGTTGCTGCTCTGATCAAATGTTGTGGAAAGGAGGGTTTTGTTATCTATGGGATGCCTTTTGCTGAGAGATTGGAGTATTGTGGGGACAGTTGGGCTGTTTGATTTTTTGTGTGTGTGTGTGAAAAATGCCCTGTGTATATTTTGGAAATATGTGAATGTTTTGGTTTATTTTGAAGTGGGGTAAGGGTTTGAGAATGTTTATTTGGATTGCTTTTAAGGCCTGTTTGATGTTATTCTTTGATGTTATTCTTCTTTAAAGATGTGGATTGAGATTAATAAAGTAAATAATGAATGTTTGGTTTTAGGTTTAATGTGATTAAGACTGTAATGACTAGTATTAAGAGAATATTTTTTTTTGCTTTTTTAAAAGTTTGATCTTTATTATAGCAGACAGAAATGTATAGAATAGTGGTAGGAAGGAAGTAATTAAATAAGTGTTTTGTGGGGGAGGTTGTTTAGTTGGTTTATATATTTTCTTTTTTTTAATATAAGGGGATTTTATATTTGCATTTAATGATCTTTATAATATGCTAATGGAATGATTTATAGAAATAATGTGATTTTAGTTTAACATAGAACAAGGGATTGATTATGGGAAATTGTTGTATATTCTTGATGTTAAAAGTCGGAAATCACCTCTTTATGTAACCTCTTTAAAATCTTTTTTTCATCTCGTGTTTTCTCACTTTTTTTTCTTTTTGTAGTGTTTTTTCTTTTTTGTAGATTTATCTTTGCTCTAAACTTAATAAAATTCTTATTAAAAAAAAGAACACTGTTAGTGCATATATACAGGCCTACACATGAAGCAAATATAATAATTTTGAAACTCCTGGCCTATATTTGAGCCTGAATGTACATGGGTTCCCCAAGGCCTGAAAAATATTCCAAAGGTTCTTCCAGGGTCAAAAGGTGAGAAACTGCACACTGCTATAAAAGATTTTCTTAGACTAATGAGCTTAGAGACATTTTGGCTACTGCCAATGAAATTCCACTGAACATTCAGTCTCCTTTGCACAGGAAAAAAGAAGTCAAGGCACACACACACACACACATGCATGCACACACACACACACACACACACACTCAAAAGACTGTCTCAAACTGGTTAGCCCTTGAATCCACAGCTACTCCATCTTCCTAGGATTCAGTCTGATCCTGACCTTTTTTCCATCAAGAAAACCTCAGTTGCGTATCTTGCCTGGCTTGGAGTAGAAACATATAACTGGATCACATCTGCATCAGTGACATCTAGAAGGGAGTCAAAATCTGCAAGAGAGCAGGCATGGCATTGCAATTCAAGCCCTTCCTTTTTGTATGCGCATATTCAAAAGGGATGGAGTTTGGATCATGATGCAGCATGCATCTTGCAGATTTTGACATACCTAGGGTGCCCCTTATCTGCATATTGAGGTTACTTCACCTCATACTTGCAGAGGACTCTCTGGGAAGCTTCATGTACATGTTAAACGGCAGAGGAAAAGGTAGATATCTTTGGCCGTGCACGTGAGAGCACCCAGGGACTCAAATTCTCCCTCCCAACTGAAGCCAGCCACTCAGGAAGGAGAACCACTGAAAAATAGTGCTTCCCATTTCTAACTCTTACAGCTTGACCAGAAGGATAGCATGGTTGATGCTACTGGAAGTGGGAGATCCAGCAGCATCAGGAAGAACTCTATTCACGTTCTGCCTGGAATCATTTATAAGAACAGACAATTTCATCTAGTATTCCCTGTAGCTGTAAACCCATCTAAGATATAACTTTTTTCTCTTCCCTGTTCAAGACAGTCTTTTTGTTCCTTCCAGAGGAAGGAAGATGAGCCCCCATGAGACTTGTGGGTGCAGCTTTCCTTTGGTGGGGAAGGTATTTTCCATTAGAAAGACAAAGTGCACAAAACTTGGATTTCTTGGATTTGTATCTGAATCCTGTCTAGAAATCTTGTGGAGATGAATCATGTGTTGTCCAGAAATGAACTGAGATCTTTTAAAATCTCATTCCCAACATAAAACATGTTCTTGTATCAAACTAGATGGAATTGCTTTATATAAACCAGTTACTGGGGAATGAACCTGAAGTATATTCTCTGTTGCATTTATTCCATCAACTGCCTCTCCTCTTCTTTTGTTAGGAGTACCTGTTCCTCATAAAATTCCAGAAAACCATGCCCAGTCTTGATCAGCTTTGCCTTCTTGACTTGAGTAACAAATGCCATGAAGGGCTCAGCAATTAAGGCTCCAGTCAGACTGGGTGGAGCTCCTTCTATCATCCTTCTTAATGAATTAACTAATTAGGTTAAGTTAAGTTTGCCAATATGTTCCTCTAGGCACATTCAAAGACATAAACTTCAAACAAAATTTTCCACCAAAAAAGACCTGAACTGAATCTTGTGGTCAGTGCATATTCATGTGCTAGGAGACCAGAACTGGTCAAGATTGCCACTAATCCAATTTGCCTGAATGAGATGGTCCCATCACACCTCCATGCAGCTATACATACCTGCTAAAAGAATATTTCAAGTCCAGGACTATAACAGCCAATTCATTGGCATGGAAAATTCCTTAACCCTTTTGGCATGTCTGTCTATACATTCAGATCATGTGGGGAAGGCCTGCACTGACTAATGAAAATACCCTTCCTACCTCCATGCCACAGGTTCCCTGGTTGACCTGAATTTCCTTGCTCATGGGTATGCACTGAGCAGCCTCTCTACAGTTCTTTTGCAACCCCATTTGGCATTCTTCCAAGAGGAAAGAGGAAACTGTGGGAACCCCATGATCAATAACTTATTACAAGTGACAGAATGCCCAGATAGCTCTCTGCTTTCTTTTTCTCCCCTCCCCTGATTTTTTAAACATTTTTTCTCAAGAAAGGTTTTGTGAAAGTCTGCCCAATGCTTTTAGTTCTGACAGAAGGCTTATTCATGTCTGGATTTGTCAAAATCTTAGTTTCTCCTACAGAGCTCCTTCCCTTGTCTTCTGTGGAAGCACTGCAACAGTTTTTTCTTCCTAGTTTGCCTAGTTCTCTTTTAACATGCATATTTTTAGATGAAGATTTTCCAAGACCTGGGGTAGTTAATATTTAACTGGAAGAAACCCACAAAACCATCAATAAAATCTTTAATGGAATAAAATTCACAAGGGAGGAAGAAAACAACTCACTACCATTCCTGGGCATCCTCATCAGTAGAGGAAATGATGGTAAGTTAGAAACACAAGTCCTCAGGAAAGCTACCCACACCAACCAAGTGCTCCATTACCACAGTAACAATCCACCCTCCCACAAGAGAAGCTGTGTAAGAACATTATTCAGATGAGCACTTACACACTGCAGCAACCCAGAACACCAGAAAAAAGAAAAAGATCATCTGTACAACATCTTCCAACAAAATGGATACCCACTCAACTTTATCAAAAAGTGCCTCACCACCCAACCCGCTACAACCCAACCAATGGAAACTAGGAAAAGGATGACACTGCCATACATCAGAAACATCTCAGAAACCACCAAGACTGTTACAACCACATGGCATCACCGTAGCAGATAAACCAACTAAAACTCTTCAAAACATATTAAGCAACCCAAAAGACCCAATAGCCCAAGAAGAAAAAACAGGAGTTATTTACAACATACAATGCAAAGACTGTAACAGGCACTATGTAGGACAGACAGGCGGAAGACTAGCAGAGCACATCCACGAACACCAACTGACAGTCAGAAGACACAATGAGAACTCTTAATCTGTCCTTAAACACATGGACAGACTCAACTATAGTTTCAACTGGGAAACTGTGAGCATCCTAAACCAAGCCAAATCCAAAAACACCAGAGAATTCCTGGAAGCCTGGCACTCAGACAAAGCAGCCATCAACAGACACATAGAGGTAAACAACATTTACAGACCATTCAAAAGAGACAATAGAAAAGCCAAAAGACCAGTACACTCCCTTGCCAGCAATCAACACCCAGATATGCAAAAATCAACACTAGGATTAACACCAGATGAACCATCAAACAGCACAATACACCCTAATCAAGGAACTATTAACTCAGGCAATCAACCTAGCAGCAAACAACAGCCCAATCAAAGAACTCCCAAGAGAGAACAACACCCCCACCAACACAAGCAGGGCAAGCCACGGTATATAAACTGAGAGCAAGGCCCACTCCCTCCTTGCACTGAAGATGTTGCCGAGTCTGGCAATGAAACGTCTGCAAGGAAACAACCAGGCTCAGAGAGCACCAAGGACTCCACAATATAGACATTCTTTCCAAAAAGCAGGAGTGTGTGGGACAGGTATTTCACACTTCCTCCTCTTAGATCCTACATTTTATAATACATTTGACCTGTTCTAGGACAGAGTTTAGCATTAACATAAAGTATGCACAAGAAAGCTGGGTCTGCTGTGTATGTGTTGTATATGTATAGAAGTCCAAGAGTTGGGAGAATCCATTTACACCAAGTCCAACCACTTAGTCAATGCAGGAATCCAAATTCAAGCACCCAACAGTATTTTTCCAGCCTCTGAGCTTACACATTAAAGAATTTTGCATTTGGTTTATTTTTATTTATTTATTTATTTATTTTGTGAAAAACTGTATCTGACTTTGTTAAATTTCTCTGTTATGTCCAGGCCATTTTTAAAAATGATTTGGTCTCCCAAGTGAAAAAGAGGGCCAAAAGAAGGCATCTCAAGAAGCAGGCCTGCACACTCCACTGCAGAGGGACGGAGTTCTCTTGGTCTAATCCGAATCCCACGGACTCAGAGCCTTCTCCACCAGCCCTCAAGGGTGCCAGTCATTGAGTTTAGAGAGTAACACACGGCAGAGGGGTGTGGGAGACTTGCTTGTTCCAAGAGCCAGCTGGACCTGCCAGGGTTACGCAAGAGTTTCCTGTGAAGGAAGCTGGCCGTATGAAGGCCAGCTGTGCTCGGAGCAGGGTATTTAGGAAGCAGCCTGACTGATTCCCAGTTTCCAGACACTTCTGGAATTCTGATGGATGCCATTTGCCTTTGGAATTCTGTTTCACTGTTTCAACTTGGTCCAGTATTTCCCACAAGTTTTCAATATATTTGAACTGGATTTACAATATTGAGATACACCCAATATATTTATTGCTACTTGAAGGAAGATAAGGGCAGACTTTTGCACAGCCTAGACACCTTTCAAAGACATACTGAATTTGACTTTTGCATTGCTTATCCCACCCAATTTGGTGCAAATTACATCAAATAACATGGAGCTGCAGCATTATTATTTTCTTTCCTCATCTAAGTGGCAAAGCACGCTAAATAATATGATTGAGAAATCAATTCATGTCAAAGCCAAATCATAGCTGCTGCTCTTGACAGTCTCTAGAAAACATCTCAGTTCTTTTAGCATTGCTACAGTGAACTTTTACTAACCTTTGGATCTTGATTTGATTAATTTATCTGCTCCACAGACAGAATTATTCTTGGTTTGGAGATTCTGAGCTTGCATAACCTCAACAGAAAACAATTCAGTGTCATTAGAATAAGATTCTTCATTGACCCTGTCATGTCTAACACTGTTAGCTCTTGCTTGTGCAAAAGGAAATATTGCAGCAGCTGATATTAAAACAATTGATTTATATGAAAGGATGTGTGTGTGTGTGTGTGTGTGTGTGTGGGCATGCAATAGAGCAAAGCACTGAGATAAGATCAGGTGCCTTCCCAACTGAGGGAGTGGCCAGACAGGAATGCTTCCAAGTTTAGGGAAGGAGTATCTCCATACATGTAGATGAACCTGGGAAAAAAGTCTGCCAGAAGGAAAATAAACAGTTCTTAATGATCTGATGTCCTTACGTTGCCAACTCAGGCACAATCTTAGTCATAAAATCATAGAATGTAAGGGTTGGAATGACCTTAGAGAACATCCAGTCTAATCCCCAGCCCAGTGCAGGAATCCATTACAGCAACCCCAAGAAATGACCATGCAATCTTCCCTTAAATACTTCCATCCAAGGAAGATCCTGCACCCTCTGAGGCAGTCTGTTCCATTGTAGGAAATTTCCTTGCTGCTAGGAAATTCTTACTGATACCCACATGAAATCCTTGTAATTTAAACCCATTTCCTGTTTCTTGTCCAGCATTCTGGAGCAAATCTGAACAATTCTGTCCTGACTTCTACATGGCAGTCCTTCAGATGACTGAAGCCAACCATGATGTCTCCCCATAATCTTCTTTTCTCCAGGCTAAACAAACCCAACTCCTCCAACCATTCCTCAAAAGCTTTTCCTTCCAACTCATTTTCATCCTGTTGCTCCAGCGACCAAAATTTCTCTCTCTTTTATACCCTCCTGAAAAGCCACAATCATAATTGAACTCTCAGCCATTTAATATTCTTGAGTAGCAGATTGATAGATATTGCCAGTTTGGCTACCTGCTGGATTGGACTATACATGCTACACCTCTTTGTACCAATCAAAGCAAATATTTGTAGCTCAGGGTTGAACTGTGGAGTCCTTGGTGCTCTCTGAGCCTTGTTGTTTTCTTGCAGATGTTTCATTGCCAGACTAGGCAACATCTTCAGTGCAAAGAGGGAGTGGGCCTTGCTCTCAGTTTATATACCGTGGCTTGCCCTGCTTGTGTTGGTGGGGGTGTTGTTCTCTCCTTGGGAGTTCTTTGATTGGGCTGTTGTTTGCTCCTTGGTTGGTTGCCTGAGTTAATAGTTCCTTGATTAGGGTGTATGTGCTGTTTGATGGTTCATCTGGTGTTAATCCTAGTGTTGATTTTTGCATATCTGGGTGTTGATTGCTGGCAAGGGAGTGTACTGGTCTTTTGGCTTTTCTATCATCTCTTTTGAATGGTCTGTAAATGTTGTTTACCTCTATGTGTCTGTTGATATTTGCACAACTTAGTTTGCTATTCTTCTACTGAAGGAATTGCACATACTTTCCAGAGAAACGCATAGAGTATACTGGCAGCTCTTAGCCTGTACACTAGTTTGGTATGGCAATATAAGGTTTGTTGTTGATTATTTCTTCAGTTGCTCCTGACTCTTTGTGACTTCATGGACCAGCCCATGCCAAAGCTTCCTGTCAGTTGTTGCCACCCCCAGCTCCCCCAAGGTTGAATCCATCACCTCTAGAATGTCATCCATCCATCTTGCCCTTGGTCAGCCCCTCTTCCTTTTGCCTTCCACTTTCCCTAGCATCAGCATCTTTTCCAGGGTGTCCTGTCTTCTCATTATGTGGCCAAAGGACTTCAGTTTTGCCTTTAATATCATTCCCTCAAGTGAGGAGTCTGGCTTTATTTCCTGGAGTATCGACTGGTTTGATCTTCTTGCAGTCCAAGGCACTCTCAGCATTTTCCTCCAACACCACAGTTCAAAAGCATCGATCTTCCTTCAGCCTTCTTTATGGTCCAGCTCTTGCAGCCATATGTTACTACGGGGAATACCATTGCTTTAACTATGTGGACCTTTGTTGTCAGTGTGATGTCTCTGCTCTTAACTATTTTATCGAGATTTGTCATTGCTCTTCTCCCAAGGATTAAGCGTCTTCTGATTTCCTGACTGCAGTCAGCATCTGCAGTAATCTTTGCACCTAGGAATACAAAGTCTTTCACTGCTTCTACATTTTCTCCCTCTATTTGCCAGTTATCAATCAATCTGGTTGCCATCATCTTGGTTTTTTTGTGGTTTAGCTGCAAGCCAGATTTTGCACTTTCTCTTTCAGCTTCATCATAAGGCTCCTCAGTTCCTCTTCGCTTTCAGCCATCAAAGTGGTATCATCTGCATATCTGAGATTGTTAATGTTTCTTCCAGCGATTTTAACTCCAGCCTTGGATTCCTCAGGCCGAGCAGGTCGCATGATGTGTTCTGCATACAAGTTGAATAGGTGGGGTGGGAGTATACAGCCCTGCCGTACTCCTTTTCCAATCTTAAACCAATCCGTTGTTCCGTGGTCTGCTCTCACTGTTGCTTCTTGGTCATTATACAGATTCTTCAGGAGGCAGACAAGATGACTTGGTATCCCCATACCACTGGGAACTTGCCACAATTCGTTATGGTCCACATGGTCAAAGGCCTTAGAATAGTCAATAAAACAGAAATAGATGTTTTTCTGAAACTCCCTGCCTTTTTCCATTATCTGGCAGATATTGGCAATTTGGTCCCTAGTTCCTCTGCCTTTTCTAAACCCAGCTTGTACATCTGTCAATTCTCGCTCCATGAATTGCTGGAGTCTACCTGCAGGATCTTAAGCATTACCATGCTGGGATGTGAAATAAGTGCTGCTGTTTGATAGTTTAAACATTCTTTAGTGTTTCCCTTTTTTGATATGGGGTTATAAGTTGATTTTTTTTCGAATTTGATGGCCATTCTTGTGTTTTCCAAATTTGCTGGCATATGGCATGCATCACCTTGACAGCATCATCTCGCAAGATTTTGAACAGTTCAGCTGGGATACTGTCATCTCCTGCTGCCTCATTATTAGCAATGCTTCTTAAGGCCCGATCAACCTCACTCTTCAGGATGTCTGGCTCTAACTCACTGAACACACCATCAAAGCTATCCCCGATATTGTTATCCTTCCTATACAGGTCTTCTGTATATTCTTGCCACCTTTTCTTGATCTCTCCTTCTGTTCAGTCCTTGCCATCTTTGTTTTTGATCATACCCATTTTTGCCTGGAATTTACCTCCAATGTTTCTAATTTTGTGGAAGAGGTCTCTTGTCCTTCCTATTCTATTGTCTTCTTCCACTTCCGCTCATTGCTTGTTTAAAAATAATTCCTTATCTCTTCTGGCTAACCTCTGGAATTTTGCATTTAATTGGGCATATCTCCCCCTATTGCTGTTGCCTTTTCCTTTCCTTCTTTCTTGGGCTACTTCTAGTGTCTCAGCAGACAGCCATTTTGCCTTCTTGGTTTTCTCTTTCTTTGGGATGTATTTTGTTGCCGCCTCCTGGACAATGTTGCAAACATCTGTCCAGAGTTCTTCCGGGACCCTATCAGTAGATAGGGTCCAGTCCCTTAAATCTATTCTTCACCTCCACTGCATATTCCTTAGGAATATTAGTGAGCTCACATCTAGCTGATCTGTGGGTCTTCCCTAATCTCTTTAGTCTGATCCTAAATTGTGCAAGAAGAAGTTCGTGATCTGAACTACAGTCAGCTCCAGGTCTTGTTTTTACCGACTGTACAGATGTCCGCCACCTTTGGCTGCAAAGGATGTAATCAATCTGATTTCGGTGTTGTCCATCTGGTGAAGTCCATGTATAAAGCCGTCTCTTAGGTTGTTGGAAGTTTGTTATGCAGAGTGAATTGTCTTGGCAAAATTCTATCAGCCTATGTCCTGCTTCATTTTGTTCTCCCAGGCCATACTTACCTGTAATTCCAGGTGTCATTTGACTGCCCACCTTAGCATTCCAGTCTCCTGTGATGAAAATAACATCTCTTTTAGGCGTGTTGTCCAGTAGGTGCTGCAGATCCTCATAGAACTGCTCTACTTCAGCTTCTTCAGCATTTGTGGTTGGGGTGTATATTTGGATCACTGTGATGTTAGATGGCTTGCCCTGAATTCGAATTGAGATCATTCTGTCGTTTTTTGGGTTGTATCCAAGCACTGCTTTAGCCACTTTATGATTAATTATGAAGGCTACTCCATTTCTTCTGTGGTCCTCTTGTCCACAGTAGTAGATCTGGCGGTCATTTGATGTGAAGTGGCCCATTCCAGTCCATTTCAGTTCACTGAGGCCCAGAATGTCTATCTTTAATCTTGACATCTCACCAATAACCACATCCAATTTGCCCTGGCTGTCATGACCTCGTTGCAAGGCACAAAGAGCCTCACAACGTGGATCATGATCATTAAGGAAAAGGGGAAGGAGATAATCAAACCAGGGATTAACACCAGCACCCAAAGGCACCCACACCCATGGACCCATAAGCAACTGAAAAGAGAGACGTCAGAGGAATGAAGGTAAGACGCACATGGTGCCCCGGAGGACACAACCGTCGCAGGGAGACAAAGAAGACACCGGGGAAAACGCCCAAGCAGCCATCAAGGGTCCCATCAAGAGGGATCGGGACATTGAGGGGTGGGGAAGCCCGGGGCAATACAGGAGGGTATAAAAGGGGCGCCCCCACACTACCTACCCCGTTCCCATTTTTCGTTCTGTCAGCTATCATTCCAATAAACCAGAAATCCTTAATACCCATTAAGTGAGTCTGTGTCTTATTGTGAAGCGAGGCTGGCCCTGACATAAAAACGGGAACCCCAAAAATTTTTTTTCCACTTGGTACCTATCCAACAAGCTTGTGAGGGACCCAGCCAGGCATGGAGAACCAGGAACCGAGGAGGCGCAACCCTTCGGCGCCCGGCGACGAAGCCCCGCTCTCGCAGGGCGGGATGCAGCTGAGGTCCGGGCGATGCAACGCCCCGGTAGGTATGGGACCCAGCTGGGGGGAAGCGGCGGGGGAGAGACCCACCCCGGCGCCCCGGAGCCCGGGAGGCACCGGGGGTGAGATGAGGGGACCTTCTCCAGGCCCGCAGGCAACCCCGGAGGAAATGTGAGACGAACCGCCACCCTGGGTGCCCGAAGGCGAGGGCGCGCCTGGCAACGCGGCGGGAACGAGGAACGATCCGTCCTCCACCACGGCCAACGGCGAGGGCGAGCAGAGCGGCGAACACCTCGGCAGGAAGCCGGGGACGGTGGAGAGGCTCGACGCGTTGGAGGAAGGGATGCAGGCGGTGCGGCAGATGCTCCAACAGCTGACGGCAGTGCAGGGACTCCGCGGCGGAGGCGGTGCAGAGGCAACCCTGGACGAAAGGCGGCGGGGCGAGCGGGGCGGCGGTGATGGCGGAACCGGGCCCAAGGAGCCCACCCGACGATCGGAGGCGCACCGGGACAAGAGACGGGGTGGAGACCCAGCGGACGGCGGCGACCATGGCGGGACCCGACCCCAGGAGGCCACCCAACGATCGGAGGCGCGCCCGGATGTGAGACGGCGGGACAACCTCGGTGGTGGCGGCGCCCAGTCCCAGGAGCCCACCCCACGACGGGAGACGCGCCAGGCTGAGAGGCGGAGGGACGACCCGGTGGGTGGCGACAGCGACGGCAGAGCCTGGATCCAGGAGCCCGACCGAAGGAGAACACCCCACTCTCCCCCCCGAGCGACGGGACGAAGACCTTGCGAGGAGACCCAGAGAGAGGCACCAATGCCGCAAGAGAACTGGAGACACCCCGACCTGCTGTAGCTCCCGCAGAGCCCGAGGCACGACGTAGAGGGGGCCAGGAGCCAGACCAGGACACCCACCAAGGACTTTGGCATAAAGTTTGACGGGGACCCCTCGAAACTCTCCTTTTTTTTGACTAACGCGAGGTACTACCTCGAAGAATGGGGTCCCTGCTTCAGAACTGAGCGGGGCAAAATCAATGCCCTGGCCATAAAATTAAAAGGGCAGGCCGCCGATTGGTATGTCCAATTGTGCCAATCAGGCGCCCGGGCGCTGCAGGACAGCACTGAATTCCTGCAGGCGCTGGAACGGCACTTCAGGGACCCCCTGGAGCAAGAAAAGGCAAAAAGGATGCTAGAGACGCTCAGACAAAGCCCGCGCTCCATGGCAGAGTATGCCATGGAGTTCCAAGCCCTAGCCGGAAAAGTGGACACTTGGTCTCAATCGACACTGATTGAGAAGTTCAAACACGGACTCAACTTAAACGTCCTCCGGTGGGCACTCAGCCGCGACAACCCCAGCTCCCTCACGGGTTGGATCCAGCTGGCAGCAGAAGCGGAGAACGCTCACGACACGTTCCTCCACGCAAGGAGGGAAACGCAGCAGATGGAGACAGCGAGACCCCCACGCACCAGCGCAAGGCAGGTGAGGGCGAGACCCCAACCCTGGAAGGAGGAACGGGACGGACGCTTCGCAAAAGGGCAATGCTTCACGTGTGGCAGGGAAGTTCACAAAGCAGCCGCATGCCCCAAAACGACGCCCAGAGAGCCCAAGGAGGGCACAAACAGCACCAACCCCAGCGCCAAGAAAGCGACCAGTGGCGAAGGGGGAGTACCGACGCAGACACGTCCCCTACAGTTCAGAGGAGGAGGAAAGCAACCCCGATGAGGCAGCAGGAAATGACAACCACCTGGCCCTAAGAGGCGCCGAAGGACAGGTGGAGGACACTGACAGGCGCTACGACAAAGGGGTGAGTGAGGAATGCCCCACCCTCTACGTCCGTGTCACCCTCACCCATCGAAATAAAACCGAAAAGGTCTGGGCACTCATTGATTCGGGTTGCTCCAAAAGCCTGATGCACCCTGACCTGGCAGCCGCACTCGACCTCCGCTGCTATCCACTTCAGCACCACCTGGTGTTCTCGCAGCTCGATGGATCTGCAGCGGGAGGGGGCCCGGTCACCCAATACACCGGAGAAACCGCGCTACGGCTCGGCAGCCACGAGGAAAAATTGGCTTTCATCGTGGCACCGGTGGGGCAACCCCGACTCATACTGGGGATCCCATGGCTCGTGCAGCAAATCCCAGTCATCAACTGGAGAACCAGGGAGATTAAGTTTGCTGACGGGCGTTACTAAGCACCTTCAGGGAACAGGGTTCCCCGAGCAGCCATGGGGGGGGGGGGGCGACGACGACTGCAGAACACAGAGAGACAGCACTGCCAGAGGGACTGCCAACCAAATACGGGGATTTCGCCGACGTTTTCGGCGAGAAAGAGGCGGACAAACTCCCCCCACACAGAAAGACAGACTGCACCATTGAACTGGTCCCAGGGGTACCCCTACCCAAACCAAAAATATATGCTATGACCCAGCGAGAGCTAGCAGCATTAAGGGACTTCATAGATAAAAACCTGGTGAGAGGTTTTATCGAGCCAGCAAACTCTCCAGTGGGAGCGCCAGTCCTCTTTCGCGAGAAAAAGGACGGGTCATTGCGGCTCTGTACAGACTACCGCGGATTAAATGCAGCAAGCATTTCAAATAAATACCCCTTACCCTTAATAAAGGACATTTTGTCCCACCTGGTAAAGGGTAAGGTATTCTCCAAACTGGACATAAGGGAAGCCTACTACCGCATACGGATACGGGAGGGGGATGAGTGGAAGACTGCTTTCAATTGCCCATTGGGGGAGTTTCAATATAAAGTACTCCCATTCGGACTGGCAGGAGCACCGGGGGTATTCATGCAGTTAATTAATGAGGTCCTGCATGACCACCTTTTTAAGGGGGTTTTGGTTTACCTGGATGATGTATTGATCTACACAGAAACAGAACGTGAGCACGAACGCTTGGTAAAGGACGTGCTCAAGAAACTTCGCAAGGCAGAGCTGTTTGTTAAGCTCTCCAAGTGCAAGTTTCACAAAAAACAAATTGACTACCTAGGGTATAGGATTTCAGCTAAAGGGATAGAAATGGACCCCAGCAAGGTCCAAGCCATCCTGGCGTGGGAACGCCCACGCACGAGGAGACAGCTGCAAAGCCTCCTGGGATTCACTAATTTCTACAGGGGGTTCACGCCCAGGCTGGCAGAGACTATTTTGCCCCTAACTAACCTGCTAAAGACTAAGGGCTTGGGGGACACGCGCAAATCGAGGAACCCGGGGGTGCTACTGAATTGGACAGCTGACTGTCAAACGGCATTCGAGAGACTGAAAACCCTCTTCACAGCTGAGCCAGTGCTACAACACCCCAACCCCACCAAGCCTTTTGTGGTGCAGGCAGATGCCTCCGACTTTTCCATCGGAGCCATCCTGCTCCAAAAGGGCTCCGACAACCACCTAAAGCCCTGCGCCTACCTTTCCCACAAATTCTCCGAAACGGAGCGGAGATGGCACGTATGGGAAAAGGAGGCGTTTGCAGTAAAGACAGCCTTGGAAACATGGCGGCACCTGCTGGAGGGGGCCTCCTGCCCCTTCGAGGTCTGGACGGACCACAAGAACCTGGAGGCACTCAGCACGCCAAAACGGCTCAGCCCGAAGCAGGTGCGATGGGCTCAGTTTTTCAGCCGGTTCAATTTCACGCTGAAATTCATACCGGGCAAGAAAAACTTCTTGGCAGACGCCCTTTCCCGACGGCCACAGGACGACACGCAAGCCTCCGACATCGTGGGGACAGTATGGACCGAGAAACAGCCCGGCTGCCCAGCTGTCACGCGGAGCCAGACAAGGAATCAGCGCACGCCAGCATGAACGGCGGGGAGCGATCGGAGCCGGCGCTCAATTTCACCGAACTGGCAACAAAGACTCACACAAGCACTACAGCAAGATACATGGTTGCAGAATAACCGACAACATGTATCTTTCAAAGACAACATCGCCTGGAAAGAGAAAGCCTTGTACGTGCCCGAATCACTGCGGGGGGAAATCTTACATAGAGTGCACGATGACAAATCTGCAGGGCATTTTGGGTTTGTAAAAACCCTCCACCTAACGAGGAGGCAATTTTGGTGGCCAAACCTCAGAAAGGACATAAAAGACTACGTAGCCAACTGTCCCATATGTGCCACCACCAAACGGAAAGGAGGGAAACCCCACGGGCTGCTACAGGTGGTAGCCAGCCCCTCCCAGCCATGGGAAGAAATTTCCATGGATTTCATTGTGGACCTCCCACCCAGCCAAAGAAAAACTGTGATATGGGTGGTAAAAGACTATTTCTCGAAACAGGCACATTTCATCCCGTGCGCAACTATCCCCTCCGCACAACAGCTGGCACGTTTGTTCCTAACACACATATACAGGATCCACGGCGCCCCCTACAGGTTGGTGACCGACAGAGGCACACAATTCACGTCAAAGTTTTGGCGGGAATTTTTAAAACTAATCGGAACCAAGCAAGCACTGTCCACTGCGTGGCATCCACACACGGACGGATCTACAGAGATCCTAAACTCAACACTTGAACAGTTCCTGAGGGCATTCATAAATTATCAACAGGACAACTGGGTAGACCTACTACCTTTTGCAGAGGTGGCCTATAATAACGCGGTACACCAGAGCACTGGCCACACCCCATTTAAGGTGGTCTAAGAAGGGACTTTGTACCGATACCAGAATTGCCGCAACCTGAAACCCTGCCCTGCTCACCAGATGATTGGGCGGCACAGCTGGCAACAACCTGGCCAATCATCCAAATGGCCCCAGCAGACGCACAAACAACGTACAAAAAATATGCGGACAACCACAGGGCGGAGGCACCGAACTACAAAGTGGGAGATAGGGTCTACCTCTCCACTAAGTTCATAAAGACCTCGCAACCCTCGAAGAAATTGGCACCGAAATTCATTGGACCTTTTAAAATCATACAGGTAATCAACCCAGTTACTTTCAAACTGGAACTGCCTTACAATTTGAGACGGGTCCACCCAGTGTTTCACTGTGCACTACTGAAGCCAACGAGCACATCCAAATGGCATACGGAAGAACCTCCACCCCCACCCATAATGATAGACAACCAACAACATTTTGAAGTAAAAGAAATACTGGACTCAAGAAAGCAAAGAGGAACACTACAATACTTCGTGAAATGGAAACATTTCTCACACCCAGAGTGGGTCCAGGCATGACACGTCATGGCTAGACAACTAACAAGACAGTTCCATGAGGCATACCTGGAGAAACCAGCACCATAGAACATCTTTGGGGGGGCAGCATGTCATGACCTCGTTGCAAGGCACAAAGAGCCTCACAACGTGGATCATGATCATTAAGGAAAAGGGGAAGGAGATAATCAAACCAGGGATTAACACCAGCACCCAAAGGCACCCACACCCATGGACCCATAAGCAACTGAAAAGAGAGACGTCAGAGGAATGAAGATAAGACGCACATGGTGCCCCGGAGGACACAACCGTCGCAGGGAGACAAAGAAGACACCGGGGAAAACGCCCAAGCAGCCATCAAGGGTCCCATCAAGAGGGATCGGGACATTGAGGGGTGGGGAAGCCCGGGGCAATACAGGAGGGTATAAAAGGGGCGCCCCCACACTACCTACCCCGTTCCCGTTTTTCGTTCTGTCAGCTATCATTCCAATAAACCAGAAATCCTTAATACCCATTAAGTGAGTCTGTGTCTTATTGTGAAGCGAGGCTGGCCCTGACACTGGCTCATAGATCTTACATTCCAGGTTCCAATGGTGTGTTGATCCTTAGAACATCGGATTCGCCGTTCACCACCAGCACCGTCGGCCGCTAGCCGTCCTTTCGGCTTTGAGCTAGCTGCGTCATCACGTCTGGGGCTAGTTGAACTCATCCTCTGTTCCTCCCCAGTAGCATTTTGACCATCTTCTGACCTGGGGGTCTCATCTTCCGATGGTATACCGACATATCTCTGGTTGTACTGATCCATTTAGTTTTCACGGCAAGAGTACTGGGGTGGCAACCCACCATTCCCTTCCCCAGGGATTGCATTTAGTCTGACCTCTCTGTCATGACCTTCCTGTCTTGGGTGGCCCTTCACGGTTTAGCTCATGGCATCACTGAGTTGCTCAAGGTCCAGCACCACGACAAGGTAACGATCCTTTGCTGAAGTCTTCCATCATTGTGCGTACAATAATCTTGCTGCAGTTACCATATCAAAAATCAATCTACCATGAGTCTTTTCTAATTCATTGTCCATAACCCCAGTAACAGAATTCTGGTTTCTTTGCAATATTAATATTTAAAAACCTTTGCATCATTGTGTGAATTTTTATCCAAAAATTCTTAGGTTTCTCACAAGTCCACCATGCATGATAAAATGTCCCCTCATGTTTTTCATACATTTCCAACACTGGTTTGCAATACCTTTGTACATTTTTGATAATTTCTCTGGTGTCACATACCAACAATACATCATTTTATTAAAAAAAATATCTTAAATTATGACACAGTGTAAATTTAATACCTGTTACCCACATTCTCTCCCAAGTGTTCATCTCTATGTTATATCCAAATTTAATAGGCCATTTTGTCATGTAATTTTTTACCTGTTCTTATTCTGTTTCAAATCTTGACAAAAGTTTATACATTCTTGCAATCACATCTTCATCACTTGTACATAATTCAACTTCAAATTCCATTGTAGTTTTTCAATTCCAATTGTCTTTTTAAAATATTAAACCTTTCTTTTAGCTGTACATTTGAGAACCATTGAAAATTATGTGCTTACCTGAGACAGGAGGACCTGATTACCATAACTCATGCTCTAATTACCACCAAGTTAAGACTACTGTAATGCACTTTACTTGGAATTGCCCTTAAAGACTACTTGGATACTTCAATTGATCAACAATGCAGTGGCCCTTATGCTTTCTGGCTTCTAGCATTGGGAGCAGATAACACTGGTTTTGCAGGCCCTGCTCCCTCTCTCTTTACCTTGATACACCTTTCTCACTACTGCATACTGATACCGTTTTTTGTGCATTTCTTGTACACGGGTAAACTTTAAATCAATTTATCAGTGCAAACAAAGGAAAGGAAAACACAGACGCAATGGGAGAAAGAGAACATCCTGTTGAGATTTAATGGTCAGGAGGATGAACTATTAATAGAGATTAAGAAGAATGTTTGACACAAAAAAAGATGGCTCTGAATAAGACAAAGGAAATGAGAAGAGACTTTTCTTCTTAATACTGCAGTAGCATAAAAATAACAAAATTAACAGAGAAAAGATATAGGGATAGAAATTTTCCATAACACTTGTCTTTTGTGCCATTTTGCCAGTTGAATATTTTGATGTTTGCTGATGTGTAATGAATAAATGTCATGTTCCCCCTTTCAATGTTCTGTTAACATTGTAACATTTCACATGTCAAGCCATTTTCCGTGTATACTCGCCTGGCTCACTTCTGGCTTTTTCCATTCCTGCGCTCTGCTTTGTTTTGGGACTTTGGAATGTATGTTTGGGTTTGTAATTCGATTCAAGGTTACTTTCCCAGGCGCATGTAATGGCTCCTAGCACCTGGGAGGGGGTGCGTGCTGACGGGTGCTTGGGGTGGGACTGGATCGAAGGCAAGGCTTTTAAGTTTGTATTTGGCGCGCTTTTGCTCATTCTCAGCTTTCTCTGTATTTGCATACTATTCCTTTAATAAATCAGTTATCTTTAAGCCCGAGCTTGTGAGACTGAGTATTTGGGATTAGGCAACCATTACATAAAGCTGAGAATCATTTATATCCTTTCCGCTAGCCCCATCCAAAGTTGGGTAGAGAGGAGCGCTAGCGATGATCGAACCTCCACTTCGCGAGAGTGAAGGGAGCGAAGAAGAGCCGGACTCGACGAAGACTCTGATAGTTCCAACTTCGAGAGTGCAAAGAGCCGCACGTTGGGAGAGGTGAGATGTCCAACTGGATGACCTATTGTTAGCGGTGCAGGGTGCCACAGGGGGTGTACTCCAACCCCAGCCCGAGGTGGGAGCAGCACCGGGGAGGGGATCTCCACAGCCATCCTGGGAACCTGAAATCCCCTTATCACCGAGGGTGGTGGTAACCAATAGACCCTTAGAAGAGCCTGTCACCCCTGCCCGCATGAAAACAATAGAGGACAAAATGGAAATGATAGTGACCCTCATCAAAGATGCCACCAAAGGCTCGGGGTCCCTACAGGAAGACTGGGAAGAGGAACCCTCTCAGCTGTTTCCCCCCCGACGGAGTTCCCTGTCATTCAGGGGAAGAAGTAAGACTCGAGCTCCCCGGCCATTGGAGGGAAGGGAGTCAAGGGCGTCCAGAGATTGGCCACCACTGGCGGCTCGACGCACATTGTTGTTTGCGGAGCCACCACAGCCGGTGGAGCCGGTAAGGACCTTCCCACCCTTTGGGGTGAAGTTTGATGGGGACCCTACCACGCTTTCCTTCTTCATTACCAATGCTAGACATTATATGGAGGATTGGGGTCGAAATTTCCGCTCTGAACAAGGCAAGATTAATTTCATTGCCAACAAGCTGAAGGGGAGGGCAGCTGATTGGTATGTACAGCTGTGCCAAGCTGAGGCCACGGAGTTAGAGGACTTTGATGAGTTTTTGTGGGCGCTGAAACAGCACTTTGAAGACCCATTGGTCCAAGAGAGAGCGAAGAACGCCCTAAGAAAACTTTACCAAGGAACCCTCTCTGTCGCAGACTACGCTTTAGAATTTAAAGCCCTGGTGGGGAAGGTGGAAGACTGGTCCCAGTCGACTTTGGTGGAGATGTTCAAGCAAGGGCTGGAGACGGAAATCTTCCATTGGGCTTTGTGTAGGGACGATCCCAAAACGTTATACGGCTGGATACAGTTGGCAGGCAGTGCGGAAAGCGCCCTACAAATGTATGCCCAAAACAAAGCAGAGCGCAGGAATGGAAAAAGCCAGAAGTGAGCCAGGTGAGTATACACGGAAAATGGCTTGACATGTGAAACGTTACAATGTTAACAGAACATTGAAAGGGGGAACATGACAATAAATCTCAACTGGACTGAGCAGCATGTATACTTGCTCTGATCTGGTTCTAAGGATTGTCTGGGAGTGTGTTGTGTGCAGACTAAACTGAAAAATTTCCAACAAAACCTGCTTTTAAAGGGTTTCATTGTATCCCAGACTTCTGCATTAGATTCTGTTTTATTTAAATTAGTTTGAAAAAAATGCTAAATCTCCTCTAGTTTTATTTAAAATTTCTGCATTATGCAACAGTCTATTCATTGTCCAGGAAAAAAACTTGGGTACTGAAATAAGTTCAGCATTGATGTGTTTTCCTAGCTTAGAAAAAAATTGAATTGTAAGAACAGAAAATAAAAGTGAATAACTTTGAAGAAAATGAGAGAGAAAATAAAGAAAAAATCCTTAGAATTAGCATTTTTTACTTGTCAAATATCAAACCATTGTTTTTATTTTTCATCTTTTTCATCTTTTTAATTTTATAGTTAAAGGTGTAACTATAATCCATATCTATGTCTAGAACCATACTGAAATCTCCTCCAATAATAGTTTTAATTCTGGTGAAGGAATTTAAAGAATATAAAGTTGTTTGTAGGAATTCCAACTGCTTCGAATTTGGACAGTGGATTTAACCCAATGTAATGGTCGTTTCTTGTATCATAGAGTTAATGAAAATAAACCTACTATTGGCATCTATAATACAATACTTTGGGGTGGGGGGGGACAGACTATTCTGTTTTCATACCCAAATAGCTGCCATTCCAGCTTTAGATGTTCCTGGTACTTGCAGGAAGTTAATATTAAGTTTATTCACCAAGTTTATATAAAAGGGAATATATTTTTATATGTGGTGTTTCTTGGAGAAAAATAGTCATGCTTGACTAATTTCACTGTTTTTGCTATTCCTTCACATTTGATCACTGAGCTTAACCCATTACCCTTCCATGAACATAATTTACTTCATTAGTATATAAAACAGTTTCTTTTTAAACTGTTTTACTTTAATTGTACATTGTACTAATTATTCTACTTTCCTTATTCACTTATCAAAATGCATTTTCATCCCACTCCATTCTTTCCTCCACCAACTCTTCCCTGTAATTTCAGTTTCGTGGGGTCCTTGGTGCTCTCTGAGCCTTGTTGTTTTCTTGCAGACATTTCAGTGCCAGACTAGGCAACATTTTCAGTGCGAAGAGGGAGTGGGCCTTGCTCTCAGTCTACATACTGTGGCTTGCCCTGCTTGTGTTGGTACAGGTGTTGTTCTCTCTTGGGAGTTCTTTGATTGGGCTGTTGTTTGCTGCTAGGTTGATTGCCTGAGTTAATAGTTCCTTGATTAGGGTGTATTGTGCTGTTTGATGGTTCATCTGGTGTTAATCCTAGTGTTGATTTTTGCATATCTGGGTGTTGATTGCTGGCAAGGGAGTGTACTGGTCTTTTGGCTTTTCTATTGTCTCTTTTGAATGGTCTGTAAATGTTGTTTACCTCTATGTGTCTGTTGATGGCTGCTTTGTCTGAGTGCCAGGCTTCCAGGAATTCTCTGGTGTTTTTGGATTTGGCTTGGTTTAGGATGCTCACAGTTTCCCAGTTGAAACTATGGTTGAGTCTTCAGAAGACACAATGAGAACTCCTTAATCTCACAACACATGGACAGACTGGTGTGAGCTGGTCCATGAAGTCATGAAGAGTC
This sequence comes from Candoia aspera, assembly GCF_035149785.1. Classification (NCBI taxonomy): domain Eukaryota; kingdom Metazoa; phylum Chordata; class Lepidosauria; order Squamata; family Candoiidae; genus Candoia; species Candoia aspera. The sequence continues at coordinate 23,680,067 of NC_086164.1, forward strand.
AGAAGCAACTGAACAAATAAACAACAACAAACCTTATATTCTCATACCAAACTAGTGTACAGGCTAAGAGCTGCCAGAATGCTCTATGTGTTTCACTGGAAAATATGTGCAATTCCTTCAGTAGAAGAATAGCAAACTAAGTTTATTTATTTATTTATTTGATTTCTATAGCCGCCCATCTCAACAAGTGACTCTGGGCGGCTTACAACAATAAAACCATAAAACAATTAAAACAATTATAATTAAAACAGTTAAAATATAAAATAAATACAGAATAAATATATATGGCTGCCAAGTGAGCAATGCATAGATATTAATACAGCCAAGAGATGGGACCATCCACACGCTCAAGGCCCCAGGCCCAGGCACAAAGCCAGGTCTTTATGGCCTTATGAAAGGCCAACAGGGTTGGGGACATCCTAATTTCTGGAGGGAGGATGTTCCAGAAGGCAGGCGCTACGGAGGAGAAGGCACGCCTTCTAGTTCCCGCCAGCCAACACTCCCTGGCTGACAGGACCCACAGCATACCCAACTTACTAGATCGAATTGGATGGGCAGAAACAACTGGGAAAAGGCAGTCCCTTAGGTAACCTGGCCCCAAGCCTTGAAGGGCTTTAAAGTGACAACCAGCACCTTGAATTGCACCTGGAAGCCCACTGGCAACCAATGCAGCTCACGTAGCAGTGGTGTTACAGGTGCCGAGAGGCCAACACTATTTACTATCCGTGCAGCTGCATTCTGCACCAGTTGAAGTTTCCAAATGCTCTTCAAGGGCAGCCCCATGTAGAGCACATTACAGTAATCCAGACAGGATGTCACGAGGGCATGAGTGACTGTGAGCAAAGCCTCTCAGTCTAGGAATGGGTGCAGCTGGCACACAACCTGAAGTTGTGCAAAGGCCCTCCTAGCCACAGCTGCCACCTGCTCTTCAAGCAGGAGCCGTGAGTCTATGAGGACCCCCAAATTGTGTACCGGGTCCTTCTGGGGCAGTGCAACCCCATCCAAGACCAGAGGTGGAAAAAACTTAGCACTGGGAGGCCCACCAACCCAAAGCCACTCAGTCTTGCTTGGGTTGAGTCGAAGCCCATTGCACCCCATCCAGGCCCTCACAGCCTCCAGGCACTGGGTCAGGACATCCACGGCATCACTCAGGCAGTCTGGGGCAGAGATATACAGCTGAGTATCATCAGCATATTGATGGTATCTTACCCCAAACTGTTGGATCACCTCCCCCAACAGCCTCACGTAGATGTTAAATAAGAGAGGAGAGAGAACCGAGCCCTGAGGCATCCCACAAAGTAGGGGCTGTGGGCTGGACCTTTCCCCCCCATCAACACCAACTGGAACTGACCCCAGAGGAAGGAGGAGAACCAGCACAATACTGTGCCGCCCACCCCCAACTCCCGAAGCCGGTCCAGAAGGATACCATGATCGATGGTATCGAAGGCTGCTGAGAGGTCAAGAAGAGCAAGGATGGTCGCACTGCCCCCATCCCACTCCTGCCAGAGTCATCTAAGAGTGTGATCAGTGCCGTCTCAGTCCCATAACCTGGCCTGAACCCTGACTGAAAAGAAAATCTGCTTCATCCAAGGTCCTCTGCAGCTGCCATGTGACCACTCTCCCCACAACCTTCCCCAAAAAGGGGAGGTTGGAGACTGGACGAAAACTGTCCAGGCTGGTTGGGTCAAGCAATGGCCCCTTGTGGAGAGGACGCACCACCGCCTCCTTAAGAGCCAGCGGGAGCACCCCCTCTCTCAAGGAGGAATTAACCACTGCCCAGACCCAGTCATGTGCCTCCGCCCGGGCAGCCTTGGCCAACCAGGAAGGGCACGGATCTAATACAGAGGTGGCCGAACTAGTAGCTGCGAGGGCCCTGTCCACTTCCTCAGGTGCAACCAGATCAAACTCCCCCCAGTTAACCATGCCAGACTTTGCCCCCGTATCCTCCACTGGCCCTGCCTTAAAGCTGGAGTCCAACGTAGAGCGAATGTGAGTGACTTTATCCACTAGATGCGCAGCATATTCCTCACAGCAAGCCTGCAGGTCAGGCTCAGTATTATTCCCTCCGAGGAGGGACTGAGTTACCCAAAATAGGGCCACCGGACTGCTATCTGCAGATGCAATAAGGGCAGAGAAATAACCACATTTCGCCACCCTTACCGCCATGAGGTAGGGTCTAATAGCAGCTCTAGCCTGTGTTCAGTCGTCTTCACTCCCCGTTTTCTGCCAGCAGTGCTCCAGGCATCTCTTAGCCCTCTTAAGCCTCCTCAGCTCCTCCATGAACCACAGGGAACTGTGGGAGCCATGGGCACAGAGAGGCCATTCAGGCGTGATCCGATCCAAGGCCCCGGCTGCTCCCTCATTCCACGCGGCCACCAAGGCCTCAGTCGGACCATGCAGCAGACTTCCCAGAACTACCCCGAGCTCCCTCTGAAACCCAATTGGGTCCATCAGTCGCCTGGGGCGGGCCGATCTAATAGGCCCAGCCTCCCTGCAGAGGGGGGTGGCACCAGAGAACTGGAGGCTCACCAGGAAGTGATCTGACCATGACAGGGGAGAAATCAATACCTCTCCCAATTTCAGAGCACTCTGCCACTGCTCCAACAGAAAAACCAGGTCAGGCCACCATTATGCGTCAGGCCCTGGATTACTTGGGACAGGCCCATGGCTGTCATGGTAACCATGAACTCCCGAGCTACCTCTGACCCTGCCCCCAAGGAAGGCAGGTTGAAATCCCCAAAGACCATAAGCCTGGGGAGCTCCACTGCCAACCCGGCTACAGAGTCAAGGAGTTCAGGCAGGGAAGTTGCTATGCAGCAGGGAGGCTGGTAACAGTCCCAGCTGATCCCTAGAGCCCAACTTAACAAACAGGGTCTCACACCTGGCAATCTGAGGAGCAGCACCCCTGGATGCCTCCTATCTCGGATGACCACCGCCACCCCACTGCCCCTACCCTGGAGTCTTGGCTGGTGCCACACCTGATAATCAGGTGGGCACATTTCAGAAAGGGGGACTCCCCCTTCCTGTTGTGCAAATATCAACAAATATCAACTGTGGAGCACCAAGGACTCCACAGTTCAACCCTGAGCTACAAATATCTGCTTTGATTAATTTCAGTTTCCTTCCCCACTTTCCCAATTTTTTTTTTATCATCTCTCCATCTCCTATTAGACCAAAAGTAAATCATCAATACTTCTCCGCTCTTATTGCGTCCGCAGAATGCTGCCCAACGGCCCTGTTTAAGATCACTCGATCCCTTTTGGGGAAGGTAGGCTCAGTGACCCACCTACAGGGCTGTGCAGAGAAATTTGCTAAGCACCTGCAGGACAAAATCACTCAGATCCACTCCAAGTTAGACTCCAGGTGTGAGGCTTGGTCTGGAGAGATACCAGGAGAACAGGCTTACCCAGTTTTCTGGGAGGAGTTTGATCCTGTTGGACCTGAGGAAGTGGACAGGATCCTACGGACAGTAAATGCCACCACGTGTCATCTAGACCCATGGCCCTCCTCAAGAAGCCATCGCTGGACCCTACCATTCTGGAAAATTTTCGTCCAGTCTCCCACCTTCCCTTTTTGGGGAAGGTGGTTGAGAAAGTGGTGGCTTTGCAGCTCCAGAGGGTCCTGGAGGAAACGGATTATTTAGACCCCTTTCAGTCAGGTTTCAGGCCTGGTTATGGGACAGTAATGGCATTGGTCACACTTATGGATGATCTCTGGCAGGAGCAGGATGGTGGCAGTGCATCCATCCTCACTCTCCTTGATCTCTCAGCAGCTTTCAATACCATCAACCATGGTATCCTTTTGGGGTGGCTCAGGGAGTTGGGGGTGGGTGGCATAGTCTTGTGCTAGTTCACCTCCTTCCTCCAGGGCCGGTCCATCAGTGGTGATAGGGAGCGAGAGATCCGACCCTCGGCCCCTTCTTTGTGGGGTGCCACAGGGTTCGGTACTCTCTCTGCTCTTTTCAACATCTACATGAAACCACTGGGTGAGATCATCCGTCACCATGGGGTGAGGTATCAGCAGTATGCTGATGATACTCAATTGTACATCTCCATCCCAGGTGAGGTAAGTGATGCTGTGACTGCCCTCTCGTGGTGTCTGGGGGCTGTGGGGGCCTGGATGGGGAACAACAGGCTTCAGCTGAACCCTGGTAAGACTGAGTGGCAGTGGGTTAATGGTTCTTCTGTATCTGGGACATTATCATCTTTGGATCTGGATGGGGTTGCACTGCCTCAGACAGACCCGGTGTAATCTGGGGGTCCTTTGTATATTAAATTGTATATTTTATTCATTGTATTATTGTTGTTTTAATTGGTTATTGAACACTACCCAGAGTCCCCTGATGGGAGGAGAGGGGCAGGGACAAATTGGATAGATAAATAAATAAATAAATAAATATGTTAATCCCTTTCTTGGTCTTTTAAGGAGTGTAATGGTTCTCCTCTTGTTCTTCTAAAAATGCAGTATTTCATGATTCAACTGTTAAAAGATGTGTTGGAAGGAAATCTTACCAGGGTCAATCCCAAGCTGGGAATGAAGATACACAGGCAGTTGCTTGAACAGGGGTGACTGCCTTATTGTCCAACAGCGTGAGATACAGGGAAGTCAGCTGTCAGAGGTGGCCACACTTGTATTTCCCCACCCGCCCCTTATATAGAGATGCAGGTCTTTTGTTAGTAAAAAGAGTATGAAGACAATGTTTTGTCTTAGCCAGATCGTGCTTAGTCGGTTTCCTGGAAGGACGCTTTCTAAGAATTCTGAGAGAGCATAATTGATTAAAGCTCAGAGGCATTCCTGTGGTCACACCCCCTATTGTTCTGTGGTTTCTTGTTCTTTGGTGAATTAGGGTCTCTGTAGGGCTGTGGCTTTTGCCCGTTGGGTTTAGATTATTATTTTAAGGGGAAGCTCCTTTTCATTTACTTATGCTAAGGTGTTCCCTCTCTGCCTTTGTTCTCTCAGTGTCCTGATCTCTGGTGGGAGTGGGATGGAGGAAGTGCATCCATCCTGGCTCTCTTGGACCTCTCAGCAGCTTTTGATACCATCGACCATGGTAACCTTTTGGGGCGGCTCAGGGGGTTGGGGGTGGGTGGTGTAGTTTTGCACTGGTTCACCTGCTTCCAGGGCCATTCCCAATCGGTGGTGATAGGATAGGAGAGATCTGGCCCTCAACCCCTCCACTGTGGGGTGCCACAGGGTTCGCTACTCTCTCCTCTTCTATTTAACATCTACATGAAACCGCTGGGTGAGATCATCCGTCACCATGGGATGAGGTATCATCAGTATGCCAATGATACTCAGTTATATATCTCCATCCCGGGTGAAGTAAGTGATGCGGTCTCCACCCTTTCCAAGTGCCTGGGGGCTGTAGGGGTCTGGATGGGGAACAACAGGCTTCAACTGAACCCTGGTAAGACAGAGCGGCTGTGGAGTGATGGCCCCTCGGGTTCCAGGAAGTTGTCTTCTTTGGTTCTGGATGGGGTGGCACTTCCCCACTCAGAACCAGTGCGGAACCTGGGGGTCCTCCTGGACTCGCGACTCCTGCTCAAAGAGCAGGTGGCAGCCGTGGCCAGGAGGGCCTTTGCACATCTTTGGGTGGTGCACCAGCTACGCCCATTCCTGGACCAAGATGCCCTCCAGTCAGTCATTTATGCCCTAGTCATCTCCCATATAGACTATTGCAATGCGCTCTACGTGGGGCTACCCTTGAAGAGTATCCAGAAGCTTCAGCTGATCCAGAATGCGGCTGTGCAGGCAGTGATGAGTGCCCCAAGATCAGCACATGTGACACCACTGCTGCGCGAGCTGCACTGGGTGCCAGTTTGCTTCTGGGTCCAATTCAAGGTGTTGGTTATGACCTTTAAGCCCTACATGGCATGGGACCAGGTTACCTGAGGGACCGTCTCATCCCCATAACATCGACCTGCCCCACCTGGTCAGGCAGGAATGGCATGCTATGGACCCTATAAGTAAAGGAATTTCATCTAGCGGGATCCAGGAGGCAAGCCTTCTCTGCAGTGGTGCCCGCCCTTTGGAATATCTTGCCCCCAGAGTTGAGTTGGGTCTCCTCCCTCTCGGACTTCCAGAAGAAACTGAAGACCTGGTTCTGCCACCTTGCTTGGGAGGGGGAGAGCGATAGCTCCACCTGGGCATGGCTGGTGCTATAGCACCTCTTAGTGATTGTGTTCCATCTCCACTTGGATTTTTCATTCATTTTCATTTATATTTTAATGGTAATTTAGGAGGTTATGTTTTTAGTGTCATTTTATTGTAAACTGCCAAGAGTCCCCCACTGGGGGAGATGAGCAGTGACATAAATTTAATAAATAAATAAATAAAATTTGATTAAGTTATCAGGAGGTTCTTTTATGGCTCATCCTATTAGTCTATTACGATCCTTTATGTCTAAAAATAGAATGGAAATGACTCAGTCTTTTGTCCAGAAGTCTCTTGACTTTTTACCTGATTTTTTAGGGGAAGTGTTTCTTTGGCGGGAAGCATCTGTTGGAATAAGACGCGGTTCACAAATGGCAGTTTGCAAGAGAAAGGGGGAGGGGTTTTTGCTTAAATCCTTCTAACAGATGTGCCTTAAATCATATCAATTGGGCCATTTGATAAATACGTAATAATGTGATAAATATGTAATAAATGTTGATTTATCCTCAAGTTTCATCCTTATTGTCTCTAGCAAGTTTGTTGCTCCAACAGCTGGAATTCATTAGCCGATATACTGCCAAGGTCAGTGGTGCTAGCAAGGTGTTTTTTTTTTTTTTTAATGTTTTAAGTCTTCAAGAGTAGTTTGCATTTCTGGGACAGTGGATATTTCTTGAACTCCTTCAGGCATAAGAAGTTGAAATGGGAATACCTACATGTAACCAAATCCAGAATTATTTTAAAATGGAGTTAATAGTCTGAACTGGCTTTATTTTTGCAAGGTAGCTTTACTGATACCATGGGGGGGAAATCCTTTTTCAACTTCCCATCTAAATTTCATCCAGCTTACATGCCTTTTGAAAAATTACATGTCTCATATGAAAGCCTAACTTGTCTATTATCCATCTCTGAGTTTTTTTGCTTCATAAGTCTGTGATTGAACTTTTGGTGAGAATGCTCATCACTGGTGTTGGGTACCCACAGCTCAGGAAACAACTCTTTCAGCCATCAGATTAAGAAGTGGACCATTTCTTTTTTCTCATTTTCAGCAGCCACCCGTTGTGAATGTTACTCTTCCTACTCTGATGTTCAAAATAAGCCATAAAAGATTTAATATCCAAAATGTTTATCTATATACTTTTTACAGCACCTTAGTTTCCCAGAAGCTACTGAATACTTTTAGTTAAATGTGGAATTTATTTAGACATACCTGCAAAAGATTTCTTGTAATGTAGATTTCTGTCAGTTTGACTTCAAATCCCCTGATATGTAACTTGACTGAGTCCAGTTCCTCCTTAGGGCCAAGGGAAGATATAGATACCATGGAAGCTGAATCTTCTTCACTTGAGATTGTAAATCTTTCAGTTTTGGCTGCTCTTGTTTTAATTCCCCAGGATTGTTGTGTGCTGGCTTCAAGACTTTTTTTTTTAAAAAAATCTTTATCTTAGAAAAGATATTTAGGCTCTGAGCAACTAACAACAACATCATCTGAAAGTAACTAAATTGTGAAGCTTGGAAGGTGAGCCAAAAGCTCTGCACATCATCTTCCCCTGTGGCTTTGTCAGTGTGCCCTTGCTGCTTTCATCCTGTGGACACTGCTATATCTCACCCAATTCTGGGTCATCCATAAATGTAATAAGCATTCCCTCCATCTCTTCATCCAAAGCACTAATAAAAATGATTACAGCCCCCCCATTGAATCTCGTAGCTCCCCACTCAGTGCTTCATCTATTTATTAGGGAACTGGCTTGCAAGATTGTGCTTTTGCCCATAGGAAGCTTCTGCAGAATGGCTTCAGTGAGTGAATCCAGAAGGGTAAAGGATCCTGAGGCCTAGTTTGTCTATTCAGAATCTTAAGCTCATCCTGTCCTGTTGATGCCTCTCCTTAAGGGCACCTGGAGAGTATCTTTTTATGACTGAAAACTGAAGGTATTTCTTAAAGAACCTGGCCAAAGAATTTGCCACATTCATACAAAGAAACTTATTATTTCCCTCATACCAAGAAAAAAAATGATTTTTATCTTTTCTTCTTTCAGTCTCACATGTATTAAAAATTATTTCCTAAATTCAGTTGGCCAACCTAAAGTGAGAATTCAGTTTTGTTCAGACAGGAGAGATAAAAGAACTCATACACTGCAGAATTTTGAAGGACTCTTTTGATCCAAGTCAACCTTTGCTCTTCCAGCTAATTGAACAATGCCTCTTTCCCTCTCTTATCTCTCTCTTCCTTGTTGCTGTAGAGGACAATCAGCCAGCCTTCATCACACCCAAGCCAACAAAAGCATACTTATTTGCAATTTTTCTGTCTAATTATTCCATAGGAGTTCTTGTTTTTACATTTTCACTATAATTACAAACGATGCAAACTCTCCCAATGTCTTTCTCAGCAACTATGGCAGGTACATTTTCTCCTAGATCTTCTGCTAACCTGCTGCTAGACATTCTCTCCCCACCAGGTGCTGACCTGGTTCACCTTGTCAGACCATGCTAACCCCTCAGTGGAGGGAGACCTGAAAAATATCCAAGTGGGGGGAGACCTCAAAAATTCCTCCAAAATATCCCCCCCACCCCCATTTTAAAGAAATTTGCTTTTCAGGACATCATCAGATCTTCAAGCCCCATAATTCAACACATGGATGTATTTCTTCACATATTTGCAATCTGCAGACACATCTGGAAATGAATAGTCCAGGCTGTCAGGAAAATTACACATCAGAGGAAGAAGTTATCATCAATTCATAACATTTTATTTCTTTACTGGGTTAAACAGGAGCAGAGTAGTTCCCTGATCCAAAATACAACAGAACTGAAAGCATTACAGGTACAGACTATTGAAACACAGAGAGTAATAGGATAATAATAATAGTTTAATACAACTGAATTATAGCATGATTTTTATCATTTCCCCCCTCCTTTTTGTTTTTGTTTTTTTGTTTTTTGTCAAACCATTTTGGAAAAGAAATGTAATAGGAACTAGTGCAAAAAAGTTCTAAACATGAAGCACAGTGTATAAAATGACATAAGAAAAGTGCTCCCTGCAAGAGCACAGCCATTTTCTTATGACAGGAGAGGAAAAAGGGAGGAAAGAGCTGGTGGAAAAGGTGGGGGTGGGAGGAGAAGAAAGCTGGAGAGAGAAACAAGGCCATGAAGGAACAAAAGGAGACGTTTAAGGTGGAGTTCAGCAAGATGTCTTTTAGTTTTTGAACCATCTCTATCATGTTCTGCAAAAAGGTCCTTTGCCATCTGAGCTCAGGGTCATCTTTCTGGATGAAGCAGGTGAAAAGAATTAAGTTGCAGTCTGCCTTTCTCTCCTCCCAGCAAGGCTCTCGGCCTGCTGAGCTTGTCACAAGAAGGCCAGGCTTGGAAGGGCCAACACAGCCTCTTTTGCACCAATGAAGGCCTTCAAAAGGATCTTAATAATCAAACTATAGCATGGAGATGAAAGAGGAGCTTCCCCCTGCTGGTCTTCATGACTCCCCCCTCCCCACCCCAATTCCATTAGTCTGGCTTCCTGCCCGAACAGAAGACCGTCACCTACAGAAATGTTCCTTTAACCTAGAGGACAGCAATTGCCAAAGGGAAAACAGGAATCCCTGTGTCAAATGAGATGTTACAATGGGTTAGAAATTATGTCCAACAGGTGTACAATGACTCCTTTTTATTAGGGTCACAAGAGTCCAGGCAAAGCTGATCCAACCCTTTCTCTCCAATATAACAGTGCCCCACCCCCCCTTGTACTTGGTGCCAGTGGTAGTCTTCCCATGAAGACCACTTGCAGATTGGTGGGAGTTTCACTGGGATCACAGCAGTTTGAAAAGGTCATACCCTCTTCCTGGACAACACTGTCTTTTCATACCTGCTACTCTACATCCCCAATCCCCTGACATTTGCAGTTGGCGTATCAAATCTAGTATATGTTATTTTGAACTGTGTAGGATTTAAAAACCAACCTGGCTTGGTATCAGAGGCTTTGCCAAATCTGTCTTGAAAAGTAGTTTTCTGACCACAAATTGAACAGAAGCGTCTTCTCAGGGCTACCCTAGATTTTAAATACATATTTGCATTTCGTATCTTTTTTTAGAAATGCAAGAAACAGTTGAGACGATTTAATAATTGTGGGGATTACAGCCACTTAGTTAGGTGCATGCGTTCTAAGTAGTTTGGAAGAGAGGAAGAAAAGCTGAGATTCTGATGAATATCATTCCCCCACACACTTGCATTTTAAAGAATTTGCATATTAGGGTCCCTGCCCATCCTCTAGGAAGCAGTTCCCAGAAGGCTGCCTATGCTTTGCTTGTTAGAATAGTTAACTCTTCTCCAAACAGTCATCTTTGGGTGGAATCCAAAGATGTGGCTACCTCTGGCACGCTTAACCCCATGAGAATGTGTAGAACCTGGATGTGTGTCTGGCCAGCTACATGGGTACTGAGTCTGGGAAGATGTGTTCAGAAACTTTGGAATTATGCTAGATTTTTTTGCTCTATGGAAGCAGTACAGAAACAGAAAAAAACAGCTACACAGAATTAAGGCAAAACCACAGTGGCTACTAAAATCAGGGATTATGGCATTAGAGATTAAGGACTGGGCTGTCTGTAATACCAGGATATTAGATTTCTCAGGTGCTTGGACACACTGGTCTCTTGCTAGCTTTAGTGAAAAGCCATCCTCTAAGAATGCCATGGGAACAGGCAGTTGTTTAGAAACTGGCACAACACAATCAAAAGCAAGTTTTATTGAGTCTGAGTATGTCCAGCTCATGTGTAATGACTCAGTTAATGGTCATATAATAAATATTTCCAGATGCTCTCAGTAAATGCTATCTTGGATGCATGTCCATATCTATTCAAGAAGTGTCTGAAATGATACACACTGAAATATGATTAGTCTCTCCATTTGGTTTCCATCATTGTTCAAAGGTGTAGCACTGATATTCCTTGCCTCACCCAGGTTTAAGAAAATATTTTGAAAGGGAAATAGAATTGAAAGTTGTGAGCAGAATTGCTTCCTATGGGATCTTTAAGATGGAGAAAATATTTGTGAGGAGAGTAGTAAGAATGGCTAATAGATCCTTTTGCTGAAGGATTCCAGCTCCTAAAAACTGGCTCTTCTGAAGTTATCCTTGTGTTACTATCCTTGTGTTACACTATAGAAAAAAGGAAGACTTGGGGGGGAGCAGGTGCTGACTTCTCAGCAAATCTTTCCATTAATCCTTCTCTGAGGAAGTCCAGATCACATGGCAGAGTTCTACTGGGACATGAAGGCTGAAATAAACATGTTTTTTACTGTCTAACCCTTATTTTTAACTTATTTTGAGAACAAAATGGAACCATAGTTTTAGAACTGCAATAAAAAGGTTTTTTTAAATAAATCCATCTAAGCCCAAGATTTTTGCAGTAAAGGCGCCATCAATTGAACATGGCATATATTTTTCATATTGCTCTGTACCTTCCACGCTTGATGAATACTTTAAATCTTTTATGTGACACTATTTAACTTGCTATGAAAACTTGAGTCTGAAGAGATGTATTGAGTATACACACATGTAGGTACATGTATAACTAGCTGGCTACACTTCAGGTGATGATACTTTATACCACAGCTAAAGGAAGTGCAAATAGGAAGGGGCTGTTGAGCCTTGTGGAGGTACTCTATACTGGTATGTGCTTGCTCCCCCTTTGGCTACTTCTGGAGAGACACAATGAGATCCAGAGGTTCCATTAAACAAATGGTGAATTGTGTGAGTTGGGTATAAAACAGAATAGAGCAGCAGCAATTTTTAGAGGAAAAAGGGGTGGGTGGATGGGTAAGAGGAACGTAAGCCTCCGTCACCTGTCGATTACTGTTTGTCCTTCTCTATGCCAGTCTTGCTTTCAGCACTGGATTGGCTAAACAAAAAAACTCCTGAGTAGCAAGTGGCATCAGCTGGAAGGAAGTCTTTGGTGCTCCACACCTTTGTGCCTCTTTATTATCTAAATTTGGACTATTTACCTCATTTGATTAATAATTATCAGCCTAGAGTTCAAAGCTTGGTTTCTCAATGGATGAGCAGGCACCTGAGAACATCTTGTTGCTATTTGTTAATGACAGCAGCAACAGCAGCAGCTCAATCAACAGCAAGGAGAGATGATCACAGGAGACATCAGAATGTATTTCTGTTATGGAGCCCTTGAGGGACAGGCTGCTTAAGGAAAGGGATTCTGCAGCTTTTGAGAAGATCTGCTAAATAGAAAGAGCAGTTCAGAAATGTTAGTTTAAAACAGTGATCAAATATTGCATAATTTCAATATAGTCTCCTTTAGCTGTCCCATTCCTTCCAACAGATATCGATTAGATGCCAGTCGGCTTCTTGTAATCCACCTCTGACCAGCCAAGAGATCATTGTCTTCACAAAAAAGAGATTGTAACAGTAGTGAGCTCCTACGACTGAAAAATAAAGTCAGAAGCATATCAATGTCTGCTATGAAAAAAAGTCAAATTTAATCCAATGGGCTTTATTTCCATGTATGGTGTGGTAAGGCTGCAAGACGTATGTGGAATATTTGGAGGCATCCTTGCTTACATGAAAAATGACACTTAGGGAATAATCACAATTTAAAAATTACAGTTGGGAACTTTTAAAAAAAAATAGTACTTGGGCCAAAAAAAAAATGTATTAACCTTTTTTTTTACCAGCTCATTGTTAATTATTCCTTCAAAACATTGCAAGAAGAATTTGGATTGTCTAAAATGTGAAACAGCAATTTGTTCAATTAAAACATCTTTTGATTTCTCAATTTGGACTGGCTATCCTAGGAACTTTTGAACTCCAAAATTACTTGTATTGTAAAGTGTTTTGGAAGAATCTAAAACCTAAAGTTTTCTGCAGCAACTGTGGAATACAGAGTTGCAACATTGTATCTTACGACAACTCATAATTTGTTAATCTTTTTCATATTTAGTGGATACTCTGAATGTTTAAGAAATGATAGGTGTCCAATACTTCTATGCCACTTAAGAGTTGTAATAAGTTAAGTGGTATAGAAGCATTTTTGGACTTGTTCTGTGGTTTTCTTGTTATTAAATCTGGGAGTCTGATTCTGAGATGTCCTCAGAAAAAAGCCTACAGGACCATTATTTCTGAGGGCGCACCTATCACCAATGTTATTTTCATGTGACACCTTAAAAATTATGTACAAAGTGTAATTTTTAAAAGGAAACAATGGTTTTGCTTGCCTCCCACAGTCAGTGGGATCTTCCAGGAGGTCATGCACTCCTCATTTGTGCCTTTTTTTCTAGGGGAAATGTTATGAATTTCATTTTCTCAACAAAATAGATGAATCTGACATATGACTAAAAGAGCCTGAATTTCAGCCCTCCTGAAAATTTGACAGACCAAGGATTTGGAGAAGCATTAAGGTGCAGTCAGTCTAAAAAACCTGGTAACTTTTCTCTCCAAGTTCTTCAGATGAGAAAAGGCCATGAGAGGGAGGGTGGTTTGTTATGGACAGCTGTAGCTTCTAATCACAAACTTGGATTTTAGTAGGGCTTACAATTACAATGCTTTGGATTAGGGATGTGGAAGTTATATATTAATTACATTATAGGAGTTTTTAAATGTTGGATCATGTTTGGTAATTGATTCTCCCAGCAGCAGGAGTGGGTGGCTGGATGGGATCTAGGAGACCCAGAACAGTGTAGCATTTCACATAAGCTGGACATTCACATCTCTTTCCAGGATAAGTGCATATGTTCCATATGATCCTCTTGCACTATCTGTGAATTTCAGGCCCAATGAGCAGAGCCCACAAGCAAATCTCAAACTGTTTTCATTCACTCATTCCCCTCTCTAGCTCCTGTGTTTGTTCTTCTGAAATTGCTACAAAAATCTCCATGTTGTCTCCCTGGAGTCTCCAACATGGTGCCTGCAAATCCCTAAGTGTCAGGAGACACCTTCCTTGGCACCCACCAGGATGGGGTGACAGTAACATTCTGATAAATTGGTGCTTTATATTGGTCCCATCCCAGATGCAACTCTTTTGAGACTAAGCTAGCTCTCTCCCCAACTGGTCAATTATTTTGCCAGAGTGCCTAAAACATGATTTAAATATTCTAGTTGTGCCCACCAGGCCAAAAAGTCTGATGATTCCTGGTGGGTGTCATCATTTCTATCTATCTATCTATCTATCTATCTATCTATCTATCTATCTATCTATCTATCTATCTATCTATCTATCTATCTATCTATCTATCATCTATATCTATCCATCCATCTATCCATCCATATCATCTATTTATTTATTTTCTGCCCTGCCTTTATTATTTTTATAAATAACTCAAGGTGGCAAACATACCAAATACTCCTTCCTCCTCATATTTTCCCCACAACAACAACCCTGTGAGGTGAGTTGGGCTGAGAGAGAGGGCCCAAGGTCACCCGGCCGGCTTTCATGCCTAAGGTGGGACTGGAACTCTCAGTCTCCTGGTTTCTAGCCCAGCACCTTAACCACTAGACCAAACTGGCTCTATACAAACTGTTTCCACCAAAAAAACCTATGTGGGGTCACAGTTTAGATAGAAAATATTGTGTAAATTATGTAGAACCAGAACCTCCCTTCTCTTGTACAGAATGAACTCTGTTGTGTAGATTATCTCCCACCAAAGTACAGCCAACAGTAGTAAGACCCTCTCTGAGCAGAATGCTCCTTTCAGCAGGCTGCATGCCTTCTGCTGCAAAAACCCTGCCTTGTCCATCTCTGAACTTCTCACAAGCTCTCATATTCCCTAGTTGCCCTCTCTGTCTTTCTCTGTAGGGGTGTGGTCCTCTCACCCCACCCCCACTTGCATATTTGGTGATGGAACAGGAGAAGTTACAACTCATCAAGTAGAAGAAAATCAATGGCTCTTTTATTTCCAATCCAAGCTGAAAGCATATTTTTGTGGTTCCTGATTAATGCTTAGTCTTACTTGGGCACCCTGTTTGGGTGATCTATAACTGTAGCTGGAGGGGTGAGGGAAAAATACGCCATTGTATTTCATGCTTTTGGACAATATGCAGAATGCTTTTACAAGACAGTTAAATTGCTTCCTTATGCCTAGAGGGTTTTTAAAACCACACTAACTGAATTAGAATGTATTCTGTATAGAAGAGAGGATCAAACAAGTCCAGAAAAGGCTACCATGGCATTTTAGTAGCATCTAGGTAGCTATAAAAGTTCAGAAACTTCCTTTGGAAAATGGAAAGCCCACCTCAAGGAGGAGAATAAAAAAGGGCATAGACTCTGGCAAAAGAAGTATAAGGTGATAATAAGGAATGCAAACAAAATAGTAATAATTGAGGAGTACATGGCAAAAAATACTAAGGGAAACAGCAAGAACAGTATATTCAAAACAGAAAACTGACCAGAGAAACATTTGGGTTTCTGGATCACAAAGTAGTAAAAGAGACACTCAGGAATGATAGAGTTTGCAGAGAAACTGGATGAATCTTTTGCATCTGTCTTTTCTATTACAGTCATGGGAACTTGTATTGACTTTTTCAAGGAGGAAACAGAAGAATGCAAGCAAACTGAGGTAACAAGAAAAGATACTTCAGGACATCTTGAGAAACTACCCAGTAACAAATTGCCAGTTGTGATGGCATCCAACTGACAATTCTTAAAGAACACAAAGTTAAATTGCTGATGACCTAACAAAAATAAAGAATATTGTCCTTAAATTGGGTGCACATTTTAAAAAGGAGACCCAGGAAAATATAGACTAATTAAATGTCTGTTCCAGGCAAATTGGTAGAAATGTGATCACATTAAAAAAACAACCTAAGTACACAGAGGGAGCAGCTTTGCTGAAGGAAAATCACCATGTCTTCCATAAAGAGAAATCCTGCCTCACCAACCTTCTAGAATCTTTCTGAGTGTCAAGACGCATGTGATTGCAAGTGACCCTGCACACCTGGATTTTCAAAAAGCCTTTGACAAAGTTCTTCATCAAAGGTTCTTAAGCAACCTTGGCAATCATGGGATAAGAGGATGTGTTCTCATATAGATTGTTGATTAAAAAACACAAAGCAAAGAGTAAGATAAATGGGCAATTTTCTCAATGGAGGGAAGTAAGAAGTGGAATCTCTCAAGGATCTGGGTTGGGACATGATGATGGCCACTGCTTTGGATGCTTTAAAGGGGCATTGGTTAAATTCATGAAGGACTGTCAAGTGCCTTTAGTCCTGCAAATTCAGTGTTACTTTCTAGACTGGGGCCAGTATGTCCCCAAAACCAGTGGTAGGGAGATAGTGGCAAGAGAGAGGTATGTCCATCTCCTCCAGGCAAGCACCCCATTGGCCACTGTGAGAAACAATACATTGAACTAAGATGGGTCTTGGTAAGATCCAGATCATGTTCCTATTCTTATGTTTGCTCAGTCAACTTACAGCTGCTTTTCAGAATTGTATCACTGTTTATCATCTAATAAAAAAACAATTCCCTCTGCTATAGCCACTCAATTGTTAGCCAACAGGATTTATAATACTCTTCCAGGAATATGAAATATAATGACCACCTCTTGGGATCCCATTCAGAATAATTAGCAACAGAAACTGTTTCTGGAGTCAGTAACACAAATGCAGCAGTATCTGTTCCATTTTGCTTTAGTCCTACAATACTCATCAATGGGTTTAATTCTGTCAATTCAAACAATCATAGGCCAGTTAAGCTAGCACTGAATGAATTGTGTTTTTTATGGCATTCTAGCTTCTTCATTATTTGTCCTCACCTATAAACAGATCGATTCAAGGGTCCATCCACCACTTCCTGAGGCAGAGAGAAGGGCAGTTTCTTAGGAGTCCCAGGTTCTTAAAAACACAGGTGCCTAGATTCTGATTGGAATTCAGTGATGAACACATGCTGGATCTTAAGTCTTTTCACTCACGCAATCTGTAGGCCATTTCCATCATGAATAGCAATTCTAGGCGGCAAAGGAAGCTATTCTAACAGATGAAGCCCACTGTGTTGCTTCAGTATCAGAACTTCGAACTGTTCTCAGTATGTTTTAAAAAGGAATGAAGACTATGCCTTCTTTTGATCTCACTGTGCTCTGTCATCTTTTCAGGCATGATGCAAAATATGGTTGCAAAAACAATGTCTTATGATGAATTGAACTGCATACCATAGATGATAGCAATTTGTTATAGAAACCGTGTCACCAAGAAGGGCCAAAACAGGGGGAGGACATATCTGCAAGTACAAGTACTTCAATCCCTGGCACCTCATCACAGGGTTGGGAGTAGACCTTACCTGGAGATCCTCTGGAAAGCATAGAGAGTGATCAGTCTCATCCCTTCCTTATCATCTTCCTCCTCCTCCTCAAAAGAGGCAAATTTAGTTTGAGAGAAAGAGAGACAGAGAGAGAAAGGGGGGCTTATTCTTGAGGCAGATGTAGTTGATTGGGTCAAAATGCACCTTCTGTTTTCACGTTGCATAGTATTCAGAGGGCCCTGGGATTAAGAAGAAAGTGCTAACTCACTTTCAAGACTTTGATCACAAATTTGAGATGGATGAGTATCTCCCAAAGGGTTCCAAGTTCAGCCCTCTGAATTATCCAAAACTATGGTTCCCCTCTTTGATAATGAATTCATGAATATACAATATAGCCTTCCTGTGACTTGCTATGATTATTTAATTCCAACCATGTAGAAAGTAGCTTTTTTTAAGGAGGAAGGAAATTTGGGTGTCTTTAAATATGCCAACATATAGCCAGAGAGCACAAAAATCCATAAAGATATGAATTTTGGAATATTAAAATTATTATTCCAGTTCAAGATTTGGCAGACATTAAGCCATATTATTACATTACAGAGAAGCCAAGAGCCAGGTGTTAATTTTTTACTACCTAATGAGTCTATTTAGACTCAATAAAAACCACCTATTTAGAGCTGCTCCTTTTCTCACTTAAAAACTCTTATTTACACCCCTCACTGTTGTCAAATTCTTTTTTCTTAGCTAAATAATCACTAAGTTAACACATCAGTACTAACTCAGCCCTGCCCTCTGCTGATGGAAAATGGCCTTTTTGGTGCTATCCACATTTCTGAGAGTGAAGTCCTCTTTGCCTTGGCACATGGTTTGAGAAAAAATGGTTCCTTAATGAAAGAACCATTGAAAGAAAAAATGGTTCTTTAATAAAAAGCCAGAGATCCTTCCACAACTTCCATTTCAAGGTCTCCCTCCCTTTTTCCCTGAGTGAAAGTTTAACTTCCAGATAGAAAATTTCTTGGGTATCAGAAATGCTTCCTAGTCTGCCTGCCAATCACCTCAAGTCTGTGGAGAACCAACTTTCCCATGGGCATAGTACAGGGGAGACAGTATGGGCAAATCCAAATTGGGAAATGAATGTGAACCCAAATCTGGTACTGTTTTTGGTAGAGGCTTGGTGCTGGGCATTGAGTCAGATATGATTACGTGCCTTTCAATTTCTGTAAAGAATCAGGAACTGATTGCAGGGATTGGACTTGTGTCAGTTAATGAGATTATATGAAGAGCCAAGCCATGCCTACCAATTGCCAAAAAAAAAAGTGCTACTCTATAAAATGGGCTGGTGAGTACTTCTCATAAGAAATATCTTTTGAGCATATTCAGAGGTGTTTGCTTGGAGGTAAATACATTCTGGCTCTACTTGGAATTAATCTCAGGTCAACTATAACCTTCTTGTGTGGGGGCTAGAAATGAGGAGACAGGCATCTCTATCTTCTTACTATTGTGTGAAAGACGGCCTTGGAGGTCTGTTAACTCCCTGTCTTGGGTGGGCATGGAAGTAGATATTTATTTATTTTCTATAGCTGCCCATCTCAACAAGTGATTCTGAGTGGCTATAAGTAACTCTGGGCAGCTAAGATATCTAAGTCCTGTGTTTAGATATGACCTCCCTGGCCTCTCCAGGAGACTCTGAATTGTTTTAGACCTGCAAACATGACTGCTGGATTGGGCCTGGCTTGCATTTTCCTCAAGAGGACACCTGTTGCCATGTGGAAAAGTCCCCAGGGTGTGTGTGGATGTGTGCACATACACATGTGGAAAACTTTCTGCATCCTCCTTTAAACAAACCCTTCTGTTCTTACTCTTCTTTAGATAGAGTAAGTTCTTGTCAAATGACAGGGCAAACAGATTTGAGTGTATGTTGGCAGGTCAATCTTAGTCTTAACGCCCCCCTGCCCCCCACTCTTCTGCTATCCCTTAAGGACTCTTAAAAAGAGCTTAATTCAGTGGCAAAGTGCCTGATTTATATGCAGACATTCTTAGGTTCAATCCACAGCAGCTACTTTCAGAAAGGAAAACTTAGCAAGCACTGGGAAAGAAGTACACTGGCCCCCTTCCATGCCCCCTCCTGCCCCCAGTCTCCTGCTGCCTCCTGAATACCAGAAACAGCTGCCTGTCAGAGGAGAGTGTTTCTGGGTTAGATGTATGAACAACTTCCATGGCTGCATTCACACAACATGCTAAATGTTAAAGCTGGTTTAACAAACACAACAGCTATGTTTCCATAACATGCAATGCCCAAAGAAAGAAACCTGAATGCCTTCACAGGACAGCCTGCTTCACATAATTTCCTGGCTTACCACAACACTCTGACCCATAATTATCCAGGCCATTTTAGGCTAGCATGCTGTGAGATCAGCCTTGTTGTTCCTTCTTCCTAGGTCAAGGGAGTTTATTTAAAGCCCCCACAAACCACTGTGCTGAGTATCCACCAAGAGATCTGTGTCCCCTCTGGTATTTGGGAGTATCCCTGTGAGGGGCAGGAAATTGGGAATATTTTCAAAGGGCTTGTCAAAAAGCTACAAATGATGTGAAACTATTCCCCCAGACAGAGAAACAACAGATCTAGGGAACCCATGCAGTTTTAGAGATGCCCCCCGCCGTGTTTCTTTCAGTGAGTCTCTGGCTGTGTGTGTGTGTGTGTGTGTGTGTGTGTGTGAGACAGAGAGTGAATGGGAAAAAGGACCTCCCTCTTATAGGATTCAGTACCTTGCCTGAGAAAAGGTATGTTTGTAAAGTTCAGGAAAGCGAGAAAAATTCTCTTTGGGGTAGTTCTTTGGGGCAATGTTAATACTAATTTGCTTTTAATGTGCATGTTTTACAAAATGCGAAGAGCAGGCTTGCTGGTGGGGGGACATGCATCAAGTTGACTGCAGGTATGGAGAAAGAATTTCTCCCCTTCTCTTCCCCTGCAGTCCCAGCAAAGCTTCTTTGAGCTCCTTCAAAATTCCTTTGAAGTTGGGAGGAAATACCTCTTAATGGCCAAAGAAATCATAACAGAGGGGCACTAACTGCCAGAGCTGAACTAAATACATTATTTACTCAAAAGTAAGTTGACCCTTAATTTAAGAGAATCCCCTTTCTCCTGCAAAAGAAGAAAGAAAGAAAAAAGAAAAAAGAAAAGACGCTTCCATAGACATATTCTCAACAAATCTAAGATGACCCTCCAATTTCAAAAGTAATTCCTTTGGAGAAAAACCTAGTCTTTCTTTCAGGCAAATACAGTGTTTTCGTAGCTTTGAGGACATCTTACACAGATGATAGGCAGACAGTGAAGGAATTCAGCCCTTCTGGGAACATGGGACTCCAGACTGCACAAGCCACTGCTGAGACTTATCCTGGACCTTGGCTTGGCAGAAAGCCTGGGATGGTCCTTTCAGTGCTTCCTGCAGCTCTTGGGCAGAGAAAGGGAGAAAGGGGCCAGCAAGGCCTAAGGAATGGGGAAGGAAGGAAGGAAGGAAGGAAGGAAGGAAGGAAGGAAGGAAGGAAGGAAGGAAGGAAGGAAGGAAGGAAGGAAGGAAGGAAGGAAGGAAGGAAGGAAGGAAGGAAGGAACCCTGTCATCACCCCATTGTCTGGGTTGGGCTGAGCACATGACTTGGGAGCAGATCTCTGCTAAGCTCATTCTGTCCCTGCCATAGGCCACTTGCCCACTGGGGAGCAGGAACATCGTGGCCCGGAGCCTCACCCAGGGCATGTGGTGGCAGGAGCAGCAGTGCTCGCTCGCTCCTGGGGGCTGTTCACTGGCCTCTGCCTTTGCAGGAGGCCAGGTGCCCCACTTATGCTTCTGCTCCTTCCCTGCCCAGCCTCTGCAAGCCTGCGTGCCCTCGGCCTCAGGCCAGTGGCTCATGGAGCCCTCCTCGAGGCCGTGTTTCCACACACACAGCCCTCCAGGCCTCCCAGGGTGGCCCTGTGATGTGTTGCTCTTGGTGGGGGTCTCCACGGGGGGGTGGGTCGGTGCGCATCACCCAACCAGTGCCTCCCAAGAGAGGTACAAGAAATGCCCCCTCCCCGAGGCCTGTTTTCTTTTCCGTTCTTTCTTTTTGCCTGAGAGCTGCTCTCCCGCTGGGTCACTCATCCCTCGCGATGCTCTCATCCATGGCGGGAAGGACGTCCAAGCTCAGCCCTCCACTGCTGTGCACACTGGAGAAGGACACCATGGTGTGCAGAAGCACAAGGACCAGGACGCAGAGCCGGATTTTGCTGTGGCTGAGGCGAGACCCAGCAGAGACTGGCAGCAGAGATGGGTGTGGATACTGGTGGTGGTGGTAGTACAGGTGGTAGTGCTGCTGCTGCTGCCGCTGCTGCTGCTGCTGCCGCTGCTGCTGCCGCTGCTGGTGATGGGGGGCATCGTGGCGTGGGCTGTGGAATGACTCCGACTCTGTGGATTTGGAGGAGGTGTTGTAGCTGCGGTCGGGCTGGTGGTCACAGGAGTCCCACTGCACATCACAGCACTTTGCTTCCCGGTCAGGCAGCTGGTTCTCCAACAGCCCTGAGAACACAATAGCACAAGGATTGTCTATGGAGCCCGGGAGGAGGCAGGCACCCTCAAATGACTATTTTACTTACTGCCTTCTATAGCCTCAAAGCCTGCGGCAGCCAAAATGGTAGTTAGAGAACAGCGAGGATAGGATATTGCACAAATATTTCCCAGATGACTCCTAAATATCTCTAGCATATAAAATCCACTGCGCGGCCTGCGTGGGCTGTTGGCTTGAAGAGCTCCTTTGCCCTGCTCTTAAAGAAACCGTCTCTGTGAGATTAGAACATGCGATGCCACATTTGGATTCAGAGGAATATTATCCAGAAACACTGACTGAGATGAAGCCCAGCTGCCTGATGGGTGGGGGACCGAGCTCAAAACAGGGAAAGTGAGTGGGGCTAGGGGGAAAAAAGCTAGGATAATGAGGTAAATAAATGGGCCAATAAAAAGCATGTGGAAGCCTGCCACATGCTTTTAAGAGAAAGGTCCATCAAGCCTTTAGAAAACAGGACAGCTGCTTTCATCTACTGTATACTGCCTAATATTGTGGGTTTTTTAATTAGAGCAATTGTTTCCAAATCTGCTTCATTACACTCTCTCCCTTCCCTCTCAAACCCATTTTGTCAACAACTGGGGTATCTGAAATGAAATCAAAAACAAGGTGCTGCTCCAAAATATTTTGAAATTTAACTTTATTTAATATTCATCCATATGCATAGCATCCCATATTTTTCCTCATGTTTCTTTTTTGGGTGGCTAATCCATTCACATTCTTTGAAAATGTTTCTAAGTCATTTGCTACCAAAGTATGGTAGTGCAAGAGGTCCAGGACCTTCAAAATAGTATTAGTAACTTAGGAACTCAAATAGCTTCCAGAGAGATCTCTCTTCATTTTATCCTTACAGCAGCAGCAACCCTGCGAGATATGGTGGGCTAAGGGAGAATCCAAAAACCTGAACTTGGATCACCCTAGTCTTAGTCCAATACTTAACTGCTACACCTGTCTCTCACTCTCTTCTTAAGAGATTGTTTGTGGCCCTGTTCCTGATGTGGTATTATGTAAGTGAAACATCTGACTTACACACAGAGACTTTAGAAACCACAAATAAGCAACCAATTGCAAAATAACTCAGGTACATCCTGTATGTTCACTGCTTCAACAGAAATGAACTTGATTCATAACACCATAAAAATAATCTGACTGATACATATTCTTGACACCTTCACATGACCTCAACTTGGGGTCTGTGCTGATGTCTTGCAAGGAATGTAAGCATCACATCTTGGAATATTCCATCTTCCCTAATCTACAGTTGTGACATCAGCTACTGCAAGGCTCTTTGATTATATTACAGTTAAAAATGTCTTACAATGTTAATATTGTATTAATATTAATATTTATGTTTTAATATACCTAACACTGTGGGAGGTCCATCTATATGTGGGTGTGGGTCCATCCCCCACTTCTAATCTGACTTGACTTTCCTCTTTTGAACACAAATAATCATATTTCTAAACTGAAACTTGCATCATCATTTCTCTTCAGTGCCATCTGTTTTGTCTCTTCTCTAATCTCATCCAACAGTTTTTCTGCTACCTTCAACGCAGAGGAATGAAGAACTGCCCTCTCTTGCTTGACTCCTTTCATAATCTAGTTTTGTCCACTCTCTTGAGCAATTTTCTTTCCTTTAGATTTCTTCATTCAAAAGTTCTTCTCCATAAAAATCCTGTGGCAGTCCATTCTTGCACACCTAATGCCTCCCTGTCTACCATTCTTCCTCTTCATCCAATTGCGTATCTCAAAGACTGACCTTTGCATAGCATTGTAAAGTTCTTGCTCTCCAACAAACCTTTTAATTCCTAATTTGATCATCTCCATGTGTTTTCTCCATTTCTATGTAAAGATCTCTCTCACCTTTACACAGAAATCTATCATACCCTTTTTAGCAATCATTTCCAGCCCTGAACACCATCATGCAATATTGCATTTTAATCCAAGAACCACACTGTTACCATTATTACTATGATGCTGTTTCCTGAAAAACTTGCATTTGTTTATGAAGCACTTGAACAAACCCCTAGCACCCATTCCAAGCATGGAAGAAAAAGCACTGTCAATACACTACAGGTAGTCCTCACTTAACAACCATTTGTTCAATGACCATTTGAAGTTATGACAGTGCTGAACGAATGGTAGTTACGGCTGGTCCTCAAACTTACGGCTGTTGCAGCATCCCTGCGGTCACGTGATCAAAACTTGGGCACTTGGCAGCCCACTCGCATTTATGACTACAGCATGTGCTTCAACTCTCCCCATCCCTCTCCCCCACAACTCTGCCCTTTTAGCAGCCATCGCTGCCTACTCCTGCCACCCCTGCCATCCTCCCACTGACCTTTACCATCTTCTTCCTCCCACTGCTGATGAGGTGCACCAGGCTGAGGCAGCAGCTGGCCCTTCATGAGACTGCATGGAGGCCTCATGAAGGGCCAGTAGCTGTCTTGGCCAGGTGCACCTTGTCAGCAGCATGAAGAAGATGGCAAAGGTCAGCTGGGGGCAGCAGGGGTAGGCCATGGCAGTGGAGTGGTGTGGCCAAAAGGCAGAGATGGGGGGGAGATAGGTGATGGAAGGGAGTTGAAGAAGAGGCAACCATGGCAGGACAGGAGAAATGTGAGGTCCTTGCCTAATGATCACAACCAGGACTACCAGAACTGCCACTGCTAAGTGGTATGGTCACATGATGTTTTGCCTAACATCTGCTTCACTTAGTAATGGAAATTCTGGTCCCAAATAGGATCATTAAGTAAGGACTACCTGTATCTGGATAGAGTTAAATCAACTCACTGCTTCTGGTGATTGGTCTTGTTCCCTGCCAGTTACCCCTGAAGCATGCCCCAGTGTGCACAGCTACAACCTATCTCCTGTTTCTTTGCAGCATTAGTATTAGCTTAATAAATAAGCAAATAAATGCCAGGTGTGAAATGCCTGTGCTGTCTGTATGCTCAAGGCTATTCACAAACATGTAAATGCAGGACGTCTGCCGTGATCCAGCAAGGAAAAGGGAGATGCTTGTGTGCTTTTTTCTGGGACACTTCCAAGTCCCCCTCCAAGTCTTACCCGTACAGAGGAAGCCAGGCAACCCTCCATAGATCAATTCATCGTTGTCAGGCAACACAAAGGGGCACCTAGTCTCCACCTCCAGGCAGTATTGCTTGCATGGAATCCGGTGTTGGCACTGTAGTTGTGTCACATCAAAATACTCAGAGCACAGCCAAGCCTTGTAGACAGCCTACATGAAAGGAACAAGAGTCCAGAGGCAATAATATATTAGCAAATGCCCCCAAAAGAATCTGAATGGTGGTTGTTGGGATATAGTCATGGACAACCTCAATTATGCATTGTCTTGCATAGTTTTACTGAACTGTTAATAATGTAAAATACATTGGTGGAAAATAATCTACCTTCAACTACAGTTCTCAATTTTTAAAAGGAGAAACCTTGAAACTCCTAAATCCTGTCTTGGAAGCCATTCTTCCAAAGCCCAGGTATGTGAGGCTGAGTCATTTGTGGGGACACTGGAGACTACTTTAATAGGAAATTATTGGGAGAAAGATTATCAGCACTGCTTAAGCTTTCCAGATGAGAACATGTGGTTGCTTATTTAGTGACCATTCCTCCAAGCAGCTGCAGAAGAGAAGTAAGAAGCAAGGCTGCTCCGGCACTTCTTCTAAGAGATCAGCTTCTTTAACTGCACTTGGCAGCAGCCAGTCCAACAAGCTGCTCAGCAAAAGAAAAGAGAAGCAAGGCAGTTCCATGGCTTCTGCACCAAGGTCAGATACTTGGCATCTCCTGAAACTAGCCACCACCCATTCCACAAAACTAGCTGGGTTGCAAAAACTACACCTTTAAAAGGTTGGGGGATGAGACAACTTGCTTTTTTACTTTTGTGAAACCATAAAACCCTATTGTTGGTGGCCATTGAGCCCAACCCCCAACTCAGTGCAGCAATTCCAACAGATGGCTGTTCAGCCACTGCTTGAAGGCCTCCTGAAAAGAGAGCCCACCACCTCTCTGGCTGACCGGTTCTACTATTGAACTGCTTGTACTCTTATTAAGTTCAGTCAGAATCTGCCTTTTTGTAACTTACATCCTGTCTTCTCTTCAAAAGAGACTCTTTCAATCTCCCTTTTTCTTTGTGCGTTTGTTCCTGAGGCTGGGGGCAAGTGGGGGACTCAGTACTGACATTTTCAAATTATTCTAAGGAGTTTTGGACTAAAAAGGTAAAAATCCTTTAAATGAATAATCAAATATCGTTCACTGTAATGAAGGGTACAAACCTGCACCATGGTTGTCAGGGAAAACACAGGCATGGCATGACTAGCACAACTAGGTAGACTTATAAAAAGTGAAAACTCAATGTAAAAGTTATATAGAAGAGTTTCACCGCCATGGGACGCTGACACACAACACAAAACAAAAACGTCTCCTGACTTTGTTATCGTCTTCTTGTTTCATCAGAAACTGGTTTGATTTTAGAGAAATAATGTTACTAAATGTTTAATTAATAGTAAGAGATTAACTTCTAGGTACTTTTATATCTGTGCTGGAGAAGGTCAGAAGCCACTTGTCTGATATGCTTTTCTGTTTATTCCCACATCATTTTAGTTTTTCCTGTTTCTTTTTTAGACTTGTATTCTATCGGCCTTATATTCTGCATTATGTGTTTTAATTATATCTTGAAAAATAAAAAAATAATAAAGAGGGGAAAAAAAGGGAAAAAAAGAATATGATGTAAAAGAACTGCACTAGTAATTGCCCGCTTACATGGAAAGATAACCAGGTCACCGACACTTGAAAAGAGCCAGATGTGACCTTCTATTCAGCAAATTTACATCTCTCCCTAATTTCAGCTAGATGTATTTGTTATATCCTGTCTTTTGCTGAGAAGCTCAAGATGGTGTACAGACCACTCCCTCCTCCCTTTTCTCCACACAACAACACCACACCATCCCCACCCCCACCATGAGTTCTGCTGGGCTAAGAGAGGGACTGTCCCAAAGCCCCCCAAGGAGCTTCCATGGCTGAGGGGGAAATAGAACTGGGTCTCTTTGCTACTAGTCCAGTACCTTCACCACAGAACCACCCTGGCTGTTGCTACTGCTCTTACGGGACAACTCGGTGCATTGTGTCTTGTCTCTATCCCCACGACCAAGGTAGAGTAGAGACCGGCTGTCATGTTCATCGTTTCAATGTTCTGTATACATCGTAACGTTTCGCATGTCACTTTTCTAACCCGTGTTTGCGGGTTGGAAATTTCCAGCCGTGCCAGGCTGTAATCTTCTTACTGCAACTGTGGAATGTATGTTTGGGTTAGTGACTCTGTTCAAGGTTACTTTCTCAGGCCAAGGTGGGTAACGGTTGCTAACACCTGGGAGGGGGTGGTTGCTAGGAGGGAGGAAGGGCGGGGCTGGTTTTGAAGTGAGGGTTTTTAGTTTGTATTTGGCGCGCTTTTGCTCATTCTCAGCTTTCTTCGTATTTGCATACTATTCTTTCAATAAATCAGTTTTTATTAAGAACCTGCTTGTGAGGCTGAGTATGTCAGAATAGGCAATCATTACACCAGCTCTCAAAAGAGAACAAATTATACTAGTATAATTTGGGCTAGTTCAAGGACTCAGGGAAAATACATTAAATCTGGATGTGCCCATTCTTTGGCAATATCTTTCTTAATGGCAAATCTTCTGAAAAATAACCAGAATTCTAGCAAAAAAATGGCCATTCCTACCAGAGAACAATTGCTTTACTTCAGCCATTAGAGGGATTCCCAAAGCTCTCAGTTCTGTTTAGCATGTTCCTGGTGCACCACTCCTGATAGTCCAGGTGTGGAGATCCCCTGGAGTTTGAAAACAGAGTAATGAAAGGCCTGTCTTTATTCATATAAACCTGGTCATCCAGTCCAATTCTCTAGAGGGCTAATCCATGTTCCAGAGGTGCAGCAGATGGAAGTGGACATTTTCTATTTTAGCATCTCAGCTGTAAAATGCCGTACCTAGTAGATTCAGTGGATCCTTCCTTCAATGCACCCAGATGCTAAGGGAAGCATTCTAGTTCCAGGATATGGACGAGCTGCCCTTGGCCTTTATTGGCATGCTGTTATTATCTTCTATATTATCTCTGTCTCTGCTATTTTAATATTTTATGTTCGTTTTGATTTAGATCTCCTTCCTTCCAGGACTGACAAAGGAGAGCCCCTATCTTGAAAGGAAGAGGATGAAATAGGTCATACAGTCATACTGCTGGGGAGTAGCGGGTTCTAGAAAACTGGCTGCAGGTGTCATCGTATCTTCCAACAGCTTGAGAGCAAATGATATATTCTGGGATTCTTTTTGGAATCAGCAGCAGCTGCTAAAATATTTGTCTGAAAAAGAATTACAAATATGCACTTGCGTACATGGATTCATCTAATCCTAAGTAAGTAGACAATTTGGAACCCATTTCCATCTTCCCGGGGTGGAATGAATGAGTCTGACCACTTTCTTTTCCAATTTTGGGTCTCCATGAAACTCTGCTATCAGGTAAGCTTCAAAAATTAGCATCACAAAAGTCACAGCCAAAATAAAAATAATTTCATTCATTTCATTCATTCATTCAGCACAGTTGTATACCTCCAAATATTGTTTCTCATTGATGCTGAGCTTCATTTTTAGTATTTTATTATGGTCCATTGTAGTTGGGCAGCTGTGAGAACTGTAGGTTCAGATACCACAATATTAATAAGCTTCACCACATGCCTCTTGGGATATAGGAAAGATATTTTACTGAGATACAGTCTATTCTCCTGCAAAGTCACAAGTGCGTCAGATTCCCTTGCACCCCGCATTAAGTCCATTGGGTTTTCCCACCTCCCTTTTGAAACTGAATGCTTGCAATGTCTTTCAGTTTTACCACTCTGTTCCCAGGCTCTGCTCTTTGAGATGGTGTCTTCGAGATGGTGTTACTTTAGATAAGCAAGTCGCTACAACAATTTCCTCTGTGTCTGCTTGTGACCTCTCTGTTCCTAGGCAACAAATCATTCTCCCCCCACCATGTATTTTTTATTTATCAAATTTATCACCACCCATCTCCCCCACAAGGAGGGATTCTGGGTGGTTTACAATAAAATTAAAATCAAGGGTCAACCCATAAGCAACCCATGGCAGTGGAGATGTTCCAGAAGCTATTAACTATTGCTTCTGGGATGATCCTCTGATAGCAGCTGTCATAAATTTGAATAAATAAATAAATGGACGTTGAATCAACTCAACTATCCTTTGAACAATATGGATCAGGCCATTCCTGGAATTCCATAGAGTATAATACATGCATTACATATCCATTATATTATTCCCTTTCAGGATAAGCAATGCTAGGCAAAGTGCAGAAATAAAGCAATAAATTAGCAAAACAAACAACATGAGATGAGAAAAAATAAAGAAAAATCTAAGACAACATCATTCCATCAAGCCTCCTTCCCTTTACCATAACCACACACACTTCTATGGCATGTTGCAACATAATTATTTCCTCACATCAACTTTTCATTTGTTCTGTAGTGTATCTTCTACCACTTTTTTAAGCAGGACTTTTCTCTTTTACTTTTCTTTCTTTTTCTTCCATGTCCATTTATCCCAATTCTGACACTGGTCTGTCCCACAGTGATACCCATTCATCAACCTTGAATCCTTCACTAATTCACTGTCTTCATTGTCTTTATAAACAATCAAATCAATCATTCCTTTGTTGTATTATAGATGAATAGACTATCCCCATTGCTAGTTATTCTTAAAGGCTCAGGCATTATTTCTGCATTCTTGTCTCCTTCCTACTTATCCATTCATATCATGTAACAGAATAACTTTTTTTTGCTGGATTGCATTTGTTCAGGTTTTTGTGCCATTTCCCCCCCAAATTCATGTCTGACTCTTCAATTATCATTGTCCATTAGATTGTAACATGGGTTCCTATTTTGAACATACAACACCATATTTTGACATAATTTTATTTTAGTCTTTCATTAATTATACCTTCACTTCCATGTTATGTATAGCGGCTGGATAGCATAGTGGTTAGAGCGCCACCTTTGGCGTGGGAGACTGGTGTTCAAATCCCAGCTGTACCTAACCTTACCAGTAGGGGTTCTTGGCAAAGATCCCCTAACACTTCACCTGCCTACCTCAAATATGAGAGTGACATGAACTAGGAGAGTCATGCCAGCTCGGATGTTGCCTAGATTAACAAGGTCCATGTCAGATGTTGGGGAACCAGGACAATTGGACGATAAGTGGGCTACTGGAACAAACCATACATGGATGTGGTGGATTCTGGCACTGCTGCTAGTTCTCAGGAAGAGGAGAGCACATTCCAGAGAGATAAGAGGATTCACAGTCTGAAAAGTGTTTGTGGGAAAGATAAGAGGTTCACGGTTGCCCTGCCCTAGAGTCTCCCTGGTTATTTGTGCTTAGGTCAGTTAGAGTAGCTTTATTCTGGCAAGATTCTGTGTATATGGTGAGAACAATAAAGAACTAGAGTTGGAGATATTGGCTCAGTGTGGTTCTTGGCCTGGTTCCTGACAATGGACGAGACAAGAGAACCTGGAATTGATGGAATGATATTACAACAGTAGACCTAATAAGCGGGGATATATGAAATGTATGAGGAAACTATGGATGGACAGAAGACCGGCATCCACACTAATTAAGAAACAGCTAGTTACCCAATGCTTCAACATAGTGAAGAGGAAGCTGCTCTTACAACTTGAGATAGGCCAGTCGGTCTACACATTATATCCCAGACTCAAGAAGACCTGGAAGAACAACCAGAGGTGCAGACAAGACCTGAAGCTGGAACGTCACTGCCACCCCCTTCATTACAGAGCACAGCAGCTGATATGAGGCAAAAGATCATGGATAAGCTAGCTACAGTCAACTCTCAAGACTGATTACCAAGCTCAGTGAAGAAGTACCATCAGATAGTATGCTAGAAGATGCCAATAGAGCCCTCATGACAATCCCTACTACCACTATAACTCAAACCAATGAACTGGTATATGCTACAGCTGCTGTAATCCCGGAAATGCTTGGCTACATGATCAAGAAGAACAGCAGTACATACCTCCCCTGGAAAATCAGGTTGGAGACTAAGATCAAGGCAACTTGGAAATAAGTTTGTCAGCTGGTGGAGCTACAGAGTAGGGTATGGAGATTAAGGATAAGACTTGACTACTGAAAAAATGTAAGGGCCTGACTCTACCTGAAGACCTAGAGACTGCTAAACAAAGGCTCTCAGGACTGGCTACCAGGCTAAGGAAATATACTAGAGAAGCAGAGACCAAGAAGATAAATGCCTTGTTCACCAAAGAACCATCCAAGGTGTACTCCCACCTGCAATGCAACAACACAGTAACAGCAGAGCCACCAACAGCAGAAACTGAACAGTACTGGAAGAACATATGTGTCATGACCTTGTTGCAAGGCACAAAGAGCCTCACAACGTAGATCATGATCATCAAGGAATAGAGGAAGAAGATAATTAAAACAGGGATTAAAACAAGCACCCAAAGCACCCACACCCATGGACCCATATACAGCTGAAAAGAAGGACATCGGATGAGCAGAGATAAGCCGCACCTGGTGCCCTGGAGGACACACCAGAATCGAGAGGACAGGAGAAGACACCGGGAAAACGCCCATGCAGCAATCAAGGGTCCCATCAAGAGGGATTGGGACAATAGAGGGTGGAGGAGCCCGGGACCATACAAGAGGGTATAAAATGGGCACCTCCACACCACACCCCCTGTTCCCGTTTTTCGTTCTGTCAGCCACCATTCCAATAAACCAGAAATCCTTAATACCCATTAAGTGAGTCTGTGTCTTATTGCGAAGCGAGACTGACCCTGACATAAAAACGGGAACCCCCAAATTTTTTTTACCTAGCACCTATCCAACAAGCGTGTGAGGGACCCAGCTAGGTATGGAAACTCACGGAGCGAGGCAGCGCAACCCCTCGGCACCTGGCGACGAAGCCCCGCTCCCCTCGGGCGGGATGTGGCTGAGGTCCGGGCGGTGTAACGCCCCGGTAAGTATGGGATCCAGCTCGGGGGAAGCGGAGGGGGAGGGAACCACCCCGGCGCCCCGGAGCCTGCGGGCCACCGGGGGCGAGATGAGGGGACCCTCTCCAGGCTCGCAGGCGACCCCAGAGGAAACGCGAGACGAACCGCCACCCAGGGCGCACGGAGCCGAGGAAGCGCCTGGCACCCCGGAGGGACCAAGGGAAGGTCCGTCCTCCACGACGGCCAACGGCGAGGGCAAGCAGAATGGCGAGGGCACCAGCGGGAGTCCGCAGATGGCGGCGAGGCTCAACGCGCTGGAGGAGGGGGTGCAGGAGATACGGCTGATGCTACAACAGCTGACAGCAGCACAGGGACCCCGCGGCGGCAGCAGCGCGGAGGCACACCCGAAGGAGAGACGGCGGGGCGAGTGCGGCGAGCGCGGCGGCGGCGACGGCGGAACCCAGCCCAAGGAGCCCACCCGACGACCGGAGGTGCACCTGGATGAGAGATGGAGTGGATACCCAGCGGATGGTGGCGACTACGGTGGAGCCCGATCCCAGGAGCCCACCCGCCGATCGGAGGCGCACCCGGATGAGAGATGGCAGGACGACCTCGGCGGCGGCGGCGGTGGAGCCCGATCCCAGGAGCCCACCCGATGGAGAACGTCCTGCCCCCCCACCCGGGCGACGGGTTGACTGACTTGCGAGGAGACCCAGAGAGAGACACAGATACCGCAAGAGGACAGGAGACAATCCAACCTGCAGCAGCCCCCGTGGAGCATGCTGCATGGCCCAGAGGGGACTGGGAGCCAAACCAGAACGGCTGCCAAGGACTTTGGCATAAAGTTTGATGGGGACCCCTCCAAACTCTCATTTTTCCTGATGAACGCGAGGTATTACCTCGAGGAATGGGGTCCCTGCTTCAGAACTGAAAGGGGCAAAGTGAATGCCCTGGCCATAAAGCTAAAAGGTCGGGCCGCCAATTGGTACGTCCAGCTGTGCCAATCAGGCGCCCAGGCACTGCAGGACAGCACAGAATTCCTGCAGGCGCTGGAGCTGCACTTCAGGGACCCCCTGGAGCAAGAAAGAGCTAAAAGGGCACTGAAAACACTCAGACAAAGCCAGCGCTCCATGGCAGAGTATGCCATGGAGTTTCAAGCCCTAGCCGGAAAAGTGGACACCTGGTCTCAATCAACTCTGATTGAGAAATTCAAACAAGGACTTAACTTAAACATTCTCTGGTGGGCACTCTGCCGCAACAATCCCAACTCCCTGACCGAATGGATCCGGCTGGCAGGGGAAGCAGAGGATGCCCACAACACGTTCCTCCATGCCAAGAAGGAAGTGCAGCAGACAGAGGCAGTGAGACCCCCATGCACAGCTGCAAGGCAGGGGAAGTCGAGACCCCAACCATGGAAGGAGGAATGGGACCGGCGCTTCGCCAAAGGGCAGTGCTTCACGTGCAGCAAGGAAGACTATAAGGCAGCAGCATGCCCCAAAGCGACACCCAGGGAGAGCATGAGGAGGGCACCAACCACACCAACCCCAGCGCCAAGAAAGCGACCATCAGCGAAGGGGGAGTACCGAGCCAGACACTTCCCCTACAGCTCAGAGGACAAGGGAAGCAATCCCGACGAGCCGACGGGAAACGACAACCACCTGGCCTAAGGGGTGCCGAAGGACAGGTGGAGAACAGTGACAGGCGCAATGACAAAGGGGTGAGTGAGGAATGCCCCACCCTCTATGTCACCCTCACCCATGGGGATAAGACTGAAAAGGTCTGGGCACTAATTGACTCTGGCTGCTCCAAAAGCCTAATGCACCCAGACCTGGCAGCCGCGCTTAACCTCCGCTGCTATCCACTTCAGCACCATTTGGTGTTTACGCAGCTCGACGGATCTGCAGCGGGAGGGGGCCCAGTCACCCAATACACCAGAGAAACCATGCTAAGGCTCGGCAGCCACGAGGAAAAATTGGCTTTCATCGTGGCACCGGTGGGACAACCCCTACTCATACTAGGGATCCCATGGCTCGTGCAGCAAAACCCAGTCATCAACTGGAAAACCAGAGAGATTAAGTTTGCTGACGGGCGTTATCAAGCACCTTCAGGGAACAGGGTCCCCTGAGCGGCCATGGGGGGGGCGATGACGACTGCAGAGCACAGAGAGGCGGCACTACCAGAGGGACTGCCAACCAAATACGCGGACTTCGCCGACATCTTCGGCAAGAAAGAGGCGGACAAACTCCCCCCCCCACAGGAAAACGGACTGTACCATTGAACTGGTACCCCTACCCAAACCCAAAATATATGCCATGACCCAGCGGGAGCTGGCAGCATTAAGGGACTTTGTGGACAAAAACTTGGCAAGAGGTTTTATCGAGCCTGCAAACTCTCCAGTGGGAGCGCCAGTCCTCTTTCGTGAGAAAAAGGATGGGTCACTGCAGCTCTGTACAGATTACCACGGATTAAACGCAGCAAGCATTTCAAATAAATACCCCCTACCCTTAATAAAGGACATCTTGTCCCACCTGGCAAAGGGTAAGGTATTCTCTAAACTGGACATAAGGGAAGCCTATTACCGTATACGGATATGGGAGGGGGATGAGTGGAAAACTGCTTTCAACTGCCCATTGGGGGCGTTTCAATATAAGGTGCTCCCATTCGGACTGGCAGGAGCACCGGGGGTATTTATGCAGTTAATTAATGAGGTCCTGCGTGACCACCTTTTTAAGGGTTTACCTCGACGATGTATTAATCTACACGGAAACGGAACGTGAGCACGAACGCTTGGTAAAAGAAGTGCTCAGGAAACTCCGCAAGGCAGAAGAAACTTCTTGCGAGTTTCACAAGAAACAAATTGACTATCTAGGGTATAGGATTTCAGCTAAAGGAATAGAAATGGACCCAAGCAAGGTCCAAGCCATACTGGCATGGGAGCGCCTATGCACAAGGAGACAACTCCAAAGCCTCCTCGGATTCACCAATTTTTACAGGGGGTTCACCCCAAGGCTGGCAGAGATTATTTTACCACTAACTAACCTACTTAAGACTAAGGGCTTGGGGGACACACGCAAATCAAGAAACCCAGGGGCGCTACTAAACTGGACAGCTGATTGTCAAATGGCATTCAAGAGACTAAAAAACCTCTTTACAGCTGAGCCAGTGCTACAACACCCCGACCCCACCAAGCCTTTTGTGGTGCAGGCAGATGCCTCTGACTTTTCCATCGGAGCCACCCTGCTTCAAAAGGACTCCGACAACCATCTAAAACCCTGTGCCTACCTTTCCCGCAAATTCTCCGAAACAGAGCGGAGATGGCATGTATGGGAAAAGGAGGCATTCGCAGTAAAGACAGCTCTGGAAATGTGGAGGCACCTGCTAGAAGGGGCCACCTGCCCCTTTGAGGTCTGGACGGACCACAAGAACCTGGAGGCACTCAGCACGCCAAAACGGCTCAGCCCGAAGCAGGTGCGTTGGGCTCAGTTCTTCAGCCGGTTCAATTTCATGCTAAAGTTCATACCGGGTAAGAAGAACTTCCTGGCGGATGCCCTCTCCCGACGGCCACAGGACGACATGCAAGCCTCCGACATCGTGGGGACAGTATGGACCGAGAAACAGCTGGGCTGCCCAGCGGTCACGCGCAGCCAGACAAGGAATCAGCGCATGCCAGCACGAATGACAGGGAACGATCGGAGCCGGCGTTCAATTTCACCGAACTGGCAACAAAGACTCACACAAGCACTACAAACAGATACATGGTTGCAAAACAACCGACACCATGTATCTGTCAAGGACAGCATTTCCTGGAAAGAGAAAGCCTTGTACGTGCCAGAATCACTGCGGGGAGAAATCTTACACAGATCGCATGATGACAACACTGCGGGACATTTTGGGTTTGTAAAAACCCTTCACCTAACGAGGAGGCAATTTTGGTGGCCAAACCTGAGAAAAGACGTGAAAGACTACGTGGCCAACTGCCCCACATGTGCCACCACCAAACGGAAAGGGGGGAAACCCCAAGGGCTGTTACAGCCAGTAGCCAGCCCCTCCCACCCATGGGAAGAAATTTCCATGGATTTTATTGTGGACCTCCCACCCAGCCAAAGGAAAACAGTGATATGGGTGGTAAAAGACTATTTCTCTAAGCAGGCACACATCATCCCGTGTGCAACCATCCCCTCCGCACAACAACTGGCACGCTTGTTCCTAACACATATATACAGGATCCATGGCCCCCCCTGCAGGTTGGTGACTGACAGAGGCACACAGTTCATGTCAAAGTTTTGGCGGGAATTTTTAAAACTAATCGGGACTAAGCAAGCACTGTTCACTGCGTGGCATCCACACACGGACGGATCTACAGAGATCCTAAACTCAACACTTGAACAGTTCCTGAGGGCATTCATAAACTACCAACAGGACAACTGGGTAGACCTACTACCTTTTGCAGAGGTAGCCTATAATAATGCGGTACATCAGAGCACTGGCCACACCCCATTTAAGGTGGTCTACGGAAGGGACTTTGTACCGATACCAGAACTGCCGCAACCAGAGACCCCGCCCTGCTCACCAGACGACTGGGCGGCACAGCTGGCAACAACCTGGCCAATCATCCAAACAGCCCTAGCAGACGCACAAACCACGTACAAAAAATATGCGGACAACCACAGGGCAGAGGCACCAAACTACAAAGTGGGAGATAGGGTCTACCTCTCCACTAAGTTCATAAAAACCTCACAACCCTCGAAGAAACTGGCACCGAAATTCATCGGACCCTTCAAAATCACACAGGTAATCAACCCAGTTACTTTCAAATTGGAACTGCCCCACAACTTGAGACGGGTCCACCCAGTATTCCACTGTGCACTACTGAAACCAACAAGCACATCCAAATGGCATACGGAAGAACCCCCGCCCCCACCCGTAATGATAGACAACCAACAACATTATGAAGTACAAGAGATACTGGACTCAAGAAAGCAAAGAGGTAAGCTGCAATACCTCGTTAAATGGAAACATTTCTCACACCCAGAGTGGGTCCAGGCACAACATGTCATGGCAAGACAACTAGCTAGACAGTTCCACGAGGCATACCCAGAGAAACCAGCACCATAAAGACATCTTTGGGGGGCAGCATGTCATGACCTCGTTGCAAGGCACAAAGAGCCTCACAACGTAGATCATGATCAAGGAATAGAGGAAGAAGATAATTAAAACAGGGATTAAAACAAGCACCCAAAGCACCCACACCCATGGACCCATATACAGCTGAAAAGAAGGACATCGGATGAGCAGAGATAAGCCGCACCTGGTGCCCTGGAGGACACACCAGAATCGAGAGGACAGGAGAAGACACCGGGAAAACGCCCATGCAGCAATCAAGGACCCCATCAAGAGGGATTGGGACAATAGAGGGTGGAGGAGCCCGGGGCCATACAAGAGGGTATAAAATGGGCACCTCCACACCACACCCCCCGTTCCCGTTTTTCGTTCTGTCAGCCACCATTCCAATAAACCAGAAATCCTTAATACCCATTAAGTGAGTCTGTGTCTTATTGTGAAGCAAGACTGACCCTGACAATATGGGAGAAAGGGAAGACACATAACACCAGTGTGAAGTGGCTGCAGGACCTGAGAGTAGACCACAGAAATCTCCCAGAGTAGGGACCAGTCACCATCACAGTAGCAGACATTCAGCAGGTCAAGAACATGAAGAGCTGGACAGCACCTGGCCCAGACATGATCCACACTTACTGGCTAAAGAAACTAACAACAGTGCATGAATGCCTACTGGAATAGATGAACCAGCTGCTAGCAGCAGGCTCCCACCCAGACTGGCTAACACAAGGTAGGACAGTGCTGATCATGCAAGACCCCCACAAGGGAACAATACCATCCAACTACTGGCCAATAACCTGCCTTCCCACAACATGTTAAGTCCTATCAGGCATCATAGCCACCAAGCTGCAGGATCATATGGGCCAATATATAAGAACAGCTCAGAAGGGCATTAGGAACAACACCAGAGGCTCCAAACACCAGTTGCTCATAGATAGAGGAGTTGCCCGAGACTCAAGGTTTAGACAGACCAATCTGAGCACTGCCTGGATTCACTACAGGAAAGCCTACAAGTCAATGCCATACATGTGGATCTGTGAAAAACTGGCACTATACAAAGTCAACAGGACACTCAGGACCTTCCTCAAGAACTCAATGGGGACTGTGGAAGATGACACAGGAAGTCAACTCAAGACAGCTGGCACAAGTGGCCATCAAGTGTGGCATATACCAAGATGATGCATTGTCCACTGCTGTTCTGCATGGGCTTGAACTCCCTCAGCCAGATTATCACAAGAACTGGATATGGATACAAGTTTAAGAGGGGAACTACCATCAGCCCCCTCCTCTACATGGATGACATCAATCTGTATGCCTCCTAGCATGAATGAGACATCAACTCGCTGATCCACCTGACATGGATCTACAGTGAGGACATTGGGATGTCATTCAGACTAGAGAAGTGTGGCCGGATGGTAGTAAAGAGAGTGAAGGTAGTTAAGACTGATGGGGTGGAACTACCAGCAGGCCTCATAGCAGATATACAGACCAGCCACAAGTACCTTGGTCCCACAGTCACATGGGAACCATGATGAGGAGGCAAGGAAGACAGCAACATCCAAGCACCTCCACAGGATGACAGGTCCTGAAGAGCCAGCTCAGTGGGAAGAACAAGATCCATGCCATCAACATGTATGCCCTGCCAGTCATCAGATACCCTGCCAGTATAGTGAGCTGGCCAAAGGAGGACATGGAGGCTGCTGATGTGCAGACCCGGAAGCTCCTCACAATGTATGGGGGTTTCCACCCCAGGTCCAACACCCAGAGACTGTACACCAGCCAGAAAGAGGGCAGGCGGGGTCTGGTGAGTGTCAGCCACTGTCCTGGATGAGACCCAGAGCATCCAGGAGTACATCAGTAAAATGGCACCTAAAGATGAGCTGCTGAGAGAATGCCTGAGGCAGCAGCAGCCATTGAAGGAAGATCAAACAGAAGAAGTGCCTTGGCAAGACAAGACCCCGCATGGGATGTACCATCAACAGATAGCTGAGGTGGCTGACATTGGGAAGTCCTACTGGAAAGAGCTGGAGTAAAAGACAGGACTGAGGCACTGATCATAGCAGCACAAGAATAGGCATTAAGCACTAGATCCATAGAAGCAGGGGTCTACCACACTAGACAGGACCCAAGGTACAGACTGTGCAGAGAGGCCTCAGAGACAGTCCAACACATAGTGGTAGGGTATAAGATGCAGGCAGGAACAGCATCCATTGAACGGCACAACCAAGTAGCTGGCATTGTATACAGGAATATCTGCAAAGGGTATGGGCTAGACCCTCCTGTCCAGATGGGAGTTTCCACAGTAGGTCATGAAGAATGACAGGGCTAAGATCCTGTGGGACTTCCAGATCCAAACAGACAGGCAGGTACTGGCCAATCAACCAGACATCGTGGTAGTAGACAAGGACCAGAAGACAATGGTGGTGATAGATGCAGCAGTGCCAAGTGACAGCAACATCAGGAAGGAGTATGAGAAGCTGGAGAAGTACCAGCCTCCCTCCAAATAACTGAAAGACCATAGTATCAGAATTAATCTGGATGAGAGGCAGGGCAATGGTGGCTGCTGATGGAAGTTTTTTCTGTCCCACTCTATGATCGAGATTGCTTTGTTTTGTTTTGTTTTGTTTTGTTTTGTTTTGTTTTGTTTTGTTTTGTTTTGTTTTGTTTTGTTTTGTTTTGTTTTGTTTTGTTTTGTTTTGAACTCCTAGCATTTTAGCCAGGTGTCAAGCTAAGAAAGCATGGCTGGCGAGCCCTGGGACACCTAGGCTGATTTTCAACATCCAGGACAGCGCAGAAGTGGCTCTCTACCAATGCGGTACAATGTGGCTCTGTACACCAACTTCTCAAATTGACTGCATTCACTTTACCCCCTCCACCCCCTGACATACATACACAAATCCCTCGCTGAAGATTTGAAAATACCTCTGAAATTCTAACTGCTTTCCTAGATTGGATATACTGCTACATTATACAAGATTTACAAATTACTCTTCTATATTGGATTTACAATATTTTTCGACAGCAGACCAGCAGAGTTTCCCACAGACAGAACCAGAGTCACCTTCATTCTAAGTCTGCTAAAGGGACCAGCAGCCAAATGGGCTATTCCCATGGTGGAGAACAACGACCCAATTCTCAATGACTACCAGAATTTTCTGGCAGGGTTCCAAGCACACTTTGATGACCCGATCAGAGAGGTCACTGCCAGCCGGGAAATTTGGAAGCTCAAGCAAGGCAACAAGAGAGTGGGAATCTACATTGCTGATTTCAAGCTGTTAGCAGGAGATCTGGACTGGAATGAGAGTGCCTTGAAAGACCAATCCAAACAGGGGCTGGATGAAGAAATTAAGAATGAATTAGTGTGCCAGGGAACACAGCTACCCTAGAAGCCTTATATCAGTTGTCTGTGGTCATAGATGCCAGGCTAGAAGAGCTCAGACAGATGCAGCCGAGGAGAGGAAG
The DNA here is from genome assembly GCF_035149785.1 of Candoia aspera. NCBI lineage: Eukaryota > Metazoa > Chordata > Lepidosauria > Squamata > Candoiidae > Candoia > Candoia aspera. Next base: position 23,720,645 of record NC_086164.1, read on the forward strand.
GGGTCTCAGGATGCTTCCAGGATTTCCAGCTCTCTCCACAGCACTTCCTTACTCAGGACCAGAGGAGCCAATGCAGATCGGGGTGAGCAGAAGGCTTACTTCCGAGGCTGAGAGACAGAGAAGGAGAGAGAGAGCCCTCTGTTTCTACTGCAGAGTCCAGGGGCACATGGTGAGAGCTTGCCCAGCGAGAAGCCAAGCAAATTCCGTAAGAGCCCCAGGGCAAGTGCCTCTACTTCCAACCAGGGAAACTCCATCGGTCTCCCTCCACAGAGCTCAGCAGGGAGACCATCAATCAATTAAGAAGAGCTCATTCCGAGGATTCCAAGCAATCCTTTTACTACTTACCAGAAATAATGCGCGTATCCCCAGAGCACCAGGTCAAGCTAGAGGCCCTCATGGATTCTGGAGCTTCAACCAATTATATTGATGTACAGACTGTACAAGACTTCAACATTCCAACCATAGAATTGCCACGTCCCATAGAAGTGGAGACCATTGACGGCCAGCCCCTCAAGGCAGGGCCGATTAGAAGGTTCACAGAACCTGTGCAACTAACAACGGGAGACCACATTGAGTGGATCCAACTTTATGTTACAGCATCACTTAATGTGCCTATAGTCCTGGGCACACCTTGGCTGAAGATCCACAACCCATTGTTGAACTGGACTATGGGAGCAATCTCCTTCCCAGCTAAGGAATGCCAGCACCACAAGATTCAAGCTGCTCTCCTCTCTCCAGCAACCAACGCAGTCACGGAAGCAGGGGGGGTCCAGTTGCCAGCCAAGTATGCAGATTTCACAGACGTTTTCAGCGAACAAGAGGCCACAGCACTACCCCCACATAGGGACTGTGATTGCACCATTGAGTTGATACCAGGAGCCAGGATTCCAGCAAGGAAACAATATCCCATGTCCCCCAAAGAACTAGCCACCTTAAAGGATTACTTGGATTCTAATCTCCAAAAGGTGTTCATCCGACCATCTACTTCCCCAGCGTCTGCTTCTACCTTCTTTGTACCAAAGAAGCCTGACCCGTTGGCACCGGCAGCTCAGGAGGCACCCATGAGAGTGATCCACGATTTCAGTTTTTTAAATAAACTCACATTAAAAGAAAATTATCCCATGCCGTTAATATCTGATCTGCTGGATCGCTTACAGAAAGCATGCATTTTTTACTAGGTTGGACCTCAGGAATGCATACAATCTGATCTGGATGAAAGAGGGACATGAATATCTGACTGCTTTCGACACCAGGTTTGGTAAATTTGAGTACCTTGTTTTGCCCTTTGGCTTGTCTAATGCAGGAGCCATATTTTCCCAATTTATGAATCAAATTTTCTCTGATTTACTAGATAAGTATCTGGTCATTTATCTAGATGACATATTAATTTTCTCTGAGGATGCTACAACTCATGTAATGCAATGTCTTACAAAGACTGAGAGAGAACAAGCTGTTCGCCAAGCTAGAGAAGTGTGCCTTCGATTTAACTGAATTACATTTCCTGGGCTATAAGGTATCAACAGAAGGCATATCCATGGATCCTTCTAAGGTCCAGGCAATTCTCTCTTGGCCACCTCCCCGAAATGTTAAAGAAGTACAAAGATTTCTAGGATTTTGCAATTTCTACAGGCGGTTCATAAAAAACTTTAGTGACAGGGCTAGACCCCTCACACAGCTTTTGAAGAAAGGATCAAAATTCATTTGGGGGGAGAGAGAGCAAGCAGCCTTCCAAGAATTTAAGCAACGCTTTGCATCCCAGCCGCTGTTAAGACACCCTGATCCCACGAAGCAATTCATAATGCATTCAGATGCTTCTGATATTGCCACTGGGGCAGCGTTATTGCAATATACAAACAAAACCGAGAATACATTGCTTCTGTGTGCCTTTTTTTCACGCATGCTCTCACCAGCAGAGAGAAACGATGATGTTTTTAACAAGGAGTTGCTGGCAATTAAAGCAGCATTCCAAGAGTGGAGGCACTGGCTAGAAGGTGCAGCCTTTCCTGTGAAAGTTTGCACCGATCACAAGAATTTACAGCTTCTACAGAACACCAGATCCCTCACCCCACGCCAAATCAGATGGAGCCAGTTTTTCTCCTGTTTCAATTTTGTTATTTATGTGCCCAGGGCGCAAAACTGCTTGGCAGATGCCCTGTCTCGATCCTTTCAGGCAACCCCCGCCACGCACCAGGAGGTACAGGCTACTATATTACAACCTCACAACTTTGATCAGTCTATGAGGGGGAACCAGAGATTTTAGCAGCAGGCAGACAAGCAGAGGACCTATTTACAAGAGTCAGAGCTCAGCAGCAACAGGACCCGTATGCCAGGGCCAGGATGGATGACCTCCAGAGGGGCCCGCAAGACACTGCCCCCCCATTCAAGGTGGAGGCAGGAATCCTCTAGCATAGTTGGCGATTATATATTCCCCCTTCATTGAGGGAAGAAGTACTGAGACTTTGCCATGACCATCAAACGGCAGGCCACGGAGGTGTTTTCAAAACTCTCCATAGAGCTCTGAGAGACTACTGGTGGCCTAAGATGACTGCAGACATAAAGAGTTACGTTGCTTCTTGTCACACCTGCAGATGAGCCAAGCCTCTCCCAGGGAAGCCCACAGGACTCTTGCAACCCCTACCCACCCCCAGTAGGCCTTGGGATACAATCTCCATGGATTGCATCACTGATTTACCCCAGGTCCAGGGGCTGACTTCCATACTAGTGGTGGTGGACCTTTTCACAAAAATGGCGCATTTTATTCTGTGCAAGGGCCTCCCATCTGTGCAAGCCACAGCACAGTTGTTCATGGACCATGTTTTTAGGTATAGAGGCATGGTAAATCACTTGGTGAGTGACAGAGGCCCTCAGTTCACTTCCAGGTTCTGGAGGGTGCTTTTCCAGTCATTAGGGGTCCAGATCCACCTATCATCATCGCATCATCTGGCTAGCAACGGGCAAGCTGAGAAAATTAACCAATGGTTACAGTAGTATCTCAGGTGTTACACCACTTATCAGCAGACAATTGGCCAGCCCTACTCCCCATGGCAGAATTTACATATAATAATTCTGTACAGTCCTCTACCAAGATGTCTCCTTTTCAAGCACTCTATGGGGTTAACCCTCGGGTGTTGCCCACCTCTTCCCAGCAGGGAGCTGTTCCAGCCGTGGCTGATTTTCTTAGAGCAACAAGCCGCACAGGAGTTGTTAAAGGAGCAGCTGAACAGGGCAAAGAGTGCTTACAAGAGAGCTGCAGATGCTCACAGACAAGAGGGGCCAGTGATTGCGGTAGGAGACAAAGTGTGGCTCTCTACCAAGTTTTTGACCTCTACCAGACCCTCCAAGAAGTTGGACTCTAAGTTTCTGGGCCCTTTCACTGTGGTACAGCAGATAAATCCAGTGGCTTATCGCTTAAAGCTGCCAGCATCCATGAAAATCCATCCAGTCTTTCACAGAGCCTTGCTAGCCAAGGACCCTCCCCCAAGTGCCTTACGATCGCAACTGCCCCCCCACCCCCAGTAATTGTGGAGGGGGAGGAGGAATACGAAGTCGAGGAAATTCTGGACTCTAGGAGGAGGGGAAGGGGCATCCAATATTTCATACACTGGAAAGGGTACCCTGAGGAAGAGTGCACGTGGGAGAATGCCAGAGATGTGCATGCACCAACGTTGGTTCATCGATTCCATCAACTTTTCCCTCACAAACCCAAGCCTCGCACTCTACCAGAGATTCCTCACTTGGCTGAGCAAGCAGAGGAGTCCCAAGCAGAGGAGTTCATAAGTTTGTAGTTTCCACCCCTGCCTGAAGCCTTGACACCAGTAACAGAGGAGGGGGGGGACCACAGCCCTCCACCTCAGGCTTGCATTTCCCAGGGGGGAGGGGGGACAACTCTTCTAATTATCTAGGTATTTTCCAGCAGCAGCTACCTGGGCCAGAAGAGTTATCAGACCTGGAGAGCAGCACTGATTCGTCCTTGGAGGAGTTTTCCTTTGAAGACTTTCCATTGTTGCCCAGTTCCCATGGGAGCTTAGAAGGAGACATAGACTCTTATCAAGCCTCTGGAAGGGAGGGGGCTGAAATGGAATGTGAATCTGGAGGGGAGGGTGATGTCATGAGTACTGATGGCGAGCAGGAGGGGGCATCTATCCAGGGTGGAAAACGCATGCGTACTACTGAGGAATTAAGCAGCCATTCAAAGAGACACAGATCAGACCCGCCTTAACTTGGGGTTTATCTATCTGGGTTTTTCCCACGCTTCTTCAGTTTGTTAGGATTCTGTTTTATGTAGCAGTAATAAACACTAGAGACCTACTCCTCGTCTCAGTGTGATTTCTGACTGTTTAGGACATAGCCCCTGGCCAGGTGCTATTCTGACATGGCGCCAGTGGAGAATGATTGTTAAACAACTCATAAACAGCAATAACCAGTGGACGTGCAGGCGGAGAGGAGCCGATGGTGATTCAGCACCTTGGACCAACAGTGCGCTGGTGAGTGAAGCTGAACAGGAGAGGCGCAAGACGAGAGGCACCACCGGATGAAAGGAACTTTTGGGAGGAGGGGAAAATGAATGTATTTATGCTGACAATTAGAAACTGATCATTTGGATCTTTAGTTTGTTTGGGATCACTGCTCAATAAAATCCTTCTATTCCTAACCAGTCTGGGTCAGAAGTGCTGATTATTGGCAAGGGATCAGGGCCATGACAGAAAGATCCAAATCATCAATGACAGACTTGAGAGTAGACAGCTCTATGAGGACAGCCTGCAGATGGGGGGACTGGACTCTGAAGGTGGACCCCTGACCCAGGATGGGGAGGGCGGCGGCACAGTTGGCCTGACCCCACTGAATCACACAATGGCAATGGAGAAACGGGGGGGGGGGGACCAGAGTGGACAGTGCCCCCCATTGGTGGAGAAAGCACACCACGACTGCAAACTATGGCAGAGTATAACCTGAGGTGGTCCCGAAACCTCAGGGGGAGACTCCAAAAGGGGATCGCTCGTGGGGACATTCGCTTCAGACAGGAACCCTGAACTGGGGGCTGGAAGTGGACTGAGAGGTGGACTGGAGACTTGGCCAGATGGAGGAGCACATGGATTGCATGCAGGCAATGCTTGAGAGGGTATTGAGGAAACTAGATTTGCGGGCATCCGGCGGAGCAGAGACAGGGAACCACTGAATGCCAGAGGGAGACCTCAGAGGTCCTGGGATGGGAGGGGGGCAGCAGGTGACAGAGGGTGTGGCCACTAACCTCCTGCCCCAGGAGGCTCAGCAGGGACAAGGAACCCTGCATGAGGGACCAACAGGCCCTTGATCCCAAGGAACTGAAGGCAAAATTTGCTGGGGACCTGAGAATGCTAGCCTGCTTCCTGACCCATGTCAGGGGTTTTATGAGGGAGTATGAGAGATCCTTCTTCTCTGAGATAAACTGCATGTTGACTTGCTTGGAGTGGCAGCTGAATGGTTGGTGGGGCTCCATGATGCAGGAGCCCTAGAACTGAGGAACTTTGATGAATTCACAAGTGCTTTAAGGGAGAGGTTTGAGGACCCCTCTGATCAAAGTGAAGGCTCAAGCGAACCTGCAGTGCCTTAAGCAGGGGAGCAAATCAGTCTCTGAATACTTGCTGAAATTCAGGAAACTAGCAGGGAGGCTGACAGACTGGCCTGAATCACTGAAAGTACAGTGTTTTCAAGGGGGGCTACAGTCAGAAATACTACAATGGGCACTGATGCGGGGCAACCCAGAGACTATAAGAGAGTGGATTTGCTTGGCTGGAGAAACAGAAACTCTGCAAGCGCACATTAAGGAGCAACAGCAAAATGAGTTTTTTTTCAATCATATGGCATAGCACTTTGGTGTTCATGCTGCTTTTTCTTGCTGGGAAATCCTTGTGAGGTCCAGCAGCCAGATGTGTAGACTATTTTGCTGTGACAAGTCACGTTGCCTGTGGTGCACCACAAGAAGGCTAGTCTACATTGCACCGAGTTGGGCTGAGAGAAAGTGACTGGCCCAAGGTCACCCAGCTGGCTTTCATGCCTAAGGCAGGACTAGAACTCACAGACTCCTGGTTTCTAGCCCAGCACATTAACCACTAGACCAAACTGGCTCTCGAGGTGAGAGGCAAGTGTTTGGTGACACCCAACCCCCAATCTGAGAACTGTGGATTTCATAAAACATGGGGGGAGGAGAAATAGCGCTGGGTAAGGAAGAGACTTTGCTTTAAGTGTGGAAGGGAGGGACACTGCATCGCAGACTGCCCTCAGAATGCAACCTTTGCAGGGAGCAAGGTGGGGGAAGGCAGTGTCAAGACCCCAGCAGCAAAGCCCAAGGGACCCACGGCTGTGGTGAAAGGGGGGAGACCCCATGGCACCCCGTTGGATGAGGAGAACTCTACTGAGGAGGAGTACCAAAAGGTGGGAAATAATGAAAGTCAGTTCTGAGCACCCATGAACAAGCTGAGCACAATGGGTGCACAAACTGGATGACAAATGGGGTCTACCCAGCAATGCTGGTACAAATGCAGATAGAAGCAATTGGAGGGAGGACCAGAGTAAGCCTCACAGGGCTCCTGGACTCGGGGTGCACTTGGTGCCTCATGCACCCTACTCTTGTAAACAAATTGGGATTAAAACTGGAAAAACTAAAAGAACCCATTGGCTTTGTTAAACTCGATGGGACTGAAATGAAGGGTGGACCAGCTAAATATTGTACTGAATTAGTACAGTATATTAGACATTAGGATGGGAAGTGCAAGGGAGCACAGCCCACAGAGCAACCAGCTAGGCAAGGACCAGCAGGTGCAGCCTCAGATATAAAGGACAACACGGGGGGGGGGGGGGAGTTGGAGATTGACAAAATCACCAAACAATACAGAGAGCTGAAGGAAGTATTTGGGGAGGAAGAATCAAACCAGCTTCCCCCCACCAAAAATGGACTGTGCCACTGACCTGGAACTGGGGGCGAGGCTGCGTAGAACAAGACTGTACCCATAGACACAAAAAGAGCTGCAGGCGCTACAGGAATTCATTGACAAAAACCTAGCATGCAGATTTATTCACCCAGCCACCTCCCTGATGGCAGCACCAGTACTCTTCAGAGCCAAGAAGGATGGCTCCCTGAGAATGTGCACTGACTATAGAGGGTTAAACACAATTTGCATGGTGAATAAATACCCACTGCCATTAGTAAAAGACATGTTGACACACCTATCAAAAGGAAGGATATTTACCAAGTTGGATTTAAGGGAAGTGTACTTCAGAGTGTGCATCCGGGAGGGGGATGAATGGAAAACAGCATTTAACTGTCATCTGGGCTGTTTTGAATTTTTGGTAATGCCTTTTGGATTAAGGGGCAGGTCTGGAGTGTTCATGCAATTAATGAAATCTTACATGATTTATTATACAAGGAAGTACTTGTATACCTTGATGATATTTTAATATTCAGGGAGACAATGGAGGAACATGTGGGTTTGGTAAGAGAGGTACTGAAAAGGCTGTCACAAAACCATTTTTATGCTAAGTTATCAAAATGTGAGTTTCACAGGGAACAGACTATTTAGGATACCGAATCTCAGCCAGAGGGATTGAAATGGACCCAGGGAAGGTATGGGATGTGGTAGCATGGGAGCCACCCAAGAACAGGAGGCAGCTCCCAAGTTTTTTGGGGTTTGCTAATTTTTACCACCAGTTCATCCTCCACTTTGCCCAAGTAGCACTGCCTTTCACTGACTTACTCAAGACCAAAGGAAAGGGGAAGAAGGGGAAAGCAAGGAAACCAATAGCTCCCATAAAATGGTCAGTGGAGTACCAAGAGGCTTTTGAATGGCATACGGCTCTATTCACTTCAGAGCTGGTGTTAAAGCACCCAGATCCTGCCGAACCCCTGATCATACAGGTGGATGCATCAGAAGTATAAATCAGGAGGATATTATTGCAGCAGGACCCAGAGGGGAAACTTAGACCCTGTGCCTACTTTTCTTGGAAATTCATTGAAACAGAGCACAGATGGCATGTTTGGGAAGGCATATGCCATTTGATGGACATAAGAAAATTGAAGGCACTTCTTAGAAGGGGCACAACAGCCATTTGAGGTGTGGACTGATCGCAAAAATCTGGAAGCATTGTGAACCTTGAGAAAACTGAACCCTAAACAGGTCAGGTGGGCTCAATTTTTCAGCTATTTCAATTTCACACTAAAATACTTACCAGGGGGGAAAATCTTCCTGGCAGACATATTGTCGCGTCTCCTGCAACACAATAGCCAGAGGGAGGAGGTGATAAACTCAATCATCCCCAACAAGCAGAGGGGGGGGGGGGCAATGGTAACCCAGAGGCAGAAGAGCAAGCCTAACTTAGACATAACAGAGGGCTTGTGGGGGGAACTCAGTGAGGCACAGAGAGCTGATGCTTGGCTACAAGCCAACAAAGACAACTTAATGGAAAAGCAAGGACTTTGGTGGCAGGGGGATAGGCTGTACATCCCAGACCCCATGAGGAGGAAAATTTTAGAAAGGTGCCACAAAGCAAAATTAGCTGGCCATTTCAGATTCTTAAAAACCATGCACCTACTGAGGCAGTTCTGGTGGCCAACACTCCACAAGGACATTGAAAGCTACTTGGCCAGCTGCCTGACATGCCATATGGCCAAGCGGGTAGGGGGAAAAGCAAGAGGGCTACTACAAGAGGTGGCTAACCCCTCGCAACCTTGGAAGCATATCTCCATGGATTTTATTGTAGATTTACCAGAGCCACAAAAAGATGGTGATCTGGGTGGTAATTGATCTATTTTCTAAGCAGGCTCACTTTGTATCCTGTGCCAGCATCCCAACAGCAGGGCAGCTAGTCAGATTATTCATACAACATGTCTATAGGCTCCACGGCACTCCTGAGTGTATGATCACAAACTACTGGGTCCAGTTCACCTCCAAATTTTGGAGGGCATTCTTTACAATGATTGGGGTGGAACAGGGTCTGAGTTTGGGTCACCACGCAGCCACAAATGGTGGTTGTGAATGATCTAAGCAAGTACTAGAACAGTACTTTAAGTGCTACATAAATCACCAGCAGGACAACTCGGTGGACCTGCTCCCTTTTGCTGAAGTAGCTTTTAATAATTCGGTATATCAAAGTACAGGATCTACCCTATTTAAGATAGTAAATGGCCAGGATTTCTTAGCATTCCCAGAATTGCCTATACCTGATCATGCAGTAGTTCCACTGAAAGAATGGGTAAATCACATAGCTGAAGGGTGGCCGATAATACAGAGGGCGCTAGAACATGCAAAAGAGACATACAAAAAACACGCTGACCGTAAGAGAGCTTCTGAATGGAAACTGGATAAATACACTTATCCACAATTTTTTTTAAATCCTCACAACCCTCCAAAAAGCTAGGACCAAAATTCATAGGGCCCTTCCAAATCACCAAAGTAATCAACAATGTGGCTGTGCAGCTACAATTACCAAAAAACCTTGAGAAAATCCACCCCATTTTTCATTGCAGCCTCTTAAAGCCACTCAAGGAATCAGACTGCTGGTACCCAGAGCGGAAGGTGCCGGTACCAATCATTATAGATGGAGAAAGTTACTTTGAAGCACAGGAAATATTAGACTCCAGACACCATAGGGGGAAACTGCAATACCTAGTGCAATGGAGCCATTTCCCCAAATCACATATAATGAGTGGGTGTACAGCTGAGACATTTGAGCGCCTCAGTTGGTAAAAGTATTCCACATAAAGTTTCCATCAAAACCAAAATAGAGGGGGGGCTGCTCTTCAGGGCGGCAGAATCTCATGAATAGCCCCTGGCCAGGTGCTATTCTGACATGGCACCAGTGGAGAATGATTGTTAAACAACCCATAAACAGCAATAGCCAGTGGATGTGCAGATGGAGAGGAGCTGATGGTGATTCAGCACCTTGGACCAACGGCACACTGGCGAGTGAAGCCAAACAGGAGAGGTGCGAGATAAGAGGCACCACCGGATGAAAGGAACCTTTGGGAGGAGGGGGAAACGAATGTATTTATGCTGACAATTAGAAACTGTGATCATTCGGATCTTTAGTTTGCTTGGGATCACTGCTCAATAAAATCCTTTTATCTATTCCTAACCAGTCTGGGTCAGAAGTGCTGATTATTGGCAAGGGATCAGGGTCATAACAAGTATCTGAACTGTTGCTGAGCACCACAGTAAAAATAGAAGGAAAGAGAGAACTTAAAGCAACAGAACTGATCCCATGGGGAGATGAACTTTTATTAGTCTGGAAAAAGTATTAGATTATAAATATAAAATTTCTAATGGATAAGAGTGGATATAGAATTGAATGTAGATCTACTATGCTAATTGCTTAAGGACCTGATTTGTGGGCTTAATCTCATTGCTTGTTGAATAACAGCTTCTGTGAAACCCAGAAAACTGAGAAAGGTTTGTTTGGGTGGAAACGATCTTGTTGTCCTTTATTTGTGCTTTACAAAAACAAAAACTGCCTTCTTTCTTCTCTTTTTTGGTCTCTCCTCCTATCTTATATTCTAAGAATGCTCCTCTAGGAATTACAAAGGTTATGTCAAAAGATTATTTTGTGCACTGTGACTCTCTAAACTGAATGTATATACTTATATATATATATATACAATTTTGATAAATTTGAACTGTGATTTTCTATATAGAATTTATTTATTTATTTATCAAATTTGTCACCGCCCATCTCCTCCGACCGGAGGGACTCTGGGCAGTTTACAATATAGAATAAATATACAATAAAAATTCAAATAAATATATGAGAAAATTCTAATAAAATCCTATTAAAACTAACACAATTTCTTAACTACCCCAGTTCATAAAATCCAGATGGCTATGATCTCTTCAATCATTATGTAGGAGGGGCACTTTAAGGCACTAGCCAACCCCAAGTATGTTGATTCTCCTCCCTGCCCCAAGCCTGGTGGCAGAGCCAGGTCTTCAACTTCCTCCGGAAGGCTAGGAGTGATGGGGCTAATCTCACCTCTGGGGGCAAGATGTTCCAAAGGGCGGGCACTACTGCCGAGAAGGCCCACCTCCTTGACACTGCCAGATGGAATTCTCTTATTGACGGGGTCCACAGCATGCCCTGTCTGCATGAGTGGGTGGGACAGGCTGATGATACAGGGAAGAGATGGTCCCTCAGGTAACCTGGTCCCATGCCATGTAGGGCTTTAAAGGTGATAACCGACACCTTGAATTGGACCCAGAAGCAAACTGGTATCCAATGCAGTTCACGTAGCAAAGGTGTTATGTGCGCCCTTCTAAGGGCGCCAAAAATAGCCTGTGCGGCTGCATTCTGGACCAGCTGAAGCTTCCAGATACTCTTCAAGGGTAGCCCCATGTAGAGCTTATTGCAGTAGTCTATATGGGAGATAACAAGGGCATGAGTGACCGTCCGAAGGGCTTCCCAATCCAGGAAAGGGCGCAACTGGTGCACAACACGAAGCTGTGCAAAGGCCCTTCTGGCCACGGCTGCCACCTGCTCTTTGAGCAGGAGCCGTGAGTCCATGAGGACCCCCAGATTATGCACCAGGTCTGGTGCATGTGCAGTGCAACCCCATCCTAAAGATGACAAAGAACTAAAGATGACAAAGTCCCGGATACGGAGGAAGCCTTGACCCACAGCCACTCCATCTTACCAGGGTTCAGCCGAAGCCTGTTGTTCCCCATCCAGACCCCTAAAGCCCCCAGGCACCAAGAGAGGGCAGTCAGAGCATCACTTACCTCACCTGGGATGAAGATATACAATTGAGTATCATCGGCATACTGATGATACCTCATCCCGTGGTGACGGATGATCTCGCCCAGCGGTTTCATGTAGATGTTAAATAGGAGAGGAGAGAGGACTGAACCCTGCGGCACCCCACAAAGGAGAGGTCAAGGGTCGGATCACTCCCCCACTATCACCACCCCCTGGCACTGGCCCTGGACGAAGGAGGTGAACCAGCGCAAAACTATGCCGCCCACCCCCAACTCCCTGAGCCAACCCAAAAGGATACCATGGTCGATGGTATCGAAAGCCTCTGAGAGGTCAAGAAGAGCGAGGATTGACCCCCATCCCACTCCCACCAGAGAGAGAGATATATATCAAATTTATATTTTTGAACATGAATATAATTTTGAAGAATTTGAAGGGGTGGCTGTAGGTGAAAGAAGAGAGAGAGACATTTAAGAGATCAGGTATGGCTTATTGGTAGGCAGTTGAAGAGTTTTTGAGAGTGTTAGAGAGTCATTAAGAGGTTCAAGAAAGTGGGAGAAGATCAGAGTAGGAAAATTAATTAACAGAGAGCCACCCTGTAGGCAGACCAACTATTATAAATAAATAAGATGAATGAGAAAACTTTAGAATTAAATTTTATGGTTGTTGAATTCAGTAAGAGCAATATTTGATTGAAGTTACATGTGTGTAAAAATAAATGAAATGCTTAGTAAATGATTCAACACTGAGCAGAATATGTGATATCACCTCAGTTGTTTAATGCTTTTATTGATCATATATAATGAATATTTGTGAAGAATTCATACGGGTGTTGGTTGGGGATATGAATATGTAGAATAAAATATCCTATGTGGTTGAATGACAACTTGAATGATTTGTAGTGAACGTTAGATAGACTGTGTGATGCAATGAGGCATATGAATAAGTAATTATTGTATCAGAGGCCAAATTAGTTCTGATTGACTGGAGATATGGGGTGAAAGGTTGCAAGTTACACATGAATGACAAAAAATAGATGGATTTCTGTAACTGGGTATAATGTTTAGTAAGAATGGGAAAATGAACACAGAAATTTTAAGATCTGCAAATGCTGGAAGAAAAATTGGATCGTATGTAGTAAAGAATAAATATTTGTTGAAATAAGTGAATGGCTGGGTATGAGAGTATGCTCATGTCAAATCCCAAAACAATCCAAAAACCAACCTATCCTGGGATAATTCCAACACTAATTCTAAGGAATTGTGCTTCCCCCAAAGGACCTAGTCCATAATATGAGGGAGTTTTCAGACCACAGTTCCTGCTACAACAGCAAGTGGAAGCAGGGGCCAGGAGAGCCTTTGTCCAGCTTTGGGCAACCGTTTCTGGAATGGGAAGCACTAGCAACAATTGCTCACATCTTTGTCACTTCATGAATGGACTACATGAGACTGCCCTTAAAAGCCACCCACAAACTTCTGCTATTGCAGCATATAGCTGCTTGTGTACTAATAGGAACTTCCTGATACAGGTAGTCCTTGTTTAGGAACTAGTAGCCATTTGCAGTTACAACAGTGATGAAAATGTAACTTTGCAACCAATCCTTGCATTTACAACCTTCACAGGTCAGTAAAGCAAAGGCATCAAATTAGATAAGTGTCCTAGATTGCATTTAGATGACAATTCTGAACTCTCATTGGATTGCTAAAACAACACTGGACTTCACCTTCCCTTTGTTTGCACTTCTGCTATGGACTCCATTTTGTGACATGAGTTAATAAGGCAGTGTTTCTCAGATTTGTTCTTTGGTCTCTCTTAAGGCAAAGAGAGATTTGGGAAACTAAGCAGTTTTCCTTATTCTCCTTGCTAGACAGAACATGAACCACCAGCTGTTTTTCAAATCTGATATTTGACTGACCAGGAAACTTTAGTGCTGAAAGGTGAATTCTGCATTCACTATAATTGCTCCCCACCCCCAGCAAAGCAGAGATGTTGGAGATTACAAGAGAGTAAGCAGGCACACAATGAGGAATACACCGGGCAGTTTGTGTAGCGCACTTGCAGCTGCTGACGCCAGGACATTGCTTTCAATGTATATTCCCCAGACTTAACAGATAGTTAAGTCTGCAGAAAGAATTATTGCAATCTGACTGCCTTCTACAGAAGACCTGTATATTGCAAGGGTAAAAGGAGGGTGGAGAAAATATCTGCAGACCTTTCGCATCCTGGACATAAACTGTTTCAACTTCTACCATCAGGATGGCACTACAGAGTACCGTATGTCAAAACATCTAGACATCGAAACAGTTTTTTTCCTCATGACATTGCTCTATTAAACTCCTAATTAATGTAGCATGATATAATGATTGACAATGTATGGTAAGACATGACTGCTAAGATGTGACTGGTAATGCTCTATTAAATGTGAACATTTGTTAGACAACAGATGCCGTATACTGTCCCTTACTTCTCCCTTTAAATATGAGTGTGTGCTAGTTAATAGCTGTAGTATTATTTCCTTCATTTTTTTTTCTTTCTTGATTGTATAGTTTTAGTAAATAACATTATTACTTTACTATTGTTTATTTTTGATGTTATGTAAATATATTGAGAGCTCTTGCACCGAAGTCAAATTCCTTGTATATCTAATCATACCTGGCCAATGAAGTATTCTATTCTATTCTATTCTATTCTATTCTATTCTATTCTATTCTATTCATCTTTTCATCTCCAATGACTGCTCTGCAAGGGGAGAAAAAATGAAAAAAACAACAGGTCAGGGATAGGACAACACATACTGACTGTAATGGTGATCACATGACTGAAGGACGCTGTGAAGGTCGTAAATGTGGGCATTGGTTGTAAAGTTATTTTTTCAAACAGTTGCTGAATGAGGCAGTTGGTAAGCGAGGACTACCTGTATTGCTATAGAACATCAGTACTTTGGGAGCTGCTGTGGCTACCAGTTTGTGTCTGGGTGTTATTCATGGTGCTAGTGATAACTTATGAAGTCTTACATGGCTTGGGACCTGGATATCTGTGGGTAGTGAGCATTCTTTGCTGAGCTCTCCTCCTACGGAATCAACTCCCACCAGAAATAAGATTAACATCCTCATTGCTAGTATTTAGAAGAGTAGTGAAAACTTAGTTACCTAAGCATAATGTTGTTGTTATGACTGTATTTTTATAGTGATGTTGCTTATTATAAGGTGATATATTAGGTTTATTGTATACCAGTTTTGTAAACTGTTTAGATTCATTATTTAGGTATTTATTTATCTAAGCAGTATAAAAGTACAAGGAAGGAAAGAAGGGTGAATGGGTCAAGGGGAAAGAGAAGGCTGAGAAAGCTGTGGTTGGATAGAAAGGTGAGAAGGTTAAAAAACAAAAAGTATATGATGTGATATATGGACATAATGGAAGGAAGGATGTAAAGGCACAACAGTATTGGAGAGGTATAATGATATTTACTGTATACTAGATTTAGCTAAAAAAAAAATCTCTTCTCACCCCTATGGGCAGTATGTGTCTTCTTGAACCTCAGGTCCTTCTACCAGAGGCCTGGGAGTTTGAGGGTTCTGCACAGTATCAGTACTACACTCTTCTGGACAGAGAGCTCTGATGTTGTTCCTGGGATCTGTTGGAGCCACTCTCCCAGCTTAGGAGCCACAGCCTCAAGTGCCCCTACCACCACTGGGACCCTTTGGCCTTCACTTTCCACATCCTCTCTAATTCTTCCTTCAGGCCCTGGTATACCTTGAGCTTCTTATACTCCTTCTTCCTGATGTTGCTGTCACTTGGCAATGCTACATCTATTAACACCGCTGTCTTCTGGTCCTTGCCTACTACCACGATGTCTGGTTGATTGGCCAGTATCTGCCCATCTGTCTGGATCTGGAAGTCCCACAGGATCTTAGCCCTGTCATTCTCAAATACATACATACATACATACATACAAAGATATATATCTCATATCTTTAATATCTTTTGCTCATTTTCTATTCTCTGCTTTTTGTAATGTTGCTTATCCCAAAATATAATAGTGTGATGGGACTGTATGTAAACATAATAAAATTCTAGTTTAAAAAAGAGCTGGAGCTGCTAAAATTCAAAAAAATAGATTTAAAAGTATTACATATCCAAACTGACTACAAAAACCACCACCACCACACCACAAAAACTCAGAAAAATGAAATGCATGCTACATAAAAGCAAGCATACAAAACAGCTGGCATATACATCACAACAAAAATGAAACAAAATTAGGTAAACATAGACCTTTTTTCCTTCTCCTTATCTTCTCTACCTCTCCAGAAAACTCAACATAATTCACTTTTTTTTTTTCCATGCAAGGAATAATCAAATCCCACTCTCCCTCACACTAATGATGTTACCTAGCTGGTAATGAAATATCTGCAAGGAAACAACCAAGCACAGAGAGAATCCAACAGGTAGATATCAATCAGGATATTTCTTGTGGAGTCCTTAGTACTCTCTGAGCCTTGTTGTTTTCTTCCAGACATTTCATTGCCAGACTAGGCAACATCTTCAGCACAAAGAGGGAGTGGGCCTTGCTCTCAGTTTATATACCGTGGCTTGCCCTGCTTGTGTTGGTAGGTGTGTTGTTCTCTCCTTGGGAGTTCTTTGATTGGGCTGTTGTTTGCTGCTAGGTTGACTGCCTGAGTTAATAGTTCCTTGATGTGTTATGCTGTTTGATGGTTCATCTGGTGTTAATCCTAGTGCTGATTTTTGCATATCTGGGGGTTGATTGCTGGCAAGGGAGTGTACTGGTCTTTTGGCTTTTCTATTGTCTCTTTTGAATGGTATGCAAATATTGTTTACCTCTATGTGTCTGTTGATGGCTGCTTTGTCTGAGTGCCAGGCTTCCAGGAATTCTCTGGCGTTTTTGGATTTGGCTTGGTTTAGAATGCTCACAGTTTCCCAGTTGAAACTATGGTTGAGTTTGTCCATGTGTTGTGAGATTAAGGAGTTCTCATAGTGTCTTCTGACTGCTAGTTGGTGTTTGTGGATGCACTCCACTAGTCTTCTGCCTGCCTGTCCTACATAGTGCCTGTTACAGTCTTTGCATACAGAAACTGGACAACCAGGTAAAAAAAATTCTCAGCAACCTCACCAAGAAAGTCAAATTACACAAGAAGAACAGAGGCGGATGAAAAGCAGTGGACCTGTCCTCCCATGCTTCCACAGATGCCCCAAGATACACAAGCCGGGCATACCACTTCAGCCCATTGTATCATTACCAGGGGCTCCCACATATAACATAGCTAAAGAGCTTACAAAGAAACTCAGACACCTCACAGAGGAGAGTGAACATTTGATCAACTCCCCACTACGGTGCCTCCAGAAAATCAAAAACATAAAAATAGAAGAAGATGAGATCATGGTATCATGCGATGTTACAGCTCTCTTCACATCCATAGACCTGGCGCTAGCGAAAGAATCCATGGCTGCAGTTCTGCACAACACACCTGACCTGGCCAAATACACCAAAATAGAAATACCCAGGATAATGGACCTCATCAACCTCTGCCTCACAACCTACTTTCAGTTTGATGGAGAAATATATCAACAGATCAAAGGAACAAACATGGGATCACCAATTTCAGGACTTATAGCAGAGTTTGTAATGCAGCGTCTGGAAAGGATAGCACCCCCACACATACAATCCAAAGTATGGATCTGGTATGTAGATGACACTTTTGTCATAATACAAAAGAAACAACTGGAAGAAACCCACAAAGCCATTAATAACATCTTTAATGGAATAAAATTCACAAGGGAGGAAGAAAACAACAACTCACTACCATTCCTGGACATCCTCATCAGTAGAGGAAATGATGGTAAGTTAGAAACACAGGTCTACAGGAAAGCTACCCACACCAACCAAGTGCTCCATTACCAAAGTAAGAATCCAACCTCCCACAAAAGAAGCTGTGTAAGAACATTATTCAGATGAGCACTTACACATTGCAGCAACCCAGAACCCAGAAAAAAGAAAAAGATCAACTGTACAGCATCTTCCAACAAAATGGATACCCACTCAACTTTATCAAAAAGTGCCTCACCACCCAACCCACTACAACCCAACCAATGGAAACAAGGAAAAGGATAACACTGCCATATATCAGAAACATCTCAGAAACCATCAACAGACTGTTACAACCACATGGCATCACCATAGCACATAAACCAACTAAAACTCTTCAAATCATATTAAGCAACCCAAAAGACCCAATAGCCCAAGAAGAAAAAAAACAGGAGTTATTTACAACATACAGTGCAAAGACTGTAACAGGCACTATGTGGAACAGACAGGCAGAAGACTAGCAGAGCGCATCCACGAATACCAACTAGCAGTCAGAAGACACGATGAGAACTCCTTAATCTCACAACATATGGACAGACTCAACCATAGTTTCAATTGGAAAACTGTGAGCATCCTAAACCAAGCCAAATCCAAAAACGCCAGAGAATTCCTGGAAGCCTGGCACTCAGACAAAGCAGCCAACAACAGACACACAGAGGTAAACATTTACATACCATTCAAAAGAGACAATAGAAAAGCCAAAAGACCAGTACACTCCCTTGCCAGCAATCAACTGTCATGTTCACTGATTCAATGTAGTTTATACATCGTAACGTTTCACATGCCATGGCGCTAACACGTATTTCTGTTTGGGAGGGAGCTGCTGTGAGACCTTGTACCAAGCTCTGTATGTGAAATCAGTACAATGGAATGTGTTTGGGTTATGTTCTCTGTTCAAGGACTTTTCCCGCAGACCATCAGAAACCGTTAGGAGCACCTGGGATTGTGAACTTGGGAAGATTCTACAGGGGGAGGGATTTCATTTGCACCAAGGGTTTTTAGTTTGAATTTGGTGCGCTTTCATCATTCTCATCTTTCTCTGTGATCCTGCATACTATTCTTTAATAAATCAGATATCTTTGAATTCACACACATGAGTCTGATGGTGTTTTAGAATAGGCAACCATTACATAAAGCTGATTATGCCCTGGAGTTTAAAGCTCTGGCTGGGAAAATCACTGACTGGTCTTAGTCAACTCTAATAGAGCATTTTAAAGAGGGACTCAACCGGGAAGTCCTGCGTTGTGCGTTGTGTAGAGACAACCCCGAGTCATTGTAAGACTGGATCTGTCTGGCAGGAAAGGCTGAGCACACTCAGCATGCCTTCATGCAAACTAGAAAACCTGAAAGACCACCCACCACCATGAGAGGATCCCAAAGTGCTGCAACTGCTGCCCGGCCAAGCTATAGAGCCTGGGATGAGGAGAGATTCAATTGATTTTATTATGGTCACTGATCAGTACAAGATACAATTCTATAAAAATATGCACATTAGCCATTAGCCATAAAATATGAGCCATCTAAATTAAAATAATTTTAAATTTGAGTTTACAAGTTCCAATTAAGTATTAAAATACGTTTGGATCACAATGTAAGTGAGCCCCTTAATCAAGTTTAAAAACAATCTTATTAATTTGCATTATCATGACTAATATTCTATCAGGTATAAGTGTCTGTAAAAATATATGTAAAATATTAAAAGGAGTGATAAAAAGAGTAAAATAATAAAATGTGTTATATAGACCACAAAGTTATAACAAGGGATACATTACTACATTTTTCCAATCATAATCTGACGTATCTTCATAGCAGTTGCGCAGAATCTGGCTACTTGCGCCGTGACAGTTGGATATTCATCTATAAGTAACATTTGCATACAATCTATATCTTTCCATCTAGGGCATTTACTAATCAAAGGTAATATTAGTTTACTCCTGAGCTCTTTATAAAAAGGACAACGGAGAAGCACGTGGTCTGTAGTTTCTATCTCTCCATTGTTACAAGGGCATCGCCTTGCAGCTATTGGGATTTTTTTGTATCTGCCTTCCAAGACTGCAGAAGGGAGTGCATGGCTTCGAGCTAGGGAGAAAGCTTTCTGCTGGCTAGGAATTTCAAGTTGAGAAAGGTAGTTAGCAGTATTGACAATATATTTATTATGCTCTGAAGATAGGAAATGAGGGGCCTTCTGTAAGTCCATTTGTCTCTCTATATCCTTTATCCTTTGCTTCAGGGTCAATTTTGCCTGTTCGTAATCCATCCTAAGAATTGAAACTGTAGAAAATCCTAGCTTTGTGAGGCTAAATTCAGTGTCCTTTAACCAAGAGGATTGGAAGTAATCTTGAAAAATGAGTGGTGCTAAACCTTGGGGATAATGCTTGAGTTTTAGCCAAAGGTTCAGGGAGGCTAGACGCACTCTTGCCTCGACTTTTATCATGCCGATTTCCAATCGAAGTTGAGCGTTTGTCACATATTTGGGCATTTGGAGTACTGCTGTAATAAATTTGGACTGCACTCTTTCCAGAGGTGTAATGCTTGAAGTCGGAGCACCAACACAGGACCCGTAAAGGAGCTGGGCTAATGACTTCACCTGGAAGAGCTTGAGCTGCTGGAATATAGTGCTCGCCTTTGCTTTGGAAAAACTTTAGAATGGCATTGGCTGATTTTTGTCCAGAATCAGCTGCATACTCAAAGTGAGGTTTCCTAGATCCAGTGGCATGCACAACTACCCCTAGGTATTCGAAGCTTGTCACTTGCTCTATTCTGTGCCCAGTTATATGCCAGGAGCGAAGTTTCGGCCTTTTAGCGAAGGTCATTATCTTTGTTTTCTGATAATTTATTTCTAACTGATTATTAATACAATATTGGGCCAAGGATGTCAAAGCTCTCTTGAGACCTATAGGAGCCCTAGAGGGTATGACCGCATCGTCTGCATACAGCAGCAGGGCAATACTTCGGTCCCCTAATTTAGGAGGATGAAAGTCTGGGTGACTTAGGCAACTTACCATATCATTAATATAAAAGTTAAAAAGTAGGGGAGCCAAAATGCAACCCTGTTTCACCCCCTTTTGTACTTTAATCGGCTTGGACAGTGACCCAGATCTATTGCACCTGACCTTCAAGGCCATATCTGAGTGTAGGGCACGTATTAGGTAGAGAAGCCTGCTATCTATTGAGGCAGCTTCCAACTTCTCCCACAGCTTAGACCTAGATATAGAATCAAAAGCTGCCTTTAAGTCTATGTAAGCAGCATACAATGATGTTATCTTGTTGGAACGATATTTTTCAATCAAGTGTTGAAGAATCAGGCATTGTTCAATAGTTCCTCTGTCCTCTTTAAAGCCAGCCTGTTCGTCCGCTATAAGATTTCTCTGGTCCAGCCAGTCTTTGAGTTTTCCTTGCAAATGTCTAGCATATAGCTTACTAATTATATTCAGTAGACTAATAGGTCAGTAATTGGCAGGATCATTTATCTTCCCTTTTTTAAAAATCGGGACTATAATAGCCAGGCCCCAATCCTCTGGGATTCTCCCCGAATTATCAATATAGGTAAAAAAGTGATGCTAAAATTGGGGACCACCATTCAACATTATTCTTTAATACTTCCGCTGAAATAAAATCCATTCCCGGAGCCTTCCCTTTTCTAAGTTGTCCAATAAGAAATTTGATTTCAGCCACTGAGACTGGGGGCCACTCGATTAGACCTTCGTTCATTTGTGTCAACATTGTATTGTTAGGATCCTCATACATTTTCTGGAAATGGTATTCCCACACCTCTGGTGAAATATGAGAGTCTAGAATAGTAGATGATCTGACAGTCTGATTGGATAATAGTTGCCAAAAAAGAGAGGTGTTCTTCAGTTTGGCAGCTTCAATAAGACGTGTCCATGTGGTTTTCATATCCTGCTTCTTCTTATCAGCCACCAATCTCTTATACTGTTTTTTGCTAGCAAGGAGGTGTTCAAGAGATTTTGTATTTGTGTTGTTAATAGACTCTGTCTTGGATTTATATAAGTGATAAGCTGCAGTGAGGGCTTTCTTAGCTTCAACACATTCTTTGTCGAACCATGTCTAACCCTTTTGCTGTCAGGGTTAGTAACGCGAGTCAATACCGGTTGTAATTTTTGTATTAAATTTTTATACAAAATCAATGGGTCTTGTGAGGTATTGGGAGACATAAACAATGATCAAATTGTTTGTAAATCATCCTCTGCCAATGTCTTCCTCACCCTTTGATCAAGTTGTAAGGTCCATCTGGCACGACAACTTACTTGTCCTGCTGGTACAATGACAGGTAAAATATGTCTCCGGCCGCAGCTGACTAGTAGGTATCTTCAAATGTAGACATAAAGGAAGATGGTCATTTTCTAGATGCGGAAGCACCTTAAAGGACTCCATTGAATGTAATGAATTAATAGAGACTAGCATATAATCAATAGTACTTTTCCTAGTTCCAGCCATAAATGTATATTCTCCTGGGTGATCACTTTTCATGGAGCCATTTAGTATATATAGATTAAACTTGTTTGCAAACTTGGCCAGACAAATCCCAGCATAGTTAGATCTTTTATCTTTGAAGAGGTGTACAAGAGTGGCATCAGGTAAATTAGGAGCATGGGTTGGCGGGTACTGCTGAAATTTGGAGAACAGTGTTTGGTCATCAGGACCTAGCCTGGTGTTAAAATCCCCCCCCCCTCCGAGTAGTACCAAGGCACTAGGATATTCCAAAAGGAGGTTATCCATGTACTGGTCTAGATCTGACCACATTGCCTCTATTTCGGCTCTTCTTTGTATTGGAGGGAAATACACATTAATAATTAATAAGGAAATATTTCCCAGATCTAAGAGTATAGCCATAGTTATTTGATTAAGTGGCTGAATGGATTTATGGCCTACTCTCAGAGCAGTAGAAATAAGAATTCCCAGTCCACCTTTCATCTGCCCTGGCCCTCTGCCAGAGGTTGCCTCCAACTTGTATGAATAATAGTAATTGAATACAAGATCATCGGCTGTCCAAGTTTCCTGAAGCAAAAGGACATCCATATCTAACAAATGATCTAAATGGTTAAGGCCTTTCTTATGATACCATCCGGCTATATTCCACGAAATAATTTTCAGGGGATTTATCTTACACTGGTCTGCGTACCGTCAGGCCATATGCGCTAATATCCTTGATCTAGACAAACCCTCTTTATGACCCAAATGGGTCCCATCCATATCCCCATCTTCTAAAGAGCCAAGGTTGGAAATTTCTAAGGGATGCTCGTGAACTTGGGCCACTGTAATAATTTTTGCTTTAGTTGTTTCCACTTGCTTCTGTGTGATATTAATACTTGCAGTGAGAGCAAAAGGCTCCTCTATCTCAGATATTACATCTGGATTTTGTAGTTCATGGTTCTCATTGACAGCTTTCTGCCTACAGCTAGTTTTCTCTCTCTTTTCAGTGCATTCATATTGTTGTCCCAAGTGAGGATTTTCTTCTTGCATTGTTTGAGGTGTTAAACTTAATAGAGGGTTCGCTGTGTGGCAAGTTGCCATTAAAGCTCCTTTTAAGTCATTTAATTTCTTAAGTGTATCAACTTGTCTATTATCTGGTGGAGCACTGGATAAGTTAATTAAGTTCCATTCTAAAGGAACAGGAGGCAACTGAGTTGTTATTGGGTGGAGAGAATGTTTACTATTATTGTTCCTTGGCATAGTCTCCATTAATGAGGTGTCCTTGGATTTACCTGCAGGAGTATTTCTACTATGAGTTAAATTTATAACACTATCTTGATTATGCTGAATTATAAGGGGACTAACTTCCTCTGAATGAAGAACTTGAATTGGGAATATTGAGGAAGTATTCAAAAAAGGTTTCATTTTTAGAAGCATACTTGGTATCACAGAAAGACCAAAAGTCAAGAGAATCCATCTAAAGCTGCCTCTGGCTGGTAGCCAGTCTATCTTTTGTAAATCCACAAATCGTTTCTCACATTGTAGTAACTGACTTAATGTATAGCTCTTTTTGACTCCCATTTGCCTCCATTATTATTAGTTTGTATTTGAAGGGCTATCTTATTGGATTGTAAGTAACATTTACCTAATACAGGTTTTTTACCCTTTTCATCCATTTCTATACAGATGTTTGTCATTTTCTTATCTTCCCTTTTAGTTCCTAATATAGGGTTAACTTCAGAGGCTGAAACTTCCTTTCCTCCGCAGCCTGACTGAGAGGAGCGGTGCAGGTGTAAGCCCTTAGCTTTATCAGAGGCCTCAGTTTGATTTGCAAGACTCATGCCAAATTCAACCAGGGAGTCTCTTAAAGAATCAACTTGAGTTTTGATCGTAGTCAGTAAATCAAAGATTGAGAGAACTGTCTGTGCCATCAATAGACTGTGTCTGGTTATAAATTCCAATGAGTTTTGGACTTCCAAGCTTTTATGATCAAGGAGTCCTTCCTTATTTAATTGGTCAGCAGCTGTGCAGACAGCAACAGCCTCTGGGGAAGAAGCATTTTCTATCAATGATGAAGAAAACTCCAACAATTGCTGACTCTCTATCTCAGCCTGTAAGTCCCACTCCAAAGAATCCTTTCTATTCAATAAGTAAGTTGGGGAATCATAGTTTACTGACGAGGTTCGCTTACTTGTAACAAATCTGTCCACCTTCTGTTGTTTCAGCGATTTAGAAGAGGGTTGTGTTGCCGAGGGAGTCCTTTGTCTCTTCCTCCTTTTCCCCATATCAAGAGATAAGTGGTATAAGTCAAATATAAATAAGCAAGGGAGGCTCCGTAGTAGGATAAAAAACTATCTGAAGTTGAATGGTGAGGTTAAAATGTGATAAAATAGAAATAAAAGGAACTTGTTAGAGGAGCTCATTACAAGACGTTGCAAGTGGGAGGCACTCAGCCAGAAGTCTGGTTGGAGAAGTAGGGTCAGTGTCTGAGAGAGATTGGCGCTACATGAGGGGTCAGTGTCTCTGATGTGGAAAGGAGGGCCATCGAGCATCTGATTGCCCGAAAGCCAAGGCTGGAGATCAAGCGGCCAGATTGCCCCCCCCCCCACCTCATGGTGAATGACAGCAGCCAAAGGGACAGCCAACACTGAAGAAGTAATCTACTTCTCAGGAGAGGCTGAAGACGACTCTAAGGAGCCGGCGGGAAACACCAGCCACCTGCCATGAAGGGCGCCAGCGGGCAGGTGGAAGAGGATGGGCGCGAAGATGCTATGGTGGTGCTGACTGTCCCACTTTAGCAGTAAAAGTGAAATTGGGTTCCCGCACAAAAACTACAGAGGTATGGGCTTTAGTTGACTCTGGGTGTTCCAGGTGTTTAATTCACCCTGATCTGGTTGCTGCTTTGGAACTGCCTAGTTTCCCCCTCCAGCATCCATTGATCTTCACACAGTTGGATGGTTCAACAGCGGGGGGGGGGGGGAGGACCCATTTCACTGGAACTGTGGCAATGCAAATGGGCAGCCACCATGAGACTCTGAAATTCATTGTAGCACCTGTTGGCAATCCCTTGGTACTCCTGGGGATCCCTTGGTTGACCTATTGAAGCCCCTATATAAACTGGGAGCACAGAACTGTGACTTTTAAAGATGGATTTTACCAAGCTCCTACAGCAGAGATAGTTGCATGTGTGGGGGTTGGAAGGGCAGCAATTGCCACACCGCGCCTTGACTTGCCACATTTAGAAGGCTTGCCTGCTCAATACCAAGAATTTGCAGACGTGTTTGGGGAGATGGAAGTAGGTCAGTTACCCCCCCCCCAAAAAAAAACTGACTGTGCAATAGACTTGGTCCCCAATGCTCAATTGCCCAAGCCAAAAATTTATCCGATGACTCAGAAGGAGCTCGAGGCATTACGGGACTTCATTGACAAAAATCTGTCAAGGGGGTTTATTGAACCTGCTAATTCCCCAGTTGGGGCTCCTGTGTTGTTCCGGGAAAAGAAAGATGGCGTGCTTCGACTCTGTATGGACTATCGAGGGTTAAATTCCATCTCAATTGTCAACAAGTACCTCCTCATGAAGGACATGTTAGCCCATTTGTCAAAGGGCAAGATTTTCTCCAAGCTCGATCTTTGCGAAGCCTATTTCCGCATTCGCATAAAAGCTGGGGATGAGTGGAAAACTCCTTTTAATTGCCCATTAGGATTGTTTCAGTACAAAGTCCTCCCTTTTGGGTTGGCAGGGGCACCCGGAGTCTTCATGAAATTGATTAATGAAGTATTACATGATCATTTGTTTAAAAGGGTCCTGGTTTATTTAGATGATGTTCTCATTTACACTGAAACCGAGGAGGAACACGAACGCCTCCTCAGACAGGTGTTACGCAAACTTAGAGATGCCAAACTCTTTGCCAAACTTTCCAAATGTGAGTTAACCCAACTTGACTATCTGGGCTATCGAGTGTCTGACCGGGGTATAGAAATGGACCCTGCAAAAATTCAGGCGATTCTAAGTTGGGAACATCCCCGCACCCAGAGGCAATTACAAATTTTCCTAGGGTTCAGTAATTTCTATCAGCAATTTATCCAGGGGTTCGCTGAGATTGCTCTGCCCCTCACTGATTTACTCCATACCAAGGGCTTGGGGGAGACACGCAAAGTAAAAAACCCTGGGGCAGTGCTGAATTGGACGCCTGAATGCCAGGCAGCATTTGAGAAATTAAAATCCCTTTTCACTGCTGAGCCTATTCTACAGCACCCTGATCCTGAGCGCCCCTTTGTGGTCCAAGTTGATGCTTCTGACTCCTCTATTGGGGCTATTTTGTTACAAAGGGATTCAGAAAATTGCTTAAAACCCTGCGCTTTCCAGGAAATTTTCCGAAACAGAACACCGTTGGCATGTTTGGGAAAAGGAGGTGTTTGCTGTAAAAGCAGCTTTAGAAACCTGGCGCCATCTCCTTGAAAGTGCTAAATGCCCTTTCGAGGTTTGGACCGATCACAGGAATTTGGAAGCCCTCCGCACCCCATGACATCTCAGCCCTAAACAGATTTGCTGGGCTCAGTTTTTCAGTCGCTTTAACTTCCAGTTAAAATTTATTCCAGGAAAGAAAAACTTTCTGGCCAATGCTTTGTCACAGTTGCCTCAGGACCTAAACCAGGTGGAAGATGTGGTTGGAACTGTTCTCACTGAACCACAACTGGGCTTGGTTGCTGTCACTCGGAGCTAGACCCGTGCACAGGCAACCCCGCCCCCAGCCCAGTCTGGGAAGCGGAAAGTGCAAGTTCCTTGTCAGTTACAGAGGGACTTTCTCCAGGCCCTGAAATCTGACACTTGGTTGCTAGCTAATAGAGACAATGTTTCTTTTGAAAACAGTCTGGCGTGGGTGGAACACCACCTTTATGTGCCTGAAACTTTAAGAGCTGATGTTTTGCAGCATTCCCATGTTGATAAACTTGCTGGACACTTTGGTTTTGTCAAAACCTTGCATTTGGTTTGCCGTCAATTTTGGTGGCCAACCTTAAGACGTGATGTAAAAGACTATGTTGCTTCCTGTCCTGTTTGTGCCATGTCAAAATGAAAAGGGGGGAAACCACAGGGGCTTCTACAGCCAGTGGCCAGCCCATCCCGCCCCTTGGATGAGATTTCTATGGATTTCGTTGTGGACCTACCTCCCAGTCAGAAGAAAACTGTCATTTGGGTTGTAAAGGATTTTTTCTCTAAACAAGCTCATTTCATTCCATGTGCATCCATCCCGTCAGCCCCACAATTAGCATGCCTATTTCTCTACCACATCTACCGCCTCCATGGTAGCCCCTCCTGTTTAATTTCTGACCATGGCACACAGTTTACTTCCCAATTTTGGAAATCATTTTTAAAATTGATTGGCACTAAACAAGCACTGTCCACATCGTCCCATCCACAGACTGATGATTCTACTGAGATTTTAAATGCCACTCTTGAACAATTTCTTAGAGCATACATTAACTACCATCAGGACGATTGGGTCGAGTTGTTACCTTTTGCTGAAGTTGCTTACAACAATGCTGTGCATCGAAGTACCAGACAAACCCCTTTTCGCGTGGTTTCTGGTCACGACTTTGTTCCCATCCCTGAACTGCCACAGCCCCCTTCCCAAACATGTTTGGCATCTGACTGGGCTGTTAAACTATTTGATTCCTGGCCAGTAATTCAACAAGCTTTGGCTGATGCCCAGGCTGCTTACAAGTCTCAAGCTGAGAAGCATCGTTCTTTACAAGACTTCAAAGTTGGGGATCAGATGTATCTATCTACTAAGTTTATCAAATCACCTCAACCCTCTAAAAAACCTCCTCCTCCTGCTCCAATTATGATTGACGACCAACAACACTTTGAAGTCAAGGACATCATTGATTCTCGCAAGCTTCGAGGCACCCTGCAGTATCTGGTCCGATGGAAACACTTTCCTCATCCTGAATGGGTGTCTGCCCACCATGTTTCCGCTCCTGATTTAATTAACCATTTCCACCTTGCTTATCCTTTGAAGCCTGCTGCTTAATGTATTCTTCATTGGGGGGGGCAGTATGTCATGTTCACTGATTCAATGCAGTTTATACATCATAACATTTCACATGCCATGGCACTGGCGCGCATTTCTGTTTGGGAGGGAGCTGCTGTGAGACAACATTTCACATGCCATGGCGCTGACACGCGTTTCTGTTTGGGAGGGAGCTGCTGTGAGACCTTGTACCAAGCTCTGTATGTGAAATCAGTACAATGGAATGTGTTTGGGTTATGTTCTCTGTTCTAGGACTTTTCCCGCAGACCATCAGAAACCGTTAGGAGCACCTGGGATTGTGAACTTGAGAAGATTCTATGGGGGGAGGGATTTCATTTGCACCAAGGGTTTTTAGTTTGAATTTGGCGCACTTTCATCCTTCTCAGCTTTCTCTGTGATCCTGCATACTATTCTTTAATAAATCAGATAACTTTGAATTCACACTCATGAGTCTGATGGTGTTTTAGAATAGGCAACCATTACAACAACACCCAGATATGCAAAAATCAACACTAGGATTAACACCAGATGAACCATCAAACAGGACAATATATCCTAATCAAGGGACTATTAACTCAGGCAATCAACCAAGCAGCAAACAACAGCCCAATCAAAGAACTCCCAAGGAGAGAACAACACCCCCACCAACACAAGGAGGGCAAGCCACAGTATATAAACTGAGATCAAGGCCCACTCCCTCTTTGCACTGAAGATTTTGCCTAGTCTGGCAATGAAACATCTGCAAGAAAACAACAAGGCTCAGAGAGCACCAAGGACTCCACAGTTCAACCCTGAGCTACAGATATTTGCTTTGAAGGATATTTCTTGCCTGCCCTAATTTAAGCATATGCTATAATCAAAGATATATATCTTTTTGAACATATATCCAGCAAAAATAAGCTAATTACAGCACACTGATCTATATTTTTTAAGGTTCAAAGACTTTTACTAATAACCAGATCTTGGGCATAGAGACGAAATCCATATGGCAGCCAAACGTCCAAAGAAAGGGCCTTCCACAATCTGGATGCTGCTATTAAGATCATTCCCCACATCAGCATATGATGTATACTTTCCAGTGGTGCGATGGAGAGGCGAACCAGTCTCTCATCTTTAACATTGACTTTAGATAAATGTGTTACTTACCTGTGACTGCAGCTCTTTGAATGGCCATCTGTAAATTCAATCACACTATACAAAGCCCCATTTGGAACCTTCCAGAGATTACAGTTAACCCTTCTAGAGCTCCCATAAATATGTGGCAGAAGCCCTGACTCTATGCTATTTTTGGAGAGTTAGTTCTGGCAAAGTCAGAAGCCAAGCACCTGAAGCCGGGGTCCATTACTATAACACACACACACTAAAAAGAAAGAAGCCTCTAGCCATGAAACCACATAAACAAAGGCATAAGAATGTTATCCTTAATTTCACTATAATTAGGGCTTGAATTGTTATATAAGCAGTCACTGGAATTATTTCACAGTCATTTCATGACAACTTCATTTGTTCTTGAAATGAGACCTATTTACCAGAATTCTGTGTCCTTGAATAGTTTCCTGTGTTGCTTCCAGTTCTAGTATCTTGTGAGGGAACTTTGACAGCAATTTCAGTAACTCTTTACTCCCTTTTTTACAGGAGGAAGAATCAGTTCAAGTTTCTACATCCAGACAGTGATGACCCTTGCAGCATCACTGTCCACTGGCAAGTCATTAACACTTCGCTCCTGTAGCCTAACATCCTTACTATATGGTGGCCCAGACAGACCATTTGAACCAAACGATGAATCAACCACCACAGCAATTGGTCTGGATCCGGTAATTGCCAGACATAAATGTTTCAGATCTATATTCAGGTCTAGGAATAAGAACTTGCCCATCCACCCCAACTGCCCCTGAGATGGCTGGAAGCTGCGAGGGTCCCTCCAGTGTGAATGAGAGAGACTTCCCCAGGGTGAGAGATGAGAGGGGGAGTCTGCAAGTGCGTTGGTGTAAAAGAGCACTCAGCCCCTGAGTGAGAGACAGGGGGTGGGTGAAGAATGAATGAGTGCCCCCTGTTGAGCAGTGAGAAAGTTCAAGGGGGGGCAGAGCGAATGGGGGGGTGATGGTTGGGCTCTGATGGTGCTGGGAGTGGAAGCTGGTGCGCCGGAGGGCCTACCATAGCCCTCTGGGTGATTGACTGTGAGTAAGGATGTATGAATGGAAGGAGGGAGCCCTACTTAGAGCCAGAGGCTCCCGAGGTCCAGGAGTAGGGGCTTATGGATCAGGAGTCACTGGGGGCTGTAGGGTGGGGCACATCATTGAGGTGGTGATGGGTAGGGGATGTTATGGTGGGAGCCAGAGGGCAGGCCATCTTCGGGGAAGATGCCCCCAGTGTGCGCTACTGGTGGCATGTTCCAGCCCTATGTGCTCAGACCCAGGCCCTGGTCAGCAGATCCATAGGGGCCCTGGTCCCCAGCTGCTGCTTTTTAATGCCAGGTCAGTTAATAACAAGGCCTCCCTCATATGTGACTTGATCACTGAAGAGGGGGCAGACCTGGCATGTATTACTGAGACCTGGCTGGGCCCTGAAGGGGGGGTGGCCTTTTCGGAAATGTGCCCAGCTGGGTTTACAATATAGCATCAGCCAAGATCCCAGGGCAGGGGAGGAGGGGTGGCTGTTGTCATCCGAGAGTCTCCTGTGGCCTTCAGGGGCGCTGCTCCGTGAGTGGCTGGTTGTGAGACCCTGTTTCTCAAGTTGGGTTCCCGAGAACAGTTGGGAGTATTGCTACCTTACCAGCCTCCCTGCTGCGTGGCAACCTCCCTGCCCAAGCTGCTTGAGGCCATCCCTGGGCTGGCAGTGGAGTTCCCCAGGCTCATGGTTCTGGGGACTTCAACCTGCCATCCCTGAGGCATGCCTTGGAGGTGGCTCGGGAGTTCATGGCTACCGTGGCAGCCATGGGCCTGTCCCAGATAATTCAGGACCCGACTTGAGATAGTGGCCTCACCCCGGACATGGTTTTCTTGTCAGAGCAGTGGCAATGTGATCTGAGGGGAGAATTACAGCTGTCCCCTTTGTCATGGTAAGATCATGCCCTGGTGGCCCTGAGATTCTCTTATGCCACCCCCATCCACAGGGAGGCAGGACCCATTTGATTGGTCCACCCCCGGCGACTGATGGACCCGGTAGAGTTTCAGAGGGAACTGGGGGTTATACCTGGTGATCTGCTGCACAGTCCAGCAGAGGCCCTAGCCGCAGCCTGGAATAGGGCAGCGGCTGGGGGCCTTGGACAGGATCGCTCCTGTGAGGCCTCTCTTGCCCCATCGAACCAGGCACTCCCTGTGGTTTACGGAGGAGTTGAGGGTTCTGAAGAGGATTAAGAGATGCCTAGAGTGCCACTGGAGGAAGACAAAGACTGAATTTGACCAAACACAGGTTAGAGCCACTATTAAGGCCTACCTCATGGCAATAAAAGCGGCAAAGTGTCAATGCTTCTCTGCTCTTATTGCATCCGCAGAATGCCGCCTGACAGCCCTGTTTAAGATCACTCAATCCCTTTTGGGGAAGGTGGGCTCAGCAACCCACCTACAAGGCCGTGCAGAGGAATTTGCTGAGCATCTGCAGGACAAAATTGCTCAGACCCACTCCAAGTTAGACTCCAGGCGTGGGAGCAGTTTGATCCTGTTGGACCTGAGGAAGTGGACAGGATCCTATGGACAGTAAATGCCACCACATGCCATCTAGACCCATGCCCCTCCTGGCTAGTAAAAGCCTGGGAGGTGACATGTGGTTGGGTCCATGCGATGATTAATACATCCTTGGGTGTTCCCAGGGGTGTTCCTGGCTACCTTTAAAGAGGCGTTAGTGCACCCCCTCCTCAAGAAGCCATCACTAGACCCTACTGTTCTGGACAATTTTCATCCAGTCTCCCACCTTCCCTTTTTGGGGAAGGTGGTTGAGAAAGTGGTGGCTTTGCAGCTCCAGAGGGTCCTGGAGGAAACAGATTATCTAGACCCCTTTCAGTCAGGTTTCAGGCCCAGTTATGGGACAGAAATGGGATTGGTCACACTTATGGATGATCTCTGGCGGGAGCGGGATGGTGGCAGTACATCCATCCTCGCTCTCCTTGATCTCTCAGCAGCTTTTGATACCATTGACCATGGTATCCTTTTGGGGTGGCTCAGGGAGTTGGGGGTGGGTGGCATAGTCTTATGCTGGTTCACCTCCTTCCTCTAGGGCCGGTCCCAATTGGTGTTGATAGGGGAGGAGAGATTGACCCCACAGCCCCTTCTTTGTGGGGTGCCACAGGGATCAGTACTCTCCCCTCTCCTTTTTAACATCTACATGAAACCACTGGGCAAGATCATCCGTCACCATGGGATGAGGTAACATCAGTATGCTGATGATACTCAATTGTATATCTCCATCCCGGGTGAGATAAGTGATGCCGTGACCACCCTCTCCGAGTGTCTGGGGGCTGTAGGGGTCTGGATGGGGAACCAGAGGCTTCAGCTGAACCCTGGTAAGACTGAGTGGTGATGGGTTAATGGTTCTTCTGTATCTGGGACATTAACATCTCTGGTTCTGGATGGGGTTGCACTGCTCCAGACAGACTCGATGCGTAACTTGGGGGTCCTCCTGGACTCACGGCTCCTGCTCAAAGAGCAGGTGGCAGTTGTGGCCAGGAGCGCCTTTGTGCAGCTATGTGCTGTGCACCAGTTACACCCCTTCCTGGATCGGGAGGCCCTTCGAACAGTCACTCATACCCTTGTTATCTTTCATATAGACTATTGCAATGCACTCTACATGGGGCTACCCTTGAAAAGTATCTGGAAGCTTCAGCTGATCCAGAATGCAGCAGCATGAGCTGTTTTTGGTGCCCCCAGAAGGGCACATATAACACCGCTGCCGTGTGAGCTGCATTGGGTACCAGTTTGCTTCCGGTTCCAATTCAAGTTGTTGGTTATCATCTTTAAAGCCCTACATGGCATGGGGCCAGGTTACCTGAGGGACCGCCTCTTCCCCATTACATCAGCCCATCCCACCCGATTGTGCAGACTGGGCATGCTGCGGACCCCGTCTCTAAGACAACTTTGTTTGGCGGGGTCCAGGAAGCGGGCCTTCTCTGCAGTAGTGTCCGCCCTGTGGAACATGCTGCCCCTGGAGGTGAGATTGGCCCCATCACTCCACCTTTCGGAGGAGTCTGAAGACCTGGTTCTGCCACCTCGCTTGGGGTGGAGAGGGGAATAGAGCTACATGGGGATGGCTGCTATAGACCACTCCTCCCACACTTGGACTGTTTTAGATTCTTTTGCCAGTTGGACTTCTTATCTTTATTCTTATTTATATTATTTATTATTGTAATTTTATATTGTATATTTTATGATTGTTGTTTTAATTGATTATTGCAAACCGCCCAGAGTTCCCTGATCAGAGGAGATGGGTGGGGACAAATTGGATAAATAAAAAATATTCCCAGAGCAGCAGTTCCTACAGATGTTCTGCCCCTGTCCTCCAGTTCCTTGCCTGACGGTGTTATCTGAAGTCCTGGGAGTTCATGGCTCTATGGGCAACACTTATTCTGGTACACAGCAGTCTGGATATAGACAATTGCTCCAATTTCATGATCAGATGGACAGCTGTCTTCAGTAAACCCCCTTGGTAGGCAACAGCAAAACACAGTATCCAACACTTATGATGAGGTAAGTGTCAAATACAGTTGTAGGTGGCTGACTTCCAATTTTTTGCTCTGAATATAGTCAGGAATGAGCTAGCTTTGGTCAACCAGTTTAAAGGGGATCTATGAACTAATGAACTACAGAAAGAGCAAATTCTATACAGTGGTCCAAACACCTTGGAAGAGATAAATGAATGATGCATAGCTATAGACAGGAGGAATTGTAGAAGAATATGAACAGGAAGGAGATATTCCATGACTGTTTTTCCCTCCTCCCTTATCCATGCCTCAGAGCCTCTGGATAGAAAATGGAGTCAGCAAATCAACACTTATGACTATGAAGAAGCAATGCCAATACATGCAGGATATTTGTTTATACTGTGGACATTTATTTATTTATTATTCAAATTTAATTACCGCCCATCTCCCCCAAAAGAGGAACTCTGGGCAGTTTGGGTTATTTTGCTTAAGACTGTCCTGTCAAACGTCCCTGCCCTGAAACACTATCTGAAGAATTATCAGCCCTGAAGCTGATATGTGGGAAAAGGTGGTAATTTGCAAGCACATGTGGTAAACATTTTAGACCTGGCTCCAAGCCCACCTGTGTTGGGAAATGAGCCTGCCTTCTGCCTCAAGGAACTCAGGGAGGGAGGCATATGACAGTGAAACAGTGCTCAGACTAATGACGCTCAGCACAGATACTTATTCTTCACAGTCACCCTGGCTTTGTAATAAACCTTTAGGCCCTAGAGACTCTAGAGCCACAGGCTATTTTATAGATTCTACAATGAAATGAAAATATACTTTGCCCACTGAACCAATAAAATGGCCAGTGAAGGGAGAAGCTGTTAATGATAATTTTTGAATGAATGCCTCCCTTCCCCTCACCCTCACCCCCATTTGTGACTATCAAGAATCTGTGCTACTCTATTTGGTTTTTTCCTCTACATCAGGGGCCCCAACCCCTCAGCCACAGACCGGTACCAGTCCGTGGCCTGTTAGGAGCCAGGCCGAACAGCAGGAGGTGAGCGGTGGGCAAGCGAGCGAAGTTTCATCTGTATTTGCAGCCGCTCCCCATCGCTCGCATTACCGCCTGAGCTCCGCCTCCTGTTAGATCAGCGGCAGCAGTAGATTCTCTGTTAGAATGCAGTATGAGTTTTACAGCAATGGCAGGAAAAGTGCTGAGCTCTGCAGCAACAGCAGAAAAGTCTCAACAGAGTCCAGCTTGACAGTTAGAAAGAGCACCAAAAAGAAAGCAGGCCCTTGGCTGCTATCTCCAAACAGCACAAAGAAAAAAGAATACAAGGTCAGGAAAAAGAGGAATGTGTTGTTGGGGACAACTGTTCTTCAGGCTCAGCTTCCAGACATCACCTATTACGATCCAGAACTGGGAAGACCTTCCAAAGCTTGCACAGCTGGACCACCAGACAAGCCCGCCTTCCTGCGCCTTCGCTGCCCTCAGCCACTTCCAGCCCTGCCCTACTGACCCATCCTCCACCAAGTCCTACCTTCCTATGCCTCCTCCACTCTCCACCACTGCCTCCATTGCTGCTGCGCTGCTGCGGAAGCCTCCAAGGGTTACCAGGCTGGGTCTCCTTGCCTGAACCTGCTGGTTTCTGTGCCAGTCCTAGCGCCTGACGTGTGCCTTGTGAATCCAAGGGATTCTGTGGCTGGGACTGCTTTGACTTTGCTGGTTTTCTGGAAAGGACTCTGCTCTTCAACCCTGCTGGCAAGCACTCAAGTACTCTGTGTCAAGCCTTGCTGTACCCAGTGCGAATCCTGCCAAGTCTTGTGGTTGCCCAGGTGAATCCTGCCAAGCCTTGTTGTACTCAGTGCGAATCCTGCCAAGTCTTGTTTTTGTGAGAGTGAATCTTGCCAAGCCTTGCTTGGATCCAGTGTGGAATCTACCAAGCCTTGCCTTTGCCAGTGCAACCTTGCCAAGCCAAGCTTACCACCATCCTGAGTTTTGTGCCAAGCCTGCCATGTGCCAACCAGCAACTAACCACTGAACTTGTATTGCACCTCCTGTATTAATAAAGGGTATTACTTCACCTTCCGTGTCGAGTCACAGTTCAGAACAGGACATTCTCATAGGAGTGCGAACCCTACTGTAAACTGCGCATGCGAGGGATCTAGGTTGTGTGCTCCTTATGAGAAGTCAGAATCTGAAACTTGTTTTAGTCGGCACATGGCCCGCCCATCATTTTATTTACCATTTCCGTCCGCGCCTCTTTCCCGCACTGTGCACTTATCTCAGTCATGGTTTTGGTAAGCCCACAAGCTACCCCTAGCCAAAATGAGTAAAAAAACAAACGTTGCTGGAGAGCTTCTTTGAAAAGGGGGAAGGACCCAGTGATGAGACAGCAGAAGACTCTAAGACTGCCAACAAAAGGAAAGCTGCATTTAAAAGAAAATACCAACAGTCCTACTTAAATTATGGGTTCATTGCAACAGGTGATTCACATTCTCCAAGCCCGCTTTGTATAATGTGTGGCGACCGGCCTTCAAAACTGCTTCGCCACATGGAGACCAAGCACCCTGCATTAAAAGACAAGCCTTTGGAGTTTTTCAAAAGAAAAAAAATGTGAACACAAAGAACAGAAGCAATTACTGAAGGCCACCACTTCATCAAATGTGTCTGCACTGAGAGTATCATTCTTAGTGGCTAACCTCATTGCTAAAGCTAAAAAGCCCTTTACTATTGGTGAAGAGTTGATCGTGCCTGCTTCTAAGGACTGCTGTGAACTTTTAGGAGAGGCTGCAGTTCAAAAGGTGGCACGTGTTCCTCTTTCGGCTAGCACCATAACTAGACGAATTGATGAAATAGCAGAGGATATTGAGGCACAATTATTAGAGAGGATTAATGAATCACCATGGTACGCAATCCAGGTTGACGACAAGGCAACAATGGTGTTGTCAACAAGGCAACAATGCTTGTTTTTCTGTGATATATTTTTCAGGAGGATGTGCCTGAGGATATGTTATGTGCACTTTCGTTGCCAACCAATACCACAGCTGCAGAACTATTCAAGTCTTTGAATGATTACATATCAGGAAAACTGAACTGGTCATTTTGTGTCAGTATATGCACGGACGGAGCGGCTGCCATGAGCAGACGGCTTTCTAGTTTCACTACTCGGGTCAAGGAGGTCGCTGCTGAATGTGAGTCTACACACTGTGTCATCCATAGAGAAATGCTGGCTAGCCGAAAAATGTCACCTGAACTTAACATTTTGCAAGACGTGATTAAAATTATCAACCACATTAAAGTATATGCCCTTAACTCACATCTGTTTGTGCAGCTCTGTGAGGAGATGGACGCAGAGCACACACGTCGTCTCTTACATGCAGAAGTGAGATGGCTTTCTAAAGGTAGATCACTGGGCAGTTTTTGAGTTACAAGAGCCACTCCAGAGATTTCTTTTAGAAAAACAGTCACCACTGGCAGCACATTTCAGTGACACAGAATGGGTCACACAACTTGCTAACTTGTGTGACATATTCAACCTGCTCAATGAACTCAACCTGTCACTTCAGGGGAGAACGACAACTGTGTTCAAGTGGCTGCATTCAAAGCCAAACTGGAATTATGGGGGTGACGAGTGAACCTTGGGATTTTTGACATGTTTCAAACATCAGCAGAGATTTTGAAAGAGACTGAGCCAGGGCCTTCTTTCTCCCAGCTGGCGCACGATCACCTGTCTCAGCTTTCAGAAGAGTTTGAGCATTGCTTCCCAACCACAAAAGACTCCCGAACTGGGAAGGAATGGATCCGCGACCCATTTGTGAATAAGCCAGGTGAATCGACTTTGTCTGTGCTAGAAGAGGATCAACTGCTTGAGATTGCAAATGACGGTGGCCTTAAAAGTATGTTTGAGGCAACTTCAAATCTCCACACGTTCTGGATTAAAGCCAAGGCAGAATATCCTGAGATTGCCACAGAAGCACTGAAAAGCCTGCTTCCATTTCCAACATCCTATCTTTGTGAAGCAGGGTTTTCTGCAGTGGCAGCAACCAAAACGAGATTTACGGAGTAGACTGGACATAAGCAATGCACTTTGGGTGTCGCTGTCTCCCATCACCCCTAGATGGGACCGTCTGTTGTTGTTGTTTATTCGTTTAGTCGCTTCTGACTCTTCGTGACTTAATGGACCAGCCCACGCCAGAGCTTCCTGCCGGTCGTCAACACCCCCAGCTCCCCCAGGGACGAGTCCATCACCTCTAGAATATCATCCATCCATCTTGCCCTTGGTCGGCCCCTCTTCCTTTTGCCTTCCACTCTCCCTAGCATCAGCATCTTCTCCAGGGTGTCCTGTCTTCTCATTACGGGGCCAAAGTACTTCAGTTTTACCTTTAATATCATTCCCTCAAGTGAGCAGTCTGGCTTTATTTCCTGGAGGATGGACTGGTTTGATCTTCTTGCAGTCCAAGGCACTCTCAGAATTTTCCTCCAACACCACAGTTCAAAAGCATCGATCTTCCTTCGCTCAGCCTTCCTTATGGTCCAGCTCTCGCAGCCATATGTTACTACAGGGAACACCATTGCTTTAACTATGCGGGCCTTTGTTGTCAGTGTGATGTCTCTGCTCTTCACTATTTTATTGAGATTTGTCATTGCTCTTCTCCCAAGGATTAAGCGTCTTCTGATTTCCTGACTGCAGTCAGCATCTGCAGTAATCTTTGCACCTAGGAATACAAAGTCTTTCACTGCTTCTACATTTTCTGCCTCTATTTGCCAGTTATCAATCAAGCTGGTTGCCATAATCTTGGTTTTTTTGAGGTTTAGCTGCAAGCCAGCTTTTGCACTTTCTTCTTTCACCTTCATCATAAGGCTCCTCAGTTCCTCTTCACTTTCAGCTATCAAAGTGGTATCATCTGCATATCTGAGATTGTTAATGTTTCTTCCAGAGATTTTAACTCCAGCCTTGGATTCCTCAAGCCCAGCATGTCGCATGATGTATTCTGCATACAAGTTGAATAGGTAGGGTGAGAGTATACAGCCCTGCCGTACTCCTTTCCCAATCTTAAACCAGTCCGTTGTTCCGTGGTCTGTTCTTACTGTTGCTACTTGGTCGTTATACAGATTCTTCAGGAGGCACACAAGATGACTTGGTATCCCCATACCACTAAGAACTTGCCACAATTTGTTATGGTCCACACAGTCAAAGGTTTTAGAATAGTCAATAAAACAGAAATAGATGTTTTTCTGAAACTCCCTGGCTTTTTCCATTATCCATCGGATATTGGCAATTTGGTCTCTAGTTCCTTTGCCTTTTCTAAACCCAGCTTGTACATCTGGCAATTCTCGCTCCATGAACTGCTGAAGTCTACCTTGCAGGATCTTGAGCATTACGTTACTGGCATGTGAAATGAGTGCCACTGTTCGATAGTTTGAACATTCTTTAGTGTTTCCCTTTTTTGGTATGGGGATATAAGTTGATTTTTTCCAATCTGATGGCCATTCTTGTGTTTTCCAAATTTGCTGGCATATAGCATGCATTACCTTGACAGCATCATCTTGCAAGATTTTGAACAGTTCAGCTGGGATGCCGTTGTCTCCTGCTGCCTTGTTATTAGCAATGCTTCTTAAGGCCCACTCAACCTCACTCTTCAGGATGTCTGGCTCTAGCTCACTGACCACACCATCAAAGCTATCCCCAATATTGTTATCCTTCCTATACAGGTCTTCCGTATATTCTTGCCACCTTTCCTTGATCTCTTCTTCTTCTGTTAGGTCCTTGCCATCTTTGTTTTTGATCATACCCATTTTGGCCTGGAATTTACCTCCAATGTTTCTAATTTTCTGGAAGAGGTCTCTTGTCCTTCCTATTCTATTGTCTTCTTCCACGTCCGCGCATTGCTTGTTTAAAAATAATTCCTTATCTCTTCTGGCTAACCTCTGGAATTTTGCATTTAATTGGGCATATCTCCCCCTATCACTGTTGCCTTTTGCTTTCCTTCTTTCTTGGGCTACTTCTAGTGTCTCAGCAGACAGCCATTTTGCCTTCTTGGTTTTCTCTTTCTTTGGGATGTATTTTGTTGCCACCTCCTGAACAATGCTGCCAACTTCTGTCCAGAGTTCTTCCGGGACCCTATCTACTAAGTCCAGTCCCTTAAATCTATTCTTCACATCCACTGCATATTCCTTAGGAATATTAGTGAGCTCATATCTAGCTGATCTGTGGGTCTTCCCTAATCTCTTGAGTCTGATCCTAAATTGTGCAAGAAGAAG
This sequence comes from Candoia aspera, assembly GCF_035149785.1. Taxonomy (NCBI): domain Eukaryota; kingdom Metazoa; phylum Chordata; class Lepidosauria; order Squamata; family Candoiidae; genus Candoia; species Candoia aspera. The sequence goes on from NC_086164.1 coordinate 23,760,595, forward strand.
TTCGTGATCTGAACTACAGTCAGCTCCAGGTCTTGTTTTTACCGACTGTACAGATGTCCGCCACCTTTGGCTGCAAGGGATGTAATCAATCTGATTTCGGTGTTGTCCATCTGGTGAAGTCCATGTATAAAGCCGTCTCTTAGGTTGTTGGAAGAGAGTGTTTGTTATGCAGAGTGAATTGTCTTGGCAAAATTCTATCAGCCTATGTCCTGTTTCATTTTGTTCTCCCAGGCCATACTTACCTGTAATTCCAGGTGTCATTTGACTGCCCACCTTAGCATTCCAGTCTCCTGTGATGAAAATAACATCTCTTTTAGGCGTGTTGTCCAGTAGGTGCTGCAGATCCTCATAGAACTGCTCTACTTCAGCTTCTTCAGCATTTGTGGTTGGGGTGTATATTTGGATCACTGTGATGTTAGATGGCTTGCCCTGAATTCGAATTGAGATCATTCTGTCGTTTTTTGGGTTGTATCCAAGCACTGCTTTAGCCACTTTACTATTAATTATGAAGGCTACTCCATTTCTTCTGTGGTCCTCTTGTCCACAGTAGAAGATCTGGTGGTCATTTGATGTGAAGTGGCCCATTCCAGTCCATTTCAGTTCACTGACGCCCAGAATGTCTATCTTTAATCTTGACATCTCACCAATAACCACATCCAATTTGCCCTGGCTCATAGATCTTACATTCCAGGTTCCAATGGTGTGTTGATCCTTAGAACATCGGATTCACCATTCACCACCAGCACCGTCGGCCGCTATCCGTCCTTTCAGCTTTGAGCTAGCTGCGTCATCACGTCTGGGGCTAGTTGAACCCCTCTGTTCCTCCCCAGTAGCATTTTGACCATCTTCCGACCTGGGAGTCTCATCTTCCGATGGTATACCAACATATCTCTGGTTGTACTGATCCATTTAGTTTTCACGGCAAGAATACTGGGGTGGGTTGCCATTACCTTCCCCAGGGATCGCATTTAGTCTGACCTCTCTGTCATGACCTTCCCGTCTTGGGTGGCCCTTCACGGTTTAGCTCATGGCATCATTGAGGTGCTCAAGCTCCAGCACCACGACAAGGTAACGATCCTTTGCTGAAGATGGGACCGTCTAGTTGCAGGAAAACAAGCTCAGGGCTCCCACTGATTCTGCATTATGGTTGTATAATTATTTCATTATATATTACAATGTAATAATAATAGAAATAAAGTGTACAATAAATGTAATGCGCTTGAATCATCATTTTTACTCAAACCCGAATATTTTCCAATGCTCCTTTCCCTCTTCTACTTGCGACCCAAGAACTTTGTGCTTCCTTCTCCAATACCAGAGTCTGTGAAACACTGGCATCCAGAAAGCAAACTCCTCACTTCACTAAGCAAACTCCTACAATAACTACCTAAGGCAGTGGCAGGACCTATATGTAGATAAATATAAATATATAGGCTCAGGCAGATTATTTTCAGAGCACCTTTTTCTTGGGAACAGAGAAAATTGTGCCTTAACAGCCAAATATTCATTCCTCCTTCCCTAAGAGAGGTTTCAATTGGGCATTTGCATATTTAAAACCACATACCTTCTGCTCTGAGATATTTGGTTGTCTTATGTCCAAGCAGGTATCAAGATCTACGTTTCCTCTTATCACACTGGTCTTTGTGCCAAGCCTTTAACCACTGAGCCTGATGCATTCCCTCCCTTTCCCTCAAGGACTTTGGAACTTGATCTCCCTAGATATTATTATTAACCCATCACTGTCAAATGTTTGGGTGCAATACTAGATGTTGTTGGCCTTTTTTTCAAGATGGCTCATTTCATCCCCTGTAGGGGCCTCCCCTCTGCTCCAGAGACCACTTGTTCATTTGTCTGCTGTTTTCCCCATGCTGGGGCTGTTGGAGGTTGAAGCTTTCTCTATGTGGCATGTGAGCATTCTTAAGATAAGCTTTATAATTATTGTAAAACCAGAGATTTATTCACAGGAAATACATTACTGAGTTAGGCAAAGTCTAACCTAGCTAACTGCATTCTAACAGGAGAAGACTTAAAGTTCATGTGTTCCACATGTGTCTAGGAAGAAAGACAGAAAAAAGTGACAGAGAATAGGCACAGCTGTGGAGAAAGAGAGGACCCAGAATAAATCCTTAACTCTCTATCTATATCCCACTGCTCTCTAGTAATCAGTAGATTATGAGGTGCTGAAGAGCCAATGCCATTAGATTTGGGCTATTGCTAATGGAAATTACATGTACTGTAGCCTAGTAGGCCTTTTTCTGCAGCTCATGAAGCCTCCCAAGATAGTGTTGCTTGAATTCAGCAATAACACACTGAAAATCAGTGTCAGTTTTTTACCTTTTAAAAGGTTTCTTAAGCCTCCTATAGGTTAATGCACTTATTTTACTTTTTTAAATCTATTAAGCACAATCCTAAAAAAAAGAGGTGGGAAATTCCACTTTGATATCATGTCATGTCAAAATCATGTCCTTGCTAGCTGTGGAAAAATTTTAAAAAGTGCAGCTTCCAACCATCAGAAGGTTACTTGACTCTGATTTGAAGGGTCACTAGCCCTCTGCATACTCCTAGGCACAGGGTTTCTAACATAGATTAGAAACCACAATAGTTTTTTCTCTCTTTCTTTTCCCTTCTGTTCAACTGAGAAATAGAGTCCCTCTTTTGGGGGGGAGATGGGCAGTGATAAAAATCTGATAAATAACTAAATGAATATGATAAGAAGAGATATGCTCTTGTGACTTGCAGGGGACAGTGCTGTGCTCGTTTTGTTCTCTAAAGACAAGAATGACACCTGCTGCAAGTGCAGGCTGATGGTCTTCCTGGGGAGGAAGTGAACCTTTCCACTTTCCAGATGAGGAATTTTTGGACCAGATACAGGAAGTGTTTGTAAAGGAATACCATGTAAAATGATACCAAGAAGCCTCCCAGAAGATAAAAGGCAGCCAGGTGGAGGGGATGGAGAGATGGAGGGATGTGACACAAAGGTCCAAATCTGTCAGGAGGAGATGACATATTCTGGGGGTTCAGAATTTGGATTCTGCTTATCATATCTCCTCTCAGTTTTCTCTTCTACAGAACTGATCCTACAGGCTAAACTTACCCTGATCCTTCAACTATTTCTCATACCCCCACCATCTTGGTAGCCCTCCTGTGAACTTACTCCAATTTGTTACTGGCCTTTTTGAATTATGGTGGCCAGAATTGGACACAAAATTCCATGAGGAGTCCAACCAGAGCAGAGCAGAATTATTACATCCCATGATTGCCTCTATGCTCCTGTTAATACATCCCAAAAGAACATAAGCCATTTTTAGCAGCTGCATCATACTATTGGCTCCTTTTTAACCTGTGGCTAACAAAAATACAAAGATCCCTTTTATATGTACTATTACTAAGCTAGGTCTCTCCATGCTATACTTGTGCCCTACACAGATGTGGAGCATAGTATTTCTTCTCACTGAATTTCATCCTGTTCATTTCAGCCCACTGCTCAAGCCTATCTAGGTTTTTTCCATGTTCTTTCTCTCTGCTAAAGTATTACCACCACTCCTTCCAGTCTGGTTATCTGCAAATCTGATAAGCATCTCCTCAACTCCTTCATCCAAGTTATATCAAATTAATGTCAGACCATTCCAACCCCCCAGGTTACTCAATTGCAGATCTAAAAGTGACTGTTTTGAAAAGAATGAGACTTTGGTAGCACAACTGAGTGAGAGATTGCTGAATGTATCAAAAATTTTCAGGCTGTCTCAAAAGGTCTCAGTAAACACAATGGGTTTTAACACATTCCAATGATTAATTGATAAGGTTCTTATAATCTATCTCATGTGTAACCTGCAGCTGCATAATCAATTTGTCTTCTGCCTCATCCCAATTTAAATCCTACATCAGTCTTACCACTCTGTCCATCTGATGAACTGCATCTCACAAAAGCTTATACCTTTTAATAGCACATGTTAGTCAGAAAAGGTGTTACATCTTCTGATTTTTGGCCTAGTCATTGACAAAACTGTTGAGCAGCACAGGACCAGGACAGAGCCCTTGGGTACTCCACTTAGTATTCCCTCCAAACTGAAGAGGAGCCATTAACAAGCAGTCTTTGGGCACAGTCGTTCAGCCACTGTGAGTCTAACAGTAATATATTTCAGCCCCAATTAAACCACTTATTATGGATAGTATTATGATAGACGCTGTCAAAGATGGTCCAAGTACACTATGTCTAGGGCATTTTCCTGATTTTTACGTTAAGATGGAAATTATTTGACATGATTTCTTTGTGGCAAACTCCTGCTGGCTCCTGTTAATTTGACCATGCCTAGCCAAGTGCTCACAACATGCTGACTGATGTTCTGTTTGAGGAACCTACCCAGTATAGAAATCAAACTGACTGGTATGTCATTTCACAGGTTTTCCTCCTTTCCCTTTTTGAAGATGGAAATGACATTCATTCATTCATTCATTCATTCATTCATTCATTCAAATTTAGGCACCACATGACTCCAAACTGACTTTTGCTCTCGGCTAGTCCTCTGGGACCTCACCAACTCTCAAAGATTACCAAGAATGGTTCTGTGGTTGCTTCCACTAGTTCCCTCAGTACCCTAGGATATAATCCATTCGGCCCTGGAGACCTGAATTCATTTACAGTAGCTAAATTCTCTCCAACCCTTTCTTTGCTCCCCCTATGGCATAACAATGACCAGCTAGGGCTCTATTTCCCTTCCTAGAGAAGAGAGATGCAATATAAGGGATAAGAAGGTCTGCCCTCTCCTCTTCAACATTACTAATTCATTCTCATTGGCTTTCTACTGTTTCTATTGTACACTTTTTGGTTGTTTTTAGTATCTCTCACAAGCCTCAGCTCACTCTGAGCTTTAGCCATTCTGATGTTTTGGCCTCTTTGGATGTCTCCCATTTTTCGTTCTTGCAACTGTACCTTTAGTCTCATTTCATTTCAGTGTCTCATTTCTCCTTTCAGAAGCTAACCTACCTTCCCTTGGAGTTCGTTAAAAGTCACTCTTCAGAATTCCAATATGCAGGTCTGACTCTTCTCAGTTCCCCTTTCCTGGCTGTTACACATTCAAAGATAACATGATCACATTCCACCAAGGTTCCAGTCACCTTCATTTCTTCAACTAACACTTCTCTGATAATGAAGATTAGGTTTTTTTCCTCCAGCTTCTGACAAGTAAAGTTGTCAATGACAGGGGAGAAGAATGTTTTCAACCTCTGGCTCTTGGCAGACTTACACTCCCAGCAAATATCAGTATAATTGAAAACTTCTACTATCATTTCCACATACCTCTTTGAGTGGCTCATCATCTAATACAGAACAATCTTGTAAACATCTTCTGCTTGCTAAGACAGTCTAATAAAACTCCCACAAAGGTATCACTTTTATTTCTCTCTCCTTTTATTTTTACCTAAATATTTGCAACATGATATCCATGTTCCAGATTTTTTTATTTATTATTTTCTATCCTACTTTTATTAGTTTTATAAATAACTCAAAGTGGCAAACATACCAACTACTCCTTCCTCCTCCTATTTTCCCCACAACAACAACCCTGTGAGGTGAGTTGGGCTGAAAGTGACTGGCCCAAAGTCACCCAGCCAGCTTTCATACCTAAGGAAGGACTAGAACTCTCCGTCTCCTGGTTTCTAGCCTGGTTCCTTAACCACTAAACCAAACTGGCTCTCCTACATTCCTGTGGAAATATATATTTTCTTTGACATGTAGTGCAACACCCTCACAATTTTTGTAAGGTCTGTTTCCTTCCAGTGCTGTGTGCCAATAATGAATATCATCCCACCAAGGTTCAGCGATTCTTATCACAATATTTGTGTTCCCAAATTAGGAACTCTTATTCTGTTTGTTTATTCTCTGATTTTCTGCATAGGTGTAGAAACATTTGAGGTTCTGAGTACCAGATACTGGCCTTGCTGTTTAGTTTCCTATGAAACTCAAGTCCCCACCTTGGGTACTTGCTTTTCCTGCCTTCTTGGCCCCACTCCTTGCCTGCATATTTGGTTCTGGGCTTTTTCCACCATCTCTCTTTTATATTAAATATCTTTTTATAAAACCAGCAAAAATGCTACCATTTACAGGAAACCAGCACAGTATGGTCAAGAACAAGTCATGTCAGACTAACATTATATCTTTTTTATGACAGGATGACTAGATCACCTTAGACCAAGGGAATGCTGCAGAGGTAGCGTATCTTGATCTCAGTAAAATGTTTAACAAAGTATACCATTATATAACCTTGGGGTCAAGAATGGTAAGTGTGAGTTAGAGAATACTGCAGTGGATTTGCAACAAGCAGGATAATCATATCCAAAGTGTGCTCATAATTGGAGGGAAGTATCTAATGGGATCTCAGGGTTCCACCTCTGGACCAACATCTTTATAAGTGACCTAGAGGATGGAATGGAAGTGATGATCATATTTGCAGATGTCACCAATATAGCAGAATTGGTGAATACCTTGGAGGCCCAAATCAGGATTCCAGATGGCTTTGATTGGCTTGAACATTGGGCCAAATCTACTAAGTGTTTAGCAGTGTGATGTGGCTGACAAAAGGGAAATGCAATTCTAGGCCGCATCAATAGAAGTACAATTTTTAAATCACTGAATAATTGCTATACTTAGTTCTGTTTTGGTCAGAATTACAGAGCCCAGTTCTGGGCACCACACTTTGAGAAGGATTTACTGCAACTGGAACAGGTTCAGAGAAGGGCAAAGAAGACCGTCATGGAACTAAGCCCTGTCAAGAAAAATTGAACAGCTGGGTATCTTGAGAAAAGATAAGAGCAAAAGAATGTGGTAGCACTCTTAAAAGTACCCGAAAGGATGCCACAGAGAACCTCAAGACCTGTTTCTCTCATGACAAAGTACAGGACTCTTCACTGGATGTGTTCAGGTAGGAGTTAGTCAGTCATCTTAGGTGATGACTTCCAGGGGATGTGAGGATGAGACCACCAGAGTTTACATGAGCTTTCAAGTCTTAAATTTTATTATATTTACCCTCTTTTGGAGTATAATCTCTAAAGCAAATTATTTATGAAACTTTATCTTGGGTTGCTCAGAGGGAGGACAGAGTAAAAGAAATAGAAAGCCTTATCTGAAACCCCTGGAAATAACCTAGTTACAGTGCTGAAGGTTATATCAAATGTGTGCACTTTAACACTCTGTTTGAATATTGCAACGGAACACAAAGAAATTGGAAGGTTGTGAGATTTGATATATAAACTAGACTGTGCTCCAGGAATATTATAAAGAGAGGATTTGCAATTTCAAACTATGCTTTTAAAACAATAGCCCCCTCTTTGTAGACTTCTGCAAATACTTACTGAAAGCTGTTTACAAACTGAGCTGATGAAGGAATGGCTCAGGTACTAAAAAAATGGTCCTCACTAGAGTTGGCTACAAACAAAAGGGTTTGTCCAGTAACTGAAGATGTTGATGTGTACATTAAATTTCAAAAACACTCAAGAATTACTGAGTTTCTCCAGAGGTGTAACCCCAAAAACTCTGGTGACCAAGGTAGTGGCATGAAAGAAAATGGAAAGGAAAACAAAATGCCATGTGAATGGTCTTTTGGTCCTTACTGCTCTTGGGCAGATATTACCAACATCATAGATAAGAGAACCTCCAATATTCCAAATATTGCTGAGGAAATAGCTATTGCTGAGAGACAGCTAGTTATCTTAGAATTCAGCACTGAGCACTGATGTTGGACTCTAGGGTTTGAAGTGTAAGATCTTGCATTGGGTAGGAAAAATTAAATGCATAGATACCAGACAGGAGACAGTACCTTGATGATAGCATGTGTGAGGAGGATGTTAATGAAGCTCTTGAATGTGAACAAGCATTGTGCTGCAGCAGCTGAAAAAGCCAATGCAATCTGGCATTGCATTAACAGAAGCATTCTATCCAGATTGCATGAGATAATACTGCACGGTCTAGATTGCACTATGGGGCACCACACTTTAAAAGGGAAATGAAGAAACTGGAGTAGGTTTAGAGGATAGTTACCAGGATGAGGAAGGATCTGGAAATAAAGCATGAAGAATGGCTAAAAGAGCTGGTGATAATTAGCTTGAAAGACTGAAGGGAAATAAGACAGCTGTCTACAATATCTAAAAGGAGTTGGAGGTGGGACAAGGACCAACAGGTTGAAATGAAAAGAGATTCATGGTGAATATTAGGAGAAAATTCTTGGTGATAAGAGCTGTTAAATGGGAACAGTCTGCCTAGAACAGTGGTGCAACCTTGCTGGAAGTTTTAAAACAAGGACTAGATCTCCTGGATAATTCAGTAGATTTCTGCCCTGACCAGGTGGTTGGATTAGATGATTTATAAGGCACCTCTGTGATCAGGTTGGAAAAAATATATGTAGTAAGTATCTAATATATAAATTCAGGGAAGAAAACTTTCGATTTAAGGGCTAAAGTGAATGCAAAACAAAAATATGGAAAGGAAATTGTAACTGAGTTGCCTTCTTTAATCTTTATGTCATGTAAGCAGTAAAATATGGTCCAAATCTGTTCCAAATGGATGCATTGCTTCCTAGGCTGGCAGGGCAAGCTATCATATATAAACAGGAAGCAAACACCACACTCACTAGCACGGATGATGTTACCTCATTGGGTAATGAAACATCTGCAAGCAAACAACCAAAATAAAATATTATTTTGTTGTTTGTGGTAATTTAATTATTTACTCAAATGATTGCTTTCTAAAGCTACTCACAACAGTTAAACAAAAAAGGTCTGCCTTAAGCTTTACAAAATTAAAAGAACAATAAAAGGGGGGTGGAGGAAAAAGATAAGAGGATGGAGGTCACTTCTTCGAGGTCCAGATGAAATGAATGGGCCAAACAAATGTATCTCTGTTTACTCATGAAGTCTTTATCTCATTTAGGCCTCACCTCAGATCCTGCTAACCAAGGTACAAAAATGCTAGCTATTTTTAGAGCACACTTCCTCATGACGTTGCCTTGGTCTCATCCCCCACCCTCCGCAGAAGCAACCCAAATTTGTCCTTAGCCCTTCCAATTCTAAAGTAGCGTTTAAAGCCTTCTCCAGGCACAAATATGCAATCTTGGAGACTGGGAGCTGGCATCAACCAAGCTTCCCTTGGCCTATTGAGGCTGCTGCAAGCAAACGTGCCCCTCCCTTCCGATCACTGAGAACTCTCCTGCACAGCCACTGCATGTGTTGCTTTGCTGGATGTACATCCTATCTTTTATTCAGCAGCGCAAGGCACATAAACAGCCCCCCTCTGTTTTTCCCCACAGTAACAGCCCCGCGGGGTGCGTTGACCTGAGAAAGAGAGTGACTCAAAGCCACCCAATGAACCTTCATGGCTTAGGGGCCACTAGAAGGTGGCTTTCTCCAGTGCCAGCCTGTACTTAGTCTCTCTCTCTCTCTCTCTCTCTCTCTCTCTCTGTCATTTTCCTATTTTGGCATTGGCTGCAGGAGAAACTGGGCCAGCATTTCCGAGGAGGCAGCCATCGAGTTCTGTTCAAACATTCCCCAGACTGGTTTCCCTGGTGGGACCATCCAGCCCTTTCAATTGCAAGCCCACTTCTTGTGCCCAGAGGGAGCCACCTGGCCCCTGAGGGCCAGTAGGGGCAGAGAAGGGGGCCTGCCAGGTTTTAGTGGGAGGAGCCTCTTGGTGAGGCAGTTGGCGGGAGGAGAGTTACCTCAGGCGAAGATGAAGTTATTTAGTCAGTCAGAAATGTTTTTAGGGTTTGTGGCAGTTAAACTCGGTGTGTCAGTGTGTGTGAACCTATCTTCTTTTGGCATCTTTAATAAAGTTTATTTTTTATCTCAGTCCTGACCAGTGGCCTTCTCTCACCTGCCTCAGCAGGGCTGAGCTACAGAATCCTGAAGTTTTTGGTTTGGTTTCCCTTTTCTGTGCTTAGCTAGACCTGGGTGAAGTGCAGATGTCCCCTTCCATCTGCTCTGGCTCCCCAGAGGGCCAGTGTGGAGGGAGAAACCAGTGGGCAACAGCAGTAAAGGGACCTACTTGGCCAGTCGCTGTTCACCCCACCCCACGCCTGGTGTGGGGACCTCGGAGCCAAAGGGCCTCAGAGGTGGTCTGCTTTGGCCCCAAGGTTGCCTCTTCCCTCAGCAATCCTTCAAAGACCAGCAGGCCTGGCTGCAAAAAGGCTGCTGGTTCAATAAAGCTGGGAGAGAGAGGGGTCACCAGGCCAGTTCCAAATGGATGCCTTGCCGCCTTCATGGGGCCATGCTTCTTCCTACTTCAGTTGCACTCAGATGGGAGTGCCCTTTGGCCTACTTCATTTAAATTTCCTTCCAAATTACAAAACAAAATTTCATTTTTTTTAAATTACTGTTTGCCCTGGTGACAAGTCCAGTTCAGCTGAAACCTGAGAAAACATCAGTTCCTCGATGGGACTCTCAGGTTTAGAATGTTCATTTGCCCTGTTGAGACTGTAAGCTTTATTCATACATTTATAAAGTATTTATTAAACCAGCAGTCCCCAACCTTTTTGGCATCAGGGACCAGTTTTGTGGAGGACAATTTTTCCACGGACTGGGAGGGGGATGGTTTCGGGATGATTCAAGCACATTACATTTATTGTGCACTTTATTTCTATTATTATTACATTGCGGCAGCAATGGAGGCAGTGATGGAGAGTGGAGGAGGCATAGGAAGGTAGGACTTGGTGGAGGATGGGTCAGTAGGGCAGGGCTGGAAGCAGCTGAGGGCAGCGAAGGCGCAGGATGGCAGGCTTGTCTGGTGGTCCAGCTGTGCAAGCCTTGGAAGGTCTTCCCAGTTCTGGTTCCTAAGAGGCAAGACTGAAGCTGAGCCTGAAGAACGGTTGTCCCCAACAACACATTCCTCTTTTTCCCAACCTTTTATTTTTTTTTCTTCGCGCTGTTTGGTGATAGCAGTCAATGGGCTTGCTTCCTTTTTGGTGCTCTTTCTAACTGTTGAGCTGGGCTCTGTTGTGACTTTTCTGCTGTTGCTGCAGAGCTCAGCACTTTTCCCACCATTGCTGCAAAACTCAGACTGCATTCTAACAGAGAATCTACTGCTGCTGCTGATCTGACAGGAGGCGGAGCTCAGGTGGTAACGCGAGCGATGGGGAGCTTGCCCACCGCTCACCCCCTGCTGTGTGGCCCAGTTCCTAACAGGCCACAGACTGGTACCAGTCAGTGGCCCGGGGGTTGGGGACCCCTGTATTAAAGAACAAAAGAACAGGCAACCCCTACCTGCTACATCAGGGGTTCAGAACATTTTTTCTGAGGGGGGGAAGAGGTGCTTTAAAGGCACACTCCAAAAAGTAGTGGGTGGGGTAATGAAAACTACATTTCACTCAATCAAAATTAATAGAGTTAATGGTTGTGTTTGTGCAACATGCTTTAATTGGGTCATGGGTCAGTATGTCACACAGATAGGAAAACTGGGTCAGTTGATGCAGCCAATTCCAAAGAGAGGAGATTGAGTCCCAAACAGGTTAAGCAAAAGCCCTTTCTCCCAGATGTCAACAACACCTATAACTCTGTGGATTGAGTCCACAATCTCCATTTTGAGCTGCAGACTGCATGGCTGAAAATATCTAGCTTGATCCTGGGAATCAAGATCTGGGGAGGCTCCTCATCTCACCTAGTACCCTACGCTGCATGATCATGGACCACACTTCTATTTTATGCAGGTCTGCAGACTGTCTCCAGAATCTTCCACAGGGGTGGGGTCAAGAGAGGTCAAATGACCAAAGCAACGTCAATATAACGCATATATATATGCCACCCTTTTGTATATTCACTGTGACATTTCTACTCAAAAGGGGTGGAGTTTGCATTAGGATGGCACACTGCTACTTTTGCTACAGTGATGAAAGCCCGGTGGGTATAAATCTTTGAGAGAGGTGAGGGGACCATATTTATACAGTAACACCCTTGAATGAAGAAGGTAGAACTCCTATTGGACAGGCAACACCTCCTCTTTTGGCTTTCTACCTTCTGGGTTATTTGAAAGCTCTGAAAGTCATCCCTCCTTTCTTAAGAGGAGGCAAGCTCACAACTTGCCAGAAAATTGTGCTATCTCACAGGAATCAAAGCTCAAGTGGCAAAGGTGTTGTGTTCACAACTCAGCCTAATTAAGTCCCAGTATCATGTTAGCAGTTGCTCAAAACCTTCAGCCAGACTTTATACAAGCCCATTGTTGTTAGAAAAGCAAAAGCAGCAATGAAGTGCTTGAGACCTCCGCTCTCCCCAAATACTATTGGTTCTTGAGTTGAAGACACTGCTTCAAGCCATGTGCATTTTGACCTTGGCTCTGTACCAACTAGCAACCAATGCAGCACTTTCAGCACAGGATGATGAATGCAACATGCACTGCCTTTAGTAACCAGTTGCTGTGGCTTCTGGGCTAGTTCAAGGGGCAGCCCAATATTGAGTAATGTTTCCAATTTCGAAATGATCATGCAAGAAAAATCCTTTTGTAGGAACAGGTGCAGCTGGTATACCAGCATAAACAGGTTAGCTGCAGAAGTCACCTGGGCCTCACTGACAATGAGGGAACCAGGAACATTCCTGAACCTACAATCTATTGCTTTGGAGGAATGCAATTATCCAGGATAGACAATTTCCCAGTTTCCGCACGGAGAAATACTCACCCACAAAGTAGAAATTAGGTTTCTACTTCCTCAAGCAGCAGGGTAAATTGTCTGACTGGTATTGTGGAGCAAGAGAACTATACGTATCAACAACATAGTAATACCTCTTATGCCAAATCCTCTAAAAAAAGAATCTGAGGGATTCATATACGTATTAAAAGGTATGTATGTATGTACTATATCTGAAAACATAGCAAGAACTCATTCAAAGTTTTTGAATAAGCTGCCATAAATACACTAATAATACAATATACAATACTCTAGTACCAGTGATATGCAATTTTACTGGACTGAGGACTGCTTTTAAATAACCACACCAGAAGTCACACTGCAAATAAAGTAGCTGAACCAGGAAAAGGTTACACTTTTAAATTAAATCCTCTCTAGTGCCACTTCTAACTTGTTTGTGTCTTTTTCTGGACACTTCTCAAAAGAGGCCAGTCAACACTATCTTTTCCTAAGAATATCTACAGGACTGAAATGTGATGATCCCAGAGTAATTCTTAGACATGAACATGTTGTTTTTTAAATTAACAGAATACCTGACAAAATAAAATGAGGCAGCTTTGGACATACTGAGACCCATGGGCACTGAGTTACTAATCTCCAAGGTAAACTAACCACACACTTACATATCTGCATCCTCCAAAAGTTGAAATGGTAGGATAATCCCCTCTCATCCAAGTGTACAAATCTTGCATATTTCAGTGGAACTAAACCATCTGCATTCTGATTATGGCTTTCTTTTCCAACACTGCTATCTTGTGACAAGGCAGAAAAATCTCAGGCACTCTCTATTCCTTCTCCCCATGAAGGCCCTGGAGTCAAAGCTGGTATGCAAATATAAACAGAACCACCAGAAATGTTATCTCCTCTCCTATTATTTAAAAGCCTACATTCGTGTTATATTAAACACGCATGGTATAAACATGTACTTTTAATGTAATGCTACGTGTTCAAACGATTTGGTTATAAAGAAATGCTCCAGGCCTTATTTTCAACTCTAATTACTCATCTCCATCCCTCCAGTGAGGCTATTGGTTCTCTGGGCTTCTATTATCAACAGGGACATCTTATGCCCAGATGTTGGCTGAGGGGGGGGCAGGTCAGGAGGTCTGTGCCCATGCCAATGCCCTGGCTTCCCAGGCAAACTTTCATTGAGTTCTGTGTGACTGGCATCTGCAAATGTTACCCACTGAACTGGGCCTTTTGACATCTTGAAGTCAAGCACAACCACATCCATTTGGCCAACATTCATGTCTATTAGCAGGGGCAACTTTTTGAAGAGAACTTGGGGTGTGTTAGCTGCCCTGGACTGCAGTTATGTACATTAGTCCTAAAGGCAAGATCTGGGGAACTTTGGAAAGTAGCAGGTACTTATGATCAAACATCCCAAAGTAAAATTTCAAGAATGTTTTGATGTAAGCAGAGTTTTGAAATTATATATAACTGATACACAGTTGCAGGGGAAAAAAACCCCTTGGGCCACCACAGGAACACATAATAACTAGATGTTGCTGTAATTTTATTCATTTGTTTGATTGATTTACGTTCCATCTTTTTGTTCAGCAAGGTCTCTCAAGGCAGCTAACAACAAAAGGAAACGTTGAGTTTAAGTTATACAATAAAAAGAGTGCTATCAACAAGGCAGATTCAGGGCCTTCTTACACAAAGTAATGTGTGGGAGAGAAGATTTCAAAAAGCTCCTTAGTTCTAGATCAAAAGGATGAGCCTTATACAGGAAGGCAGTGGGTTGTCCTGCGTCCCGGATTCAGGCTGGCCACATTTGATTAAGCTACGTAGTCACAGGATATTTCACTTCAAAGGAAGACTAGATTCCCAGCCATTAACTTGCCCTACTGTAGAGCAAGTCATTGAGGAGACCGAATGGCACACTGCTTCCTTCCCAAGTGATTCTGAACTAGGGCTGCTGCAAGAAAAGCAGACTTGGGGGTTACAGTAGCCAGCCTGCAAGACACCAACTGCCTGGCTACCTGTGGCTAGCATTCCTCCCATCCCCACCCATCTGTCAAGGTACAGTCTTGCTTATCAGCCATGAGAGAGATGGTTCGCTAGCAGTCAAGAGAGGATGGCAGCAGGCCTGGCTGAGGCTGAAAGCTGGGGGTTGGCTAGCAGAATCCTAATAGGTGGGCTAGCTGTTCCACCCCAAAGCCATGGACAAGCCCAAGAGGGGCCAGCTCCAGGGAAAAGCTTCTGGCCCGCCCACCCAGCCACTCTACTGCCTCCCTACCTTGCATTCTCTGATGCAGGAGCGCACAGAATAGTCCTCGGCTTGCAGGTATTTCTCCAGCAAAAGCTCGAACTCCTCGTATTTTTCCTGAGCGTGTTGGTCCAGCCTTTGATATGCCTCCAGGCAGCTGCTACAGGCCTCCCCTCGCTGGGCTCCCGCCGCAGCAGAGAAGAAGTCCATCAGGAGGTTCGGCAAGCTGCAGTCCAAGCTTTCCGGGCCGGCCATGCCAAGCAGCAGGTCCCAGGCCGTGTAAGTGTCACAAAAGGGGAGGCGAAAGTTCCGAAAGTGTTCCTCCAAAAAGTCCAGCTGGGGGGAGGCGGCGGCCGCGGCGGCCGCAGGAAGCCTCAGAGGCACGGCGGGGAAGGCGGCCAGAGCGCCCTGCTGCAAGAGGCGCCGTTGGGAGCACGCAGAGCTCAGGTCCGGGCGCCGACCCGGGGCGCCGGCGGCGGAGCAGTGGGGGTGGGCCGGCGGGGCGGGGCCCTCGCTTCGGTTGCGCGGCCCTCCGACGAGAGCGGCCCAGGGCGCCGACATGGCGAAGCTCTCAGCCTGAGCTCCGAGCTGGGCTCCGGCGGCGCCGCAGAGCCACAAATGGTCGGAAAGGAGGACGGCGAAGAAGAGCAACGAGCCCAGCGACAGGCGCCATTTCTGGGCCCGCTCCGAGTCGGCGCAGGGCTTCTCGGGCTGGCTCGGGGGGGCGAGGCGGGCAGCTAGTGCGGCGGCGGCGGCGTCATTTTCTCGTGGCTGCATCCAAGCGCCGCTGGTCATATTTTTCGGGGGCGGCGCGGAGAAGGCAGAGCGCGCTCGGCGGGGGGCGGCGGCGGCGGCGCTCCTGGGCTCCGCCGCTCCTCTGTGTCCCCCCTCCCCGACAACAATGTCACCTACCTCCCCCTCCTCCGCCGCCGCCCCGGCATGGTGGTAGGGTGAGGGGCAGCAGCATCGCTCGCCCTGCGGCCGGCGACGAGACACCGCCGGACCCGCCTGCTCCTTCTCCACCGCCGCCGCTGCGGCTGCTGACCCCCGCGCGGACGCCCCCAGCCTCCCGCCGCGGGGCTGCTGCTAAAGGCTTCCGCGGGCCGGCGCATGGTGCTGCGCCGCTACGGCGCTTCTCACCATGGCCAGCCCTGGCGGGGCGAAGGCGCGCCGTGCCGCACCGGCATCCCCCCCCCTCTCTCGAGCGCAGGCGCCCCTGCCGCTCCGTCCAGCGCTCCGTGCCTCACCGTTTGGCCCTCTTCATCGTCCGTCTCGATGGGCCAGCCTTGTTCGCTCGCTCCCGACCGCCTGCTCGGCTGTCCCACGGCGACTGGGCGCCGGCCGCCCTCACTCGCCTTTTCTCTTGCGCCTCAGGCGGGCCGCAGCTTGGCCACTCCGGAGCGCCCGGGCGCGGCGGCTAGGCCTGTCCATCTCCCCCTCCCGCGCCCGCCGCTTGCCTTCAGTCTGTCGCCATCTTCAGTCGTGCAGAGAACACCTTGAGAAATCGATTGGGTCGGAAAGGAGGGGGCGGCAAGAGGCGGAGGCGCGTGCGCGCTCCTCTCCGCGCCCGAGGAGCACTTCCTTCCCTTTGCTCCCCTGCCTTCGCCACAGCGCCCCCGACGTCGCGGGCGCCATCCAGGACCTCCCGGGCATTTGCTTTCCTCCGTTTCCGTCCGTCCCTGTCCCTGAAAACCCAGGCGCCTGGCTTTGGGGAGGGTGGCCGGAGGCTGCCCGACTGACAGCTTCTCAGCGACAGCTCCTCCTCCCCTGCAGTCCGTCCCCGAGTTGCAGGGGTTTGTAGCTGCCACCCGTCACCAGGAACGCGGCGGCCAGCCCGGAGCGACCCGACGCCGTGGTGCTGAAAAACAGCTCCTGAACGGAAGGAAACACTGCTGCCTTTGAAAGCGAGCGGAGAGGTTTCCTCTGCTGCGCGGCTGAGAAATGATGGGCGCCCTCGGCTTCCTTCGGAGCGTTTAGTAGCGCGGTGATACTTGCGCGGCGTGGAGGGGACGTCCCGCGATAGATAGGAGGGGCAACCATTGGAGAGGCTCGATAGCGGCCCACGAGGGTTACGGCGCCTGGAAAGTCTCATTGGCTTCCTCCACGTTTCCCTGTGGCTGAGAGAGATGATTTGTGCAAAGACCTTAAAACAGTGCCCCGAGGCGATGGGCCTCTTGACTGCCTCCTCCCTCAACACTTCATACCAGCTTCTCCCACCATCGAACAGTCCTAACTCCTCCACTCCTCCACACTTCCCGTCCAAGAAGATCTCAACTAAGACTGAGAGCTTTGCCAGACGAAGGAGATTGTCGTGAGCTTAAGTGGCTCTTTAACAGTTTTCATCCAATTTTCAACCTGAAAGTCCTGGAGGAAATTGATAATCTATACCCCTTCTAGTTATGTTTCAGATCTAGACATAATACTGAGACATCATTGGTCTTGTTTTTTGATGACCTTTGGCAGAGCCAGGACAAGGGTAGAACAACCATCCTGGTTCTTTTTTTAATCTCTCAACAGTTTTTGATACGTTTACCATGGTATCTTGCTGGGCTGTCTGTTGGGAATGGGAGTGTAAGGCATAGCGTTGTGATGGTTCTCCTCCCTTTTCTGTCGTTGGGTCTAGGTGGTGTTTGTAGTGTTGGAAGTTTTGGCAAATCCAGCATGCCTCATTACCATGTAAATTAAGTTACCCAAAATGCAACTCTGAGGAAGCTGTTTGTTGCCACTCCCACTTCCTGTTTTTCTCTTTTTCTCTTCTCCACCCAGGGAGAGGCAGCATGGATACTGCTCTCTTCATCAGGGCCATGTACTTGGGCCTTGATGAGGGATTCTGCCCCTTTCTTTCACACACCTCTTGGCAGCTGCAGGGCTGAGAGTTTAGGGCAAACTAAGTATTTAGAAAGGAAAGAAAGGAACTTCATATTTTTCCACCAAGATGGATGTAGCAGAAGCAACAACCAATAAAGTCAGTAAGCTTCTTTTTACTTCTTAACCTAATATGTCTAAGCGTGTGATTCTTTATGCTTGGGAGGGCTGAGTGTGTAAGAGCAATAACCTATGTTTCTCTGGCATGCTCATTGAAGCTATTTTAAGATAATTCTTTTTCTGTGCCAGCTTCTCAACTGTGTTATAAGCTCTGCTCCATTTCAGTGGTTCTAGCAGGCCGCTGAATTGGCTTCATGTAAGCGGGGAGAGGTTGAATCTGAGGCCCCTGGCATATGGGGTGCCACAGAGCTATAAACTCTTGCCCCTTCTCTTTAACATCTATATGAGGCTGCTGGGAAAGGTCTTCCATCAGTTTGGGGTCAGCAGTATTATCAATGTGTACATTAAAATTATACAATAATTATACATCTTGACCACAGAGCTATCAGGCAATGTTTTCAGAATCTTGTCTGAGTGTCTGGAGGCTGTGGGAGACTGGATGAGGAGGTACAGACTAAAGCTGAACCCCAACAAGACTGTATTTTTGGATACCCCTTCTCCCCGGGCTGGGGGTGTTTCAGCTTTAGTCCTGAATGGTGTTATGCTTTCCCCCTCAGGAATGGAGTACAATTTGAGGAGCTTCTTGGACTCACAGCAGGCAACAGCTGTGGCTAAGAAAGTCTTTACACAGATCCATCTTGTGCACCAATTGCACAAGAAGAAGATGCTTCAGACAGCCACTTATGCTTTGGTCACCACACACATGGATTATCGCAATGTGCTCTGCATGGGGGCCACCCTTGAAAACCACTCAGAAGCTGCAGCTAATCCATTTCACAACATGATCTGGGATTTAAACCACTGCACCGCTGAGAGTCCCTTGCCTGAATTGAAGAAATGCTTAAGACCACATGTGGGCAGGAGGCTGCAAGCTAGAGCCTAACAGCAGAACTCATGTCTGACAACCAGGACTCTTCTCATAAGGAAATTCCCTCTGAGTGTTGATGACTGCCAACTGGGACCTGGTGACATTGCAAAGCATGCTCATTTACATACGTGTATGCATATTGAGTATATGTGTTTGAATTGGACATGCATGCAGAATTGACTGACTTGGACCATGGTTGCATTAAAAAAAAATCTGATACTCCAAAGGAGTACACAGTTCTCTGAAAAGTAATTATTAAAAGAAAAAAGTAAAGCAAGTACAAAATGCATATCAAAGGAATCATCACAGATTAAACAGAGAATGTTAATCAGAGCATTAGAATTATGTATAAAATTAACATGAAAAAGCAGTATCCCAGCAAGATCCAGTAAAAATAATGTTTGTGAGAGTGTTTGATTAGAAAACAGTTTCTATGAATGAGGTGACAGACATCTTACATTCTGGACCTGCCATTCATCACATACCCACCCAGACCACTTGCCAGCAGAAGCCCAGGTTTACTAGTGGGAAGCCTTTTGGAATTATGCTTCACTGGGCTTCCCCTCCTGGTATCCTTCTGGAATCCTGCCCCCTGAGGAGCCTGCCTGGAAAAATCTCTGCAGTTTCTTGGCAAGATTTCAGAAGTGGTTTGCCATTGCCTGCTTCTTCCTAGGGCTGAGAGAGAGGGACTGGCCGAAGTTCACTCAGCTGGCTTTGTGCCTAAGGTGGGAATGGAACTCTGGGTCTCCTAGTTTCTAACCTGATGCCTTAACCACTGCACCAGACTGGCTCTCTCTTTTAATTGTCAGTGAAACTAAATGCTTGATTTAACCTTTGTAAAAAGCCTATTTCTGTAAGACATTCAAAACCAAAGGGATTTCCAGGCTTCCAGTGGGAACATGGCTGACTGAGCAGCTGTGTCTATGGGCTCCATGGGCAGAACTGACAATGCACACTTTTGGGGGGGCTCAGGCAGGATTTTTCCTGGAGCCCAGAGCTTTTTCATGAATAAAGAAAAAGCTCAGAATCTATTAGGACTTAGAGCAAAGAACTATGCTGAGACTGAAATTTGAAGCTCTAGTGTTTATTGTTCTACTCTACTAGACAGAATCCTGCTAAACTGAAAGGCACTAGCAAATTCTACTAGAAAAAACCTGAGAAACCTAGGCGAGTCTTTTCTGACCTTCTTGGCTGGGAGCCTAAGAGATTCAACACTGCACATGCACTTTTGCCCCTGGAGAAGCCCCCCCCCCTCTTCTTCACCAGCAATCTCCATCACATCACCCTCCTCTCCTGAATAACTCCATCATAGCCCCCTCCCTTCCAGAGCCCCTTCCTCCCTCCAAAATCTCATGGGAATCCATCTCCTCCTCTAAATTCTCATGGGAACTGGGCAACAGGGGAAGTTCTTCAAGGGAAAAATCTTCAAAGGAAGAAGTGCTGCTGCTCTCCAGGTCTGATAATGCCTCAGATGGCTCTTCCTGCAAAATAGCTAGAGGATTAAAGAATTTCTCCCCCCTCCCCCTTGGGAAATGCATGCCAGAGGTGGAGGGTTGAGTTTCCCCCTCCTCCTCATGCTCTGGCCTCTGGGCCTCTCGTGGAGGTGAAGGTTGCCAACTTACGAACTCCTCTGCTTGGAATTCCTCTGCTTGCTTGGCCAAGGGAGGAATTTCTGGAAGTTTGCAAGGCGTGGGTTTGTTAGGGAAAAGCTAATGAAATCTTTGAACCAGCAAGGGTGCGTGAATGTCTCTAGCATTTTCCAATGAGTGCTCAGCCACAGGATAGCCCTTCCACTATATCAGATATTGAATGCCACTTCCCCACTGTCTTGAGTCCAAAATTTCCTCTACATCATATTCTTTTTCCCCTTCCACAATCACTGGAGGGGGGCAGTTGCAAGCACAATGCACTTGGGGGTGATTCTTTGGCTAGCAACGACCTATGAAATACAGGACAGACTTTCATGGTGGCTGGCAGCTGCAAACTATAAGCCACTGGGTTTACCTGCTGCATTGTTGGCAGAATGCTGGGAAAGCCTTTAGCCCAGGAGAGATCAGAAAAGTCACACACACCAGGCATATCTATAAAAATAATTTATTTACAGAAAGCAAAACATATTTAAAGGACTTAGCTCTCATTGAGAGCTACCTGGCTTGCTACATATCAGCAGAGAGAAAAAAACAGGAAGTAAGAACAAGTCCGGGCAGGTTTCCTCCCCCCAGGCAATTTGCATGAAGCAAGTGAGAGGAGACAATCAAATACAACCTCTTCACCCGGCCAAAATGATTAGGTACAATAGCAGTCTTAATCGTTAGTAGGAAAACCTCAACACTCCCCTTTTTACACTATAGATTAAGATGCAAACCAATCTTCTCTGACAACTTTATATGTCTTTCCATTCACATTACTTTACCATTATCTCCCCTTTGGTTTAACAGAAAGCTACCATTCTTCTTCCTGTGTTTTTCCAAACCTAGGTTATTATAATTCCAAGGCTTCTTAATGTGAAATGGCTTTTCATGCAGGCTTCAAAATCAAGCCTTTGTTTTTCTGTTGATGTGAACAGCAGCAAATCATCAACATAAATGCACAGATACATACAGCTTTGTTTGTCCTTCTTCATATATACACAGGGATCTGCTTTTCCTTTTTCAAAACCAAAATTCTGCAGTTTTTCATCTACTTTTTGGTTCCAGGATCTAGCAGCTTGTTTTAACCCATAGATTGACTTCTGCAGTTCACAGACTAGATTCTCCCCTTTTTCATAGCCAGGGGGTTGCTGCATGTATAATTTGTGATCTAAATCTCCATAGAGAAATGCAGTTTGAATGTCATAGTGGTTAACTGACATTCCCTTGAGTGCAGCAACTTTTAACACTAATCTAATTGATTCACCTTTAGTAACTGGTGCAAAAGTCTTGTCAAAGTCTAAATCTTTCCTTTGAGTGAACCCTTTTGCAACCAACTTTGCTTTATATTTTTGGATTTTGCCATCAGCATCCCTTTTCAGTTTGAAAACCCACCTACAACCCAGACAGCATTCATTGGGAGGTAGATTTACCCGTTTCCATGTTTTATTTTCTTTCAAGGATGCTAATTCCTGTTGCATGGCAGAATGCCAATTTTGTGCAATCTCAGGTGGTAAAGCATTCACTTGTTCTAAAGGCTCAGGTTCTGTGAATATGTGAAAAGCCTTTACTGTTTCAGCCTGAAAATGTGATGGAGGAACGCCTTTATTACTCCTCTGAGATCTGCGAGGTAATACAGGGCTTAAATTTTGACTCCTATCACTTTCCTGAGAAGCATCTGTCTCATCAGACAGGTCTTCAGTTTGCTTTTCGGTTTTAATGTCCTCATCAGGCAAAAGATCACCATCAGCAAGTCCTTGCTGTTCTCTTGTGGTGGTCAGATCAACTGGAGAGCTAGAATTTAATCTCCCCCAGTTTTGTTCAGCAAAAGAAGCGCTTTTGCTAATTATTAATTTTTCTCCCATTATGAACCTGTAGCTCCTCTGGCTTTGTTCATAGCCAACAAAGATGGCTTTCTTTGTTGTGGGGCCTCCTTTCCTTCTCTGTTTTGGAATGTGAACCCATGCAGTGCTACCAAACACTCTAAGATGGTTTACCTTTGGTTTCACACCATAAAACAAATGGAATGGAGTGTCCTGAATCACAGAGTTATACAATCTGTTCTGTACATAACAAGCAGTCGATAAAGCTTCTCCCCAGTACTTAAAACATAATCGTGAATCTTTTAACATGCATTCCATTGCATTTTGCAAGGTTCTGCCCTTTCTTTCAGCAACACCATTTTGCTGAGGGGTGTAGGTAAAGGTAAAGGTTTCCCTTGACATAAAGTCCAGTCGAATCCGACTC
This sequence comes from Candoia aspera, assembly GCF_035149785.1. Classification (NCBI taxonomy): domain Eukaryota; kingdom Metazoa; phylum Chordata; class Lepidosauria; order Squamata; family Candoiidae; genus Candoia; species Candoia aspera. Next base: position 23,783,194 of record NC_086164.1, read on the forward strand.
TAGGGGGCGGTGCTCATCTCCGTTTCTAAGCCATGGAGCCGGCATTGTCATAGACACTTCCGGGTCATGTGGCCAGCATGACGACTCGGAACGCCGTTACCTTCCCGCCGAAGCGGTACCTATTGATCTACTCACATTTGCATGTTTTCGAACTGCTAGGTGAGCAGGAGCTGGGACGAGCAACGGGAGCTCACCCCGCCACGCGGTTTCGAACCGCCGACCTTCCGATCGGCAGCTCAGCAGTTTAACCCGCAGCGCCACCGCGTCCCTGAGGGGTGTAAGGGTTAGAAATAATTTGTTCTATCCCCTTTTCCACTAGGAACCTTCTGAATTTGTGAGAAAGGTATTCTCCTCCTCTATCACATTGGAGTGCAGATACAGGCCTAGGGAATTTTCCATTTGCCCATGTCACAAAACTTTTAAATTTCTCAAATGCCTCATCTTTATGTTTTAAGATGTAGATAAATGTGTATCTTGAGAAATCATCAATGATGGTCATTGCATACCTTGCTTGTCCAAGACTTGGAGCAAAAGGACCAATAATGTCAGAGTGTACAATTTCCAAAGGTCTAGTTGTAACTCTGTCACTGTGCTTACTCACAGGAGCTTTTAGTGTTTTGCACTCTTTGCAAACTACACAGTCTAAGTATTTATCACAGGGTTTTATCTTTAGGTCAGCACACAGCTGTGGCATTTGTGCTATATACTTGAAATTAGCATGACCAAATCTCCTGTGCATCAGGTGTACACATTGGTCATGATATGGAGTGTTGCCAACTGCAGCCTTGCAGCTTGGCTTCCTTGCATTTTGCACAATGTACAAGGAGTCTTTTAACATACCAGTAGCACACAATTTCCCATTTTTACGTATCTCACAACCATTTTTCTTAAATGTTATGATATACCCTGTTGCAGCCAATGGTGCCACAGATAAAAGGTTTGATTGTAAATTTGGCACATACAACACACCTTTTAAAGTTTCTCCCAAGCAGGATAAATACAGGTCACCTTGTCCCATAATTTTGGTCACAGACCCATCAACCAAAGATACACTTTGTCTTTCAGTTTTAGACAGTGACACAAAAGAGCTTTTACAATTACATAAATGACAACTGGCCCCAGAATCTAACACCCATACATCAGAGTTACCCTTCTCAGAAACCTGTGCAATCTGGGTTGTCTGAAGAGCCTTCTTCTGTGTTGCCCTTGTGTTTTTCTTCTCTGTCTTTCTACTCTTGGGTCTCATGGCACAGTCTCTTTGCAAATGTCCAGCTGAACCACAAGTGAAGCATTGCTGGCTGGCTAGCGCTGTAGCCTCAGGTTCCTTTCCCTTCTTTTCCCTTGTTTTCTGGTACTGCAGCTTTCCAGAAGAGATGGGGGGGATCTTTCCTCTCTCTTCTCCCATTCAGCGAGTAAGCGCTGTGTAACATACGATGGGGTGAGGTCTGCTTCAGGCATAGCCTCCAGGGTACAAATCAGCGTGTCCTACGTTTCATTTAGTGAGGACAGGAGGATATAGAATTTTGTGAGAGGTGTAAATTCCATTCCTCTCTCCTGCAACTCAACGAACAGCTGCTGAATATAATGCAGGTGCTCAGGAAGGCTATCTCCTTCTGCAAGGTAGGCTCTATACAGCTTTTTCGTCAGGGTAACTTTACTCCCTGCTGTTGCCTTTACATATAAGTCTCTCAAAGCATCCCAAAGTTGCTTTGCAGACTGCATGCCTCGGACGTGGACTAGCTGATTGTCCTCAACTCCCAAGATAATGGTGGCTTTAGCCCGCTCATCCTGTCTCAGCCATTCAGCACTGGGATTTTGGGGGGTTTGCTCACCAATTGGCAGCCAAAGATTCTCTCTGCGAAGATACATTTCCATCTTCAGGGCCCAATTCAAATAGTTGGTCTCTGATAGGCGCTCCAGAGGCATCGCTGAGGGCTGGGAGGTAGCCATGGCTTCTTCCTTCTTTTGCAAGTCACCTCAGCTAGCTTCTTTGTCCTGTAGACTGGCAGTTGCTGGAAAATCTCCAGGTGGCTCCAAAGAAAATCTTCACAGGTCTTTGCTACCTGCCTTTAAATTGTGCATGAGGTGTGGAGCTGATCTCTCTTTTCTCTCTGGGTTTTACTGGGCTTACTGGGTTGCTCACTGGGCACATAACCTGTTGGCAGAATGCTGGGAAAGCCTTTAGCCCAGGAGAGATCAGAAAAGTCACACACACCAGGCATATCTATAAAAATAATTTATTTACAGAAAGCAAAACATATTTAAAGGACTTAGCTCTCATTGAGAGCTACCTGGCTTGCTACATATCGGCAGAGATAAAAAAAACAGGAAGTAAGAACAAGTCCGGGCAGGTTTCCTCCCCCCAGGCAATTTGCATGAAGCACGTGAGAGGAGACAATCAAATACAACCTCTTCACCCGGCCAAAATGATTAGGTACAGTAGCAGTCTTAATCGTTAGTAGGAAAACCTCAACATGCATCACTGTGAAAAGGCCAACAAACTTAGAGTCCAACTTTTTGGAAGGCCTGCTAGAAGTCAAAAACTTGGTAGAGAGCCACACTTTGTCTCCTACAGCAATTGCTGGCCCCTCTTGTCTGTGTGCATCTGCAGCCCTCTCGTAAAAGCTCATGGGCAGCCTGATGTTCTCTGAGAAAGTCTGTAGCTGCTGGGACTGTCCCCTGCTGCAAGGAATCGAGCAAGACCTGAGGATTAACGCTGTAGAGTGCTTGGAAGGGGGACATCTTGGTAGAGGAATGCACAGAATTGTTATAAGTGAATTTTGCCATGGGGACCAGGTCTGGCCAATCATCTTGCTGATAAGAGGTATATCATCTGAGATATTGTTATAACACACAATTAGTTATCTCAGCCTCTCCATTTGTTAAAGAGTAATGTGAAGAGGACAGATGGATCTGCACCCCCAATGACTGGAAGAGTACCCCTCAAAACCTGGAAGTGAATTGGTGATGATGTGATCAACCATGCCTCTATACCTAAAGACATTGTCTAAAAATAGCTGGGCTGTGGCTTGTGCTGTTGGAAGGCCTTTGCATGGAATAAAATGTGCCATTTTAGTGAAAAGGTCCATCACCAATAGTATGGAGGTAAATCCCTGGGCCGGGGGTAAATCAGTAATGAAGTCCATGGAAACTGTCCCAAGGCTGGGGTGGTGGTGTGTGGGTAGTGGTTGTAACAAGCCTGCAGGTTTCCTTGGAACAGATTTAGCATGTCTACAGGTATGACAAGAGGCAACATAATCTTTTATGTCTGCAGCCATTTTTGGCCACCTGTAGTCTCTCAGGGCTTTATAGTGTTTTGAAAATGCCTCCATGTTCAGCTGTTTGGTTGTTGTGGCAGTTTCAGGACTTATTCCTTCAGTGGGAGGGGAATATATAGGCACCTGCTATGCCAGAGAATTGCTGCATCTACTGTGAATGGGGAAACAGTACCTTGTGGGGTCCCCTGGAGGTCATCCATCCTAGCCATTGTGTAATGGACCTGCTGCTGCTGAGCTTTGACCCTTGTGAAGAGATCCTCCACCTGCCTGCTGGCTGCTAAGATCTCTGTCTGGTTCCCCCCAGGTGTCTGCTCAAAGTTGTGAGGCGGTAGTATTGTTGCCTGAGCATTTGGGTTTGAGGCAGGAAAGACCTGAGGTTGGCAGGATAAGGCATCTGCCAAACAATTCTGATTTCCAGGCAAATAAAATATGAAGAAGTTGAAACCAGAGAAAAACTGGCTCCATCTAATTTGACATGGAGTGAGCGATCTGGTGTTCTGTAAAAGTTCTAAATTCTTGTGATCTGTGCAGACTTTCATAGGAAAAGCTGCCCCCTCTAGCCAGTGTCTCCACTCTTGGAAAGCTGCTTTAATTGCTTGCAATTCCTTGTTTAAAACATCATAATTTCTCTCTGCTGGTGAAAGTGTGTGAGAGAAAAAAGCACAAGGAAGCATCCCATTCCCTTTTGGATTCTCCCCTTTTGGATTCTCAGCCTGCAGTAGCACAGTGGCTATGGCAAAATCAGAGACTGTTGTGTTGGGTCTGGATGTCTTAGGAGAGGTTGAGATGTAAAAAGCTGCTTAAACTCTTGGAAAGCTGCTTGCTCCTTCTCACCCCAGAAAAACTTCTTCCCTTTCTTTAAAAGTTGTGAGAGAGGCTTTGTCTTGTCAGCAAATTTATGTATGAATTTTCTATAGAAATTGGCAAAGACAAGAAATCATTGTACCTCCACATTGTGGGGAGAGTTCCAAGAAAGAATTGTCTGGACCTTGGAATTGCCTTTTGTGGAAATCCTGTAGCCCAGGCAGTCCAATTGAGTTAAATCAAAGGCACACTTATCTAGCTTGGCAAAAAGCCAGTTTTTCTGTCTTTTCTCAGTATCTGACTCTTCTGGACTTTGTGGCAAGGCAGCAGTACTCAACCCAACTGGGCTTCTTGGCAGTTGCAGCAAGGCAAGACATGACTGAGCTTCAGGGCAAGTTGGCAGGGCTCAGCTCAGCGGGGCTTCTTGGCAGGGTGGTAAGGCAAGACTCGACTGGATTTTGTGGTGAAGCAACAAGGCTAGGCTCAGCTGGGACTCTCTGCAAGGTAGCAAGGCAAGGTTCAGAAGGCTGGGAAGGTTCTAGCGGCTACAGGGCAGGGCTCCGAGAACAGTTCTGGCTTTTCTTCTCTGTTGGGTGCTGTTAGCTTAGTGGAATGTTTGTCTCTGGCAGCCTGGTCCTTGTGCTGACTCCTTTTTATTTTGTTCCCTTCATGCCATTTTTTCTCCGGAGCCAATCAACCTTTTTTGCTTGGTGTGCTTTTTGGCTTGCCTTTCTCTTGCACTGATTGGCAGCTTTGAATCCAGTCCTGGTTTTGTCCAATCAGCTGCTCAGGACTTTCCCACTCTGCTGAGTCACTGAGTTTTGATTTCCCCGATTTGCCTAGCATAGGTTTCAATTTCCCCTTCTTCAGCCTCAGACTTGACACTTACACCTGCTGTCGAAGAACGTGGCACACTGCATGAGAAAGGTCTGTAGTTGCCTGGCTTCTTCCCCGAACTTTTCCGGCAAGCTGCCCTGGGATCTCAAGATGACTGGTGGGTCTGCCTCTGCTGCCACTGGCTGTGGGGTGACTGGTCCTGGTTGCTGAAGCTGTTGTAACATAGCCACCTGTAATGTGTTAACCTATCGACCTGCTGCTGATCTTTCAGAAGACCTGCCGTGAGTTGTTGTATAGCTTGTCAGAGCTCTTGTGCATCCAAAGACATTCTGGGGGGGGGGGGGAAATCTTCCTCCCTCTTTCAATGGGAGTACGAGTTTAGCAGGATTGATTAGGACTTAGAGTGAAGAACCACACTGAGACTAAAAGTTGAAGCTCTAGTGTTTATTGTTCTAGCTACTAGACAGAATCTTGCTAAACTGAAAGGCACTACCAAGCTCTACTAGAAACCCCCCCAGAAACCTAAAGTGGGTCTTTTTTGACCTTCTTGGCTGGGGGCCTAAGAGATTCAATACCGCACATGCACTTTTGCCCCTGGAGAGGGCCCCCCTCTTCTTCACCAGCCATCTCCATCACTGAATCACCCCATCTGCTCTCCTGAACACTGTCTTGCAGCCAGAGAATCACAAACAATTCACAACAATCTGGTAAGAGACAGTGGGAGGCAGAGATGTCAACATTTCCAAGCCACGTTTGTAGCCTTAAAGGGACATTAGGTCGAGCCACCCCATTTCTAAATCACCCAATTTATATATATTTTTCAAGTTTATGTACCCCAAGAGAGGCTTTCTACAACAAGAAGAAGTGGACTCTCTTGGTGCTTATCGTTATTTCTGGATTAATTTTTTTTTAAAAAATCTTTTGAAGTTCTGGCTTGCCTTCTAGTTTAAAGATTAAAGAGGACTGAGAATAAATAATTGCCTTCCTGCTATTATTTTTGTACTAAATTTGAAGGATTTAATATGCTCTTACATGTTGAATCTGCAGTTTTGAATTTCCAGCCTTCTGTTAACTTTCCCTGGGACCTGCTTGTCAATGTACTTTCTCTTGTGCCAATTTCATTTGGAACTTTTCTATTATTAACTCCTATCTGCCCTAGTCAAGTATCTAGGAGGCACTATAATCTACTGCCTGAAACATGGAGGATTTCAAAGAGAGTCTTTCAGAGTTCACTTGTGAGCTTAGGCAGACCCATAAACAGATCTTTTCACATTCCTGTCAAGCTATTTTGCAAGATATTCAGGACATTACAGAAAATATCTGTTTTAAACTGTGTCATCTTGCTGAGGATGTTTTGGAAGAAGATGAAGATTTTCCCAAAGAAAGAGATGTTTCTACTGACAGTGAGACTGAAGTTCTTTCTGAAATGCCAAATGAAGATTACATTTTGGTGGTGAAGGAGTTAAAGGGACAGCAAATTAGTAATAGAGTTGTTTTTCTGAGAGAATGTTATAGGAAAGCAGAAGTCTTGTTCTGTGGGAGGTTTTCTGCTGAGAACTCTGAGTTTTTAAGGGGGGCAGCTGGGCTGTTTGATTTCTATATGAAAAATGCCTTAATTGTAAAATTGAGGTATGTAAATGTTTTGGTATATTTTGAAGTGGGATAAAAATTTAAGAATGTTTAATCGGATCGACAGTGAGGTTTTTATGATTTTATTTCTTTTTAATGATTTGGATTAAGATTTACTGGTCTCTTTTTAAGGTTTGATTTTTAAGATTTATAAGTGTGAGGAACGTGGGGTCAGATATCTCAATAGCAATAATCCTCACTATAAGCCATTTAGGTTTTAGGAAGGAAATTTTATTAAGATGCAGTCTCTTGCCATTCAAAGACACAAGTGAATGAGATTCCCTGGATCCCTCCCTTAAACTCATTATGTCTTCCCACCTTTCTTTTGAAATTGAATCCTTGCAACTGCTTTCAGTTTTATAACTCAGTTCCCAGGCTGCATTCCTCGGGTTGGTGTTAATTGTAGATAAGGCGATCACTAAAAGAGTTTAGTCCCATCTCTGCTGTGTCTGCTGGCAATGTCTCTGTTCCCAAGCAGCAATCAATCCAAGCAGCAATTAATCCACCCCCCTCCCTCCTGCACTTTTCATGACAGAGGAGAAGAACCAGAAACATTTTATGGTGTTTGGGACAAGCCTTTGACATACTGCCAACATGAAAGATACCTACCCTGTAGGAAAAGATTTCTCTGGAAAAGAAAAGAGATAGGTTATGTAATAAAAAAAAAATGATTACATTCAGTTCATTATTTTACTTAGGTTTATCAAAATAAGTATTGTGGAAGTCTCTGTAAGTTTCTTGGCTCTTACATCTTGCTATTCACCCACTCTGATTGGGCAGGAGGGAAATGCTTCCATCTAACTATGTACTGTAGTTGTCCTTTGTGGATTCTGGAGTCTAAGAGGGAATGTACTTCAAAATGTTGTTCTCCCTCTATCATTATAGGAGGTGGTGGTTTAGGTTTGGGGTACCACTGTTCTGAATCTTGAAAAGGCTTCAGAAGACTGCAATGAAATTCAGGGTGAATTTGCTTTAGGTTCTTTGGCAAGTCCAACTGCACTGTTACAGGATTTATTACCTGGATAATGGGGAATGGACCTATATATTTAGGTCCTAGTTTTTTGGAGGGTTGGGTTGATTTCAAGTACTTTGTAGACAAATAAACTTTATCTCCCACATTCATCTTCCACTCTGAGTCCCATTTGTGATCAGCATATTTTTTGTAGTCTTCTCTGGCTTCCTGCAAGGCTTTCTGAATGGTGCTCCAACTGTCCAACAGTTGTCTAATTCAGCCTTCCAGGAAAAGTTCTGCGGGTGGTTCTGTTGGAAGTTCTGGAATTGCTATGAAGTTTTGGCCCATTGCAGCTTGAAAAGGAGTGAAGCCCATACTTTGGCTCACTGCATTGTTATAGGCTACTTCTGCAAAAGACAGTAGGTCTACCCAATCAACTTGTTGGTAATTTACATAACACCTCAGGTACTGCTCCAATATTTGGTTCTGTCGTTCAGTTGTCCACAAGGTCTCCACACTGGGAGCACACTTGAATTGGACTCCTGACTGCCAGACCACTTTCGATAGTTTGAAAGCTCTTTTCACCACAGATCCCCAAACATTCTGATCCAGAACACCCATTTATCATTCAAGCTGATGCTTCTGACCAAGCCATTGGGGCTGTGCTACTTCAAAAGGACTCTAACCAGATCCCACATACCTGCACCTACTTGTCCTGGAAGTTCACTGATGCTGAAAGTCACTGGCATGTGTGGGAGAAAGAAGCATTTGCAGTAAAAACAGCTTTGTTGGCTTGGTGCCACCTTTTAGAAGAAGCCAAGCATCTCTTTGAAGTGTGATCACAAAAATTTGCAGGCGTTGTGAACGCACTGAAAATTAAATGTGAAGCACGTGTGCTGGGCTCAATTTTTTAGCCATTTTAATTTCACCTTGAACTTCTTCCCAGGCAAAAATAATCTTTTAGCGGATGCTCTTTCCCACTTTCCCCAACACAAGAGTCAACAAGCTGAGGTAGTAGATACTGTTTTCTCCAAAAAACAATTGGGAATGATAAGATTTATGTACCTAAAACTTTATGCTTAAAAATATTACAGAGATCCCATGACAATAAATCAGCTGGGCATTTTGCATTCACAAAAACTTTACACTTGATCAGGTGCCAGTTTTGGTGGCCTACTTTAAGGACTGATGTAAAAAAATTATGTTACTACTTATCCCACCTGTGCACAAGCAAAAAGGAAAGGAGGAAAATCTCAGGGGCTGTTTCAGCCAGTAACTGACCCTTCTGAACCATGGAAGGACATTGCCATGGACTTCATTGTAGACTTACCTGACAGTAAGAACAAGACTGTAATTTGGACTGTCATTGACATATTTTCAAAACAAGCACATTTTATTCCTTGTAAAAAGCTACCCACCGCTCCACAGTTAGCCAAGCTGTTCGTTCAACACATGTACCGTTTCCGGAGATGTCCTGAACATGTAATTTCAGACCGGGGTATACAATTTACTTATAAATTCTGGAAGTCCTTTTTAAATTTAATTGACGTTCAGCTCATCGCATCACCCCCAGACAGACAGAGTGACCAAACGGGTTCAATCAACTCTAGAGCAATTCCTACGCTGCTACATTAACTTTCAACAAGACGATTGGGTTAATTTGCTTCCTTTTGCAGAAGTGGCTTACAACAATTCAGTTCATCAAAGTACTGGTTTAACCCCAAGCCAGATTGTTTTGGGACAGGAGCTCGTTCCAATTCCTGAACTCCCCCTCAAACTGCCGGCCACTTGCTCAGCAGCAGACTGGTGCGCTCAAGTGGCTGCTCCCATTAAGCAGGCTTTAACCAATGCCCTACCAATGGCAAGGACCTAACAGAAGAAGAAGAGATCAAGAAAAGGTGGCAAGAATATACAGAAGACCTGTATAGGAAGGATAACAATATTGGGGATAGCTTTGACGCTGTGGTCAGTGAGCTAGAGCCAGACATCCTGAAGAGTGAGGTTGAATGGGCCTTAAGAAGCATTGCTAATAACAAGGCAGCAGGAGATGATGGCATCCCAGCTGAACTGTTCAAAATCTTGCAAGATGATGCTGTCAAGGTAATGCATGCTATATGCCAGCAAATTTGGAAAACACAAGAATGGCCATCAGATTGGAAAAAATCAACTTATATCCCCATACCAAAAAAAGTATGTTCAAACTATCGAACAGTGGCACCCATTTCACATGCCAGTAAGGTAATGCTCAAGATCCTGCAAAGTAGACTTCAGCAATTCATGGAGCGAGAATTGCCAGATGTGCAAGCTGGGTTTAGAAAAGGCAAAGGAACTAAGGACCAAATTGCCAATATCTGATGGATAATGGAAAAAGCCAGGGAGTTTCAGAAAAACATCTATTTCTGTTTTATTGACTATTCTAAAGCCTTTGACTGTGTGGACCATGTCAAATTGTGGCAAGTTATTAGTAGTATGGGGTTACCAAGTCATCGTGTCTGCCTCCTGAAGAATCTGTATAACGACTAAGCAGCAACAGTAAGAACAGACCACAGAACAACGGACTGGTTTAAGATTGGGAAAGGAGTACGGCAGGGCTGTATACTCTCACCCTACCTATTCAACTTGTATGCAGAACACATCATGCGACCTGCTCGGCCTGAGGAATCCAAGGCTGGAGTTAAAATCGCTGGAAGAAACATTAACAATCTCAGATATGCAAATGATACCACTTTGATGGCTGAAAGTGAAGAGGAACTGAGGAGCCTTATGATGAAGGTGAAAGAAGAAAGTGCAAAAGCTGGCTTGAAGCTAAACCTCAAAAAAAAAAAATATTATGGCAAGCAGCTTGCCGTCCAAAATCCAACATCGGAAAGTACACGTAACCCTCCAATTCCACGCCAAATCTCATGGCGGTGTTCATTTTAACATTCGGCCTGATTCCGCCCGGCTGATAACGCGAGGTTTCCCTGACCCCGCGGTCAAGAATTTTTTGATTTCTTGGCCAAAAATTGTTCCATCCCAAATCGAGCATCCAAAAGCACAACTAACCCATAAATTCCACCCCGAATCTGATGGCGGTGTTCATTTTAGAATTCAACTTGCTTCCACCCGGCTCACCCCGCAAGGATTCCCTGACCCCGTGGTGAAGAATTTTTTGATTTCTGTGCCAAAAATTGTGCCGTCCCAAATCCAGCATCAGGAAGCACATCTAACCCTCAAATTCCACCCCGAATCTGAGGGCAGTGTTCATTTTAGCATTCGGCCTGATTCTGCCTGGTTCATCCCGTGAGGTTTCCCTGACCCCGCGCGGTCAAGAATTTTTTGATTTCTGGGCCAAAAATTCTGCCGTCCCAAATCGAGCATGCAAAAGCACACCTAACCTTAAATACCACTCCAAATCTCATGGCGCCCTTCATTTTTGCATTCCGCCTGATTCCGCCCGGCTCACCCCGCAAGGTTTATCTGACCCCGCGGTCAAGAATTTTTTGATTTCTTGGCCAAATATTGTGCCGTCCCAAATAGAGCATGCAAAAGCACATCTAATGCTTAAATTCCACCCCAAATTTCATGTCGGTGTTCATTTTTGCATTCGGCCCGGTTCCGCCCAGCTCACCCAGCAAGGTTTCTCAGACCCCGCGGTCGAGAATTTTTTGACATCTGGGCCAAACATTGTCCATCCCAAATAGAGCATGCAAAAGCACACCTAACCCTTAAATTCCACCCAGATTCTCATGGCGGTGTTCAATTTTGCATTCTGCCTGATTCCGCCCGGCTCACCCCGCAAGGTTTCCCTGACCCCAAGGTCAAGTATTTTTTGCATTTCTGGGCCAAATATTGTGCCGTCCCAAATAGAGCATGCAAAAGCACATCTAATGCTTAAATTCCACCCCAAATTTCATGTCGGTGTTCATTTTTGCATTCGGCCCGGTTCTGCCCAGCTCACCCAGCAAGGTTTCTCAGACCGCGCGGTCGAGAATTTTTTGACATCTGGGCCAAACATTGTCCATCCCAAATAGAGCATGCAAAAGCACACCTAATGCTTAAATTCCACCCAGAATCTCATGGCGGTGTTCAATTTTGCATTCGGACTGATTCCGCCCGGCTCACCCCGCAAGGTTTCCCTGACCCCATGGTGAAGAATTTTTTGATTTCAGGCCAAAAATTGTGCCGTCCCAAATAGAGCATGCAAAAGCACCCCTAACCCTGAAATTCCACCCCGAATCTCATGGCGGTGTTCCTTTTTGCATTCCAACTGATTCCGCCCGGCACACAACGCGTGGTTTCCCTGACCCCGCGGTCAAGAATTTTTTGATTTCTGGGCCAAAAATTGTGCCGTCCCAAATCGAGCATGCAAAAGCACCCCTAACCCTTAAATTCCACCCTGAATCTCATGGCAGTTTTCATTTCTGCATTCTGCCTGATTCCGCCCGGCTCACCCCGCAAGGTTTCCCTGACCCCAAGGTCAAGTATTTTTTGCATTTCTGGGCCAAAAATTGTGCCGTCCCAAATCGAGCATGCAAAAACACAACTAACCCTTAAATTCCACCCTGAATCTCATGGCAGTTTTCATTTCTCCATTCCACCTGATTCCGCCCGGCTCACAACGCGTGGTTTCCCTGACCCCACGGTCAAGATTTTTTTGCATTTCTGGGCCAAAAATTGTGCCGTCCCAAATCGAGCATGCAAAAATACAACTAACTGTTAAATTCCACCCCGAATCTGATGGCGGTGTTCATTTCAGAATTCAACTTGCTTCCGCCCGGCTCATCCCACGAGGTTTCCCTGACCCCGCGCGGTCAAGAATTTTTTGATTTCTGGGCCAAAAATTGTGCCGCCCCAAATCGAGCCTCCAAAAGCACAACTAACCCTGAAATTCCACTGTGAATCTGATGGCGCTGTTCATTTTAGCATTCGACCTGCTTCCGCCCGGCTCATCACGGGAGGTTAACCTGATACTGCAGTCAAGACTTTTTGGATTTCTGGCCAAAAAATTGTGCCGTCCCAAATCGAACCTCCAAAAGCACACCTAACCCTCAAATTCCACCCCGAATCAGAGGGCAGTGTTCCTTTTAGCATTTGGCCTGATTCCGCCCGGCTCATCCCACGAGGTTTCCCGGACCCCGCGCGGTCAAGAATTCTTTGATTTCTTGGCCAAATATTGTGCCGTCCCAAATAGAGCATGCAAAAGCACATCTAATGCTTAAATTCCATGCCAAATTTCATGGCGGTGTTCATTTTTGCATTCGGCCTGGTTCCGCCCAGCTCACCCAGCAAGGTTTCTCAGACCCCGCGGTCGAGAATTTTTTGACATCTGGGCCAAACATTGGCCATCCCAAATAGAGCATGCAAAAGCACACCTAACCCTTAAATTCCACCCCGAATCTCATGGCGGTGTTCAATTTTGCATTCGGCCTGATTCCGCCCGGCTCACCCCGCAAGGTTTCCCTGACCCCATGGTGAAGAATTTTTTGATTTCTGGCCAAAAATTGTGCCGTCCCAAATCCAGCATCAGGAAGCACACCTAACCCTCAAATTCCACCCCGAATCTGAGGGCAGTGTTCATTTTAGCATTCGGCCAAATTCTGCCTGGTTCATCCCGCGAGGTTTCCCTGACCCCGCGCGGTCAAGAATTCTTTGATTTCTTGGCCAAATATTGTGCCGTCCCAAATAGAGCATGCAAAAGCGCATCTAATGCTTAAATTCCACCCCAAATTTCATGGCGGTGTTCATTTTTGCATTCGGCCTGGTTCCGCCCAGCTCACCCAGCAAGGTTTCTCAGACCCCGCGGTCGAGAATTTTTTGACATCTGGGCCAAACATTGGCCATCCCAAATAGAGCATGCAAAAGCACCCCTAACCCTTAAATTCCACCCCGAATCTCATGGCGGTGTTCAATTTTGCATTCGGACTGATTCCGCCCAGCTCACCCCGCAAGGTTTCCCTGACCCCATGGTGAAGAATTTTTTGATTTCTGGCCAAAAATTGTGCCGTCCCAAATAGAGCATGCAAAAGGACCCGTAACCCTGAAATTCCACCCCGAACCTCATGGCGGTGTTCCTTTTTGCATTCCAACTGATTCCGCCCGGCTCACAACGTGTGGTTTCCCTGACCCCGCGGTCAAGAATTTTTTGACTTCTGGGCCAAAAATTGTGCCGTCCCAAATAGAGCATCCAAAAGCACCCCTAACCCTTAAATTCCACCCCGAATCTCATGGCAGTTTTCATTTCTGCTTTCTGCCTGATTCCGCACGGCTCACCCCGCAAGGTTTCCCTGACCCCAAGGTCAAGAATTTTTTGAATTTCTCGCCGAAAAAGTGTGCCGTCCCAAATCGAGCATGCAAAAATACAACTAACCGTTAAATTCCACCCCGAATCTCATGGCAGTTTTCATTTCTCCATTCCACCTGATTCCCCCCGGTTCACAACGCGTGGTTTCCCTGACCCCACGGTCAAGATTTTTTTGCATTTCTGGGCCAAAAATTGTGCCGTCCCAAATAGAGCATGCAAAAGCACATCTAATGCTTAAATTCCACCCCAAATTTCATGTCGGTGTTCATTTTTGCATTCGGCCTGGTTCCGCCCAGCTCACCCAGCAAGGTTTCCCTGACCCCATGGTGAAGAATTTTTTGATTTCAGGCCAAAAATTGTGCCGTCCCAAATAGAGCATGCAAAAGCACCCCTAACCCTGAAATTCCACCCCGAATCTCATGGCGGTGTTCCTTTTTGCATTCCAACTGATTCCGCCCGGCTCACAACACATGGTTTCCCTGACCCCGCAGTCAAGAATTTTTTGATTTCTGGGCCAAAAATTGTGCCGTCCCAAATCGAGCATGCAAAAGCACCCCTAACCCTTAAATTCCACCCCGAATCTGATGGCGGTGTTCATTTCAGAATTCAACTTGCTTCCGCCCGGCTCATCCCACGAGGTTTCCCTGACCCCGCGCGGTCAAGAATTTTTTGATTTCTGGGCCAAAACTTGTGCCGCCCCAAATCGAGCCTCCAAAAGCACAACTAACCCTGAAATTCCACTGTGAATCTGATGGCGCTGTTCATTTTAGCATTCGACCTGCTTCCGCCCGGCTCATCACGGGAGGTTACCCTGATACTGCAGTCAAGACTTTTTGGATTTCTGGCCAAAAAATTGTGCCGTCCCAAATCGAACCTCCAAAAGCACAACTAACCCTCAAATTCCACCCCGAATCAGAGGGCAGTGTTCATTTTAGCATTCGGCCTGATTCCGCCCGGCTCAGCCCACGAGGTTTCCCGGACCCCGCGGTGAACACCTTTTGAATTTCTGGGCCAAAAATTGTGCCGTCCCAAATCGAGCATGCAAAAATACAACTAATCATTAAATTCCACCCCGAATCTGATGGCGGTGTTCATTTTAGAATTCAACTTGCTTCCACCCGGCTCGCCCCGCAAGGATTCCCTGACCCCGCGGTCAAGAATTTTTTGATTTCTTGGCCAAAAATAGTGCTGTCCCAAATAGAGCACGCCAAAGCACACCTAACCCTTAAATTCCACCCTGAATCCGATGGCGGTGTTCATTTTAGCATTCGACCTGCTTCCACCCAGCTCATCCCATGAGGTTTCCCTGATAATGCGGTCAAGAATTTTTTGATTCTGGCCCAAAAATTGTGCCGTCCCAAATCAATCTTCCAAAAGGACACCTAACCCTAAAATTCCACCCCGAACCTGATGGCGGTGTTCATTTTAGCATTCGACCTGCTTCCGCACGGCTCATCCCATGAGGTTTCCCTGACCCCGTGGTGAAGAATTTTTTGATTTCTGTGCCAAAAATTGTGCCGTCCCAAATCCAGCATCAGGAAGCACACCTAACCCTCAAATTCCACCCCGAATCTGAGGGCAGTGTTCATTTTAGCATTCGGCCGGATTCTGCCTGGTTCATCCCGCGAGGTTTCCCTGACCCCGCGGTCAAGAATTTTTTGATTTCTTGGCCAAATATTATCCCGTCCCAAATAGAGCATGCAAAAGCACATCTAATGCTTAGATTCCACCCCAAATTTCATGGCAGTATTCATTTTTGCATTCGGCCTGGTTCGGCCCAGCTCACCCAGCAAGGTTTCTCAGACCCCGCGGTCGAGAATTTTTTGACATCTGGGCCAAACATTGGCCATCCCAAATAGAGCATGCAAAAGCACACCTAACCCTTAAATTGCACCCCGAATCTCATGGCGGTGTTCAATTTTACATTCGGACTGATTCCGCCCGGCTCACCCCGCAAGGTTTCCCTGACCCCATGGTGAAGAATTTTTTGATTTCTGGCCAAAAATTGTGCCGTCCCAAATAGAGCATGCAAAAGCACACCTAACCCTGAAATTCCACCCCGAATCTCATGGCAGTGTTCCTTTTTGCATTCCAACTGATTCCGCCCGGCTCACAACGCGTGGTTTCCCTGACCCCGCGGTCAAGAATTTTTTGATTTCTGGGCCAAAAATTGTGCCGTCCCAAATCGAGCATGCAAAAGCACACCTAACCTAAGATACCACCCCGAATCTCATGGCGGTGTTCATTTTTGCATTCAGCCTGATTCTGCCCAGCTCACCCCGCAAGGTTTCTCAGACCCCACGGTCAATAATTTTTTGACATCTGGGCCAAACATTGGCCATCCCAAATAGAGCATGCAAAAGCACACCTAACCCTTAAATTGCACCCCGAATCTCATGGCGGTGTTCAATTTTGCATTCGGACTGATTCCGCCCGGCTCACCCCGCAAGGTTTCCCTGACCCCATGGTGAAGAATTTTTTGATTTCTGGCCAAAAATTGTGCCGTCCCAAATCCAGCATCAGGAAGCACATCTAACCCTCAAATTCCACCCCGAATCTGAGGGCAGTGTTCATTTTAGCATTCGGCCAAATTCTGCCTGGTTCATCCCGCGAGGTTTCCCTGACCCCATGGTGAAGAATTTTTTGATTTCTGGCCAAAAATTGTGCCGTCCCAAATAGAGCATGCAAAAGGACCCGTAACCCTGAAATTCCACCCCGAACCTCATGGCGGTGTTCCTTTTTGCATTCCAACTGATTCCGCCCGGCTCACAACGCGTGGTTTCCCTGACCCCGCGGTCAAGAATTTTTTGATTTCTGGGCCAAAAATTGTGCCGTCCCAAATCAAGCATGCAAAAGCACCCCTAACCCTTAAATTCCACCCCGAATCTCATGGCGGTGTTCATTTTTGCATTCATCCCGATTCCGCCCGGCTCACGCAGCAAGGTTTATCTGACCCCGCGGTCAAGAATTTTTTGACTTCTGGGCCAAAAATTGTGCCGTCCCAAATAGAGCATCCAAAAGCACCCCTAACCCTTAAATTCCACCCCGAATCTCATGGCAGTTTTCATTTCTGCTTTCTGCCTGATTCCGCACGGCTCACCCCGCAAAGTTTCCCTGACCCCAAGGTCAAGAATTTTTTGAATTTCTCGCCGAAAAAGTGTGCCGTCCCAAATCGAGCATGCAAAAATACAACTAACCGTTAAATTCCACCCTGAATCTCATGGCAGTTTTCATTTCTCCATTCCACCTGATTCCCCCCGGCCCACAACGCGTGGTTTCCCTGACCCCACGGTCAAGATTTTTTTGCATTTCTGGGCCAAAAATTGTGCCGTCCCAAATAGAGCATGCAAAAGCACATCTAATGCTTAAATTCCACCCCAAATTTCATGTCGGTGTTCATTTTTGCATTCGGCCTGGTTCCGCCCAGCTCACCCAGCAAGGTTTCCCTGACCCCATGGTGAAGAATTTTTTGATTTCAGGCCAAAAATTGTGCCGTCCCAAATAGAGCATGCAAAAGCACCCCTAACCCTGAAATTCCACCCCGAATCTCATGGCGGTGTTCCTTTTTGCATTCCAACTGATTCCGCCCGGCTCACAACACATGGTTTCCCTGACCCCGCAGTCAAGAATTTTTTGATTTCTGGGCCAAAAATTGTGCCGTCCCAAATCGAGCATGCAAAAGCACCCCTAACCCTTAAATTCCACCCCGAATCTGATGGCGGTGTTCATTTCAGAATTCAACTTGCTTCCGCCCGGCTCATCCCACGAGGTTTCCCTGACCCCGCGCGGTCAAGAATTTTTTGATTTCTGGGCCAAAACTTGTGCCGCCCCAAATCGAGCCTCCAAAAGCACAACTAACCCTGAAATTCCACTGTGAATCTGATGGCGCTGTTCATTTTAGCATTCGACCTGCTTCCGCCCGGCTCATCACGGGAGGTTACCCTGATACTGCAGTCAAGACTTTTTGGATTTCTGGCCAAAAAATTGTGCCGTCCCAAATCGAACCTCCAAAAGCACAACTAACCCTCAAATTCCACCCCGAATCAGAGGGCAGTGTTCATTTTAGCATTCGGCCTGATTCCGCCCGGCTCAGCCCACGAGGTTTCCCGGACCCCGCGGTGAACACCTTTTGAATTTCTGGGCCAAAAATTGTGCCGTCCCAAATCGAGCATGCAAAAATACAACTAATCATTAAATTCCACCCCGAATCTGATGGCGGTGTTCATTTTAGAATTCAACTTGCTTCCACCCGGCTCGCCCCGCAAGGATTCCCTGACCCCGCGGTCAAGAATTTTTTGATTTCTTGGCCAAAAATAGTGCTGTCCCAAATAGAGCACGCCAAAGCACACCTAACCCTTAAATTCCACCCTGAATCCGATGGCGGTGTTCATTTTAGCATTCGACCTGCTTCCACCCAGCTCATCCCATGAGGTTTCCCTGATAATGCGGTCAAGAATTTTTTGATTCTGGCCCAAAAATTGTGCCGTCCCAAATCAATCTTCCAAAAGGACACCTAACCCTAAAATTCCACCCCGAACCTGATGGCGGTGTTCATTTTAGCATTCGACCTGCTTCCGCATGGCTCATCCCATGAGGTTTCCCTGACCCCGTGGTGAAGAATTTTTTGATTTCTGTGCCAAAAATTGTGCCGTCCCAAATCCAGCATCAGGAAGCACACCTAACCCTCAAATTCCACCCCGAATCTGAGGGCAGTGTTCATTTTAGCATTCGACCTGCTTCCACCCAGCTCATCCCATGAGGTTTCCCTGATAATGCGGTCAAGAATTTTTTGATTCTGGCCCAAAAATTGTGCCGTCCCAAATCAATCTTCCAAAAGGACACCTAACCCTAAAATTCCACCCCGAACCTGATGGCGGTGTTCATTTTAGCATTCGACCTGCTTCCGCATGGCTCATCCCATGAGGTTTCCCTGACCCCGTGGTGAAGAATTTTTTGATTTCTGTGCCAAAAATTGTGCCGTCCCAAATCCAGCATCAGGAAGCACACCTAACCCTCAAATTCCACCCCGAATCTGAGGGCAGTGTTCATTTTAGCATTCGGCCGGATTCTGCCTGGTTCATCCCGCGAGGTTTCCCTGACCCCGCGGTCAAGAATTTTTTGATTTCTTGGCCAAATATTATCCCGTCCCAAATAGAGCATGCAAAAGCACATCTAATGCTTAGATTCCACCCCAAATTTCATGGCAGTATTCATTTTTGCATTCGGCCTGGTTCGGCCCAGCTCACCCAGCAAGGTTTCTCAGACCCCGCGGTCGAGAATTTTTTGACATCTGGGCCAAACATTGGCCATCCCAAATAGAGCATGCAAAAGCACACCTAACCTAAGATACCACCCCGAATCTCATGGCGGTGTTCATTTTTGCATTCGGCCTGATTCCCCCCGGCTCACCCCGCAACGTTTCCCTGACCCCACGGTGAAGAATTTTTGCATTTCTGGCCAAAAATTGTGCCGTCCCAAATCGAGCATACAAAAATACAACTAACTGTTAAATTCCACCCCGAATCTGATGGCGGTGTTCATTTCAGAATTAAACTTGCTTCCGCCCGGCTCATCCCACGAGGTTTCCCTGACCCCGCGCGGTCAAGAATTTTTTGATTTCTGGGCCAAAAATTGTGCCGCCCCAAATCGAGCCTCCAAAAGCACAACTAACCCTGAAATTCCACTGTGAATCTGATGGCGCTGTTCATTTTTGCATTCGACCTGCTTCCGCCCGGCTCATCACGGGAGGTTAACCTGATACTGCAGTCAAGACTTTTTGGATTTCTGGCCAAAAAATTGTGCCGTCCCAAATCGAACCTCCAAAAGCACACCTAACCCTCAAATTCCACCCCAAATCAGAGGGCAGTGTTCATTTTAGCATTCGGCCTGATTCCGCCCGGCTCATCCCACGAGGTTTCCCGGACCCCGCGCGGTCAAGAATTCTTTGATTTCTTGGCCAAATATTGTGCCGTCCCAAATAGAGCATGCAAAAGCACACCTAACCCTTAAATTGCACCCCGAATCTCATGGCGGTGTTCAATTTTGCATTCGGACTGATTCCGCCCGGCTCACCCCGCAAGGTTTCCCTGACCCCATGGTGAAGAATTTTTTGATTTCTGGCCAAAAATTGTGCCGTCCCAAATCCAGCATCAGGAAGCACACCTAACCCTCAAATTCCACCCCGAATCTGAGGGCAGTGTTCATTTTAGCATTCGGCCAAATTCTGCCTGGTTCATCCCGCGAGGTTTCCCTGACCCCATGGTGAAGAATTTTTTGATTTCTGGCCAAAAATTGTGCCGTCCCAAATAGAGCATGCAAAAGGACCCGTAACCCTGAAATTCCACCCCGAACCTCATGGCGGTGTTCCTTTTTGCATTCCAACTGATTCCGCCCGGCTCACAACGCGTGGTTTCCCTGACCCCGCGGTCAAGAATTTTTTGATTTCTGGGCCAAAAATTGTGCCGTCCCAAATCAAGCATGCAAAAGCACCCCTAACCCTTAAATTCCACCCCGAATCTCATGGCGGTGTTCATTTTTGCATTCATCCCGATTCCGCCCGGCTCACGCAGCAAGGTTTATCTGACCCCGCGGTCAAGAATTTTTTGACTTCTGGGCCAAAAATTGTGCCGTCCCAAATCGAGCATGCAAAAACACAACTAACCCTTAAATTCCACCCTGAATCTCATGGCAGTTTTCATTTCTGCATTCTGCCTGATTCCGCCCGGCTCACCCCGCAAGGTTTCCCTGACCCCAAGGTTAAGTATTTTTTGCATTTCTGGGCCAAAAATTGTGCCGTCCCAAATCGAGCATGCAAAAACACAACTAACCCTTAAATTCCACCCTGAATCTCATGGCAGTTTTCATTTCTCCATTCCACCTGATTCCGCCCGGCTCACAACGCGTGGTTTCCCTGACCCCACGGTCAAGATTTTTTTGCATTTCTGGGCCAAAAATTGTGCCGTCCCAAATCGAGCATGCAAAAATACAACTAACTGTTAAATTCCACCCCGAATCTGATGGCGGTGTTCATTTCAGAATTCAACTTGCTTCCGCCCGGCTCATCCCACGAGGTTTCCCTGACCCCGCGCGGTCAAGAATTTTTTGATTTCTGGGCCAAAAATTGTGCCGCCCCAAATCGAGCCTCCAAAAGCACAACTAACCCTGAAATTCCACTGTGAATCTGATGGCGCTGTTCATTTTAGCATTCGACCTGCTTCCGCCCGGCTCATCACGGGAGGTTAACCTGATCCTGCAGTCAAGACTTTTTGGATTTCTGGCCAAAAAATTGTGCCGTCCCAAATCGAACCTCCAAAAGCACACCTAACCCTCAAATTCCACCCCGAATCAGAGGGCAGTGTTCCTTTTAGCATTTGGCCTGATTCCGCCCGGCTCATCCCACGAGGTTTCCCGGACCCCGCGCGGTCAAGAATTCTTTGATTTCTTGGCCAAATATTGTGCCGTCCCAAATAGAGCATGCAAAAGCACATCTAATGCTTAAATTCCACGCCAAATTTCATGGCGGTGTTCATTTTTGCATTCGGCCTGGTTCCGCCCAGCTCACCCAGCAAGGTTTCTCAGACCCCGCGGTCGAGAATTTTTTGACATCTGGGCCAAACATTGGCCATCCCAAATAGAGCATGCAAAAGCACACCTAACCCTTAAATTCCACCCCGAATCTCATGGCGGTGTTCAATTTTGCATTCGGCCTGATTCCGCCCGGCTCACCCCGCAAGGTTTCCCTGACCCCATGGTGAAGAATTTTTTGATTTCTGGCCAAAAATTGTGCCGTCCCAAATCCAGCATCAGGAAGCACACCTAACCCTCAAATTCCACCCCGAATCTGAGGGCAGTGTTCATTTTAGCATTCGGCCAAATTCTGCCTGGTTCATCCCGCGAGGTTTCCCTGACCCCGCGCGGTCAAGAATTCTTTGATTTCTTGGCCAAATATTGTGCCGTCCCAAATAGAGCATGCAAAAGCGCATCTAATGCTTAAATTCCACCCCAAATTTCATGGCGGTGTTCATTTTTGCATTCGGCCTGGTTCCGCCCAGCTCACCCAGCAAGGTTTCTCAGACCCCGCGGTCGAGAATTTTTTGACATCTGGACCAAACATTGGCCATCCCAAATAGAGCATGCAAAAGCACCCCTAACCCTTAAATTCCACCCCGAATCTCATGGCGGTGTTCAATTTTGCATTCGGACTGATTCCGCCCAGCTCACCCCGCAAGGTTTCCCTGACCCCATGGTGAAGAATTTTTTGATTTCTGGCCAAAAATTGTGCCGTCCCAAATAGAGCATGCAAAAGGACCCGTAACCCTGAAATTCCACCCCGAACCTCATGGCGGTGTTCCTTTTTGCATTCCAACTGATTCCGCCCGGCTCACAACGTGTGGTTTCCCTGACCCCGCGGTCAAGAATTTTTTGACTTCTGGGCCAAAAATTGTGCCGTCCCAAATAGAGCATCCAAAAGCACCCCTAACCCTTAAATTCCACCCCGAATCTCATGGCAGTTTTCATTTCTGCTTTCTGCCTGATTCCGCACGGCTCACCCCGCAAGGTTTCCCTGACCCCAAGGTCAAGAATTTTTTGAATTTCTCGCCGAAAAAGTGTGCCGTCCCAAATCGAGCATGCAAAAATACAACTAACCGTTAAATTCCACCCCGAATCTCATGGCAGTTTTCATTTCTCCATTCCACCTGATTCCCCCCGGTTCACAACGCGTGGTTTCCCTGACCCCACGGTCAAGATTTTTTTGCATTTCTGGGCCAAAAATTGTGCCGTCCCAAATAGAGCATGCAAAAGCACATCTAATGCTTAAATTCCACCCCAAATTTCATGTCGGTGTTCATTTTTGCATTCGGCCTGGTTCCGCCCAGCTCACCCAGCAAGGTTTCCCTGACCCCATGGTGAAGAATTTTTTGATTTCAGGCCAAAAATTGTGCCGTCCCAAATAGAGCATGCAAAAGCACCCCTAACCCTGAAATTCCACCCCGAATCTCATGGCGGTGTTCCTTTTTGCATTCCAACTGATTCCGCCCGGCTCACAACACATGGTTTCCCTGACCCCGCAGTCAAGAATTTTTTGATTTCTGGGCCAAAAATTGTGCCGTCCCAAATCGAGCATGCAAAAGCACCCCTAACCCTTAAATTCCACCCCGAATCTGATGGCGGTGTTCATTTCAGAATTCAACTTGCTTCCGCCCGGCTCATCCCACGAGGTTTCCCTGACCCCGCGCGGTCAAGAATTTTTTGATTTCTGGGCCAAAACTTGTGCCGCCCCAAATCGAGCCTCCAAAAGCACAACTAACCCTGAAATTCCACTGTGAATCTGATGGCGCTGTTCATTTTAGCATTCGACCTGCTTCCGCCCGGCTCATCACGGGAGGTTACCCTGATACTGCAGTCAAGACTTTTTGGATTTCTGGCCAAAAAATTGTGCCGTCCCAAATCGAACCTCCAAAAGCACAACTAACCCTCAAATTCCACCCCGAATCAGAGGGCAGTGTTCATTTTAGCATTCGGCCTGATTCCGCCCGGCTCAGCCCACGAGGTTTCCCGGACCCCGCGGTGAACACCTTTTGAATTTCTGGCCAAAAATTGTGCCGTCCCAAATCGAGCATGCAAAAATACAACTAATCATTAAATTCCACCCCGAATCTGATGGCGGTGTTCATTTTAGAATTCAACTTGCTTCCACCCGGCTCGCCCCGCAAGGATTCCCTGACCCCGCGGTCAAGAATTTTTTGATTTCTTGGCCAAAAATAGTGCTGTCCCAAATAGAGCACGCCAAAGCACACCTAACCCTTAAATTCCACCCTGAATCCGATGGCGGTGTTCATTTTAGCATTCGACCTGCTTCCACCCAGCTCATCCCATGAGGTTTCCCTGATAATGCGGTCAAGAATTTTTTGATTCTGGCCCAAAAATTGTGCCGTCCCAAATCAATCTTCCAAAAGGACACCTAACCCTAAAATTCCACCCCGAACCTGATGGCGGTGTTCATTTTAGCATTCGACCTGCTTCCGCACGGCTCATCCCATGAGGTTTCCCTGACCCCGTGGTGAAGAATTTTTTGATTTCTGTGCCAAAAATTGTGCCGTCCCAAATCCAGCATCAGGAAGCACACCTAACCCTCAAATTCCACCCCGAATCTGAGGGCAGTGTTCATTTTAGCATTCGGCCGGATTCTGCCTGGTTCATCCCGCGAGGTTTCCCTGACCCCGCGGTCAAGAATTTTTTGATTTCTTGGCCAAATATTATCCCGTCCCAAATAGAGCATGCAAAAGCACATCTAATGCTTAGATTCCACCCCAAATTTCATGGCAGTATTCATTTTTGCATTCGGCCTGGTTCGGCCCAGCTCACCCAGCAAGGTTTCTCAGACCCCGCGGTCGAGAATTTTTTGACATCTGGGCCAAACATTGGCCATCCCAAATAGAGCATGCAAAAGCACACCTAACCCTTAAATTGCACCCCGAATCTCATGGCGGTGTTCAATTTTACATTCGGACTGATTCCGCCCGGCTCACCCCGCAAGGTTTCCCTGACCCCATGGTGAAGAATTTTTTGATTTCTGGCCAAAAATTGTGCCGTCCCAAATAGAGCATGCAAAAGCACACCTAACCCTGAAATTCCACCCCGAATCTCATGGCAGTGTTCCTTTTTGCATTCCAACTGATTCCGCCCGGCTCACAACGCGTGGTTTCCCTGACCCCGCGGTCAAGAATTTTTTGATTTCTGGGCCAAAAATTGTGCCGTCCCAAATCGAGCATGCAAAAGCACACCTAACCTAAGATACCACCCCGAATCTCATGGCGGTGTTCATTTTTGCATTCAGCCTGATTCTGCCCAGCTCACCCCGCAAGGTTTCTCAGACCCCACGGTCAATAATTTTTTGACATCTGGGCCAAACATTGGCCATCCCAAATAGAGCATGCAAAAGCACACCTAACCCTTAAATTGCACCCCGAATCTCATGGCGGTGTTCAATTTTGCATTCGGACTGATTCCGCCCGGCTCACCCCGCAAGGTTTCCCTGACCCCATGGTGAAGAATTTTTTGATTTCTGGCCAAAAATTGTGCCGTCCCAAATCCAGCATCAGGAAGCACATCTAACCCTCAAATTCCACCCCGAATCTGAGGGCAGTGTTCATTTTAGCATTCGGCCAAATTCTGCCTGGTTCATCCCGCGAGGTTTCCCTGACCCCATGGTGAAGAATTTTTTGATTTCTGGCCAAAAATTGTGCCGTCCCAAATAGAGCATGCAAAAGGACCCGTAACCCTGAAATTCCACCCCGAACCTCATGGCGGTGTTCCTTTTTGCATTCCAACTGATTCCGCCCGGCTCACAACGCGTGGTTTCCCTGACCCCGCGGTCAAGAATTTTTTGATTTCTGGGCCAAAAATTGTGCCGTCCCAAATCAAGCATGCAAAAGCACCCCTAACCCTTAAATTCCACCCCGAATCTCATGGCGGTGTTCATTTTTGCATTCATCCCGATTCCGCCCGGCTCACGCAGCAAGGTTTATCTGACCCCGCGGTCAAGAATTTTTTGACTTCTGGGCCAAAAATTGTGCCGTCCCAAATAGAGCATCCAAAAGCACCCCTAACCCTTAAATTCCACCCCGAATCTCATGGCAGTTTTCATTTCTGCTTTCTGCCTGATTCCGCACGGCTCACCCCGCAAAGTTTCCCTGACCCCAAGGTCAAGAATTTTTTGAATTTCTCGCCGAAAAAGTGTGCCGTCCCAAATCGAGCATGCAAAAATACAACTAACCGTTAAATTCCACCCTGAATCTCATGGCAGTTTTCATTTCTCCATTCCACCTGATTCCCCCCGGCCCACAACGCGTGGTTTCCCTGACCCCACGGTCAAGATTTTTTTGCATTTCTGGGCCAAAAATTGTGCCGTCCCAAATAGAGCATGCAAAAGCACATCTAATGCTTAAATTCCACCCCAAATTTCATGTCGGTGTTCATTTTTGCATTCGGCCTGGTTCCGCCCAGCTCACCCAGCAAGGTTTCCCTGACCCCATGGTGAAGAATTTTTTGATTTCAGGCCAAAAATTGTGCCGTCCCAAATAGAGCATGCAAAAGCACCCCTAACCCTGAAATTCCACCCCGAATCTCATGGCGGTGTTCCTTTTTGCATTCCAACTGATTCCGCCCGGCTCACAACACATGGTTTCCCTGACCCCGCAGTCAAGAATTTTTTGATTTCTGGGCCAAAAATTGTGCCGTCCCAAATCGAGCATGCAAAAGCACCCCTAACCCTTAAATTCCACCCCGAATCTGATGGCGGTGTTCATTTCAGAATTCAACTTGCTTCCGCCCGGCTCATCCCACGAGGTTTCCCTGACCCCGCGCGGTCAAGAATTTTTTGATTTCTGGGCCAAAACTTGTGCCGCCCCAAATCGAGCCTCCAAAAGCACAACTAACCCTGAAATTCCACTGTGAATCTGATGGCGCTGTTCATTTTAGCATTCGACCTGCTTCCGCCCGGCTCATCACGGGAGGTTACCCTGATACTGCAGTCAAGACTTTTTGGATTTCTGGCCAAAAAATTGTGCCGTCCCAAATCGAACCTCCAAAAGCACAACTAACCCTCAAATTCCACCCCGAATCAGAGGGCAGTGTTCATTTTAGCATTCGGCCTGATTCCGCCCGGCTCAGCCCACGAGGTTTCCCGGACCCCGCGGTGAACACCTTTTGAATTTCTGGGCCAAAAATTGTGCCGTCCCAAATCGAGCATGCAAAAATACAACTAATCATTAAATTCCACCCCGAATCTGATGGCGGTGTTCATTTTAGAATTCAACTTGCTTCCACCCGGCTCGCCCCGCAAGGATTCCCTGACCCCGCGGTCAAGAATTTTTTGATTTCTTGGCCAAAAATAGTGCTGTCCCAAATAGAGCACGCCAAAGCACACCTAACCCTTAAATTCCACCCTGAATCCGATGGCGGTGTTCATTTTAGCATTCGACCTGCTTCCACCCAGCTCATCCCATGAGGTTTCCCTGATAATGCGGTCAAGAATTTTTTGATTCTGGCCCAAAAATTGTGCCGTCCCAAATCAATCTTCCAAAAGGACACCTAACCCTAAAATTCCACCCCGAACCTGATGGCGGTGTTCATTTTAGCATTCGACCTGCTTCCGCATGGCTCATCCCATGAGGTTTCCCTGACCCCGTGGTGAAGAATTTTTTGATTTCTGTGCCAAAAATTGTGCCGTCCCAAATCCAGCATCAGGAAGCACACCTAACCCTCAAATTCCACCCCGAATCTGAGGGCAGTGTTCATTTTAGCATTCGACCTGCTTCCACCCAGCTCATCCCATGAGGTTTCCCTGATAATGCGGTCAAGAATTTTTTGATTCTGGCCCAAAAATTGTGCCGTCCCAAATCAATCTTCCAAAAGGACACCTAACCCTAAAATTCCACCCCGAACCTGATGGCGGTGTTCATTTTAGCATTCGACCTGCTTCCGCATGGCTCATCCCATGAGGTTTCCCTGACCCCGTGGTGAAGAATTTTTTGATTTCTGTGCCAAAAATTGTGCCGTCCCAAATCCAGCATCAGGAAGCACACCTAACCCTCAAATTCCACCCCGAATCTGAGGGCAGTGTTCATTTTAGCATTCGGCCGGATTCTGCCTGGTTCATCCCGCGAGGTTTCCCTGACCCCGCGGTCAAGAATTTTTTGATTTCTTGGCCAAATATTATCCCGTCCCAAATAGAGCATGCAAAAGCACATCTAATGCTTAGATTCCACCCCAAATTTCATGGCAGTATTCATTTTTGCATTCGGCCTGGTTCGGCCCAGCTCACCCAGCAAGGTTTCTCAGACCCCGCGGTCGAGAATTTTTTGACATCTGGGCCAAACATTGGCCATCCCAAATAGAGCATGCAAAAGCACACCTAACCTAAGATACCACCCCGAATCTCATGGCGGTGTTCATTTTTGCATTCGGCCTGATTCCCCCCGGCTCACCCCGCAACGTTTCCCTGACCCCACGGTGAAGAATTTTTGCATTTCTGGCCAAAAATTGTGCCGTCCCAAATCGAGCATACAAAAATACAACTAACTGTTAAATTCCACCCCGAATCTGATGGCGGTGTTCATTTCAGAATTAAACTTGCTTCCGCCCGGCTCATCCCACGAGGTTTCCCTGACCCCGCGCGGTCAAGAATTTTTTGATTTCTGGGCCAAAAATTGTGCCGCCCCAAATCGAGCCTCCAAAAGCACAACTAACCCTGAAATTCCACTGTGAATCTGATGGCGCTGTTCATTTTTGCATTCGACCTGCTTCCGCCCGGCTCATCACGGGAGGTTAACCTGATACTGCAGTCAAGACTTTTTGGATTTCTGGCCAAAAAATTGTGCCGTCCCAAATCGAACCTCCAAAAGCACACCTAACCCTCAAATTCCACCCCAAATCAGAGGGCAGTGTTCATTTTAGCATTCGGCCTGATTCCGCCCGGCTCATCCCACGAGGTTTCCCGGACCCCGCGCGGTCAAGAATTCTTTGATTTCTTGGCCAAATATTGTGCCGTCCCAAATAGAGCATGCAAAAGCACACCTAACCCTTAAATTGCACCCCGAATCTCATGGCGGTGTTCAATTTTGCATTCGGACTGATTCCGCCCGGCTCACCCCGCAAGGTTTCCCTGACCCCATGGTGAAGAATTTTTTGATTTCTGGCCAAAAATTGTGCCGTCCCAAATCCAGCATCAGGAAGCACACCTAACCCTCAAATTCCACCCCGAATCTGAGGGCAGTGTTCATTTTAGCATTCGGCCAAATTCTGCCTGGTTCATCCCGCGAGGTTTCCCTGACCCCATGGTGAAGAATTTTTTGATTTCTGGCCAAAAATTGTGCCGTCCCAAATAGAGCATGCAAAAGGACCCGTAACCCTGAAATTCCACCCCGAACCTCATGGCGGTGTTCCTTTTTGCATTCCAACTGATTCCGCCCGGCTCACAACGCGTGGTTTCCCTGACCCCGCGGTCAAGAATTTTTTGATTTCTGGGCCAAAAATTGTGCCGTCCCAAATCAAGCATGCAAAAGCACCCCTAACCCTTAAATTCCACCCCGAATCTCATGGCGGTGTTCATTTTTGCATTCATCCCGATTCCGCCCGGCTCACGCAGCAAGGTTTATCTGACCCCGCGGTCAAGAATTTTTTGACTTCTGGGCCAAAAATTGTGCCGTCCCAAATAGAGCATCCAAAAGCACCCCTAACCCTTAAATTCCACCCCGAATCTCATGGCAGTTTTCATTTCTGCTTTCTGCCTGATTCCGCACGGCTCACCCCGCAAGGTTTCCCTGACCCCAAGGTCAAGAATTTTTTGAATTTCTCGCCGAAAAAGTGTGCCGTCCCAAATCGAGCATGCAAAAATACAACTAACCGTTAAATTCCACCCCGAATCTCATGGCAGTTTTCATTTCTCCATTCCACCTGATTCCCCCCGGTTCACAACGCGTGGTTTCCCTGACCCCACGGTCAAGATTTTTTTGCATTTCTGGGCCAAAAATTGTGCCGTCCCAAATAGAGCATGCAAAAGCACATCTAATGCTTAAATTCCACCCCAAATTTCATGTCGGTGTTCATTTTTGCATTCGGCCTGGTTCCGCCCAGCTCACCCAGCAAGGTTTCCCTGACCCCATGGTGAAGAATTTTTTGATTTCAGGCCAAAAATTGTGCCGTCCCAAATAGAGCATGCAAAAGCACCCCTAACCCTGAAATTCCACCCCGAATCTCATGGCGGTGTTCCTTTTTGCATTCCAACTGATTCCGCCCGGCTCACAACACATGGTTTCCCTGACCCCGCAGTCAAGAATTTTTTGATTTCTGGGCCAAAAATTGTGCCGTCCCAAATCGAGCATGCAAAAGCACCCCTAACCCTTAAATTCCACCCCGAATCTGATGGCGGTGTTCATTTCAGAATTCAACTTGTTTCCGCCCGGCTCATCCCACGAGGTTTCCCTGACCCCGCGCGGTCAAGAATTTTTTGATTTCTGGGCCAAAACTTGTGCCGCCCCAAATCGAGCCTCCAAAAGCACAACTAACCCTGAAATTCCACTGTGAATCTGATGGCGCTGTTCATTTTAGCATTCGACCTGCTTCCGCCCGGCTCATCACGGGAGGTTACCCTGATACTGCAGTCAAGACTTTTTGGATTTCTGGCCAAAAAATTGTGCCGTCCCAAATCGAACCTCCAAAAGCACAACTAACCCTCAAATTCCACCCCGAATCAGAGGGCAGTGTTCATTTTAGCATTCGGCCTGATTCCGCCCGGCTCAGCCCACGAGGTTTCCCGGACCCCGCGGTGAACACCTTTTGAATTTCTGGCCAAAAATTGTGCCGTCCCAAATCGAGCATGCAAAAATACAACTAATCATTAAATTCCACCCCGAATCTGATGGCGGTGTTCATTTTAGAATTCAACTTGCTTCCACCCGGCTCGCCCCGCAAGGATTCCCTGACCCCGCGGTCAAGAATTTTTTGATTTCTTGGCCAAAAATAGTGCTGTCCCAAATAGAGCACGCCAAAGCACACCTAACCCTTAAATTCCACCCTGAATCCGATGGCGGTGTTCATTTTAGCATTCGACCTGCTTCCACCCAGCTCATCCCATGAGGTTTCCCTGATAATGCGGTCAAGAATTTTTTGATTCTGGCCCAAAAATTGTGCCGTCCCAAATCAATCTTCCAAAAGGATACCTAACCCTAAAATTCCACCCCGAACCTGATGGCGGTGTTCATTTTAGCATTCGACCTGCTTCCGCACGGCTCATCCCATGAGGTTTCCCTGACCCCGTGGTGAAGAATTTTTTGATTTCTGTGCCAAAAATTGTGCCGTCCCAAATCCAGCATCAGGAAGCACACCTAACCCTCAAATTCCACCCCGAACCTGATGGCGGTGTTCATTTTAGCATTCGACCTGCTTCCGCACGGCTCATCCCATGAGGTTTCCCTGACCCCGTGGTGAAGAATTTTTTGATTTCTGTGCCAAAAATTGTGCCGTCCCAAATCCAGCATCAGGAAGCACACCTAACCCTCAAATTCCACCCCGAATCTGAGGGCAGTGTTCATTTTAGCATTCGGCCGGATTCTGCCTGGTTCATCCCGCGAGGTTTCCCTGACCCCGCGGTCAAGAATTTTTTGATTTCTTGGCCAAATATTATCCCGTCCCAAATAGAGCATGCAAAAGCACATCTAATGCTTAGATTCCACCCCAAATTTCATGGCAGTATTCATTTTTGCATTCGGCCTGGTTCGGCCCAGCTCACCCAGCAAGGTTTCTCAGACCCCGCGGTCGAGAATTTTTTGACATCTGGGCCAAACATTGGCCATCCCAAATAGAGCATGCAAAAGCACACCTAACCCTTAAATTGCACCCCGAATCTCATGGCGGTGTTCAATTTTACATTCGGACTGATTCCGCCCGGCTCACCCCGCAAGGTTTCCCTGACCCCATGGTGAAGAATTTTTTGATTTCTGGCCAAAAATTGTGCCGTCCCAAATAGAGCATGCAAAAGCACACCTAACCCTGAAATTCCACCCCGAATCTCATGGCAGTGTTCCTTTTTGCATT
Organism: Candoia aspera; assembly: GCF_035149785.1. Taxonomy (NCBI): domain Eukaryota; kingdom Metazoa; phylum Chordata; class Lepidosauria; order Squamata; family Candoiidae; genus Candoia; species Candoia aspera. Next base: position 23,814,572 of record NC_086164.1, read on the forward strand.
CCAACTGATTCCGCCCGGCTCACAACGCGTGGTTTCCCTGACCCCGCGGTCAAGAATTTTTTGATTTCTGGGCCAAAAATTGTGCCGTCCCAAATCGAGCATGCAAAAGCACACCTAACCTAAGATACCACCCCGAATCTCATGGCGGTGTTCATTTTTGCATTCAGCCTGATTCTGCCCAGCTCACCCCGCAAGGTTTCTCAGACCCCACGGTCAATAATTTTTTGACATCTGGGCCAAACATTGGCCATCCCAAATAGAGCATGCAAAAGCACACCTAACCCTTAAATTGCACCCCGAATCTCATGGCGGTGTTCAATTTTGCATTCGGACTGATTCCGCCCGGCTCACCCCGCAAGGTTTCCCTGACCCCATGGTGAAGAATTTTTTGATTTCTGGCCAAAAATTGTGCCGTCCCAAATCCAGCATCAGGAAGCACATCTAACCCTCAAATTCCACCCCGAATCTGAGGGCAGTGTTCATTTTAGCATTCGGCCAAATTCTGCCTGGTTCATCCCGCGAGGTTTCCCTGACCCCATGGTGAAGAATTTTTTGATTTCTGGCCAAAAATTGTGCCGTCCCAAATAGAGCATGCAAAAGGACCCGTAACCCTGAAATTCCACCCCGAACCTCATGGCGGTGTTCCTTTTTGCATTCTAACTGATTCCGCCCGGCTCACAACGCGTGGTTTCCCTGACCCCGCGGTCAAGAATTTTTTGATTTCTGGGCCAAAAATTGTGCCGTCCCAAATCAAGCATGCAAAAGCACCCCTAACCCTTAAATTCCACCCCGAATCTCATGGCGGTGTTCATTTTTGCATTCATCCCGATTCCGCCCGGCTCACGCAGCAAGGTTTATCTGACCCTGCGGTCAAGAATTTTTTGACTTCTGGGCCAAAAATTGTGCCGTCCCAAATAGAGCATCCAAAAGCACCCCTAACCCTTAAATTCCACCCCGAATCTCATGGCAGTTTTCATTTCTGCTTTCTGCCTGATTCCGCACGGCTCACCCCGCAAAGTTTCCCTGACCCCAAGGTCAAGACTTTTTTGAATTTCTCGCCGAAAAAGTGTGCCGTCCCAAATCGAGCATGCAAAAATACAACTAACCGTTAAATTCCACCCCAAATCTCATGGCAATTTTCATTTCTCCATTCCACCTGATTCCCCCCGGCTCACAACGCGTGGTTTCCCTGACCCCACGGTCAAGATTTTTTTGCATTTCTGGGCCAAAAATTGTGCCGTCCCAAATAGAGCATGCAAAAGCAAACCTAATGCTTAAATTCCACCCCAAATTTCATGTCGGTGTTCATTTTTGCATTCGGCCTGGTTCCGTCCAGCTCACCCAGCAAGGTTTCTCAGACCCCGCGGTCGAGAATTTTTTGACATCTGGGCCAAACATTGGCCATCCCAAATAGAGCATGCAAAAGCACACCTAACCCTTAAATTCCACCCCGAATCTCATGGCGGTGTTCAATTTTGCATTCGGCCTGATTCCGCCCGGCTCACCCGGCAAGGTTTCCCTGACCCCATGGTGAAGAATTTTTTGATTTCAGGCCAAAAATTGTGCCGTCCCAAATAGAGCATGCAAAAGCACCCCTAACCCTGAAATTCCACCCCGAATCTCATGGCAGTGTTCCTTTTTGCATTCCAACTGATTCCGCCCGGCACACAACGCGTGGTTTCCCTGACCCCGCGGTCAAGAATTTTTTGATTTCTGGGCCAAAAATTGTGCCGTCCCAAATCGAGCATGCAAAAGCACCCCTAACCCTTAAATTCCACCCTGAATCTCATGGCAGTTTTCATTTCTGCATTCTGCCTGATTCCGCCCGGCTCACCCCGCAAGGTTTCCCTGACCCCAAGGTCAAGTATTTTTTGCATTTCTGGGCCAAAAATTGTGCCGTCCCAAATCGAGCATGCAAAAACACAACTAACCCTTAAATTCCACCCTGAATCTCATGGCAGTTTTCATTTCTCCATTCCACCTGATTCCGCCCGGCTCACAACGCGTGGTTTCCCTGACCCCACGGTCAAGATTTTTTTGCATTTCTGGGCCAAAAATTGTGCCGTCCCAAATCGAGCATGCAAAAATACAACTAACTGTTAAATTCCACCCCGAATCTGATGGCGGTGTTCATTTCAGAATTCAACTTGCTTCCGCCCGGCTCATCCCACGAGGTTTCCCTGACCCCGCGCGGTCAAGAATTTTTTGATTTCTGGGCCAAAAATTGTGCCGCCCCAAATCGAGCCTCCAAAAGCACAACTAACCCTGAAATTCCACTGTGAATCTGATGGCGCTGTTCATTTTAGCATTCGACCTGCTTCCGCCCGGCTCATCACGGGAGGTTAACCTGATACTGCAGTCAAGACTTTTTGGATTTCTGGCCAAAAAATTGTGCCGTCCCAAATCGAACCTCCAAAAGCACACCTAACCCTCAAATTCCACCCCGAATCAGAGGGCAGTGTTCCTTTTAGCATTTGGCCTGATTCCGCCCGGCTCATCCCACGAGGTTTCCCGGACCCCGCGCGGTCAAGAATTCTTTGATTTCTTGGCCAAATATTGTGCCGTCCCAAATAGAGCATGCAAAAGCACATCTAATGCTTAAATTCCACGCCAAATTTCATGGCGGTGTTCATTTTTGCATTCGGCCTGGTTCCGCCCAGCTCACCCAGCAAGGTTTCTCAGACCCCGCGGTCGAGAATTTTTTGACATCTGGGCCAAACATTGGCCATCCCAAATAGAGCATGCAAAAGCACACCTAACCCTTAAATTCCACCCCGAATCTCATGGCGGTGTTCAATTTTGCATTCGGCCTGATTCCGCCCGGCTCACCCCGCAAGGTTTCCCTGACCCCATGGTGAAGAATTTTTTGATTTCTGGCCAAAAATTGTGCCGTCCCAAATCCAGCATCAGGAAGCACACCTAACCCTCAAATTCCACCCCGAATCTGAGGGCAGTGTTCATTTTAGCATTCGGCCAAATTCTGCCTGGTTCATCCCGCGAGGTTTCCCTGACCCCGCGCGGTCAAGAATTTTTTGATTTCTGGGCCAAAAATTGACCCTTCCCAAATCGAGCATGCAAAAATACAACTAACCGTTAAATTCCACCCCGAATCTCATGGCAGTTTTCATTTCTCCATTCCACCTGATTCCCCCCGGCTCACAACGCGTGGTTTCCCTGACCCCACGGTCAAGATTTTTTTGCATTTCTGGGCCAAAAATTGACCCTTCCCAAATCGAGCATGCAAAAGCACACCTAACCCTTAAATTCCACCCCGAATCTCATGGCGGTGTTCAATTTTGCATTCGGCCTGATTCCCCCCGGCTCACCCCGCAAGGTTTCCCTGACCCCATGGTGAAGAATTTTTTGATTTCTGGCCAAAAATTGTGCCGTCCCAAATAGAGCATGCAAAAGCACCCCTAACCCTGAAATTCCACCCCGAATCTCATGGCAGTGTTCCTTTTTGCATTCCAACTGATTCCGCCCGGCTCACAACGCGTGGTTTCCCTGACCCCGCGGTCAAGAATTTTTTGATTTCTGGGCCAAAAATTGTGCCGTCCCAAATCGAGCATGCAAAAGCACACCTAACCTAAGATACCACCCCGAATCTCATGGCGGTGTTCATTTTTGCATTCGGCCTGATTCCCCCCGGCTCACCCCGCAACGTTTCCCTGACCCCACGGTGAAGAATTTTTGCATTTCTGGCCAAAAATTGTGCCGTCCCAAATCGAGCATACAAAAATACAACTAACTGTTAAATTCCACCCCGAATCTGATGGCGGTGTTCATTTCAGAATTAAACTTGCTTCCGCCCGGCTCATCCCACGAGGTTTCCCTGACCCCGCGCGGTCAAGAATTTTTTGATTTCTGGGCCAAAAATTGTGCCGCCCCAAATCGAGCCTCCAAAAGCACAACTAACCCTGAAATTCCACTGTGAATCTGATGGCGCTGTTCATTTTAGCATTCGACCTGCTTCCGCCCGGCTCATCACGGGAGGTTAACCTGATACTGCAGTCAAGACTTTTTGGATTTCTGGCCAAAAAATTGTGCCGTCCCAAATCGAACCTCCAAAAGCACACCTAACCCTCAAATTCCACCCCAAATCAGAGGGCAGTGTTCATTTTAGCATTCGGCCTGATTCCACCCGGCTCATCCCACGAGGTTTCCCGGACCCCGCGCGGTCAAGAATTCTTTGATTTCTTGGCCAAATATTGTGCCGTCCCAAATAGAGCATGCAAAAGCACATCTAATGCTTAAATTCCACGCCAAATTTCATGGCGGTGTTCATTTTTGCATTCGGCCTGGTTCCGCCCAGCTCACCCAGCAAGGTTTCTCAGACCCCGCGGTCGAGAATTTTTTGACATCTGGGCCAAACATTGGCCATCCCAAATAGAGCATGCAAAAGCACACCTAACCCTTAAATTGCACCCCGAATCTCATGGCGAATTTTGCATTCGGACTGATTCCGCCCGGCTCACCCCGCAAGGTTTCCCTGACCCCATGGTGAAGAATTTTTTGATTTCTGGCCAAAAATTGTGCCGTCCCAAATCCAGCATCAGGAAGCACACCTAACCCTCAAATTCCACCCCGAATCTGAGGGCAGTGTTCATTTTAGCATTCGGCCAAATTCTGCCTGGTTCATCCCGCGAGGTTTCCCTGACCCCATGGTGAAGAATTTTTTGATTTCTGGCCAAAAATTGTGCCGTCCCAAATAGAGCATGCAAAAGGACCCGTAACCCTGAAATTCCACCCCGAACCTCATGGCGGTGTTCCTTTTTGCATTCCAACTGATTCCGCCCGGCTCACAACGCGTGGTTTCCCTGACCCCGCGGTCAAGAATTTTTTGATTTCTGGGCCAAAAATTGTGCCGTCCCAAATCAAGCATGCAAAAGCACCCCTAACCCTTAAATTCCACCCCGAATCTCATGGCGGTGTTCATTTTTGCATTCATCCCGATTCCGCCCGGCTCACGCAGCAAGGTTTATCTGACCCCGCGGTCAAGAATTTTTTGACTTCTGGGCCAAAAATTGTGCCGTCCCAAATAGAGCATCCAAAAGCACCCCTAACCCTTAAATTCCACCCCGAATCTCATGGCAGTTTTCATTTCTGCTTTCTGCCTGATTCCGCACGGCTCACCCCGCAAGGTTTCCCTGACCCCAAGGTCAAGAATTTTTTGAATTTCTCGCCGAAAAAGTGTGCCGTCCCAAATCGAGCATGCAAAAATACAACTAACCGTTAAATTCCACCCCGAATCTCATGGCAGTTTTCATTTCTCCATTCCACCTGATTCCCCCCGGTTCACAACGCGTGGTTTCCCTGACCCCACGGTCAAGATTTTTTTGCATTTCTGGGCCAAAAATTGTGCCGTCCCAAATAGAGCATGCAAAAGCACATCTAATGCTTAAATTCCACCCCAAATTTCATGTCGGTGTTCATTTTTGCATTCGGCCTGGTTCCGCCCAGCTCACCCAGCAAGGTTTCCCTGACCCCATGGTGAAGAATTTTTTGATTTCAGGCCAAAAATTGTGCCGTCCCAAATAGAGCATGCAAAAGCACCCCTAACCCTGAAATTCCACCCCGAATCTCATGGCGGTGTTCCTTTTTGCATTCCAACTGATTCCGCCCGGCTCACAACACATGGTTTCCCTGACCCCGCAGTCAAGAATTTTTTGATTTCTGGGCCAAAAATTGTGCCGTCCCAAATCGAGCATGCAAAAGCACCCCTAACCCTTAAATTCCACCCCGAATCTGATGGCGGTGTTCATTTCAGAATTCAACTTGCTTCCGCCCGGCTCATCCCACGAGGTTTCCCTGACCCCGCGCGGTCAAGAATTTTTTGATTTCTGGGCCAAAACGTGTGCCGCCCCAAATCGAGCCTCCAAAAGCACAACTAACCCTGAAATTCCACTGTGAATCTGATGGCGCTGTTCATTTTAGCATTCGACCTGCTTCCGCCCGGCTCATCACGGGAGGTTACCCTGATACTGCAGTCAAGACTTTTTGGATTTCTGGCCAAAAAATTGTGCCGTCCCAAATCGAACCTCCAAAAGCACAACTAACCCTCAAATTCCACCCCGAATCAGAGGGCAGTGTTCATTTTAGCATTCGGCCTGATTCCGCCCGGCTCAGCCCACGAGGTTTCCCGGACCCCGCGGTGAACACCTTTTGAATTTCTGGGCCAAAAATTGTGCCGTCCCAAATCGAGCATGCAAAAATACAACTAATCATTAAATTCCACCCCGAATCTGATGGCGGTGTTCATTTTAGAATTCAACTTGCTTCCACCCGGCTCGCCCCGCAAGGATTCCCTGACCCCGCGGTCAAGAATTTTTTGATTTCTTGGCCAAAAATAGTGCTGTCCCAAATAGAGCACGCCAAAGCACACCTAACCCTTAAATTCCACCCTGAATCCGATGGCGGTGTTCATTTTAGCATTCGACCTGCTTCCACCCAGCTCATCCCATGAGGTTTCCCTGATAATGCGGTCAAGAATTTTTTGATTCTGGCCCAAAAATTGTGCCGTCCCAAATCAATCTTCCAAAAGGACACCTAACCCTAAAATTCCACCCCGAACCTGATGGCGGTGTTCATTTTAGCATTCGACCTGCTTCCGCATGGCTCATCCCATGAGGTTTCCCTGACCCCGTGGTGAAGAATTTTTTGATTTCTGTGCCAAAAATTGTGCCGTCCCAAATCCAGCATCAGGAAGCACACCTAACCCTCAAATTCCACCCCGAATCTGAGGGCAGTGTTCATTTTAGCATTCGACCTGCTTCCACCCAGCTCATCCCATGAGGTTTCCCTGATAATGCGGTCAAGAATTTTTTGATTCTGGCCCAAAAATTGTGCCGTCCCAAATCAATCTTCCAAAAGGACACCTAACCCTAAAATTCCACCCCGAACCTGATGGCGGTGTTCATTTTAGCATTCGACCTGCTTCCGCATGGCTCATCCCATGAGGTTTCCCTGACCCCGTGGTGAAGAATTTTTTGATTTCTGTGCCAAAAATTGTGCCGTCCCAAATCCAGCATCAGGAAGCACACCTAACCCTCAAATTCCACCCCGAATCTGAGGGCAGTGTTCATTTTAGCATTCGGCCGGATTCTGCCTGGTTCATCCCGCGAGGTTTCCCTGACCCCGCGGTCAAGAATTTTTTGATTTCTTGGCCAAATATTATCCCGTCCCAAATAGAGCATGCAAAAGCACATCTAATGCTTAGATTCCACCCCAAATTTCATGGCAGTATTCATTTTTGCATTCGGCCTGGTTCGGCCCAGCTCACCCAGCAAGGTTTCTCAGACCCCGCGGTCGAGAATTTTTTGACATCTGGGCCAAACATTGGCCATCCCAAATAGAGCATGCAAAAGCACACCTAACCCTTAAATTGCACCCCGAATCTCATGGCGGTGTTCAATTTTACATTCGGACTGATTCCGCCCGGCTCACCCCGCAAGGTTTCCCTGACCCCATGGTGAAGAATTTTTTGATTTCTGGCCAAAAATTGTGCCGTCCCAAATAGAGCATGCAAAAGCACCCTTAACCCTGAAATTCCACCCCGAATCTCATGGCAGTGTTCCTTTTTGCATTCCAACTGATTCCGCCCGGCTCACAACGCGTGGTTTCCCTGACCCCGCGGTCAAGAATTTTTTGATTTCTGGGCCAAAAATTGTGCCGTCCCAAATCGAGCATGCAAAAGCACACCTAACCTAAGATACCACCCCGAATCTCATGGCGGTGTTCATTTTTGCATTCAGCCTGATTCTGCCCAGCTCACCCCGCAAGGTTTCTCAGACCCCACGGTCAATAATTTTTTGACTTCTGGGCCAAACATTGTGCCGTCCCACATAGAGCATACAAAAGCACCCCTAACCCTTAAATTCCACCCCGAATCTCATGGCCGTTTTCATTTCTGCATTCCGCCTGATTCCGCCCGGCTCACAACGCGTGGTTTCCCTGACCCCAAGGTCAAGAATTTTTTGACTTCTGGGCCAAAAATTGTGCCGTCCCAAATCGAGCATGCAAAAGCACACCTAACCTTAGATACCGAATCTCATGGCGGTGTTCATTTTTGCATTCAGCCTGATTCTGCCCAGCTCACCCCGCAAGGTTTCTCAGACCCCACGGTCAATAATTTTTTGACTTCTGGGCCAAACATTGTGCCGTCCCACATAGAGCATACAAAAGCACCCCTAACCCTTAAATTCCACCCCGAATCTCATGGCCGTTTTCATTTCTGCATTCCGCCTGATTCCGCCCGGCTCACAACGCGTGGTTTCCCTGACCCCGCAGTCAAGAATTTTTTATTTCTCGCCCAAAAATTGTGCCGTCCCAAATCGAGCAGGCAAAAATACAATTAACCGTTAAATTCCACCCCGAATCTGATGCCGGTGTTCATTTTAGAATTCAACTTGCTTCCACCCGGCTCGCCCCGCAAGGATTCCCTGACCCCGCGGTCAAGAATTTTTTGATTTCTTGGCCAAAAATAGTGCTGTCCCAAATAGAGCACGCCAAAGCACACCTAACCCTAAAATTCCACCCCGAATCTGATGGCGGTGTTCATTTTAGCATTCGACCTGCTTCCGCCCGGCTCATCCCATGAGGTTTCCCTGATAATGCGGTCAAGAATTTTTTGATTCTGGCCCAAAAATTGTGCCGTCCCAAATCAATCCTCCAAAAGGACACCTAACCCTAAAATTCCACCCCGAACCTGATGGTGTTCATTTTAGCATTCGACCTGCTTCCGCACGGCTCATCCCATGAGGTTTCCCTGACCCCGTGGTGAAGAATTTTTTGATTTCTGTGCCAAAAATTGTGCCGTCCCAAATCCAGCATCAGGAAGCACACCTAACCCTCAAATTCCACCCCGAATCTGAGGGCAGTGTTCATTTTAGCATTCGGCCTGATTCTGCCCGGTTCATCCCGCGAGATTTCCCTGACCCCGCGCGGTCAAGAATTTTTTGATTTCTGGGCCAAAACTTGTGCCGCCCCAAATCGAGCCTCCAAAAGCACAACTAACCCTGAAATTCCACTGTGAATCTGATGGCGCTGTTCATTTTAGCATTCGACCTGCTTCCGCCCGGCTCATCCCGGGAGGTTACCCTGATACTGCGGTCAAGAATTTTTTGATTCCTGGCCCAAAAATTGTGCCGTCCCAAATCAAACCTCCAAAAGCACACCTAACCCTAAAATTCCACCCCGAACCTGATGGCGGTGTTCATTTTAGCATTCAACCTGCTTCCGCACGGCTCATCCCATGAGGTTTCCCTGACCCCGTGGTGAAGAATTTTTTGATTTCTGTTCCAAAAATTGTGCCGTCCCAAATCCAGCATCAGAAAGCACACCTAACCCTCAAATTCCACCCCGAATCTGAGGGCAGTGTTCATTTTAGCATTCGGCCTGATTCTGCCCGGTTCATCCCGTGAGGTTTCCCTGACCCCGCGCGGTCAAGAATTTTTTGATTTCTGGCCAAAAAATTGTGCCGTCCCAAATCGAACCTCCAAAACAACACCTAACGCTCAAATTCCACCCCGAATCTGAGGGCAGTGTTCATTTTAGCATTCGGCCTGATTCTGCCCGGTTCATCCCGTGAGGTTTCCCTGACCCCGCGCGGTCAAGAATTTTTTGATTTCTGGCCAAAAAATTGTGCCGTCCCAAATCGAACCTCCAAAACAACACCTAACGCTCAAATTCCACCCCGAATCGGAGGGCAGTGTTCATTTTAGCATTCGGCCTGATTCCGCCCGGCTCACCCCACGAGGTTTGACTTGCGTTGAACACCTTTTGAATTTCTGGGCCAAAAATTGTGCCGTCCCAAATCGAGCATGCAAAAGCACAACTAACCTTGAAATTCCACTGTGAATCTGATGGCGCTGTTCATTTTAGCATTCGACCTAATTCCGCCAGGCTCACCCCGCGAGGTTTCCCGGACCCCGCAGTGAACAACTTTTGAATTTCAGGGCCAAAATTTGTGCCGTCCCAAATCCAGCATGCAAAAGCACACCTAACCCGAAAATTCCACCCCGAATCTCATGGCCGTGTTCATTTTTGCACTCGGCCTGATTCCGCCCGGCTCACCCCGCAAGGTTTCACAGACCCCGTGGTCAAGAATTATTTGACTTCTGGGCCAAAAATTGTGCAGTGTTCATTTTAGCATTCGGCCTGATTCTGCCCGGTTCATCCCGCGAGGTTTCCCTGACCCCGCGCGGTCAAGAATTTTTTGATTTCTGGCCAAAAAATTGTGCCGTCCCAAATCGAACCCCCAAAACAACACCTAACCCGCAAATTCCACCCCGAATCGGAGGGCAGTGTTCAGTTTAGCATTCGGCCTGATTCCCAGACCTTTTCGGTTTTATTTCGATGGGTGAGGGTGACACGGACGTAGAGGGTGGGGCATTCCTCACTCACCCCTTTGTCGAAGCGCCTGTCAGTGTCCTCCACCTGTCCTTCGGCGCCCCTTAGGCCAGGTGGTTGTCGTTTCCCGCCGCCTCATCGGGGTTGCTTTCCTCCTCCTCTGAACTGTAGGGGACGTGTCTGCGTCGGTACTCCCCCTTCGCTGCTGGTCGCTTTCTTGGCGCTCGGGTTGGTGCTGTTTGTGCCCTCCTTGGGCTCTCTCTGGGCGTCGTTTTGGGGCATGCGGCTGCTTTGTGATCTTCCCTGCCGCACGTGAAACATTGCCCTTTAGCGAAGCGTCCGTCCCGTTCCTCCTTCCAGGGTTGGGGTCTCGCCCTCACCTGCCTTGCGCTGGTGCGTGGGGGTCTCGCTGTCTCCATCTGCTGCGTTTCCCTCCTTGCGTGGAGGAACGTGTCGTGAGCGTTCTCCGCTTCTGCTGCCAGCTGGATCCAACCCGTGAGGGAGCTGGGGTTGTCGCGGCCGAGTGCCCACCGGAGGACATTTAAGTTGAGTCCATGTTTGAACTTCTCAATCAGTGTCGATTGAGACCAAGTGTCCACTTTTCCGGCTAGGGTTTGGAACTCCATGGCATACTCTGCCACGGAGCACGGGCTTTGTCTGAGTGTCTCTAGCGCCCTTTTCGCCTTTTCTTGCTCCAGGGGGTCCCTGAAGTGCTGTTCCAGTGCCTGCAGGAATTCAGTGCTGTCCTGCAGCGCCCGGGCGCCTGATTGGCACAATTGGACGTACCAATTGGCGGCCCACCCTTTTAATTTTATGGACAGGGCATTGATTTTGCCCCGCTCAGTTCTGAAGCAGGGACCCCATTCTTTGAGGTAGTACCTCACGTTAGTCAAAAAAAAGGAGAGTTTCGAGGGGTCCCCATCGAACTTTATGCCAAAGTCCTTGGCGGGTGTCCTGGTCTAGCTCCTGGCCCCCTCTACGTCGTGCCTCGGGCACTGCGGGAGCTGCGGCGGGTCGGGGTGTCTCCGGTTCTCTTGCGGCATTGGTGCCTCTCTCTGGGTATCCTCGCAAGGTCGTCGTCCCGTCGCTCGGGGGGGAGGGCGGGGTGTTCTCCCTCGGTGGGGCTCCTGGATCCAGGCTCCGCCGTCGCCGTCGCCGCCCGCCGGTTCATCCCTCCACCTCTCAGCTTGGTGCGTCTCCCGTCGTGGGGTGGGCTCCTGGGGCCGGGCGCCGCCACCACCGAGGTTGTCCCGCCGTCTCACGTCCGGGCGCGCCTCCGATCGTTGGGTGGCCTCCTGGGGTCGGGTCCCGCCGTGGTCGCCGCCGTCCGCTGGGTCTCCACCCCGTCTCGCATCCCGGTGCGCCTCCGGTCGTCGGTTGGGCTCCTTGGGTCGGGTTCCGCCGTCACCGCCGCCCCGCTCGCCCTGCCGCCTTTCGTCCGAGGGTGCCTCTGCGCCGCCTCCGCCGCAGAGTCCCTGTGCCGCCGTCAGCTGTTGGAGCATCTGCCGCACCGCCTGCATCCCTTCCTCCAATGCGTCAAGCCTCTCCGCCGTCCCCGGCTTCCCGCCGAGTTGTTCGCCGCTCCGCTCGCCCTCACCGTTAGCCGTGGTAGAGGACGGATCGTCCCTCGTTCCCGCCGCGGTGCTAGGCGCGCCCTCGCCTTCTAGCGCCCAAGGTGGCGGTTCGTCTCGCGCTTCCTCCGGGGTTGCCTGCGGGCTTGGAGAGGGTCCCCTCGTCTCGCCCCCGGTGCCTCGCGGGCTCCGGGGCGCCGGGGTGGGTCCCTCCCCCGCTGCTTCCCCCCAGCTGGGTCCCATACTTACCGGGGCGTTGCATCGCCCGGACCTCAGCTGCATCCCGCCCTGCGAGAGCGGGGCTTCGTCGCCGGGCGCCGAAGGGTTGCGCCTCCTCGGTTCCTGGTTCTCCATGCCTGGCTGGGTCCCTCACAAGCTTGTTGGATAGGTACCAGGTGGAAAAAATTTTTTTTGTGGTTCCCGTTTTTATGTCAGGGCCAGCCTCGCTTCGCAATAAGACACAGACTCACTTAATGGATATTAAGGATTTCTGGTTTATTGGAATGATAGCTGACAGAACGAAAAACGGGAACGGAGTAGGTAGTGTGGGGGTGCCCCTTTTATACCCTCCTGTATTGCCCCGGGCTTCCCCACCCCTCAATACCCCGATCCCTCTTGATGGGACCCTTGATGGCTGCTTGGGCGTTTTCCCCGGTGTCCTCTTTGTCTCCCTGCGACGGTTGTGTCCTCCGGGGGACCATGTGCTCCTTATCTTCACTCCTCTGATGTCTCTCCTTTCAGTTGTTTATGGGTCCATGGGTGTGGGTGCCTTTGGGTGCTTGTGTTAATCCCTGGTTTGATTATCTTCTTCCGTTTTTCCTTAATGATCATAATCCACGTTGTGAGGCTCTTTGTGCCTTGCAAAGAGGTCATGACAGATATGGTCTTTCATTGGGCTGCAAACTTGAGTTGTAAATGTTGAATTCTCCCTTCCCATTAATAGGGCTTATACGAGTTGTTGAGAGCAGGCCTCCCTGTAACCATGCCGGAAACTGAACTGGTATCCTAGACTGCATTTGGATATCAATTCTGAACTCGCATGTTATTGTTAATACAACGCAGAGTTTGACATTCCCCTACTTTGTCTGTTTGCGTGGAGGCCATGTTGGGCTGTTGAAATAGTGATTCTTCTCAGTTAGCTTTCTCTTCAGGCAGACAGAGATAAATGAAAATGCAGGCATTTCCAGATTCTCCTTTCCAAGCAGAACATGAATCGTCACTGTCTTTCAGAGCCGGTCTTTCACTGCGCTCCAAACTCGAGTTGTAAAAGTTGAATTCTGCCTTCCCATTCATAGGGCTCATACGAGTTGTTGAGATCAGGCCTCACGTGACGCTGCCACAAACTGAACCGGTGTCCTAGACTGCATTTGGATGTCAAATTCTCAGTTAGCTTCCTCTTCACACAGAGATTCCCGGATTCTCCTTTCCACGCAGAACATGAACCTACTGTCTTTCAGAGCTGGTCTTTCACTGGGCTGCAAACTTGAGTTGTAAAAGTTGAATTCTGCCTTCACATGAATAGGGCTCATACGAGTTGCTGCGAGCAGGCCTCCCTGTGACGATGCCAGCAACTGAACCGGTGTCCTAGACGGCATCTGGATGTCAACTTCTCAGTTAGCTTCCCCTACAGAGATTCATGAAAATACGTAGATTCCTGGATTCTCCTTTCCAAGCAGAACATGAATCATCAACTGTCTTTCAGATCTGCTCTTTCACTTGGCTGCAAACTTGAGTTATAACAGTTGAATTCTGCCTTCATATGAATAGGGCTCATAGGAGTTGCTGAGAGGTGGCCTCCCTGTGACGATGCCAGCAACTGAACCGGTGTCCTAGACTGCATTTGGATGTCCATTCTGAACTCGCATCATATTGCTAATACAATGCAGAGCTTGACTTTCCCCTATTGTGTATGTTTGTGCGGAGGCCATGTTGGGCAATGTGTGAAAATAGCGATTCTTCTCAGTTAGCTTTCTCTTCAGGCAGACAGAGATAAATGAAAATGCAGGCATTTCCGGATTCTCCTTTCCAAGCAGAACATGAATCGTCACTGTCTTTCAGAGCTGGTCTTTCACTGGGCTGCAAACTCGAGTTGTAAAAGTTGAATTCTGCCCATTGATTGGGCTCATAGGCCTCCCGGTGACGATGCCAGAAACGGAACCGCTGTCCAAGACTGCATTTGGATGTCAATTTCTGAGTTAGCTTCCTCTTCAGAGATTCCTCAAAATACATAGATTCCAAGATTCTAGTTTACAAGCAGAACATGTATCATCAACTGTCTTTCAGATATGGTCTTTCATTGGGCTGCAAACTCGAGTTGTAAAAGTTGAATTCTGCCTTCCCATTGATACGGCTGATAGGAGTTGCTGAGAGCAGGTCTCATGTGAGGTTGCCAGAAACTGAACCGGTGTCCAAGGTGGCATTTGGATGTCAATTCGGAACTCGCATGGTGTTGCTAATACAACTCAGAGCTTGGCTTTCCCCTACTGTGTACGTTTGTGTGGAGGCCATGTGGGGCAATGTGTTAAAATAGCGATTCTTCTGAGTTAGCTTTCTCTTCAGGCATACAGAGACTAATGAAAATGCATGCATTTCCAAATTCTCCTTTCCTAGCAGAACATGAATCATCACTGTCTTTCAGATATGGTCTTTCACTGGGCTGCAAGCTCGAGTTGTAAAAGTTGAATTCTGCCTTCCCATTGATAGGTGTCATGCGCTGCCTACCTCTGAATAATTCTCAGACACTGGTTCTGTGGAACAGGCTCTCATTTATTCACAGCGTAGATGCAGTTTGGAAAAAAAGCTGAGAGTGACAGGAGCGCGCCGGTGCGGGGTTTAAATACCCCGCGCCGGTCAGCGCCCCCTCACTCGCAGTTACGTCACCCCCCTTTGTCCAACACGTTGTCCTGCCGGTAGGTGAGGGGTTGCGAGGCCCCGCTGGCGTTCCGGGATCGCCCATCATCGGTTTCTCTATTCCTCCGGTGTTTGCTGTCAGCTGGGCGATCTCCGTTGCGTTAGCGCTAACAGCTTGGGTGTGCCTCGCGATCCGTTTAGCCATTGTTTCTTGACCTTCAGTCTTTGTGAGTTGATGGCTACTTATCTTGAGCCCCTTCCCCTGTTTCCTTTCTATTGTCATGTGTGCCATTGCGCTGATGTCTTCAGCTCAACGGCACTCATGACATACTGCCCCCTGTCCGAATAGTGCCCTGCCCCCCCCCCCGGATTTCTGGTTTTTTGTTTTTTTTTTTTTTTTCAGGAGAGCTGTCAAAAGAAACTTTTGAAATTCCCGCCGGAGTATTTTTCGCCCCTCCCTTCGTTCCGCCCTCTACCACGTGCCTTCCTAGGGTGTGTCCTTAGTGCGCATGCCCAGGTCGCCCCCTGGCGTGCGCATGCTCCGGCCACTCCCTGCTAGTTTGGCTCAGTTCGACGAGGAGAGAGGCGTGGCTGGTCGGGTGCTTATCGGCTCCAGGTAGGGCCCTTCTTTTTTATTCAAAGTGCGTCGCCTTTGTTATGTGTGCTCCTGGGCGTTGCCCCAGGATGCCCCGTTGACTTGCTTGCCACTCCCCCGTGGGCCCGGGGCGGGGGGAGGGTGCTGGCGAACGCTTGTTACTGCCTCGTGGGCCCGGGGCGGGGGGAGTGAGTCCCGGGGGGGGGAGGTCCACCCAAGTCGCGGGATTGGGAGGGCCCTTTCCCTTGGGGCACGGGAGGCGGGGGGGCCCGCGGGGGAGGGGTTTTGCTGGTGAAAGCTTGCTGGCCTTGGTTTTGGCTTGTCGGGGTATGCCCGGTGAAAAGCCCGGGTCAGGTCAGGCGCGTTAACGTTGTGCGCCACCACCCATTCTGGGTGGGGGAAGTGTTTCCACCTGACCAAATAGTGTAAAGTTCCCCGTTGCCTGCGAGAGTATGTCCCTTACGTCAAAGTGATGTTGCCCATCGATCATCACCGGTGAGGGCTGTGTCGTGCTTGGGTGCCATCGTGAGGTGGTTGCCGGTTTCAGGAGGCTGGTGTGGAACACTGGGTGGAGTCTCCGTAGGTTGTGTGGCAGGTCCAAGCGTATTGTTCACTATTTGCGTGACTCGGAACGGCCCGATGTACTTAGGCCCCAGTTTTTTCGAGGGTTGGGGTGACTTTAGAAATTTGGTGGATAGGTAGACCATATCCCCCACCTGGAACGTCGGTTGTTGGCGCCGGTGCTTGTCGGCCTGCTCTTTGTAGGCCGCCTGTGCATCCTTTAGCGCTGCCGTGATTATTGGCCACGATTCCGCAATCTTCCGTCCCCAGTCGCTAGCGTCCACCTGGGGTTCCGGGGGTTGGGGTAGCTCCGGTATGGGGACGAAGTCGCGCCCCGAGACTACCTCGAACGGAGTTTTCCCCGTGCTCGTGTGGACGGCGTTGTTGTATGCGACTTCGGCGAACGGGAGCAGTTCAGCCCAGTCGTCTTGGTGATAGTTAGTATATGAGCGTATGAATTGCTCTAGGGTGGCATTAAGGACCTCTGTGGCTCCGTCCGTCTGGGGGTGCCAAGCAGTGGATAGGGCCTGTTGGGTCCCCGTCAGCTTTAGGAAGGCCCGCCAGAATTTAGAGGTGAACTGTGTACCCCTGTCGGTCACCACACTTGCGGGACATCCGTGTAACCTGTACACGTGGATGAGGAAGAGTTTGGCTAGTTGTTGTGCGGACGGGACCGACGTGCAGGGGATGAAGTGGGCCTGTTTCGAGAAGTAATCCTTCACCACCCAAATGGCCGTTTTCTTCTGGCTGGGTGGGAGGTCCACTATAAAATCCATAGAGATTTCCTCCCATGGGCGGGAGGGTTCTGCCACCTGTTGTAATAGCCCCGCGGGTTTGCCTGGTGCCCGTTTGGCCCTAGCACACGTTGGGCAGGACGCTACGTATGCTTTCACATCTCGTCTGAGCGCGGGCCACCAGAATTGACGCCTTGTTAGGTGTAGGGTCTTGAGGAACCCAAAGTGTCCCGCTTGCTTGGCGTCGTGTGCCCTATGCAAGATCGCTTGGCGTTGCGAGTCCGGGACATAGATTCCGCCTTCCCCCCATGCCAGGTCCTGTGCCATCGTTACCTTGTCGGGGTTTGCCAGGAACCAGGGGTCGGTTTTGAGGGCGGCGGCGAGGTCCGTGCATATTCCCCCTGGTAGTTGCGGTTGGCTTCGTCTGGTCGCAGGTTGTCCCGCCGTCGGCTGCGCCGTAGAGTCGAGCTGCCTCCGAGCGCCGCTTCGGGTGGTCACGGCCATCCCCAGTTGCGAGGCGGATAGGACCGTCCCAATGGTGTCTGGGGCGGGTTCTTCGTCCTGGGGCAGTTGGGAGAGGGCGTCCGCCAGGAAGTTCTTTTTGCCCGGCATGAACTTCAGCTGGAAATTAAAGCGGCTGAAGAATTGGGCCCATCAGACCTGTTTTGGGCTAAGGCGTCTGGGCGTTCGGAGGGCCTTGAGGTTCCGGTGGTCGGTCCAGACCTCGAATGGTTGGGTGGCTCCCTCGAGTAGGTGTCGCCATGTTTCTAGCGCCGATTTTACCGTAAAGGCTTCTTTCTCCCAGACGTGCCATCGCCTTTCTGTCTCGGAAAATTTCCTCGACAGGTAGGCGCATGGTTTCAGGAGTCCCGTGGGGTCCTTTTGGAGTAGGATGGCCCCCAGGGAGAAGTCTGAGGCGTCGGCTTGGACCACGAACGGCCGTTCTGGGTCCGGGTGCGCAAGGATTGGCTCCGTGGTGAACAGCGCTTTCAGCTTGTTGAATGCGGTCTGGCACGCGGGAGTCCAATTCAATACTGTGCCCGGGTTCTTGGCGCGTCGGGTGTCCCCCACCCCTTTGGTTTTGAGGAGGTCCATTAGGGGGAGGGCTATCTCTGCGAACCCCCGGGCGAATGACCTGTAAAAATTCGCGAAGCCGAGGAAGCTCTGGAGTTGGCGTCTGTTGCGGGGGCGTTCCCAGTCCAGCACTGCCTCGACTTTTGCGGGGTCCATTTCTATGCCGTCTCCGGAGATTCGGTACCCCAGGTAGTCTAGGCGCGCTTTATGAAATTCGCACTTTGTAGGTTTGGCGTAGAGCTGTGCCCTTCTGAGCTTGTCGAGGACTTGCCTGACTAGGGTCACATGTTCTTTGTGCATTTTCGTGTAGATGAGGACGTCGTCTATGTAGACAAGGACCCCTTTGATGAGCTGCATAAACACCCCGGGGGCCCCCGCGAGTCCGAACGGCAGCACTTTGTACTGGAAGGCGCCTAGAGGGCAGTTGAACGCAGTCTTCCATTCGTCCCCCTCCCTGATTCGGATGCGATAGTACGCCTCGCGAAGGTCCAATTTGGAAAAGACTTTGCCCGTGGACAGGTGGGCGAGCATGTCTTTCACCAGGGGTAAGGGGTATTTGTTGGACAGGGAAGCCACGTTTAGGCCCCGGTAGTCGGTGCAGAGCCGTAGGGTGCCGTCTTTCTTCTCCCGGAATAAGACGGGGGCTCCGACCGGTGAGCATGCTGGCTCTATGAATCCCCTCTCTAGGTTTTTATCGATGAACTCCCGGAGGGTTGCCATCTCCTTCGGGGTCATCGAGTAGATCTTTGGTCTAGGTAAGGGGACGTCGGGCAGCAGGTCGATCCGGCAATCCGTCTTGCAGTGGGGGGGTAGTTGGTCAGCTTCCGCCTCTCCGAAGACCTCGGAGAAGTCGGCGTATTGTTCCGGTAGGTCCGCTGTGGTAGCGGCGGCGTCGTGTGTAGTCGCCTCTGCTCGTCCCACAGTGGGGTTGGTTCTGCCCGCTGGAACTGGTGCCCGATACTTGCCGTCGCCAAATGTGAAGGTGCGGGTCTCCCAGTTGATGCGCGGGTTGTTTGTCGCGAGCCATGGCATTCCCAGGACTGCAATGGGCCGCCCGATGTGGGTGACGACGAACGATGTGCGTTCGGTGTGAGTGCCCATTTGCAGGGTGACCGGCTCGGTTTGCATCGTAGCCGGTTTCCCTCCCGCTGTAGAGCTGTCCAGCTGGTGGAATGCCAGCGGCGTGGGGAGGGGGAAGCAGCGGAGGTCGAGTTTGGCGACTAAGTCGGGGTGGATGAGGTTTTTTGAGCACCCCGAGTCCACTAGTGCCGCGGCCGTGGTGGCTCCGTTGCCGGCAGAGAGTTTAATTGCCGCCATTATCACGGAGCTTTCGTCGTTCCGCAACGCGTCTCAGGGCAGGCGGGGAGCTTTTCCCGCCGGCTGGTCTGGGTCTACATTGTCCTCTTCCCCCCAGTAGGCGTCCCAGCCTTCCTCTGGTGTCGCTGTGGCTACGGTCATTCGGCGGTGAGGGGGCGGCACCAGGTTAGGTGGTTTGGGGCTAGCTTTCGGGGTGGGTTTAGGCGCACTGGTCGGCAGTCGGTTGGCGAAGCAATCCGCCGTCTTGTGCCCAAGTTTTCCACACCTCCCGCAGGGCTCCTGATTAAATTTCTTCTTTGGGTATGTGGGGCCGGCCGTCCCCACGTGTGGTGCGGGTACCTTTTTGCAGCTGTAGTTCGCGTCTTCCGTAGTTGTCATGAGGAAGGTGCGGTGCGTGTGTTCGGCTTTCCCCGCGAGGTGGATCCACCCGTGTAGAGTTTCTGGGTCGTCGCGGTAGAGGGCCCATTGCAGTACGTCGCGATTGAGCCCCCTTTTGAACATTTCAAGCAGGGTGGTTTCGGACCAGTCGCTGACCTTCCCCACGAGGGCTTTGAACTCGAGGGCGTAGTCTGGGACAGTGCGTGTGCCCTGTTTAAGTCTTTGGAGTGCGCTCTTCGCCCTCACTTTGGCTAGTGGGTCTTCGAAGTAGCTTCTCATCTCCTTGATGAAGGCGGGGAAGTTGGCGAGGGCGGGGGAGCTGGACTCGTACAGTTGGACATACCAGTCCACCGCCCGGTCTTGTAATTTGATCGCCACGGCAGCGATTTTGTCCGCTTCGGAGTCGTAGGAGTGTCCGTGCCTCCCCATGAACTCCCTGGCGTTCGTAATAAAGAACGACAGTTTCGCGGGGTTCCCATCAAAGAAGATGGGGAAGTCCTTTGGGGCCCGGGCATTTTGTGCGGCCCTTCCTCTCGCTTCCTGGCCTGTGGTGTCGTCCGACTGGGCCATCTGTTGACCTTCATTTGGCCCGTGGGGGTTCGGCGCTTCGCTCGGGGTGCAAACCTGTGTGGGGACGTCGTCGGGCGGCGCGGGGGGCATGAGCGACTGAAGCATGGTCCGGAGTTCCTCCAGTTGGGTCTGCATGGCCGCGAGACCCGCTCGAGCTTCCTCGTCCATGATCCGCGCCGCCGCTGGGGTCGGTTCTGTCGGTGTGTCGGCGGGGGTGGGTTGCCGGTGGGTTTCAGTCTCTCTCAGCCGTTGGTCTGCTTCCTCCGCCGTCTGCTGGGTGTCTCCATCGTCCTCCTCCGTGCTTTCCGCCGTTGGGCTGTCGCTCCACGCCCGTTGCTGGGGTGCGATGTGGGGCGCGGGGTTCTCCGCTGGTTTCGGGAGGTATGTTGCTCCCTCCCGTGGTCGGGTTGCCTCCGTCCCCATCTCCCCTTGGGGTTGGAGCTGAGGCTCGGGTTGGGTCGGGTGGGCGTCCATGGCTCCGGGAGTCCGCGGTGCCTCTGGCCTCGGTCGGTCCTCCTCCGCTTCTTGCCGTGCGGCTCGCCCTCCTTGTCTGCGTCGCGCCGGCCTCATCTTCCTGGTCTTCTCGCCGTCTACTCCTCCCGCGGCTCGTTGTCGTCCGGTGGGGCTCGGCGAGGCTGAGTTTATGACTCTCAGCTTTATGTCATGCGCTGCCTACCTCTGAATAATTCTCAGACACTGGTTCTGTGGAACAGG
Organism: Candoia aspera; assembly: GCF_035149785.1. Lineage (NCBI taxonomy): Eukaryota > Metazoa > Chordata > Lepidosauria > Squamata > Candoiidae > Candoia > Candoia aspera. The sequence goes on from NC_086164.1 coordinate 23,835,283, forward strand.
CTCTCATTTATTCACAGCGTAGATGCAGTTTGGAAAAAAAGCTGAGAGTGACAGGAGCGCGCCGGTGCGGGGTTTAAATACCCCGCGCCGGTCAGCGCCCCCTCACTCGCGGTTACGTCACCCCCCTTTGTCCAACACGTTGTCCTGCCGGTAGGTGAGGGGTTGCAAGGCCCCACTGGTGTTCCGGGATCGCCCATCATCGGTTTCTCTATTCCTCCGGTGATTGCTGTCAGCTGGGCGATCTCCGTTGCGTTAGCGCTAACAGCATGGTTGTGCCTCGCGATCCGTTTAGCCATGGTTTCTTGACCTTCAGTCTTTGTGAGTTGATGGCTACTTATCTTGAGCCCCTTCCCCTGTTTCCTTTCTATTGTCATGTGTGCCATTGCGCTGATGTCTTCAGCTCAACGGCACTCATGACAATAGGGCTCATACGAGTTGCGGAGAGCAGGCCTCCCTGTGACGATGCCAGAAATTGAACCAGTGTCCTAGACTGCATTTGGATGTCAATTCTAAACTCGCATGGTATTGCTAATACAACGCAGACCTTGACATTCCCCTACTTTGTATGTTTGCGTGGAGGCCATGTTGGGCTATGTTTTGAAATAGCGATTCTTCTCAGTTAGCTTCCTCTTCAGGCATACAGAGAGTAATGAAAATTCACGCATTTCCAGATTCTCCTTTCCAAGCGGAACATGAATCATCACTGTCTTTCAGATCTGGTCTTTCATTGGGCTGCAAACCGGAGTTCTAAAAGTTGAATTCTGCCTTCTCATGAATAGGGCTCTTAGGAGTTGCTGAGAGCAGGCCTCCCTGTGACGATGCCAGGAACTGAACGGTGTCCTAGATTGCATTTGGATGTCAACTTCTCAGTTAGCTTCCTCTTCAGAGATTCATGAATATACCTAGATTCCCAGATTCTCCTTTCCAAGCAGAACATGAATCATCAACTGTCTTTCAGATATGGTCTTTCACTGGGCTGCAAACTCGAGTTGTAAAAGTTGAATTCTACCTTCCCATTGATTGGGCTCATAGGCGTTGATGAGAGGAGGCCTCCCTGTGACGATGCCAGGAACTGAACGGTGTCCTAGAAGGCATCTGGATGTCAACTTCTCAGTTAGCTTCCTCTTCAGAGATTCATGAATATACCTAGATTCCCAGATTCTCCTTTCCAAGCAGAACATGAATCAACAACTGTCTTTCAGATATGGTCTTTCACTGGGCTACAAACGGGAGTTGTAAAAGTCGAATTCTGCCTTCCCATTGATACGGCTGATAGGAATTGCTGAGAGCAGGTCTCATGTGAGGATGCCAGAAAATGAACCGGTGTCCTAGATTGCATTTGGATGTCAATTCTGAACTCGCATGGTGTTGCTAATACAACGCAGAGCTTGGCTTTCCCCTACTGTGTACGTTTGTGTGGAGGCCATGTTGGGCCATGTGTTAAAATAGCGATTCTTCTCAGTTCGCTTTCTCTTCAGGCATACAGAGAGTAATGAAAATGCATGCATTTCCAAATTCTCCTTTCCTAGCAGAACATGAATCATCACTGTCTTTCAGATATGATCTTTCACTGGGCTGCAAGCTCGAGTTGTAAAAGTTGAATTGTGCCTTCCCATTGATAGGGCTCATACGAGTTGCTGAGAGCAGGCCTCCCGGTGACGATGCCAGAAACTGAACCGCTGTCCAAGACTGCATTTGGATGTCAATTTCTGAGTTAGCTTCCTCTTCAGAGATTCCTCAAAATACATAGATTCCGAGATTCTAGTTTACAAGCAGAACATGTATCATCCTTCAGATATGGTCTTTCACTGGGCTGCAAACTTGAGTTGTAAAAGTTGAATTCTGCCTTCCCTTTGATACGGCTCATAGGAGTTGCTGAGAGCAGGTCTCATGTGAGGATGCCAGAAATTGAACCTGTGTCCTAGATGGCATTTGGATGTCAATTCTGAACTCGCATGGTGTTGCTAATAGAACGCAGAGCTTGGCTTTCCCCTACTGTGTACGTTTGTGTGGAGGCCATGTTGGGCAATGTGTTGAAATAGCGATTCTTCTCAGTTTGCTTTCTCTTCAGTCATACAAAGATAAATGAAAATGCATGCATTTCCAGATTCTCCTTTCCAAGCGGAACATGAATCATCACTGTCTTTCAGGTCTGGTCTTTCATTGGGCTGCAAACTTGAGTTGTAAATGTTGAATTCTCCGTTTCCATTAATAGGCCTCATACGACTTGCTGAGAGCAGGCCTCCCTGGGACGATGCCAGAAACAGAACCGGTGGCCTAGACTGCATTTGGATGTCAATTTCTCAGTTAGCTTCCTCTTCAGAGATTCATGAAAACACAAAGATTCCCTGATGCTCCATTCCAAGCAGAACATGAATCATCACTGTCTCTAAGATATGGTCTTTCATTGGGCTGCAAACCGGAGTTCTAAAAGTTGAATTCTGCCTTCTCATGAATAGGGCTCATACGAGTTGTTGAGAGCAGGCCTCCCTGTAACCATGCCGGAAACTGAACTGGTGTCCTAGACTGCATTTGGATATCAATTCTGAACTCGCATGGTGTTGCTAATAGAACGCAGAGCTTGGCTTTCCCCTACTGTGTACGTTTGTGTGGAGGCCATGTTGGGCAATGTGTTGAAATAGCGATTCTTCTCAGTTAGCTTTCTCTTCAGTCATACAGAGAGTAATGAAAATGCATGCATTTCCAGATTCTCCATTCCAAGCAGAACATGAATCATCACTGTCTTTCAGATCTGGTCTTTCACTGGGCTGCAAACTTGAGTTGTAAAAGGTGAATTCTGCCTTTCCATTAATAGGCCTCATACGAGTTGCTGAGAGCAGGCCTCCCTGTGACGATGCCAGAAACCGAACCGGTGTCCTAGACTGCATTTGGATGTCAATTTCTCAGTTAGCTTCCTCTTCAGAGATCCTCAAAATACATAGATTCCAACATTCTAGTTTACAAGCAGAACATGAATCATCACTGTCTCTAAGATATGGTCTTTCATTGGGCTGCAAACCGTAGTTCTAAAAGTTGAATTCTGCCTTCTCAGGAATAGGGCTCTTAGGAGTTGCTGAGAGCAGGCCTCCCTGTGACGATGCCAGAAACCGAACCAGTGTCCGAGACTGCATTTGGATGTCAATTTCTCAGTTAGCTTCCTCTTCAGAGATCCTCAAAATACATAGATTCCGAGATTCTAGTTTACAAGCAGAACATGTATCATCAACTGACTTTCAGATATGGTCTTTCATTGGGCTGCAAACTTGAGTTGTAAATGTTGAATTCTCCCTTCCCATTAATAGGGCTCATACGAGTTGTTGAGAGCAGGCCACCCTGTGACGATACCAGCAACTGAACTGGTGTCCAAGACGGCATCTGGATGTCAACTTCTCAGTAAACTTCCCCTACAGAGATTCATGAAAATACGTAGATTCCCGGATTCTCCTTTCCAAGCAGGACATGAATCATCAACTGTCTTTCAGATCTGCTCATTCACTTGGCTGCAAACTTGAGTTATACCAGTTGAATTCTGCCTTCATATGAATAGGGCTCATAGGAGTTGCTGAGAGGTGGCCTCCCTGTGATGATGCCAGCAACTGAACCGGTGTCCTAGACTGCATTTGGATGTCCATTCTGAACTCGCATGGTATTGCTAATACAACGCAGAGCTTGACTTTCCCCTATTGTGTACGTTTGTGCGGAGGCCATGTTGGGCAATGTGTGAAAATAGCGATTCTTCTCAGTTAGCTTTCTCTTCAGGCAGACAGAGATAAATGAAAATGCAGGCATTTCCGGATTCTCCTTTCCAAGCAGAACATGAATCGTCACTGTCTTTCAGAGCTGGTCTTTCACTGGGCTGCAAACTCGAGTTGTAAAAGTTGAATTCTGCCCATTGATTGGGCTCATAGGCCTCACGGTGACGATGCCAGAAACGGAACCGCTGTCCAAGACTGCATTTGGATGTCAATTTCTGAGTTAGCTTCCTCTTCAGAGATTCCTCAAAATACATAGATTCCGAGATTCTAGTTTACAAGCAGAACATGTATCATCAACTGTCTTTCAGATATGGTCTTTCATTGGGCTGCAAACCCGAGTTGTAAAAGTTGAATTCTTCCTTCCCATTGATACGGCTGATAGGAGTTGCTGAGAGCAGGTCTCATGTGAGGTTGCCAGAAACTGAACCGGTGTCCAAGATGGCATTTGGATGTCAATTCGGAACTCGCATGGTGTTGCTAATACAACGCAGAGCTTGGCTTTCCCCTACTGTGTACGTTTGTGTGGAGCCCATGTGGGGCAATGTGTTACAATAGCGATTCTTCTGAGTTAGCTTTCTCTTCAGGCATACAGAGACTAATGAAAATTCATGCATTTCCAGATTCTCCTTTCCAAGCGGAACATGAATCATCACTGTCTTTCAGATCTGGTCTTTCATTGGGCTGCAAACCCGAGTTCTAAAAGTTGAATTCTGCCTTCTCATGAATAGGGCTCTTAGGAGTTGCTGAGAGCAGGCCTCCCTGTGACGATGCCAGGAACTGAACGGTGTCCTAGAAGGCATCTGGATGTCAACTTCTCAGTTAGCTTCCTCTTCAGAGATTCATGAATATACCTAGATTCCCAGATTCTCCTTTCCAAGCAGAACATGAATCATCACCTGTCTTTCAGATATGGTCTTTCACTGGGCTGCAAACTCGAGTTGTAAAAGTTGAATTCTGCCTTCCCATTGATTGGGCTCATAGGCGTTGATGAGAGGAGGCCTCCCTGTGACAATGCCAGGAACTGAACGGTGTCCTAGAAGGCATCTGGATGTCAACTTCTCAGTTAGCTTCCTCTTCAGAGATTCATGAATATACCTAGATTCCCAGATTCTCCTTTCCAAGCAGAACATGAATCATCAACTGTCTTTCAGATATGGTCTTTCATTGGGCTACAAACGGGAGTTGTAAACGTTGAATTCTGCCTTCCCAATGATACGGCTGATAGGAATTGCTGAGAGTAGGTCTCATGTGAGGATGTCAGAAACTGAACCAGTGTCCTAGATGGCATTTGGATGTCAATTCTGAACTCGCATGGTGTTGCAAATACAACGCAGAGCTTGGCTTTCCCCTACTGTGTAAGTTTGTGTGGAGGCCATGTTGGGCAATGTGTTGAAATAGCAAATCCTCTCAGTTAGCTTTCTCTTCAGTCATACAAAGATAAATGAAAATGCATGCATTTCCAGATTCTCCTTTCCAAGCGGGTCATGAATCATCACTGTCTTTCAGGTCTGGTCTTTCATTGGGCTGCAAACTTGAGTTGTAAATGTTGAATTCTCCGTTTCCATTAATAGGCCTCATACGACTTGCTGAGAGCAGGCCTCCCTGGGACGATGCCAGAAACAGAACCGGTGGCCTAGACTGCATTTGGAAGTCAATTTCTCAGTTAGCTTCCTCTTCAGAGATAAATGAAAATACATAGATTCCCTGATTCTCCTTTCCAAGCAGAACATGAATCATCAACTGTCTTTCAGATCTGCTCTTTCACTTGGCTGCAAACTTGAGTTATAACAGTTGAATTCTGCCTTCATATGAATAGGGCTCATAGGAGTTGCTGAGAGGTGGCCTCCCTTTGACGATGCCAGCAACTGAACCGGTGTCCTAGACTGCATTTGGATCTCCATTCCGAACTCGCATGTTATTGCTAATACAACGCAGAGCTTGACTTTCCCCTATTGTGTACGTTTGTGCGGAGGCCATGTTGGGCAATGTGTGAAAATAGCGATTCTTCTCAGTTAGCTTTCTCTTCAGGCAGACAGAGATAAATGAAAATGCAGACATTTCCGGATTCTCCTTTCCAAGCAGAACATGAATCGTCACTGTCTTTCAGAGCTGGTCTTTCACTGGGCTGCAAACTCGAGTTGTAAAAGTTGAATTCTGCCCATTGATTGGGCTCATAGGCCTCCCGGTGATGATGCCAGAAACGGAACTGCTGTCCAAGACTGCATTTCGATGTCAATTTCTGAGTTAGCTTCCTCTTCAGAGATTCCTCAAAATACATAGATTCCGAGATTCTATTTTACAAGCAGAACATGTATCATCAACTGTCTTTCAGATATGGTCTTTCATTGGGCTGCAAACTCGAGTTGTAAAAGTTGAATTCTGCCTTCCCATTGATAAGGCTGATAGGAGTTGCTGAGAGCAGGTCTCATGTGAGGTTGCCAGAAACTGAACCGGTGTCCAAGATGGCATTTGGATGTCAATTCGGAACTCGCATGGTGTTGCTAATACAACGCAGAGCTTGGCTTTCCCCTACTGTGTACGTTTGTGTGGAGGCCATGTGGGGCAATGTGTTAAAATAGCGATTCTTCTGAGTTAGCTTTCTCTTCAGGCATACAGAGACTAATGAAAATTCATGCATTTCCAGATTCTCCTTTCCAAGCAGAACATGAATCATCAACTGTCTTTCAGATATGGTCTTTCATTGGGCTGCAAACGGGAGTTGTAAAAGTTGAATTCTGCCTTCCCATTGATACGGCTGATAGGAATTGCTGAGAGTAGGTCTCATGTGAGGATGCCAGAAACTGAACCGGTGTCCTAGATGGCATTTGGATGTCAATTCTGAACTCGCATGGTGTTGCAAATACAACGCAGAGCTTGGCTTTCCCCTACTGTGTAAGTTTGTGTGGAGGCCATGTTGGGCAATGTGTTGAAATAGCGAATCCTCTCAGTTTGCTTTCTCTTCAGTCATACAAAGATAAATGAAAATGCATGCATTTCCAGATTCTCCTTTCCAAGCGGGTCATGAATCATCACTGTCTTTCAGGTCTGGTCTTTCATTGGGCTGCAAACTTGAGTTGTAAATGTTGAATTCTCCGTTTCCATTAATAGGCCTCATACGACTTGCTGAGAGCAGGCCTCCCTGGGACGATGCCAGAAACAGAACCGGTGGCATAGACTGCATTTGGAAGTCAATTTCTCAGTTAGCTTCCTCTTCAGAGATAAATGAAAATACATAGATTCCCTGATTCTCCTTTCCAAGCAGAACATGAATCAACAACTGTCTTTCAGATCTGCTCTTTCACTTGGCGGCAAACTTGAGTTATAACAGTTGAATTCTGCCTTCATATGAATAGGGCTCATAGGAGTTGCTGAGAGGTGGCCTCCCTTTGACGATGCCAGCAACTGAACCGGTGTCCTAGACTGCATTTGGATCTCCATTCCGAACTCGCATGTTATTGCTAATACAACACAGAGCTTGACTTTCCCCTATTGTGTACGTTTGTGCGGAGGCCATGTTGGGCAATGTGTGAAAATAGCGATTCTTCTCAGTTAGCTTTCTCTTCAGGCAGACAGAGATAAATGAAAATGCAGGCATTTCCGGATTCTCCTTTCCAAGCAGGACATGAATCATCACTGTCTTTCAGAGCTGGTCTTTCACTGGGCTGCAAACTCGAGTTGTAAAAGTTGAATTCTGCCCATTGATTGGGCTCATAGGCCTCCCGGTGATGTTGCCAGAAACGGAACTGCTGTCCAAGACTGCATTTGGATGTCAATTTCTGAGTTAGCTTCCTCTTCAGAGATTCCTCAAAATACATAGATTCCGAGATTCTAGTTTACAAGCAGAACATGTATCATCAACTGTCTTTCAGATATGGTCTTTCATTGGGCTGCAAACTCGAGTTGTAAAAGTTGAATTCTGCCTTCCCATTGATACGGCTGATAAGAGTTGCTGAGAGCAGGTCTCATGTGAGGTTGCCAGAAACTGAACCGGTGTCCAAGATGGCATTTGGATGTCAATTCGGAACACGCATGGTGTTGCTAATACAACGCAGAGCTTGGCTTTCCCCTACTGTGTACGTTTGTGTGGAGGCCATGTGGGGCAATGTGTTAAAATAGCGATTCTTCTGAGTTAGCTTCCTCTTCAGGCATACAGAGACTAATGAAAATTCATGCATTTCCAGATTCTCCTTTCCAAGCGGAACATGAATCATCACTGTCTTTCAGATCTGGTCTTTCATTGGGCTGCAAACCGGAGTTCTAAAAGTTGAATTCTGCCTTCTCATGAATAGGGCTCTTAGGAGTTGCTGAGAGCAGGCCTCCCTGTGACGATGCCAGGAACTGAACGGTGTCCTAGATTGCATTTGGATGTCAACTTCTCAGTTAGCTTCCTCTTCAGAGATTCATGAATATACCTAGATTCCCAGATTCTCCTTTCCAAGCAGAACATGAATCATCACCTGTCTTTCATATATGGTCTTTCACTGGGCTGCAAACTCGAGTTGTAAAAGTTGAATTCTGCCTTCCCATTGATTGGGCTCATAGGCGTTGATGAGAGGAGGCCTCCCTGTGACGATGCCAGGAACTGAACGGTGTCCTAGAAGGCATCTGGATGTCAACTTCTCAGTTAGCTTCCTCTTCAGAGATTCATGAATATACCTAGATTCCCAGATTCTCCTTTCCAAGCAGAACATGAATCATCACTGTCTTTCAGATATGGTCTTTCACTGGGCTGCAAGCTTGAGTTGTAAAAGTTGAATTCTGCCTTCCCATTGATAGGGCTCATACGAGTTGCTGATAGGAGGCCTCCCTGTGACGATGCTAGAAATTGAACCGGTGTCCTAGACTGCATTTGGATGTCAATTCTAAACTCGCATGGTATTGCTAATACAACGCAGACCTTGACATTCCCCTACTTTCTATGTTTGCGTGGAGGCCATGTTGGGCTATGTTTTGAAATAGCGATTCTTCTCAGTTAGCTTTCTCTTCAGGCATACAGAGAGTAATGAAAATTCATGCATTTCAAGACTCTCCTTTCCAAGCGGAACATGAATCATCACTGTCTTTCAGATCTGGTCTTTCATTGGGCTGCAAACCGGAGTTCTAAAAGTTGAATTCTGGCTTCTCATGAATAGGGCTCTTAGGAGTTGCTGAGAGCAGGCCTCCCTGTAACCATGCCGGAAACTGAACTGGTGTCCTAGACTGCATTTGGATGTCAATTCTAAACTCGCATGGTATTGCTAATACAACGCAGAGCTTGACATTCCCCTACTTTGTATGTTTGCGTGGAGGCCATGTTGGGCTATGTTTTGAAATAGCGATTCTTCTCAGTAAGGTTTCTCTTCAGTCATACAAAGATAAATGAAAATGCATGCATTTCCAGATTCTCCTTTCCAAGCGGGTCATGAATCATCACTGTCTTTCAGATCTGGTCTTTCATTGGGCTGCAAACCGGAGTTCTAAAAGTTGAATTCTGCCTTCTCATGAATAGGGCTCTTAGGAGTTGCTGAGAGCAGGCCTCCCTGTGACGATGCCAGGAACTGAACGGTGTCCTAGATTGCATTTGGATGTCAACTTCTCAGTTAGCTTCCTCTTCAGAGATTCATGAATATACCTAGATTCCCAGATTCTCCTTTCCAAGCAGAACATGAATCATCACCTGTCTTTCATATATGGTCTTTCACTGGGCTGCAAACTCGAGTTGTAAAAGTTGAATTCTGCCTTCCCATTGATTGGGCTCATAGGCGTTGATGAGAGGAGGCCTCCCTGTGACGATGCCAGGAACTGAACGGGGTCCTAGAAGGCATCTGGATGTCAACTTCTCAGTTAGCTTCCTCTTCAGAGATTCATGAATATACCTAGATTCCCAGATTCTCCTTTCCAAGGAGAACATGAATCATCACTGTCTTTCAGATATGGTCTTTCACTGGGCTACAAGCTTGAGTTGTAAAAGTTGAATTCTGCCTTCCCATTGATAGGGCTCATACGAGTTGCTGATAGGAGGCCTCCCTGTGACGATGCTAGAAATTGAACCGGTGTCCTAGACTGCATTTGGATGTCAATTCTAAACTCGCATGGTATTGCTAATACAACGCAGACCTTGACATTCCCCTACTTTGTATGTTTGCGTGGAGGCCATGTTGGGCTATGTTTTGAAATAGCGATTCTTCTCAGTTAGCTTTCTCTTCAGGCATACAGAGAGTAATGAAAATTCATACATTTCAAGACTCTCCTTTCCAAGCGGAACATGAATCATCACTATCTTTCAGATCTGGTCTTTCATTGGGCTGCAAACCGGAGTTCTAAAAGTTGAATTCTGGCTTCTCATGAATAGGGCTCTTAGGAGTTGCTGAGAGCAGGCCTCCCTGTAACCATGCCGGAAACTGAACTGGTGTCCTAGACTGCATTTGGATGTCAATTCTAAACTCGCATGGTATTGTTAATACAACGCAGAGCTTGACATTCCCCTACTTTGTATGTTCGCGTGGAGGCCATGTTGGGCTATGTTTTGAAATAGCGATTCTTCTCAGTAAGGTTTCTCTTCAGTCATACAAAGATAAATGAAAATGCATGCATTTCCAGATTCTCCTTTCCAAGCGGGTCATGAATCATCACTGTCTTTCAGGTCTGGTCTTTCATTGGGCTGCAAACTTCAGTTGTAAATGTTGAATTCTCCGTTTCCATTAATAGGCCTCATACGACTTGCTGAGAGCAGGCCTCCCTGGGATGATGCCAGAAACAGAACCGGTGGCCTAGACTGCATTTGGATGTCAATTTCTCAGTTAGCTTCCTCTTCAGAGATAAATGAAAATACATAGATTCCCTGATTCTCTTTCCAAGCGGAACATGAATCATCACTGTCTCTAAGATATGGTCTTTCATTGGGCTGCAAACCGGAGTTCTAAAAGTTGAATTCTGCCTTCTCATGAATAGGGCTCTTAGGAGTTGCTGAGAGCAGGCCTCCCTGTGACGATGCCAGAAACCGAATCAGTGTCCTAGAAGGCATCTGGATGTCAACTTCTCAGTTAGCTTCCTCTTCAGAGATTCATGAATATACCTAGATTCCCAGATTCTCCTTTCCAAGCAGAACATGAATCATCACTGTCTTTCAGATATGGTCTCACTGGGCTGCAAGCTTGAGTTGTAAAAGTTGAATTCTGCCTTCCCATTGATAGGGCTCATACGAGTTGCTGATAGGAGGCCTCCCTGTGACGATGCTAGAAATTGAACCGGTGTCCTAGACTGCATTTGGATGTCAATTCTAAACTCGCATGGTATTGCTAATACAACGCAGACCTTGACATTCCCCTACTTTGTATGTTTGCGTGGAGGCCATGTTGGGCTATGTTTTGAAATAGCGATTCTTCTCAGTTAGCTTTCTCTTCAGGCATACAGAGAGTAATGAAAATTCATACATTTCAAGACTCTCCTTTCCAAGCGGAACATGAATCATCACTATCTTTCAGATCTGGTCTTTCATTGGGCTGCAAACCGGAGTTCTAAAAGTTGAATTCTGGCTTCTCATGAATAGGGCTCTTAGGAGTTGCTGAGAGCAGGCCTCCCTGTAACCATGCCGGAAACTGAACTGGTGTCCTAGACTGCATTTGGATGTCAATTCTAAACTCGCATGGTATTGCTAATACAACGCAGAGCTTGACATTCCCCTACTTTGTATGTTCGCGTGGAGGCCATGTTGGGCTATGTTTTGAAATAGCGATTCTTCTCAGTAAGGTTTCTCTTCAGTCATACAAAGATAAATGAAAATGCATGCATTTCCAGATTCTCCTTTCCAAGCGGGTCATGAATCATCACTGTCTTTCAGGTCTGGTCTTTCATTGGGCTGCAAACTTCAGTTGTAAATGTTGAATTCTCCGTTTCCATTAATAGGCCTCATACGACTTGCTGAGAGCAGGCCTCCCTGGGATGATGCCAGAAACAGAACCGGTGGCCTAGACTGCATTTGGATGTCAATTTCTCAGTTAGCTTCCTCTTCAGAGATAAATGAAAATACATAGATTCCCTGATTCTCTTTCCAAGCGGAACATGAATCATCACTGTCTCTAAGATATGGTCTTTCATTGGGCTGCAAACCGGAGTTCTAAAAGTTGAATTCTGCCTTCTCATGAATAGGGCTCTTAGGAGTTGCTGAGAGCAGGCCTCCCTGTGACGATGCCAGAAACCGAACCGGTGTCCTAGACTGCATTTGGATGTCAATTTCTCAGTTAGCTTCCTCTTCAGAGATCCTCAAAATACATAGATTCCGAGATTCTAGTTTACAAGCAGAACATGTATCATCAACTGACTTTCAGATATGGTCTTTCATTGGGCTGCAAACTTGAGTTGTAAATGTTGAATTCTCCCTTCCCATTAATAGGGCTCATACGAGTTGTTGAGAGCAGGCCTCCCTGTGACGATACCAGCAACTGAACCGGTGTCCAAGACGGCATCTGGATGTCAACTTCTCAGTAAACGTCCCCTACAGAGATTCATGAAAATACGTAGATTCCCGGATTCTCCTTTCCAAGCAGGACATGAATCATCAACTGTCTTTCAGATCTGCTCATTCACTTGGCTACAAACTTGAGTTATACCAGTTGAATTCTGCCTTCATATGAATAGGGCTCATAGGAGTTGCTGAGAGGTGGCCTCCCTGTGATGATGCCAGCAACTGAACCGGTGTCCTAGACTGCATTTGGATGTCCATTCTGAACTCGCATGGTATTGCTAATACAACGCAGAGCTTGACTTTCCCCTATTGTGTACGTTTGTGCGGAGGCCATGTTGGGCAATGTGTGAAAATCGCGATTCTTCTCAGTTAGCTTTCTCTTCAGGCAGACAGAGATAAATGAAAATGCAGGCATTTCCGGATTCTCCTTTCCAAGCAGAACATGAATCGTCACTGTCTTTCAGAGCTGGTCTTTCACTGGGCTGCAAACTCGAGTTGTAAAAGTTGAATTCTGCCCATTGATTGGGCTCATAGGCCTCACGGTGACGATGCCAGAAACGGAACCGCTGTCCAAGACTGCATTTGGATGTCAATTTCTGAGTTAGCTTCCTCTTCAGAGATTCCTCAAAATACATAGATTCCGAGATTCTAGTTTACAAGCAGAACATGTATCATCAACTGTCTTTCAGATATGGTCTTTCATTGGGCTGCAAACCCGAGTTGTAAAAGTTGAATTCTTCCTTCCCATTGATACGGCTGATAGGAGTTGCTGAGAGCAGGTCTCATGTGAGGTTGCCAGAAACTGAACCGGTGTCCAAGATGGCATTTGGATGTCAATTCGGAACTCGCATGGTGTTGCTAATACAACGCAGAGCTTGGCTTTCCCCTACTGTGTACGTTTGTGTGGAGGCCATGTGGGGCAATGTGTTAAAATAGCGATTCTTCTGAGTTAGCTTCCTCTTCAGGCATACAGAGACTAATGAAAATTCATGCATTTCCAGATTCTCCTTTCCAAGCGGAACATGAATCATCACTGTCTTTCAGATCTGGTCTTTCATTGGGCTGCAAACCGGAGTTCTAAAAGTTGAATTCTGCCTTCTCATGAATAGGGCTCTTAGGAGTTGCTGAGAGCAGGCCTCCCTGTGACGATGCCAGGAACTGAACGGTGTCCTAGATTGCATTTGGATGTCAACTTCTCAGTTAGCTTCCTCTTCAGAGATTCATGAATATACCTAGATTCCCAGATTCTCCTTTCCAAGCAGAACATGAATCATCACCTGTCTTTCATATATGGTCTTTCACTGGGCTGCAAACTCGAGTTGTAAAAGTTGAATTCTGCCTTCCCATTGATTGGGCTCATAGGCGTTGATGAGAGGAGGCCTCCCTGTGACGATGCCAGGAACTGAACGGTGTCCTAGAAGGCATCTGGATGTCAACTTCTCAGTTAGCTTCCTCTTCAGAGATTCATGAATATACCTAGATTCCCAGATTCTCCTTTCCAAGCAGAACATGAATCATCACTGTCTTTCAGATATGGTCTTTCACTGGGCTGCAAGCTTGAGTTGTAAAAGTTGAATTCTGCCTTCCCATTGATAGGGCTCATACGAGTTGCTGATAGGAGGCCTCCCTGTGACGATGCTAGAAATTGAACCGGTGTCCTAGACTGCATTTGGATGTCAATTCTAAACTCGCATGGTATTGCTAATACAACGCAGACCTTGACATTCCCCTACTTTCTATGTTTGCGTGGAGGCCATGTTGGGCTATGTTTTGAAATAGCGATTCTTCTCAGTTAGCTTTCTCTTCAGGCATACAGAGAGTAATGAAAATTCATGCATTTCAAGACTCTCCTTTCCAAGCGGAACATGAATCATCACTGTCTTTCAGATCTGGTCTTTCATTGGGCTGCAAACCGGAGTTCTAAAAGTTGAATTCTGGCTTCTCATGAATAGGGCTCTTAGGAGTTGCTGAGAGCAGGCCTCCCTGTAACCATGCCGGAAACTGAACTGGTGTCCTAGACTGCATTTGGATGTCAATTCTAAACTCGCATGGTATTGCTAATACAACGCAGAGCTTGACATTCCCCTACTTTGTATGTTTGCGTGGAGGCCATGTTGGGCTATGTTTTGAAATAGCGATTCTTCTCAGTAAGGTTTCTCTTCAGTCATACAAAGATAAATGAAAATGCATGCATTTCCAGATTCTCCTTTCCAAGCGGGTCATGAATCATCACTGTCTTTCAGATCTGGTCTTTCATTGGGCTGCAAACCGGAGTTCTAAAAGTTGAATTCTGCCTTCTCATGAATAGGGCTCTTAGGAGTTGCTGAGAGCAGGCCTCCCTGTGACGATGCCAGGAACTGAACGGTGTCCTAGATTGCATTTGGATGTCAACTTCTCAGTTAGCTTCCTCTTCAGAGATTCATGAATATACCTAGATTCCCAGATTCTCCTTTCCAAGCAGAACATGAATCTTCACCTGTCTTTCATATATGGTCTTTCACTGGGCTGCAAACTCGAGTTGTAAAAGTTGAATTCTGCCTTCCCATTGATTGGGCTCATAGGCGTTGATGAGAGGAGGCCTCCCTGTGACGATGCCAGGAACTGAACGGGGTCCTAGAAGGCATCTGGATGTCAACTTCTCAGTTAGCTTCCTCTTCAGAGATTCATGAATATACCTAGATTCCCAGATTCTCCTTTCCAAGCAGAACATGAATCATCACTGTCTTTCAGATATGGTCTTTCACTGGGCTACAAGCTTGAGTTGTAAAAGTTGAATTCTGCCTTCCCATTGATAGGGCTCATACGAGTTGCTGATAGGAGGCCTCCCTGTGACGATGCTAGAAATTGAACCGGTGTCCTAGACTGCATTTGGATGTCAATTCTAAACTCGCATGGTATTGCTAATACAACGCAGACCTTGACATTCCCCTACTTTGTATGTTTGCGTGGAGGCCATGTTGGGCTATGTTTTGAAATAGCGATTCTTCTCAGTTAGCTTTCTCTTCAGGCATACAGAGAGTAATGAAAATTCATACATTTCAAGACTCTCCTTTCCAAGCGGAACATGAATCATCACTATCTTTCAGATCTGGTCTTTCATTGGGCTGCAAACCGGAGTTCTAAAAGTTGAATTCTGGCTTCTCATGAATAGGGCTCTTAGGAGTTGCTGAGAGCAGGCCTCCCTGTAACCATGCCGGAAACTGAACTGGTGTCCTAGACTGCATTTGGATGTCAATTCTAAACTCGCATGGTATTGTTAATACAACGCAGAGCTTGACATTCCCCTACTTTGTATGTTCGCGTGGAGGCCATGTTGGGCTATGTTTTGAAATAGCGATTCTTCTCAGTAAGGTTTCTCTTCAGTCATACAAAGATAAATGAAAATGCATGCATTTCCAGATTCTCCTTTCCAAGCGGGTCATGAATCATCACTGTCTTTCAGGTCTGGTCTTTCATTGGGCTGCAAACTTCAGTTGTAAATGTTGAATTCTCCGTTTCCATTAATAGGCCTCATACGACTTGCTGAGAGCAGGCCTCCCTGGGATGATGCCAGAAACAGAACCGGTGGCCTAGACTGCATTTGGATGTCAATTTCTCAGTTAGCTTCCTCTTCAGAGATAAATGAAAATACATAGATTCCCTGATTCTCTTTCCAAGCGGAACATGAATCATCACTGTCTCTAAGATATGGTCTTTCATTGGGCTGCAAACCGGAGTTCTAAAAGTTGAATTCTGCCTTCTCATGAATAGGGCTCTTAGGAGTTGCTGAGAGCAGGCCTCCCTGTGACGATGCCAGAAACCGAATCAGTGTCCTAGAAGGCATCTGGATGTCAACTTCTCAGTTAGCTTCCTCTTCAGAGATTCATGAATATACCTAGATTCCCAGATTCTCCTTTCCAAGCAGAACATGAATCATCACTGTCTTTCAGATATGGTCTCACTGGGCTGCAAGCTTGAGTTGTAAAAGTTGAATTCTGCCTTCCCATTGATAGGGCTCATACGAGTTGCTGATAGGAGGCCTCCCTGTGACGATGCTAGAAATTGAACCGGTGTCCTAGACTGCATTTGGATGTCAATTCTAAACTCGCATGGTATTGCTAATACAACGCAGACCTTGACATTCCCCTACTTTGTATGTTTGCGTGGAGGCCATGTTGGGCTATGTTTTGAAATAGCGATTCTTCTAAGTTAGCTTTCTCTTCAGGCATACAGAGAGTAATGAAAATTCATACATTTCAAGACTCTCCTTTCCAAGCGGAAGATGAATCATCACTATCTTTCAGATCTGGTCTTTCATTGGGCTGCAAACCGGAGTTCTAAAAGTTGAATTCTGGCTTCTCATGAATAGGGCTCTTAGGAGTTGCTGAGAGCAGGCCTCCCTGTAACCATGCCGGAAACTGAACTGGTGTCCTAGACTGCATTTGGATGTCAATTCTAAACTCGCATGGTATTGCTAATACAACGCAGAGCTTGACATTCCCCTACTTTGTATGTTCGCGTGGAGGCCATGTTGGGCTATGTTTTGAAATAGCGATTCTTCTCAGTAAGGTTTCTCTTCAGTCATACAAAGATAAATGAAAATGCATGCATTTCCAGATTCTCCTTTCCAAGCGGGTCATGAATCATCACTGTCTTTCAGGTCTGGTCTTTCATTGGGCTGCAAACTTCAGTTGTAAATGTTGAATTCTCCGTTTCCATTAATAGGCCTCATACGACTTGCTGAGAGCAGGCCTCCCTGGGATGATGCCAGAAACAGAACCGGTGGCCTAGACTGCATTTGGATGTCAATTTCTCAGTTAGCTTCCTCTTCAGAGATAAATGAAAATACATAGATTCCCTGATTCTCTTTCCAAGCGGAACATGAATCATCACTGTCTCTAAGATATGGTCTTTCATTGGGCTGCAAACCGGAGTTCTAAAAGTTGAATTCTGCCTTCTCATGAATAGGGCTCTTAGGAGTTGCTGAGAGCAGGCCTCCCTGTGACGATGCCAGAAACCGAACCGGTGTCCTAGACTGCATTTGGATGTCAATTTCTCAGTTAGCTTCCTCTTCAGAGATCCTCAAAATACATAGATTCCGAGATTCTAGTTTACAAGCAGAACATGTATCATCAACTGACTTTCAGATATGGTCTTTCATTGGGCTGCAAACTTGAGTTGTAAATGTTGAATTCTCCCTTCCCATTAATAGGGCTCATACGAGTTGTTGAGAGCAGGCCTCCCTGTGACGATACCAGCAACTGAACCGGTGTCCAAGACGGCATCTGGATGTCAACTTCTCAGTAAACGTCCCCTACAGAGATTCATGAAAATACGTAGATTCCCGGATTCTCCTTTCCAAGCAGGACATGAATCATCAACTGTCTTTCAGATCTGCTCATTCACTTGGCTACAAACTTGAGTTATACCAGTTGAATTCTGCCTTCATATGAATAGGGCTCATAGGAGTTGCTGAGAGGTGGCCTCCCTGTGATGATGCCAGCAACTGAACCGGTGTCCTAGACTGCATTTGGATGTCCATTCTGAACTCGCATGGTGTTGCAAATACAACGCAGAGCTTGGCTTTCCCCTACTGTGTAAGTTTGTGTGGAGGCCATGTTGGGCAATGTGTTGAAATAGCAAATCCTCTCAGTTAGCTTTCTCTTCAGTCATACAAAGATAAATGAAAATGCATGCATTTCCAGATTCTCCTTTCCAAGCGGGTCATGAATCATCACTGTCTTTCAGGTCTGGTCTTTCATTGGGCTGCAAACTTGAGTTGTAAATGTTGAATTCTCCGTTTCCATTAATAGGCCTCATACGACTTGCTGAGAGCAGGCCTCCCTGGGACGATGCCAGAAACTGAACCGGTGGCCTAGACTGCATTTGGAAGTCAATTTCTCAGTTAGCTTCCTCTTCAGAGATAAATGAAAATACATAGATTCCCTGATTCTCCTTTCCAAGCAGAACATGAATCATCAACTGTCTTTCAGATCTGCTCTTTCACTTGGCTGCAAACTTGAGTTATAACAGTTGAATTCTACCTTCATATGAATAGGGCTCATAGGAGTTGCTGAGAGGTGGCCTCCCTTTGACGATGCCAGCAACTGAACCGGTGTCCTAGACTGCATTTGGATCTCCATTCCGAACTCGCATGTTATTGCTAATACAACGCAGAGCTTGACTTTCCCCTATTGTGTACGTTTGTGCGGAGGCCATGTTGGGCAATGTGTGAAAATAGCGATTCTTCTCAGTTAGCTTTCTCTTCAGGCAGACAGAGATAAATGAAAATGCAGGCATTTCCGGATTCTCCTTTCCAAGCAGAACATGAATCGTCACTGTCTTTCAGAGCTGGTCTTTCACTGGGCTGCAAACTCGAGTTGTAAAAGTTGAATTCTGCCCATTGATTGGGCTCATAGGCCTCCCGGTGATGATGCCAGAAACGGAACTGCTGTCCAAGACTGCATTTCGATGTCAATTTCTGAGTTAGCTTCCTCTTCAGAGATTCCTCAAAATACATAGATTCCGAGATTCTAGTTTACAAGCAGAACATGTATCATCAACTGTCTTTCAGATATGGTCTTTCATTGGGCTGCAAACTCGAGTTGTAAAAGTTGAATTCTGCCTTCCCATTGATAAGGCTGATAGGAGTTGCTGAGAGCAGGTCTCATGTGAGGTTGCCAGAAACTGAACCGGTGTCCAAGATGGCATTTGGATGTCAATTCGGAACTCGCATGGTGTTGCTAATACAACGCAGAGCTTGGCTTTCCCCTACTGTGTACGTTTGTGTGGAGGCCATGTGGGGCAATGTGTTAAAATAGCGATTCTTCTGAGTTAGCTTCCTCTTCAGGCAAACAGAGACTAATGAAAATTCATGCATTTCCAGATTCTCCTTTCCAAGCGGAACATGAATCATCACTGTCTTTCAGATCTGGTCTTTCATTGGGCTGCAAACCGGAGTTCTAAAAGTTGAATTCTGCCTTCTCATGAATAGGGCTCTTAGGAGTTGCTGAGAGCAGGCCTCCCTGTGACGATGCCAGGAACTGAACGGTGTCCTAGATTGCATTTGGATGTCAACTTCTCAGTTAGCTTCCTCTTCAGAGATTCATGAATATACCTAGATTCCCAGATTCTCCTTTCCAAGCAGAACATGAATCATCACCTGTCTTTCATATATGGTCTTTCACTGGGCTGCAAACTCGAGTTGTAAAAGTTGAATTCTGCCTTCCCATTGATTGGGCTCATAGGCGTTGATGAGAGGAGGCCTCCCTGTGACGATGCCAGGAACTGAACGTTGTCCTAGAAGGCATCTGGATGTCAACTTCTCAGTTAGCTTCCTCTTCAGAGATTCATGAATATACCTAGATTCCCAGATTCTCCTTTCCAAGCAGAACATGAATCATCACTGTCTTTCAGATATGGTCTTTCACTGGGCTGCAAGCTTGAGTTGTAAAAGTTGAATTCTGCCTTCCCATTGATAGGGCTCATACGAGTTGCTGATAGGAGGCCTCCCTGTGACGATGCTAGAAATTGAACCGGTGTCCTAGACTGCATTTGGATGTCAATTCTAAACTCGCATGGTATTGCTAATACAACGCAGACCTTGACATTCCCCTACTTTGTATGTTTGCGTGGAGGCCATGTTGGGCTATGTTTTGAAATAGCGATTCTTCTCAGTTAGCTTTCTCTTCAGGCATACAGAGAGTAATGAAAATTCATGCATTTCAAGACTCTCCTTTCCAAGCGGAACATGAATCATCACTGTCTTTCAGATCTGGTCTTTCATTGGGCTGCAAACCGGAGTTCTAAAAGTTGAATTCTGGCTTCTCATGAATAGGGCTCTTAGGAGTTGCTGAGAGCAGGCCTCCCTGTAACCATGCCGGAAACTGAACTGGTGTCCTAGACTGCATTTGGATGTCAATTCTAAACTCGCATGGTATTGCTAATACAACGCAGAGCTTGACATTCCCCTACTTTCTATGTTTGCGTGGAGGCCATGTTGGGCTATGTTTTGAAATAGCGATTCTTCTCAGTAAGGTTTCTCTTCAGTCATACAAAGATAAATGAAAATGCATGCATTTCCAGATTCTCCTTTCCAAGCGGGTCATGAATCATCACTGTCTTTCAGGTCTGGTCTTTCATTGGGCTGCAAACTTCAGTTGTAAATGTTGAATTCTCCGTTTCCATTAATAGGCCTCATACGACGTGCTGAGAGCAGGCCTCCCTGGGATGATGCCAGAAACAGAACCGGTGGCCTAGACTGCATTTGGATGTCAATTTCTCAGTTAGCTTCCTCTTCAGAGATAAATGAAAATACATAGATTCCCTGATTCTCTTTCCAAGCGGAACATGAATCATCACTGTCTCTAAGATATGGTCTTTCATTGGGCTGCAAACCGGAGTTCTAAAAGTTGAATTCTGCCTTCTCATGAATAGGGCTCTTAGGAGTTGCTGAGAGCAGGCCTCCCTGTGACGATGCCAGAAACCGAATCAGTGTCCTAGAAGGCATCTGGATGTCAACTTCTCAGTTAGCTTCCTCTTCAGAGATTCATGAATATACCTAGATTCCCAGATTCTCCTTTCCAAGCAGAACATGAATCATCACTGTCTTTCAGATCTGGTCTTTCACTGGGCTGCAAACTCGAGTTGTAAAAGTTGAATTCTGCCTTCCCATTGATTGGGCTCATAGGCGTTGATGAGAGGAGGCCTCCCTGTGACGATGCCAGGAACTGAACGGTGTCCTAGAAGGCATCTGGATGTCAACTTCTCAGTTAGCTTCCTCTTCAGAGATTCATGAATATACCTAGATTCCCAGATTCTCCTTTCCAAGAAGAACATGAATCATCACTGTCTTTCAGATATGGTCTTTCACTGGGCTGCAAGCTTGAGTTGTAAAAGTTGAATTCTGCCTTCCCATTGATAGGGCTCATACGAGTTGCTGATAGGAGGCCTCCCTGTGACGATGCTAGAAATTGAACCGGTGTCCTAGACTGCATTTGGATGTCAATTCTAAACTCGCATGGTATTGCTAATACAACGCAGACCTTGACATTCCCCTACTTTGTATGTTTGCGTGGAGGCCATGTTGGGCTATGTTTTGAAATAGCGATTCTTCTCAGTTAGCTTTCTCTTCAGGCATACAGAGAGTAATGAAAATTCATGCATTTCAAGACTCTCCTTTCCAAGCGGAACATGAATCATCACTATCTTTCAGATCTGGTCTTTCATTGGGCTGCAAACCGGAGTTCTAAAAGTTGAATTCTGGCTTCTCATGAATAGGGCTCTTAGGAGTTGCTGAGAGCAGGCCTCCCTGTAACCATGCCGGAAACTGAACTGGTGTCCTAGACTGCATTTGGATGTCAATTCTAAACTCGCATGGTATTGCTAATACAACGCAGAGCTTGACATTCCCCTACTTTGTATGTTCGCGTGGAGGCCATGTTGGGCTATGTTTTGAAATAGCGATTCTTCTCAGTAAGGTTTCTCTTCAGTCATACAAAGATAAATGAAAATGCATGCATTTCCAGATTCTCCTTTCCAAGCGGGTCATGAATCATCACTGTCTTTCAGGTCTGGTCTTTCATTGGGCTGCAAACTTCAGTTGTAAATGTTGAATTCTCCGTTTCCATTAATAGGCCTCATACGACTTGCTGAGAGCAGGCCTCCCTGGGATGATGCCAGAAACAGAACCGGTGGCCTAGACTGCATTTGGATGTCAATTTCTCAGTTAGCTTCCTCTTCAGAGATAAATGAAAATACATAGATTCCCTGATTCTCTTTCCAAGCGGAACATGAATCATCACTGTCTCTAAGATATGGTCTTTCATTGGGCTGCAAACCGGAGTTCTAAAAGTTGAATTCTGCCTTCTCATGAATAGGGCTCTTAGGAG
Source organism: Candoia aspera (assembly GCF_035149785.1). Lineage (NCBI taxonomy): Eukaryota > Metazoa > Chordata > Lepidosauria > Squamata > Candoiidae > Candoia > Candoia aspera. The sequence continues at coordinate 23,857,350 of NC_086164.1, forward strand.
TTGCTGAGAGCGGGCCTCCCTGTGACGATGCCAGAAACCGAATCAGTGTCCTAGACTGCATTTGGATGTCAATTTCTCAGTTAGCTTCCTCTTCAGAGATCCTCAAAATACATAGATTCCGAGATTCTAGTTTACAAGCAGAACATGTATCATCAACTGACTTTCAGATATGGTCTTTCATTGGGCTGCAAACTTGAGTTGTAAATGTTGAATTCTCCCTTCCCATTAATAGGGCTCATACGAGTTGTTGAGAGCAGGCCTCCCTGTGACGATACCAGCAACTGAACCGGTGTCCAAGACGGCATCTGGATGTCAACTTCTCAGTAAACGTCCCCTACAGAGATTCATGAAAATACGTAGATTCCCGGATTCTCCTTTCCAAGCAGGACATGAATCATCAACTGTCTTTCAGATCTGCTCATTCACTTGGCTACAAACTTGAGTTATACCAGTTGAATTCTGCCTTCATATGAATAGGGCTCATAGGAGTTGCTGAGAGGTGGCCTCCCTGTGATGATGCCAGCAACTGAACCGGTGTCCTAGACTGCATTTGGATGTCCATTCTGAACTCGCATGGTGTTGCAAATACAACGCAGAGCTTGGCTTTCCCCTACTGTGTAAGTTTGTGTGGAGGCCATGTTGGGCAATGTGTTGAAATAGCAAATCCTCTCAGTTAGCTTTCTCTTCAGTCATACAAAGATAAATGAAAATGCATGCATTTCCAGATTCTCCTTTCCAAGCGGGTCATGAATCATCACTGTCTTTCAGGTCTGGTCTTTCATTGGGCTGCAAACTTGAGTTGTAAATGTTGAATTCTCCGTTTCCATTAATAGGCCTCATACGACTTGCTGAGAGCAGGCCTCCCTGGGACGATGCCAGAAACTGAACCGGTGGCCTAGACTGCATTTGGAAGTCAATTTCTCAGTTAGCTTCCTCTTCAGAGATAAATGAAAATACATAGATTCCCTGATTCTCCTTTCCAAGCAGAACATGAATCATCAACTGTCTTTCAGATCTGCTCTTTCACTTGGCTGCAAACTTGAGTTATAACAGTTGAATTCTACCTTCATATGAATAGGGCTCATAGGAGTTGCTGAGAGGTGGCCTCCCTTTGACGATGCCAGCAACTGAACCGGTGTCCTAGACTGCATTTGGATCTCCATTCCGAACTCGCATGTTATTGCTAATACAACGCAGAGCTTGACTTTCCCCTATTGTGTACGTTTGTGCGGAGGCCATGTTGGGCAATGTGTGAAAATAGCGATTCTTCTCAGTTAGCTTTCTCTTCAGGCAGACAGAGATAAATGAAAATGCAGGCATTTCCGGATTCTCCTTTCCAAGCAGAACATGAATCGTCACTGTCTTTCAGAGCTGGTCTTTCACTGGGCTGCAAACTCGAGTTGTAAAAGTTGAATTCTGCCCATTGATTGGGCTCATAGGCCTCCCGGTGATGATGCCAGAAACGGAACTGCTGTCCAAGACTGCATTTCGATGTCAATTTCTGAGTTAGCTTCCTCTTCAGAGATTCCTCAAAATACATAGATTCCGAGATTCTAGTTTACAAGCAGAACATGTATCATCAACTGTCTTTCAGATATGGTCTTTCATTGGGCTGCAAACTCGAGTTGTAAAAGTTGAATTCTGCCTTCCCATTGATAAGGCTGATAGGAGTTGCTGAGAGCAGGTCTCATGTGAGGTTGCCAGAAACTGAACCGGTGTCCAAGATGGCATTTGGATGTCAATTCGGAACTCGCATGGTGTTGCTAATACAACGCAGAGCTTGGCTTTCCCCTACTGTGTACGTTTGTGTGGAGGCCATGTGGGGCAATGTGTTAAAATAGCGATTCTTCTGAGTTAGCTTCCTCTTCAGGCATACAGAGACTAATGAAAATTCATGCATTTCCAGATTCTCCTTTCCAAGCGGAACATGAATCATCACTGTCTTTCAGATCTGGTCTTTCATTGGGCTGCAAACCGGAGTTCTAAAAGTTGAATTCTGCCTTCTCATGAATAGGGCTCTTAGGAGTTGCTGAGAGCAGGCCTCCCTGTGACGATGCCAGGAACTGAACGGTGTCCTAGATTGCATTTGGATGTCAACTTCTCAGTTAGCTTCCTCTTCAGAGATTCATGAATATACCTAGATTCCCAGATTCTCCTTTCCAAGCAGAACATGAATCATCACCTGTCTTTCATATATGGTCTTTCACTGGGCTGCAAACTCGAGTTGTAAAAGTTGAATTCTGCCTTCCCATTGATTGGGCTCATAGGCGTTGATGAGAGGAGGCCTCCCTGTGACGATGCCAGGAACTGAACGTTGTCCTAGAAGGCATCTGGATGTCAACTTCTCAGTTAGCTTCCTCTTCAGAGATTCATGAATATACCTAGATTCCCAGATTCTCCTTTCCAAGCAGAACATGAATCATCACTGTCTTTCAGATATGGTCTTTCACTGGGCTGCAAGCTTGAGTTGTAAAAGTTGAATTCTGCCTTCCCATTGATAGGGCTCATACGAGTTGCTGATAGGAGGCCTCCCTGTGACGATGCTAGAAATTGAACCGGTGTCCTAGACTGCATTTGGATGTCAATTCTAAACTCGCATGGTATTGCTAATACAACGCAGACCTTGACATTCCCCTACTTTGTATGTTTGCGTGGAGGCCATGTTGGGCTATGTTTTGAAATAGCGATTCTTCTCAGTTAGCTTTCTCTTCAGGCATACAGAGAGTAATGAAAATTCATGCATTTCAAGACTCTCCTTTCCAAGCGGAACATGAATCATCACTGTCTTTCAGATCTGGTCTTTCATTGGGCTGCAAACCGGAGTTCTAAAAGTTGAATTCTGGCTTCTCATGAATAGGGCTCTTAGGAGTTGCTGAGAGCAGGCCTCCCTGTAACCATGCCGGAAACTGAACTGGTGTCCTAGACTGCATTTGGATGTCAATTCTAAACTCGCATGGTATTGCTAATACAACGCAGAGCTTGACATTCCCCTACTTTCTATGTTTGCGTGGAGGCCATGTTGGGCTATGTTTTGAAATAGCGATTCTTCTCAGTAAGGTTTCTCTTCAGTCATACAAAGATAAATGAAAATGCATGCATTTCCAGATTCTCCTTTCCAAGCGGGTCATGAATCATCACTGTCTTTCAGGTCTGGTCTTTCATTGGGCTGCAAACTTCAGTTGTAAATGTTGAATTCTCCGTTTCCATTAATAGGCCTCATACGACGTGCTGAGAGCAGGCCTCCCTGGGATGATGCCAGAAACAGAACCGGTGGCCTAGACTGCATTTGGATGTCAATTTCTCAGTTAGCTTCCTCTTCAGAGATAAATGAAAATACATAGATTCCCTGATTCTCTTTCCAAGCGGAACATGAATCATCACTGTCTCTAAGATATGGTCTTTCATTGGGCTGCAAACCGGAGTTCTAAAAGTTGAATTCTGCCTTCTCATGAATAGGGCTCTTAGGAGTTGCTGAGAGCAGGCCTCCCTGTGACGATGCCAGAAACCGAATCAGTGTCCTAGAAGGCATCTGGATGTCAACTTCTCAGTTAGCTTCCTCTTCAGAGATTCATGAATATACCTAGATTCCCAGATTCTCCTTTCCAAGCAGAACATGAATCATCACTGTCTTTCAGATCTGGTCTTTCACTGGGCTGCAAACTCGAGTTGTAAAAGTTGAATTCTGCCTTCCCATTGATTGGGCTCATAGGCGTTGATGAGAGGAGGCCTCCCTGTGACGATGCCAGGAACTGAACGGTGTCCTAGAAGGCATCTGGATGTCAACTTCTCAGTTAGCTTCCTCTTCAGAGATTCATGAATATACCTAGATTCCCAGATTCTCCTTTCCAAGAAGAACATGAATCATCACTGTCTTTCAGATATGGTCTTTCACTGGGCTGCAAGCTTGAGTTGTAAAAGTTGAATTCTGCCTTCCCATTGATAGGGCTCATACGAGTTGCTGATAGGAGGCCTCCCTGTGACGATGCTAGAAATTGAACCGGTGTCCTAGACTGCATTTGGATGTCAATTCTAAACTCGCATGGTATTGCTAATACAACGCAGACCTTGACATTCCCCTACTTTGTATGTTTGCGTGGAGGCCATGTTGGGCTATGTTTTGAAATAGCGATTCTTCTCAGTTAGCTTTCTCTTCAGGCATACAGAGAGTAATGAAAATTCATGCATTTCAAGACTCTCCTTTCCAAGCGGAACATGAATCATCACTGTCTTTCAGATCTGGTCTTTCATTGGGCTGCAAACCGGAGTTCTAAAAGTTGAATTCTGGCTTCTCATGAATAGGGCTCTTAGGAGTTGCTGAGAGCAGGCCTCCCTGTAACCATGCCGGAAACTGAACTGGTGTCCTAGACTGCATTTGGATGTCAATTCTAAACTCGCATGGTATTGCTAATACAACGCAGAGCTTGACATTCCCCTACTTTCTATGTTTGCGTGGAGGCCATGTTGGGCTATGTTTTGAAATAGCGATTCTTCTCAGTAAGGTTTCTCTTCAGTCATACAAAGATAAATGAAAATGCATGCATTTCCAGATTCTCCTTTCCAAGCGGGTCATGAATCATCACTGTCTTTCAGGTCTGGTCTTTCATTGGGCTGCAAACTTCAGTTGTAAATGTTGAATTCTCCGTTTCCATTAATAGGCCTCATACGACGTGCTGAGAGCAGGCCTCCCTGGGATGATGCCAGAAACAGAACCGGTGGCCTAGACTGCATTTGGATGTCAATTTCTCAGTTAGCTTCCTCTTCAGAGATAAATGAAAATACATAGATTCCCTGATTCTCTTTCCAAGCGGAACATGAATCATCACTGTCTCTAAGATATGGTCTTTCATTGGGCTGCAAACCGGAGTTCTAAAAGTTGAATTCTGCCTTCTCATGAATAGGGCTCTTAGGAGTTGCTGAGAGCAGGCCTCCCTGTGACGATGCCAGAAACCGAATCAGTGTCCTAGAAGGCATCTGGATGTCAACTTCTCAGTTAGCTTCCTCTTCAGAGATTCATGAATATACCTAGATTCCCAGATTCTCCTTTCCAAGCAGAACATGAATCATCACTGTCTTTCAGATATGGTCTTTCACTGGGCTGCAAGCTTGAGTTGTAAAAGTTGAATTCTGCCTTCCCATTGATAGGGCTCATACGAGTTGCTGATAGGAGGCCTCCCTGTGACGATGCTAGAAATTGAACCGGTGTCCTAGACTGCATTTGGATGTCAATTCTAAACTCGCATGGTATTGCTAATACAACGCAGACCTTGACATTCCCCTACTTTGTATGTTTGCGTGGAGGCCATGTTGGGCTATGTTTTGAAATAGCGATTCTTCTCAGTTAGCTTTCTCTTCAGGCATACAGAGAGTAATGAAAATTCATGCATTTCAAGACTCTCCTTTCCAAGCGGAACATGAATCATCACTATCTTTCAGATCTGGTCTTTCATTGGGCTGCAAACCGGAGTTCTAAAAGTTGAATTCTGGCTTCTCATGAATAGGGCTCTTAGGAGTTGCTGAGAGCAGGCCTCCCTGTAACCATGCCGGAAACTGAACTGGTGTCCTAGACTGCATTTGGATGTCAATTCTAAACTCGCATGGTATTGCTAATACAACGCAGAGCTTGACATTCCCCTACTTTGTATGTTCGCGTGGAGGCCATGTTGGGCTATGTTTTGAAATAGCGATTCTTCTCAGTAAGGTTTCTCTTCAGTCATACAAAGATAAATGAAAATGCATGCATTTCCAGATTCTCCTTTCCAAGCGGGTCATGAATCATCACTGTCTTTCAGGTCTGGTCTTTCATTGGGCTGCAAACTTGAGTTGTAAATGTTGAATTCTCCGTTTCCATTAATAGGCCTCATACGACTTGCTGAGAGCAGGCCTCCCTGGGATGATGCCAGAAACAGAACCGGTGGCCTAGACTGCATTTGGATGTCAATTTCTCAGTTAGCTTCCTCTTCAGAGATAAATGAAAATACATAGATTCCCTGATTCTCTTTCCAAGCGGAACATGAATCATCACTGTCTCTAAGATATGGTCTTTCATTGGGCTGCAAACCGGAGTTCTAAAAGTTGAATTCTGCCTTCTCATGAATAGGGCTCTTAGGAGTTGCTGAGAGCGGGCCTCCCTGTGACGATGCCAGAAACCGAATCAGTGTCCTAGACTGCATTTGGATGTCAATTTCTCAGTTAGCTTCCTCTTCAGAGATTCCTCAAAATACATAGATTCCGAGATTCTAGTTTACAAGCAGAACATGTATCATCAACTGTCTTTCAGATATGGTCTTTCATTGGGCTGCAAACTTGAGTTGTAAATGTTGAATTCTCCCTTCCCATTAATAGGGCTCATACGAGTTGTTGAGAGCAGGCCTTCCTGTGACGATGCCAGCAACTGAACCGGTGTCCTAGACGGCATCTGGATGTCAACTTCTCAGTTAGCTTCCCCTACAGAGATTCATGAAAATACGTAGATTCCCGGATTCTCCTTTCCAAGCAGAACATGAATCATCACTGTCTTTCAGATATGGTCTTTCATTGGGCTGCAAACTTGAGTTGTAAAAGTTGAATTCTCCCTTCCCATTAATAGGGCTCATACGAGTTGTTGAGAGCAGGCCTCCCTGTAACCATGCCGGAAACTGGTGTCCTAGACTGCATTTGGATATCAATTCTGAACTCGCATGTTATTGCTAATACAACGCAGAGCTCGACATTCCGCTTCTTTGTATGTTTGCGTGGAGGCCATGTTGGGTTATGTGTTGAAATAGCGATTCTTCTCAGCTTTCTCTTCAGGCATACAGAGATAAATGAAAATTCATGAATTTCCGGATTCTCCTTTCCAAGCAGAACATTAATCATCACTGTCTTTCAGATCTGGTCTTTCACTGGGCTGCAAACTTGAGTTGTAAATGTTGAATTCTCCGTTTCCATTAATAGGCCTCATACGACTTGCTGAGAGCAGGCCTCCCTGGGATGATGCCAGAAACAGAACCGGTGGCCTAGACTGCATTTGGATGTCAATTTCTCAGTTAGCTTCCTCTTCAGAAATTCCTCAAAATACATAGATTCCGAGATTCTAGTTTACAAGCAGAACATGTATCATCAACGGTCTTTCAGATATGGTCTTTCATTGGGCTGCAAACTTGAGTTGTAAATGTTGAATTCTCCCTTCCCATTAATAGGGCTCATACGAGTTGTTGAGAGCAGGCCTCCCTGTGACGATGCCAGCAACTGAACCTGTGTCCTAGACGGCATCTGGATGTCAACTTCTCAGTTAGCTTCCCCTACAGAGATTCATGAAAATACGTAGATTCCCGGATTCTCCTTTCCAAGCAGAACATGAATCATCAACTGTCTTTCAGATCTGCTCTTTCACTTGGCTGCAAACTTGAGTTATAACAGTTGAATTCTGCCTTCATATGAATAGGGCTCATAGGAGTTGCTGAGAGGTGGCCTCCCTGTGACGATGCCAGCAACTGAACCGGTGTCCTAGACTGCATTTGGATGTCCATTCTGAACCCGCATGGTATTGCTAATACAACGCAGAGCTTGACGTTCCCCTATTGTGTTCGTTTGTGCGGAGGCCATGTTGGGCAATTTGTGAAAATTGCGATTCTTCTCAGTTAGCTTTCTCTTCAGGCAGACAGAGATAAATGAAAATGCAGGCATTTCCGGATTCTCCTTTCCAAGCAGAACATGAATCGTCACTGTCTTTCAGAGCTGGTCTTTCACTGGGCTGCAAACTCGAGTTGTAAAAGTTGAATTCTGCCCATTGATTGGGCTCATAGGCCTCCCGGTGACGATGCCAGAAACGGAACCGCTGTCCAAAACTGCATTTGGATGTCAATTTCTGAGTTAGCTTCCTCTTCAGAGATTCCTCAAAATACATAGATTCCGACATTCTAGTTTACAAGCAGAACATGTATCATCAACTGTCTTTCAGATATGGTCTTTCATTGGGCTGCAAACTCGAGTTGTAAAAGTTGAATTCTGCCTTCCCATTGATAGGGCTCATACGAGTTGCTGAGAGCAGGCCTCCCTGTGACAATGCCAGAAATTGAACCGGTGTCCTAGACTGCATTTGGATGTCAATTCTAAACTCTCATGGTATTGCTAATACAACGCAGACCTTGACATTCCCCTACTTTGTATGTTTGCGTGGAGGCCATTTTGGGCTATGTGTTCAAATAGCGATTCTTCTCATTTAGGTTTCTCTTCAGGCATACAGAGAGTAATGAAAATTCATGCATTTCCAGATTCTCCTTTCCAAGCAGAACATTAATCATCACTGTCTTTCAGATCTGGTCTTTCACTGGGCTGCAAACTTGAGTTGTAAATGTTGAATTCTCCGTTTCCATTAATAGGCCTCATACGACTTGCTGAGAGCAGGCCTCCCTGGGATGATGCCAGAAACAGAACCGGTGGCCTAGACTGCATTTGGATGTCAATTTCTCAGTTAGCTTCCTCTTCAGAAATTCCTCAAAATACATAGATTCCGAGATTCTAGTTTACAAGCAGAACATGTATCATCAACGGTCTTTCAGATATGGTCTTTCATTGGGCTGCAAACTTGAGTTGTAAATGTTGAATTCTCCCTTCCCATTAATAGGGCTCATACGAGTTGTTGAGAGCAGGCCTCCCTGTGACGATGCCAGCAACTGAACCTGTGTCCTAGACGGCATCTGGATGTCAACTTCTCAGTTAGCTTCCCCTACAGAGATTCATGAAAATACGTAGATTCCCGGATTCTCCTTTCCAAGCAGAACATGAATCATCAACTGTCTTTCAGATCTGCTCTTTCACTTGGCTGCAAACCTGAGTTATAACAGTTGAATTCTGCCTTCATATGAATAGGGCTCATAGGAGTTGCTGAGAGGTGGCCTCCCTGTGACGATGCCAGCAACTGAACCGGTGTCCTAGACTGCATTTGGATGTCCATTCTGAACCCGCATGGTATTGCTAATACAACGCAGAGCTTGACGTTCCCCTATTGTGTTCGTTTGTGCGGAGGCCATGTTGGGCAATTTGTGAAAATTGCGATTCTTCTCAGTTAGCTTTCTCTTCAGGCAGACAGAGATAAATGAAAATGCAGGCATTTCCGGATTCTCCTTTCCAAGCAGAACATGAATCGTCACTGTCTTTCAGAGCTGGTCTTTCACTGGGCTGCAAACTCGAGTTGTAAAAGTTGAATTCTGCCCATTGATTGGGCTCATAGGCCTCCCGGTGACGATGCCAGAAACGGAACCGCTGTCCAAAACTGCATTTGGATGTCAATTTCTGAGTTAGCTTCCTCTTCAGAGATTCCTCAAAATACATAGATTCCGACATTCTAGTTTACAAGCAGAACATGTATCATCAACTGTCTTTCAGATATGGTCTTTCATTGGGCTGCAAACTCGAGTTGTAAAAGTTGAATTCTGCCTTCCCATTGATAGGGCTCATACGAGTTGCTGAGAGCAGGCCTCCCTGTGACAATGCCAGAAATTGAACCGGTGTCCTAGACTGCATTTGGATGTCAATTCTAAACTCTCATGGTATTGCTAATACAACGCAGACCTTGACATTCCCCTACTTTGTATGTTTGCGTGGAGGCCATTTTGGGCTATGTGTTCAAATAGCGATTCTTCTCATTTAGGTTTCTCTTCAGGCATACAGAGAGTAATGAAAATTCATGCATTTCCAGATTCTCCTTTCCAAGCAGAACATTAATCATCACTGTCTTTCAGATCTGGTCTTTCACTGGGCTGCAAACTTGAGTTGTAAATGTTGAATTCTCCGTTTCCATTAATAGGCCTCATACGACTTGCTGAGAGCAGGCCTCCCTGGGATGATGCCAGAAACAGAACCGGTGGCCTAGACTGCATTTGGATGTCAATTTCTCAGTTAGCTTCCTCTTCAGAAATTCCTCAAAATACATAGATTCCGAGATTCTAGTTTACAAGCAGAACATGTATCATCAACGGTCTTTCAGATATGGTCTTTCATTGGGCTGCAAACTTGAGTTGTAAATGTTGAATTCTCCCTTCCCATTAATAGGGCTCATACGAGTTGTTGAGAGCAGGCCTCCCTGTGACGATGCCAGCAACTGAACCTGTGTCCTAGACGGCATCTGGATGTCAACTTCTCAGTTAGCTTCCCCTACAGAGATTCATGAAAATACGTAGATTCCCGGATTCTCCTTTCCAAGCAGAACATGAATCATCAACTGTCTTTCAGATCTGCTCTTTCACTTGGCTGCAAACTTGAGTTATAACAGTTGAATTCTGCCTTCATATGAATAGGGCTCATAGGAGTTGCTGAGAGGTGGCCTCCCTGTGACGATGCCAGCAACTGAACCGGTGTCCTAGACTGCATTTGGATGTCCATTCTGAACCCGCATGGTATTGCTAATACAACGCAGAGCTTGACGTTCCCCTATTGTGTTCGTTTGTGCGGAGGCCATGTTGGGCAATTTGTGAAAATTGCGATTCTTCTCAGTTAGCTTTCTCTTCAGGCAGACAGAGATAAATGAAAATGCAGGCATTTCCGGATTCTCCTTTCCAAGCAGAACATGAATCGTCACTGTCTTTCAGAGCTGGTCTTTCACTGGGCTGCAAACTCGAGTTGTAAAAGTTGAATTCTGCCCATTGATTGGGCTCATAGGCCTCCCGGTGACGATGCCAGAAACGGAACCGCTGTCCAAGACTGCATTTGGATGTCAATTTCTGAGTTAGCTTCCTCTTCAGAGATTCCTCAAAATACATAGATTCCGACATTCTAGTTTACAAGCAGAACATGTATCATCAACTGTCTTTCAGATATGGTCTTTCATTGGGCTGCAAACTCGAGTTGTAAAAGTTGAATTCTGCCTTCCCATTGATAGGGCTCATACGAGTTGCTGAGAGCAGGCCTCCCTGTGACAATGCCAGAAATTGAACCGGTGTCCTAGACTGCATTTGGATGTCAATTCTAAACTCTCATGGTATTGCTAATACAACGCAGACCTTGACATTCCCCTACTTTGTATGTTTGCGTGGAGGCCATTTTGGGCTATGTGTTCAAATAGCGATTCTTCTCATTTAGGTTTCTCTTCAGGCATACAGAGAGTAATGAAAATTCATGCATTTCCAGATTCTCCTTTCCAAGCAGAACATGAATCATCACTGTCTTTCAGATCTGGTCTTTCACTGGGCTGCAAACTTGAGTTGTAAATGTTGAATTCTCCCATCCCATTGATAGGGCTTATATGAGTTGTTGAGAGCAGGCCTCCCTGTGACGATGCCAGCAACTGAACCGGTGTCCTAGACGGCATCTGGATGTCAACTTCTCAGTTAGCTTCCCCTACAGAGATTCATGAAAATACGTAGATTCCCGGATTCTCCTTTCCAAGCAGAACATGAATCATCAACTGTCTTTCAGATCTGCTCTTTCACTTGGCTGCAAACTTGAGTTATAACAGTTGAATTCTGCCTTCATATGAATAGGGCTCATAGGAGTTGCTGAGAGGTGGCCTCCCTGTGACGATGCCAGCAACTGAACCGGTGTCCTAGACTGCATTTGGATGTCCATTCTGAACTCGCATGGTATTGCTAATACAACACAGAGCTTGACGTTCCCCTATTGTGTACGTTTGTGCGGAGGCCATGTTGGGCAATTTGTGAAAATAGCGATTCTTCTCAGTTAGCTTTCTCTTCAGGCAGACAGAGATAAATGAAAATGCAGGCATTTCCGGATTCTCCTTTCCAAGCAGAACATGAATCGTCACTGTCTTTCAGAGCTGGTCTTTCACTGGGCTGCAAACTCGAGTTGTGAAAGTTGAATTCTGCCCATTGATTGGGCTCATAGGCCTCCCGGTGACGATGCCAGAAAAGGAACCGCTGTCCAAGACTGCATTTGGATGTCAATTTCTGAGTTAGCTTCCTCTTCAGAGATTCCTCAAAATACATAGATTCCGAGATTCTAGTTTACAAGCAGAACATGTATCATCAACTGTCTTTCAGATATGGTCTTTCATTGGGCTGCAAACTCGAGTTGTAAAAGTTGGATTCTGCCTTCCCATTGATAGGGCTCATACGGGTTGCTGAGAGCAGGTCTGATGTGAGGTTGCCAGAAATTGAACGGGTGTCCTAGACTCCATTTGGATGTCAATTCTAAACTCTCATGGTATTGCTAATACAACGCAGACCTTGACATTCCCCTACTTTGTATGTTTGCGTGGAGGCCATGTTGGGCTATGTTTTGAAATAGCGATTCTTCTCAGTTAGGTTTCTCTTCAGGCATACAGAGAGTAATGAAAATTCATGCATTTCCAGATTCTCCTTTCCAAGCGTAACATGAATCATCACTGTCTTTCAGATCTGGTCTTTCACTGGGCTGCAAACTTGAGTTGTAAAAGGTGAATTCTGCCTTCCCATTGATAGGGCTCATACGAGTTGCTGAGAGCAGGCCTCCCTGTGTCGATGCCAGAAATTGAACGGGTGTCCTAGACTGAATTTGGATGTCAATTCTAAACTCGCATGGTATTGCTAATACAACGCAGAGCTTGACATTCCCCTACTTTGTATGTTTGCGTGGAGGCCATGTTGGGCTATGTGTTGAAATAGCGATTCTTCTCAGTTAGGTTTCTCTTCAGGCATACAGAGAGTAATGAAAATTCATGCATTTCCAGATTCTCCTTTCCAAGCAGAACATGAATCATCACTGTCTTTCAGATCTGGTCTTTCACTGGGCTGCAAACTTGAGTTGTAAATGTTAAATTCTCCCATCCCATTAATAGGGCTTATACGAGTTGTTGAGAGCAGGCCTTCCTGTAACCATGCCGGAAACTGAACTGGTGTGCCAGACTGCATTTGGAGATCAATTCTGAACTCGCATGGTATTGCTAATACAACGCAGAGCTTGACATTCCCCTACTTTGTATGTTTGCATGGAGGCCATGTTGGGCTATGTGTTGAAATAGCGATTCTTCTTAGTTAGCTTTCTCTTCAGTCATACAGAGAGTAATGAAAATGCATGCATTTCCAGATTCTCCTTTCCAAGCAGAACATGAATCATCACTGTCTTTCAGATCTAGTCTTTCACTGGCCTGCAAACTTGAGTTGTAAAAGGTGAATTCTGCCTTTCCATTAGTAGGCCTCATACGAGTTGCTGAGAGCAGGCCTCCCTGTAACCATGCCAGAAACCGAACCGGTGTCCTAGACTGCATTTGGATGTCAATTTCTGAGTTAGCTTCCTCTTCAGAGATTCCTCAAAATACATAGATTCCGAGATTCTAGTTTACAAGCAGAACATGTATCATCAACACATTTCAGATAGGGTCTTTCATTGGGCTGCAAACTCGAGTTGTAAAAGTTGAATTCTGCCTTCCCATTGATAGGGCTCATACGAGTTGCTGAGAGCAGGTCTCATGTGAGGTTGCCAGAAACTGAACCGGTGTCCAAGATGGCATTTGGATGTCAATTCGGAACTCGCATGGTGTTGCTAATACAACGCAGAGCTTGGCTTTCCCCTACTGTGTACGTTTGTGTGGAGGCCATGTGGGGCAATGTGTTAAAATAGCGATTCTACTGAGTTAGCTTTCTCTTCAGGCATACAGAGACTAATGAAAATGCATGCATTTCCAAATTCTCCTTTCCTAGCAGAACATGAATCATCACTGTCTTTCAGATATGGTCTTTAACTGGGCTGCAAGCTCGAGTTGTAAAAGTTGAATTCTGCCTTCCCATTGATAGGGCTCATACGAGTTGCTGAGAGCAGGCCTCCCTGTGACAATGCCAGAAATTGAACCGGTGTCCTAGACTGCATTTGGATGTCAATTCTAAACTCTCATGGTATTGCTAATACAACGCAGACCTTGACATTCCCCTACTTTGTATGTTTGCGTGGAGGCCATGTTGGGCTATGTTTTGAAATAGCGATTCTTCTCAGTTAGGTTTCTCTTCAGGCATACAGAGAGTAATGAAAATTCATGCATTTCCAGATTCTCCTTTCCAAGCGTAACATGAATCATCACTGTCTTTCAGATCTGGTCTTTCACTGGGCTGCAAACTTGAGTTGTAAAAGGTGAATTCTGCCTTCCCATTGATAGGGCTCATACGAGTTGCTGAGAGCAGGCCTCCCTGTGTCGATGCCAGAAATTGAACGGGTGTCCTAGACTGAATTTGGATGTCAATTCTAAACTCGCATGGTATTGCTAATACAACGCAGAGCTTGACATTCCCCTACTTTGTATGTTTGCGTGGAGGCCATGTTGGGCTATGTGTTGAAATAGCGATTCTTCTCAGTTAGGTTTCTCTTCAGGCATACAGAGAGTAATGAAAATTCATGCATTTCCAGATTCTCCTTTCCAAGCAGAACATGAATCATCACTGTCTTTCAGATCTGGTCTTTCACTGGGCTGCAAACTTGAGTTGTAAATGTTAAATTCTCCCATCCCATTAATAGGGCTTATACGAGTTGTTGAGAGCAGGCCTTCCTGTAACCATGCCGGAAACTGAACTGGTGTGCCAGACTGCATTTGGAGATCAATTCTGAACTCGCATGGTATTGCTAATACAACGCAGAGCTTGACATTCCCCTACTTTGTATGTTTGCATGGAGGCCATGTTGGGCTATGTGTTGAAATAGCGATTCTTCTTAGTTAGCTTTCTCTTCAGTCATACAGAGAGTAATGAAAATGCATGCATTTCCAGATTCTCCTTTCCAAGCAGAACATGAATCATCACTGTCTTTCAGATCTAGTCTTTCACTGGCCTGCAAACTTGAGTTGTAAAAGGTGAATTCTGCCTTTCCATTAGTAGGCCTCATACGAGTTGCTGAGAGCAGGCCTCCCTGTAACCATGCCAGAAACCGAACCGGTGTCCTAGACTGCATTTGGATGTCAATTTCTGAGTTAGCTTCCTCTTCAGAGATTCCTCAAAATACATAGATTCCGAGATTCTAGTTTACAAGCAGAACATGTATCATCAACACATTTCAGATAGGGTCTTTCATTGGGCTGCAAACTCGAGTTGTAAAAGTTGAATTCTGCCTTCCCATTGATAGGGCTCATACGAGTTGCTGAGAGCAGGTCTCATGTGAGGTTGCCAGAAACTGAACCGGTGTCCAAGATGGCATTTGGATGTCAATTCGGAACTCGCATGGTGTTGCTAATACAACGCAGAGCTTGGCTTTCCCCTACTGTGTACGTTTGTGTGGAGGCCATGTGGGGCAATGTGTTAAAATAGCGATTCTACTGAGTTAGCTTTCTCTTCAGGCATACAGAGACTAATGAAAATGCATGCATTTCCAAATTCTCCTTTCCTAGCAGAACATGAATCATCACTGTCTTTCAGATATGGTCTTTCACTGGGCTGCAAGCTCGAGTTGTAAAAGTTGAATTCTGCCTTCCCATTGATAGGGCTCATACGAGTTGCTGAGAGCAGGCCTCCCTGTGTCGATGCCAGAAATTGAACGGGTGTCCTAGACTGCATTTGGATATCAATTCTGAACTCGCATGTTATTGCTAATACAACGCAGAGCTTTACATTCCCCTACTTTGTATGTTTGCGTGGAGGCCATGTTGGGCTATGTGTTGAAATAGCGATTCTTCTTAGTTAGCTTTATCTTCAGTCATACAGAGAGTAATGAAAATGCATGCATTTCCAGATTCTCCTTTCCAAGCAGAACATGAATCATCACTGTCTTTCAGATCTGGTCTTTCACTGGGCTGCAAACTTGAGTTGTAAAAGGTGAATTCTGCCTTCCCATTGATAGGGCTCATACGAGTTGCTGGGAGCAGGCCTCCCTGTGACGATGCCAGAAATTGAACGGGTGTCCTAGACTGAATTTGGATGTCAATTCTAAACTCGCATGGTATTGCTAATACAACGCAGAGCTTGACATTCCCCTACTTTGTATGTTTGCGTGGAGGCCATGTTGGGCTATGTGTTGAAATAGCGATTCTTCTCAGTTAGGTTTCTCTTCAGGCATACAGAGAGTAATGAAAATTCATGCATTTCCAGATTCTCCTTTCCAAGCAGAACATGAATCATCACTGTCTTTCAGATCTGGTCTTTCACTGGGCTGCAAACTTGAGTTGTAAATGTTAAATTCTCCCATCCCATTAATAGGTCTTATACGAGTTGTTGAGAGCAGGCCTTCCTGTAACCATGCCGGAAACTGAACTGGTGTGCCAGACTGCATTTGGAGATCAATTCTGAACTCGCATGGTATTGCTAATACAACGCAGAGCTTGACATTCCCCTACTTTGTATGTTTGCATGGAGGCCATGTTGGGCTATGTGTTGAAATAGCGATTCTTCTTAGTTAGCTTTCTCTTCAGTCATACAGAGAGTAATGAAAATGCATGCATTTCCAGATTCTCCTTTCCAAGCAGAACATGAATGATCACTGTCTTTCAGATCTAGTCTTTCACTGGCCTGCAAACTTGAGTTGTAAAAGGTGAATTCTGCCTTTCCATTAGTAGGCCTCATACGAGTTGCTGAGAGCAGGCCTCCCTGTAACCATGCCAGAAACCGAACCGGTGTCCTAGACTGCATTTGGATGTCAATTTCTGAGTTAGCTTCCTCTTCAGAGATTCCTCAAAATACATAGATTCCGAGATTCTAGTTTACAAGCAGAACATGTATCATCAACACATTTCAGATAGGGTCTTTCATTGGGCTGCAAACTCGAGTTGTAAAAGTTGAATTCTGCCTTCCCATTGATAGGGCTCATACGAGTTGCTGAGAGCAGGTCTCATGTGAGGTTGCCAGAAACTGAACCGGTGTCCAAGATGGCATTTGGATGTCAATTCGGAACTCGCATGGTGTTGCTAATACAACGCAGAGCTTGGCTTTCCCCTACTGTGTACGTTTGTGTGGAGGCCATGTGGGGCAATGTGTTAAAATAGCGATTCTACTGAGTTAGCTTTCTCTTCAGGCATACAGAGACTAATGAAAATGCATGCATTTCCAAATTCTCCTTTCCTAGCAGAACATGAATCATCACTGTCTTTCAGATATGGTCTTTCACTGGGCTGCAAGCTCGAGTTGTAAAAGTTGAATTCTGCCTTCCCATTGATAGGGCTCATACGAGTTGCTGAGAGCAGGCCTCCCTGTGTCGATGCCAGAAATTGAACGGGTGTCCTAGACTGCATTTGGATATCAATTCTGAACTCGCATGTTATTGCTAATACAACGCAGAGCTTGACATTCCCCTACTTTGTATGTTTGCGTGGAGGCCATGTTGGGCTATGTGTTGAAATAGCGATTCTTCTTAGTTAGCTTTATCTTCAGTCATACAGAGAGTAATGAAAATGCATGCATTTCCAGATTCTCCTTTCCAAGCAGAACATGAATCATCACTGTCTTTCAGATCTGGTCTTTCACTGGGCTGCAAACTTGAGTTGTAAAAGGTGAATTCTGCCTTCCCATTGATAGGGCTCATACGAGTTGCTGGGAGCAGGCCTCCCTGTGACGATGCCAGAAATTGAACGGGTGTCCTAGACTGAATTTGGATGTCAATTCTAAACTCGCATGGTATTGCTAATACAACGCAGAGCTTGACATTCCCCTACTTTGTATGTTTGCGTGGAGGCCATGTTGGGCTATGTGTTGAAATAGCGATTCTTCTCAGTTAGGTTTCTCTTCAGTCATACAGAGAGTAATGAAAATGCATGCATTTCCAGATTCTCCTTTCCAAGCAGAACATGAATCATCACTGTCTTTCAGATCTAGTCTTTCACTGGCCTGCAAACTTGAGTTGTAAAAGGTGAATTCTGCCTTTCCATTAGTAGGCCTCATACGAGTTGCTGAGAGCAGGCCTCCCTGTAACCATGCCAGAAACCGAACCGGTGTCCTAGACTGCATTTGGATGTCAATTTCTGAGTTAGCTTCCTCTTCAGAGATTCCTCAAAATACATAGATTCCGAGATTCTAGTTTACAAGCAGAACATGTATCATCAACACATTTCAGATAGGGTCTTTCATTGGGCTGCAAACTCGAGTTGTAAAAGTTGAATTCTGCCTTCCCATTGATACGGCTGATAGGAGTTGCTGAGAGCAGGTCTCATGTGAGGTTGCCAGAAACTGAACCGGTGTCCAAGATGGCATTTGGATGTCAATTCGGAACTCGCATGGTGTTGCTAATACAACGCAGAGCTTGGCTTTCCCCTACTGTGTACGTTTGTGTGGAGGCCATGTGGGGCAATGTGTTAAAATAGCGATTCTACTGAGTTAGCTTTCTCTTCAGGCATACAGAGACTAATGAAAATGCATGCATTTCCAAATTCTCCTTTCCTAGCAGAACATGAATCATCACTGTCTTTCAGATATGGTCTTTCACTGGGCTGCAAGCTCGAGTTGTAAAAGTGGAATTCTGCCTTCCCATTGATAGGGCTCATACGAGTTGCTGAGAGCAGGCCTCCCTGTGACAATGCCAGAAATTGAACCGGTGTCCTAGACTGCATTTGGATGTCAATTCTAAACTCTCATGTTATTGCTAATACAACGCAGACCTTGACATTCCCCTACTTTGTATGTTTGCGTGGAGGCCATGTTGGGCTATTTTTTGAAATAGCGATTCTTCTCAGTTAGCTTTCTCTTCAGGCATACAGAGAGTAATGAAAATTCATGCATTTCCAGATTCTCCTTTCCAAGCGGAACATGAATCATCACTGTCTTTCAGATCTGGTCTTTCACTGGGCTGCAAACTTGAGTTGTAAAAGGTGAATTCTGCCTTCCCATTGATAGGGCTCATACGAGTTGCTGAGAGCAGGCCTCCCTGTGTCGATGCCAGAAATTGAACGGGTGTCCTAGACTGCATTTGGATATGAATTCTGAACTCGCATGTTATTGCTAATACAACGCAGAGCTTTACATTCCCCTACTTTGTATGTTTGCGTGGAGGCCATGTTGGGCTATGTGTTTTAATAGCGATTTTTCTTAGTTAGCTTTATCTTCAGTCATACAGAGAGTAATGAAAATGCATGCATTTCCAGATTCTCCTTTCCAAGCAGAACATGAATCATCACTGTCTTTCAGATCTGGTCTTTCACTGGGCTGCAAACTTGAGTTGTAAAAGGTAAATTCTGCCTTCCCATTGATAGGGCTCATACGAGTTGCTGAGAGCAGGCCTCCCTGTGACGATGCCAGAAATTGAACGGGTGTCCTAGACTGCATTTGGATATCAATTCTGAACTCGCATGTTATTGCTAATACAACGCAGAGCTTTACATTCCCCTACTTTGTATGTTTGCGTGGAGGCCATGTTGGGCTATGTGTTGAAATAGCGATTCTTCTTAATTAGCTTTATCTTCAGTCATACAGAGAGTAATGAAAATGCATGCATTTCCAGATTCTCCTTTCCAAGCAGAACATGAATCATCACTGTCTTTCAGATCTGGTCTTTCACTGGGCTGCAAACTTGAGTTGTAAAAGGTGAATTCTGCCTTCCCATTGTTAGGGCTCATACGAGTTGCTGGGAGCAGGCCTCCCTGTGACGATGCCAGAAATTGAACAGGTGTCCTAGACTGAATTTCGATGTCAATTCTAAACTCGCATGGTATTGCTAATACAACGCAGAGCTTGACATTCCCCTACTTTGTACGTTTGCGTGGAGGCCATGTTGGGCTATGTGTTGAATTAGCGATTCTTCTTAGTTAGCTTTATCTTCAGTCATACAGAGAGTAATGAAAATGCATGCATTTCCAGATTCTCCTTTCCAAGCAGAACATGAATCATCACTGTCTTTCAGATCTGGTCTTTCACTGGGCTGCAAACCTGAGTTGTAAAAGGTGAATTCTGCCTTCCCATTGATAGGGCTCATACGAGTTGCTGAGAGCAGGCCTCCCTGTGACGATGCCAGAAATTGAACGGGTGTCCTAGACTGAATTTGGATGTCAATTCTAAACTCGCATGGTATTGCTAATACAACGCAGAGCTTGACATTCCCCTACTTTGTATGTTTGCGTGGAGGCCATGTTGGGCTATGTGTTGAAATAGCGATTCTTCTCATTTAGGTTTCTCTTCAGGCATACAGAGAGTAATGAACATGCATGCATTTCCAGATTCTCCTTTCCAAGCAGAACATGAATCATCACTGTCTTTCAGATCTGGTCTTTCACTGGGCTGCAAACTTGAGTTGTAAATGTTAAATTCTCCCATCCCATTAATAGGGCTTATACGAGTTGTTGAGAGCAGGCCTTCCTGTAACCATGCCGGAAACTGAACTGGTGTCCCAGACTGCATTTGGATATCAATTCTGAACTCGCATGGTATTGCTAATACAACGCAGAGCTTGACATTCCCCTACTTTGTATGTTTGCATAGAGGCCATGTTGGGCTATGTTTTGAAATAGCGATTCTTCTTAGTTAGCTTTCTCTTCAGTCATACAGAGAGTAATGAAAATGCATGCATTTCCAGATTCTCCTTTCCAAGCAGAACATGAATCATCACTGTCTTTCAGATCTAGTCTTTCACTGGGCTGCAAACTTGAGTTGTAAAAGGTGAATTCTGCCTTCCCATTGATAGGGCTCATAAGAGTTTCTGAGAGCAGGCCTCCCTGTGACGATGCCAGAAATTGAACGGGTGTCCTAGACTGCATTTGGATATCAATTCTGAACTCGCATGTTATTGCTAATACAACGCAGAGCTTGACGTTCCCCTATTGTGTTCGTTTGTGCGGAGGCCATGTTGGGCAATTTGTGAAAATAGCGATTCTTCTCAGTTAGCTTTCTCTTCAAGCAGACAGAGATAAATGAAAATGCAGGCATTTCCGGATTCTCCTTTCCAAGCAGAACATGAATCGTCACTGTCTTTCAGATCTGGTCTTTCACTGGGCTGCAAACTTGAGTTGTAAAAGGTGAATTCTGCCTTCCCATTGATAGGGCTCATACGAGTTGCTGAGAGCAGGCCTCCCTGTGACGATGCCAGAAATTGAACGGGTGTCCTAGACTGAATTTGGATGTCAATTCTAAACTCGCATGGTATTGCTAATACAACGCAGAGCTTGACATTCCCCTACTTTGTATGTTTGCGTGGAGGCCATGTTGGGCTATGTGTTGAAATAGCGATTCTTCTCATTTAGGTTTCTCTTCAGGCATACAGAGAGTAATGAACATGCATGCATTTCCAGATTCTCCTTTCCAAGCAGAACATGAATCATCACTGTCTTTCAGATCTGGTCTTTCACTGGGCTGCAAACTTGAGTTGTAAATGTTAAATTCTCCCATCCCATTAATAGGGCTTATACGAGTTGTTGAGAGCAGGCCTTCCTGTAACCATGCCGGAAACTGAACTGGTGTCCCAGACTGCATTTGGATATCAATTCTGAACTCGCATGGTATTGCTAATACAACGCAGAGCTTGACATTCCCCTACTTTGTATGTTTGCATAGAGGCCATGTTGGGCTATGTTTTGAAATAGCGATTCTTCTTAGTTAGCTTTCTCTTCAGTCATACAGAGAGTAATGAAAATGCATGCATTTCCAGATTCTCCTTTCCAAGCAGAACATGAATCATCACTGTCTTTCAGATCTAGTCTTTCACTGGGCTGCAAACTTGAGTTGTAAAAGGTGAATTCTGCCTTCCCATTGATAGGGCTCATACGAGTTGCTGAGAGCAGGCCTCCCTGTGTCGATGCCAGAAATTGAACGGGTGTCCTAGACTGAATTTGGATGTCAATTCTAAACTCGCATGGTATTGCTAATACAACGCAGAGCTTGACATTCCCATACTTGGTATGTTTGCGTGGAGGCCATGTTGGGCTATGTTTTGAAATA
The DNA here is from genome assembly GCF_035149785.1 of Candoia aspera. Taxonomy (NCBI): domain Eukaryota; kingdom Metazoa; phylum Chordata; class Lepidosauria; order Squamata; family Candoiidae; genus Candoia; species Candoia aspera. The sequence goes on from NC_086164.1 coordinate 23,879,087, forward strand.
GCGATTCTTCTCAGTTAGCTTTCTCTTCAGGCATACAGAGAGTAATGAAAATTCATGCATTTCCAGATTCTCCTTTCCAAGCGGAACATAAATCATCACTGTCTTTCAGATCTGGTCTTTCACTGGGCTGCAAACTTGAGTTGTAAAAGGTGAATTCTGCCTTCCCATTGATAGGGCTCATACGAGTTGCTGGGAGCAGGCCTCCCTGTGACGATGCCAGAAATTGAACGGGTGTCCTAGACTGCATTTGGATATCAATTCTGAACTCGCATGTTATTGCTAATAGAACGCAGAGCTTTACATTCCCCTACTTTGTATGTTTGCGTGGAGGCCATGTTGGGCTATGTGTTGAAATAGCGATTCTTCTTAATTAGCTTTATCTTCAGTCATACAGAGAGTAATGAAAATGCATGCATTTCCAGATTCTCCTTTCCAAGCAGAACATGAATCATCACTGTCTTTCAGATCTGGTCTTTCACTGGGCTGCAAACTTGAGTTGTAAAAGGTGAATTCTGCCTTCCCATTGATAGGGCTCATACGAGTTGCTGAGAGCAGGCCTCCCTGTGACGATGCCAGAAATTGAACGGGTGTCCTAGACTGCATTTGGATATGAATTCTGAACTCGCATGTTATTGCTAATACAACGCAGAGCTTTACATTCCCCTACTTTGTATGTTTGCGTGGAGGCCATGTTGGGCTATGTGTTGAAATAGCGATTTTTCTTAGTTAGCTTTATCTTCAGTCATACAGAGAGTAATGAAAATGCATGCATTTCCAGATTCTCCTTTCCAAGCAGAACATGAATCATCACTGTCTTTCAGATCTGGTCTTTCACTGGGCTGCAAACTTGAGTTGTAAAAGGTAAATTCTGCCTTCCCATTGATAGGGCTCATACGAGTTGCTGAGAGCAGGCCTCCCTGTGACGATGCCAGAAATTGAACGGGTGTCCTAGACTGCATTTGGATATCAATTCTGAACTCGCATGTTATTGCTAATACAACGCAGAGCTTTACATTCCCCTACTTTGTATGTTTGCGTGGAGGCCATGTTGGGCTATGTGTTGAAATAGCAATTCTTCTTAATTAGCTTTATCTTCAGTCATACAGAGAGTAATGAAAATGCATGCATTTCCAGATTCTCCTTTCCAAGCAGAACATGAATCATCACTGTCTTTCAGATCTGGTCTTTCACTGGGCTGCAAACTTGAGTTGTAAAAGGTGAATTCTGCCTTCCCATTGATAGGGCTCATACGAGTTGCTGGGAGCAGGCCTCCCTGTGACGATGCCAGAAATTGAACAGGTGTCCTAGACTGAATTTCGATGTCAATTCTAAACTCGCATGGTATTGCTAATACAACGCAGAGCTTGACATTCCCCTACTTTGTACGTTTGCGTGGAGGCCATGTTGGGCTATGTGTTGAATTAGCGATTCTTCTTAGTTAGCTTTATCTTCAGTCATACAGAGAGTAATGAAAATGCATGCATTTCCAGATTCTCCTTTCCAAGCAGAACATGAATCATCACTGTCTTTCAGATCTGGTCTTTCACTGGGCTGCAAACTTGAGTTGTAAAAGGTGAATTCTGCCTTCCCATTGATAGGGCTCATACGAGTTGCTGAGAGCAGGCCTCCCTGTGACGATGCCAGAAATTGAACGGGTGTCCTAGACTGAATTTGGATGTCAATTCTAAACTCGCATGGTATTGCTAATACAACGCAGAGCTTGACATTCCCCTACTTTGTATGTTTGCGTGGAGGCCATGTTGGGCTATGTGTTGAAATAGCGATTCTTCTCATTTAGGTTTCTCTTCAGGCATACAGAGAGTAATGAACATGCATGCATTTCCAGATTCTCCTTTCCAAGCAGAACATGAATCTTCACTGTCTTTCAGATCTGGTCTTTCACTGGGCTGCAAACTTGAGTTGTAAATGTAAAATTCTCCCATCCCATTAATAGGGCTTATACGAGTTGTTGAGAGCAGGCCTGCCTGTAACCATGCCGGAAACTGAACTGGTGTCCCAGACTGCATTTGGATATCAATTCTGAACTCGCATGGTATTGCTAATACAACGCAGAGCTTGACATTCCCCTACTTTGTATGTTTGCGTGGAGGCCATGTTGGGCTATGTGTTGAAATAGCGATTCTTCTCATTTAGGTTTCTCTTCAGTCATACAGAGAGTAATGAACATGCATGCATTTCCAGATTCTCCTTTCCAAGCAGAACATGAATCATCACTGTCTTTCAGATCTGGTCTTTCACTGGGCTGCAAACTTGAGTTGTAAATGTTAAATTCTCCCATCCCATTAATAGGGCTTATACGAGTTGTTGAGAGCAGGCCTTCCTGTAACCATGCCGGAAACTGAACTGGTGTCCCAGACTGCATTTGGATATCAATTCTGAACCCGCATGGTATTGCTAATACAACGCAGAGCTTGACATTCCCCTACTTTGTATGTTTGCATGGAGGCCATGTTGGGCTATGTGTTGAAATAGCGATTCTTCTTAGTTAGCTTTCTCTTCAGTCATACAGAGAGTAATGAAAATGCATGCATTTCCAGATTCTCCTTTCCAAGCAGAACATGAATCATCACTGTCTTTCAGATCTAGTCTTTCACTGGGCTGCAAACTTGAGTTGTAAAAGGTGAATTCTGCCTTCCCATTGATAGGGCTCATACGAGTTTCTGAGAGCAGGCCTCCCTGTGACGATGCCAGAAATTGAACGGGTGTCCTAGACTGCATTTGGATATCAATTCTGAACTCGCATGTTATTGCTAATACAACGCAGAGCTTGACGTTCCCCTATTGTGTTCGTTTGTGCGGAGGCCATGTTGGGCAATTTGTGAAAATAGCGATTCTTCTCAGTTAGCTTTCTCTTCAAGCAGACAGAGATAAATGAAAATGCAGGCATTTCCGGATTCTCCTTTCCAAGCAGAACATGAATCGTCACTGTCTTTCAGATCTGGTCTTTCACTGGGCTGCAAACTTGTGTTGTAAAAGGTGAATTCTGCCTTCCCATTGATAGGGCTCATACGAGTTGCTGAGAGCAGGCCTCCCTGTGTCGATGCCAGAAATTGAACGGGTGTCCTAGACTGAATTTGGATGTCAATTCTAAACTCGCATGGTATTGCTAATACAACGCAGAGCTTGACATTCCCATACTTGGTATGTTTGCGTGGAGGCCATGTTGGGCTATGTTTTGAAATAGCGATTCTTCTCAGTTAGCTTTCTCTTCAGGCATACAGAGAGTAATGAAAATTCATGCATTTCCAGATTCTCCTTTCCAAGCGGAACATAAATCATCACTGTCTTTCAGATCTGGACTTTCACTGGGCTGCAAACTTGAGTTGTAAAAGGTGAATTCTGCCTTCCCATTGATAGGGCTCATACGAGTTGCTGAGAGCAGGCCTCCCTGTGACGATGCCAGAAATTGAACGGGTGTCCTAGACTGCATTTGGATATCAATTCTGAACTCGCATGTTATTGCTAATACAACGCAGAGCTTTACATTCCCCTACTTTGTATGTTTGCGTGGAGGCCATGTTGGGCTATGTGTTGAAATAGCGATTCTTCTTAATTAGCTTTATCTTCAGTCATACAGAGAGTAATGAAAATGCATGCATTTCCAGATTCTCCTTTCCAAGCAGAACATGAATCATCACTGTCTTTCAGATCTGGTCTTTCACTGGGCTGCAAACTTGAGTTGTAAAAGGTGAATTCTGCCTTCCCATTGATAGGGCTCATACGAGTTGCTGAGAGCAGGCCTCCCTGTGTCGATGCCAGAAATTGAACGGGTGTCCTAGACTGCATTTGGATATGAATTCTGAACTCGCATGTTATTGCTAATACAACGCAGAGCTTTACATTCCCCTACTTTGTATGTTTGCGTGGAGGCCATGTTGGGCTATGTGTTGAAATAGCGATTTTTCTTAGTTAGCTTTATCTTCAGTCATACAGAGAGTAATGAAAATGCATGCATTTCCAGATTCTCCTTTCCAAGCAGAACATGAATCATCACTGTCTTTCAGATCTGGTCTTTCACTGGGCTGCAAACTTGAGTTGTAAAAGGTAAATTCTGCCTTCCCATTGATAGGGCTCATACGAGTTGCTGAGAGCAGGCCTCCCTGTGACGATGCCAGAAATTGAACGGGTGTCCTAGACTGCATTTGGATATCAATTCTGAACTCGCATGTTATTGCTAATACAACGCAGAGCTTTACATTCCCCTACTTTGTATGTTTGCGTGGAGGCCATGTTGGGCTATGTGTTGAAATAGCGATTCTTCTTAATTAGCTTTATCTTCAGTCATACAGAGAGTAATGAAAATGCATGCATTTCCAGATTCTCCTTTCCAAGCAGAACATGAATCATCACTGTCTTTCAGATCTGGTCTTTCACTGGGCTGCAAACTTGAGTTGTAAAAGGTGAATTCTGCCTTCCCATTGATAGGGCTCATACGAGTTGCTGGGAGCAGGCCTCCCTGTGACGATGCCAGAAATTGAACAGGTGTCCTAGACTGAATTTCGATGTCAATTCTAAACTCGCATGGTATTGCTAATACAACGCAGAGCTTGACATTCCCCTACTTTGTACGTTTGCGTGGAGGCCATGTTGGGCTATGTGTTGAATTAGCGATTCTTCTTAGTTAGCTTTATCTTCAGTCATACAGAGAGTAATGAAAATGCATGCATTTCCAGATTCTCCTTTCCAAGCAGAACATGAATCATCACTGTCTTTCAGATCTGGTCTTTCACTGGGCTGCAAACTTGAGTTGTAAAAGGTGAATTCTGCCTTCCCATTGATAGGGCTCATACGAGTTGCTGAGAGCAGGCCTCCCTGTGACGATGCCAGAAATTGAACGGGTGTCCTAGACTGAATTTGGATGTCAATTCTAAACTCGCATGGTATTGCTAATACAACGCAGAGCTTGACATTCCCCTACTTTGTATGTTTGCGTGGAGGCCATGTTGGGCTATGTGTTGAAATAGCGATTCTTCTCATTTAGGTTTCTCTTCAGGCATACAGAGAGTAATGAACATGCATGCATTTCCAGATTCTCCTTTCCAAGCAGAACATGAATCATCACTGTCTTTCAGATCTGGTCTTTCACTGGGCTGCAAACTTGAGTTGTAAATGTTAAATTCTCCCATCCCATTAATAGGGCTTATACGAGTTGTTGAGAGCAGGCCTTCCTGTAACCATGCCGGAAACTGAACTGGTGTCCCAGACTGCATTTGGATATCAATTCTGAACTCGCATGGTATTGCTAATACAACGCAGAGCTTGACATTCCCCTACTTTGTATGTTTGCATGGAGGCCATGTTGGGCTATGTGTTGAAATAGCGATTCTTCTTAGTTAGCTTTCTCTTCAGTCATACAGAGAGTAATGAAAATGCATGCATTTCCAGATTCTCCTTTCCAAGCAGAACATGAATCATCACTGTCTTTCAGATCTAGTCTTTCACTGGGCTGCAAACTTGAGTTGTAAAAGGTGAATTCTGCCTTCCCATTGATAGGGCTCATACGAGTTTCTGAGAGCAGGCCTCCCTGTGACGATGCCAGAAATTGAACGGGTGTCCTAGACTGCATTTGGATATCAATTCTGAACTCGCATGTTATTGCTAATACAACGCAGAGCTTGACGTTCCCCTATTGTGTTCGTTTGTGCGGAGGCCATGTTGGGCAATTTGTGAAAATAGCGATTCTTCTCAGTTAGCTTTCTCTTCAAGCAGACAGAGATAAATGAAAATGCAGGCATTTCCGGATTCTCCTTTCCAAGCAGAACATGAATCGTCACTGTCTTTCAGATCTGGTCTTTCACTGGGCTGCAAACTTGTGTTGTAAAAGGTGAATTCTGCCTTCCCATTGATAGGGCTCATACGAGTTGCTGAGAGCAGGCCTCCCTGTGTCGATGCCAGAAATTGAACGGGTGTCCTAGACTGAATTTGGATGTCAATTCTAAACTCGCATGGTATTGCTAATACAACGCAGAGCTTGACATTCCCATACTTGGTATGTTTGCGTGGAGGCCATGTTGGGCTATGTTTTGAAATAGCGATTCTTCTCAGTTAGCTTTCTCTTCAGGCATACAGAGAGTAATGAAAATTCATGCCTTTCCAGATTCTCCTTTCCAAGCGGAACATGAATCATCACTGTCTTTCAGATCTGGTCTTTCACTGGGCTGCAAACTTGAGTTGTAAAAGGTGAATTCTGCCTTCCCATTGATAGGGCTCATACGAGTTGCTGAGAGCAGGCCTCCCTGTGACGATGCCAGAAATTGAACGGGTGTCCTAGACTGCATTTGGATATCAATTCTGAACTCGCATGTTATTGCTAATACAACGCAGAGCTTTACATTCCCCTACTTTGTATGTTTGCGTGGAGGCCATGTTGGGCTATGTGTTGAAATAGCGATTCTTCTTAATTAGCTTTATCTTCAGTCATACAGAGAGTAATGAAAATGCATGCATTTCCAGATTCTCCATTCCAAGCAGAACATGAATCATCACTGTCTTTCAGATCTGGTCTTTCACTGGGCTGCAAACTTGAGTTGTAAAAGGTGAATTCTGCCTTCCCATTGATAGGGCTCATACGAGTTGCTGGGAGCAGGCCTCCCTGTGACGATGCCAGAAATTGAACAGGTGTCCTAGACTGAATTTGGATGTCAATTCTAAACTCGCATGGTATTGCTAATACAACGCAGAGCTTGACATTCCCCTACTTTGTATTTTTGCGTGGAGGCCATGTTGGGCTATGTGTTGAAATAGCGATTCTTCTTAGTTAGCTTTCTCTTCAGTCATACAGAGAGTAATGAAAATGCATGCATTTCCAGATTCTCCTTTCCAAGCAGAACATGAATCATCACTGTCTTTCAGATCTGGTCTTTCACTGGGCTGCAAACATGAGTTGTAAAAGGTGAATTCTGCCTTCCCATTGATAGGGCTCATACGAGTTGCTGGGAGCAGGCCTCCCTGTGACGATGCCAGCAACTGAACCGGTGTCCTAGACTGCATTTGGATGTCCATTCTGAACTCGCATGGTATTGCTAATACAACGCAGAGCTTGACGTTCCCCTATTGTGTTCGTTTGTGCGGAGGCCATGTTGGGCAATTTGTGAAAATAGCGATTCTTCTCAGTTAGCTTTCTCTTCAAGCAGACAGAGATAAATGAAAATGCAGGCATTTCCGGATTCTCCTTTCCAAGCAGAACATGAATCGTCACTGTCTTTCAGAGCTGGTCTTTCACTGGGCTGCAAACTCGAGTTGTAAAACTTGAATTCTGCCCATTGATTGGGCTCATAGGCCTCCCGGTGACGATGCCAGAAACGGAACCGCTGTCCAAGACTGCATTTGGATGTCAATTTCTGAGTTAGCTTCCTCTTCAGAGATTCCTCAAAATACATAGATTCCGACATTCTAGTTTACAAGCAGAACATGTATCATCAACTGTCTTTCAGATATGGTCTTTCATTGGGCTGCAAACTCGAGTTGTAAAAGTTGAATTTTGCCTTCCCATTGATACGGCTGATAGGAGTTGCTGAGAGCAGGTCTCATGTGAGGTTGCCAGAAACTGAACCGGTGTCCAAGATGGCATTTGGATGTCAATTCGCAACTCGCATGGTGTTGCTAATACAACGCAGAGCTTGGCTTTCCCCTACTGTGTACGTTTGTGTGGAGGCCATGTGGGGCAATGTGTTAAAATAGCGATTCTACTGAGTTAGCTTTCTCTTCAGGCATACAGAGACTAATGAAAATGCATGCATTTCCAAATTCTCCTTTCCTAGCAGAACATGAATCATCACTGTCTTTCAGATATGGTCTTTCACTGGGCTGCAAGCTCGGGTTGTAAAAGTTGAATTCTGCCTTCCCATTGATAGGGCTCATACGAGTTGCTGGGAGCAGGCCTCCCTGTGACGATGCCAGCAACTGAACCGGTGTCCTAGACTGCATTTGGATGTCCATTCTGAACTCGCATGGTATTGCTAATACAACGCAGAGCTTGACGTTCCCCTATTGTGTTCGTTTGTGCGGAGGCCATGTTGGGCAATTTGTGAAAATAGCGATTCTTCTCAGTTAGCTTTCTCTTCAAGCAGACAGAGATAAATGAAAATGCAGGCATTTCCGGATTCTCCTTTCCAAACAGAACATGAATCGTCACTGTCTTTCAGATCTGGTCTTTCACTGGGCTGCAAACTTGAGTTGTAAAAGGTGAATTCTGCCTTCCCATTGATAGGGCTCATACGAGTTGCTGAGAGCAGGCCTCCCTGTGTCGATGCCAGAAATTGAACAGGTGTCCTAGACTGAATTTGGATGTCAATTCTAAACTCGCATGGTATTGCTAATACAACGCAGAGCTTGACATTCCCATACTTTGTATGTTTGCGTGGAGGCCATGTTGGGCTATGTTTTGAAATAGCGATTCTTCTCAGATAGCTTTCTCTTCAGGCATACAGAGAGTAATGAAAATTCATGCCTTTCCAGATTCTCCTTTCCAAGCGGAACATGAATCATCACTGTCTTTCAGATCTGGTCTTTCACTGGGCTGCAAACTTGAGTTGTAAAAGGTGAATTCTGCCTTCCCATTGATAGGGCTCATACGAGTTGCTGAGAGCAGGCCTCCCTGTCTCGATGCCAGAAATTGAACGGGTGTCCTAGACTGCATTTGGATATGAATTCTGAACTCGCATGTTATTGCTAATACAACGCAGAGCTTTACATTCCCCTACTTTGTATGTTTGCGTGGAGGCCATGTTGGGCTATGTGTTGAAATAGCGATTCTTCTTAGTTAGCTTTATCTTCAGTCATACAGAGAGTAATGAAAATGCATGCATTTCCAGATTCTCCTTTCCAAGCAGAACATGAATCATCACTGTCTTTCAGATCTGGTCTTTCACTGGGCTGCAAACTTGAGTTGTAAAAGGTGAATTCTGCCTTCCCATTGATAGGGCTCATACGAGTTGCTGAGAGCAGGCCTCCCTGTGACGATGCCAGAAATTGAACGGGTGTCCTAGACTGCATTTGGATATCAATTCTGAACTCGCATGTTATTGCTAATACAAAGCAGAGCTTTACATTCCCCTACTTTGTATGTTTGCGTGGAGGCCATGTTGGGCTATGTGTTGAAATAGCGATTCTTCTTAATTAGCTTTATCTTCAGTCATACAGAGAGTAATGAAAATGCATGCATTTCCAGATTCTCCTTTCCAAGCAGAACATGAATCATCACTGTCTTTCAGATCTGGTCTTTCACTGGGCTGCAAACTTGAGTTGTAAAAGGTGAATTCTGCCTTCCCATTGATAGGGCTCATACGAGTTGCTGGGAGCAGGCCTCCCTGTGACGATGCCAGAAATTGAACAGGTGTCCTAGACTGAATTTGGATGTCAATTCTAAACTCGCATGGTATTGCTAATACAACGCAGAGCTTGACATTCCCCTACTTTGTATGTTTGCGTGGAGGCCATGTTGGGCTATGTGTTGAAATAGCGATTCTTCTTAGTTAGCTTTCTCTTCAGTCATACAGAGAGTAATGAAAATGCATGCATTTCCAGATTCTCCTTTCCAAGCAGAACATGAATCATCACTGTCTTTCAGATCTGGTCTTTCACTGGGCTGCAAACATGAGTTGTAAAAGGTGAATTCTGCCTTCCCATTGATAGGGCTCATACGAGTTGCTGGGAGCAGGCCTCCCTGTGACGATGCCAGCAACTGAACCGGTGTCCTAGACTGCATTTGGATGTCCATTCTGAACTCGCATGGTATTGCTAATACAACGCAGAGCTTGACGTTCCCCTATTGTGTTCGTTTGTGCGGAGGCCATGTTGGGCAATTTGTGAAAATAGCGATTCTTCTCAGTTAGCTTTCTCTTCAAGCAGACAGAGATAAATGAAAATGCAGGCATTTCCGGATTCTCCTTTCCAAGCAGAACATGAATCGTCACTGTCTTTCAGAGCTGGTCTTTCACTGGGCTGCAAACTCGAGTTGTAAAACTTGAATTCTGCCCATTGATTGGGCTCATAGGCCTCCCGGTGACGATGCCAGAAACGGAACCGCTGTCCAAGACTGCATTTGGATGTCAATTTCTGAGTTAGCTTCCTCTTCAGAGATTCCTCAAAATACATAGATTCCGACATTCTAGTTTACAAGCAGAACATGTATCATCAACTGTCTTTCAGATATGGTCTTTCATTGGGCTGCAAACTCGAGTTGTAAAAGTTGAATTTTGCCTTCCCATTGATACGGCTGATAGGAGTTGCTGAGAGCAGGTCTCATGTGAGGTTGCCAGAAACTGAAGCGGTGTCCAAGATGGCATTTGGATGTCAATTCGGAACTCGCATGGTGTTGCTAATACAACGCAGAGCTTGGCTTTCCCCTACTGTGTACGTTTGTGTGGAGGCCATGTGGGGCAATGTGTTAAAATAGCGATTCTACTGAGTTAGCTTTCTCTTCAGGCATACAGAGACTAATGAAAATGCATGCATTTCCAAATTCTCCTTTCCTAGCAGAACATGAATCATCACTGTCTTTCAGATATGGTCTTTCACTGGGCTGCAAGCTCGGGTTGTAAAAGTTGAATTCTGCCTTCCCATTGATAGGGCTCATACGAGTTGCTGAGAGCAGGCCTCCCTGTGACAATGCCAGAAATTGAACCGGTGTCCTAGACTGCATTTGGATGTCAATTCCAAACTCTCATGGTATCGCTAATACAACGCAGACCTTGACATTCCCCTACTTTGTATGTTTGCGTGGAGGCCATGTTGGGCTATGTTTTGAAATAGCGATTCTTCTCAGTTAGCTTTCTCTTCAGGCATATAGAGAGTAATGAAAATTCATGCATTTCCAGATTCTCCTTTCCTAGCAGAACATGAATCATCACTGTCTTTCAGATCTGGTCTTTCACTGGGCTGCAAACTTGAGTTGTAAAAGGTGAATTCTGCCTTCCCATTGATAGGGCTCATACGAGTTGCTGAGAGCAGGCCTCCCTGTGTCGATGCCAGAAATTGATCGGGTGTCCTAGACTGCATTTGGATATGAATTCTGAACTCGCATGTTATTGCTAATACAACGCAGAGCTTTACATTCCCCTACTTTGTATGTTTGCGTGGAGGCCATGTTGGGCTATGTGTTGAAATAGCGATTCTTCTTAGTTAGCTTTATCTTCAGTCATACAGAGAGTAATGAAAATGCATGCATTTCCAGATTCTCCTTTCCAAGCAGAACATGAATCATCACTGTCTTTCAGATCTGGTCTTTCACTGGGCTGCAAACTTGAGTTGTAAAAGGTGAATTCTGCCTTCCCATTGATAGGGCTCATACGAGTTGCTGGGAGCAGGCCTCCCTGTGACGATGCCAGAAATTGAACAGGTGTCCTAGACTGAATTTGGATGGCAATTCTAAACTCGCATGGTATTGCTAATACTACGCACAGCTTGACATTCCCCTACTTTGTATGTTTGCGTGGAAGCCATGTTGGGCTATGTGTTGAAATAGCGATTCTTCTTAGTTAGCTTTCTCTTCAGTCATACAGAGAGTAATGAAAATTCATGCATTTCCAGATTCTCCTTTCCAAGCAGAACATGAATCATCACTGTCTTTCAGATCTGGTCTTTCACAGGGCTGCAAACCTGAGTTGTAAAAGGTGAATTCTGCCTTCCCATTGATAGGGCTCATACGAGTTGCTGGGAGCAGGCCTCCCTGTGACGATGCCAGAAATTGAACGGGTGTCCTAGACTGAATTAGGATGTCAATTCTAAACTCGCATGGTATTGCTAATACAACGCAGAGCTTGACATTCCCCTACTTTGTATGTTTGCGTGGAGGCCATGTTGGGCTATGTGTTGAAATAGCGATTCTTCTCATTTAGGTTTCTCTTCAGGCATACAGGGAGTAATGAAAATGCATGCATTTCCAGATTCTCCTTTCCAAGCAGAACATGAATCATCACTGTCTTTCAGATCTGGTCTTTCACTGGGCTGCAAACTTGAGTTGTAAAAGGTGAATTCTGCCTTCCCATTGATAGGGCTCATACGAGTTGCTGAGAGCAGGCCTCCCTGTGACGATGTCAGAAATTGAACGGGTGTCCTAGACTGCATTTGGATATCAATTCTGAACTCGCATGTTATTGCTAATACAACGCAGAGCTTTACATTCCCCTACTTTGTATGTTTGCGTGGAGGCCATGTTGGGCTATGTGTTGAAATAGCGATTCTTCTTAGTTAGCTTTATCTTCAGTCATACAGAGAGTAATGAAAATGCATGCATTTCCAGATTCTCCTTTCCAAGCAGAACATGAATCATCACTGTCTTTCAGATCTGGTCTTTCACTGGGCTGCAAACTTGAGTTGTAAAAGGTGAATTCTGCCTTCCCCTTGATAGGGCTCATACGAGTTGCTGGGAGCAGGCCTCCCTGTGACGATGCCAGAAATTGAACGGGTGTCCTAGACTGAATTTGGATGTCAATTCTGAACTCGCATGTTATTGCTAATACAACGCAGAGCTTTACATTCCCCTACTTTGTATGTTTGCGTGGAGGCCATGTTGGGCAATTTGTGAAAATTGCGATTCTTCTCAGTTAGCTTTCTCTTCAGGCATACAGAGACTAATGAAAATGCATGCATTTCCAAATTCTCCTTTCCTAGCAGAACATGAATCATCACTGTCTTTCAGATATGGTCTTTCACTGGGCTGCAAGTTCGAGTTGTAAAAGTTGAATTCTGCCTTCCCATTGATAGGGCTCATACGAGTTGCTGGGAGCAGGCCTCCCTGTGACGATGCCAGAAATTGAACGGGTGTCCTAGACTGAATTTGGATGTCAATTCTAAACTCGCATGGTATTGCTAATACAACGCAGAGCTTGACATTCCCCTACTTTGTATGTTTGCGTGGAGGCCATGTTGGGCTATGTGTTGAAATAGCGATTCTTCTTAGTTAGCTTTCTCTTCAGTCATACAAAGAGTAATGAAAATGCATGCATTTCCAGATTCTCCTTTCCAAGCAGAACATGAATCATCACTGTCTTTCAGATCTGGTCTTTCACTGGGCTGCAAACATGAGTTGTAAAAGGTGAATTCTGCCTTCCCATTGATACGGCTGATAGGAGTTGCTGAGAGCAGGTCTCATGTGAGGTTGCCAGAAACTGAACCGGTGTCCAAGATGGCATTTGGATGTCAATTCGGAACTCGCATGGTGTTGCTAATACAACGCAGACCTTGACATTCCCCTACTTTGTATGTTTGCGTGGAGGCCATGTTGGGCTATGTGTTGAAATAGCGATTCTTCTCAGTTAGGTTTCTCTTCAGGCATACAGAGAGTAATGAAAATTCATGCATTTCCAGATTCTCCTTTCCAAGCAGAACATGAATCATCAACTGTCTTTCAGACATGGTCTTTCATTGGGCTGCAAACTCGAGTTGTAAAAGTTGAATTCTGCCTTCCCATTGATAGGGCTCATACGAGTTGCTGGGAGCAGGCCTCCCTGTCTCGATGCCAGAAATTGAACGGGTGTCCTAGACTGCATTTGGATATCAATTCTGAACTCGCATGTTATTGCTAATACAACGCAGAGCTTGGCTTTCCCCTACTGTGTGCGTTTGTGTGGAGGCCATGTGGGGCAATGTGTTAAAATAGCGATTCTACTTAGTTAGCTTTCTCTTCAGGCATACAGAGACTAATGAAAATGCATGCATTTCCAAATTCTCCTTTCCTAGCAGAACTTGAATCATCACTGTCTTTCAGATCTGGTCTTTCACAGGGCTGCAAACTTGAGTTGTAAAAGGTGAATTCTGCCTTCCCATTGATAGCGCTCATACGAGTTGCTGGGAGCAGGCCTCCCTGTGACGATGCCAGAAATTGAATGGGTGTCCTAGACTGAATTTGGATGTCAATTCTAAACTCGCATGGTATTGCTAATACAACGCAGAGCTTGACATTCCCCTACTTTGTATGTTTGCGTGGAGGCCATGTTGGGCTATGTGTTGAAATAGCGATTCTTCTCAGTTAGGTTTCTCTTCAGGCATACAGAGAGTAATGAAAATTCATGCATTTCCAGATTCTCCTTTCCAAGCAGAACATGAATCATCACTGTCTTTCAGATCTGGTCTTTCACTGGGCTGCAAACTTGAGTTGTAAACGTTGAATTCTCCCATCCCATTGATTGGGCTTATACGAGTTGTTGAGAGCAGGCCTCCCTGTAAACATGCCGAAAACTGAAAAGGTGTCCCAGACTGCATTTGGATATCAATTCTGAACTCGCATGGTATTGCTAATACAACGCAGAGCTTGACATTCCCCTACTTTGTATGTTTGCGTGGAAGCCATGTTGGGCTATGTGTTGAAATAGCGATTCTTCTTAGTTAGCTTTATCTTCAGTCATACAGAGAGTAATGAAAATGCATGCATTTCCAGATTCTCCTTTCCAAGCAGAACATGAATCATCACTGTCTTTCAGATCTGGTCTTTCACTGGGCTGCAAACTTGAGTTGTAAAAGGTGAATTCTGCCTTCCCATTGATAGGGCTCATACGAGTTGCTGAGAGCAGGCCTCCCTGTGACGATGCCAGAAATTGAACGGGTGTCCTAGACTGCATTTGGATATCAATTCTGAACTCGCATGTTATTGCTAATACAAAGCAGAGCTTTACATTCCCCTACTTTGTATGTTTGCGTGGAGGCCATGTTGGGCTATGTGTTGAAATAGCGATTCTTCTTAATTAGCTTTATCTTCAGTCATACAGAGAGTAATGAAAATGCATGCATTTCCAGATTCTCCTTTCCAAGCAGAACATGAATCATCACTGTCTTTCAGATCTGGTCTTTCACTGGGCTGCAAACTTGAGTTGTAAAAGGTGAATTCTGCCTTCCCATTGATAGGGCTCATACGAGTTGCTGGGAGCAGGCCTCCCTGTGACGATGCCAGAAATTGAACAGGTGTCCTAGACTGAATTTGGATGTCAATTCTAAACTCGCATGGTATTGCTAATACAACGCAGAGCTTGACATTCCCCTACTTTGTATGTTTGCGTGGAGGCCATGTTGGGCTATGTGTTGAAATAGCGATTCTTCTTAGTTAGCTTTCTCTTCAGTCATACAGAGAGTAATGAAAATGCATGCATTTCCAGATTCTCCTTTCCAAGCAGAACATGAATCATCACTGTCTTTCAGATCTGGTCTTTCACTGGGCTGCAAACATGAGTTGTAAAAGGTGAATTCTGCCTTCCCATTGATAGGGCTCATACGAGTTGCTGGGAGCAGGCCTCCCTGTGACGATGCCAGCAACTGAACCGGTGTCCTAGACTGCATTTGGATGTCCATTCTGAACTCGCATGGTATTGCTAATACAACGCAGAGCTTGACGTTCCCCTATTGTGTTCGTTTGTGCGGAGGCCATGTTGGGCAATTTGTGAAAATAGCGATTCTTCTCAGTTAGCTTTCTCTTCAAGCAGACAGAGATAAATGAAAATGCAGGCATTTCCGGATTCTCCTTTCCAAGCAGAACATGAATCGTCACTGTCTTTCAGAGCTGGTCTTTCACTGGGCTGCAAACTCGAGTTGTAAAACTTGAATTCTGCCCATTGATTGGGCTCATAGGCCTCCCGGTGACGATGCCAGAAACGGAACCGCTGTCCAAGACTGCATTTGGATGTCAATTTCTGAGTTAGCTTCCTCTTCAGAGATTCCTCAAAATACATAGATTCCGACATTCTAGTTTACAAGCAGAACATGTATCATCAACTGTCTTTCAGATATGGTCTTTCATTGGGCTGCAAACTCGAGTTGTAAAAGTTGAATTTTGCCTTCCCATTGATACGGCTGATAGGAGTTGCTGAGAGCAGGTCTCATGTGAGGTTGCCAGAAACTGAAGCGGTGTCCAAGATGGCATTTGGATGTCAATTCGGAACTCGCATGGTGTTGCTAATACAACGCAGAGCTTGGCTTTCCCCTACTGTGTACGTTTGTGTGGAGGCCATGTGGGGCAATGTGTTAAAATAGCGATTCTACTGAGTTAGCTTTCTCTTCAGGCATACAGAGACTAATGAAAATGCATGCATTTCCAAATTCTCCTTTCCTAGCAGAACATGAATCATCACTGTCTTTCAGATATGGTCTTTCACTGGGCTGCAAGCTCGGGTTGTAAAAGTTGAATTCTGCCTTCCCATTGATAGGGCTCATACGAGTTGCTGAGAGCAGGCCTCCCTGTGACAATGCCAGAAATTGAACCGGTGTCCTAGACTGCATTTGGATGTCAATTCCAAACTCTCATGGTATCGCTAATACAACGCAGACCTTGACATTCCCCTACTTTGTATGTTTGCGTGGAGGCCATGTTGGGCTATGTTTTGAAATAGCGATTCTTCTCAGTTAGCTTTCTCTTCAGGCATATAGAGAGTAATGAAAATTCATGCATTTCCAGATTCTCCTTTCCTAGCAGAACATGAATCATCACTGTCTTTCAGATCTGGTCTTTCACTGGGCTGCAAACTTGAGTTGTAAAAGGTGAATTCTGCCTTCCCATTGATAGGGCTCATACGAGTTGCTGAGAGCAGGCCTCCCTGTGTCGATGCCAGAAATTGATCGGGTGTCCTAGACTGCATTTGGATATGAATTCTGAACTCGCATGTTATTGCTAATACAACGCAGAGCTTTACATTCCCCTACTTTGTATGTTTGCGTGGAGGCCATGTTGGGCTATGTGTTGAAATAGCGATTCTTCTTAGTTAGCTTTATCTTCAGTCATACAGAGAGTAATGAAAATGCATGCATTTCCAGATTCTCCTTTCCAAGCAGAACATGAATCATCACTGTCTTTCAGATCTGGTCTTTCACTGGGCTGCAAACTTGAGTTGTAAAAGGTGAATTCTGCCTTCCCATTGATAGGGCTCATACGAGTTGCTGGGAGCAGGCCTCCCTGTGACGATGCCAGAAATTGAACAGGTGTCCTAGACTGAATTTGGATGGCAATTCTAAACTCGCATGGTATTGCTAATACTACGCACAGCTTGACATTCCCCTACTTTGTATGTTTGCGTGGAAGCCATGTTGGGCTATGTGTTGAAATAGCGATTCTTCTTAGTTAGCTTTCTCTTCAGTCATACAGAGAGTAATGAAAATTCATGCATTTCCAGATTCTCCTTTCCAAGCAGAACATGAATCATCACTGTCTTTCAGATCTGGTCTTTCACAGGGCTGCAAACCTGAGTTGTAAAAGGTGAATTCTGCCTTCCCATTGATAGGGCTCATACGAGTTGCTGGGAGCAGGCCTCCCTGTGACGATGCCAGAAATTGAACGGGTGTCCTAGACTGAATTAGGATGTCAATTCTAAACTCGCATGGTATTGCTAATACAACGCAGAGCTTGACATTCCCCTACTTTGTATGTTTGCGTGGAGGCCATGTTGGGCTATGTGTTGAAATAGCGATTCTTCTCATTTAGGTTTCTCTTCAGGCATACAGGGAGTAATGAAAATGCATGCATTTCCAGATTCTCCTTTCCAAGCAGAACATGAATCATCACTGTCTTTCAGATCTGGTCTTTCACTGGGCTGCAAACTTGAGTTGTAAAAGGTGAATTCTGCCTTCCCATTGATAGGGCTCATACGAGTTGCTGAGAGCAGGCCTCCCTGTGACGATGTCAGAAATTGAACGGGTGTCCTAGACTGCATTTGGATATCAATTCTGAACTCGCATGTTATTGCTAATACAACGCAGAGCTTTACATTCCCCTACTTTGTATGTTTGCGTGGAGGCCATGTTGGGCTATGTGTTGAAATAGCGATTCTTCTTAGTTAGCTTTATCTTCAGTCATACAGAGAGTAATGAAAATGCATGCATTTCCAGATTCTCCTTTCCAAGCAGAACATGAATCATCACTGTCTTTCAGATCTGGTCTTTCACTGGGCTGCAAACTTGAGTTGTAAAAGGTGAATTCTGCCTTCCCCTTGATAGGGCTCATACGAGTTGCTGGGAGCAGGCCTCCCTGTGACGATGCCAGAAATTGAACGGGTGTCCTAGACTGAATTTGGATGTCAATTCTGAACTCGCATGTTATTGCTAATACAACGCAGAGCTTTACATTCCCCTACTTTGTATGTTTGCGTGGAGGCCATGTTGGGCAATTTGTGAAAATTGCGATTCTTCTCAGTTAGCTTTCTCTTCAGGCATACAGAGACTAATGAAAATGCATGCATTTCCAAATTCTCCTTTCCTAGCAGAACATGAATCATCACTGTCTTTCAGATATGGTCTTTCACTGGGCTGCAAGTTCGAGTTGTAAAAGTTGAATTCTGCCTTCCCATTGATAGGGCTCATACGAGTTGCTGGGAGCAGGCCTCCCTGTGACGATGCCAGAAATTGAACGGGTGTCCTAGACTGAATTTGGATGTCAATTCTAAACTCGCATGGTATTGCTAATACAACGCAGAGCTTGACATTCCCCTACTTTGTATGTTTGCGTGGAGGCCATGTTGGGCTATGTGTTGAAATAGCGATTCTTCTTAGTTAGCTTTCTCTTCAGTCATACAAAGAGTAATGAAAATGCATGCATTTCCAGATTCTCCTTTCCAAGCAGAACATGAATCATCACTGTCTTTCAGATCTGGTCTTTCACTGGGCTGCAAACATGAGTTGTAAAAGGTGAATTCTGCCTTCCCATTGATACGGCTGATAGGAGTTGCTGAGAGCAGGTCTCATGTGAGGTTGCCAGAAACTGAACCGGTGTCCAAGATGGCATTTGGATGTCAATTCGGAACTCGCATGGTGTTGCTAATACAACGCAGACCTTGACATTCCCCTACTTTGTATGTTTGCGTGGAGGCCATGTTGGGCTATGTGTTGAAATAGCGATTCTTCTCAGTTAGGTTTCTCTTCAGGCATACAGAGAGTAATGAAAATTCATGCATTTCCAGATTCTCCTTTCCAAGCAGAACATGAATCATCAACTGTCTTTCAGACATGGTCTTTCATTGGGCTGCAAACTCGAGTTGTAAAAGTTGAATTCTGCCTTCCCATTGATAGGGCTCATACGAGTTGCTGGGAGCAGGCCTCCCTGTCTCGATGCCAGAAATTGAACGGGTGTCCTAGACTGCATTTGGATATCAATTCTGAACTCGCATGTTATTGCTAATACAACGCAGAGCTTGGCTTTCCCCTACTGTGTGCGTTTGTGTGGAGGCCATGTGGGGCAATGTGTTAAAATAGCGATTCTACTTAGTTAGCTTTCTCTTCAGGCATACAGAGACTAATGAAAATGCATGCATTTCCAAATTCTCCTTTCCTAGCAGAACTTGAATCATCACTGTCTTTCAGATCTGGTCTTTCACAGGGCTGCAAACTTGAGTTGTAAAAGGTGAATTCTGCCTTCCCATTGATAGCGCTCATACGAGTTGCTGGGAGCAGGCCTCCCTGTGACGATGCCAGAAATTGAATGGGTGTCCTAGACTGAATTTGGATGTCAATTCTAAACTCGCATGGTATTGCTAATACAACGCAGAGCTTGACATTCCCCTACTTTGTATGTTTGCGTGGAGGCCATGTTGGGCTATGTGTTGAAATAGCGATTCTTCTCAGTTAGGTTTCTCTTCAGGCATACAGAGAGTAATGAAAATTCATGCATTTCCAGATTCTCCTTTCCAAGCAGAACATGAATCATCACTGTCTTTCAGATCTGGTCTTTCACTGGGCTGCAAACTTGAGTTGTAAACGTTGAATTCTCCCATCCCATTGATTGGGCTTATACGAGTTGTTGAGAGCAGGCCTCCCTGTAAACATGCCGAAAACTGAAAAGGTGTCCCAGACTGCATTTGGATATCAATTCTGAACTCGCATGGTATTGCTAATACAACGCAGAGCTTGACATTCCCCTACTTTGTATGTTTGCGTGGAAGCCATGTTGGGCTATGTGTTGAAATAGCGATTCTTCTTAGTTAGCTTTATCTTCAGTCATACAGAGAGTAATGAAAATGCATGCATTTCCAGATTCTCCTTTCCAAGCAGAACATGAATCATCACTGTCTTTCAGATCTGGTCTTTCACTGGGCTGCAAACTTGAGTTGTAAAAGGTGAATTCTGCCTTCCCATTGATAGCGCTCATACGAGTTGCTGGGAGCAGGCCTCCCTGTGACGATGCCAGAAATTGAACGGGTGTCCTAGACTGAATTTGGATGTCAATTCTAAACTGGCATGGTATTGCTAATACAACGCAGAGCTTGACATTCCCCTACTTTGTATGTTTGCGTGGAGGCCATGTTGGGCTATGTGTTGAAATAGCGATTCTTCTCAGTTAGGTTTCTCTTCAGGCATACAAAGAGTAATGAAAATTCATGGATTTCCAGATTCTCCTTTCCAAGCAGAACATGAATCATCACTGTCTTTCAGATCTGGTCTTTCACTGGGCTGCAAACTTGAGTTGTAAACGTTGAATTCTCCCATCCCATTGATTGGGCTTATACGAGTTGTTGAGAGCAGGCCTCCCTGTAAACATGCCGAAAACTGAAAAGGTGTCCCAGACTGCATTTGGATATCAATTCTGAACTCGCATGGTATTGCTAATACAACGCAGAGCTTGACATTCCCCTACTTTGTATGTTTGCGTGGAAGCCATGTTGGGCTATGTGTTGAAATAGCGATTCTTCACAGTTAGCTTTATCTTCAGTCATACAGAGAGTAATGAAAATGCATGCATTTCCAGATTCTCCTTTCCAAGCAGAACATGAATCATCACTGTCTTTCAGATCTGGTCTTTCACTGGGCTGCAAACTTGAGTTGTAAAAGGTGAATTCTGCCTTCCCATTGATAGGGCTCATACGAGTTGCTGAGAGCAGGCCTCCCTGTGACGATGCCAGAAATTGAACGGGTGTCCTAGACTGCATTTGGATATCAATTCTGAACTTGCATGTTATTGCTAATACAACGCAGAGCTTTACATTCCCCTACTTTGTATGTTTGCGTGGAGGCCATGTTGGGCTATGTGTTGAAATAGCGATTCTTCTTAGTTAGCTTTCTCTTCAGTCATACAGAGAGTAATGAAAATGCATGCATTTCCAGATTCTCCTTTCCAAGCAGAACATGAATCATCACTGTCTTTCAGATCTGGTCTTTCACTGGGCTGCAAACATGAGTTGTAAAAGGTGAATTCTGCCTTCCCATTGATAGGGCTCATACGAGTTGCTGAGAGCAGGCCTCCCTGTGTCGATGCCAGAAATTGAACGGGTGTCCTAGACTGCATTTGGATATCAATTCTGAACTCGCATGTTATTGCTAATACAACGCAGAGCTTGGCTTTCCCCTACTGTGTACGTTTGTGTGGAGGCCATGTGGGGCAATGTGTTAAAATAGCGATTCTACTGAGTTAGCTTTCTCTTCAGGCATACAGAGACTAATGAAAATGCATGCATTTCCAAATTCTCCTTTCCTAGCAGAACATGAATCATCACTGTCTTTCAGATCTGGTCTTTCACAGGGCTGCAAACTTGAGTTGTAAAAGGTGAATTCTGCCTTCCCATTGATAGGGCTGATACGAGTTGCTGAGAGCAGGCCTCCCTGTGACGATGCCAGAAATTGAACGGGTGTCCTAGACTGAATTTGGATGTCAATTCTAAACTCGCATGGTATTGCTAATACAACGCAGAGCTTGACATTCCCCTACTTTGTATGTTTGCGTGGAGGCTATGTTGGGCTATGTGTTGAAATAGCGATTCGTCTCCGTTAGGTTTCTCTTCAGGCATACAGAGAGTAATGAAAATTCATGCATTTCCAGATTCTCCTTTCCAAGCAGAACATGAATCATCACTGTCTTTCAGATCTGGTCTTTCACTGGGCTGCAAACTTGAGTTGTAAAAGGTGAATTCTGCCTTCCCATTGATAGGGCTCATACGAGTTGCTGAGAGCAGGCCTCCCTGTGACGATGCCAGAAATTGAACGGGTGTCCTAGACTGCATTTGGATATCAATTCTGAACTCGCATGTTATTGCTAATACAACGCAGAGCTTTACATTCCCCTACTTTGTATGTTTGCGTGGAGGCCATGTTGGGCTATGTGTTGAAATAGCGATTCTTCTTAGTTAGCTTTATCTTCAGTCATACAGAGAGTAATGAAAATGCATGCATTTCCAGATTCTCCTTTCCAAGCAGAACATGAATCATCACTGTCTTTCAGATCTGGTCTTTCACTGGGCTGCAAACTTGAGTTGTAAAAGGTGAATTCTGCCTTCCCATTGATAGCGCTCATACGAGTTGCTGGGAGCAGGCCTCCCTGTGACGATGCCAGAAATTGAACGGGTGTCCTAGACTGAATTTGGATGTCAATTCTAAACTCGCATGGTATTGCTAATACAACGCAGAGCTTGACATTCCCCTACTTTGTATGTTTGCGTGGAGGCCATGTTGGGCTATGTGTTGAAATAGCGATTCTTCTCATTTAGGTTTCTCTTCAGGCATACAGAGAGTAATGAAAATTCATGCATTTCCAGATTCTCCTTTCCAAGCAGAACATGAATCATCACTGTCTTTCAGATCTGGTCTTTCACTGGGCTGCAAAATTGAGTTGTAAATGTTGAATTCTCCCATCAAATTGATAGGGCTTATACGAGTTGTTGAGAGCAGGCCTCCCTGTAAACATGCCGAAAACTGAACTGGTGTCCCAGACTGCATTTGGATATCAATTCTGAACTCGCATGGTATTGCTAATACAACGCAGAGCTTGACATTCCCCTACTTTGTATGTTTGCGTGGAAGCCATGTTGGGCTATGTGTTGAAATAGCGATTCTTCATAGTTAGCTTTATCTTCAGTCATACAGAGAGTAATGAAAATGCATGCATTTCCAGATTCTCCTTTCCAAGCAGAACATGAATCATCACTGTCTTTCAGATCTGGTCTTTCACTGGGCTGCAAACTTGAGTTGTAAAAGGTGAATTCTGCCTTCCCATTGATAGGGCTCATACGAGTTGCTGAGAGCAGGCCTCCCTGTGACGATGCCAGAAATTGAACGGGTGTCCTAGACTGCATTTGGATATCAATTCTGAACTCGCATGTTATTGCTAATACAACGCAGAGCTTTACATTCCCCTACTTTGTATGTTTGCGTGGAGGCCATGTTGGGCTATGTGTTGAAATAGCGATTCTTCTTAGTTAGCTTTATCTTCAGTCATACAGAGAGTAATGAAAATGCATGCATTTCCAGATTCTCCTTTCCAAGCAGAACATGAATCATCACTGTCTTTCAGATCTGGTCTTTCACTGGGCTGCAAACTTGAGTTGTAAAAGGTGAATTCTGCCTTCCCATTGATAGCGCTCATACGAGTTGCTGGGAGCAGGCCTCCCTGTGACGATGCCAGAAATTGAACGGGTGTCCTAGACTGAATTTGGATGTCAATTCTAAACTCGCATGGTATTGCTAATACAACGCAGAGCTTGACATTCCCCTATTTTGTATGTTTGCGTGGAGGCCATGTTGGGCTATGTGTTGAAATAGCGATTCTTCTCAGTTAGGTTTCTCTTCAGGCATACAGAGAGTAATGAAAATTCATGCATTTCCAGATTCTCCTTTCCAAGCAGAACATGAATCATCACTGTCTTTCAGATCTGGTCTTTCACTGGGCTGCAAACTTGAGTTGTAAATGTTGAATTCTCCCATCAAATTGATAGGGCTTATACGAGTTGTTGAGAGCAGGCCTCCCTGTAAACATGCCGAAAACTGAACTGGTGTCCCAGACTGCATTTGGATATCAATTCTGAACTCGCATGGTATTGCTAATACAACGCAGAGCTTGACATTCCCCTACTTTGTATGTTTGCATGGAGGCCATGTTGGGCTATGTGTTGAAATAGCGATTCTTCTCAGTTAGGTTTCTCTTCAGGCATACAGAGAGTAATGAAAATTCATGCATTTCCAGATTCTCCTTTCCAAGCAGAACATGAATCATCACTGTCTTTCAGATCTGGTCTTTCACTGGGCTGCAAACTTGAGTTGTAAAAGGTGAATTCTGCCTTCCCATTGATAGGGCTCATACGAGTTGCTGAGAGCAGGCCTCCCTGTGACGATGCAAGAAATTGAACGGGTGTCCTAGACTGCATTTGGATATCAATTCTGAACTCGCATGTTATTGCTAATACAACGCAGAGATTTACATTCCCCTACTTTGTATGTTTGCGTGGAGGTCATGTTGGGCTATGTGTTGAAATAGCGATTCTTCTTAGTTAGCTTTATCTTCAGTCATACAGAGAGTAATGACAATGCATGCATTTCCAGATTCTCCTTTCCAAGCAGAACATGAATCATCACTGTCTTTCAGATCTGGTCTTTCACTGGGCTGCAAACTTGAGTTGTAAAAGGTGAATTCTGCCTTCCCATTGATAGCGCTCATACGAGTTGCTGGGAGCAGGCCTCCCTGTGACGATGCCAGAAATTGAACGGGTGTCCTAGACTGAATTTGGATGTCAATTCTAAACTCGCATGGTATTGCTAATACAACGCCTGGCTTGACATTCCCCTACTTTGTATGTTTGCGTGGAGGCCATGTTGGGCTAGGTGTTGAAATAGCGATTCTTCTCAGTTAGGTTTCTCTTCAGGCATACAGAGAGTAATGAAAATTCATGCATTTCCAGATTCTCCTTTCCAAGCAGAACATGAATCATCACTGTCTTTCAGATCTGGTCTTTCACTGGGCTGCAAACTTGAGTTTTAAATGTTGAATTCTCCCATCCCATTGATAGGGCTTATACGAGTTGTTGAGAGCAGGCCTCCCTGTAAACATGCCGAAAAGTGAACTGGTGTCCCAGACTGCATTTGGATATCAATTCTGAACTCGCATGGTATTGCTAATACAACGCAGAGCTTGACATTCCCCTACTTTGTATGTTTGCGTGGAAGCCATGTTGGGCTATGTGTTGAAATAGCGATTCTTCTTAGTTAGCTTTATCTTCAGTCATACAGAGAGTAATGAAAATGCATGCATTTCCAGATTCTCCTTTCCAAGCAGAACATGAATCATCACTGTCTTTCAGATCTGGTCTTTCACTGGGCTGCAAACTTGAGTTGTAAAAGGTGAATTCTGCCTTCCCATTGATAGGGCTCATACGAGTTGCTGAGAGCAGGCCTCCCTGTGACGATGCCAGAAATTGAACGGGTGTCCTAGACTGCATTTGGATATCAATTCTGAACTCGCATGTTATTGCTAATACAACGCAGAGCTTTACATTCCCCTACTTTGTATGTTTGCGTGGAGGCCATGTTGGGCTATGTGTTGAAATAGCGATTCTTCTTAGTTAGCTTTCTCTTCAGTCATACAGAGAGTAATGAAAATGCATGCATTTCCAGATTCTCCTTTCCAAGCAGAACATGAATCATCACTGTCTTTCAGATCTGGTCTTTCACTGGGCTGCAAACATGAGTTGTAAAAGGTGAATTCTGCCTTCCCATTGATAGGGCTCATACGAGTTGCTGAGAGCAGGCCTCCCTGTGTCGATGCCAGAAATTGAACGGGTGTCCTAGACTGCATTTGGTATCAATTCTGAACTCGCATGTTATTGCTCATACAACGCAGAGCTTGCCTTTCCCCTACTGTGTACGTTTGTGTGGAGGCCATGTGGGGCAATGTGTTAAAATAGCAATTCTACTGAGTTAGCTTTCTCTTCAGGCATACAGAGACTAATGAAAATGCATGCATTTCCAAATTCTCCTTTCCTAGCAGAACATGAATCATCACTGTCTTTCAGATCTGGTCTTTCACAGGGCTGCAAACTTGAATTGTAAAAGGTGAATTCTGCCTTCCCATTGATAGGGCTCATACGAGTTGCTGGGAGAAGGCCTCCCTGTGACGATGCCAGAAATTGAACGGGTGTCCTAGACTGAATTTGGATGTCAATTCTAAACTCGCATGGTATTGCTAATACAACGCAGAGCTTGACATTCCCCTACTTTGTATGTTTGCGTGGAGGCCATGTTGGGCTATGTGTTGAAATAGCGATTCTTCTCAGTTAGGTTTCTCTTCAGGCATACAGAGAGTAATGAAAATTCATGCATTTCCAGATTCTCCTTTCCAAGCAGAACATGAATCATCACTGTCTTTCAGATCTGGTCTTTCACTGGGCTGCAAACTTGAGTTGTAAATGTTGAATTCTCCCATCCCATTGATAGGGCTTATACGAGTTGTTGAGAGCAGGCCTCCCTGTAAACATGCCGAAAACTGAACTGGTGTCCCAGACTGCATTTGGATATCAATTCTGAACTCGCATGGTATTGCTAATACAACGCAGAGCTTGACATTCCCCTACTTTGTATGTTTGCGTGGAAGCCATGTTGGGCTATGTGTTGAAATAGCGATTCTTCTTAGTTAGCTTTATCTTCAGTCATACAGAGAGTAATGAAAATGCATGCATTTCCAGATTCTCCTTTCCAAGCAGAACATGAATCATCACTGTCTTTCAGATCTGGTCTTTCACTGGGCTGCAAACTTGAGTTGTAAAAGGTGAATTCTGCCTTCCCATTGATAGGGCTCATACGAGTTGCTGGGAGCAGGCCTCCCTGTGACGATGCCAGAAATTGAACGGGTGTCCTAGACTGAATTTGGATGTCAATTCTAAACTCGCATGGTATTGCTAATACAACGCAGAGCTTTACATTCCCCTACTTTGTATGTTTGCGTGGAGGCCATGTTGGGCTATGTGTTGAAATAGCGATTCTTCTTAGTTAGCTTTATCTTCAGGCATACAGAGAGTAATGAAAATGCATGCATTTCCAGATTCTCCTTTCCAAGCAGAACATGAATCATCACTGTCTTTCAGATCTGGTCTTTCACTGGGCTGCAAACTTGAGTTGTAAAACCTGAATTCTGCCTTCCCATTGATAGGGCTCATACGAGTTGCTGGGAGCAGGCCTCCCTGTGACGATGCCAGCAATTGAACGGGTGTCCTAGACTGAATTTGGATGTCAATTCTAAACTCGCATGGTATTGCTAATACAACGCAGAGCTTGACATTCCCCTACTTTGTATGTTTGCGTGGAGGCCATGTTGGGCTATGTGTTGAAATAGCGATTCTTCTCAGTTAGGTTTCTCTTCAGGCATACAGAGAGTAATGAAAATTCATGCATTTCCAGATTCTCCTTTCCAAGCAGAACATGAATCATCACTGTCTTTCAGATCTGGTCTTTCACTGGGCTGCAAACATGAGTTGTAAAAGGTGAATTCTGCCTTCCCATTGATAGGGCTCATACGAGTTGCTGAGAGCAGGCCTCCCTGTGTCGATGCCAGAAATTGAACGGGTGTCCTAGACTGCATTTGGTATCAATTCTGAACTCGCATGTTATTGCTCATACAACGCAGAGCTTGCCTTTCCCCTACTGTGTACGTTTGTGTGGAGGCCATGTGGGGCAATGTGTTAAAATAGCGATTCTACTGAGTTAGCTTTCTCTTCAGGCATACAGAGACTAATGAAAATGCATGCATTTCCAAATTCTCCTTTCCTAGCAGAACATGAATCATCACTGTCTTTCAGATCTGGTCTTTCACAGGGCTGCAAACTTGAATTGTAAAAGGTGAATTCTGCCTTCCCATTGATAGGGCTCATACGAGTTGCTGGGAGAAGGCCTCCCTGTGACGATGCCAGAAATTGAACGGGTGTCCTAGACTGAATTTGGATGTCAATTCTAAACTCGCATGGTATTGCTAATACAACGCAGAGCTTGACATTCCCCTACTTTGTATGTTTGCGTGGAGGCCATGTTGGGCTATGTGTTGAAATAGCGATTCTTCTCAGTTAGGTTTCTCTTCAGGCATACAGAGAGTAATGAAAATTCATGCATTTCCAGATTCTCCTTTCCAAGCAGAACATGAATCATCACTGTCTTTCAGATCTGGTCTTTCACTGGGCTGCAAACTTGAGTTGTAAATGTTGAATTCTCCCATCCCATTGATAGGGCTTATACGAGTTGTTGAGAGCAGGCCTCCCTGTAAACATGCCGAAAACTGAACTGGTGTCCCAGACTGCATTTGGATATCAATTCTGAACTCGCATGGTATTGCTAATACAACGCAGAGCTTGACATTCCCCTACTTTGTATGTTTGCGTGGAAGCCATGTTGGGCTATGTGTTGAAATAGCGATTCTTCTTAGTTAGCTTTATCTTCAGTCATACAGAGAGTAATGAAAATGCATGCATTTCCAGATTCTCCTTTCCAAGCAGAACATGAATCATCACTGTCTTTCAGATCTGGTCTTTCACTGGGCTGCAAACTTGAGTTGTAAAAGGTGAATTCTGCCTTCCCATTGATAGGGCTCATACGAGTTGCTGGGAGCAGGCCTCCCTGTGACGATGCCAGAAATTGAACGGGTGTCCTAGACTGAATTTGGATGTCAATTCTAAACTCGCATGGTATTGCTAATACAACGCAGAGCTTTACATTCCCCTACTTTGTATGTTTGCGTGGAGGCCATGTTGGGCTATGTGTTGAAATAGCGATTCTTCTTAGTTAGCTTTATCTTCAGGCATACAGAGAGTAATGAAAATGCATGCATTTCCAGATTCTCCTTTCCAAGCAGAACATGAATCATCACTGTCTTTCAGATCTGGTCTTTCACTGGGCTGCAAACTTGAGTTGTAAAACGTGAATTCTGCCTTCCCATTGATAGGGCTCATACGAGTTGCTGGGAGCAGGCCTCCCTGTGACGATGCCAGCAATTGAACGGGTGTCCTAGACTGAATTTGGATGTCAATTCTAAACTCGCATGGTATTGCTAATACAACGCAGAGCTTGACATTCCCCTACTTTGTATGTTTGCGTGGAGGCCATGTTGGGCTATGTGTTGAAATAGCGATTCTTCTCAGTTAGGTTTCTCTTCAGGCATACAGAGAGTAATGAAAATTCATGCATTTCCAGATTCTCCTTTCCAAGCAGAACATGAATCATCACTGTCTTTCAGATCTGGTCTTTCACTGGGCTGCAAACATGAGTTGTAAAAGGTGAATTCTGCCTTCCCATTGATAGGGCTCATACGAGTTGCTGAGAGCAGGCCTCCCTGTGTCGATGCCAGAAATTGAACGGGTGTCCTAGACTGCATTTGGTATCAATTCTGAACTCGCATGTTATTGCTCATACAACGCAGAGCTTGCCTTTCCCCTACTGTGTACGTTTGTGTGGAGGCCATGTGGGGCAATGTGTTAAAATAGCGATTCTACTGAGTTAGCTTTCTCTTCAGGCATACAGAGACTAATGAAAATGCATGCATTTCCAAATTCTCCTTTCCTAGCAGAACATGAATCATCACTGTCTTTCAGATCTGGTCTTTCACAGGGCTGCAAACTTGAATTGTAAAAGGTGAATTCTGCCTTCCCATTGATAGGGCTCATACGAGTTGCTGGGAGAAGGCCTCCCTGTGACGATGCCAGAAATTGAACGGGTGTCCTAGACTGAATTTGGATGTCAATTCTAAACTCGCATGGTATTGCTAATACAACGCAGAGCTTGACATTCCCCTACTTTGTATGTTTGCGTGGAGGCCATGTTGGGCTATGTGTTGAAATAGCGATTCTTCGAAGTTAGGTTTCTCTTCAGGCATACAGAGAGTAATGAAAATTCATGCATTTCCAGATTCTCCTTTCCAAGCAGAACATGAATCATCACTGTCTTTCAGATCTGGTCTTTCACTGGGCTGCAAACTTGAGTTGTAAATGTTGAATTCTCCCATCCCATTGATAGGGCTTATACGAGTTGTTGAGAGCAGGCCTCCCTGTAAACATGCCGAAAACTGAACTGGTGTCCCAGACTGCATTTGGATATCAATTCTGAACTCGCATGGTATTGCTAATACAACGCAGAGCTTGACATTCCCCTACTTTGTATGTTTGCGTGGAAGCCATGTTGGGCTATGTGTTGAAATAGCGATTCTTCTTAGTTAGCTTTATCTTCAGTCATACAGAGAGTAATGAAAATGCATGCATTTCCAGATTCTCCTTTCCAAGCAGAACATGAATCATCACTGTCTTTCAGATCTGGTCTTTCACTGGGCTGCAAACTTGAGTTGTAAAAGGTGAATTCTGCCTTCCCATTGATAGGGCTCATACGAGTTGCTGGGAGCAGGCCTCCCTGTGACGATGCCAGAAATTGAACGGGTGTCCTAGACTGAATTTGGATGTCAATTCTAAACTCGCATGGTATTGCTAATACAACGCAGAGCTTTACATTCCCCTACTTTGTATGTTTGCGTGGAGGCCATGTTGGGCTATGTGTTGAAATAGCGATTCTTCTTAGTTAGCTTTATCTTCAGGCATACAGAGAGTAATGAAAATGCATGCATTTCCAGATTCTCCTTTCCAAGCAGAACATGAATCATCACTGTCTTTCAGATCTGGTCTTTCACTGGGCTGCAAACTTGAGTTGTAAAACGTGAATTCTGCCTTCCCATTGATAGGGCTCATACGAGTTGCTGGGAGCAGGCCTCCCTGTGACGATGCCAGCAATTGAACGGGTGTCCTAGACTGAATTTGGATGTCAATTCTAAACTCGCATGGTATTGCTAATACAACGCAGAGCTTGACATTCCCCTACTTTGTATGTTTGCGTGGAGGCCATGTTGGGCTATGTGTTGAAATAGCGATTCTTCTCAGTTAGGTTTCTCTTCAGGCATACAGAGAGTAATGAAAATTCATGCATTTCCAGATTCTCCTTTCCAAGCAGAACATGAATCATCACTGTCTTTCAGATCTGGTCTTTCACTGGGCTGCAAACTTGAGTTGTAAATGTTGAATTCTCCCATCCCATTAATAGGGCTTATACGAGTTGTTGAGAGCAGGCCTCCCTGTAAACATGCCGAAAAGTGAACTGGTGTCCCAGACTGCATTTGGATATCAATTCTGAACTCGCATGGTATTGCTAATACAACGCAGAGCTTGACATTCCCCTACTTTGTATGTTTGCGTGGAAGCCATGTTGGGCTATGTGTTGAAATAGCGATTCTTCTTAGTTAGCTTTATCTTCAGTCATACAGAGAGTAATGAAAATGCATGCATTTCCAGATTCTCCTTTCCAAGCAGAACATGAATCATCACTGTCTTTCAGATCTGGTCTTTCACTGGGCTGCAAACTTGAGTTGTAAAAGGTGAATTCTGCCTTCCCATTGATAGGGCTCATACGAGTTGCTGAGAGCAGGCCTCCCTGTGACGATGCCAGAAATTGAACGGGTGTCCTAGACTGCATTTGGATATCAATTCTGAACTCGCATGTTATTGCTAATACAACGCAGAGCTTTACATTCCCCTACTTTGTATGTTTGCGTGGAGGCCATGTTGGGCTATGTGTTGAAATAGCGATTCTTCTTAGTTAGCTTTCTCTTCAGTCATACAGAGAGTAATGAAAATTCATGCATTTCCAGATTCTCCTTTCCAAGCAGAACATGAATCATCACTGTCTTTCAGATCTGGTCTTTCACTGGGCTGCAAACATGAGTTGTAAAAGGTGAATTCTGCCTTCCCATTGATAGGGCTCATACGAGTTGCTGAGAGCAGGCCTCCCTGTGTCGATGCCAGAAATTGAACGGGTGTCCTAGACTGCATTTGGTATCAATTCTGAACTCGCATGTTATTGCTCATACAACGCAGAGCTTGCCTTTCCCCTACTGTGTACGTTTGTGTGGAGGCCATGTGGGGCAATGTGTTAAAATAGCGATTCTACTGAGTTAGCTTTCTCTTCAGGCATACAGAGACTAATGAAAATGCATGCATTTCCAAATTCTCCTTTCCTAGCAGAACATGAATCATCACTGTCTTTCAGATCTGGTCTTTCACAGGGCTGCAAACTTGAATTGTAAAAGGTGAATTCTGCCTTCCCATTGATAGGGCTCATACGAGTTGCTGGGAGAAGGCCTCCCTGTGACGATGCCAGAAATTGAACGGGTGTCCTAGACTGAATTTGGATGTCAATTCTAAACTCGCATGGTATTGCTAATACAACGCAGAGCTTGACATTCCCCTACTTTGTATGTTTGCGTGGAGGCCATGTTGGGCTATGTGTTGAAATAGCGATTCTTCTCAGTTAGGTTTCTCTTCAGGCATACAGAGAGTAATGAAAATTCATGCATTTCCAGATTCTCCTTTCCAAGCAGAACATGAATCATCACTGTCTTTCAGATCTGGTCTTTCACTGGGCTGCAAACTTGAGTTGTAAATGTTGAATTCTCCCATCCCATTGATAGGGCTTATACGAGTTGTTGAGAGCAGGCCTCCCTGTAAACATGCCGAAAACTGAACTGGTGTCCCAGACTGCATTTGGATATCAATTCTGAACTCGCATGGTATTGCTAATACAACGCAGAGCTTGACATTCCCCTACTTTGTATGTTTGCGTGGAAGCCATGTTGGGCTATGTGTTGAAATAGCGATTCTTCTTAGTTAGCTTTATCTTCAGTCATACAGAGAGTAATGAAAATGCATGCATTTCCAGATTCTCCTTTCCAAGCAGAACATGAATCATCACTGTCTTTCAGATCTGGTCTTTCACTGGGCTGCAAACTTGAGTTGTAAAAGGTGAATTCTGCCTTCCCATTGATAGGGCTCATACGAGTTGCTGGGAGCAGGCCTCCCTGTGACGATGCCAGAAATTGAACGGGTGTCCTAGACTGAATTTGGATGTCAATTCTAAACTCGCATGGTATTGCTAATACAACGCAGAGCTTTACATTCCCCTACTTTGTATGTTTGCGTGGAGGCCATGTTGGGCTATGTGTTGAAATAGCGATTCTTCTTAGTTAGCTTTATCTTCAGGCATACAGAGAGTAATGAAAATGCATGCATTTCCAGATTCTCCTTTCCAAGCAGAACATGAATCATCACTGTCTTTCAGATCTGGTCTTTCACTGGGCTGCAAACTTGAGTTGTAAAACGTGAATTCTGCCTTCCCATTGATAGGGCTCATACGAGTTGCTGGGAGCAGGCCTCCCTGTGACGATGCCAGCAATTGAACGGGTGTCCTAGACTGAATTTGGATGTCAATTCTAAACTCGCATGGTATTGCTAATACAACGCAGAGCTTGACATTCCCCTACTTTGTATGTTTGCGTGGAGGCCATGTTGGGCTATGTGTTGAAATAGCGATTCTTCTCAGTTAGGTTTCTCTTCAGGCATACAGAGAGTAATGAAAATTCATGCATTTCCAGATTCTCCTTTCCAAGCAGAACATGAATCATCACTGTCTTTCAGATCTGGTCTTTCACTGGGCTGCAAACTTGAGTTGTAAATGTTGAATTCTCCCATCCCATTAATAGGGCTTATACGAGTTGTTGAGAGCAGGCCTCCCTGTAAACATGCCGAAAAGTGAACTGGTGTCCCAGACTGCATTTGGATATCAATTCTGAACTCGCATGGTATTGCTAATACAACGCAGAGCTTGACATTCCCCTACTTTGTATGTTTGCGTGGAAGCCATGTTGGGCTATGTGTTGAAATAGCGATTCTTCTTAGTTAGCTTTATCTTCAGTCATACAGAGAGTAATGAAAATGCATGCATTTCCAGATTCTCCTTTCCAAGCAGAACATGAATCATCACTGTCTTTCAGATCTGGTCTTTCACTGGGCTGCAAACTTGAGTTGTAAAAGGTGAATTCTGCCTTCCCATTGATAGGGCTCATACGAGTTGCTGAGAGCAGGCCTCCCTGTGACGATGCCAGAAATTGAACGGGTGTCCTAGACTGCATTTGGATATCAATTCTGAACTCGCATGTTATTGCTAATACAACGCAGAGCTTTACATTCCCCTACTTTGTATGTTTGCGTGGAGGCCATGTTGGGCTATGTGTTGAAATAGCGATTCTTCTTAGTTAGCTTTCTCTTCAGTCATACAGAGAGTAATGAAAATATATGCATTTCCAGATTCTCCTTTCCAAGCAGAACATGAATCATCACTGTCTTTCAGATCTGGTCTTTCACTGGGCTGCAAACATGAGTTGTAAAAGGTGAATTCTGCCTTCCCATTGATAGGGCTCATACGAGTTGCTGAGAGCAGGCCTCCCTGTGTCGATGCCAGAAATTGAACGGGTGTCCTAGACTGCATTTGGTATCAATTCTGAACTCGCATGTTATTGCTCATACAACGCAGAGCTTGCCTTTCCCCTACTGTGTACGTTTGTGTGGAGGCCATGTGGGGCAATGTGTTAAAATAGCGATTCTACTGAGTTAGCTTTCTCTTCAGGCATACAGAGACTAATGAAAATGCATGCATTTCCAAATTCTCCTTTCCTAGCAGAACATGAATCATCACTGTCTTTCAGATCTGGTCTTTCACAGGGCTGCAAACTTGAATTGTAAAAGGTGAATTCTGCCTTCCCATTGATAGGGCTCATACGAGTTGCTGGGAGCAGGCCTCCCTGTGACGATGCCAGAAATTGAACGGGTGTCCTAGACTGAATTTGGATGTCAATTCTAAACTCGCATGGTATTGCTAATACAACGCAGAGCTTTACATTCCCCTACTTTGTATGTTTGCGTGGAGGCCATGTTGGGCTATGTGTTGAAATAGCGATTCTTCTTAGTTAGCTTTATCTTCAGGCATACAGAGAGTAATGAAAATGCATGCATTTCCAGATTCTCCTTTCCAAGCAGAACATGAATCATCACTGTCTTTCAGATCTGGTCTTTCACTGGGCTGCAAACTTGAGTTGTAAAACGTGAATTCTGCCTTCCCATTGATAGGGCTCATACGAGTTGCTGGGAGCAGGCCTCCCTGTGACGATGCCAGCAATTGAACGGGTGTCCTAGACTGAATTTGGATGTCAATTCTAAACTCGCATGGTATTGCTAATACAACGCAGAGCTTGACATTCCCCTACTTTGTATGTTTGCGTGGAGGCCATGTTGGGCTATGTGTTGAAATAGCGATTCTTCTCAGTTAGGTTTCTCTTCAGGCATACAGAGAGTAATGAAAATTCATGCATTTCCAGATTCTCCTTTCCAAGCAGAACATGAATCATCACTGTCTTTCAGATCTGGTCTTTCACTGGGCTGCAAACTTGAGTTGTAAATGTTGAATTCTCCCATCCCATTAATAGGGCTTATACGAGTTGTTGAGAGCAGGCCTCCCTGTAACCATGCCGGAAACTGAACTGGTGTCCCAGACTGCATTTGGATATCAATTCTGAACTCGCATGATATTGCTAATACAACGCAGAGCTTGACATTCCCCTACTTTGTATGTTTGCGTGGAGGCCATGTTGGGCTATGTGTTGAAATAGCGATTCTTCTTAGTTAGCTTTATCTTCAGTCATACAGAGAGTAATGAAAATGCATGCATTTCCAGATTCTCCTTTCCAAGCAGAACATGAATCATCACTGTCTTTCAGATCTGGTCTTTCACTGGGCTGCAAACTTGAGTTGTAAAAGGTGAATTCTGCCTTCCCATTGATAGCGCTCATACGAGTTGCTGGGAGCAGGCCTCCCAGTGACGATGCCAGAAATTGAACGGGTGTCCTAGACTGAATTTGGATGTCAATTCTAAACTCGCATGGTATTGCTAATACAACGCAGAGCTTGACATTCCCCTACTTTGTATGTTTGCGTGGAGGCCATGTTGGGCTATGTGTTGAAATAGCGATTCTTCGAAGTTAGGTTTCTCTTCAGGCATACAGAGAGTAATGAAAATTCATGCATTTCCAGATTCTCCTTTCCAAGCAGAACATGAATCATCACTGTCTTTCAGATCTGGTCTTTCACTGGGCTGCAAACTTGAGTTGTAAATGTTGAATTCTCCCATCCCATTGATAGGGCTTATACGAGTTGTTGAGAGCAGGCCTCCCTGTAAACATGCCGAAAACTGAACTGGTGTCCCAGACTGCATTTGGATATCAATTCTGAACTCGCATTATATTGCTAATACAACGCAGAGCTTGACATTCCCCTACTTTGTATGTTTGCGTGGAAGCCATGTTGGGCTATGTGTTGAAATAGTGATTCCTCTTAGTTAGCTTTATCTTCAGTCATACATTGAGTAATGAAAATGCATGCATTTCCAGATTCTCCTTTCCAAGCAGAACATGAATCATCACTGTCTCTCAGATCTGGTCTTTCACTGGGCTGCAAACTTGAGTTGTAAAAGGTGAATTCTGCCTTCCCATTGATAGGGCTCATACGAGTTGCTGGGAGCAGGCCTCCCTGTGACGATGCCAGAAATTGAACGGGTGTCCTAGACTGAATTTGGATGTCAATTCTAAACTCGCATGGTATTGCTAATACAACGCAGAGCTTTACATTCCCCTACTTTGTATGTTTGCGTGGAGGCCATGTTGGGCTATGTGTTGAAATAGCGATTCTTCTTAGTTAGCTTTATCTTCAGGCATACAGAGAGTAATGAAAATGCATGCATTTCCAGATTCTCCTTTCCAAGCAGAACATGAATCATCACTGTCTTTCAGATCTGGTCTTTCACTGGGCTGCAAACTTGAGTTGTAAAAGGTGAATTCTGCCTTCCCATTGATAGGGCTCATACGAGTTGCTGGGAGCAGGCCTCCCTGTGACGATGCCAGCAATTAAACGGGTGTCCTAGACTGAATTTGGATGTCAATTCTAAACTCGCATGGTATTGCTAATACAACGCAGAGCTTGACATTCCCCTACTTTGTATGTTTGCGTGGAGGCCATGTTGGGCTATGTGTTGAAATAGCGATTCTTCTCAGTTAGGTTTCTCTTCAGGCATACAGAGAGTAAGGAAAATTCATGCATTTCCAGATTCTCCTTTCCAAGCAGAACATGAATCATCACTGTCTTTCAGATCTGGTCTTTCACTGGGCTGCAAACTTGAGTTGTAAATGTTAAATTCTCCCATCCCATTAATAGGGCTTATACGAGTTGTTGAGAGCAGGCCTCCCTGTAACCATGCCGGAAACTGAACTGGTGTCCCAGACTGCATTTGGATATCAATTCTGAACTCGCATGGTATTGCTAATACAACGCAGAGCTTGACATTCCCCTACTTTGTATGTTTGCGTGGAGGCCATATTGGGCTATGTGTTGAAATAGCGATTCTTCTTAGTTAGCTTTCTCTTCAGTCATACAGAGAGTAATGAAAATGCATGCATTTCCAGATTCACCTTTCCAAGCAGAACATGAATCATCACTGTCTTTCAGATCTGGTCTTTCACTGGGCTGCAAACTTGAGTTTTAAAAGGTGAATTCTGCCTTCCCATTGATAGGGCTCATACGAGTTGCTGAGAGCAGGCCTCCCTGTGACGATGCCAGAAATTGAACGGGTGTCCTAGACTGAATTTGGATGTCAATTCTAAACTCGCATGGTATTGCTAATACAACGCAGAGCTTGACATTCCCCTACTTTGTATGTTTGCGTGGAGGCCATGTTGGGCTATGTGTTGAAATAGCGATTCTTCTTAGTTAGCTTTATCTTCAGGCATACAGAGAGTAATGAAAATGCATGCATTTCCAGATTCTCCTTTCCAAGCAGAACATGAATCATCACTGTCTTTCAGATCTGGTCTTTCACTGGGCTGCAAACATGAGTTGTAAAAGGTGAATTCTGCCTTCCCATTGATAGGGCTCATACGAGTTGCTGGGAGCAGGCCTCCCTGTGACGATGCCAGCAATTGAACGGGTGTCCTAGACTGAATTTGGATGTCAATTTTAAACTCGCATGGTATTGCTAATACAACGCAGAGCTTGACATTCCCCTACTTTGTATGTTTGCGTGGAGGCCATGTTGGGCTATGTGTTGAAATAGCGATTCTTCTTAGTTAGCTTTATCTTCAGGCATACAGAGAGTAATGAAAATGCATGCATTTCCAGATTCTCCTTTCCAAGCAGAACATGAATCATCACTGTCTTTCAGATCTGGTCTTTCACTGGGCTGCAAACTTGAGTTGTAAAAGGTGAATTCTGCCTTCCCATTGATAGGGCTCATACGGGTTGCTGGGAGCAGGCCTCCCTGTGACGATGCCAGCAATTGAACGGGTGTCCTAGACTGAATTTGGATGTCAATTCTAAACTCGCATGGTATTGCTAATACAACGCAGAGCTTGACATTCCCCTACTTTGTATGTTTGCGTGGAGGCCATGTTGGGCTATGTGTTGAAATAGCGATTCTTCTCAGTTAGGTTTCTCTTCAGGCATACAGAGAGTAATGAAAATTCATGCATTTCCAGATTCTCCTTTCCAAGCAGAACATGAATCATCACTGCCTTTCAGATCTGGTCTTTCACTGGGCTGCAAACTTGAGTTGTAAATGTTAAATTCTCCCATCCCATTAATAGGGCTTATACGAGTTGTTGAGAGCAGGCCTCCCTGTAACCATGCCGGAAACTGAACTGGTGTCCCAGACTGCATTTGGATATCAATTCTGAACTCGCATGGTATTGCTAATACAACGCAGAGCTTGACATTCCCCTACTTTGTATGTTTGCGTGGAGGCCATGTTGGGCTATGTGTTGAAATAGCGATTCTTCTTAGTTAGCTTTCTCTTCAGTCATACAGAGAGTAATGAAAATGCATGCATTTCCAGATTCACCTTTCCAAGCAGAACATGAATCATCACTGTCTTTCAGATCTGGTCTTTCACTGGGCTGCAAACTTGAGTTTTAAAAGGTGAATTCTGCCTTCCAATTGATAGGGCTCATACGAGTTGCTGAGAGCAGGCCTCCCTGTGACGATGCCAGAAATTGAACGGGTGTCCTAGACTGAATTTCGATGTCAATTCTAAACTCGCATGGTATTGCTAATACAACGCAGAGCTTGACATTCCCCTACTTTGTATGTTTGCGTGGAGGCCATGTTGGGCTATGTGTTGAAATAGTGATTCCTCTTAGTTAGCTTTATCTTCAGTCATACATTGAGTAATGAAAATGCATGCATTTCCAGATTCTCCTTTCCAAGCAGAACATGAATCATCACTGTCTCTCAGATCTGGTCTTTCACTGGGCTGCAAACTTGAGTTGTAAAAGGTGAATTCTGCCTTCCCATTGATAGGGCTCATACGAGTTGCTGGGAGCAGGCCTCCCTGTGACGATGCCAGAAATTGAACGGGTGTCCTAGACTGAATTTGGATGTCAATTCTAAACTCGCATGGTATTGCTAATACAACGCAGAGCTTTACATTCCCCTACTTTGTATGTTTGCGTGGAGGCCATGTTGGGCTATGTGTTGAAATAGCGATTCTTCTTAGTTAGCTTTATCTTCAGGCATACAGAGAGTAATGAAAATGCATGCATTTCCAGATTCTCCTTTCCAAGCAGAACATGAATCATCACTGTCTTTCAGATCTGGTCTTTCACTGGGCTGCAAACTTGAGTTGTAAAAGGTGAATTCTGCCTTCCCATTGATAGGGCTCATACGAGTTGCTGGGAGCAGGCCTCCCTGTGACGATGCCAGCAATTAAACGGGTGTCCTAGACTGAATTTGGATGTCAATTCTAAACTCGCATGGTATTGCTAATACAACGCAGAGCTTGACATTCCCCTACTTTGTATGTTTGCGTGGAGGCCATGTTGGGCTATGTGTTGAAATAGCGATTCTTCTCAGTTAGGTTTCTCTTCAGGCATACAGAGAGTAAGGAAAATTCATGCATTTCCAGATTCTCCTTTCCAAGCAGAACATGAATCATCACTGTCTTTCAGATCTGGTCTTTCACTGGGCTGCAAACTTGAGTTGTAAATGTTAAATTCTCCCATCCCATTAATAGGGCTTATACGAGTTGTTGAGAGCAGGCCTCCCTGTAACCATGCCGGAAACTGAACTGGTGTCCCAGACTGCATTTGGATATCAATTCTGAACTCGCATGGTATTGCTAATACAACGCAGAGCTTGACATTCCCCTACTTTGTATGTTTGCGTGGAGGCCATGTTGGGCTATGTGTTGAAATAGCGATTCTTCTTAGTTAGCTTTCTCTTCAGTCATACAGAGAGTAATGAAAATGCATGCATTTCCAGATTCACCTTTCCAAGCAGAACATGAATCATCACTGTCTTTCAGATCTGGTCTTTCACTGGGCTGCAAACTTGAGTTTTAAAAGGTGAATTCTGCCTTCCCATTGATAGGGCTCATACGAGTTGCTGAGAGCAGGCCTCCCTGTGACGATGCCAGAAATTGAACGGGTGTCCTAGACTGAATTTGGATGTCAATTCTAAACTCGCATGGTATTGCTAATACAACGCAGAGATTGACATTCCCCTACTTTGTATGTTTGCGTGGAGGCCATGTTGGGCTATGTGTTGAAATAGCGATTCTTCTTAGTTAGCTTTATCTTCAGGCATACAGAGAGTAATGAAAATGCATGCATTTCCAGATTCTCCTTTCCAAGCAGAACATGAATCATCACTGTCTTTCAGATCTGGTCTTTCACTGGGCTGCAAACATGAGTTGTAAAAGGTGAATTCTGCCTTCCCATTGATAGGGCTCATACGAGTTGCTGGGAGCAGGCCTCCCTGTGACGATGCCAGCAATTGAACGGGTGTCCTAGACTGAATTTGGATGTCAATTTTAAACTCGCATGGTATTGCTAATACAACGCAGAGCTTGACATTCCCCTACTTTGTATGTTTGCGTGGAGGCCATGTTGGGCTATGTGTTGAAATAGCGATTCTTCTTAGTTAGCTTTATCTTCAGGCATACAGAGAGTAATGAAAATGCATGCATTTCCAGATTCTCCTTTCCAAGCAGAACATGAATCATCACTGTCTTTCAGATCTGGTCTTTCACTGGGCTGCAAACTTGAGTTGTAAAAGGTGAATTCTGCCTTCCCATTGATAGGGCTCATACGGGTTGCTGGGAGCAGGCCTCCCTGTGACGATGCCAGCAATTGAACGGGTGTCCTAGACTGAATTTGGATGTCAATTCTAAACTCGCATGGTATTGCTAATACAACGCAGAGCTTGACATTCCCCTACTTTGTATGTTTGCGTGGAGGCCATGTTGGGCTATGTGTTGAAATAGCGATTCTTCTCAGTTAGGTTTCTCTTCAGGCATACAGAGAGTAATGAAAATTCATGCATTTCCAGATTCTCCTTTCCAAGCAGAACATGAATCATCACTGTCTTTCAGATCTGGTCTTTCACTGGGCTGCAAACTTGAGTTGTAAATGTTAAATTCTCCCATCCCATTAATAGGGCTTATACGAGTTGTTGAGAGCAGGCCTCCCTGTAACCATGCCGGAAACTGAACTGGTGTCCCAGACTGCATTTGGATATCAATTCTGAACTCGCATGGTATTGCTAATACAACGCAGAGCTTGACATTCCCCTACTTTGTATGTTTGCGTGGAGGCCATGTTGGGCTATGTGTTGAAATAGCGATTCTTCTTAGTTAGCTTTCTCTTCAGTCATACAGAGAGTAATGAAAATGCATGCATTTCCAGATTCACCTTTCCAAGCAGAACATGAATCATCACTGTCTTTCAGATCTGGTCTTTCACTGGGCTGCAAACTTGAGTTTTAAAAGGTGAATTCTGCCTTCCAATTGATAGGGCTCATACGAGTTGCTGAGAGCAGGCCTCCCTGTGACGATGCCAGAAATTGAACGGGTGTCCTAGACTGAATTTCGATGTCAATTCTAAACTCGCATGGTATTGCTAATACAACGCAGAGCTTGACATTCCCCTACTTTGTATGTTTGCGTGGAGGCCATGTTGGGCTATGTGTTGAAATAGCGATTCTTCTTAGTTAGCTTTATCTTCAGGCATACAGAGAGTAATGAAAATGCATGCATTTCCAGATTCTCCTTTCCAAGCAGAACATGAATCATCACTGTCTTTCAGATCTGGTCTTTCACTGGGCTGCAAACTTGAGTTGTAAAAGGTGAATTCTGCCTTCCCATTGATAGGGCTCATACGAGTTGCTGGGAGCAGGCCTCCCTGTGACGATGCCAGCAATTGAACGGGTGTCCTAGACTGAATTTGGATGTCAATTTTAAACTCGCATGGTATTGCTAATACAACGCAGAGCTTGACATTCCCCTACTTTGTATGTTTGCGTGGAGGCCATGTTGGGCTATGTGTTGAAATAGCGATTCTTCTTAGTTAGCTTTATCTTCAGGCATACAGAGAGTAATGAAAATGCATGCATTTCCAGATTCTCCTTTCCAAGCAGAACATGAATCATCACTGTCTTTCAGATCTGGTCTTTCACTGGGCTGCAAACTTGAGTTGTAAAAGGTGAATTGTGCCTTCCCATTGATAGGGCTCATACGAGTTGCTGGGAGCAGGCCTCCCTGTGACGATGCCAGCAATTGAACGGGTGTCCTAGACTGAATTTGGATGTCAATTCTAAACTCGCATGGTATTGCTAATACAACGCAGAGCTTGACATTCCCCTACTTTGTATGTTTGCGTGGAGGCCATGTTGGGCTATGTGTTGAAATAGCGATTCTTCTCAGTAAGGTTTCTCTTCAGGCATACAGAGAGTAATGAAAATTCATGCATTT
Organism: Candoia aspera; assembly: GCF_035149785.1. Taxonomy (NCBI): domain Eukaryota; kingdom Metazoa; phylum Chordata; class Lepidosauria; order Squamata; family Candoiidae; genus Candoia; species Candoia aspera. Next base: position 23,921,468 of record NC_086164.1, read on the forward strand.
CCAGATTCTCCTTTCCAAGCAGAACATGAATCATCACTGTCTTTCAGATCTGGTCTTTCACTGGGCTGCAAACTTGAGTTGTAAATGTTAAATTCTCCCATCCCATTAATAGGGCTTATACGAGTTGTTGAGAGCAGGCCTCCCTGTAACCATGCCGGAAACTGAACTGGTGTCCCAGACTGCATTTGGATATCAATTCTGAACTCGCATGGTATTGCTAATACAACGCAGAGCTTGACATTCCCCTACTTTGTATGTTTGCGTGGAGGCCATGTTGGGCTATGTGTTGAAATAGCGATTCTTCTTAGTTAGCTTTCTCTTCAGTCATACAGAGAGTAATGAAAATGCATGCATTTCCAGATTCACCTTTCCAAGCAGAACATGAATCATCACTGTCTTTCAGATCTGGTCTTTCACTGGGCTGCAAACTTGAGTTTTAAAAGGTGAATTCTGCCTTCCCATTGATAGGGCTCATACGAGTTGCTGAGAGCAGGCCTCCCTGTGACGATGCCAGAAATTGAACGGGTGTCCTAGACTGAATTTGGATGTCAATTCTAAACTCGCATGGTATTGCTAATACAACGCAGAGCTTGACATTCCCCTACTTTGTATGTTTGCGTGGAGGCCATGTTGGGCTATGTGTTGAAATAGCGATTCTTCTTAGTTAGCTTTATCTTCAGGCATACAGAGAGTAATGAAAATGCATGCATTTCCAGATTCTCCTTTCCAAGCAGAACATGAATCATCACTGTCTTTCAGATCTGGTCTTTCACTGGGCTGCAAACTTGAGTTGTAAAAGGTGAATTCTGCCTTCCCATTGATAGGGCTCATACAAGTTGCTGGGAGCAGGCCTCCCTGTGACAATGCCAGCAATTGAACGGGTGTCCTAGACTGAATTTGGATGTCAATTTTAAACTCGCATGGTATTGCTAATACAACGCAGAGCTTGACATTCCCCTACTTTGTATGTTTGCGTGGAGGCCATGTTGGGCTATGTGTTGAAATAGCGATTCTTCTCAGTTAGGTTTCTCTTCAGGCATACAGAGAGTAATGAAAATTCATGCATTTCCAGATTCTCCTTTCCAAGCAGAACATGAATCATCACTGTCTTTCAGATCTGGTCTTTCACTGGGCTGCAAACTTGAGTTGTAAATGTTAAATTCTCCCATCCCATTAATAGGGCTTATACGAGTTGTTGAGAGCAGGCCTCCCTGTAACCATGCCGGAAACTGAACTGGTGTCCCAGACTGCATTTGGATATCAATTCTGAACTCGCATGGTATTGCTAATAAAACGCAGAGCTTTACATTCCCCTACTTTGTATGTTTGCGTGGAGGCCATGTTGGGCTATGTGTTGAAATAGCGATTCTTCTTAGTTAGCTTTCTCTTCAGTCATACAGAGAGTAATGAAAATGCATGCATTTCCAGATTCACCTTTCCAAGCAGAACATGAATCATCACTGTCTTTCAGATCTGGTCTTTCACTGGGCTGCAAACTTGAGTTTTAAAAGGTGAATTCTGCCTTCCCATTGATAGGGCTCATACGAGTTGCTGAGAGCAGGCCTCCCTGTGACGATGCCAGAAATTGAACGGGTGTCCTAGACTGAATTTGGATGTCAATTCTAAACTCGCATGGTATTGCTAATACAACGCAGAGCTTGACATTCCCCTACTTTGTATGTTTGCGTGGAGGCCATGTTGGGCTATGTGTTGAAATAGCGATTCTTCTCAGTTAGCTTTATCTTCAGTCATACAGAGAGTAATGAAAATGCATGCATTTCCAGATTCTCCTTTCCAAGCAGAACATGAATCATCACGGTCTTTCAGATCTGGTCTTTCACTGGGCTGCAAACTTGAGTTGTAAAAGGTGAATTCTGCCTTCCCATTGATAGGGCTCATACGAAGTGCTGGGAGCACGCCTCCCTGTAACGATGCCAGAAATTGAACGGGTGTCCTAGACTGAATTTGGATGTCAATTCTAAACTCGCATGGTATTGCTAATACAACGCAGAGCTTTACATTCCCCTACTTTGTATGTTTGCGTGGAGGCCATGTTGGGCTATGTGTTGAAATAGTGATTCTTCTTAGTTAGCTTTATCTTCAGTCATACAGAGAGTAATGAAAATGCATGAACTTCCAGATTCTCCTTTCCAAGCAGAACATGAATCATCACTGTCTTTCAGATCTGGTCTTTCACTGGGCTGCAAACTTGAGTTGTAAAAGGTGAATTCTGCCTTCCCATTGATAGGGCTCATACGGGTTGCTGGGAGCAGGCCTCCCTGTGACGATGCCAGAAGTTGAACGGGTGTCCTAGACTGAATTTGGATGTCAATTCTAAACTCGCATGGTATTGCTAATACAACGCAGAGCTTGACATTCCCCTACTTTGTATGTTTGCGTGGAGGCCATGTTGGGCTATGTGTTGAAATAGCGATTCTTCTTAGTTAGCTTTATCTTCAGGCATACAGAGAGTAATGAAAATGCATGCATTTCCAGATTCTCCTTTCCAAGCAGAACATGAATCATCACTGTCTTTCAGATCTGGTCTTTCACTGGGCTGCAAACTTGAGTTGTAAAAGGTGAATTCTGCCTTCCCATTGATAGGGCTCATACGAGTTGCTGGGAGCAGGCCTCCCTGTGACGATGCCAGCAATTGAACGGGTGTCCTAGACTGAATTTGGATGTCAATTCTAAACTCGCATGGTATTGCTAATACAACGCAGAGCTTGACATTCCCCTACTTTGTATGTTTGCGTGGAGGCCATGTTGGGCTATGTGTTGAAATAGCGATTCTTCTCAGTTAGGTTTCTCTTCAGGCATACAGAGAGTAATGAAAATTCATGCATTTCCAGATTCTCCTTTCCAAGCAGAACATGAATCATCACTTTCTTTCAGATCTGGTCTTTCACTGGGCTGCAAACTTGAGTTGTAAATGTTAAATTCTCCCATCCCATTAATAGGGCTTATACGAGTTGTTGAGAGCAGGCCTCCCTGTAACCATGCCGGAAACTGAACTGGTGTCCCAGACTGCATTTGGATATCAATTCTGAACTCGCATGGTATTGCTAATACAACGCAGAGCTTTACATTCCCCTACTTTGTATGTTTGCGTGGAGGCCATGTTGGGCTATGTGTTGAAATAGCGATTCTTCTCAGTTAGCTTTATCTTCAGTCATACAGAGAGTAATGAAAATGCATGCATTTCCAGATTCTCCTTTCCAAGCAGAACATGAATCATCACTGTCTTTCAGATCTGGTCTTTCACTGGGCTGCAAACTTGAGTTGTAAAAGGTGAATTCTGCCTTCCCATTGATAGGGCTCATACGAGTTGCTGGGAGCAGGCCTCCCTGTGACGATGCCAGAAGTTGAACGGGTGTCCTAGACTGAATTTGGATGTCAATTCTAAACTCGCAAGGTATTGCTAATACAACGCAGAGCTTGACATTCCCCTACTTTGTATGTTTGCGTGGAGGCCATGTTGGGCTATGTGTTGAAATAGCGATTCTTCTCAGTTAGGTTTCTCTTCAGGCATACAGAGAGTAATGAAAATTCATGCATTTCCAGATTCTCCTTTCCAAGCAGAACATGAATCATCACTGTCTTTCAGATCTGGTATTTCACTGGGCTGCAAACTTGAGTTGTAAATGTTAAATTCTCCCATCCCATTAATAGGGCTTATACGAGTTGTTGAGAGCAGGCCTCCCTGTAACCATGCCGGAAACTGAACTGGTGTCCCAGACTGCATTTGGATATCAATTCTGAACTCGCATGGTATTGCTAATACAACGCAGACCTTGACATTCCCCTACTTTGTATGTTTGCGTGGAGGCCATGTTGGGCTATGTGTTGAAATAGCGATTCTTCTTAGTTAGCTTTATCTTCAGGCATACAGAGAGTAATGAAAATGCATGCATTTCCAGATTCTCCTTTCCAAGCAGAACATGAATCATCACTGTCTTTCAGATCTGGTCTTTCACTGGGCTGCAAACTTGAGTTGTAAAAGGTGAATTCTGCCTTCCCATTGATAGGGCTCATACGAGTTGCTGGGAGCAGGCCTCCCTGTGACGATGCCAGCAATTGAACGGGTGTCCTAGACTGAATTTGGATGTCAATTCTAAACTCGCATGGTATTGCTAATACAACGCAGAGCTTGACATTCCCCTACTTTGTATGTTTGCGTGGAGGCCATGTTGGGCTATGTGTTGAAATAGCGATTCTTCTCAGTTAGGTTTCTCTTCAGGCATACAGAGAGTAATGAAAATTCATGCATTTCCAGATTCTCCTTTCCAAGCAGAACATGAATCATCACTTTCTTTCAGATCTGGTCTTTCACTGGGCTGCAAACTTGAGTTGTAAATGTTAAATTCTCCCATCCCATTAATAGGGCTTATACGAGTTGTTGAGAGCAGGCCTCCCTGTAACCATGCCGGAAACTGAACTGGTGTCCCAGACTGCATTTGGATATCAATTCTGAACTCGCATGGTATTGCTAATACAACGCAGAGCTTTACATTCCCCTACTTTGTATGTTTGCGTGGAGGCCATGTTGGGCTATGTGTTGAAATAGCGATTCTTCTCAGTTAGCTTTATCTTCAGTCATACAGAGAGTAATGAAAATGCATGCATTTCCAGATTCTCCTTTCCAAGCAGAACATGAATCATCACTGTCTTTCAGATCTGGTCTTTCACTGGGCTGCAAACTTGAGTTGTAAAAGGTGAATTCTGCGTTCCCATTGATAGGGCTCATACGAGTTGCTGGGAGCAGGCCTCCCTGTGACGATGCCAGAAGTTGAACGGGTGTCCTAGACTGAATTTGGATGTCAATTCTAAACTCGCAAGGTATTGCTAATACAACGCAGAGCTTGACATTCCCCTACTTTGTATGTTTGCGTGGAGGCCATGTTGGGCTATGTGTTGAAATAGCGATTCTTCTCAGTTAGGTTTCTCTTCAGGCATACAGAGAGTAATGAAAATTCATGCATTTCCAGATTCTCCTTTCCAAGCAGAACATGAATCATCACTGTCTTTCAGATCTGGTATTTCACTGGGCTGCAAACTTGAGTTGTAAATGTTAAATTCTCCCATCCCATTAATAGGGCTTATACGAGTTGTTGAGAGCAGGCCTCCCTGTAACCATGCCGGAAACTGAACTGGTGTCCCAGACTGCATTTGGATATCAATTCTGAACTCGCATGGTATTGCTACTACAACGCAGAGCTTGACATTCCCCTACTTTGTATGTTTGCGTGGAGGCCATGTTGGGCTATGTGTTGAAATAGCGATTCTTCTTAGTTAGCTTTCTCTTCAGTCATACAGAGAGTAATGAAAATGCATGCATTTCCAGATTCACCTTTCCAAGCAGAACATGAATCATCACTGTCTTTCAGATCTGGTCTTTCACTGGGCTGCAAACTTGAGTTTTAAAAGGTGAATTCTGCCTTCCCATTGATAGGGCTCATACGAGTTGCTGAGAGCAGGCCTCCCTGTGACGATGCCAGAAATTGAACGGGTGTCCTAGACTGAATTTGGATGTCAATTCTAAACTCGCATGGTATTGCTAATACAACGCAGAGCTTGACATTCCCCTACTTTGTATGTTTGCGTGGAGGCCATGTTGGGCTATGTGTTGAAATAGCGATTCTTGTCAGTTAGCTTTATCTTCAGTCATACAGAGAGTAATGAAAATGCATGCATTTCCAGATTCTCCTTTCCAAGCAGAACATGAATCATCACTGTCTTTCAGATCTGGTCTTTCACTGGGCTGCAAACTTGAGTTGTAAAAGGTGAATTCTGCCTTCCCATTGATAGGGCTCATACGAGTTGCTGGGAGCAGGCCTCCCTGTGACGATGCCAGAAATTGAACGGGTGTCCTAGACTGAATTTGGATGTCAATCCTAAACTCGCATGGTATTGCTAATACAACGCAGAGCTTTACATTCCCCTACTTTGTATGTTTGCCTGCAGGCCATGTTGGGCTATGTGTTGAAATAGCGATTCTTCTTAGTTAGCTTTATCTTCAGTCATACAGAGAGTAATGAAAATGCATGCATTTCCAGATTCTCCTTTCCAAGCAGAACATGAATCATCACTGTCTTTCAGATCTGGTCTTTCACTGGGCTGCAAACTTGAGTTGTAAAAGGTGAATTCTGCCTTCCCATTGATAGCGCTCATACGAGTTGCTGGGAGCAGGCCTCCCAGTGACGATGCCAGAAATTGAACGGGTGTCCTAGACTGAATTTGGATGTCAATTCTAAACTCGCATGGTATTGCTAATACAACGCAGAGCTTGACATTCCCCTACTTTGTATGTTTGCGTGGAGGCCATGTTGGGCTATGTGTTGAAATAGTGATTCTTCGAAGTTAGGTTTCTCTTCAGGCATACAGAGAGTAATGAAAATTCATGCATTTCCAGATTCTCCTTTCCAAGCAGAACATGAATCATCACTGTCTTTCAGATCTGGTCTTTCACTGGGCTGCAAACTTGAGTTGTAAATGTTGAATTCTCCCATCCCATTGATAGGGCTTATACGAGTTGTTGAGAGCAGGCCTCCCTGTAAACATGCCGAAAACTGAACTGGTGTCCCAGACTGCATTTGGATATCAATTCTGAACTCGCATGGTATTGCTAATACAACGCAGAGCTTGACATTCCCCTACTTTGTATGTTTGCGTGGAAGCCATATTGGGCTATGTGTTGAAATAGTGATTCCTCTTAGTTAGCTTTATCTTCAGTCATACAGAGAGTAATGAAAATGCATGCATTTCCAGATTCTCCTTTCCAAGCAGAACATGAATCATCACTGTCTCTCTGATCTGGTCTTTCACTGGGCTGCAAACTTGAGTTGTAAAAGGTGAATTCTGCCTTCCCATTGATAGGGCTCATACGAGTTGCTGGGAGCAGGCCTCCCTGTGACGATGCCAGAAATTGAACGGGTGTCCTAGACTGAATTTGGATGTCAATTCTAAACTCGCATGGTATTGCTAATACAACGCAGAGCTTTACATTCCCCTACTTTGTATGTTTGCGTGGAGGCCATGTTGGGCTATGTGTTGAAATAGCGATTCTTCTTAGTTAGCTTTATCTTCAGGCATACAGAGAGTAATGAAAATGCATGCATTTCCAGATTCTCCTTTCCAAGCAGAACGTGAATCATCACTGTCTTTCAGATCTGGTCTTTCACTGGGCTGCAAACTTGAGTTGTAAAAGGTGAATTCTGCCTTCCCATTGATAGGGCTCATACGAGTTGCTGGGAGCAGGCCTCCCTGTGACGATGCCAGCAATTAAACGGGTGTCCTAGACTGAATTTGGATGTCAATTCTAAACTCGCATGGTATTGCTAATACAACGCAGAGCTTGACATTCCCCTACTTTGTATGTTTGCGTGGAGGCCATGTTGGGCTATGTGTTGAAATAGCGATTCTTCTCAGTTAGGTTTCTCTTCAGGCATACAGAGAGTAATGAAAATTCATGCATTTCCAGATTCTCCTTTCCAAGCAGAACATGAATCATCACTGTCTTTCAGATCTGGTCTTTCACTGGGCTGCAAACTTGAGTTGTAAATGTTAAATTCTCCCATCCCATTAATAGGGCTTATACGAGTTGTTGAGAGCAGGCCTCCCTGTAACCATGCCGGAAACTGAACTGGTGTCCCAGACTGCATTTGGATATCAATTCTGAACTCGCATGGTATTGCTAATACAACGCAGAGCTTGACATTCCCCTACTTTGTATGTTTGCGTGGAGGCCATGTTGGGCTATGTGTTGAAATAGCGATTCTTCTTAGTTAGCTTTCTCTTCAGTCATACAGAGAGTAATGAAAATGCATGCATTTCCAGATTCACCTTTCCAAGCAGAACATGAATCATCACTGTCTTTCAGATCTGGTCTTTCACTGGGCTGCAAACTTGAGTTTTAAAAGGTGAATTCTGCCTTCCCATTGATAGGGCTCATACGAGTTGCTGAGAGCAGGCCTCCCTGTGACGATGCCAGAAATTGAACGGGTGTCCTAGACTGAATTTGGATGTCAATTCTAAACTCGCATGGTATTGCTAATACAACGCAGAGCTTGACATTCCCCTACTTTGTATGTTTGCGTGGAGGCCATGTTGGGCTACGTGTTGAAATAGCGATTCTTCTTAGTTAGCTTTATCTTCAGGCATACAGAGAGTAATGAAAATGCATGCATTTCCAGATTCTCCTTTCCAAGCAGAACATGAATCATCACTGTCTTTCAGATCTGGTCTTTCACTGGGCTGCAACCTTGAGTTGTAAAAGGTGAATTCTGCCTTCCCATTGATAGGGCTCATACGAGTTGCTGAGAGCAGGCCTCCCTGTGACGATGCCAGAAATTGAACGGGTCTCCTAGACTGAATTTGGATGTCAATTCTAAACTCGCATGGTATTGCTAATACAACGCAGAGCTTGACATTCCCCTACTTTGTATGTTTGCGTGGAGGCCATGTTGGGCTATGTGTTGAAATAGCGATTCTTCTTAGTTAGCTTTATCTTCAGGCATACAGAGAGTAATGAAAATGCATGCATTTCCAGATTCTCCTTTCCAAGCAGAACATGAATCATCACTGTCTTTCAGATCTGGTCTTTCACTGGGCTGCAAACTTGAGTTGTAAAAGGTGAATTCTGCCTTCCCATTGATAGGGCTCATACGAGTTGCTGGGAGCAGGCCTCCCTGTGACGATGCCAGCAATTGAACGGGTGTCCTAGACTGAATTTGGATGTCAATTCTAAACTCGCATGGTATTGCTAATACAACGCAGAGCTTGACATTCCCCTAATTTGTATGTTTGCGTGGAGGCCATGTTGGGCTATGTGTTGAAATAGCGATTCTTCTCAGTTAGGTTTCTGTTCAGGCATACAGAGAGTAATGAAAATTCATGCATTTCCAGATTCTCCTTTCCAAGCAGAACATGAATCATCACTGTCTTTCAGATCTGGTCTTTCACTGGGCTGCAAACTTGAGTTGTAAATGTTAAATTCTCCCATCCCATTAATAGGGCTTATACGAGTTGTTGAGAGCAGGCCTCCCTGTAACCATGCCAGAAACTGAACTGGTGTCCCAGACTGCATTTGGATATCAATTCTGAACTCGCATGGTATTGCTAATACAACGCAGAGCTTGACATTCCCCTACTTTGTATGTTTGCGTGGAGGCCATGTTGGGCTATGTGTTGAAATAGCGATTCTTCTTAGTTAGCTTTCTCTTCAGTCATACAGAGAGTAATGAAAATGCATGCATTTCCAGATTCACCTTTCCAAGCAGAACATGAATCATCACTGTCTTTCAGATCTGGTCTTTCACTGGGCTGCAAACTTGAGTTTTAAAAGGTGAATTCTGCCTTCCCATTGATAGGGCTCATACGAGTTGCTGAGAGCAGGCCTCCCTGTGACGATGCCAGAAATTGAACGGGTGTCCTAGACTGAATTTGGATGTCAATTCTAAACTCGCATGGTATTGCTAATACAACGCAGAGCTTGACATTCCCCTACTTTGTATGTTTGCGTGGAGGCCATGTTGGGCTATGTGTTGAAATAGCGATTCTTGTCAGTTAGCTTTATCTTCAGTCATACAGAGAGTAATGAAAATGCATGCATTTCCAGATTCTCCTTTCCAAGCAGAACATGAATCATCACTGTCTTTCAGATCTGGTCTTTCACTGGGCTGCAAACTTGAGTTGTAAAAGGTGAATTCTGCCTTCCCATTGATAGGGCTCATACGAGTTGCTGGGAGCAGGCCTCCCTGTGACGATGCCAGAAATTGAACGGGTGTCCTAGACTGAATTTGGATGTCAATTCTAAACTCGCATGGTATTGCTAATACAACGCAGAGCTTTACATTCCCCTACTTTGTATGTTTGCCTGCAGGCCATGTTGGGCTATGTGTTGAAATAGCGATTCTTCTTAGTTAGCTTTATCTTCAGTCATACAGAGAGTAATGAAAATGCATGCATTTCCAGATTCTCCTTTCCAAGCAGAACATGAATCATCACTGTCTTTCAGATCTGGTCTTTCACTGGGCTGCAAACTTGAGTTGTAAAAGGTGAATTCTGCCTTCCCATTGATAGCGCTCATACGAGTTGCTGGGAGCAGGCCTCCCAGTGACGATGCCAGAAATTGAACGGGTGTCCTAGACTGAATTTGGATGTCAATTCTAAACTCGCATGGTATTGCTAATACAACGCAGAGCTTGACATTCCCCTACTTTGTATGTTTGCGTGGAGGCCATGTTGGGCTATGTGTTGAAATAGTGATTCTTCGAAGTTAGGTTTCTCTTCAGGCATACAGAAAGTAATGAAAATTCATGCATTTCCAGATTCTCCTTTCCAAGCAGAACATGAATCATCACTGTCTTTCAGATCTGGTCTTTCACTGGGCTGCAAACTTGAGTTGTAAATGTTGAATTCTCCCATCCCATTGATAGGGCTTATACGAGTTGTTGAGAGCAGGCCTCCCTGTAAACATGCCGAAAACTGAACTGGTGTCCCAGACTGCATTTGGATATCAATTCTGAACTCGCATGGTATTGCTAATACAACGCAGAGCTTGACATTCCCCTACTTTGTATGTTTGCGTGGAAGCCATATTGGGCTATGTGTTGAAATAGTGATTCCTCTTAGTTAGCTTTATCTTCAGTCATACAGAGAGTAATGAAAATGCATGCATTTCCAGATTCTCCTTTCCAAGCAGAACATGAATCATCACTGTCTCTCAGATCTGGTCTTTCACTGGGCTGCAAACTTGAGTTGTAAAAGGTGAATTCTGCCTTCCCATTGATAGGGCTCATACGAGTTGCTGGGAGCAGGCCTCCCTGTGACGATGCCAGAAATTGAACGGGTGTCCTAGACTGAATTTGGATGTCAATTCTAAACTCGCATGGTATTGCTAATACAACGCAGAGCTTTACATTCCCCTACTTTGTATGTTTGCGTGGAGGCCATGTTGGGCTATGTGTTGAAATAGCGATTCTTCTTAGTTAGCTTTATCTTCAGGCATACAGAGAGTAATGAAAATGCATGCATTTCCAGATTCTCCTTTCCAAGCAGAACGTGAATCATCACTGTCTTTCAGATCTGGTCTTTCACTGGGCTGCAAACTTGAGTTGTAAAAGGTGAATTCTGCCTTCCCATTGATAGGGCTCATACGAGTTGCTGGGAGCAGGCCTCCCTGTGACGATGCCAGCAATTAAACGGGTGTCCTAGACTGAATTTGGATGTCAATTCTAAACTCGCATGGTATTGCTAATACAACGCAGAGCTTGACATTCCCCTACTTTGTATGTTTGCGTGGAGGCCATGTTGGGCTATGTGTTGAAATAGCGATTCTTCTCAGTTAGGTTTCTCTTCAGGCATACAGAGAGTAATGAAAATTCATGCATTTCCAGATTCTCCTTTCCAAGCAGAACATGAATCATCACTGTCTTTCAGATCTGGTCTTTCACTGGGCTGCAAACTTGAGTTGTAAATGTTAAATTCTCCCATCCCATTAATAGGGCTTATACGAGTTGTTGAGAGCAGGCCTCCCTGTAACCATGCCGGAAACTGAACTGGTGTCCCAGACTGCCTTTGGATATCAATTCTGAACTCGCATGGTATTCCTAATACAACGCAGAGCTTGACATTCCCCTACTTTGTATGTTTGCGTGGAGGCCATGTTGGGCTATGTGTTGAAATAGCGATTCTTCTTAGTTAGCTTTCTCTTCAGTCATACAGAGAGTAATGAAAATGCATGCATTTCCAGATTCACCTTTCCAAGCAGAACATGAATCATCACTGTCTTTCAGATCTGGTCTTTCACTGGGCTGCAAACTTGAGTTTTAAAAGGTGAATTCTGCCTTCCCATTGATAGGGCTCATACGAGTTGCTGAGAGCAGGCCTCCCTGTGACGATGCCAGAAATTGAACGGGTGTCCTAGACTGAATTTGGATGTCAATTCTAAACTCGCATGGTATTGCTAATACAACGCAGAGCTTGACATTCCCCTACTTTGTATGTTTGCGTGGAGGCCATGTTGGGCTACGTGTTGAAATAGCGATTCTTCTTAGTTAGCTTTATCTTCAGGCATACAGAGAGTAATGAAAATGCATGCATTTCCAGATTCTCCTTTCCAAGCAGAACATGAATCATCACTGTCTTTCAGATCTGGTCTTTCACTGGGCTGCAAACTTGAGTTGTAAAAGGTGAATTCTGCCTTCCCATTGATAGGGCTCATACGAGTTGCTGGGAGCAGGCCTCCCTGTGACGATGCCAGCAATTGAACTTGTGTCCTAGACTGAATTTGGATGTCAATTTTAAACTCGCATGGTATTGCTAATACAACGCAGAGCTTGACATTCCCCTACTTTGTATGTTTGCGTGGAGGCCATGTTGGGCTATGTGTTGAAATAGCGATTCTTCTTAGTTAGCTTTATCTTCAGGCATACAGAGAGTAATTAAAATGCATGCATTTCCAGATTCTCCTTTCCAAGCAGAACATGAATCATCACTGTCTTTCAGATCTGGTCTTTCACTGGGCTGCAAACTTGAGTTGTAAAAGGTGAATTCTGCCTTCCCATTGATAGGGCTCATACGAGTTGCTGGGAGCAGGCCTCCCTGTGACGATGCCAGCAATTGAACGGGTGTCCTAGACTGAATTTGGATGTCAATTCTAAACTCGCATGGTATTGCTAATACAACGCAGAGCTTGACATTCCCCTACTTTGTATGTTTGCGTGGAGGCCATGTTGGGCTATGTGTTGAAATAGCGATTCTTCTCAGTTAGGTTTCTCTTCAGGCATACAGAGAGTAATGAAAATTCATGCATTTCCAGATTCTCCTTTCCAAGCAGAACATGAATCATCACTGTCTTTCAGATCTGGTCTTTCACTGGGCTGCAAACTTGAGTTGTAAATGTTAAATTCTCCCATCCCATTAATAGGGCTTATACGAGTTGTTGAGAGCAGGCCTCCCTGTAACCATGCCGGAAACTGAACTGGTGTCCCAGACTGCATTTGGATATCAATTCTGAACTCGCATGGTATTGCTAATACAACGCAGAGCTTGACATTCCCCTACTTTGTATGTTTGCGTGGAGGCCATGTTGGGCTATGTGTTGAAATAGCGATTCTTCTTAGTTAGCTTTCTCTTCAGTCATACAGAGAGTAATGAAAATGCATGCATTTCCAGATTCACCTTTCCAAGCAGAACATGAATCATCACTGTCTTTCAGATCTGGTCTTTCACTGGGCTGCAAACTTGAGTTTTAAAAGGTGAATTCTGCCTTCCCATTGATAGGGCTCATACGAGTTGCTGAGAGCAGGCCTCCCTGTGACGATGCCAGAAATTGAACGGGTGTCCTAGACTGAATTTGGATGTCAATTCTAAACTCGCATGGTATTGCTAATACAACGCAGAGCTTGACATTCCCCTACTTTGTATGTTTGCGTGGAGGCCATGTTGGGCTATGTGTTGAAATAGCGATTCTTCTTAGTTAGCTTTATCTTCAGGCATACAGAGAGTAATGAAAATGCATGCATTTCCAGATTCTCCTTTCCAAGCAGAACATGAATCATCACTGTCTTTCAGATCTGGTCTTTCACTGGGCTGCAAACTTGAGTTGTAAAAGGTGAATTCTGCCTTCCCATTGATAGGGCTCATACGAGTTGCTGGGAGCAGGCCTCCCTGTGACGATGCCAGCAATTGAACGGGTGTCCTAGACTGAATTTGGATGTCAATTTTAAACTCGCATGGTATTGCTAATACAACGCAGAGCTTGACATTCCCCTACTTTGTATGTTTGCGTGGAGGCCATGTTGGGCTATGTGTTGAAATAGCGATTCTTCTTAGTTAGCTTTCTCTTCAGTCATACAGAGAGTAATGAAAATGCATGCATTTCCAGATTCACCTTTCCAAGCAGAACATGAATCATCACTGTCTTTCAGATCTGGTCTTTCACTGGGCTGCAAACTTGAGTTTTAAAAGGTGAATTCTGCCTTCCCATTGATAGGGCTCATACGAGTTGCTGAGAGCAGGCCTCCCTGTGACGATGCCAGAAATTGAACGGGTGTCCTAGACTGAATTTGGATGTCAATTCTAAACTCGCATGGTATTGCTAATACAACGCAGAGCTTGACATTCCCCTACATTGTATGTTTGCGTGGAGGCCATGTTGGGCTATGTGTTGAAATAGCGATTCTTCTTAGTTAGCTTTATCTTCAGGCATACAGAGAGTAATGAAAATGCATGCATTTCCAGATTCTCCTTTCCAAGCAGAACATGAATCATCACTGTCTTTCAGATCTGGTCTTTCACTGGGCTGCAAACTTGAGTTGTAAAAGGTGAATTCTGCCTTCCCATTGATAGGGCTCATACGAGTTGCTGGGAGCAGGCCTCCCTGTGACGATGCCAGCAATTGAACGGGTGTCCTAGACTGAATTTGGATGTCAATTTTAAACTCGCATGGTATTGCTAATACAACGCAGAGCTTGACATTCCCCTACTTTGTATGTTTGCGTGGAGGCCATGTTGGGCTATGTGTTGAAATAGCGATTCTTCTTAGTTAGCTTTATCTTCAGGCATACAGAGAGTAATGAAAATGCATGCATTTCCAGATTCTCCTTTCCAAGCAGAACATGAATCATCACTGTCTTTCAGATCTGGTCTTTCACTGGGCTGCAAACTTGAGTTGTAAAAGGTGAATTGTGCCTTCCCATTGATAGGGCTCATACGAGTTGCTGGGAGCAGGCCTCCCTGTGACGATGCCAGCAATTGAACGGGTGTCCTAGACTGAATTTGGATGTCAATTCTAAACTCGCATGGTATTGCTAATACAACGCAGAGCTTGACATTCCCCTACTTTGTATGTTTGCGTGGAGGCCATGTTGGGCTATGTGTTGAAATAGCGATTCTTCTCAGTTAGGTTTCTCTTCAGGCATACAGAGAGTAATGAAAATTCATGCATTTCCAGATTCTCCTTTCCAAGCAGAACATGAATCATCACTGTCTTTCAGATCTGGTCTTTCACTGGGCTGCAAACTTGAGTTGTAAATGTTAAATTCTCCCATCCCATTAATAGGGCTTATACGAGTTGTTGAGAGCAGGCCTCCCTGTAACCATGCCGGAAACTGAACTGGTGTCCCAGACTGCATTTGGATATCAATTCTGAACTCGCATGGTATTGCTAATACAACGCAGAGCTTGACATTCCCCTACTTTGTATGTTTGCGTGGAGGCCATGTTGGGCTATGTGTTGAAATAGCGATTCTTCTTAGTTAGCTTTCTCTTCAGTCATACAGAGAGTAATGAAAATGCATGCATTTCCAGATTCACCTTTCCAAGCAGAACATGAATCATCACTGTCTTTCAGATCTGGTCTTTCACTGGGCTGCAAACTTGAGTTTTAAAAGGTGAATTCTGCCTTCCCATTGATAGGGCTCATACGAGTTGCTGAGAGCAGGCCTCCCTGTGACGATGCCAGAAATTGAACGGGTGTCCTAGACTGAATTTGGATGTCAATTCTAAACTCGCATGGTATTGCTAATACAACGCAGAGCTTGACATTCCCCTACTTTGTATGTTTGCGTGGAGGCCATGTTGGGCTATGTGTTGAAATAGCGATTCTTCTTAGTTAGCTTTATCTTCAGGCATACAGAGAGTAATGAAAATGCATGCATTTCCAGATTCTCCTTTCCAAGCAGAACATGAATCATCACTGTCTTTCAGATCTGGTCTTTCACTGGGCTGCAAACTTGAGTTGTAAAAGGTGAATTCTGCCTTCCCATTGATAGGGCTCATACGAGTTGCTGGGAGCAGGCCTCCCTGTGACGATGCCAGCAATTGAACGGGTGTCCTAGACTGAATTTGGATGTCAATTTTAAACTCGCATGGTATTGCTAATACAACGCAGAGCTTGACATTCCCCTACTTTGTATGTTTGCGTGGAGGCCATGTTGGGCTATGTGTTGAAATAGCGATTCTTCTCAGTTAGGTTTCTCTTCAGGCATACAGAGAGTAATGAAAATTCATGCATTTCCAGATTCTCCTTTCCAAGCAGAACATGAATCATCACTGTCTTTCAGATCTGGTCTTTCACTGGGCTGCAAACTTGAGTTGTAAATGTTAAATTCTCCCATCCCATTAATAGGGCTTATACGAGTTGTTGAGAGCAGGCCTCCCTGTAACCATGCCGGAAACTGAACTGGTGTCCCAGACTGCATTTGGATATCAATTCTGAACTCGCATGGTATTGCTAATACAACGCAGAGCTTGACATTCCCCTACTTTGTATGTTTGCGTGGAGGCCATGTTGGGCTATGTGTTGAAATAGCGATTCTTCTTAGTTAGCTTTCTCTTCAGTCATACAGAGAGTAATGAAAATGCATGCATTTCCAGATTCACCTTTCCAAGCAGAACATGAATCATCACTGTCTTTCAGATCTGGTCTTTCACTGGGCTGCAAACTTGAGTTTTAAAAGGTGAATTCTGCCTTCCCATTGATAGGGCTCATACGAGTTGCTGAGAGCAGGCCTCCCTGTGACGATGCCAGAAATTGAACGGGTGTCCTAGACTGAATTTGGATGTCAATTCTAAACTCGCATGGTATTGCTAATACAACGCAGAGCTTGACATTCCCCTACTTTGTATGTTTGCGTGGAGGCCATGTTGGGCTATGTGTTGAAATAGCGATTCTTCTCAGTTAGCTTTATCTTCAGTCATACAGAGAGTAATGAAAATGCATGCATTTCCAGATTCTCCTTTCCAAGCAGAACATGAATCATCACGGACTTTCAGATCTGGTCTTTCACTGGGCTGCAAACTTGAGTTGTAAAAGGTGAATTCTGCCTTCCCATTGATAGGGCTCATACGAGTTGCTGGGAGCAGGCCTCCCTGTGACGATGCCAGAAATTGAACGGGTGTCCTAGACTGAATTTGGATGTCAATTTTAAACTCGCATGGTATTGCTAATACAACGCAGAGCTTGACATTCCCCTACTTTGTATGTTTGCGTGGAGGCCATGTTGGGCTATGTGTTGAAATAGCGATTCTTCTCAGTTAGGTTTCTCTTCAGGCATACAGAGAGTAATGAAAATTCATGCATTTCCAGATTCTCCTTTCCAAGCAGAACATGAATCATCACTGTCTTTCAGATCTGGTCTTTCACTGGGCTGCAAACTTGAGTTGTAAATGTTAAATTCTCCCATCCCATTAATAGGGCTTATACGAGTTGTTGAGAGCAGGCCTCCCTGTAACCATGCCGGAAACTGAACTGGTGTCCCAGACTGCATTTGGATATCAATTCTGAACTCGCATGGTATTGCTAATACAACGCAGAGCTTGACATTCCCCTACTTTGTATGTTTGCGTGGAGGCCATGTTGGGCTATGTGTTGAAATAGCGATTCTTCTTAGTTAGCTTTCTCTTCAGTCATACAGAGAGTAATGAAAATGCATGCATTTCCAGATTCACCTTTCCAAGCAGAACATGAATCATCACTGTCTTTCAGATCTGGTCTTTCACTGGGCTGCAAACTTGAGTTTTAAAAGGTGAATTCTGCCTTCCCATTGATAGGGCTCATACGAGTTGCTGAGAGCAGGCCTCCCTGTGACGATGCCAGAAATTGAACGGGTGTCCTAGACTGAATTTGGATGTCAATTCTAAACTCGCATGGTATTGCTAATACAACGCAGAGCTTGACATTCCCCTACTTTGTATGTTTGCGTGGAGGCCATGTTGGGCTATGTGTTGAAATAGCGATTCTTCTCAGTTAGCTTTATCTTCAGTCATACAGAGAGTAATGAAAATGCATGCATTTCCAGATTCTCCTTTCCAAGCAGAACATGAATCATCACGGACTTTCAGATCTGGTCTTTCACTGGGCTGCAAACTTGAGTTGTAAAAGGTGAATTCTGCCTTCCCATTGATAGGGCTCATACGAGTTGCTGGGAGCAGGCCTCCCTGTGACGATGCCAGAAATTGAACGGGTGTCCTAGACTGAATTTGGATGTCAATTCTAAACTCGCATGGTATTGCTAATACAAGGCAGAGCTTTACATTCCCCTACTTTGTATGTTTGCGTGGAGGCCATGTTGGGCTATGTGTTGAAATAGTGATTCTTCTTAGTTAGCTTTATCTTCAGTCATACAGAGAGTAATGAAAATGCATGCACTTCCAGATTCTCCTTTCCAAGCAGAACATGAATCATCACTGTCTTTCAGATCTGGTCTTTCACTGGGCTGCAAACTTGAGTTGTAAATGTTAAATTCTCCCATCCCATTAATAGGGCTTATACGAGTTGTTGAGAGCAGGCCTCCCTGTAACCATGCCGGAAACTGAACTGGTGTCCCAGACTGCATTTGGATATCAATTCTGAACTCGCATGGTATTGCTAATACAACGCAGAGCTTGACATTCCCCTACTTTGTATGTTTGCGTGGAGGCCATGTTGGGCTATGTGTTGAAATAGCGATTCTTCTTAGTTAGCTTTATCTTCAGTCATACAGAGAGTAATGAAAATGCATGCACTTCCAGATTCTCCTTTCCAAGCAGAACATGAATCATCACTGTCTCTCAGATCTGGTATTTCACTGGGCTGCAAACTTGAGTTGTAAATGTTAAATTCTCCCATCCCATTAATAGGGCTTATACGAGTTGTTGAGAGCAGGCCTCCCTGTAACCATGCCGGAAACTGAACTGGTGTCCCAGACTGCATTTGGATATCAATTCTGAACTCGTATGGTATTGCTAATACAACGCAGAGCTTGACATTCCCCTACTTTGTATGTTTGCGTGGAGGCCATGTTGGGCTATGTGTTGAAATAGCGATTCTTCTTAGTTAGCTTTCTCTTCAGTCATACAGAGAGTAATGAAAATGCATGCATTTCCAGATTCACCTTTCCAAGCAGAACATGAATCATCACTGTCTTTCAGATCTGGTCTTTCACTGGGCTGCAAACTTGAGTTTTAAAAGGTGAATTCTGCCTTCCCATTGATAGGGCTCATACGAGTTGCTGAGAGCAGGCCTCCCTGTGACGATGCCAGAAATTGAACGGGTGTCCTAGACTGAATTTGGATGTCAATTCTAAACTCGCATGGTATTGCTAATACAACGCAGAGCTTGACATTCCCCTACTTTGTATGTTTGCGTGGAGGCCATGTTGGGCTATGTGTTGAAATAGCGATTCTTCTTAGTTAGCTTTATCTTCAGGCATACAGAGAGTAATGAAAATGCATGCATTTCCAGATTCTCCTTTCCAAGCAGAACATGAATCATCACTGTCTTTCAGATCTGGTCTTTCACTGGGCTGCAAACTTGAGTTGTAAAAGGTGAATTCTGCCTTCCCATTGATAGGGCTCATACGAGTTGCTGGGAGCAGGCCTCCCTGTGACGATGCCAGCAATTGAACGGGTGTCCTAGACTGAATTTGGATGTCAATTCTAAACTCGCATGGTATTGCTAATACAACGCAGAGCTTGACATTCCCCTAATTTGTATGTTTGCGTGGAGGCCATGTTGGGCTATGTGTTGAAATAGCGATTCTTCTCAGTTAGGTTTCTCTTCAGGCATACAGAGAGTAATGAAAATTCATGCATTTCCAGATTCTCCTTTCCAAGCAGAACATGAATCATCACTGTCTTTCAGATCTGGTCTTTCACTGGGCTGCAAACTTGAGTTGTAAATGTTAAATTCTCCCATCCCATTAATAGGGCTTATACGAGTTGTTGAGAGCAGGCCTCCCTGTAACCATGCCGGAAACTGAACTGGTGTCCCAGACTGCATTTGGATATCAATTCTGAACTCGCATGGTATTGCTAATACAACGCAGAGCTTGACATTCCCCTACTTTGTATGTTTGCGTGGAGGCCATGTTGGGCTATGTGTTGAAATAGCGATTCTTCTTAGTTAGCTTTCTCTTCAGTCATACAGAGAGTAATGAAAATGCATGCATTTCCAGATTCACCTTTCCAAGCAGAACATGAATCATCACTGTCTTTCAGATCTGGTCTTTCACTGGGCTGCAAACTTGAGTTTTAAAAGGTGAATTCTGCCTTCCCATTGATAGGGCTCATACGAGTTGCTGAGAGCAGGCCTCCCTGTGACGATGCCAGAAATTGAACGGGTGTCCTAGACTGAATTTGGATGTCAATTCTAAACTCGCATGGTATTGCTAATACAACGCAGAGCTTGACATTCCCCGACTTTGTATGTTTGCGTGGAGGCCATGTTGGGCTATGTGTTGAAATAGCGATTCTTGTCAGTTAGCTTTATCTTCAGTCATACAGAGAGTAATGAAAATGCATGCATTTCCAGATTCTCCTTTCCAAGCAGAACATGAATCATCACTGTCTTTCAGATCTGGTCTTTCACTGGGCTGCAAACTTGAGTTGTAAAAGGTGAATTCTGCCTTCCCATTGATAGGGCTCATACGAGTTGCTGGGAGCAGGCCTCCCTGTGACGATGCCAGAAATTGAACGGGTGTCCTAGACTGAATTTGGATGTCAATTCTAAACTCGCATGGTATTGCTAATACAACGCAGAGCTTGACATTCCCCTACTTTGTATGTTTGCGTGGAGGCCATGTTGGGCTATGTGTTGAAATAGCGATTCTTCTTAGTTAGCTTTATCTTCAGGCATACAGAGAGTAATGAAAATGCATGCATTTCCAGATTCTCCTTTCCAAGCAGAACATGAATCATCACTGTCTTTCAGATCTGGTCTTTCACTGGGCTGCAAACTTGAGTTGTAAAAGGTGAATTCTGCCTTCCCATTGATAGGGCTCATACGAGTTGCTGGGAGCAGGCCTCCCTGTGACGATGCCAGCAATTGAACGGGTGTCCTAGACTGAATTTGGATGTCAATTCTAAACTCGCATGGTATTGCTAATACAACGCAGAGCTTGACATTCCCCTACTTTGTATGTTTGCGTGGAGGCCATGTTGGGCTATGTGTTGAAATAGCGATTCTTCTTAGTTAGCTTTATCTTCAGGCATACAGAGAGTAATGAAAATGCATGCATTTCCAGATTCTCCTTTCCAAGCAGAACATGAATCATCACTGTCTTTCAGATCTGGTCTTTCACTGGGCTGCAAACTTGAGTTGTAAAAGGTGAATTCTGCCTTCCCATTGATAGGGCTCATACGAGTTGCTGGGAGCAGGCCTCCCTGTGACGATGCCAGCAATTGAACGGGTGTCCTAGACTGAATTTGGATGTCAATTCTAAACTCGCATGGTATTGCTAATACAACGCAGAGCTTGACATTCCCCTAATTTGTATGTTTGCGTGGAGGCCATGTTGGGCTATGTGTTGAAATAGCGATTCTTCTCAGTTAGGTTTCTCTTCAGGCATACAGAGAGTAATGAAAATTCATGCATTTCCAGATTCTCCTTTCCAAGCAGAACATGAATCATCACTGTCTTTCAGATCTGGTCTTTCACTGGGCTGCAAACTTGAGTTGTAAATGTTAAATTCTCCCATCCCATTAATAGGGCTTATACGAGTTGTTGAGAGCAGGCCTCCCTGTAACCATGCCGGAAACTGAACTGGTGTCCCAGACTGCATTTGGATATCAATTCTGAACTCGCATGGTATTGCTAATACAACGCAGAGCTTGACATTCCCCTACTTTGTATGTTTGCGTGGAGGCCATGTTGGGCTATGTGTTGAAATAGCGATTCTTCTTAGTTAGCTTTCTCTTCAGTCATACAGAGAGTAATGAAAATGCATGCATTTCCAGATTCACCTTTCCAAGCAGAACATGAATCATCACTGTCTTTCAGATCTGGTCTTTCACTGGGCTGCAAACTTGAGTTTTAAAAGGTGAATTCTGCCTTCCCATTGATAGGGCTCATACGAGTTGCTGAGAGCAGGCCTCCCTGTGACGATGCCAGAAATTGAACGGGTGTCCTAGACTGAATTTGGATGTCAATTCTAAACTCGCATGGTATTGCTAATACAACGCAGAGCTTGACATTCCCCTACTTTGTATGTTTGCGTGGAGGCCATGTTGGGCTATGTGTTGAAATAGCGATTCTTGTCAGTTAGCTTTACCTTCAGTCATACAGAGAGTAATGAAAATGCATGCATTTCCAGATTCTCCTTTCCAAGCAGAACATGAATCATCACTGTCTTTCAGATCTGGTCTTTCACTGGGCTGCAAACTTGAGTTGTAAAAGGTGAATTCTGCCTTCCCATTGATAGGGCTCATACGAGTTGCTGGGAGCAGGCCTCCCTGTGACGATGCCAGAAATTGAACGGGTGTCCTAGACTGAATTTGGATGTCAATTCTAAACTCGCATGGTATTGCTAATACAACGCAGAGCTTGACATTCCCCTACTTTGTATGTTTGCGTGGAGGCCATGTTGGGCTATGTGTTGAAATAGCGATTCTTGTCAGTTAGCTTTATCTTCAGTCATACAGAGAGTAATGAAAATGCATGCATTTCCAGATTCTCCTTTCCAAGCAGAACATGAATCATCACTGTCTTTCAGATCTGGTCTTTCACTGGGCTGCAAACTTGAGTTGTAAAAGGTGAATTCTGCCTTCCCATTGATAGGGCTCATACGAGTTGCTGGGAGCAGGCCTCCCTGTGACGATGCCAGCAATTGAACGGGTGTCCTAGACTGAATTTGGATGTCAATTCTAAACTCGCATGGTATTGCTAATACAACGCAGAGCTTGACATTCCCCTAATTTGTATGTTTGCGTGGAGGCCATGTTGGGCTATGTGTTGAAATAGCGATTCTTCTCAGTTAGGTTTCTGTTCAGGCATACAGAGAGTAATGAAAATTCATGCATTTCCAGATTCTCCTTTCCAAGCAGAACATGAATCATCACTGTCTTTCAGATCTGGTCTTTCACTGGGCTGCAAACATGAGTTGTAAATGTTAAATTCTCCCATCCCATTAATAGGGCTTATACGAGTTGTTGAGAGCAGGCCTCCCTGTAACCATGCCGGAAACTGAACTGGTGTCCCAGACTGCATTTGGATATCAATTCTGAACTCGCATGGTATTGCTAATACAACGCAGAGCTTGACATTCCCCTACTTTGTATGTTTGCGTGGAGGCCATGTTGGGCTATGTGTTGAAATAGCGATTCTTCTTAGTTAGCTTTCTCTTCAGTCATACAGAGAGTAATGAAAATGCATGCATTTCCAGATTCACCTTTCCAAGCAGAACATGAATCATCACTGTCTTTCAGATCTGGTCTTTCACTGGGCTGCAAACTTGAGTTTTAAAAGGTGAATTCTGCCTTCCCATTGATAGGGCTCATACGAGTTGCTGAGAGCAGGCCTCCCTGTGACGATGCCAGAAATTGAACGGGTGTCCTAGACTGAATTTGGATGTCAATTCTAAACTCGCATGGTATTGCTAATACAACGCAGAGCTTGACATTCCCCTACTTTGTATGTTTGCGTGGAGGCCATGTTGGGCTATGTGTTGAAATAGCGATTCTTGTCAGTTAGCTTTACCTTCAGTCATACAGAGAGTAATGAAAATGCATGCATTTCCAGATTCTCCTTTCCAAGCAGAACATGAATCATCACTGTCTTTCAGATCTGGTCTTTCACTGGGCTGCAAACTTGAGTTGTAAAAGGTGAATTCTGCCTTCCCATTGATAGGGCTCATACGAGTTGCTGGGAGCAGGCCTCCCTGTGACGATGCCAGAAATTGAACGGGTGTCCTAGACTGAATTTGGATGTCAATTCTAAACTCGCATGGTATTGCTAATACAACGCAGAGCTTGACATTCCCCTAATTTGTATGTTTGCGTGGAGGCCATGTTGGGCTATGTGTTGAAATAGCGATTCTTGTCAGTTAGCTTTATCTTCAGTCATACAGAGAGTAATGAAAATGCATGCATTTCCAGATTCTCCTTTCCAAGCAGAACATGAATCATCACTGTCTTTCAGATCTGGTCTTTCACTGGGCTGCAAACTTGAGTTGTAAAAGGTGAATTCTGCCTTCCCATTGATAGGGCTCATACGAGTTGCTGGGAGCAGGCCTCCCTGTGACGATGCCAGAAATTGAACGGGTGTCCTAGACTGAATTTGGATGTCAATTCTTAACTCGCATGGTATTGCTAATACAACGCAGAGCTTGACATTCCCCTACTTTGTATGTTTGCGTGGAGGCCATGTTGGGCTATGTGTTGAAATAGCGATTCTTCTTAGTTAGCTTTATCTTCAGGCATACAGAGAGTAATGAAAATGCATGCATTTCCAGATTCTCCTTTCCAAGCAGAACATGAATTATCACTGTCTTTCAGATCTGGTCTTTCACTGGGCTGCAAACTTGAGTTGTAAATGTTAAATTCTCCCATCCCATTAATAGGGCTTATACGAGTTGTTGAGAGCAGGCCTCCCTGTAACCATGCCGGAAACTGAACTGGTGTCCCAGACTGCATTTGGATATCAATTCTGAACTCGCATGGTATTGCTAATACAACGCAGAGCTTGACATTCCCCTACTTTGTATGTTTGCGTGGAGGCCATGTTGGGCTATGTGTTGAAATAGCGATTCTTCTTAGTTAGCTTTCTCTTCAGTCATACAGAGAGTAATGAAAATGCATGCATTTCCAGATTCACCTTTCCAAGCAGAACATGAATCATCACTGTCTTTCAGATCTGGTCCTTCACTGGGCTGCAAACTTGAGTTTTAAAAGGTGAATTCTGCCTTCCCATTGATAGGGCTCATACGAGTTGCTGAGAGCAGGCCTCCCTGTGACGATGCCAGAAATTGAACGGGTGTCCTAGACTGAATTTGGATGTCAATTCTAAACTCGCATGGTATTGCTAATACAACGCAGAGCTTGACATTCCCCTACTTTGTATGTTTGCGTGGAGGCCATGTTGGGCTATGTGTTGAAATAGCGATTCTTGTCAGTTAGCTTTATCTTCAGTCATACAGAGAGTAATGAAAATGCATGCATTTCCAGATTCTCCTTTCCAAGCAGAACATGAATCATCACTGTCTTTCAGATCTGGTCTTTCACTGGGCTGCAAACTTGAGTTGTAAAAGGTGAATTCTGCCTTCCCATTGATAGGGCTCATACGAGTTGCTGGGAGCAGGCCTCCCTGTGACGATGCCAGAAATTGAACGGGTGTCCTAGACTGAATTTGGATGTCAATTCTAAACTCGCATGGTATTGCTAATACAACGCAGAGCTTGACATTCCCCTACTTTGTATGTTTGCGTGGAGGCCATGTTGGGCTATGTGTTGAAATAGCGATTCTTCTTAGTTAGCTTTATCTTCAGGCATACAGAGAGTAATGAAAATGCATGCATTTCCAGATTCTCCTTTCCAAGCAGAACATGAATCATCACTGTCTTTCAGATCTGGTCTTTCACTGGGCTGCAAACTTGAGTTGTAAAAGGTGAATTCTGCCTTCCCATTGATAGGGCTCATACGAGTTGCTGGGAGCAGGCCTCCCTGTGACGATGCCAGCAATTGAACGGGTGTCCTAGACTGAATTTGGATGTCAATTCTAAACTCGCATGGTATTGCTAATACAACGCAGAGCTTGACATTCCCCTAAATTGTATGTTTGCGTGGAGGCCATGTTGGGCTATGTGTTGAAATAGCGATTCTTCTCAGTTAGCTTTATCTTCAGTCATACAGAGAGTAATGAAAATGCATGCATTTCCAGATTCTCCTTTCCAAGCAGAACATGAATCATCACGGACTTTCAGATCTGGTCTTTCACTGGGCTGCAAACTTGAGTTGTAAAAGGTGAATTCTGCCTTCCCATTGATAGGGCTCATACGAGTTGCTGGGAGCAGGCCTCCCTGTGACGATGCCAGAAATTGAACGGGTGTCCTAGACTGAATTTGGATGTCAATTCTAAACTCGCATGGTATTGCTAATACAAGGCAGAGCTTTACATTCCCCTACTTTGTATGTTTGCGTGGAGGCCATGTTGGGCTATGTGTTGAAATAGTGATTCTTCTTAGTTAGCTTTATCTTCAGTCATACAGAGAGTAATGAAAATGCATGCACTTCCAGATTCTCCTTTCCAAGCAGAACATGAATCATCACTGTCTTTCAGATCTGGTCTTTCACTGGGCTGCAAACTTGAGTTGTAAATGTTAAATTCTCCCATCCCATTAATAGGGCTTATACGAGTTGTTGAGAGCAGGCCTCCCTGTAACCATGCCGGAAACTGAACTGGTGTCCCAGACTGCATTTGGATATCAATTCTGAACTCGCATGGTATTGCTAATACAACGCAGAGCTTGACATTCCCCTACTTTGTATGTTTGCGTGGAGGCCATGTTGGGCTATGTGTTGAAATAGCGATTCTTCTTAGTTAGCTTTATCTTCAGTCATACAGAGAGTAATGAAAATGCATGCACTTCCAGATTCTCCTTTCCAAGCAGAACATGAATCATCACTGTCTCTCAGATCTGGTATTTCACTGGGCTGCAAACTTGAGTTGTAAATGTTATATTCTCCCATCCCATTAATAGGGCTTATACGAGTTGTTGAGAGCAGGCCTCCCTGTAACCATGCCGGAAACTGAACTGGTGTCCCAGACTGCATTTGGATATCAATTCTGAACTCGTATGGTATTGCTAATACAACGCAGAGCTTGACATTCCCCTACTTTGTATGTTTGCGTGGAGGCCATGTTGGGCTATGTGTTGAAATAGCGATTCTTCTTAGTTAGCTTTCTCTTCAGTCATACAGAGAGTAATGAAAATGCATGCATTTCCAGATTCACCTTTCCAAGCAGAACATGAATCATCACTGTCTTTCAGATCTGGTCTTTCACTGGGCTGCAAACTTGAGTTTTAAAAGGTGAATTCTGCCTTCCCATTGATAGGGCTCATACGAGTTGCTGAGAGCAGGCCTCCCTGTGACGATGCCAGAAATTGAACGGGTGTCCTAGACTGAATTTGGATGTCAATTCTAAACTCGCATGGTATTGCTAATACAACGCAGAGCTTGACATTCCCCTACTTTGTATGTTTGCGTGGAGGCCATGTTGGGCTATGTGTTGAAATAGCGATTCTTCTTAGTTAGCTTTATCTTCAGGCATACAGAGAGTAATGAAAATGCATGCATTTCCAGATTCTCCTTTCCAAGCAGAACATGAATCATCACTGTCTTTCAGATCTGGTCTTTCACTGGGCTGCAAACTTGAGTTGTAAAAGGTGAATTCTGCCTTCCCATTGATAGGGCTCATACGAGTTGCTGGGAGCAGGCCTCCCTGTGACGATGCCAGCAATTGAACGGGTGTCCTAGACTGAATTTGGATGTCAATTCTAAACTCGCATGGTATTGCTAATACAACGCAGAGCTTGACATTCCCCTAATTTGTATGTTTGCGTGGAGGCCATGTTGGGCTATGTGTTGAAATAGCGATTCTTCTCAGTTAGGTTTCTCTTCAGGCATACAGAGAGTAATGAAAATTCATGCATTTCCAGATTCTCCTTTCCAAGCAGAACATGAATCATCACTGTCTTTCAGATCTGGTCTTTCACTGGGCTGCAAACTTGAGTTGTAAATGTTAAATTCTCCCATCCCATTAATAGGGCTTATACGAGTTGTTGAGAGCAGGCCTCCCTGTAACCATGCCGGAAACTGAACTGGTGTCCCAGACTGCATTTGGATATCAATTCTGAACTCGCATGGTATTGCTAATACAACGCAGAGCTTGACATTCCCCTACTTTGTATGTTTGCGTGGAGGCCATGTTGGGCTATGTGTTGAAATAGCGATTCTTCTTAGTTAGCTTTCTCTTCAGTCATACAGAGAGTAATGAAAATGCATGCATTTCCAGATTCACCTTTCCAAGCAGAACATGAATCATCACTGTCTTTCAGATCTGGTCTTTCACTGGGCTGCAAACTTGAGTTTTAAAAGGTGAATTCTGCCTTCCCATTGATAGGGCTCATACGAGTTGCTGAGAGCAGGCCTCCCTGTGACGATGCCAGAAATTGAACGGGTGTCCTAGACTGAATTTGGATGTCAATTCTAAACTCGCATGGTATTGCTAATACAACGCAGAGCTTGACATTCCCCGACTTTGTATGTTTGCGTGGAGGCCATGTTGGGCTATGTGTTGAAATAGCGATTCTTGTCAGTTAGCTTTATCTTCAGTCATACAGAGAGTAATGAAAATGCATGCATTTCCAGATTCTCCTTTCCAAGCAGAACATGAATCATCACTGTCTTTCAGATCTGGTCTTTCACTGGGCTGCAAACTTGAGTTGTAAAAGGTGAATTCTGCCTTCCCATTGATAGGGCTCATACGAGTTGCTGGGAGCAGGCCTCCCTGTGACGATGCCAGAAATTGAACGGGTGTCCTAGACTGAATTTGGATGTCAATTCTAAACTCGCATGGTATTGCTAATACAACGCAGAGCTTGACATTCCCCTACTTTGTATGTTTGCGTGGAGGCCATGTTGGGCTATGTGTTGAAATAGCGATTCTTCTTAGTTAGCTTTATCTTCAGGCATACAGAGAGTAATGAAAATGCATGCATTTCCAGATTCTCCTTTCCAAGCAGAACATGAATCATCACTGTCTTTCAGATCTGGTCTTTCACTGGGCTGCAAACTTGAGTTGTAAAAGGTGAATTCTGCCTTCCCATTGATAGGGCTCATACGAGTTGCTGGGAGCAGGCCTCCCTGTGACGATGCCAGCAATTGAACGGGTGTCCTAGACTGAATTTGGATGTCAATTCTAAACTCGCATGGTATTGCTAATACAACGCAGAGCTTGACATTCCCCTAATTTGTATGTTTGCGTGGAGGCCATGTTGGGCTATGTGTTGAAATAGCGATTCTTCTCAGTTAGGTTTCTGTTCAGGCATACAGAGAGTAATGAAAATTCATGCATTTCCAGATTCTCCTTTCCAAGCAGAACATGAATCATCACTGTCTTTCAGATCTGGTCTTTCACTGGGCTGCAAACATGAGTTGTAAATGTTAAATTCTCCCATCCCATTAATAGGGCTTATACGAGTTGTTGAGAGCAGGCCTCCCTGTAACCATGCCGGAAACTGAACTGGTGTCCCAGACTGCATTTGGATATCAATTCTGAACTCGCATGGTATTGCTAATACAACGCAGAGCTTGACATTCCCCTACTTTGTATGTTTGCGTGGAGGCCATGTTGGGCTATGTGTTGAAATAGCGATTCTTCTTAGTTAGCTTTCTCTTCAGTCATACAGAGAGTAATGAAAATGCATGCATTTCCAGATTCACCTTTCCAAGCAGAACATGAATCATCACTGTCTTTCAGATCTGGTCTTTCACTGGGCTGCAAACTTGAGTTTTAAAAGGTGAATTCTGCCTTCCCATTGATAGGGCTCATACGAGTTGCTGAGAGCAGGCCTCCCTGTGACGATGCCAGAAATTGAACGGGTGTCCTAGACTGAATTTGGATGTCAATTCTAAACTCGCATGGTATTGCTAATACAACGCAGAGCTTGACATTCCCCTACTTTGTATGTTTGCGTGGAGGCCATGTTGGGCTATGTGTTGAAATAGCGATTCTTGTCAGTTAGCTTTACCTTCAGTCATACAGAGAGTAATGAAAATGCATGCATTTCCAGATTCTCCTTTCCAAGCAGAACATGAATCATCACTGTCTTTCAGATCTGGTCTTTCACTGGGCTGCAAACTTGAGTTGTAAAAGGTGAATTCTGCCTTCCCATTGATAGGGCTCATACGAGTTGCTGGGAGCAGGCCTCCCTGTGACGATGCCAGAAATTGAACGGGTGTCCTAGACTGAATTTGGATGTCAATTCTAAACTCGCATGGTATTGCTAATACAACGCAGAGCTTGACATTCCCCTACTTTGTATGTTTGCGTGGAGGCCATGTTGGGCTATGTGTTGAAATAGCGATTCTTGTCAGTTAGCTTTATCTTCAGTCATACAGAGAGTAATGAAAATGCATGCATTTCCAGATTCTCCTTTCCAAGCAGAACATGAATCATCACTGTCTTTCAGATCTGGTCTTTCACTGGGCTGCAAACTTGAGTTGTAAAAGGTGAATTCTGCCTTCCCATTGATAGGGCTCATACGAGTTGCTGGGAGCAGGCCTCCCTGTGACGATGCCAGCAATTGAACGGGTGTCCTAGACTGAATTTGGATGTCAATTCTAAACTCGCATGGTATTGCTAATACAACGCAGAGCTTGACATTCCCCTAATTTGTATGTTTGCGTGGAGGCCATGTTGGGCTATGTGTTGAAATAGCGATTCTTCTCAGTTAGGTTTCTGTTCAGGCATACAGAGAGTAATGAAAATTCATGCATTTCCAGATTCTCCTTTCCAAGCAGAACATGAATCATCACTGTCTTTCAGATCTGGTCTTTCACTGGGCTGCAAACATGAGTTGTAAATGTTAAATTCTCCCATCCCATTAATAGGGCTTATACGAGTTGTTGAGAGCAGGCCTCCCTGTAACCATGCCGGAAACTGAACTGGTGTCCCAGACTGCATTTGGATATCAATTCTAAACTCGCATGGTATTGCTAATACAACGCAGAGCTTGACATTCCCCTACTTTGTATGTTTGCGTGGAGGCCATGTTGGGCTATGTGTTGAAATAGCGATTCTTGTCAGTTAGCTTTATCTTCAGTCATACAGAGAGTAATGAAAATGCATGCATTTCCAGATTCTCCTTTCCAAGCAGAACATGAATCATCACTGTCTTTCAGATCTGGTCTTTCACTGGGCTGCAAACTTGAGTTGTAAAAGGTGAATTCTGCCTTCCCATTGATAGGGCTCATACGAGTTGCTGGGAGCAGGCCTCCCTGTGACGATGCCAGAAATTGAACGGGTGTCCTAGACTGAATTTGGATGTCAATTCTAAACTCGCATGGTATTGCTAATACAACGCAGAGCTTGACATTCCCCTACTTTGTATGTTTGCGTGGAGGCCATGTTGGGCTATGTGTTGAAATAGCGATTCTTCTTAGTTAGCTTTATCTTCAGGCATACAGAGAGTAATGAAAATGCATGCATTTCCAGATTCTCCTTTCCAAGCAGAACATGAATCATCACTGTCTTTCAGATCTGGTCTTTCACTGGGCTGCAAACTTGAGTTGTAAATGTTAAATTCTCCCATCCCATTAATAGGGCTTATACGAGTTGTTGAGAGCAGGCCTCCCTGTAACCATGCCGGAAACTGAACTGGTGTCCCAGACTGCATTTGGATATCAATTCTGAACTCGCATGGTATTGCTAATACAACGCAGAGCTTGACATTCCCCTACTTTGTATGTTTGCGTGGAGGCCATGTTGGGCTATGTGTTGAAATAGCGATTCTTCTTAGTTAGCTTTCTCTTCAGTCATACAGAGAGTAATGAAAATGCATGCATTTCCAGATTCACCTTTCCAAGCAGAACATGAATCATCACTGTCTTTCAGATCTGGTCCTTCACTGGGCTGCAAACTTGAGTTTTAAAAGGTGAATTCTGCCTTCCCATTGATAGGGCTCATACGAGTTGCTGAGAGCAGGCCTCCCTGTGACGATGCCAGAAATTGAACGGGTGTCCTAGACTGAATTTGGATGTCAATTCTAAACTCGCATGGTATTGCTAATACAACGCAGAGCTTGACATTCCCCTACTTTGTATGTTTGCGTGGAGGCCATGTTGGGCTATGTGTTGAAATAGCGATTCTTGTCAGTTAGCTTTATCTTCAGTCATACAGAGAGTAATGAAAATGCATGCATTTCCAGATTCTCCTTTCCAAGCAGAACATGAATCATCACTGTCTTTCAGATCTGGTCTTTCACTGGGCTGCAAACTTGAGTTGTAAAAGGTGAATTCTGCCTTCCCATTGATAGGGCTCATACGAGTTGCTGGGAGCAGGCCTCCCTGTGACGATGCCAGAAATTGAACGGGTGTCCTAGACTGAATTTGGATGTCAATTCTAAACTCGCATGGTATTGCTAATACAACGCAGAGCTTGACATTCCCCTACTTTGTATGTTTGCGTGGAGGCCATGTTGGGCTATGTGTTGAAATAGCGATTCTTCTTAGTTAGCTTTATCTTCAGGCATACAGAGAGTAATGAAAATGCATGCATTTCCAGATTCTCCTTTCCAAGCAGAACATGAATCATCACTGTCTTTCAGATCTGGTCTTTCACTGGGCTGCAAACTTGAGTTGTAAAAGGTGAATTCTGCCTTCCCATTGATAGGGCTCATACGAGTTGCTGGGAGCAGGCCTCCCTGTGACGATGCCAGCAATTGAACGGGTGTCCTAGACTGAATTTGGATGTCAATTCTAAACTCGCATGGTATTGCTAATACAACGCAGAGCTTGACATTCCCCTAAATTGTATGTTTGCGTGGAGGCCATGTTGGGCTATGTGTTGAAATAGCGATTCTTCTCAGTTAGGTTTCTGTTCAGGCATACAGAGAGTAATGAAAATTCATGCATTTCCAGATTCTCCTTTCCAAGCAGAACATGAATCATCACTGTCTTTCAGATCTGGTCTTTCACTGGGCTGCAAACTTGAGTTGTAAATGTTAAATTCTCCCATCCCATTAATAGGGCTTATACGAGTTGTTGAGAGCAGGCCTCCCTGTAACCATGCCGGAAACTGAACTGGTGTCCCAGACTGCATTTGGATATCAATTCTGAACTCGCATGGTATTGCTAATACAACGCAGAGCTTGACATTCCCCTACTTTGTATGTTTGCGTGGAGGCCATGTTGGGCTATGTGTTGAAATAGCGATTCTTCTTAGTTAGCTTTCTCTTCAGTCATACAGAGAGTAATGAAAATGCATGCATTTCCAGATTCACCTTTCCAAGCAGAACATGAATCATCACTGTCTTTCAGATCTGGTCTTTCACTGGGCTGCAAACTTGAGTTTTAAAAGGTGAATTCTGCCTTCCCATTGATAGGGCTCATACGAGTTGCTGAGAGCAGGCCTCCCTGTGACGATGCCAGAAATTGAACGGGTGTCCTAGACTGAATTTGGATGTCAATTCTAAACTCGCATGGTATTGCTAATACAACGCAGAGCTTGACATTCCCCTACTTTGTATGTTTGCGTGGAGGCCATGTTGGGCTATGTGTTGAAATAGCGATTCTTGTCAGTTAGCTTTATCTTCAGTCATACAGAGAGTAATGAAAATGCATGCATTTCCAGATTCTCCTTTCCAAGCAGAACATGAATCATCACTGTCTTTCAGATCTGGTCTTTCACTGGGCTGCAAACTTGAGTTGTAAAAGGTGAATTCTGCCTTCCCATTGATAGGGCTCATACGAGTTGCTGGGAGCAGGCCTCCCTGTGACGATGCCAGAAATTGAACGGGTGTCCTAGACTGAATTTGGATGTCAATTCTAAACTCGCATGGTATTGCTAATACAACGCAGAGCTTGACATTCCCCTACTTTGTATGTTTGCGTGGAGGCCATGTTGGGCTATGTGTTGAAATAGCGATTCTTCTTAGTTAGCTTTCTCTTCAGGCATACAGAGAGTAATGAAAATGCATGCATTTCCAGATTCTCCTTTCCAAGCAGAACATGAATCATCACTGTCTTTCAGATCTGGTCTTTCACTGGGCTGCAAACTTGAGTTGTAAAAGGTGAATTCTGCCTTCCCATTGATAGGGCTCATACGAGTTGCTGGGAGCAGGCCTCCCTGTGACGATGCCAGCAATTGAACGGGTGTCCTAGACTGAATTTGGATGTCAATTCTAAACTCGCATGGTATTGCTAATACAACGCAGAGCTTGACATTCCCCTAATTTGTATGTTTGCGTGGAGGCCATGTTGGGCTATGTGTTGAAATAGCGATTCTTCTCAGTTAGGTTTCTGTTCAGGCATACAGAGAGTAATGAAAATTCATGCATTTCCAGATTCTCCTTTCCAAGCAGAACATGAATCATCACTGTCTTTCAGATCTGGTCTTTCACTGGGCTGCAAACTTGAGTTGTAAATGTTAAATTCTCCCATCCCATTAATAGGGCTTATACGAGTTGTTGAGAGCAGGCCTCCCTGTAAACATGCCGGAAACTGAACTGGTGTCCCAGACTGCATTTGGATATCAATTCTGAACTCGCATGGTATTGCTAATACTACGCACAGCTTGACATTCCCCTACTTTGTATGTTTGCGTGGAAGCCATGTTGGGCTATGTGTTGAAATAGCGATTCTTCTTAGTTAGCTTTCTCTTCAGTCATACAGAGAGTAATGAAAATTCATGCATTTCCAGATTCTCCTTTCCAAGCAGAACATGAATCATCACTGTCTTTCAGATCTGGTCTTTCACAGGGCTGCAAACCTGAGTTGTAAAAGGTGAATTCTGCCTTCCCATTGATAGGGCTCATACGAGTTGCTGGGAGCAGGCCTCCCTGTGACGATGCCAGAAATTGAACGGGTGTCCTAGACTGAATTAGGATGTCAATTCTAAACTCGCATGGTATTGCTAATACAACGCAGAGCTTGACATTCCCCTACTTTGTATGTTTGCGTGGAGGCCATGTTGGGCTATGTGTTGAAATAGCGATTCTTCTCAGTTAGGTTTCTCTTCAGGCATACAGAGAGTAATGAAAATTCATGCATTTCCAGATTCTCCTTTCCAAGCAGAACATGAATCATCACTGTCTTTCAGATCTGGTCTTTCACTGGGCTGCAAACTTGAGTTGTAAAAGGTGAATTCTGCCTTCCCATTGATAGGGCTCATACGAGTTGCTGAGAGCAGGCCTCCCTGTGTCGATGCCAGAAATTGAACGGGTGTCCTAGACTGCATTTGGATATGAATTCTGAACTCGCATGTTATTGCTAATACAACGCAGACCTTGACATTCCCCTACTTTGTATGTTTGCGTGGAGGCCATGTTGGGCTATGTGTTGAAATAGCGATTCTTCTTAGTTAGCTTTCTCTTCAGTCATACAGAGAGTAATGAAAATGCATGCATTTCCAGATTCTCCTTTCCAAGCAGAACATGAATCATCACTGTCTTTCAGATCTGGTCTTTCACTGGGCTGCAAACTTGAGTTGTAAAAGGTGAATTCTGCCTTCCCATTGATAGCGCTCATAAGAGTTGCTGGGAGCAGGCCTCCCTGTGACGATGCCAGAAATTGAACGGGTGTCCTAGACTGAATTTGGATGTCAATTCTAAACTCGCATGGTATTGCTAATACAACGCAGAGCTTGACATTCCCCTACTTTGTATGTTTGCGTGGAGGCCATGTAGGGCTATGTGTTGAAATAGCGATTCTTCTCAGTTAGGTTTCTCTTCAGGCATACAGAGAGTAATGAAAATTCATGCATTTCCAGATTCTCCTTTCCAAGCAGAACATGAATCATCACTGTCTTTCAGATCTGGTCTTTCACTGGGCTGCAAACTTGAGTTGTAAATGTTGAATTCTCCCATTCAAAGATAGGGCTTATACGAGTTGTTGAGAGCAGGCCTCCCTGTAAACATGCCTGAAACTGAACTGGTGTCCCAGACTGCATTTGGATATCAATTCTGAACTCGCATGGTATTGCTAATACAACGCAGAGCTTGACATTCCCCTACTTTGTATGTTTGCGTGGAAGCCATCTTGGGCTATGTGTTGAAATAGCGATTCTTCTTAGTTTGCTTTCTCTTCAGTCATACAGAGAGTAATGAAAATTCATGCATTTCCAGATTCTCCTTTCCAAGCAGAACATGAATCATCACTGTCTTTCAGATCTGATCTTTCACTGGGCTGCAAACTTGAGTTGTAAAAGTGAATTCTGCCTTCCCATTGATAGGGCTCATACGGGTTGCTGGGAGCAGGCCTCCCTGTGACGATGCCAGAAGTTGAACGGGTGTCCTAGACTGAATTTGGATGTCAATTCTAAACTCGCATGGTATTGCTAATACAACGCAGTGCTTGACATTCCCCTACTTTGTATGTTTGCGTGGAGGCCATGTAGGGCTATGTGTTGAAATAGCGATTCTTCTCAGTTAGGTTTCTCTTCAGGCATACAGAGAGTAATGAAAATTCATGCATTTCCAGATTCTCCTTTCCAAGCAGAACATGAATCTTCACTGTCTTTCAGATCTGGTCTTTCACTGGGCTGCAAACTTGAGTTGTAAATGTTGAATTCTCCCATCCCATTGATAGGGCTTATACGAGTTGTTGAGAGCAGGCCTCCCTGTAAACATGCCGGAAACTGAACTGGTGTCCCAGACTGCATTTGGATATCAATTCTGAACTCGCATGTTATTGCTAATACTACGCACAGCTTGACATTCCCCTACTTTGTATGTTTGCGTGGAAGTCATGTTGGGCTATGTGTTGAAATAGCGATTCTTCTTAGTTAGCTTTCTCTTCAGTCATACAGAGAGTAATGAAAATTCATGCATTTCCAGATTCTCCTTTCCAAGCAGAACATGAATCATCACTGTCTTTCAGATCTGGTCTTTCACAGGGCTGCAAACCTGAGTTGTAAAAGGTGAATTCTGCCTTCCCATTGATAGGGCTCATACGAGTTGCTGGGAGCAGGCCTCCCTGTGACGATGCCAGAAATTGAACGGGTGTCCTAGACTGAATTAGGATGTCAATTCTAAACTCGCATGGTATTGCTAATACAACGCAGAGCTTGACATTCCCCTACTTTGTATGTTTGCGTGGAGGCCATGTTGGGCTATGTGTTGAAATAGCGATTCTTCTCAGTTAGGTTTCTCTTCAGGCATACAGAGAGTAATGAAAATTCATGCATTTCCAGATTCTCCTTTCCAAGCAGAACATGAATCATCACTGTCTTTCAGATCTGGTCTTTCACTGGGCTGCAAACTTGAGTTGTAAAAGGTGAATTCTGCCTTCCCATTGATAGGGCTCATACGAGTTGCTGAGAGCAGGCCTCCCTGTGACGATGCCAGAAATTGAACGGGTGTCCTAGACTGCATTTGGATATCAATTCTGAACTCGCATGGTATTGCTAATACAACGCAGAGCTTGACATTCCCCTACTTTGTATGTTTGCGTGGAGGCCATGTTGGGCTATGTGTTGAAATAGCGATTCTTCTTAGTTAGCTTTCTCTTCAGTCATACAGAGAGTAATGAAAATGCATGCATTTCCAGATTCTCCTTTCCAAGCAGAACATGAATCATCACTGTCTTTCAGATCTGTTCTTTCACTGGACTGCAAACTTGAGTTTTAAAAGATGAATTCTGCCTTCCCATTGATAGGGCTCATACGAGTTGCTGAAGGCCTCCCTGTGACGATGCCAGAAATTGAACGGGTGTCCTAGACTGAATTTGGATGTCAATTCTAAACTCGCATGGTATTGCTAATACAACGCAGACCTTGACATTCCCCTACTTTGTATGTTTGCGTGGAGGCCATGTAGGGCTATGTGTTGAAATAGCGATTCTTCTCAGTTAGGTTTCTCTTCAGGCATACAGAGAGTAATGAAAATTCATGCATTTCCAGATTCTCCTTTCCAAGCAGAACATAAATCATCACTGTCTTTCAGATCTGGTCTTTCACTTGGCTGCAAACTTGAGTTGTAAATGTTGAATTCTCCCATTCAAAGATAGGGCTTATACGAGTTGTTGAGAGCAGGCCTCCCTGTAAACATGCCTGAAACTGAACTGGTGTCCCAGACTGCATTTGGATATCAATTCTGAACTCGCATGGTATTGCTAATACAACGCAGAGCTTGACATTCCCCTACTTTGTATGTTTGCGTGGAAGCCATCTTGGGCTATGTGTTGAAATAGCGATTCTTCTTAGTTAGCTTTCTCTTCAGTCATACAGAGAGTAATGAAAATGCATGCATTTCCAGATTCTCCTTTCCAAGCAGAACATGAATCATCACTGTCTTTCAGATCTGGTCTTTCACAGGGCTGCAAACCTGAGTTGTAAAAGGTGAATTCTGCCTTCCCATTGATAGGGCTCATACTAGTTGCTGGGAGCAGGCCTCCCTGTGACGATGCCAGAAATTGAACGGGTGTCCTAGACTGAATTAGGATGTCAATTCTAAACTCGCATGGTATTGCTAATAGAACGCAGAGCTTGACATTCCCCTACTTTGTATGTTTGCGTGGAGGCCATGTTGGGCTATTTGTTGAAATAGCGATTCTTCTCAGTTAGGTTTCTCTTCAGGCATATAGAGAGTAATGAAAATTCATGCATTTCCAGATTCTCCTTTCCAAGCAGAACATGAATCATCACTGTCTTTCAGATCTGATCTTTCACTGGGCTGCAAACTTGAGTTGTAAAAGTGAATTCTGCCTTCCCATTGATAGGGCTCATACGGGTTGCTGGGAGCAGGCCTCCCTGTGACGATGCCAGAAGTTGAACGGGTGTCCTAGACTGAATTTGGATGTCAATTCTAAACTCGCATGGTATTGCTAATACAACGTAGTGCTTGACATTCCCCTACTTTGTATGTTTGCGTGGAGGCCATGTAGGGCTATGTGTTGAAATAGCGATTCTTCTCAGTTAGGTTTCTCTTCAGTCATACAGAGAGTAATGAAAATTCATGCATTTCCAGATTCTCCTTTCCAAGCAGAACATGAATCATCACTGTCTTTCAGATCTGATCTTTCACTGGGCTGCAAACTTGAGTTGTAAATGTTGAATTCTCCCATTCAAAGATAGGGCTTATACGAGTTGTTGAG
Source organism: Candoia aspera (assembly GCF_035149785.1). Taxonomy (NCBI): domain Eukaryota; kingdom Metazoa; phylum Chordata; class Lepidosauria; order Squamata; family Candoiidae; genus Candoia; species Candoia aspera. Next base: position 23,960,039 of record NC_086164.1, read on the forward strand.
AGCAGGCCTCCCTGTAAACATGCCTGAAACTGAACTGGTGTCCCAGACTGCATTTCGATATCAATTCTGAACTCGCATGGTATTGCTAATACAACGCAGAGCTTGACATTCCCCTACTTTGTATGTTTGCGTGGAAGCCATCTTGGGCTATGTGTTGAAATAGCGATTCTTCTTAGTTAGCTTTCTCTTCAGTCATACAGAGAGTAATGAAAATGCATGCATTTCCAGATTCTCCTTTCCAAGCAGAACATGAATCATCACTGACTTTCAGATCTGGTCTTTCACAGGGCTGCAAACCTGAGTTGTAAAAGGTGAATTCTGCCTTCCCATTGATAGGGCTCATACTAGTTGCTGGGAGCAGGCCTCCCTGTGACGATGCCAGAAATTGAACGGGTGTCCTAGACTGAATTAGGATGTCAATTCTAAACTCGCATGGTATTGCTAATAGAACGCAGAGCTTGACATTCCCCTACTTTGTATGTTTGCGTGGAGGCCATGTTGGGCTATGTGTTGAAATAGCGATTCTTCTCAGTTAGGTTTCTCTTCAGGCATATAGAGAGTAATGAAAATTCATGCATTTCCAGATTCTCCTTTCCAAGCAGAACATGAATCATCACTGTCTTTCAGATCTGATCTTTCACTGGGCTGCAAACTTGAGTTGTAAAAGTGAATTCTGCCTTCCCATTGATAGGGCTCATACGGGTTGCTGGGAGCAGGCCTCCCTGTGACGATGCCAGAAGTTGAACGGGTGTCCTAGACTGAATTTGGATGTCAATTCTAAACTCGCATGGTATTGCTAATACAACGAAGAGCTTGACATTCCCCTACTTTGTTTGTTTGCGTGGAGGCCATGTTGGGCTATGTGTTGAAATAGCGTTTCTTCTTAGTTAGCTTTCTCTTCAGGCATACAGAGAGTAATGAAAATTCATGCATTTCCAGATTCTCCTTTCGAAGCAGAACATGAATCTTCACTGTCTTTCAGATCTGGTCTTTCACTGGGCTGCAAACTTGAGTTGTAAATGTTGAATTCTCCCATCCCATTGATAGGGCTTATACGAGTTGTTGAGAGCAGGCCTCCCTGTAAACATGCCGGAAACTGAACTGGTGTCCCAGACTGCATTTGGATATCAATTCTGAACTCGCATGGTATTGCTAATACTACGCACAGCTTGACATTCCCCTACTTTGTATGTTTGCGTGGAAGTCATGTTGGGCTATGTGTTGAAATAGCGATTCTTCTCAGTTAGGTTTCTCTTCAGGCATACAGAGAGTAATGAAAATTCATGCATTTCCAGATTCTCCTTTCCAAGCAGAACATGAATCATCACTGTCTTTCAGATCTGGTCTTTCACTGGGCTGCAAACTTGAGTTGTAAATGTTGAATTCTCCCATTCAAAGATAGGGCTTATACGAGTTGTTGAGAGCAGGCCTCCCTGTAAACATGCCTGAAACTGAACTGGTGTCCCAGACTGCATTTGGATATCAATTCTGAACTCGCATGGTATTGCTAAAACAACGCAGAGCTTGACATTCCCCTACTTTGTATGTTTGCGTGGAAGCCATCTTGGGCTATGTGTTGAAATAGCGATTCTTCTTAGTTTGCTTTCTCTTCAGTCAAACAGAGAGTAATGAAAATTCATGCATTTCCAGATTCTCCTTTCCAAGCAGAACATGAATCATCACTGTCTTTCAGATCTGATCTTTCACTGGGCTGCAAACTTGAGTTGTAAAAGTGAATTCTGCCTTCCCATTGATAGGGCTCATACGGGTTGCTGGGAGCAGGCCTCCCTGTGACGATGCCAGAAGTTGAACGGGTGTCCTAGACTGAATTTGGATGTCAATTCTAAACTCGCATGGTATTGCTAATACAACGCAGTGCTTGACATTCCCCTACTTTGTATGTTTGCGTGGAGGCCATGTAGGGCTATGTGTTGAAATAGCGATTCTTCTCAGTTAGGTTTCTCTTCAGGCATACAGAGAGTAATGAAAATTCATGCATTTCCAGATTCTCCTTTCCAAGCAGAACATGAATCATCACTGTCTTTCAGATCTGGTCTTTCACAGGGCTGCAAACCTGAGTTGTAAAAGGTGAATTCTGCCTTCCCATTGATAGGGCTCATACGAGTTGCTGGGAGCAGGCCTCCCTGTGACGATGCCAGAAATTGAACGGGTGTCCTAGACTGAATTAGGATGTCAATTCTAAACTCGCATGGTATTGCTAATACAACGCAGAGCTTGACATTCCCCTACTTTGTATGTTTGCGTGGAGGCCATGTTGGGCTATGTGTTGAAATAGCGATTCTTCTCAGTTAGGTTTCTCTTCAGGCATACAGAGAGTAATGAAAATTCATGCATTTCCAGATTCTCCTTTCCAAGCAGAACATGAATCATCACTGTCTTTCAGATCTGGTCTTTCACTGGGCTGCAAACTTGAGTTGTAAAAGGTGAATTCTGCCTTCCCATTGATAGGGCTCATACGAGTTGCTGAGAGCAGGCCTCCCTGTGACGATGCCAGAAATTGAACGGGTGTCCTAGACTGCATTTGGATATCAATTCTGAACTCGCATGGTATTGCTAATACAACGCAGAGCTTGACATTCCCCTACTTTGTATGTTTGCGTGGAGGCCATGTTGGGCTATGTGTTGAAATAGCGATTCTTCTTAGTTAGCTTTCTCTTCAGTCATACAGAGAGTAATGAAAATGCATGCATTTCCAGATTCTCCTTTCCAAGCAGAACATGAATCATCACTGTCTTTCAGATCTGTTCTTTCACTGGACTGCAAACTTGAGTTTTAAAAGGTGAATTCTGCCTTCCCATTGATAGGGCTCATACGAGTTGCTGAAGGCCTCCCTGTGACGATGCCAGAAATTGAACGGGTGTCCTAGACTGAATTTGGATGTCAATTCTAAACTCGCATGGTATTGCTAATACAACGCAGACCTTGACATTCCCCTACTTTGTATGTTTGCGTGGAGGCCATGTTGGACTATTTTTTGAAATAGCGATTCTTCTCAGTTAGCTTTCTCGTCAGGCATACAGAGAGTAATGAAAATTCATGCATTTCCAGATTCTCCTTTCCAAGCGGAACATGAATCATCACTGTCTTTCAGATCTGGTCTTTCACTGGGCTGCAAACGTGAGTTGTAAAAGGTGAATTCTGCCTTCCCATTGATAGGGCTCATACGAGTTGCTGAGAGCAGGCCTCCCTGTGTCGATGCCAGAAATTGAACGGGTGTCCTAGACTGCATTTGGATATGAATTCTGAACTCGCATGTTATTGCTAATACAACGCAGACCTTGACATTCCCCTACTTTGTATGTTTGCGTGGAGGCCATGTTGGGCTATGTGTTGAAATAGCGATTCTTCTTAGTTAGCTTTCTCTTCAGTCATACAGAGAGTAATGAAAATGCATGCATTTCCAGATTCTCCTTTCCAAGCAGAACATGAATCATCACTGTCTTTCAGATCTGGTCTTTCACTGGGCTGCAAACTTGAGTTGTAAAAGGTGAATTCTGCCTTCCCATTGATAGCGCTCATACGAGTTGCTGGGAGCAGGCCTCCCTGTGACGATGCCAGAAATTGAACGGGTGTCCTAGACTGAATTTGGATGTCAATTCTAAACTCGCATGGTATTGCTAATACAACGCAGAGCTTGACATTCCCCTACTTTGTATGTTTGCGTGGAGGCCATGTAGGGCTATGTGTTGAAATAGCGATTCTTCTCAGTTAGGTTTCTCTTCAGGCATACAGAGAGTAATGAAAATTCATGCATTTCCAGATTCTCCTTTCCAAGCAGAACATGAATCATCACTGTCTTTCAGATCTGGTCTTTCACTGGGCTGCAAACTTGAGTTGTAAATGTTGAATTCTCCCATTCAAAGATAGGGCTTATACGAGTTGTTGAGAGCAGGCCTCCCTGTAAACATGCCTGAAACTGAACTGGTGTCCCAGACTGCATTTGGATATCAATTCTGAACTCGCATGGTATTGCTAATACAACGCAGAGCTTGACATTCCCCTACTTTGTATGTTTGCGTGGAAGCCATCTTGGGCTATGTGTTGAAATAGCGATTCTTCTTAGTTTGCTTTCTCTTCAGTCATACAGAGAGTAATGAAAATTCATGCATTTCCAGATTCTCCTTTCCAAGCAGAACATGAATCATCACTGTCTTTCAGATCTGATCTTTCACTGCGCTGCAAACTTGAGTTGTAAAAGTGAATTCTGCCTTCCCATTGATAGGGCTCATACGGGTTGCTGGGAGCAGGCCTCCCTGTGACGATGCCAGAAGTTGAACGGGTGTCCTAGACTGAATTTGGATGTCAATTCTAAACTCGCATGGTATTGCTAATACAACGCAGTGCTTGACATTCCCCTACTTTGTATGTTTGCGTGGAGGCCATGTAGGGCTATGTGTTGAAATAGCGATTCTTCTCAGTTAGGTTTCTCTTCAGGCATACAGAGAGTAATGAAAATTCATGCATTTCCAGATTCTCCTTTCCAAGCAGAACATGAATCTTCACTGTCTTTCAGATCTGGTCTTTCACTGGGCTGCAAACTTGAGTTGTAAATGTTGAATTCTCCCATCCCATTGATAGGGCTTATACGAGTTGTTGAGAGCAGGCCTCCCTGTAAACATGCCGGAAACTGAACTGGTGTCCCAGACTGCATTTGGATATCAATTCTGAACTCGCATGGTATTGCTAATACTACGCACAGCTTGACATTCCCCTACTTTGTATGTTTGCGTGGAAGTCATGTTGGGCTATGTGTTGAAATAGCGATTCTTCTTAGTTAGCTTTCTCTTCAGTCATACAGAGAGTAATGAAAATTCATGCATTTCCAGATTCTCCTTTCCAAGCAGAACATGAATCATCACTGTCTTTCAGATCTGGTCTTTCACAGGGCTGCAAACCTGAGTTGTAAAAGGTGAATTCTGCCTTCCCATTGATAGGGCTCATACGAGTTGCTGGGAGCAGGCCTCCCTGTGACGATGCCAGAAATTGAACGGGTGTCCTAGACTGAATTAGGATGTCAATTCTAAACTCGCATGGTATTGCTAATACAACGCAGAGCTTGACATTCCCCTACTTTGTATGTTTGCGTGGAGGCCATGTTGGGCTATGTGTTGAAATAGCGATTATTCTCAGTTAGGTTTCTCTTCAGGCATACAGAGAGTAATGAAAATTCATGCATTTCCAGATTCTCCTTTCCAAGCAGAACATGAATCATCACTGTCTTTCAGATCTGTTCTTTCACTGGACTGCAAACTTGAGTTTTAAAAGGTGAATTCTGCCTTCCCATTGATAGGGCTCATACGAGTTGCTGAAGGCCTCCCTGTGACGATGCCAGAAATTGAACGGGTGTCCTAGACTGAATTTGGATGTCAATTCTAAACTCGCATGGTATTGCTAATACAACGCAGAGCTTGACATTCCCCTACTTTGTATGTTTGCGTGGAGGCCACGTAGGGCTATGTGTTGAAATAGCGATTCTTCTCAGTTAGGTTTCTCTTCAGGCATACAGAGAGTAATGAAAATTCATGCATTTCCAGATTCTCCTTTCCAAGCAGAACATGAATCATCACTGTCTTTCAGATCTGGTCTTTCACTGGGCTGCAAACTTGAGTTGTAAATGTTGAATTCTCCCATTCAAAGATAGGGCTTATACGAGTTGTTGAGAGCAGGCCTCCCTGTAAACATGCCTGAAACTGAACTGGTGTCCCAGACTGCATTTGGATATCAATTCTGAACTCGCATGGTATTGCTAATACAACGCAGAGCTTGACATTCCCCTACTTTGTATGTTTGCGTGGAAGCCATCTTGGGCTATGTGTTGAAATAGCGATTCTTCTTAGTTTGCTTTCTCTTCAGTCATACAGAGAGTAATGAAAATTCATGCATTTCCAGATTCTCCTTTCCAAGCAGAACATGAATCATCACTGTCTTTCAGATCTGATCTTTCACTGGGCTGCAAACTTGAGTTGTAAAAGTGAATTCTGCCTTCCCATTGATAGGGCTCATACGGGTTGCTGGGAGCAGGCCTCCCTGTGACGATGCCAGAAGTTGAACGGGTGTCCTAGACTGAATTTGGATGTCAATTCTAAACTCGCATGGTATTGCTAATACAACGCAGTGCTTGACATTCCCCTACTTTGTATGTTTGCGTGGAGGCCATGTAGGGCTATGTGTTGAAATAGCGATTCTTCTCAGTTAGGTTTCTCTTCAGGCATACAGAGAGTAATGAAAATTCATGCATTTCCAGATTCTCCTTTCCAAGCAGAACATGAATCTTCACTGTCTTTCAGATCTGGTCTTTCACTGGGCTGCAAACTTGAGTTGTAAATGTTGAATTCTCCCATCCCATTGATAGGGCTTATACGAGTTGTTGAGAGCAGGCCTCCCTGTAAACATGCCGGAAACTGAACTGGTGTCCCAGACTGCATTTGGATATCAATTCTGAACTCGCATGGTATTGCTAATACTACGCACAGCTTGACATTCCCCTACTTTGTATGTTTGCGTGGAAGTCATGTTGGGCTATGTGTTGAAATAGCGATTCTTCTTAGTTAGCTTTCTCTTCAGTCATACAGAGAGTAATGAAAATTCATGCATTTCCAGATTCTCCTTTCCAAGCAGAACATGAATCATCACTGTCTTTCAGATCTGGTCTTTCACAGGGCTGCAAACCTGAGTTGTAAAAGGTGAATTCTGCCTTCCCATTGATAGGGCTCATACGAGTTGCTGGGAGCAGGCCTCCCTGTGACGATGCCAGAAATTGAACGGGTGTCCTAGACTGAATTAGGATGTCAATTCTAAACTCGCATGGTATTGCTAATACAACGCAGAGCTTGACATTCCCCTACTTTGTATGTTTGCGTGGAGGCCATGTTGGGCTATGTGTTGAAATAGCGATTCTTCTCAGTTAGGTTTCTCTTCAGGCATACAGAGAGTAATGAAAATTCATGCATTTCCAGATTCTCCTTTCCAAGCAGAACATGAATCATCACTGTCTTTCAGATCTGGTCTATCACTGGGCTGCAAACTTGAGTTGTAAAAGGTGAATTCTGCCTTCCCATTGATAGGGCTCATACGAGTTGCTGAGAGCAGGCCTCCCTGTGACGATGCCAGAAATTGAACGGGTGTCCTAGACTGCATTTGGATATCAATTCTGAACTCGCATGGTATTGCTAATACAACGCAGAGCTTGACATTCCCCTACTTTGTATGTTTGCGTGGAGGCCATGTTGGGCTATGTGTTGAAATAGCGATTCTTCTTAGTTTCCTTTCTCTTCAATCATACAGAGAGTAATGAAAATGCATGCATTTCCAGATTCTCCTTTCCAAGCAGAACATGAATCATCACTGTCTTTCAGATCTGGTCTTTCACTGGGCTGCAAACTTGAGTTGTAAAAGGTGAATTCTGCCTTCCCATTGATAGCGCTCATACGAGTTGCTGGGAGCAGGCCTCCCTGTGACGATGCCAGAAATTGAACGGGTGTCCTAGACTGAATTTGGATGTCAATTCTAAACTCGCATGGTATTGCTAATACAACGCAGAGCTTGACATTCCCCTACTTTGTATGTTTGCGTGGAGGCCACGTAGGGCTATGTGTTGAAATAGCGATTCTTCTCAGTTAGGTTTCTCTTCAGGCATACAGAGAGTAATGAAAATTCATGCATTTCCAGATTCTCCTTTCCAAGCAGAACATGAATCATCACTGTCTTTCAGATCTGGTCTTTCACTGGGCTGCAAACTTGAGTTGTAAATGTTGAATTCTCCCATTCAAAGATAGGGCTTATACGAGTTGTTGAGAGCAGGCCTCCCTGTAAACATGCCTGAAACTGAACTGGTGTCCCAGACTGCATTTGGATATCAATTCTGAACTCGCATGGTATTGCTAATACAACGCAGAGCTTGACATTCCCCTACTTTGTATGTTTGCGTGGAAGCCATCTTGGGCTATGTGTTGAAATAGCGATTCTTCTTAGTTTGCTTTCTCTTCAGTCATACAGAGAGTAATGAAAATTCATGCATTTCCAGATTCTCCTTTCCAAGCAGAACATGAATCATCACTGTCTTTCAGATCTGATCTTTCACTGGGCTGCAAACTTGAGTTGTAAAAGTGAATTCTGCCTTCCCATTGATAGGGCTCATACGGGTTGCTGGGAGCAGGCCTCCCTGTGACGATGCCAGAAGTTGAACGGGTGTCCTAGACTGAATTTGGATGTCAATTCTAAACTCGCATGGTATTGCTAATACAACGCAGTGCTTGACATTCCCCTACTTTGTATGTTTGCGTGGAGGCCATGTAGGGCTATGTGTTGAAATAGCGATTCTTCTCAGTTAGGTTTCTCTTCAGGCATACAGAGAGTAATGAAAATTCATGCATTTCCAGATTCTCCTTTCCAAGCAGAACATGAATCTTCACTGTCTTTCAGATCTGGTCTTTCACTGGGCTGCAAACTTGAGTTGTAAATGTTGAATTCTCCCATCCCATTGATAGGGCTTATACGAGTTGTTGAGAGCAGGCCTCCCTGTAAACATGCCGGAAACTGAACTGGTGTCCCAGACTGCATTTGGATATCAATTCTGAACTCGCATGGTATTGCTAATACTACGCACAGCTTGACATTCCCCTACTTTGTATGTTTGCGTGGAAGTCATGTTGGGCTATGTGTTGAAATAGCGATTCTTCTTAGTTAGCTTTCTCTTCAGTCATACAGAGAGTAATGAAAATTCATGCATTTCCAGATTCTCCTTTCCAAGCAGAACATGAATCATCACTGTCTTTCAGATCTGGTCTTTCACAGGGCTGCAAACCTGAGTTGTAAAAGGTGAATTCTGCCTTCCCATTGATAGGGCTCATACGAGTTGCTGGGAGCAGGCCTCCCTGTGACGATGCCAGAAATTGAACGGGTGTCCTAGACTGAATTAGGATGTCAATTCTAAACTCGCATGGTATTGCTAATACAACGCAGAGCTTGACATTCCCCTACTTTGTATGTTTGCGTGGAGGCCATGTTGGGCTATGTGTTGAAATAGCGATTCTTCTCAGTTAGGTTTCTCTTCAGGCATACAGAGAGTAATGAAAATTCATGCATTTCCAGATTCTCCTTTCCAAGCAGAACATGAATCATCACTGTCTTTCAGATCTGGTCTTTCACTGGGCTGCAAACTTGAGTTGTAAAAGGTGAATTCTGCCTTCCCATTGATAGGGCTCATACGAGTTGCTGAGAGCAGGCCTCCCTGTGACGATGCCAGAAATTGAACGGGTGTCCTAGACTGCATTTGGATATCAATTCTGAACTCGCATGGTATTGCTAATACAACGCAGAGCTTGACATTCCCCTACTTTGTATGTTTGCGTGGAGGCCATGTTGGGCTATGTGTTGAAATAGCGATTCTTCTTAGTTTCCTTTCTCTTCAATCATACAGAGAGTAATGAAAATGCATGCATTTCCAGATTCTCCTTTCCAAGCAGAACATGAATCATCACTGTCTTTCAGATCTGGTCTTTCACTGGGCTGCAAACTTGAGTTGTAAAAGGTGAATTCTGCCTTCCCATTGATAGCGCTCATACGAGTTGCTGGGAGCAGGCCTCCCTGTGACGATGCCAGAAATTGAACGGGTGTCCTAGACTGAATTTGGATGTCAATTCTAAACTCGCATGGTATTGCTAATACAACGCAGAGCTTGACATTCCCCTACTTTGTATGTTTGCGTGGAGGCCATGTAGGGCTATGTGTTGAAATAGCGATTCTTCTCAGTTAGGTTTCTCTTCAGGCATACAGAGAGTAATGAAAATTCATGCATTTCCAGATTCTCCTTTCCAAGCAGAACATAAATCATCACTGTCTTTCAGATCTGGTCTTTCACTTGGCTGCAAACTTGAGTTGTAAATGTTGAATTCTCCCATTCAAAGATAGGGCTTATACGAGTTGTTGAGAGCAGGCCTCCCTGTAAACATGCCTGAAACTGAACTGGTGTCCCAGACTGCATTTGGATATCAATTCTGAACTCGCATGGTATTGCTAATACAACGCAGAGCTTGACATTCCCCTACTTTGTATGTTTGCGTGGAAGCCATCTTGGGCTATGTGTTGAAATAGCGATTCTTCTTAGTTGGCTTTCTCTTCAGTCATACAGAGAGTAATGAAAATGCATGCATTTCCAGATTCTCCTTTCCAAGCAGAACATGAATCATCACTGTCTTTCAGATCTGGTCTTTCACAGGGCTGCAAACCTGAGTTGTAAAAGGTGAATTCTGCCTTCCCATTGATAGGGCTCATACTAGTTGCTGGGAGCAGGCCTCCCTGTGACGATGCCAGAAATTGAACGGGTGTCCTAGACTGAATTAGGATGTCAATTCTAAACTCGCATGGTATTGCTAATAGAACGCAGAGCTTGACATTCCCCTACTTTGTATGTTTGCGTGGAGGCCATGTTGGGCTATTTGTTGAAATAGCGATTCTTCTCAGTTAGGTTTCTCTTCAGGCATATAGAGAGTAATGAAAATTCATGCATTTCCAGATTCTCCTTTCCAAGCAGAACATGAATCATCACTGTCTTTCAGATCTGATCTTTCACTGGGCTGCAAACTTGAGTTGTAAAAGTGAATTCTGCCTTCCCATTGATAGGGCTCATACGGGTTGCTGGGAGCAGGCCTCCCTGTGACGATGCCAGAAGTTGAACGGGTGTCCTAGACTGAATTTGGATGTCAATTCTAAACTCGCATGGTATTGCTAATACAACGCAGTGCTTGACATTCCCCTACTTTGTATGTTTGCGTGGAGGCCATGTAGGGCTATGTGTTGAAATAGCGATTCTTCTCAGTTAGGTTTCTCTTCAGGCATACAGAGAGTAATGAAAATTCATGCATTTCCAGATTCTCCTTTCCAAGCAGAACATGAATCATCACTGTCTTTCAGATCTGGTCTTTCACTGGGCTGCAAACTTGAGTTGTAAATGTTGAATTCTCCCATTCAAAGATAGGGCTTATACGAGTTGTTGAGAGCAGGCCTCCCTGTAAACATGCCTGAAACTGAACTGGTGTCCCAGACTGCATTTCGATATCAATTCTGAACTCGCATGGTATTGCTAATACAACGCAGAGCTTGACATTCCCCTACTTTGTATGTTTGCGTGGAAGCCATCTTGGGCTATGTGTTGAAATAGCGATTCTTCTTAGTTAGCTTTCTCTTCAGTCATACAGAGAGTAATGAAAATGCATGCATTTCCAGATTCTCCTTTCCAAGCAGAACATGAATCATCACTGACTTTCAGATCTGGTCTTTCACAGGGCTGCAAACCTGAGTTGTAAAAGGTGAATTCTGCCTTCCCATTGATAGGGCTCATACTAGTTGCTGGGAGCAGGCCTCCCTGTGACGATGCCAGAAATTGAACGGGTGTCCTAGACTGAATTAGGATGTCAATTCTAAACTCGCATGGTATTGCTAATAGAACGCAGAGCCTGACATTCCCCTACTTTGTATGTTTGCGTGGAGGCCATGTTGGGCTATGTGTTGAAATAGCGATTCTTCTCAGTTAGGTTTCTCTTCAGGCATATAGAGAGTAATGAAAATTCATGCATTTCCAGATTCTCCTTTCCAAGCAGAACATGAATCATCACTGTCTTTCAGATCTGATCTTTCACTGGGCTGCAAACTTGAGTTGTAAAAGTGAATTCTGCCTTCCCATTGATAGGGCTCATACGGGTTGCTGGGAGCAGGCCTCCCTGTGACGATGCCAGAAGTTGAACGGGTGTCCTAGACTGAATTTGGATGTCAATTCTAAACTCGCATGCTATTGCTAATACAACGAAGAGCTTGACATTCCCCTACTTTGTTTGTTTGCGTGGAGGCCATGTTGGGCTATGTGTTGAAATAGCGTTTCTTCTTAGTTAGCTTTCTCTTCAGGCATACAGAGAGTAATGAAAATTCATGCATTTCCAGATTCTCCTTTCGAAGCAGAACATGAATCTTCACTGTCTTTCAGATCTGGTCTTTCACTGGGCTGCAAACTTGAGTTGTAAATGTTGAATTCTCCCATCCCATTGATAGGGCTTATACGAGTTGTTGAGAGCAGGCCTCCCTGTAAACATGCCGGAAACTGAACTGGTGTCCCAGACTGCATTTGGATATCAATTCTGAACTCGCATGGTATTGCTAATACTACGCACAGCTTGACATTCCCCTACTTTGTATGTTTGCGTGGAAGTCATGTTGGGCTATGTGTTGAAATAGCGATTCTTCTCAGTTAGGTTTCTCTTCAGGCATACAGAGAGTAATGAAAATTCATGCATTTCCAGATTCTCCTTTCCAAGCAGAACATGAATCATCACTGTCTTTCAGATCTGGTCTTTCACTGGGCTGCAAACTTGAGTTGTAAATGTTGAATTCTCCCATTCAAAGATAGGGCTTATACGAGTTGTTGAGAGCAGGCCTCCCTGTAAACATGCCTGAAACTGAACTGGTGTCCCAGACTGCATTTGGATATCAATTCTGAACTCGCATGGTATTGCTAATACAACGCAGAGCTTGACATTCCCCTACTTTGTATGTTTGCGTGGAAGCCATCTTGGGCTATGTGTTGAAATAGCGATTCTTCTTAGTTTGCTTTCTCTTCAGTCATACAGAGAGTAATGAAAATTCATGCATTTCCAGATTCTCCTTTCCAAGCAGAACATGAATCATCACTGTCTTTCAGATCTGATCTTTCACTGGGCTGCAAACTTGAGTTGTAAAAGTGAATTCTGCCTTCCCATTGATAGGGCTCATACGGGTTGCTGGGAGCAGGCCTCCCTGTGACGATGCCAGAAGTTGAACGGGTGTCCTAGACTGAATTTGGATGTCAATTCTAAACTCGCATGGTATTGCTAATACAAAGCAGTGCTTGACATTCCCCTACTTTGTATGTTTGCGTGGAGGCCATGTAGGGCTATGTGTTGAAATAGCGATTCTTCTCAGTTAGGTTTCTCTTCAGGCATACAGAGAGTAATGAAAATTCATACATTTCCAGATTCTCCTTTCCAAGCAGAACATGAATCTTCACTGTCTTTCAGATCTGGTCTTTCACTGGGCTGCAAACTTGAGTTGTAAATGTTGAATTCTCCCATCCCATTGATAGGGCTTATACGAGTTGTTGAGAGCAGGCCTCCCTGTAAACATGCCGGAAACTGAACTGGTGTCCCAGACTGCATTTGGATATCAATTCTGAACTCGCATGGTATTGCTAATACTACGCACAGCTTGACATTCCCCTACTTTGTATGTTTGCGTGGAAGTCATGTTGGGCTATGTGTTGAAATAGCGATTCTTCTTAGTTAGCTTTCTCTTCAGTCATACAGAGAGTAATGAAAATTCATGCATTTCCAGATTCTCCTTTCCAAGCAGAACATGAATCATCACTGTCTTTCAGATCTGGTCTTTCACAGGGCTGCAAACCTGAGTTGTAAAAGGTGAATTCTGCCTTCCCATTGATAGGGCTCATACGAGTTGCTGGGAGCAGGCCTCCCTGTGACGATGCCAGAAATTGAACGGGTGTCCTAGACTGAATTAGGATGTCAATTCTAAACTCGCATGGTATTGCTAATACAACGCATAGCTTGACATTCCCCTACTTTGTATGTTTGCGTGGAGGCCATGTTGGGCTATGTGTTGAAATAGCGATTCTTCTCAGTTAGGTTTCTCTTCAGGCATACAGAGAGTAATGAAAATGCATGCATTTCCAGATTCTCCTTTCCAAGCAGAACATGAATCATCACTGTCTTTCAGATCTGTTCTTTCACTGGACTGCAAACTTGAGTTTTAAAAGGTGAATTCTGCCTTCCCATTGATAGGGCTCATACGAGTTGCTGAAGGCCTCCCTGTGACGATGCCAGAAATTGAACGGGTGTCCTAGACTGAATTTGGATGTCAATTCTAAACTCGCATGGTATTGCTAATACAACGCAGACCTTGACATTCCCCTACTTTGTATGTTTGCGTGGAGGCCATGTTGGACTATTTTTTGAAATAGCGATTCTTCTCAGTTAGCTTTCTCGTCAGGCATACAGAGAGTAATGAAAATTCATGCATTTCCAGATTCTCCTTTCCAAGCGGAACATGAATCATCACTGTCTTTCAGATCTGGTCTTTCACTGGGCTGCAAACGTGAGTTGTAAAAGGTGAATTCTGCCTTCCCATTGATAGGGCTCATACGAGTTGCTGAGAGCAGGCCTCCCTGTGTCGATGCCAGAAATTGAACGGGTGTCCTAGACTGCATTTGGATATGAATTCTGAACTCGCATGTTATTGCTAATACAACGCAGACCTTGACATTCCCCTACTTTGTATGTTTGCGTGGAGGCCATGTTGGGCTATGTGTTGAAATAGCGATTCTTCTTAGTTAGCTTTCTCTTCAGTCATACAGAGAGTAATGAAAATGCATGCATTTCCAGATTCTCCTTTCCAAGCAGAACATGAATCATCACTGTCTTTCAGATCTGGTCTTTCACTGGGCTGCAAACTTGAGTTGTAAAAGGTGAATTCTGCCTTCCCATTGATAGCGCTCATACGAGTTGCTGGGAGCAGGCCTCCCTGTGACGATGCCAGAAATTGAACGGGTGTCCTAGACTGAATTTGGATGTCAATTCTAAACTCGCATGGTATTGCTAATACAACGCAGAGCTTGACATTCCCCTACTTTGTATGTTTGCGTGGAGGCCATGTAGGGCTATGTGTTGAAATAGCGATTATTCTCAGTTAGGTTTCTCTTCAGGCATACAGAGAGTAATGAAAATTCATGCATTTCCAGATTCTCCTTTCCAAGCAGAACATGAATCATCACTGTCTTTCAGATCTGGTCTTTCACTGGGCTGCAAACTTGAGTTGTAAAAGTGAATTCTGCCTTCCCATTGATAGGGCTCATACGGGTTGCTGGGAGCAGGCCTCCCTGTGACGATGCCAGAAGTTGAACGGGTGTCCTAGACTGAATTTGGATGTCAATTCTAAACTCGCATGGTATTGCTAATACAACGCAGTGCTTGATATTCCCCTACTTTGTATGTTTGCGTGGAGGCCATGTAGGGCTATGTGTTGAAATAGCGATTCTTCTCAGTTAGGTTTCTCTTCAGGCATACAGAGAGTAATGAAAATTCATGCATTTCCAGATTCTCCTTTCCAAGCAGAACATGAATCATCACTGTCTTTCAGATCTGGTCTTTCACTGGGCTGCAAACTTGAGTTGTAAATGTTGAATTCTCCCATTCAAAGATAGGGCTTATACGAGTTGTTGAGAGCAGGCCTCCCTGTAAACATGCCTGAAACTGAACTGGTGTCCCAGACTGCATTTCGATATCAATTCTGAACTCGCATGGTATTGCTAATACAACGCAGAGCTTGACATTCCCCTACTTTGTATGTTTGCGTGGAAGCCATCTTGGGCTATGTGTTGAAATAGCGATTCTTCTTAGTTAGCTTTCTCTTCAGTCATACAGAGAGTAATGAAAATGCATGCATTTCCAGATTCTCCTTTCCAAGCAGAACATGAATCATCACTGACTTTCAGATCTGGTCTTTCACAGGGCTGCAAACCTGAGTTGTAAAAGGTGAATTCTGCCTTCCCATTGATAGGGCTCATACTAGTTGCTGGGAGCAGGCCTCCCTGTGACGATGCCAGAAATTGAACGGGTGTCCTAGACTGAATTAGGATGTCAATTCTAAACTCGCATGGTATTGCTAATAGAACGCAGAGCTTGACATTCCCCTACTTTGTATGTTTGCGTGGAGGCCATGTTGGGCTATGTGTTGAAATAGCGATTCTTCTCAGTTAGGTTTCTCTTCAGGCATATAGAGAGTAATGAAAATTCATGCATTTCCAGATTCTCCTTTCCAAGCAGAACATGAATCATCACTGTCTTTCAGATCTGATCTTTCACTGGGCTGCAAACTTGAGTTGTAAAAGTGAATTCTGCCTTCCCATTGATAGGGCTCATACGGGTTGCTGGGAGCAGGCCTCCCTGTGACGATGCCAGAAGTTGAACGGGTGTCCTAGACTGAATTTGGATGTCAATTCTAAACTCGCATGGTATTGCTAATACAACGAAGAGCTTGACATTCCCCTACTTTGTTTGTTTGCGTGGAGGCCATGTTGGGCTATGTGTTGAAATAGCGTTTCTTCTTAGTTAGCTTTCTCTTCAGGCATACAGAGAGTAATGAAAATTCATGCATTTCCAGATTCTCCTTTCCAAGCAGAACATGAATCTTCACTGTCTTTCAGATCTGGTCTTTCACTGGGCTGCAAACTTGAGTTGTAAAAGGTGAATTCTGCCTTCCCATTGATAGGGCTCATACGAGTTGCTGAGAGCAGGCCTCCCTGTGACGATGCCAGAAATTGAACGGGTGTCCTAGACTGCATTTGGATATCAATTCTGAACTCGCATGGTATTGCTAATACAACGCAGAGCTTGACATTCCCCTACTTTGTATGTTTGCGTGGAGGCCATGTTGGGCTATGTGTTGAAATAGCGATTCTTCTTAGTTTGCTTTCTCTTCAATCATACAAAGTGTAATGAAAATGCATGCATTTCCAGATTCTCCTTTCCAAGCAGAACATGAATCATCACTGTCTTTCAGATCTGGTCTTTCACAGGGCTGCAAACCTGAGTTGTAAAAGGTGAATTCTGCCTTCCCATTGATAGGGCTCATACGAGTTGCTGAGAGCAGGCCTCCCTGTGACGATGCCAGAAATTGAACGGGTGTCCTAGACTGAATTTGGATGTCAATTCCAAACTCGCATGGTATTGCTAATACAACGCAGACCTTGACATTCCCCTACTTTGTATGTTTGCGTGGAGGCCATGTTGGACTATTTTTTGAAATAGCGATTCTTCTCAGTTAGCTTTCTCGTCAGGCATACAGAGAGTAATGAAAATTCATGCATTTCCAGATTCTCCTTTCCAAGCGGAACATGAATCATCACTGTCTTTCAGATCTGGTCTTTCACTGGGCTGCAAACGTGAGTTGTAAAAGGTGAATTCTGCCTTCCCATTGATAGGGCTTATACGAGTTGTTGAGAGCAGGCCTCCCTGTAAACATGCCGGAAACTGAACTGGTGTCCCTGACTGCATTTGGATATCAATTCTGAACTCGCATGGTATTGCTAATACTACGCACAGCTTGACATTCCCCTACTTTGTATGTTTGCGTGGAAGCCATGTTGGGCTATGTGTTGAAATAGCGATTCTTCTTAGTTAGCTTTCTCTTCAGTCATACAGAGAGTAATGAAAATTCATGCATTTCCAGATTCTCCTTTCCAAGCAGAACATGAATCATCACTGTCTTTCAGATCTGGTCTTTCACAGGGCTGCAAACCTGAGTTGTAAAAGGTGAATTCTGCCTTCCCATTGATAGGGCTCATACGAGTTGCTGGGAGCAGGCCTCCCTGTGACGATGCCAGAAATTGAACGGGTGTCCTAGACTGAATTAGGATGTCAATTCTAAACTCGCATGGTATTGCTAATACAACGCAGAGCTTGACATTCCCCTACTTTGTATGTTTGCGTGGAGGCCATGTTGGGCTATGTGTTGAAATAGCGATTCTTCTCAGTTAGGTTTCTCTTCAGGCATACAGAGAGTAATGAAAATTCATGCATTTCCAGATTCTCCTTTCCAAGCAGAACATGAATCATCACTGTCTTTCAGATCTGGTCTTTCACTGGGCTGCAAACTTGAGTTGTAAAAGGTGAATTCTGCCTTCCCATTGATAGGGCTCATACGAGTTGCTGAGAGCAGGCCTCCCTGTGACGATGCCAGAAATTGAACGGGTGTCCTAGACTGCATTTGGATATCAATTCTGAACTCGCATGGTATTGCTAATACAACGCAGAGCTTGACATTCCCCTACTTTGTATGTTTGCGTGGAGGCCATGTTGGGCTATGTGTTGAAATAGCGATTCTTCTTAGTTAGCTTTCTCTTCAGTCATACAGAGAGTAATGAAAATGCATGCATTTCCAGATTCTCCTTTCCAAGCAGAACATGAATCATCACTGTCTTTCAGATCTGGTCTTTCACAGGGCTGCAAACCTGAGTTGTAAAAGGTGAATTCTGCCTTCCCATTGATAGGGCTCATACTAGTTGCTGGGAGCAGGCCTCCCTGTGACGATGCCAGAAATTGAACGGGTGTCCTAGACTGAATTAGGATGTCAATTCTAAACTCGCATGGTATTGCTAATAGAACGCAGAGCTTGACATTCCCCTACTTTGTATGTTTGCGTGGAGGCCATGTTGGGCTATGTGTTGAAATAGCGATTCTTCTCAGTTAGGTTTCTCTTCAGGCATATAGAGAGTAATGAAAATTCATGCATTTCCAGATTCTCCTTTCCAAGCAGAACATGAATCATCACTGTCTTTCAGATCTGTTCTTTCACTGGGCTGCAAACTTGAGTTTTAAAAGGTGAATTCTGCCTTCCCATTGATAGGGCTGATACGAGATGCTGAGAGCAGGCCTCCCTGTGACGATGCCAGAAATTGAACGGGTGTCCTAGACTGAATTTGGATGTCAATTCTAAACTCGCATGGTATTGCTAATATAACGCAGACCTTGACATTCCCCTACTTTGTATGTTTGCGTGGAGGCCATGTTGGACTATTTTTTGAAATAGCGATTCTTCTCAGTTAGCTTTCTCTTAAGGCATACAGAGAGTAATGAAAATTCATGCATTTCCAGATTCTCCTTTCCAAGCGGAACATGAATCATCACTGTCTTTCAGATCTGGTCTTTCACTGGGCTGCAAACGTGAGTTGTAAAAGGTGAATTCTGCCTTCCCATTGATAGGGCTCATACGAGTTGCTGAGAGCAGGCCTCCCTGTGTCGATGCCAGAAATTGAACGGGTGTCCTAGACTGCATTTGGATATGAATTCTGAACTCGCATGTTATTGCTAATACAACGCAGAGCTTTACATTCCTCTACTTTGTATGTTTGCGTGGAGGCCATGTTGGGCTATGTGTTGAAATAGCGATTCTTCTTAGTTAGCTTTATCTTCAGTCATACAGAGAGTAATGAAAATGCATGCATTTCCAGATTCTCCTTTCCAAGCAGAACATGAATCATCACTGTCTTTCAGATCTGGTCTTTCACTGGGCTGCAAACTTGAGTTGTAAAAGGTGAATTCTGCCTTCCCATTGATAGCGCTCATACGAGTTGCTGGGAGCAGGCCTCCCTGTGACGATGCCAGAAATTGAACGGGTGTCCTAGACTGAATTTGGATGTCAATTCTAAACTCGCATGGTATTGCTAATACAACGCAGAGCTTGACATTCCCCTACTTTGTATGTTTGCGTGGAGGCCATGTAGGGCTATGTGTTGAAATAGCGATTCTTCTCAGTTAGGTTTCTCTTCAGGCATACAGAGAGTAATGAAAATTCATGCATTTCCAGATTCTCCTTTCCAAGCAGAACATGAATCATCACTGTCTTTCAGATCTGGTCTTTCACTGGGCTGCAAACTTGAGTTGTAAATGTTGAATTCTCCCATCCCATTGATAGGGCTTATACGAGTTGTTGAGAGCAGGCCTCCCTGTAAACATGCCTGAAACTGAACTGGTGTCCCAGACTGCATTTGGATATCAATTCTGAACTCGCAGGGTATTGCTAATACAACGCAGAGCTTGACATTCCCCTACTTTGTATGTTTGCGTGGAGGCCATGTTGGGCTATGTGTTGAAATAGCGATTCTTCTTAGTTAGCTTTATCTTCAGTCATACAGAGAGTAATGAAAATGCATGCATTTCCAGATTCTCCTTTCCAAGCAGAACATGAATCATCACTGTCTTTCAGATCTGGTCTTTCACTGGGCTGCAAACTTGAGTTGTAAAAGGTGAATTCTGCCTTCCCATTGATAGCGCTCATACGAGTTGCTGGGAGCAGGCCTCCCTGTGACGATGCCAGAAATTGAACGGGTGTCCTAGACTGAATTTGGATGTCAATTCTAAACTCGCATGGTATTGCTAATACAACGCAGAGCTTGACATTCCCCTACTTTGTATGTTTGCGTGGAGGCCATGTAGGGCTATGTGTTGAAATAGCGATTCTTCTCAGTTAGGTTTCTCTTCAGGCATACAGAGAGTAATGAAAATTCATGCATTTCCAGATTCTCCTTTCCAAGCAGAACATGAATCATCACTGTCTTTCAGATCTGGTCTTTCACTGGGCTGCAAACTTGAGTTGTAAATGTTGAATTCTCCCATCCCATTGATAGGGCTTATACGAGTTGTTGAGAGCAGGCCTCCCTGTAAACATGCCTGAAACTGAACTGGTGTCCCAGACTGCATTTGGATATCAATTCTGAACTCGCAGGGTATTGCTAATACAACGCAGAGCTTGACATTCCCCTACTTTGTATGTTTGCGTGGAAGCCATGTTGGTCTATGTGTTGAAATAGCGATTCTTCTTAGTTAGCTTTCTCTTCAGTCATACAGAGAGTAATGAAAATGCATGCATTTCCAGATTCTCCTTTCCAAGCAGAACATGAATCATCACTGTCTTTCAGATCTGGTCTTTCACAGGGCTGCAAACTTGAGTTGTAAAAGGTGAATTCTGCCTTCCCATTGATAGGGCTCATACGAGTTGCTGGGAGCAGGCCTCCCTGTGACGATGCCAGAAATTGAACGGGTGTCCTAGACTGAATTTGGATGTCAATTCTAAACTCGCATGGTATTGCTAATACAACGCAGAGCTGGACATTCCCCTACTTTGTATGTTTGCGTGGAGGCCATGTAGGGCTATGTGTTGAAATAGCGATTCTTCTCAGTTAGGTTTCTCTTCAGGCATACAGAGAGTAATGAAAATTCATGCATTTCCAGATTCTCCTTTCCAAGCAGAACATGAATCCTCACTGTCTTTCAGATCTGGTCTTTCACAGGGCTGCAAACCTGAGTTGTAAAAGGTGAATTCTGCCTTCCCATTGATAGGGCTCATACGAGTTGCTGGGAGCAGGCCTCCCTGTGACGATGCCAGAAATTGAACGGGTGTCCTAGACTGAATTTGGATGTCAATTCTAAACTCGCATGGTATTGCTAATACAACGCAGAGCTGGACATTCCCCTACTTTGTATGTTTGCGTGGAGGCCATGTAGGGCTATGTGTTGAAATAGCGATTCTTCTCAGTTAGGTTTCTCTTCAGGCATACAGAGAGTAATGAAAATTCATGCATTTCCAGATTCTCCTTTCCAAGCAGAACATGAATCCTCACTGTCTTTCAGATCTGGTCTTTCACAGGGCTGCAAACCTGAGTTGTAAAAGGTGAATTCTGCCTTCCCATTGATAGGGCTCATACGAGTTGCTGGGAGCAGGCCTCCCTGTGACGATGCCAGAAATTGAACGGGTGTCCTAGACTGAATTTGGATGTCAATTCTAAACTCGCATGGTATTGCTAATACAACGCAGAGCTTGACATTCCCCTACTTTTTATGTTTGCGTGGAGGCCATGTTGGGCTATGTGTTGAAATAGCGATTCTTCTCAGTTAGGTTTCTCTTCAGGCATACAGAGAGTAATGAAAATTCATGCATTTCCAGATTCTCCTTTCCAAGCAGAACATGAATCATCACTGTCTTTCAGATCTGGTCTTTCACTGGGCTGCAAACTTGAGTTGTAAAAGGTGAATTCTGCCTTCCCATTGATAGGGCTCATACGAGTTGCTGGGAGCAGGCCTCCCTGTGACGATGCCAGAAATTGAACGGGTGTCCTAGACTGAATTTGGATGTCAATTCTAAACTCGCATGGTATTGCTAATACAACGCAGAGCTTGACATTCCCCTACTTTGTATGTTTGCGTGGAGGCCATGTTGGGCTATGTGTTGAAATAGCGATTCTTCGAAGTTAGGTTTCTCTTCAGGCATACAGAGAGTAATGAAAATTCATGCATTTCCAGATTCTCCTTTCCAAGCAGAACATGAATCATCACTGTCTTTCAGATCTGGTCTTTCACTGGGCTGCAAACTTGAGTTGTAAATGTTGAATTCTCCCATCCCTTTGATAGGGCTTATACGAGTTGTTGAGAGCAGGCCTCCCTGTAAACATGCCGAAAACTGAACTGGTGTCCCAGACTGCATTTGGATATCAATTCTGAACTCGCATGGTATTGCTAATACAACGCAGAGCTTGACATTCCCCTACTTTGTATGTTTGCGTGGAAGCCATGTTGGGCTATGTGTTGAAATAGCGATTCTTCTTAGTTAGCTTTATCTTCAGTCATAGAGAGAGTAATGAAAATGCATGCATTTCCAGATTCTCCTTTCCAAGCAGAACATGAATCATCACTGTCTTTCAGATCTGGTCTTTCACTGGGCTGCAAACTTGAGTTGTAAAAGGTGAATTCTGCCTTCCCATTGATAGGGCTCATACGAGTTGCTGGGAGCAGGCCTCCCTGTGACGATGCCAGAAATTGAACGGGTGTCCTAGACTGAATTTGGATGTCAATTCTAAACTCGCATGGTATTGCTAATACAACGCAGAGCTTGACATTCCCCTACTTTGTATGTTTGCGTGGAGGCCATGTTGGGCTATGTGTTGAAATAGCGATTCTTCTCAGTTAGGTTTCTCTTCAGGCATACAGAGAGTAATGAAAATTCATGCATTTCCAGATTCTCCTTTCCAAGCAGAACATGAATCATCACTGTCTTTCAGATCTGGTCTTTCACTGGGCTGCAAACTTGAGTTGTAAAAGGTGAATTCTGCCTTCCCATTGATAGGGCTCATACGAGTTGCTGAGAGCAGGCCTCCCTGTGACGATGCCAGAAATTGAACGGGTGTCCTAGACTGAATTTGGATGTCAATTCTAAACTCGCATGGTATTGCTAATACAACGCAGAGCTTGACATTCCCCTACTTTGTATGTTTGCGTGGAGGCCATGTTGGGCTATGTGTTGAAATAGCGATTCTTCGAAGTTAGGTTTCTCTTCAGGCATACAGAGAGTAATGAAAATTCATGCATTTCCAGATTCTCCAATCCAAGCAGAACATGAATCATCACTGTCTTTCAGATCTGGTCTTTCACTGGGCTGCAAACTTGAGTTGTAAATGTTGAATTCTCCCATCCCTTTGATAGGGCTTATACGAGTTGTTGAGAGCAGGCCTCCCTGTAAACATGCCGAAAACTGAACTGGTGTCCCAGACTGCATTTGGATATCAATTCTGAACTCGCATGGTATTGCTAATACAACGCAGAGCTTGACATTCCCCTACTTTGTATGTTTGCGTGGAAGCCATGTTGGGCTATGTGTTGAAATAGCGATTCTTCTTAGTTAGCTTTATCTTCAGTCATAGAGAGAGTAATGAAAATGCATGCATTTCCAGATTCTCCTTTCCAAGCAGAACATGAATCATCACTGTCTTTCAGATCTGGTCTTTCACTGGGCTGCAAACTTGAGTTGTAAAAGGTGAATTCTACCTTCCCATTGATAGGGCTCATACGAGTTGCTGGGAGCAGGCCTCCCTGTGACGATGCCAGAAATTGAACGGGTGTCCTAGACTGAATTTGGATGTCAATTCTAAACTCGCATGGTATTGCTAATACAACGCAGAGCTTGACATTCCCCTACTTTGTATGTTTGCGTGGAGGCCATGTTGGGCTATGTGTTGAAATAGCGATTCTTCTCAGTTAGGTTTCTCTTCAGGCATACAGAGAGTAATGAAAATTCATGCATTTCCAGATTCTCCTTTCCAAGCAGAACATGAATCATCACTGTCTTTCAGATCTGGTCTTTCACTGGGCTGCAAACTTGAGTTGTAAAAGGTGAATTCTGCCTTCCCATTGATAGGGCTCATACGAGTTGCTGAGAGCAGGCCTCCCTGTGACGATGCCAGAAATTGAACGGGTGTCCTAGACTGCATTTGGATATCAATTCTGAACTCGCATGTTATTGCTAATACAACGCAGAGCTTTACATTCCCCTACTTTGTATGTTTGCGTGGAGGCCATGTTGGGCTATGTGTTGAAATAGCGATTCTTCTTAGTTAGCTTTATCTTCAGTCATACAGAGAGTAATGAAAATGCATGCATTTCCAGATTCTCCTTTCCAAGCAGAACATGAATCATCACTGTCTTTCAGATCTGGTCTTTCACTGGGCTGCAAACTTGAGTTGTAAAAGGTGAATTCTGCCTTCCCATTGATAGGGCTCATACGAGTTGCTGAGAGCAGGCCTCCCTGTGACGATGCCAGAAATTGAACGGGTGTCCTAGACTGCATTTGGATATCAATTCTGAACTCGCATGTTATTGCTAATACAACGCAGAGCTTTACATTCCCCTACTTTGTATGTTTGCGTGGAGGCCATGTTGGGCTATGTGTTGAAATAGCGATTCTTCTTAGTTAGCTTTATCTTCAGTCATACAGAGAGTAATGAAAATGCATGCATTTCCAGATTCTCCTTTCCAAGCAGAACATGAATCATCACTGTCTTTCAGATCTGGTCTTTCACTGGGCTGCAAACTTGAGTTGTAAAAGGTGAATTCTGCCTTCCCATTGATAGGGCTCATACTAGTTGCTCGGAGCAGGCCTCCCTGTGACGATGCCAGAAATTGAACGGGTGTCCTAGACTGAATTTGGATGTCAATTCTAAACTCGCATGGTATTGCTAATACAACGCAGAGCTTTACATTCCCCTACTTTGTATGTTTGCGTGGAGGCCATGTTGGACTATTTTTTGAAATAGCGATTCTTCTCAGTTAGCTTTCTCTTCAGGCATACAGAGAGTAATGAAAATTCATGCATTTCCAGATTCTCCTTTCCAAGCAGAACATGAATCATCACTGTCTTTCAGATCTGGTCTTTCACTGGGCTGCAAACTTGAGTTGTAAAAGGTGAATTCTGCCTTCCCATTGATAGGGCTCATACGAGTTGCTGAGAGCAGGCCTCCCTGTGACGATGCCAGAAATTGAACGGGTGTCCTAGACTGCATTTGGATATCAATTCTGAACTCGCATGTTATTGCTAATACAACGCAGAGCTTTACATTCCCCTACTTTGTATGTTTGCGTGGAGGCCATGTTGGGCTATGTGTTGAAATAGCGATTCTTCTTAGTTAGCTTTATCTTCAGTCATACAGAGAGTAATGAATATGCATGCATTTCCAGATTCTCCTTTCCAAGCAGAACATGAATCATCACTGTCTTTCAGATCTGGTCTTTCAATGGGCTGCAAACTTGAGTTGTAAAAGGTGAATTCTGCCTTCCCATTGATAGCGCTCATACGAGTTTCTGGGAGCAGGCCTCCCTGTGACGATGCCAGAAATTGAACGGGTATACTAGACTGAATTTGGATGTCAATTCTAAACTCGCATGGTATTGCTAATACAACGCAGAGCTTGACATTCCCCTACTTTGTATGTTTGCGTGGAGGCCATGTTGGGCTATGTGTTGAAATAGCGATTCTTCGAAGTTAGGTTTCTCTTCAGGCATACAGAGAGTAATGAAAATTCATGCATTTCCAGATTCTCCTTTCCAAGCAGAACATGAATCATCACTGTCTTTCAGATCTGGTCTTTCACTGGGCTGCAAACTTGAGTTGTAAATGTTGAATTCTCCCATCCCTTTGATAGGGCTTATACGAGTTGTTGAGAGCAGGCCTCCCTGTAAACATGCCGAAAACTGAACTGGTGTCCCAGACTGCATTTGGATATCAATTCTGAACTCGCATGGTATTGCTAATACAACGCAGAGCTTGACATTCCCCTACTTTGTATGTTTGCGTGGAAGCCATGTTGGGCTATGTGTTGAAATAGCGATTCTTCTTAGTTAGCTTTATCTTCAGTCATAGAGAGAGTAATGAAAATGCATGCATTTCCAGATTCTCCTTTCCAAGCAGAACATGAATCATCACTGTCTTTCAGATCTGGTCTTTCACTGGGCTGCAAACTTGAGTTGTAAAAGGTGAATTCTGCCTTCCCATTGATAGGGCTCATACGAGTTGCTGGGAGCAGGCCTCCCTGTGACGATGCCAGAAATTGAACGGGTGTCCTAGACTGAATTTGGATGTCAATTCTAAACTCGCATGGTATTGCTAATACAACGCAGAGCTTGACATTCCCCTACTTTGTATGTTTGCGTGGAGGCCATGTTGGGCTATGTGTTGAAATAGCGATTCTTCTCAGTTAGGTTTCTCTTCAGGCATACAGAGAGTAATGAAAATTCATGCATTTCCAGATTCTCCTTTCCAAGCAGAACATGAATCATCACTGTCTTTCAGATCTGGTCTTTCACTGGGCTGCAAACTTGAGTTGTAAATGTTGAATTCTCCCATCCCTTTGATAGGGCTTATACGAGTTGTTGAGAGCAGGCCTCCCTGTAAACATGCCGAAAACTGAACTGGTGTCCCAGACTGCATTTGGATATCAATTCTGAACTCGCATGGTATTGCTAATACAACGCAGAGCTTGACATTCCCCTACTTTGTATGTTTGCGTGGAAGCCATGTTGGGCTATGTGTTGAAATAGCGATTCTTCTTAGTTAGCTTTATCTTCAGTCATAGAGAGAGTAATGAAAATGCATGCATTTCCAGATTCTCCTTTCCAAGCAGAACATGAATCATCACTGTCTTTCAGATCTGGTCTTTCACTGGGCTGCAAACTTGAGTTGTAAAAGGTGAATTCTGCCTTCCCATTGATAGGGCTCATACGAGTTGCTGGGAGCAGGCCTCCCTGTGACGATGCCAGAAATTGAACGGGTGTCCTAGACTGAATTTGGATGTCAATTCTAAACTCGCATGGTATTGCTAATACAACGCAGAGCTTGACATTCCCCTACTTTGTATGTTTGCGTGGAGGCCATGTTGGGCTATGTGTTGAAATAGCGATTCTTCTCAGTTAGGTTTCTCTTCAGGCATACAGAGAGTAATGAAAATTCATGCATTTCCAGATTCTCCTTTCCAAGCAGAACATGAATCATCACTGTCTTTCAGATCTGGTCTTTCACTGGGCTGCAAACTTGAGTTGTAAAAGGTGAATTCTGCCTTCCCATTGATAGGGCTCATACGAGTTGCTGAGAGCAGGCCTCCCTGTGACGATGCCAGAAATTGAACGGGTGTCCTAGACTGAATTTGGATGTCAATTCTAAACTCGCATGGTATTGCTAATACAACGCAGAGCTTGACATTCCCCTACTTTGTATGTTTGCGTGGAGGCCATGTTGGGCTATGTGTTGAAATAGCGATTCTTCGAAGTTAGGTTTCTCTTCAGGCATACAGAGAGTAATGAAAATTCATGCATTTCCAGATTCTCCTTTCCAAGCAGAACATGAATCATCACTGTCTTTCAGATCTGGTCTTTCACTGGGCTGCAAACTTGAGTTGTAAATGTTGAATTCTCCCATCCCTTTGATAGGGCTTATACGAGTTGTTGAGAGCAGGCCTCCCTGTAAACATGCCGAAAACTGAACTGGTGTCCCAGACTGCATTTGGATATCAATTCTGAACTCGCATGGTATTGCTAATACAACGCAGAGCTTGACATTCCCCTACTTTGTATGTTTGCGTGGAAGCCATGTTGGGCTATGTGTTGAAATAGCGATTCTTCTTAGTTAGCTTTATCTTCAGTCATAGAGAGAGTAATGAAAATGCATGCATTTCCAGATTCTCCTTTCCAAGCAGAACATGAATCATCACTGTCTTTCAGATCTGGTCTTTCACTGGGCTGCAAACTTGAGTTGTAAAAGGTGAATTCTACCTTCCCATTGATAGGGCTCATACGAGTTGCTGGGAGCAGGCCTCCCTGTGACGATGCCAGAAATTGAACGGGTGTCCTAGACTGAATTTGGATGTCAATTCTAAACTCGCATGGTATTGCTAATACAACGCAGAGCTTGACATTCCCCTACTTTGTATGTTTGCGTGGAGGCCATGTTGGGCTATGTGTTGAAATAGCGATTCTTCTCAGTTAGGTTTCTCTTCAGGCATACAGAGAGTAATGAAAATTCATGCATTTCCAGATTCTCCTTTCCAAGCAGAACATGAATCATCACTGTCTTTCAGATCTGGTCTTTCACTGGGCTGCAAACTTGAGTTGTAAAAGGTGAATTCTGCCTTCCCATTGATAGGGCTCATACGAGTTGCTGAGAGCAGGCCTCCCTGTGACGATGCCAGAAATTGAACGGGTGTCCTAGACTGCATTTGGATATCAATTCTGAACTCGCATGTTATTGCTAATACAACGCAGAGCTTTACATTCCCCTACTTTGTATGTTTGCGTGGAGGCCATGTTGGGCTATGTGTTGAAATAGCGATTCTTCTTAGTTAGCTTTATCTTCAGTCATACAGAGAGTAATGAAAATGCATGCATTTCCAGATTCTCCTTTCCAAGCAGAACATGAATCATCACTGTCTTTCAGATCTGGTCTTTCACTGGGCTGCAAACTTGAGTTGTAAAAGGTGAATTCTGCCTTCCCATTGATAGGGCTCATACGAGTTGCTGAGAGCAGGCCTCCCTGTGACGATGCCAGAAATTGAACGGGTGTCCTAGACTGCATTTGGATATCAATTCTGAACTCGCATGTTATTGCTAATACAACGCAGAGCTTTACATTCCCCTACTTTGTATGTTTGCGTGGAGGCCATGTTGGGCTATGTGTTGAAATAGCGATTCTTCTTAGTTAGCTTTATCTTCAGTCATACAGAGAGTAATGAAAATGCATGCATTTCCAGATTCTCCTTTCCAAGCAGAACATGAATCATCACTGTCTTTCAGATCTGGTCTTTCACTGGGCTGCAAACTTGAGTTGTAAAAGGTGAATTCTGCCTTCCCATTGATAGGGCTCATACGAGTTGCTCGGAGCAGGCCTCCCTGTGACGATGCCAGAAATTGAACGGGTGTCCTAGACTGAATTTGGATGTCAATTCTAAACTCGCATGGTATTGCTAATACAACGCAGAGCTTTACATTCCCCTACTTTGTATGTTTGCGTGGAGGCCATGTTGGACTATTTTTTGAAATAGCGATTCTTCTCAGTTAGCTTTCTCTTCAGGCATACAGAGAGTAATGAAAATTCATGCATTTCCAGATTCTCCTTTCCAAGCAGAACATGAATCATCACTGTCTTTCAGATCTGGTCTTTCACTGGGCTGCAAACTTGAGTTGTAAAAGGTGAATTCTGCCTTCCCATTGATAGGGCTCATACGAGTTGCTGAGAGCAGGCCTCCCTGTGACGATGCCAGAAATTGAACGGGTGTCCTAGACTGCATTTGGATATCAATTCTGAACTCGCATGTTATTGCTAATACAACGCAGAGCTTTACATTCCCCTACTTTGTATGTTTGCGTGGAGGCCATGTTGGGCTATGTGTTGAAATAGCGATTCTTCTTAGTTAGCTTTATCTTCAGTCATACAGAGAGTAATGAAAATGCATGCATTTCCAGATTCTCCTTTCCAAGCAGAACATGAATCATCACTGTCTTTCAGATCTGGTCTTTCAATGGGCTGCAAACTTGAGTTGTAAAAGGTGAATTCTGCCTTCCCATTGATAGCGCTCATACGAGTTTCTGGGAGCAGGCCTCCCTGTGACGATGCCAGAAATTGAACGGGTGTACTAGACTGAATTTGGATGTCAATTCTAAACTCGCATGGTATTGCTAATACAACGCAGAGCTTGACATTCCCCTACTTTGTATGTTTGCGTGGAGGCCATGTTGGGCTATGTGTTGAAATAGCGATTCTTCGAAGTTAGGTTTCTCTTCAGGCATACAGAGAGTAATGAAAATTCATGCATTTCCAGATTCTCCTTTCCAAGCAGAACATGAATCATTACTGTCTTTCAGATCTGGTCTTTCACTGGGCTGCAAACTTGAGTTGTAAATGTTGAATTCTCCCATCCCTTTGATAGGGCTTATACGAGTTGTTGAGAGCAGGCCTCCCTGTAAACATGCCGAAAACTGAACTGGTGTCCCAGACTGCATTTGGATATCAATTCTGAACTCGCATGGTATTGCTAATACAACGCAGAGCTTGACATTCCCCTACTTTGTATGTTTGCGTGGAA
This sequence comes from Candoia aspera, assembly GCF_035149785.1. Classification (NCBI taxonomy): domain Eukaryota; kingdom Metazoa; phylum Chordata; class Lepidosauria; order Squamata; family Candoiidae; genus Candoia; species Candoia aspera. The sequence continues at coordinate 23,990,049 of NC_086164.1, forward strand.
GCCATGTTGGGCTATGTGTTGAAATAGCGATTCTTCTTAGTTAGCTTTATCTTCAGTCATAGAGAGAGTAATGAAAATGCATGCATTTCCAGATTCTCCTTTCCAAGCAGAACATGAATCATCACTGTCTTTCAGATCTGGTCTTTCACTGGGCTGCAAACTTGAGTTGTAAAAGGTGAATTCTGCCTTCCCATTGATAGGGCTCATACGAGTTGCTGGGAGCAGGCCTCCCTGTGACGATGCCAGAAATTGAACGGGTGTCCTAGACTGAATTTGGATGTCAATTCTAAACTCGCATGGTATTGCTAATACAACGCAGAGCTTGACATTCCCCTACTTTGTATGTTTGCGTGGAGGCCATGTTGGGCTATGTGTTGAAATAGCGATTCTTCTCAGTTAGGTTTCTCTTCAGGCATACAGAGAGTAATGAAAATTCATGCATTTCCAGATTCTCCTTTCCAAGCAGAACATGAATCATCACTGTCTTTCAGATCTGGTCTTTCACTGGGCTGCAAACTTGAGTTGTAAAAGGTGAATTCTGCCTTCCCATTGATAGGGCTCATACGAGTTGCTGAGAGCAGGCCTCCCTGTGACGATGCCAGAAATTGAACGGGTGTCCTAGACTGAATTTGGATGTCAATTCTAAACTCGCATGGTATTGCTAATACAACGCAGAGCTTGACATTCCCCTACTTTGTATGTTTGCGTGGAGGCCATGTTGGGCTATGTGTTGAAATAGCGATTCTTCTTAGTTAGCTTTATCTTCAGTCATACAGAGAGTAATGAAAATGCATGCATTTCCAGATTCTCCTTTCCAAGCAGAACATGAATCATCACTGTCTTTCAGATCTGGTCTTTCACTGGGCTGCAAACTTGAGTTGTAAAAGGTGAATTCTGCCTTCCCATTGATAGCGCTCATACGAGTTGCTGGGAGCAGGCCTCCCTGTGACGATGCCAGAAATTGAACGGGTGTCCTAGACTGAATTTGGATGTCAATTCTAAACTCGCATGGTATTGCTAATACAACGCAGAGCTTGACATTCCCCTACTTTGTATGTTTGCGTGGAGGCCATGTAGGGCTATGTGTTGAAATAGCGATTCTTCTCAGTTAGGTTTCTCTTCAGGCATACAGAGAGTAATGAAAATTCATGCATTTCCAGATTCTCCTTTCCAAGCAGAACATGAATCATCACTGTCTTTCAGATCTGGTCTTTCACTGGGCTGCAAACTTGAGTTGTAAATGTTGAATTCTCCCATCCCATTGATAGGGCTCATACGAGTTGCTGAGAGCAGGCCTCCCTGTGACGATGCCAGAAATTGAACGGGTGTCCTAGACTGAATTTGGATGTCAATTCTAAACTCGCATGGTATTGCTAATACAACGCAGAGCTTGACATTCCCCTACTTTGTATGTTTGCGTGGAGGCCATGTTGGGCTATGTGTTGAAATAGCGATTCTTCTTAGTTAGCTTTATCTTCAGTCATACAGAGAGTAATGAAAATGCATGCATTTCCAGATTCTCCTTTCCAAGCAGAACATGAATCATCACTGTCTTTCAGATCTGGTCTTTCACTGGGCTGCAAACTTGAGTTGTAAAAGGTGAATTCTGCCTTCCCATTGATAGCGCTCATACGAGTTGCTGGGAGCAGGCCTCCCTGTGACGATGCCAGAAATTGAACGGGTGTCCTAGACTGAATTTGGATGTCAATTCTAAACTCGCATGGTATTGCTAATACAACGCAGAGCTTGACATTCCCCTACTTTGTATGTTTGCGTGGAGGCCATGTAGGGCTATGTGTTGAAATAGCGATTCTTCTCAGTTAGGTTTCTCTTCAGGCATACAGAGAGTAATGAAAATTCATGCATTTCCAGATTCTCCTTTCCAAGCAGAACATGAATCATCACTGTCTTTCAGATCTGGTCTTTCACTGGGCTGCAAACTTGAGTTGTAAATGTTGAATTCTCCCATCCCATTGATAGGGCTTATACGAGTTGTTGAGAGCAGGCCTCCCTGTAAACATGCCTGAAACTGAACTGGTGTCCCAGACTGCATTTGGATATCAATTCTGAACTCGCAGGGTATTGCTAATACAACGCAGAGCTTGACATTCCCCTACTTTGTATGTTTGCGTGGAAGCCATGTTGGTCTATGTGTTGAAATAGCGATTCTTCTTAGTTAGCTTTCTCTTCAGTCATACAGAGAGTAATGAAAATGCATGCATTTCCAGACTCTCCTTTCCAAGCAGAACATGAATCATCACTGTCTTTCAGATCTGGTCTTTCACAGGGCTGCAAACTTGAGTTGTAAAAGGTGAATTCTGCCTTCCCATTGATAGGGCTCATACGAGTTGCTGGGAGCAGGCCTCCCTGTGACGATGCCAGAAATTGAACGGGTGTCCTAGACTGAATTTGGATGTCAATTCTAAACTCGCATGGTATTGCTAATACAACGCAGAGCTGGACATTCCCCTACTTTGTATGTTTGCGTGGAGGCCATGTAGGGCTATGTGTTGAAATAGCGATTCTTCTCAGTTAGGTTTCTCTTCAGGCATACAGAGAGTAATGAAAATTCATGCATTTCCAGATTCTCCTTTCCAAGCAGAACATGAATCCTCACTGTCTTTCAGATCTGGTCTTTCACAGGGCTGCAAACCTGAGTTGTAAAAGGTGAATTCTGCCTTCCCATTGATAGGGCTCATACGAGTTGCTGGGAGCAGGCCTCCCTGTGACGATGCCAGAAATTGAACGGGTGTCCTTGACTGAATTTGGATGTCAATTCTAAACTCGCATGGTATTGCTAATACAACGCAGAGCTGGACATTCCCCTACTTTGTATGTTTGCGTGGAGGCCATGTAGGGCTATGTGTTGAAATAGCGATTCTTCTCAGTTAGGTTTCTCTTCAGGCATACAGAGAGTAATGAAAATTCATGCATTTCCAGATTCTCCTTTCCAAGCAGAACATGAATCCTCACTGTCTTTCAGATCTGGTCTTTCACAGGGCTGCAAACCTGAGTTGTAAAAGGTGAATTCTGCCTTCCCATTGATAGGGCTCATACGAGTTGCTGGGAGCAGGCCTCCCTGTGACGATGCCAGAAATTGAACGGGTGTCCTAGACTGAATTTGGATGTCAATTCTAAACTCGCATGGTATTGCTAATACAACGCAGAGCTTGACATTCCCCTACTTTGTATGTTTGCGTGGAGGCCATGTTGGGCTATGTGTTGAAATAGCGATTCTTCTCAGTTAGGTTTCTCTTCAGGCATACAGAGAGTAATGAAAATTCATGCATTTCCAGATTCTCCTTTCCAAGCAGAACATGAATCATCACTGTCTTTCAGATCTGGTCTTTCACTGGGCTGCAAACTTGAGTTGTAAAAGGTGAATTCTGCCTTCCCATTGATAGGGCTCATACGAGTTGCTGAGAGCAGGCCTCCCTGTGACGATGCCAGAAATTGAACGGGTGTCCTAGACTGCATTTGGATATCAATTCTGAACTCGCATGTTATTGCTAATACAACGCAGAGCTTTACATTCCCCTACTTTGTATGTTTGCGTGGAGGCCATGTTGGGCTATGTGTTGAAATAGCGATTCTTCTTAGTTAGCTTTATCTTCAGTCATACAGAGAGTAATGAAAATGCATGCATTTCCAGATTCTCCTTTCCAAGCAGAACATGAATCATCACTGTCTTTCAGATCTGGTCTTTCACTGGGCTGCAAACTTGAGTTGTAAAAGGTGAATTCTGCCTTCCCATTGATAGGGCTCATACGAGTTGCTCGGAGCAGGCCTCCCTGTGACGATGCCAGAAATTGAACGGGTGTCCTAGACTGAATTTGGATGTCAATTCTAAACTCGCATGGTATTGCTAATACAACGCAGAGCTTTACATTCCCCTACTTTGTATGTTTGCGTGGAGGCCATGTTGGACTATTTTTTGAAATAGCGATTCTTCTCAGTTAGCTTTCTCTTCAGGCATACAGAGAGTAATGAAAATTCATGCATTTCCAGATTCTCCTTTCCAAGCAGAACATGAATCATCACTGTCTTTCAGATCTGGTCTTTCACTGGGCTGCAAACTTGAGTTGTAAAAGGTGAATTCTGCCTTCCCATTGATAGGGCTCATACGAGTTGCTGAGAGCAGTCCTCCCTGTGACGATGCCAGAAATTGAACGGGTGTCCTAGACTGCATTTGGATATCAATTCTGAACTCGCATGTTATTGCTAATACAACGCAGAGCTTTACATTCCCCTACTTTGTATGTTTGCGTGGAGGCCATGTTGGGCTATGTGTTGAAATAGCGATTCTTCTTAGTTAGCTTTATCTTCAGTCATACAGAGAGTAATGAAAATGCATGCATTTCCAGATTCTCCTTTCCAAGCAGAACATGAATCATCACTGTCTTTCAGATCTGGTCTTTCAATGGGCTGCAAACTTGAGTTGTAAAAGGTGAATTCTGCCTTCCCATTGATAGCGCTCATACGAGTTTCTGGGAGCAGGCCTCCCTGTGACGATGCCAGAAATTGAACGGGTGTTCTAGACTGAATTTGGATGTCAATTCTAAACTCGCATGGTATTGCTAATACAACGCAGAGCTTGACATTCCCCTACTTTGTATGTTTGCGTGGAGGCCATGTTGGGCTATGTGTTGAAATAGCGATTCTTCGAAGTTAGGTTTCTCTTCAGGCATACAGAGAGTAATGAAAATTCATGCATTTCCAGATTCTCCTTTCCAAGCAGAACATGAATCATCACTGTCTTTCAGATCTGGTCTTTCACTGGGCTGCAAACTTGAGTTGTAAATGTTGAATTCTCCCATCCCTTTGATAGGGCTTATACGAGTTGTTGAGAGCAGGCCTCCCTGTAAACATGCCGAAAACTGAACTGGTGTCCCAGACTGCATTTGGATATCAATTCTGAACTCGCATGGTATTGCTAATACAACGCAGAGCTTGACATTCCCCTACTTTGTATGTTTGCGTGGAAGCCATGTTGGGCTATGTGTTGAAATAGCGATTCTTCTTAGTTAGCTTTATCTTCAGTCATAGAGAGAGTAATGAAAATGCATGCATTTCCAGATTCTCCTTTCCAAGCAGAACATGAATCATCACTGTCTTTCAGATCTGGTCTTTCACTGGGCTGCAAACTTGAGTTGTAAAAGGTGAATTCTGCCTTCCCATTGATAGGGCTCATACGAGTTGCTGGGAGCAGGCCTCCCTGTGACGATGCCAGAAATTGAACGGGTGTCCTAGACTGAATTTGGATGTCAATTCTAAACTCGCATGGTATTGCTAATACAACGCAGAGCTTGACATTCCCCTACTTTGTATGTTTGCGTGGAGGCCATGTTGGGCTATGTGTTGAAATAGCGATTCTTCTCAGTTAGGTTTCTCTTCAGGCATACAGAGAGTAATGAAAATTCATGCATTTCCAGATTCTCCTTTCCAAGCAGAACATGAATCATCACTGTCTTTCAGATCTGGTCTTTCACTGGGCTGCAAACTTGAGTTGTAAAAGGTGAATTCTGCCTTCCCATTGATAGGGCTCATACGAGTTGCTGAGAGCAGGCCTCCCTGTGACGATGCCAGAAATTGAACGGGTGTCCTAGACAGCATTTGGATATCAATTCTGAACTCGCATGTTATTGCTAATACAACGCAGAGCTTTACATTCCCCTACTTTGTATGTTTGCGTGGAGGCCATGTTGGGCTATGTGTTGAAATAGCGATTCTTCTTAGTTAGCTTTATCTTCAGTCATACAGAGAGTAATGAAAATGCATGCATTTCCAGATTCTCCTTTCCAAGAAGAACATGAATCATCACTGTCTTTCAGATCTGGTCTTTCACTGGGCTGCAAACTTGAGTTGTAAAAGGTGAATTCTGCCTTCCCATTGATAGCGCTCATACGAGTTTCTGGGAGCAGGCCTCCCTGTGACGATGCCAGAAATTGAACGGGTGTCCTAGGCTGAATTTGGATGTCAATTCTAAACTCGCATGGTATTGCTAATACAACGCAGAGCTTGACATTCCCCTACTTTGTATGTTTGCGTGGAGGCCATGTTGGGCTATGTGTTGAAATAGCGATTCTTCGAAGTTAGGTTTCTCTTCAGGCATACAGAGAGTAATGAAAATTCATGCATTTCCAGATTCTCCTTTCCAAGCAGAACATGAATCATCACTGTCTTTCAGATCTGGTCTTTCACTGGGCTGCAAACTTGAGTTGTAAATGTTGAATTCTCCCATCCCATTGATAGGGCTTATACGAGTTGTTGAGAGCAGGCCTCCCTGTAAACATGCCGAAAACTGAACTGGTGTCCCAGACTCCATTTGGATATCAATTCTGAACTCGCATGGTATTGCTAATACAACGCAGAGCTTGACATTCCCCGACTTTGTATGTTTGCGTGGAAGCCATGTTGGGCTATGTGTTGAAATAGCGATTCTTCTTAGTTAGCTTTATCTTCAGTCATAGAGAGAGTAATGAAAATGCATGCATTTCCAGATTCTCCTTTCCAAGCAGAACATGAATCATCACTGTCTTTCAGATCTGGTCTTTCACTGGGCTGCAAACTTGAGTTGTAAAAGGTGAATTCTGCCTTCCCATTGATAGGGCTCATACGAGTTGCTGGGAGCAGGCCTCCCTGTGACGATGCCAGAAATTGAACGGGTGTCCTAGACTGAATTTGGATGTCAATTCTAAACTCGCATGGTATTGCTAATACAACGCAGAGCTTGACATTCCCCTACTTTGTATGTTTGCGTGGAGGCCATGTTGGGCTATGTGTTGAAATAGCGATTCTTCTCAGTTAGGTTTCTCTTCAGGCATACAGAGAGTAATGAAAATTCATGCATTTCCAGATTCTCCTTTCCAAGCAGAACATGAATCATCACTGTCTTTCAGATCTGGTCTTTCACTGGGCTGCAAACTTGAGTTGTAAATGTTAAATTCTCCCATCCCATTAATAGGGCTTATACGAGTTGTTGAGAGCAGGCCTCGCTGTAACCATGCCGGAAACTGAACTCGTGTCCCAGACTGCATTTGGATATCAATTCTGAACTCGCATGGTATTGCTAATACAACGCAGAGCTTGACATTCCCCTACTTTGTATGTTTGCGTGGAGGCCATGTTGGGCTATGTGTTGAAATAGCGATTCTTCTTAGTTAGCTTTATCTTCAGTCATAGAGAGAGTAATGAAAATGCATGCATTTCCAGATTCTCCTTTCCAAGCAGAACATGAATCATCACTGTCTTTCAGATCTGGTCTTTCACTGGGCTGCAAACTTGAGTTGTAAAAGGTGAATTCTGCCTTCCCATTGATAGGGCTCATACGAGTTGCTGAGAGCAGGCCTCCCTGTGACGATGCCAGAAATTGAACGGGTGTCCTAGACTGCATTTGGATATCAATTCTGAACTCGCATGTTATTGCTAATACAACGCAGAGCTTTACATTCCCCTACTTTGTATGTTTGCGTGGAGGCCATGTTGGGCTAGGTGTTGAAATAGCGATTCTTCTTAGTTAGCTTTATCTTCAGTCATACAGAGAGTAATGAAAATGCATGCATTTCCAGATTCTCCTTTCCAAGCAGAACATGAATCATCACTGTCTTTCAGATCTGGTCTTTCACTGGGCTGCAAACTTGAGTTGTAAAAGGTGAATTTTGCCTTCCCATTGATAGCGCTCATACGAGTTTCTGGGAGCAGGCCTCCCTGTGACGATGCCAGAAATTGAACGGGTGTCCTAGACTGAATTTGGATGTCAATTCTAAACTCGCATGGTATTGCTAATACAACGCAGAGCTTGACATTCCCCTACTTTGTATGTTTGTGTGGAGGCCATGTTGGGCTATGTGTTGAAATAGCGATTCTTCGAAGTTAGGTTTCTCTTCAGGCATACAGAGAGTAATGAAAATTCATGCATTTCCAGATTCTCCTTTCCAAGCAGAACATGAATCATCACTGTCTTTCAGATCTGGTCTTTCACTGGGCTGCAAACTTGAGTTGTAAATGTTGAATTCTCCCATCCCATTGATAGGGCTTATACGAGTTGTTGAGAGCAGGCCTCCCTGTAAACATGCCGAAAACTGAACTGGTGTCCCAGACTGCATTTGGATATCAATTCTGAACTCGCATGGTATTGCTAATACAACGCAGAGCTTGACATTCCCCTACTTTGTATGTTTGCGTGGAAGCCATGTTGGGCTATGTGTTGAAATAGCGATTCTTCTTAGTTAGCTTTATCTTCAGTCATAGAGAGAGTAATGAAAATGCATGCATTTCCAGATTCTCCTTTCCAAGCAGAACATGAATCATCACTGTCTTTCAGATCTGGTCTTTCACTGGGCTGCAAACTTGAGTTGTAAAAGGTGAATTCTGCCTTCCCATTGATAGGGCTCATACGAGTTGCTGGGAGCAGGCCTCCCTGTGACGATGCCAGAAATTGAACGGGTGTCCTAGACTGAATTTGGATGTCAATTCTAAACTCGCATGGTATTGCTAATACAACGCAGAGCTTGACATTCCCCTACTTTGTATGTTTGCGTGGAGGCCATGTTGGGCTATGTGTTGAAATAGCGATTCTTCTCAGTTAGGTTTCTCTTCAGGCATACAGAGAGTAATGAAAATTCATGCATTTCCAGATTCTCCTTTCCAAGCAGAACATGAATCATCACTGTCTTTCAGATCTGGTCTTTCACTGGGCTGCAAACTTGAGTTGTAAATGTTAAATTCTCCCATCCCATTAATAGGGCTTATACGAGTTGTTGAGAGCAGGCCTCGCTGTAACCATGCCGGAAACTGAACTGGTGTCCCAGACTGCATTTGGATATCAATTCTGAACTCGCATGGTATTGCTAATACAACGCAGAGCTTGACATTCCCCTACTTTGTATGTTTGCGTGGAGGCCATGTTTGGCTATGTGTTGAAATAGCGATTCTTCTTAGTTAGCTTTCTCTTCAGTCATACAGAGAGTAATGAAAATGCATGCATTTCCAGATTCACCTTTCCAAGCAGAACATGAATCATCACTGTCTTTCAGATCTGGTCTTTCACTGGGCTGCAAACTTGAGTTTTAAAAGGTGAATTCTGCCTTCCCATTGATAGGGCTCATACGAGTTGCTGAGAGCAGGCCTCCCTGTGACGATGCCAGAAATTGAACGGGTGTCCTAGACTGAATTTGGATGTCAATTCTAAACTCGCATGTTATTGCTAATACAACGCAGAGCTTGACATTCCCCTACTTTGTATGTTTGCGTGGAGGCCATGTTGGGCTATGTGTTGAAATAGCGATTCTTCTCAGTTAGCTTTATCTTCAGTCATACAGAGAGTAATGAAAATGCATGCATTTCCAGATTCTCCTTTCCAACCAGAACATGAATCATCACTGTCTTTCAGATCTGGTCTTTCACTGGGCTGCAAACTTGAGTTGTAAAAGGTGAATTCTGCCTTCCCATTGATAGGGCTCATACGAGTTGCTGGGAGCAGGCCTCCCTGTGACGATGCCAGAAATTGAACGGGTGTCCTAGACTGAATTTGGATGTCAATTCTAAACTTGCATGGTATTGCTAATACAACGCAGAGCTTTACATTCCCCTACTTTGTATGTTTGCGTGGAGGCCATGTTGGGCTATGTGTTGAAATAGCGATTCTTCTTAGTTAGCTTTATCTTCAGTCATACAGAGAGTAATGAAAATGCATGCACTTCCAGATTCTCCTTTCCAAGCAGAACATGAATCATCACTGTCTTTCAGATCTGGTCTTTCACTGGGCTGCAAACATGAGTTGTAAAAGGTGAATTCTGCCTTCCCATTAATAGGGCTCATACGGGTTGCTGGGAGCAGGCCTCCCTGTAAACATGCCGGAAACTGAACTGGTGTCCCTGACTGCATTTGGATATCAATTCTGAACTCGCATGGTATTGCTAATAATACGCACAGCTTGACATTCCCCTACTTTGTATGTTTGCGTGGAAGCCATGTTGGGCTATGTGTTGAAATAGCGATTCTTCTTAGTTAGCTTTCTCTTCAGTCATACAGAGAGTAATGAAAATTCATGCATTTCCAGATTCTCCTTTCCAAGCAGAACATGAATCATCACTGTCTTTCAGATCTGGTCTTTCACTGGGCTGCAAACATGAGTTGTAAAAGGTGAATTCTGCCTTCCCATTAATAGGGCTTATACGAGTTGTTGAGAGCAGGCCTCCCTGTAAACATGCCGGAAACTGAACTGGTGTCCCTGACTGCATTTGGATATCAATTCTGAACTCGCATGGTATTGCTAATAATACGCACAGCTTGACATTCCCCTACTTTGTATGTTTGCGTGGAAGCCATGTTGGGCTATGTGTTGAAATAGCGATTCTTCTTAGTTAGCTTTCTCTTCAGTCATACAGAGAGTAACGAAAATTCATGCATTTCCAGATTCTCCTTTCCAAGCAGAACATGAATCATCACTGTCTTTCAGATCTGGTCTTTCACAGGGCTGCAAACCTGAGTTGTAAAAGGTGAATTCTGCCTTCCCATTGATAGGGCTCATACGAGTTGCTGGGAGCAGGCCTCCCTGTGACGATGCAAGAAATTGAACGGGTGTCCTAGACTGAATTAGGATGTCAATTCTAAACTCGCATGGTATTGCTAATACAACGCAGAGCTTGACATTCCCCTACTTTGTATGTTTGCGTGGAGGCCATGTTGGGCTATGTGTTGAAATAGCGATTCTTCTCAGTTAGGTTTCTCTTCAGGCATACAGAGAGTAATGAAAATTCATGCATTTCCAGATTCTCCTTTCCAAGCAGAACATGAATCATCACTGTCTTTCAGATCTGGTCTTTCACTGGGCTGCAAACTTGAGTTGTAAAAGGTGAATTCTGCCTTCCCATTGATAGGGCTCATACGAGTTGCTGAGAGCAGGCCTCCCTGTGACGATGCCAGAAATTGAACGGGTGTCCTAGACTGAATTTGGATGTCAATTCTAAACTCGCATGGTATTGCTAATACAACGCAGAGCTTGACATTCCCCTACTTTGTATGTTTGCGTGGAGGCCATGTTGGGCTATGTGTTGAAATAGCGATTCTTCTCAGTTAGCTTTATCTTCAGTCATACAGAGAGTAATGAAAATGCATGCATTTCCAGATTCTCCTTTCCAAGCAGAACATGAATCATCACTGTCTTTCAGATCTGGTCTTTCACTGGGCTGCAAACTTGAGTTGTAAAAGGTGAATTCTGCCTTCCCATTGATAGGGCTCATACGAGTTGCTGGGAGCAGGCCTCCCTGTGACGATGCCAGAAATTGAACGGGTGTCCTAGACTGAATTTGGATGTCAATTCTAAACTTGCATGGTATTGCTAATACAACGCAGAGCTTTACATTCCCCTACTTTGTATGTTTGCGTGGAGGCCATGTTGGGCTATGTGTTGAAATAGCGATTCTTCTTAGTTAGCTTTATCTTCAGTCATACAGAGAGTAATGAAAATGCATGCACTTCCAGATTCTCCTTTCCAAGCAGAACATGAATCATCACTGTCTTTCAGATCTGGTCTTTCACTGGGCTGCAAACATGAGTTGTAAAAGGTGAATTCTGCCTTCCCATTAATAGGGCTCATACGGGTTGCTGGGAGCAGGCCTCCCTGTAAACATGCCGGAAACTGAACTGGTGTCCCTGACTGCATTTGGATATCAATTCTGAACTCGCATGGTATTGCTAATAATACGCACAGCTTGACATTCCCCTACTTTGTATGTTTGCGTGGAAGCCATGTTGGGCTATGTGTTGAAATAGCGATTCTTCTTAGTTAGCTTTCTCTTCAGTCATACAGAGAGTAATGAAAATTCATGCATTTCCAGATTCTCCTTTCCAAGCAGAACATGAATCATCACTGTCTTTCAGATCTGGTCTTTCACTGGGCTGCAAACATGAGTTGTAAAAGGTGAATTCTGCCTTCCCATTAATAGGGCTTATACGAGTTGCTGAGAGCAGGCCTCCCTGTAAACATGCCGGAAACTGAACTGGTGTCCCTGACTGCATTTGGATATCAATTCTGAACTCGCATGGTATTGCTAATAATACGCACAGCTTGACATTCCCCTACTTTGTATGTTTGCGTGGAAGCCATGTTGGGCTATGTGTTGAAATAGCGATTCTTCTTAGTTAGCTTTCTCTTCAGTCATACAGAGAGTAATGAAAATTCATGCATTTCCAGATTCTCCTTTCCAAGCAGAACATGAATCATCACTGTCTTTCAGATCTGGTCTTTCACAGGGCTGCAAACCTGAGTTGTAAAAGGTGAATTCTGCCTTCCCATTGATAGGGCTCATACGAGTTGCTGGGAGCAGGCCTCCCTGTGACGATGCAAGAAATTGAACGGGTGTCCTAGACTGAATTAGGATGTCAATTCTAAACTCGCATGGTATTGCTAATACAACGCAGAGCTTGACATTCCCCTACTTTGTATGTTTGCGTGGAGGCCATGTTGGGCTATGTGTTGAAATAGCGATTCTTCTCAGTTAGGTTTCTCTTCAGGCATACAGAGAGTAATGAAAATTCATGCATTTCCAGATTCTCCTTTCCAAGCAGAACATGAATCATCACTGTCTTTCAGATCTGGTCTTTCACTGGGCTGCAAACTTGAGTTGTAAAAGGAGAATTCTGCCTTCCCATTGATAGGGCTCATACGAGTTGCTGGGAGCAGGCCTCCCTGTGATGATGCCAGAAATTGAACGGGTGTCCTAGACTGAATTTGGATGTCAATTCTAAACTCGCATGGTATTGCTAATGCAACGCAGAGCTTTACATTCCCCTACTTTGTATGTTTGCGTGGAGGCCATGTTGGGCTATGTGTTGAAATAGCGATTCTTCTTAGTTAGCTTTATCTTCAGTCATACAGAGAATAATGAAAATGCATGCACTTCCAGATTCTCCTTTCCAAGCAGAACATGAATCATCACTGTCTTTCAGATCTGGTCTTTCACAGGGCTGCAAACCTGAGTTGTAAAAGGTGAATTCTGCCTTCCCATTGATAGGGCTCATACGAGTTGCTGGGAGCAGGCCTCCCTGTGACGATGCCAGAAGTTGAACGGGTGTCCTAGACTGAATTTGGATGTCAATTCTAAACGCGCATGGTATTGCTAATACAACGCAGTGCTTGACATTCCCCTACTTTGTATGTTTGCGTGGAGGCCATGTAGGGCTATGTGTTGAAATAGCGATTCTTCTCAGTTAGGTTTCTCTTCAGGCATACAGAGAGTAATGAAAATTCATGCATTTCCAGATTCTCCTTTCCACGCAGAACATGAATCTTCACTGTCTTTCAGATCTGGTCTTTCACTGGGCTGCAAACTTGAGTTGTAAATGTTGAATTCTCCCATCCCATTGATAGGGCTTATACGAGTTGTTGAGAGCAGGCCTCCCTGTAAACATGCCGGAAACTGAACTGGTGTCCCTGACTGCATTTGGATATCAATTCTGAACTCGCATGGTATTGCTAATAATACGCACAGCTTGACATTCCCCTACTTTGTATGTTTGCGTGGAAGCCATGTTGGGCTATGTGTTGAAATAGCGATTCTTCTTAGTTAGCTTTCTCTTCAGTCATCCAGAGAGTAATGAAAATTCATGCATTTCCAGATTCTCCTTTCCAAGCAGAACATGAATCATCACTGTCTTTCAGATCTGGTCTTTCACAGGGCTGCAAACCTGAGTTGTAAAAGGTGAATTCTGCCTTCCCATTGATAGGGCTCATACGAGTTGCTGGGAGCAGGCCTCCCTGTGACGATGCCAGAAATTGAACGGGTGTCCTAGAATGAATTAGGATGTCAATTCTAAACTCGCATGGTATTGCTAATACAACGCAGAGCTTGACATTCCCCTACTTTGTATGTTTGCGTGGAGGCCATGTTGGGCTATGTGTTGAAATAGCGATTCTTCTCAGTTAGGTTTCTCTTCAGGCATACAGAGAGTAATGAAAATTCATGCATTTCCAGATTCTCCTTTCCAAGCAGAACATGAATCATCACTGTCTTTCAGATCTGGTCTTTCACTGGGCTGCAAACTTGAGTTGTAAAAGGTGAATTCTGCCTTCCCATTGATAGGGCTCATACGAGTTGCTGGGAGCAGGCCTCCCTGTGACGATGCCAGAAATTGAACGGGTGTCCTAGACTGAATTTGGATGTCAATTCTAAACTCGCATGGTATTGCTAATGCAACGCAGAGCTTTACATTCCCCTACTTTGTATGTTTGCGTGGAGGCCATGTTGGGCTATGTGTTGAAATAGCGATTCTTCTTAGTTAGCTTTATCTTCAGTCATACAGAGAGTAATGAAAATGCATGCACTTCCAGATTCTCCTTTCCAAGCAGAACATGAATCATCACTGTCTTTCAGATCTGGTCTTTCACTGGGCTGCAAACATGAGTTGTAAAAGTTGAATTCTGCCTTCCCATTAATAGGGCTCATACGGGTTGCTGGGAGCAGGCCTCCCTGTGACGATGCCAGAAGTTGAACGGGTGTCCTAGACTGAATTTGGATGTCAATTCTAAACGCGCATGGTATTGCTAATACAACGCAGTGCTTGACATTCCCCTACTTTGTATGTTTGCGTGGAGGCCATGTAGGGCTATGTGTTGAAATAACGATTCTTCTCAGTTAGGTTTCTCTTCAGGCATACAGAGAGTAATGAAAATTCATGCATTTCCAGATTCTCCTTTCCACGCAGAACATGAATCTTCACTGTCTTTCAGATCTGGTCTTTCACTGGGCTGCAAACTTGAGTTGTAAATGTTGAATTCTCCCATCCCATTGATAGGGCTTATACGAGTTGTTGAGAGCAGGCCTCCCTGTAAACATGCCGGAAACTGAACTGGTGTCCCTGACTGCATTTGGATATCAATTCTGAACTCGCATGGTATTGCTAATACTACGCACAGCTTGACATTCCCCTACTTTGTATGTTTGCGTGGAAGCCATGTTGGGCTAAGTGTTGAAATAGCGATTCTTCTTAGTTAGCTTTCTCTTCAGTCATACAGAGAGTAATGAAAATTCATGCATTTCCAGATTCTCCTTTCCAAGCAGAACATGAATCATCACTGTCTTTCAGATCTGGTCTTTCACAGGGCTGCAAACCTGAGTTGTAAAAGGTGAATTCTGCCTTCCCATTGATAGGGCTCATACGAGTTGCTGGGAGCAGGCCTCCCTGTGACGATGCCAGAAATTGAACGGGTGTCCTAGACTGAATTAGGATGTCAATTCTAAACTCGCATGGTATTGCTAATACAACGCAGAGCTTGACATTCCCCTACTTTGTATGTTTGCGTGGAGGCCATGTTGGGCTATGTGTTGAAATAGCGATTCTTCTCAGTTAGGTTTCTCTTCAGGCATACAGAGAGTAATGAAAATTCATGCATTTCCAGATTCTCCTTTCCAAGCAGAACATGAATCATCACTGTCTTTCAGATCTGGTCTTTCACTGGGCTGCAAACTTGAGTTGTAAAAGGTGAATTCTGCCTTCCCATTGATAGGGGTCATACGAGTTGCTGGGAGCAGGCCTCCCTGTGACGATGCCAGAAATTGAACGGGTGTCCTAGACTGAATTAGGATGTCAATTCTAAACTCGCATGGTATTGCTAATACAACGCAGAGCTTGACATTCCCCTACTTTGTATGTTTGCGTGGAGGCCATGTTGGGCTATGTGTTGAAATAGCGATTCTTCTCAGTTAGGTTTCTCTTCAGGCATACAGAGAGTAATGAAAATTCATGCATTTCCAGATTCTCCTTTCCAAGCAGAACATGAATCATCACTGTCTTTCAGATCTGGTCTTTCACTGGGCTGCAAACTTGAGTTGTAAAAGGTGAATTCTGCCTTCCCATTGATAGGGCTCATACGAGTTGCTGGGAGCAGGCCTCCCTGTGACGATGCCAGAAATTGAACGGGTGTCCTAGACTGAATTTGGATGTCAATTCTAAACTCGCATGGTATTGCTAATGCAACGCAGAGCTTTACATTCCCCTACTTTGTATGTTTGCGTGGAGGCCATGTTGGGCTATGTGTTGAAATAGCGATTCTTCTTAGTTAGCTTTATCTTCAGTCATACAGAGAGTAATGAAAATGCATGCACTTCCAGATTCTCCTTTCCAAGCAGAACATGAATCATCACTGTCTTTCAGATCTGGTCTTTCACTGGGCTGCAAACATGAGTTGTAAAAGGTGAATTCTGCCTTCCCATTAATAGGGCTCATACGGGTTGCTGGGAGCAGGCCTCCCTGTGACGATGCCAGAAGTTGAACGGGTGTCCTAGACTGAATTTGGATGTCAATTCTAAACGCGCATGGTATTGCTAATACAACGCAGTGCTTGACATTCCCCTACTTTGTATGTTTGCGTGGAGGCCATGTAGGGCTATGTGTTGAAATAGCGATTCTTCTCAGTTAGGTTTCTCTTCAGGCATACAGAGAGTAATGAAAATTCATGCATTTCCAGATTCTCCTTTCCACGCAGAACATGAATCTTCACTGTCTTTCAGATCTGGTCTTTCACTGGGCTGCAAACTTGAGTTGTAAATGTTGAATTCTCCCATCCCATTGATAGGGCTTATACGAGTTGTTGAGAGCAGGCCTCCCTGTAAACATGCCGGAAACTGAACTGGTGTCCCTGACTGCATTTGGATATCAATTCTGAACTCGCATGGTATTGCTAATACTACGCACAGCTTGACATTCCCCTACTTTGTATGTTTGCGTGGAAGCCATGTTGGGCTAAGTGTTGAAATAGCGATTCTTCTTAGTTAGCTTTCTCTTCAGTCATACAGAGAGTAATGAAAATTCATGCATTTCCAGATTCTCCTTTCCAAGCAGAACATGAATCATCACTGTCTTTCAGATCTGGTCTTTCACAGGGCTGCAAACCTGAGTTGTAAAAGGTGAATTCTGCCTTCCCATTGATAGGGCTCATACGAGTTGCTGGGAGCAGGCCTCCCTGTGACGATGCCAGAAATTGAACGGGTGTCCTAGACTGAATTTGGATGTCAATTCTAAACTCGCATGGTATTGCTAATACTACGCACAGCTTGACATTCCCCTACTTTGTATGTTTGCGTGGAAGCCATGTTGGGCTAAGTGTTGAAATAGCGATTCTTCTTAGTTAGCTTTCTCTTCAGTCATACAGAGAGTAATGAAAATGCATGCATTTCCAGATTCTCCTTTCCAAGCAGAACATGAATCATCACTGTCTTTCAGATCTGGTCTTTCACTGGGCTGCAAACTTGAGTTTTAAAAGTTGAATTCTGCCTTCCCATTGATAGGGCTCATACGAGTTGCTGAGAGCAGGCCTCCCTGTGACGATGCCAGAAATTGAACGGGTGTCCTAGACTGAATTTGGATGTCAATTCTAAACTCGCATGGTATTGCTAATACAACGCAGAGCTTGACATTCCCCTACTTTGTATGTTTGCGTGGAGGCCATGTTGGGCTATGTGTTGAAATAGCGATTCTTCTCAGTTAGGTTTCTCTTCAGGCATACAGAGAGTAATGAAAATTCATGCATTTCCAGATTCTCCTTTCCAAGCAGAACATGAATCATCACTGTCTTTCAGATCTGGTCTTTCACTGGGCTGCAAACTTGAGTTGTAAAAGGTGAATTCTGCCTTCCCATTGATAGGGCTCATACGAGTTGCTGAGAGCAGGCCTCCCTGTGACGATGCCAAAAATTGAACGGGTGTCCTAGACTGCATTTGGATATCAATTCTGAACGCGCATGTTATTGCTAATACAACGCAGAGCTTGACATTCCCCTACTTTGTATGTTTGCGTGGAGGCCATGTTGGGCTATGTGTTGAAATAGCGATTCTTCTTAGTTAGCTTTATCTTCAGTCATACAGAGAGTAATGAAAATGCATGCATTTCCAGATTCTCCTTTCCAAGCAGAACATGAATCATCACTTTCTTTCAGATCTGGTCTTTCACTGGGCTGCAAACATGAGTTGTAAAAGGTGAATTCTGCCTTCCCATTGATAGGGCTCATACGAGTTGCTCGGAGCAGGCCTCCCTGTGACGATGCCAGAAATTGAACGGGTGTCCTAGACTGAATTTGGATGTCAATTCTAAACTCGCATGGTATTGCTAATACAACGCAGAGCTTTACATTCCCCTACTTTGTATGTTTGCGTGGAGGCCATGTTGGGCTATGTGTTGAAATAGCGATTCTTCTTAGTTAGCTTTCTCTTCAGTCATACAGAGAGTAATGAAAATGCATGCATTTCCAGATTCTCCTTTCCAAGCAGAACATGAATCATCACTGTCTTTCAGATCTGGTCTTTCACAGGGCTGCAAACTTGAGTTGTAAAAGGTGAATTCTGCCTTCCCATTGATAGGGCTCATACGAGTTGCTGGGAGCAGGCCTCCCTGTGACGATGCCAGAAATTGAACGGGTGTCCTAGACTGAATTTGGATGTCAATTCTAAACTCGCATGGTATTGCTAATACAACGCAGAGCTGGACATTCCCCTACTTTGTATGTTTGCGTGGAGGCCATGTAGGGCTATGTGTTGAAATAGCGATTCTTCTCAGTTAGGTTTCTCTTCAGGCATACAGAGAGTAATGAAAATTCATGGATTTCCAGATTCTCCTTTCCAAGCAGAACATGAATCATCACTGTCTTTCAGATCTGGTCTTTCACAGGGCTGCAAACCTGAGTTGTAAAAGGTGAATTCTGCCTTCCCATTGATAGGGATCATACGAGTTGCTGGGAGCAGGCCTCCCTGTGACGATGCTAGAAATTGAACGGGTGTCCTAGACTGAATTTGGATGTCAATTCTAAACTCGCATGGTATTGCTAATACAACGCAGAGCTTGACATTCCCCTACTTTGTATGTTTGCGTGGAGGCCATGTAGGGCTATGTGTTGAAATAGCGATTCTTCTCAGTTAGGTTTCTCTTCAGGCATACAGAGAGTAATGAAAATTCATGCATTTCCAGATTCTCCTTTCCACGCAGAACATGAATCTTCACTGTCTTTCAGATCTGGTCTTTCACTGGGCTGCAAACTTGAGTTGTAAATGTTGAATTCTCCCATCCCATTGATAGGGCTTATACGAGTTGTTGAGAGCAGGCCTCCCTGTAAACATGCCGGAAACTGAACTGGTGTCCCTGACTGCATTTGGATATCAATTCTTAACTCGCATGGTATTGCTAATAATACGCACAGCTTGACATTCCCCTACTTTGTATGTTTGCGTGGAAGCCATGTTGGGCTATGTGTTGAAATAGCGATTCTTCTTAGTTAGCTTTCTCTTCAGTCATCCAGAGAGTAATGAAAATTCATGCATTTCCAGATTCTCCTTTCCAAGCAGAACATGAATCATCACTGTCTTTCAGATCTGGTCTTTCACAGGGCTGCAAACCTGAGTTGTAAAAGGTGAATTCTGCCTTCCCATTGATAGGGCTCATACGAGTTGCTGGGAGCAGGCCTCCCTGTGACGATGCCAGAAATTGAACGGGTGTCCTAGACTGAATTAGGATGTCAATTCTAAACTCGCATGGTATTGCTAATACAACGCAGAGCTTGACATTCCCCTACTTTGTATGTTTGAGTGGAGGCCATGTTGGGCTATGTGTTGAAATAGCGATTCTTCTCAGTTAGGTTTCTCTTCAGGCATACAGAGAGTAATGAAAATTCATGCATTTCCAGATTCTCCTTTCCAAGCAGAACATGAATCATCACTGTCTTTCAGATCTGGTCTTTCACTGGGCTGCAAACTTGAGTTGTAAAAGGTGAATTCTGCCTTCCCATTGATAGGGCTCATACGAGTTGCTGGGAGCAGGCCTCCCTGTGACGATGCCAGAAATTGAACGGGTGTCCTAGACTGAATTTGGATGTCAATTCTAAACTCGCATGGTATTGCTAATGCAACGCAGAGCTTTACATTCCCCTACTTTGTATGTTTGCGTGGAGGCCATGTTGGGCTATGTGTTGAAATAGCGATTCTTCTTAGTTAGCTTTATCTTCAGTCATACAGAGAGTAATGAAAATGCATGCACTTCCAGATACTCCTTATCAAGCAGAACATGAATCATCACTGTCTTTCAGATCTGGTCTTTCACTGGGCTGCAACCATGAGTTGTAAAAGGTGAATTCTGCCTTCCCATTAATAGGGCTCATATGGGTTGCTGGGAGCAGGCCTCCCTGTGACGATGCCAGAAGTTGAACGGGTGTCCTAGACTGAATTTGGATGTCAATTCTAAACGCGCATGGTATTGCTAATACAACGCAGTGCTTGACATTCCCCTACTTTGTATGTTTGCGTGGAGGCCATGTAGGGCTATGTGTTGAAATAGCGATTCTTCTCAGTTAGGTTTCTCTTCAGGCATACAGAGAGTAATGAAAATTCATGCATTTCCAGATTCTCCTTTCCACGCAGAACATGAATCTTCACTGTCTTTCAGATCTGGTCTTTCACTGGGCTGCAAACTTGAGTTGTAAATGTTGAATTCTCCCATCCCATTGATAGGGCTTATACGAGTTGTTGAGAGCAGGCCTCCCTGTAAACATGCCGGAAACTGAACTGGTGTCCCTGACTGCATTTGGATATCAATTCTGAACTCGCATGGTATTGCTAATACTACGCACAGCTTGACATTCCCCTACTTTGTATGTTTGCGTGGAAGCCATGTTGGGCTAAGTGTTGAAATAGCGATTCTTCTTAGTTAGCTTTCTCTTCAGTCATACAGAGAGTAATGAAAATTCATGCATTTCCAGATTCTCCTTTCCAAGCAGAACATGAATCATCACTGTCTTTCAGATCTGGTCTTTCACTGGGCTGCAAACTTGAGTTGTAAAAGGTGAATTCTGCCTTCCCATTGATAGGGCTCATACGAGTTGCTGAGAGCAGGCCTCCCTGTGACGATGCCAGAAATTGAACGGGTGTCCTAGACTGCATTTGGATATCAATTCTGAACTCGCATGGTATTGCTAATACAACGCAGAGCTTGACCTTCCCCTACTTTGTATGTTTGCGTGGAGGCCATGTTGGGCTATGTGTTGAAATAGCGATTCTTCTTAGTTAGCTTTCTCTTCAGTCATACAGAGAGTAATGAAAATGCATGCATTTCCAGATTCTCCTTTCCAAGCAGAACATGAATCATCACTGTCTTTCAGATCTGGTCTTTCACTGGGCTGCAAACTTGAGTTTTAAAAGTTGAATTCTGCCTTCCCATTGATAGGGCTCATACGAGTTGCTGAGAGCAGGCCTCCCTGTGACGATGCCAGAAATTGAACGGGTGTCCTAGACTGAATTTGGATGTCAATTCTAAACTCGCATGGTATTGCTAATACAACGCAGAGCTTGACATTCCCCTACTTTGTATGTTTGCGTGGAGGCCATGTTGGGCTATGTGTTGAAATAGCGATTCTTCTCAGTTAGGTTTCTCTTCAGGCATACAGAGAGTAATGAAAATTCATGCATTTCCAGATTCTCCTTTCCAAGCAGAACATGAATCATCACTGTCTTTCAGATCTGGTCTTTCACTGGGCTGCAAACTTGAGTTGTAAAAGGTGAATTCTGCCTTCCCATTGATAGGGCTCATACGAGTTGCTGAGAGCAGGCCTCCCTGTGACGATGCCAAAAATTGAACGGGTGTCCTAGACTGCATTTGGATATCAATTCTGAACTCGCATGTTATTGCTAATACAACGCAGAGCTTGACATTCCCCTACTTTGTATGTTTGCGTGGAGGCCATGTTGGGCTATGTGTTGAAATAGCGATTCTTCTTAGTTAGCTTTATCTTCAGTCATACAGAGAGTAATGAAAATGCATGCATTTCCAGATTCTCCTTTCCAAGCAGAACATGAATCATCACTTTCTTTCCGATCTGGTCTTTCACTGGGCTGCAAACATGAGTTGTAAAAGGTGAATTCTGCCTTCCCATTGATAGGGCTCATACGAGTTGCTCGGAGCAGGCCTCCCTGTGACGATGCCAGAAATTGAACGGGTGTCCTAGACTGAATTTGGATGTCAATTCTAAACTCGCATGGTATTGCTAATACAACGCAGAGCTTTACATTCCCCTACTTTGTATGTTTGCGTGGAGGCCATGTTGGGCTATGTGTTGAAATAGCGATTCTTCTTAGTTAGCTTTCTCTTCAGTCATACAGAGAGTAATGAAAATGCATGCATTTCCAGATTCTCCTTTCCAAGCAGAACATGAATCATCACTGTCTTTCAGATCTGGTCTTTCACAGGGCTGCAAACTTGAGTTGTAAAAGGTGAATTCTGCCTTCCCATTGATAGGGCTCATACGAGTTGCTGGGAGCAGGCCTCCCTGTGACGATGCCAGAAATTGAACGGGTGTCCTAGACTGAATTTGGATGTCAATTCTAAACTCGCATGGTATTGCTAATACAACGCAGAGCTGGACATTCCCCTACTTTGTATGTTTGCGTGGAGGCCATGTAGGGCTATGTGTTGAAATAGCGATTCTTCTCAGTTAGGTTTCTCTTCAGGCATACAGAGAGTAATGAAAATTCATGCATTTCCAGATTCTCCTTTCCAAGCAGAACATGAATCATCACTGTCTTTCAGATCTGGTCTTTCACAGGGTTGCAAACCTGAGTTGTAAAAGGTGAATTCTGCCTTCCCATTGATAGGGCTCATACGAGTTGCTGGGAGCAGGCCTCCCTGTGACGATGCCAGAAATTGAACGGGTGTCCTAGACTGAATTTGGATGTCAATTCTAAACTCGCATGGTATTGCTAATACAACGCAGAGCTTGACATTCCCCTACTTTGTATGTTTGCGTGGAGGCCATGTAGGGCTATGTGTTGAAATAGCGATTCTTCGAAGTTAGGTTTCTCTTCAGGCATACAGAGAGTAATGAAAATTCATGCATTTCCAGATTCTCCTTTCCAAGCAGAACATGAATCATCACTGTCTTTCAGATCTGGTCTTTCACCGGGCTGCAAACTTGAGTTGTAAATGTTGAATTCTCCCATCCCATTGATAGGGCTTATACGAGTTGTTGAGAGCAGGCCTCCCTGTAAACATGCCTGAAACTGAACTGGTGTCCCAGACTGCATTTGGATATCAATTCTGAACTAGCATGGTATTGCTAATACAACGCAGAGCTTGACATTCCCCTACTTTGTATGTTTGCGTGGAAGCCATGTTGGGCTATGTGTTGAAATAGCGATTCTTCTTAGTTAGCTTTCTCTTCAGTCATACAGAGAGTAATGAAAATGCATGCATTTCCAGATTCTCCTTTCCAAGCAGAACATGAATCATCACTGTCTTTCAGATCTGGTCTTTCACAGGGCTGCAAACTTGAGTTGTAAAAGGTGAATTCTGCCTTCCCATTGATAGGGCTCATACGAGTTGCTGGGAGCAGGCCTCCCTGTGACGATGCCAGAAATTGAACGGGTGTCCTAGACTGCATTTGGATATCAATTCTGAACTCGCATGTTATTGCTAATACAACGCAGAGCTTTACATTCCCCTACTTTGTATGTTTGCGTGGAGGCCATGTTGGGCTATGTGTTGAAATAGCGATTCTTCTTAGTTAGCTTTATCTTCAGTCATACAGAGAGTAATGAAAATGCATGCATTTCCAGATTCTCCTTTCCAAGCAGAACATGAATCATCACTTTCTTTCAGATCTGGTCTTTCACTGGGCTGCAAACTTGAGTTGTAAAAGGTGAATTCTGCCTTCCCATTGATAGGGCTCATACGAGTTGCTGAGAGCAGGCCTCCCTGTGACGATGCCAGAAATTGAACGGGTGTCCTAGACTGCATTTGGATATCAATTCTGAACTCTCATGTTATTGCTAATACAACGCAGAGCTTGACATTCCCCTACTTTGTATGTTTGCGTGGAGGCCATGTTGGGCTATGTGTTGAAATAGCGATTCTTCTTAGTTAGCTTTATCTTCAGTCATACAGAGAGTAATGAAAATGCATGCATTTCCAGATTCTCCTTTCCAAGCAGAACATGAATCATCACTTTCTTTCAGATCTGGTCTTTCACTGGGCTGCAAACTTGAGTTGTAAAAGGTGAATTCTGCCTTCCCATTGATAGGGCTCATACGAGTTGCTCGGAGCAGGCCTCCCTGTGACGATGCCAGAAATTGAACGGGTGTCCTAGACTGAATTTGGATGTCAATTCTAAACTCGCATGGTATTGCTAATACAACGCAGAGCTTTACATTCCCCTACTTTGTATGTTTGCGTGGAGGCCATGTTGGGCTATGTGTTGAAATAGCGATTCTTCTTAGTTAGCTTTCTCTTCAGTCATACAGAGAGTAATGAAAATGCATGCATTTCCAGATTCTCCTTTCCAAGCAGAACATGAATCATCACTTTCTTTCAGATCTGGTCTTTCACTGGGCTGCAAACTTGAGTTGTAAAAGGTGAATTCTGCCTTCCCATTGATAGGGCTCATACGAGTTGCTGAGAGCAGGCCTCCCTGTGACGATGCCAGAAATTGAACGGGTGTCCTAGACTGCATTTGGATATCAATTCTGAACTCTCATGTTATTGCTAATACAACGCAGAGCTTGACATTCCCCTACTTTGTATGTTTGCGTGGAGGCCATGTTGGGCTATGTGTTGAAATAGCGATTCTTCTTAGTTAGCTTTATCTTCAGTCATACAGAGAGTAATGAAAATGCATGCATTTCCAGATTCTCCTTTCCAAGCAGAACATGAATCATCACTTTCTTTCAGATCTGGTCTTTCACTGGGCTGCAAACTTGAGTTGTAAAAGGTGAATTCTGCCTTCCCATTGATAGGGCTCATACGAGTTGCTCGGAGCAGGCCTCCCTGTGACGATGCCAGAAATTGAACGGGTGTCCTAGACTGAATTTGGATGTCAATTCTAAACTCGCATGGTATTGCTAATACAACGCAGAGCTTTACATTCCCCTACTTTGTATGTTTGCGTGGAGGCCATGTTGGGCTATGTGTTGAAATAGCGATTCTTCTTAGTTAGCTTTCTCTTCAGTCATACAGAGAGTAATGAAAATGCATGCATTTCCAGATTCTCCTTTCCAAGCAGAACATGAATCATCACTGTCTTTCAGATCTGGTCTTTCACAGGGCTGCAAACTTGAGTTGTAAAAGGTGAATTCTGCCTTCCCATTGATAGGGCTCATACGAGTTGCTGGGAGCAGGCCTCCCTGTGACGATGCCAGAAATTGAACGGGTGTCCTAGACTGAATTTGGATGTCAATTCTAAACTCGCATGGTATTGCTAATACAACGCAGAGCTGGACATTCCCCTACTTTGTATGTTTGCGTGGAGGCCATGTAGGGCTATGTGTTGAAATAGCGATTCTTCTCAGTTAGGTTTCTCTTCAGGCATACAGAGAGTAATGAAAATTCATGCATTTCCAGATTCTCCTTTCCAAGCAGAACATGAATCATCACTGTCTTTCAGATCTGGTCTTTCACAGGGCTGCAAACCTGAGTTGTAAAAGGTGAATTCTGCCTTCCCATTGATAGGGCTCATACGAGTTGCTGGGAGCAGGCCTCCCTGTGACGATGCCAGAAATTGAACGGGTGTCCTAGACTGAATTTGGATGTCAATTCTAAACTCGCATGGTATTGCTAATACAACGCAGAGCTTGACATTCCCCTACTTTGTATGTTTGCGTGGAGGCCATGTAGGGCTATGTGTTGAAATAGCGATTCTTCGAAGTTAGGTTTCTCTTCAGGCATACAGAGAGTAATGAAAATGCATGCATTTCCAGATTCTCCTTTCCAAGCAGAACATGAATCATCACTGTCTTTCAGATCTGGTCTTTCACCGGGCTGCAAACTTGAGTTGTAAATGTTGAATTCTCCCATCCCATTGATAGGGCTTATACGAGTTGTTGAGAGCAGGCCTCCCTGTAAACATGCCTGAAACTGAACTGGTGTCCCAGACTGCATTTGGATATCAATTCTGAACTAGCATGGTATTGCTAATACAACGCAGAGCTTGACATTCCCCTACTTTGTATGTTTGCGTGGAAGCCATGTTGGGCTATGTGTTGAAATAGCGATTCTTCTTAGTTAGCTTTCTCTTCAGTCATACAGAGAGTAATGAAAATGCATGCATTTCCAGATTCTCCTTTCCAAGCAGAACATGAATCATCACTGTCTTTCAGATCTGGTCTTTCACAGGGCTGCAAACTTGAGTTGTAAAAGGTGAATTCTGCCTTCCCATTGATTTGGCTCATACGAGTTGCTGGGAGCAGGCCTCCCTGTGACGATGCCAGAAATTGAACGGGTGTCCTAGACTGCATTTGGATATCAATTCTGAACTCGCATGTTATTGCTAATACAACGCAGAGCTTTACATTCCCCTACTTTGTATGTTTGCGTGGAGGCCATGTTGGGCTATGTGTTGAAATAGCGATTCTTCTTAGTTAGCTTTATCTTCAGTCATACAGAGAGTAATGAAAATGCATGCATTTCCAGATTCTCCTTTCCAAGCAGAACATGAATCATCACTTTCTTTCAGATCTGGTCTTTCACTGGGCTGCAAACTTGAGTTGTAAAAGGTGAATTCTGCCTTCCCATTGATAGGGCTCATACGAGTTGCTGAGAGCAGGCCTCCCTGTGACGATGCCAGAAATTGAACGGGTGTCCTAGACTGCATTTGGATATCAATTCTGAACTCTCATGTTATTGCTAATACAACGCAGAGCTTGACATTCCCCTACTTTGTATGTTTGCGTGGAGGCCATGTTGGGCTATGTGTTGAAATAGCGATTCTTCTTAGTTAGCTTTATCTTCAGTCATACAGAGAGTAATGAAAATGCATGCATTTCCAGATTCTCCTTTCCAAGCAGAACATGAATCATCACTTTCTTTCAGATCTGGTCTTTCACTGGGCTGCAAACTTGAGTTGTAAAAGGTGAATTCTGCCTTCCCATTGATAGGGCTCATACGAGTTGCTCGGAGCAGGCCTCCCTGTGACGATGCCAGAAATTGAACGGGTGTCCTAGACTGAATTTGGATGTCAATTCTAAACTCGCATGGTATTGCTAATACAACGCAGAGCTTTACATTCCCCTACTTTGTATGTTTGCGTGGAGGCCATGTTGGGCTATGTGTTGAAATAGCGATTCTTCTTAGTTAGCTTTCTCTTCAGTCATACAGAGAGTAATGAAAATGCATGCATTTCCAGATTCTCCTTTCCAAGCAGAACATGAATCATCACTGTCTTTCAGATCTGGTCTTTCACAGGGCTGCAAACTTGAGTTGTAAAAGGTGAATTCTGCCTTCCCATTGATAGGGCTCATACGAGTTGCTGGGAGCAGGCCTCCCTGTGACGATGCCAGAAATTGAACGGGTGTCCTAGACTGAATTTGGATGTCAATTCTAAACTCGCATGGTATTGCTAATACAACGCAGAGCTGGACATTCCCCTACTTTGTATGTTTGCGTGGAGGCCATGTAGGGCTATGTGTTGAAATAGCGATTCTTCTCAGTTAGGTTTCTCTTCAGGCATACAGAGAGTAATGAAAATTCATGCATTTCCAGATTCTCCTTTCCAAGCAGAACATGAATCATCACTGTCTTTCAGATCTGGTCTTTCACAGGGCTGCAAACCTGAGTTGTAAAAGGTGAATTCTGCCTTCCCATTGATAGGGCTCATACGAGTTGCTGGGAGCAGGCCTCCCTGTGACGATGCCAGAAATTGAACGGGTGTCCTAGACTGAATTTGGATGTCAATTCTAAACTCGCATGGTATTGCTAATACAACGCAGAGCTTGACATTCCCCTACTTTGTATGTTTGCGTGGAGGCCATGTAGGGCTATGTGTTGAAATAGCGATTCTTCGAAGTTAGGTTTCTCTTCAGGCATACAGAGAGTAATGAAAATTCATGCATTTCCAGATTCTCCTTTCCAAGCAGAACATGAATCATCACTGTCTTTCAGATCTGGTCTTTCACCGGGCTGCAAACTTGAGTTGTAAATGTTGAATTCTCCCATCCCATTGATAGGGCTTATACGAGCTGTTGAGAGCAGGCCTCCCTGTAAACATGCCTGAAACTGAACTGGTGTCCCAGACTGCATTTGGATATCAATTCTGAACTAGCATGGTATTGCTAATACAACGCAGAGCTTGACATTCCCCTACTTTGTATGTTTGCGTGGAAGCCATGTTGGGCTATGTGTTGAAATAGCGATTCTTCTTAGTTAGCTTTCTCTTCAGTCATACAGAGAGTAATGAAAATGCATGCATTTCCAGATTCTCCTTTCCAAGCAGAACATGAATCATCACTGTCTTTCAGATCTGGTCTTTCACAGGGCTGCAAACTTGAGTTGTAAAAGGTGAATTCTGCCTTCCCATTGATAGGGCTCATACGAGTTGCTGGGAGCAGGCCTCCCTGTGACGATGCCAGAAATTGAACGGGTGTCCTAGACTGCATTTGGATATCAATTCTGAACTCGCATGTTATTGCTAATACAACGCAGAGCTTTACATTCCCCTACTTTGTATGTTTGCGTGGAGGCCATGTTGGGCTATGTGTTGAAATAGCGATTCTTCTTAGTTAGCTTTATCTTCAGTCATACAGAGAGTAATGAAAATGCATGCATTTCCAGATTCTCCTTTCCAAGCAGAACATGAATCATCACTTTCTTTCAGATCTGGCCTTTCACTGGGCTGCAAACTTGAGTTGTAAAAGGTGAATTCTGCCTTCCCATTGATAGGGCTCATACGAGTTGCTGAGAGCAGGCCTCCCTGTGACGATGCCAGAAATTGAACGGGTGTCCTAGACTGCATTTGGATATCAATTCTGAACTCGCATGTTATTGCTAATACAACGCAGAGCTTGACATTCCCCTACTTTGTATGTTTGCGTGGAGGCCATGTTGGGCTATGTGTTGAAATAGCGATTCTTCTTAGTTAGCTTTATCTTCAGTCATACAGAGAGTAATGAAAATGCATGCATTTCCAGATTCTCCTTTCCAAGCAGAACATGAATCATCACTTTCTTTCAGATCTGGTCTTTCACTGGGCTGCAAACTTGAGTTGTAAAAGGTGAATTCTGCCTTCCCATTGATAGGGCTCATACGAGTTGCTCGGAGCAGGCCTCCCTGTGACGATGCCAGAAATTGAACGGGTGTCCTAGACTGAATTTGGATGTCAATTCTAAACTCGCATGGTATTGCTAATACAACGCAGAGCTTTACATTCCCCTACTTTGTATGTTTGCGTGGAGGCCATGTTGGGCTATGTGTTGAAATAGCGATTCTTCTTAGTTAGCTTTCTCTTCAGTCATACAGAGAGTAATGAAAATGCATGCATTTCCAGATTCTCCTTTCCAAGCAGAACATGAATCATCACTGTCTTTCAGATCTGGTCTTTCACAGGGCTGCAAACTTGAGTTGTAAAAGGTGAATTCTGCCTTCCCATTGATAGGGCTCATACGAGTTGCTGGGAGCAGGCCTCCCTGTGACGATGCCAGAAATTGAACGGGTGTCCTAGACTGAATTTGGATGTCAATTCTAAACTCGCATGGTATTGCTAATACAACGCAGAGCTGGACATTCCCCTACTTTGTATGTTTGCGTGGAGGCCATGTAGGGCTATGTGTTGCAATAGCGATTCTTCTCAGTTAGGTTTCTCTTCAAGCATACAGAGAGTAATGAAAATTCATGCATTTCCAGATTCTCCTTTCCAAGCAGAACATGAATCATCACTGTCTTTCAGATCTGGTCTTTCACAGGGCTGCAAACCTGAGTTGTAAAAGGTGAATTCTGCCTTCCCATTGATAGGGCTCATACGAGTTGCTGGGAGCAGGCCTCCCTGTGACGATGCCAGAAATTGAACGGGTGTCCTAGACTGAATTTGGATGTCAATTCTAAACTCGCATGGTATTGCTAATACAACGCAGAGCTTGACGTTCCCCTACTTTGTATGTTTGCGTGGAGACCATGTAGGGCTATGTGTTGAAATAGCGATTCTTCGAAGTTAGGTTTCTCTTCAGGCATACAGAGAGTAATGAAAATTCATGCATTTCCAGATTCTCCTTTCCAAGCAGAACATGAATCATCACTGTCTTTCAGATCTGGTCTTTCACCGGGCTGCAAACTTGAGTTGTAAATGTTGAATTCTCCCATCCCATTGATAGGGCTTATACGAGTTGTTGAGAGCAGGCCTCCCTGTAAACATGCCTGAAACTGAACTGGTGTCCCAGACTGCATTTGGATATCAATTCTGAACTTGCATGGTATTGCTAATACAACGCAGAGCTTGACATTCCCCTACTTTGTATGTTTGCGTGGAAGCCATGTTGGGCTATGTGTTGAAATAGCGATTCTTCTTAGTTAGCTTTCTCTTCAGTCATACAGAGAGTAATGAAAATGCATGCATTTCCAGATTCTCCTTTCCAAGCAGAACATGAATCATCACTGTCTTTCAGATCTGGTCTTTCACTGGGCTGCAAACTTGAGTTGTAAAAGGTGAATTCTGCCTTCCCATTGATAGGGCTCATACGAGTTGCTGGGAGCAGGCCTCCCTGTGACGATGCCAGAAATTGAACGGGTGTCCTAGACTGCATTTGGATATCAATTCTGAACTCGCATGTTATTGCTAATACAACGCAGAGCTTTACATTCCCCTACTTTGTATGTTTGCGTGGAGGCCATGTTGGGCTATGTGTTGAAATAGCGATTCTTCTTAGTTAGCTTTATCTTCAGTCATACAGAGAGTAATGAAAATGCATGCATTTCCAGATTCTCCTTTCCAAGCAGAACATGAATCATCACTTTCTTTCAGATCTGGTCTTTCACTGGGCTGCAAACTTGAGTTGTAAAAGGTGAATTCTGCCTTCCCATTGATAGGGCTCATACGAGTTGCTGAGAGCAGTCCTCCCTGTGACGATGCCAGAAATTGAACGGGTGTCCTAGACTGCATTTGGATATCAATTCTGAACTCGCATGTTATTGCTAATACAACGCAGAGCTTGACATTCCCCTACTTTGTATGTTTGCGTGGAGGCCATGTTGGGCTATGTGTTGAAATAGCGATTCTTCTTAGTTAGCTTTATCTTCAGTCATACAGAGAGTAATGAAAATGCATGCATTTCCAGATTCTCCTTTCCAAGCAGAACATGAATCATCACTTTCTTTCAGATCTGGTCTTTCACTGGGCTGCAAACTTGAGTTGTAAAAGGTGAATTCTGCCTTCCCATTGATAGGGCTCATACGAGTTCCTCGGAGCAGGCCTCCCTGTGACGATGCCAGAAATTGAACGGGTGTCCTAGACTGAATTTGGATGTCAATTCTAAACTCGCATGGTATTGCTAATACAACGCAGAGCTTTACATTCCCCTACTTTGTATGTTTGCGTGGAGGCCATGTTGGGCTATGTGTTGAAATAGCGATTCTTCTTAGTTAGCTTTCTCTTCAGTCATACAGAGAATAATGAAAATGCATGCATTTCCAGATTCTCCTTTCCAAGCAGAACATGAATCATCACTGTCTTTCAGATCTGGTCTTTCACAGGGCTGCAAACTTGAGTTGTAAAAGGTGAATTCTGCCTTCCCATTGATAGGGCTCATACGAGTTGCTGGGAGCAGGCCTCCCTGTGACGATGCCAGAAATTGAACGGGTGTCCTAGACTGAATTTGGATGTCAATTCTAAACTCGCATGGTATTGCTAATACAACGCAGAGCTGGACATTCCCCTACTTTGTATGTTTGCGTGGAGGCCATGTTGGGCTATGTGTTGAAATAGCGATTCTTCTCAGTTAGGTTTCTCTTCAGGCATACAGAGAGTAATGAAAATTCATGCATTTCCAGATTCTCCTTTCCAAGCAGAACATGAATCATCACTGTCTTTCAGGTCTGGTCTTTCACAGAGCTGCAAACCTGAGTTGTAAATGGTGAATTCTGCCTTCCCATTGATAGGGCTCATACGAGTTGCTGGGAGCAGGCCTCCCTGTGACGATGCCAGAAATTGAACGGGTGTCCTAGACTGAATTTGGATGTCAATTCTAAACTCGCATGGTATTGCTAATACAACGCAGAGCTTGACATTCCCCTACTTTGTATGTTTGCGTGGAGGCCATGTAGGGCTATGTGTTGAAATAGCGATTCTTCGAAGTTAGGTTTCTCTTCAGGCATACAGAGAGTAATGAAAATTCATGCATTTCCAGATTCTCCTTTCCAAGCAGAACATGAATCATCACTGTCTTTCAGATCTGGTCTTTCACCGGGCTGCAAACTTGAGTTGTAAATGTTGAATTCTCCCATCCCATTGATAGGGCTTATACGAGTTGTTGAGAGCAGGCCTCCCTGTAAACATGCCTGAAACTGAACTGGTGTCCCAGACTGCATTTGGATATCAATTCTGAACTCGCATGGTATTGCTAATACAACGCAGAGCTTG
Source organism: Candoia aspera (assembly GCF_035149785.1). Classification (NCBI taxonomy): domain Eukaryota; kingdom Metazoa; phylum Chordata; class Lepidosauria; order Squamata; family Candoiidae; genus Candoia; species Candoia aspera. The sequence goes on from NC_086164.1 coordinate 24,022,414, forward strand.
ACATTCCCCTACTTTGTATGTTTGCGTGGAAGCCATGTTGGGCTATGTGTTGAAATAGCGATTCTTCTTAGTTAGCTTTCTCTTCAGTCATACAGAGAGTAATGAAAATGCATGCATTTCCAGATTCTCCTTTCCAAGCAGAACATGAATCATCACTGTCTTTCAGATCTGGTCTTTCACAGGGCTGCAAACTTGAGTTGTAAAAGGTGAATTCTGCCTTCCCATTGATAGGGCTCATACGAGTTGCTGGGAGCAGGCCTCCCTGTGACGATGCCAGAAATTGAACGGGTGTCCTAGACTGCATTTGGATATCAATTCTGAACTCGCATGTTATTGCTAATACAACGCAGAGCTTTACATTCCCCTACTTTGTATGTTTGCGTGGAGGCCATGTTGGGCTATGTGTTGAAATAGCGATTCTTCTTAGTTAGCTTTATCTTCAGTCATACAGAAAGTAATGAAAATGCATGCATTTCCAGATTCTCCTTTCCAAGCAGAACATGAATCATCACTTTCTTTCAGATCTGGTCTTTCACTGGGCTGCAAACTTGAGTTGTAAAAGGTGAATTCTGCCTTCCCATTGATAGGGCTCATACGAGTTGCTCGGAGCAGGCCTCCCTGTGACGATGCCAGAAATTGAACGGGTGTCCTAGACTGAATTTGGATGTCAATTCTAAACTCGCATGGTATTGCTAATACAACGCAGAGCTTTACATTCCCCTACTTTGTATGTTTGCGTGGAGGCCATGTTGGGCTATGTGTTGAAATAGCGATTCTTCTTAGTTAGCTTTCTCTTCAGTCATACAGAGAATAATGAAAATGCATGCATTTCCAGATTCTCCTTTCCAAGCAGAACATGAATCATCACTGTCTTTCAGATCTGGTCTTTCACAGGGCTGCAAACTTGAGTTGTAAAAGGTGAATTCTGCCTTCCCATTGATAGGGCTCATACGAGTTGCTGGGAGCAGGCCTCCCTGTGACGATGCCAGAAATTGAACGGGTGTCCTAGACTGAATTTGGATGTCAATTCTAAACTCGCATGGTATTGCTAATACAACGCAGAGCTGGACATTCCCCTACTTTGTATGTTTGCGTGGAGGCCATGTTGGGCTATGTGTTGAAATAGCGATTCTTCTCAGTTAGGTTTCTCTTCAGGCATACAGAGAGTAATGAAAATTCATGCATTTCCAGATTCTCCTTTCCAAGCAGAACATGAATCATCACTGTCTTTCAGGTCTGGTCTTTCACAGAGCTGCAAACCTGAGTTGTAAATGGTGAATTCTGCCTTCCCATTGATAGGGCTCATACGAGTTGCTGGGAGCAGGCCTCCCTGTGACGATGCCAGAAATTGAACGGGTGTCCTAGACTGAATTTGGATGTCAATTCTAAACTCGCATGGTATTGCTAATACAACGCAGAGCTTGACATTCCCCTACTTTGTATGTTTGCGTGGAGGCCATGTAGGGCTATGTGTTGAAATAGCGATTCTTCGAAGTTAGGTTTCTCTTCAGGCATACAGAGAGTAATGAAAATTCATGCATTTCCAGATTCTCCTTTCCAAGCAGAACATGAATCATCACTGTCTTTCAGATCTGGTCTTTCACCGGGCTGCAAACTTGAGTTGTAAATGTTGAATTCTCCCATCCCATTGATAGGGCTTATACGAGTTGTTGAGAGCAGGCCTCCCTGTAAACATGCCTGAAACTGAACTGGTGTCCCAGACTGCATTTGGATATCAATTCTGAACTCGCATGGTATTGCTAATACAACGCAGAGCTTGACATTCCCCTACTTTGTATGTTTGCGTGGAAGCCATGTTGGGCTATGTGTTGAAATAGCGATTCTTCTTAGTTAGCTTTCTCTTCAGTCATTCAGAGAGTAATGAAAATGCATGCATTTCCAGATTCTCCTTTCCAAGCAGAACATGAATCATCACTGTCTTTCAGATCTGGTCTTTCACAGGGCTGCAAACTTGAGTTGTAAAAGGTGAATTCTGCCTTCCCATTGATAGGGCTCATACGAGTTGCTGGGAGCAGGCCTCCCTGTGACGATGCCAGAAATTGAACGGGTGTCCTAGACTGCATTTGGATATCAATTCTGAACTCGCATGTTATTGCTAATACAACGCAGAGCTTTACATTCCCCTACTTTGTATGTTTGCGTGGAGGCCATGTTGGGCTATGTGTTGAAATAGCGATTCTTCTTAGTTAGCTTTATCTTCAGTCATACAGAAAGTAATGAAAATGCATGCATTTCCAGATTCTCCTTTCCAAGCAGAACATGAATCATCACTTTCTTTCAGATCTGGTCTTTCACTGGGCTGCAAACTTGAGTTGTAAAAGGTGAATTCTGCCTTCCCATTGATAGGGCTCATACGAGTTGCTCGGAGCAGGCCTCCCTGTGACGATGCCAGAAATTGAACGGGTGTCCTAGACTGAATTTGGATGTCAATTCTAAACTCGCATGGTATTGCTAATACAACGCAGAGCTTTACATTCCCCTACTTTGTATGTTTGCGTGGAGGCCATGTTGGGCTATGTGTTGAAATAGCGATTCTTCTTAGTTAGCTTTCTCTTCAGTCATACAGAGAGTAATGAAAATGCATGCATTTCCAGATTCTCCTTTCCAAGCAGAACATGAATCATCACTGTCTTTCAGATCTGGTCTTTCACAGGGCTGCAAACTTGAGTTGTAAAAGGTGAATTCTGCCTTCCCATTGATAGGGCTCATACGAGTTGCTGGGAGCAGGCCTCCCTGTGACGATGCCAGAAATTGAACGGGTGTCCTAGACTGAATTTGGATGTCAATTCTAAACTCGCATGGTATTGCTAATACAACGCAGAGCTGGACATTCCCCTACTTTGTATGTTTGCGTGGAGGCCATGTAGGGCTATGTGTTGAAATAGCGATTCTTCTCAGTTAGGTTTCTCTTCAGGCATACAGAGAGTAATGAAAATTCATGCATTTCCAGATTCTCCTTTCCAAGCAGAACATGAATCATCACTGTCTTTCAGATCTGGTCTTTCACAGGGCTGCAAACCTGAGTTGTAAAAGGTGAATTCTGCCTTCCCATTGATAGGGCTCATACGAGTTGCTGGGAGCAGGCCTCCCTGTGACGATGCCAGAAATTGAACGGGTGTCCTAGACTGAATTTGGATGTCAATTCTAAACTCGCATGGTATTGCTAATACAACGCAGAGCTTGACATTCCCCTACTTTGTATGTTTGCGTGGAGGCCATGTAGGGCTATGTGTTGAAATAGCGATTCTTCGAAGTTAGGTTTCTCTTCAGGCATACAGAGAGTAATGAAAATTCATGCATTTCCAGATTCTCCTTTCCAAGCAGAACATGAATCATCACTGTCTTTCAGATCTGGTCTTTCACCGGGCTGCAAACTTGAGTTGTAAATGTTGAATTCTCCCATCCCATTGATAGGGCTTATACGAGTTGTTGAGAGCAGGCCTCCCTGTAAACATGCCTGAAACTGAACTGGTGTCCCAGACTGCATTTGGATATCAATTCTGAACTCGCATGGTATTGCTAATACAACGCAGAGCTTGACATTCCCCTACTTTGTATGTTTGCGTGGAAGCCATGTTGGGCTATGTGTTGAAATAGCGATTCTTCTTAGTTAGCTTTCTCTTCAGTCATACAGAGAGTAATGAAAATGCATGCATTTCCAGATTCTCCTTTCCAAGCAGAACATGAATCATCACTGTCTTTCAGATCTGGTCTTTCACAGGGCTGCAAACTTGAGTTGTAAAAGGTGAATTCTGCCTTCCCATTGATAGGGCTCATACGAGTTGCTGGGAGCAGGCCTCCCTGTGACGATGCCAGAAATTGAACGGGTGTCCTAGACTGAATTTGGATGTCAATTCTAAACTCGCATGGTATTGCTAATACAACGCAGAGCTGGACATTCCCCTACTTTGTATGTTTGCGTGGAGGCCATGTAGGGCGATGTGTTGAAATAGCGATTCTTCTCAGTTAGGTTTCTCTTCAGGCATACAGAGAGTAATGAAAATTCATGCATTTCCAGATTCTCCTTTCCAAGCAGAACATGAATCATCACTGTCTTTCAGATCTCGTCTTTCACTGGGCTGCAAACTTGAGTTGTAAAAGGTGAATTCTGCCTTCCCATTGATAGGGCTCATACGAGTTGCTGAGAGCAGGCTTCCCTGTGACGATGCCAGAAATTGAACGGGTGTCCTAGACTGCATTTGGATATCAATTCTGAACTCGCATGTTATTGCTAATACAACGCAGAGCTTGACATTCCCCTACTTTGTATGTTTGCGTGGAGGCCATGTTGGGCTATGTGTTGAAATAGCGATTCTTCTTAGTTAGCTTTATCTTCAGTCATACAGAGAGTAATGAAAATGCATGCATTTCCAGATTCTCCTTTCCAAGCAGAACATGAATCATCACTTTCTTTCAGATCTGGTCTTTCACTGGGCTGCAAACTTGAGTTGTAAAAGGTGAATTCTGCCTTCCCATTGATAGGGCTCATACGAGTTGCTCGGAGCAGGCCTCCCTGTGACGATGCCAGAAATTGAACGGGTGTCCTAGACTGAATTTGGATGTCAATTCTAAACTCGCATGGTATTGCTAATACAATGCAGAGCTTTACATTCCCCTACTTTGTATGTTTGCGTGGAGGCCATGTTGGGCTATGTGTTGAAATAGCGATTCTTCTTAGTTAGCTTTCTCTTCAGTCATACAGAGAGTAATGAAAATGCATGCATTTCCAGATTCTCCTTTCCAAGCAGAACATGAATCATCACTGTCTTTCAGATCTGGTCTTTCACAGGGCTGCAAACTTGAGTTGTAAAAGGTGAATTCTGCCTTCCCATTGATAGGGCTCATACGAGTTGCTGGGAGCAGGCCTCCCTGTGACGATGCCAGAAATTGAACGGGTGTCCTAGACTGAATTTGGATGTCAATTCTAAACTCGCATGGTATTGCTAATACAACGCAGAGCTGGACATTCCCCTACTTTGTATGTTTGCGTGGAGGCCATGTTGGGCTATGTGTTGAAATAGCGATTCTTCTCAGTTAGGTTTCTCTTCAGGCATACAGAGAGTAATGAAAATTCATGCATTTCCAGATTCTCCTTTCCAAGCAGAACATGAATCATCACTTTCTTTCAGATCTGGTCTTTCACTGGGCTGCAAACTTGAGTTGTAAAAGGTGAATTCTGCCTTCCCATTGATAGGGCTCATACGAGTTGCTGGGAGCAGGCCTCCCTGTGACGATGCCAGAAATTGAACGGGTGTCCTAGACTGAATTTGGATGTCAATTCTAAACTCGCATGGTATTGCTAATACAACGCAGAGCTTTACATTCCCCTACTTTGTATGTTTGCGTGGAGGCCATGTTGGGCTATGTGTTGAAATAGCGATTCTTCTTAGTTAGCTTTCTCTTCAGTCATACAGAGAGTAATGAAAATGCATGCATTTCCAGATTCTCCTTTCCAAGCAGAACATGAATCATCACTGTCTTTCAGATCTGGTCTTTCACAGGGCTGCAAACTTGAGTTGTAAAAGGTGAATTCTGCCTTCCCATTGATAGGGCTCATACGAGTTGCTGGGAGCAGGCCTCCCTGTGACGATGCCAGAAATTGAACGGGTGTCCTAGACTGAATTTGGATGTCAATTCTAAACTCGCATGGTATTGCTAATACAACGCAGAGCTGGACATTCCCCTACTTTGTATGTTTGCGTGGAGGCCATGTTGGGCTATGTGTTGAAATAGCGATTCTTCTCAGTTAGGTTTCTCTTCAGGCATACAGAGAGTAATGAAAATTCATGCATTTCCAGATTCTCCTTTCCAAGCAGAACATGAATCATCACTGTCTTTCAGGTCTGGTCTTTCACAGGGCTGCAAACCTGAGTTGTAAATGGTGAATTCTGCCTTCCCATTGATAGGGCTCATACGAGTTGCTGGGAGCAGGCCTCCCTGTGACGATGCCAGAAATTGAACGGGTGTCCTAGACTGAATTTGGATGTCAATTCTAAACTCGCATGGTATTGCTAATACAACGCAGAGCTTGACATTCCCCTACTTTGTATGTTTGCGTGGAGGCCATGTAGGGCTATGTGTTGAAATAGCGATTCTTCGAAGTTAGGTTTCTCTTCAGGCATACAGAGAGTAATGAAAATTCATGCATTTCCAGATTCTCCTTTCCAAGCAGAACATGAATCATCACTGTCTTTCAGATCTGGTCTTTCACCGGGCTGCAAACTTGAGTTGTAAATGTTGAATTCTCCCATCCCATTGATAGGGCTTATACGAGTTGTTGAGAGCAGGCCTCCCTGTAAACATGCCTGAAACTGAACTGGTGTCCCAGACTGCATTTGGATATCAATTCTGAACTCGCATGGTATTGCTAATACAACGCAGAGCTTGACATTCCCCTACTTTGTATGTTTGCGTGGAAGCCATGTTGGGCTATGTGTTGAAATAGCGATTCTTCTTAGTTAGCTTTCTCTTCAGTCATACAGAGAGTAATGAAAATGCATGCATTTCCAGATTCTCCTTTCCAAGCAGAACATGAATCATCACTGTCTTTCAGATCTGGTCTTTCACAGGGCTGCAAACTTGAGTTGTAAAAGGTGAATTCTGCCTTCCCATTGATAGGGCTCATACGAGTTGCTGGGAGCAGGCCTCCCTGTGACGATGCCAGAAATTGAACGGGTGTCCTAGACTGCATTTGGATATCAATTCTGAACTCGCATGTTATTGCTAATACAACGCAGAGCTTTACATTCCCCTACTTTGTATGTTTGCGTGGAGGCCATGTTGGGCTATGTGTTGAAATAGCGATTCTTCTTAGTTAGCTTTATCTTCAGTCATACAGAAAGTAATGAAAATGCATGCATTTCCAGATCCTCCTTTCCAAGCAGAACATGAATCATCACTTTCTTTCAGATCTGGTCTTTCACTGGGCTGCAAACTTGAGTTGTAAAAGGTGAATTCTGCCTTCCCATTGATAGGGCTCATACGAGTTGCTCGGAGCAGGCCTCCCTGTGACGATGCCAGAAATTGAACGGGTGTCCTAGACTGAATTTGGATGTCAATTCTAAACTCGCATGGTATTGCTAATACAACGCAGAGCTTTACATTCCCCTACTTTGTATGTTTGCGTGGAGGCCATGTTGGGCTATGTGTTGAAATAGCGATTCTTCTTAGTTAGCTTTCTCTTCAGTCATACAGAGAGTAATGAAAATGCATGCATTTCCAGATTCTCCTTTCCAAGCAGAACATGAATCATCACTGTCTTTCAGATCTGGTCTTTCACAGGGCTGCAAACTTGAGTTGTAAAAGGTGAATTCTGCCTTCCCATTGATAGGGCTCATACGAGTTGCTGGGAGCAGGCCTCCCTGTGACGATGCCAGAAATTGAACGGGTGTCCTAGACTGAATTTGGATGTCAATTCTAAACTCGCATGGTATTGCTAATACAACGCAGAGCTGGACATTCCCCTACTTTGTATGTTTGCGTGGAGGCCATGTAGGGCTATGTGTTGAAATAGCGATTCTTCTCAGTTAGGTTTCTCTTCAGGCATACAGAGAGTAATGAAAATTCATGCATTTCCAGATTCTCCTTTCCAAGCAGAACATGAATCATCACTGTCTTTCAGATCTGGTCTTTCACAGGGCTGCAAACCTGAGTTGTAAAAGGTGAATTCTGCCTTCCCATTGATAGGGCTCATACGAGTTGCTGGGAGCAGGCCTCCCTGTGACGATGCCAGAAATTGAACGGGTGTCCTAGACTGAATTTGGATGTCAATTCTAAACTCGCATGGTATTGCTAATACAACGCAGAGCTTGACATTCCCCTACTTTGTATGTTTGCGTGGAGGCCATGTAGGGCTATGTGTTGAAATAGCGATTCTTCGAAGTTAGGTTTCTCTTCAGGCATACAGAGAGTAATGAAAATTCATGCATTTCCAGATTCTCCTTTCCAAGCAGAACATGAATCATCACTGTCTTTCAGATCTGGTCTTTCACCGGGCTGCAAACTTGAGTTGTAAATGTTGAATTCTCCCATCCCATTGATAGGGCTTATACGAGTTGTTGAGAGCAGGCCTCCCTGTAAACATGCCTGAAACTGAACTGGTGTCCCAGACTGCATTTGGATATCAATTCTGAACTCGCATGGTATTGCTAATACAACGCAGAGCTTGACATTCCCCTACTTTGTATGTTTGCGTGGAAGCCATGTTGGGCTATGTGTTGAAATAGCGATTCTTCTTAGTTAGCTTTCTCTTCAGTCATACAGAGAGTAATGAAAATGCATGCATTTCCAGATTCTCCTTTCCAAGCAGAACATGAATCATCACTGTCTTTCAGATCTGGTCTTTCACAGGGCTGCAAACTTGAGTTGTAAAAGGTGAATTCTGCCTTCCCATTGATAGGGCTCATACGAGTTGCTGGGAGCAGGCCTCCCTGTGACGATGCCAGAAATTGAACGGGTGTCCTAGACTGAATTTGGATGTCAATTCTAAACTCGCATGGTATTGCTAATACAACGCAGAGCTGGACATTCCCCTACTTTGTATGTTTGCGTGGAGGCCATGTAGGGCTATGTGTTGAAATAGCGATTCTTCTCAGTTAGGTTTCTCTTCAGGCATACAGAGAGTAATGAAAATTCATGCATTTCCAGATTCTCCTTTCCAAGCAGAACATGAATCATCACTGTCTTTCAGATCTCGTCTTTCACTGGGCTGCAAACTTGAGTTGTAAAAGGTGAATTCTGCCTTCCCATTGATAGGGCTCATACGAGTTGCTGAGAGCAGGCCTCCCTGTGACGATGCCAGAAATTGAACGGGTGTCCTAGACTGCATTTGGATATCAATTCTGAACTCGCATGTTATTGCTAATACAACGCAGAGCTTTACATTCCCCTACTTTGTATGTTTGCGTGGAGGCCATGTTGGGCTATGTGTTGAAATAGTGATTCTTCTTAGTTAGCTTTATCTTCAGTCATACAGAGAGTAATGAAAATGCATGCATTTCCAGATTCTCCTTTCCAAGCAGAACATGAATCATCACTTTCTTTCAGACCTGGTCTTTCACTGGGCTGCAAACTTGAGTTGTAAAAGGTGAATTCTGCCTTCCCATTGATAGGGCTCATACGAGTTGCTGAGAGCAGGCCTCCCTGTGACGATGCCAGAAATTGAACGGGTGTCCTAGACTGAATTTGGATGTCAATTCTAAACTCGCATGGTATTGCTAATACAACGCAGACCTTGACATTCCCCTACTTTGTATGTTTGCGTGGAGGCCATGTTGGACTATTTTTTGAAATAGCGATTTTTCTCAGTTAGCTTTCTCTTCAGGCATACAGAGAGTAATGAAAATTCATGCATTTCCAGATTCTCCTTTCCAAGCGGAACATGAATCATCACTGTCTTTCAGATCTGGTCTTTCACTGGGCTGCAAACGTGCGTTGTAAAAGGTGAATTCTGCCTTCCCATTGATAGGGCTCATACGAGTTGCTGAGAGCAGGCCTCCCTGTGTCGATGCCAGAAATTGAACGGGTGTCCTAGACTGCATTTGGATATCAATTCTGAACTCGCATGTTATTGCTAATACAACGCAGAGCTTTACATTCCCCTACTTTGTATGTTTGCGTGGAGGCCATGTTGGGCTATGTGTTGAAATAGCGATTCTTCTTAGTTAGCTTTATCTTCAGTCATACAGAGAGTAATGAAAATGCATGCATTTCCAGATTCTCCTTTCCAAGCAGAACATGAATCATCACTGTCTTTCAGATCTGGTCTTTCACTGGGCTGCAAACTTGAGTTGTAAAAGGTGAATTCTGCCTTCCCATTGATAGCGCTCATACGAGTTGCTGGGAGCAGGCCTCCCTGTGACGATGCCAGAAATTGAACGGGTGTCCTAGACTGAATTTGGATGTCAATTCTAAACTCGCATGGTATTGCTAATACAACGCAGAGCTTGACATTCCCCTACTTTGTATGTTTGCGTGGAGGCCATGTAGGGCTATGTGTTGAAATAGCGATTCTTCGAAGTTAGGTTTCTCTTCAGGCATACAGAGAGTAATGAAAATTCATACATTTCCAGATTCTCCTTTCCAAGCAGAACATGAATCATCACTGTCTTTCAGATCTGGTCTTTCACTGGGCTGCAAACTTGAGTTGTAAATGTTGAATTCTCCCATCCCATTGATAGGGCTTATACGAGTTGTTGAGAGCAGGCCTCCCTGTAAACATGCCTGAAACTGAACTGGTGTCCCAGACTGCATTTGGATATCAATTCTGAACTCGCATGGTATTGCTAATACAACGCAGAGCTTGACATTCCCCTACTTTGTATGTTTGCGTGGAAGCCATGTTGGGCTATGTGTTGAAATAGCGATTCTTCTTAGTTAGCTTTCTCTTCAGTCATACAGAGAGTAATGAAAATGCATGCATTTCCAGATTCTCCTTTCCAAGCAGAACATGAATCATCACTTTCTTTCAGATCTGGTCTTTCACTGGGCTGCAAACTTGAGTTGAAAAAGGTGAATTCTGCCTTCCCATTGATAGGGCTCATACGAGTTGCTGAGAGCAGGCCTCCCTGTGACGATGCCAGAAATTGAACGGGTGTCCTAGACTGAATTTGGATGTCAATTCTAAACTCGCATGGTATTGCTAATACAACGCAGACCTTGACATTCCCCTACTTTGTATGTTTGCGTGGAGGCCATGTTGGACTATTTTTTGAAATAGCGATTTTTCTCAGTTAGCTTTCTCTTCAGGCATACAGAGAGTAATGAAAATTCATGCATTTCCAGATTCTCCTTTCCAAGCGGAACATGAATCATCACTGTCTTTCAGATCTGGTCTTTCACTGGGCTGCAAACGTGCGTTGTAAAAGGTGAATTCTGCCTTCCCATTGATAGGGCTCATACGAGTTGCTGAGAGCAGGCCTCCCTGTGTCGATGCCAGAAATTGAACGGGTGTCCTAGACTGCATTTGGATATCAATTCTGAACTCGCATGTTATTGCTAATACAACGCAGAGCTTTACATTCCCCTACTTTGTATGTTTGCGTGGAGGCCATGTTGGGCTATGTGTTGAAATAGCGATTCTTCTTAGTTAGCTTTATCTTCAGTCATACAGAGAGTAATGAAAATGCATGCATTTCCAGATTCTCCTTTCCAAGCAGAACATGAATCATCACTGTCTTTCAGATCTGGTCTTTCACTGGGCTGCAAACTTGAGTTGTAAAAGGTGAATTCTGCCTTCCCATTGATAGCGCTCATACGAGTTGCTGGGAGCAGGCCTCCCTGTGACGATGCCAGAAATTGAACGGGTGTCCTAGACTGAATTTGGATGTCAATTCTAAACTCGCATGGTATTGCTAATACAACGCAGAGCTTGACATTCCCCTACTTTGTATGTTTGCGTGGAGGCCATGTAGGGCTATGTGTTGAAATAGCGATTCTTCGAAGTTAGGTTTCTCTTCAGGCATACAGAGAGTAATGAAAATTCATACATTTCCAGATTCTCCTTTCCAAGCAGAACATGAATCATCACTGTCTTTCAGATCTGGTCTTTCACTGGGCTGCAAACTTGAGTTGTAAATGTTGAATTCTCCCATCCCATTGATAGGGCTTATACGAGTTGTTGAGAGCAGGCCTCCCTGTAAACATGCCTGAAACTGAACTGGTGTCCCAGACTGCATTTGGATATCAATTCTGAACTCGCATGGTATTGCTAATACAACGCAGAGCTTGACATTCCCCTACTTTGTATGTTTGCGTGGAAGCCATGTTGGGCTATGTGTTGAAATAGCGATTCTTCTTAGTTAGCTTTCTCTTCAGTCATACAGAGAGTAATGAAAATGCATGCATTTCCAGATTCTCCTTTCCAAGCAGAACATGAATCATCACTTTCTTTCAGATCTGGTCTTTCACTGGGCTGCAAACTTGAGTTGTAAAAGGTGAATTCTGCCTTCCCATTGATAGGGCTCATACGAGTTGCTGAGAGCAGGCCTCCCTGTGACGATGCCAGAAATTGAACGGGTGTCCTAGACTGAATTTGGATGTCAATTCTAAACTCGCATGGTATTGCTAATACAACGCAGACCTTGACATTCCCCTACTTTGTATGTTTGCGTGGAGGCCATGTTGGACTATTTTTTGAAATAGCGATTTTTCTCAGTTAGCTTTCTCTTCAGGCATACAGAGAGTAATGAAAATTCATGCATTTCCAGATTCTCCTTTCCAAGCGGAACATCAATCATCACTGTCTTTCAGATCTGGTCTTTCACTGGGCTGCAAACGTGCGTTGTAAAAGGTGAATTCTGCCTTCCCATTGATAGGGCTCATACGAGTTGCTGAGAGCAGGCCTCCCTGTGTCGATGCCAGAAATTGAACGGGTGTCCTAGACTGCATTTGGATATCAATTCTGAACTCGCATGTTATTGCTAATACAACGCAGAGCTTTACATTCCCCTACTTTGTATGTTTGCGTGGAGGCCATGTTGGGCTATGTGTTGAAATAGCGATTCTTCTTAGTTAGCTTTATCTTCAGTCATACAGAGAGTAATGAAAATGCATGCATTTCCAGATTCTCCTTTCCAAGCAGAACATGAATCATCACTGTCTTTCAGGTCTGGTCTTTCACAGGGCTGCAAACCTGAGTTGTAAATGGTGAATTCTGCCTTCCCATTGATAGGGCTCATACGAGTTGCTGGGAGCAGGCCTCCCTGTGACGATGCCAGAAATTGAACGGGTGTCCTAGACTGAATTTGGATGTCAATTCTAAACTCGCATGGTATTGCTAATACAACGCAGAGCTTGACATTCCCCTACTTTGTATGTTTGCGTGGAGGCCATGTAGGGCTATGTGTTGAAATAGCGATTCTTCGAAGTTAGGTTTCTCTTCAGGCATACAGAGAGTAATGAAAATTCATGCATTTCCAGATTCTCCTTTCCAAGCAGAACATGAATCATCACTGTCTTTCAGATCTGGTCTTTCACCGGGCTGCAAACTTGAGTTGTAAATGTTGAATTCTCCCATCCCATTGATAGGGCTTATACGAGTTGTTGAGAGCAGGCCTCCCTGTAAACATGCCTGAAACTGAACTGGTGTCCCAGACTGCATTTGGATATCAATTCTGAACTCGCATGGTATTGCTAATACAACGCAGAGCTTGACATTCCCCTACTTTGTATGTTTGCGTGGAAGCCATGTTGGGCTATGTGTTGAAATAGCGATTCTTCTTAGTTAGCTTTCTCTTCAGTCATACAGAGAGTAATGAAAATGCATGCATTTCCAGATTCTCCTTTCCAAGCAGAACATGAATCATCACTGTCTTTCAGATCTGGTCTTTCACAGGGCTGCAAACTTGAGTTGTAAAAGGTGAATTCTGCCTTCCCATTGATAGGGCTCATACGAGTTGCTGGGAGCAGGCCTCCCTGTGACGATGCCAGAAATTGAACGGGTGTCCTAGACTGCATTTGGATATCAATTCTGAACTCGCATGTTATTGCTAATACAACGCAGAGCTTTACATTCCCCTACTTTGTATGTTTGCGTGGAGGCCATGTTGGGCTATGTGTTGAAATAGCGATTCTTCTTAGTTAGCTTTATCTTCAGTCATACAGAAAGTAATGAAAATGCATGCATTTCCAGATCCTCCTTTCCAAGCAGAACATGAATCATCACTTTCTTTCAGATCTGGTCTTTCACTGGGCTGCAAACTTGAGTTGTAAAAGGTGAATTCTGCCTTCCCATTGATAGGGCTCATACGAGTTGCTCGGAGCAGGCCTCCCTGTGACGATGCCAGAAATTGAACGGGTGTCCTAGACTGAATTTGGATGTCAATTCTAAACTCGCATGGTATTGCTAATACAACGCAGAGCTTTACATTCCCCTACTTTGTATGTTTGCGTGGAGGCCATGTTGGGCTATGTGTTGAAATAGCGATTCTTCTTAGTTAGCTTTCTCTTCAGTCATACAGAGAGTAATGAAAATGCATGCATTTCCAGATTCTCCTTTCCAAGCAGAACATGAATCATCACTGTCTTTCAGATCTGGTCTTTCACAGGGCTGCAAACTTGAGTTGTAAAAGGTGAATTCTGCCTTCCCATTGATAGGGCTCATACGAGTTGCTGGGAGCAGGCCTCCCTGTGACGATGCCAGAAATTGAACGGGTGTCCTAGACTGAATTTGGATGTCAATTCTAAACTCGCATGGTATTGCTAATACAACGCAGAGCTGGACATTCCCCTACTTTGTATGTTTGCGTGGAGGCCATGTAGGGCTATGTGTTGAAATAGCGATTCTTCTCAGTTAGGTTTCTCTTCAGGCATACAGAGAGTAATGAAAATTCATGCATTTCCAGATTCTCCTTTCCAAGCAGAACATGAATCATCACTGTCTTTCAGATCTGGTCTTTCACAGGGCTGCAAACCTGAGTTGTAAAAGGTGAATTCTGCCTTCCCATTGATAGGGCTCATACGAGTTGCTGGGAGCAGGCCTCCCTGTGACGATGCCAGAAATTGAACGGGTGTCCTAGACTGAATTTGGATGTCAATTCTAAACTCGCATGGTATTGCTAATACAACGCAGAGCTTGACATTCCCCTACTTTGTATGTTTGCGTGGAGGCCATGTAGGGCTATGTGTTGAAATAGCGATTCTTCGAAGTTAGGTTTCTCTTCAGGCATACAGAGAGTAATGAAAATTCATGCATTTCCAGATTCTCCTTTCCAAGCAGAACATGAATCATCACTGTCTTTCAGATCTGGTCTTTCACCGGGCTGCAAACTTGAGTTGTAAATGTTGAATTCTCCCATCCCATTGATAGGGCTTATACGAGTTGTTGAGAGCAGGCCTCCCTGTAAACATGCCTGAAACTGAACTGGTGTCCCAGACTGCATTTGGATATCAATTCTGAACTCGCATGGTATTGCTAATACAACGCAGAGCTTGACATTCCCCTACTTTGTATGTTTGCGTGGAAGCCATGTTGGGCTATGTGTTGAAATAGCGATTCTTCTTAGTTAGCTTTCTCTTCAGTCATACAGAGAGTAATGAAAATGCATGCATTTCCAGATTCTCCTTTCCAAGCAGAACATGAATCATCACTGTCTTTCAGATCTGGTCTTTCACAGGGCTGCAAACTTGAGTTGTAAAAGGTGAATTCTGCCTTCCCATTGATAGGGCTCATACGAGTTGCTGGGAGCAGGCCTCCCTGTGACGATGCCAGAAATTGAACGGGTGTCCTAGACTGAATTTGGATGTCAATTCTAAACTCGCATGGTATTGCTAATACAACGCAGAGCTGGACATTCCCCTACTTTGTATGTTTGCGTGGAGGCCATGTAGGGCTATGTGTTGAAATAGCGATTCTTCTCAGTTAGGTTTCTCTTCAGGCATACAGAGAGTAATGAAAATTCATGCATTTCCAGATTCTCCTTTCCAAGCAGAACATGAATCATCACTGTCTTTCAGATCTCGTCTTTCACTGGGCTGCAAACTTGAGTTGTAAAAGGTGAATTCTGCCTTCCCATTGATAGGGCTCATACGAGTTGCTGAGAGCAGGCCTCCCTGTGACGATGCCAGAAATTGAACGGGTGTCCTAGACTGCATTTGGATATCAATTCTGAACTCGCATGTTATTGCTAATACAACGCAGAGCTTTACATTCCCCTACTTTGTATGTTTGCGTGGAGGCCATGTTGGGCTATGTGTTGAAATAGTGATTCTTCTTAGTTAGCTTTATCTTCAGTCATACAGAGAGTAATGAAAATGCATGCATTTCCAGATTCTCCTTTCCAAGCAGAACATGAATCATCACTTTCTTTCAGACCTGGTCTTTCACTGGGCTGCAAACTTGAGTTGTAAAAGGTGAATTCTGCCTTCCCATTGATAGGGCTCATACGAGTTGCTGAGAGCAGGCCTCCCTGTGACGATGCCAGAAATTGAACGGGTGTCCTAGACTGAATTTGGATGTCAATTCTAAACTCGCATGGTATTGCTAATACAACGCAGACCTTGACATTCCCCTACTTTGTATGTTTGCGTGGAGGCCATGTTGGACTATTTTTTGAAATAGCGATTTTTCTCAGTTAGCTTTCTCTTCAGGCATACAGAGAGTAATGAAAATTCATGCATTTCCAGATTCTCCTTTCCAAGCGGAACATGAATCATCACTGTCTTTCAGATCTGGTCTTTCACTGGGCTGCAAACGTGCGTTGTAAAAGGTGAATTCTGCCTTCCCATTGATAGGGCTCATACGAGTTGCTGAGAGCAGGCCTCCCTGTGTCGATGCCAGAAATTGAACGGGTGTCCTAGACTGCATTTGGATATCAATTCTGAACTCGCATGTTATTGCTAATACAACGCAGAGCTTTACATTCCCCTACTTTGTATGTTTGCGTGGAGGCCATGTTGGGCTATGTGTTGAAATAGCGATTCTTCTTAGTTAGCTTTCTCTTCAGTCATACAGAGAGTAATGAAAATGCATGCATTTCCAGATTCTCCTTTCCAAGCAGAACATGAATCATCACTGTCTTTCAGATCTGGTCTTTCACAGGGCTGCAAACTTGAGTTGTAAAAGGTGAATTCTGCCTTCCCATTGATAGGGCTCATACGAGTTGCTGGGAGCAGGCCTCCCTGTGACGATGCCAGAAATTGAACGGGTGTCCTAGACTGAATTTGGATGTCAATTCTAAACTCGCATGGTATTGCTAATACAACGCAGAGCTGGACATTCCCCTACTTTGTATGTTTGCGTGGAGGCCATGTAGGGCTATGTGTTGAAATAGCGATTCTTCTCAGTTAGGTTTCTCTTCAGGCATACAGAGAGTAATGAAAATTCATGCATTTCCAGATTCTCCTTTCCAAGCAGAACATGAATCATCACTGTCTTTCAGATCTGGTCTTTCACAGGGCTGCAAACCTGAGTTGTAAAAGGTGAATTCTGCCTTCCCATTGATAGGGCTCATACGAGTTGCTGGGAGCAGGCCTCCCTGTGACGATGCCAGAAATTGAACGGGTGTCCTAGACTGAATTTGGATGTCAATTCTAAACTCGCATGGTATTGCTAATACAACGCAGAGCTTGACATTCCCCTACTTTGTATGTTTGCGTGGAGGCCATGTAGGGCTATGTGTTGAAATAGCGATTCTTCGAAGTTAGGTTTCTCTTCAGGCATACAGAGAGTAATGAAAATTCATGCATTTCCAGATTCTCCTTTCCAAGCAGAACATGAATCATCACTGTCTTTCAGATCTGGTCTTTCACCGGGCTGCAAACTTGAGTTGTAAATGTTGAATTCTCCCATCCCATTGATAGGGCTTATACGAGTTGTTGAGAGCAGGCCTCCCTGTAAACATGCCTGAAACTGAACTGGTGTCCCAGACTGCATTTGGATATCAATTCTGAACTCGCATGGTATTGCTAATACAACGCAGAGCTTGACATTCCCCTACTTTGTATGTTTGCGTGGAAGCCATGTTGGGCTATGTGTTGAAATAGCGATTCTTCTTAGTTAGCTTTCTCTTCAGTCATACAGAGAGTAATGAAAATGCATGCATTTCCAGATTCTCCTTTCCAAGCAGAACATGAATCATCACTGTCTTTCAGATCTGGTCTTTCACAGGGCTGCAAACTTGAGTTGTAAAAGGTGAATTCTGCCTTCCCATTGATAGGGCTCATACGAGTTGCTGGGAGCAGGCCTCCCTGTGACGATGCCAGAAATTGAACGGGTGTCCTAGACTGAATTTGGATGTCAATTCTAAACTCGCATGGTATTGCTAATACAACGCAGAGCTGGACATTCCCCTACTTTGTATGTTTGCGTGGAGGCCATGTAGGGCTATGTGTTGAAATAGCGATTCTTCTCAGTTAGGTTTCTCTTCAGGCATACAGAGAGTAATGAAAATTCATGCATTTCCAGATTCTCCTTTCCAAGCAGAACATGAATCATCACTGTCTTTCAGATCTCGTCTTTCACTGGGCTGCAAACTTGAGTTGTAAAAGGTGAATTCTGCCTTCCCATTGATAGGGCTCATACGAGTTGCTGAGAGCAGGCCTCCCTGTGACGATGCCAGAAATTGAACGGGTGTCCTAGACTGCATTTGGATATCAATTCTGAACTCGCATGTTATTGCTAATACAACGCAGAGCTTTACATTCCCCTACTTTGTATGTTTGCGTGGAGGCCATGTTGGGCTATGTGTTGAAATAGTGATTCTTCTTAGTTAGCTTTATCTTCAGTCATACAGAGAGTAATGAAAATGCATGCATTTCCAGATTCTCCTTTCCAAGCAGAACATGAATCATCACTTTCTTTCAGACCTGGTCTTTCACTGGGCTGCAAACTTGAGTTGTAAAAGGTGAATTCTGCCTTCCCATTGATAGGGCTCATACGAGTTGCTGAGAGCAGGCCTCCCTGTGACGATGCCAGAAATTGAACGGGTGTCCTAGACTGAATTTGGATGTCAATTCTAAACTCGCATGGTATTGCTAATACAACGCAGACCTTGACATTCCCCTACTTTGTATGTTTGCGTGGAGGCCATGTTGGACTATTTTTTGAAATAGCGATTTTTCTCAGTTAGCTTTCTCTTCAGGCATACAGAGAGTAATGAAAATTCATGCATTTCCAGATTCTCCTTTCCAAGCGGAACATGAATCATCACTGTCTTTCAGATCTGGTCTTTCACTGGGCTGCAAACGTGCGTTGTAAAAGGTGAATTCTGCCTTCCCATTGATAGGGCTCATACGAGTTGCTGAGAGCAGGCCTCCCTGTGTCGATGCCAGAAATTGAACGGGTGTCCTAGACTGCATTTGGATATCAATTCTGAACTCGCATGTTATTGCTAATACAACGCAGAGCTTTACATTCCCCTACTTTGTATGTTTGCGTGGAGGCCATGTTGGGCTATGTGTTGAAATAGCGATTCTTCTTAGTTAGCTTTATCTTCAGTCATACAGAGAGTAATGAAAATGCATGCATTTCCAGATTCTCCTTTCCAAGCAGAACATGAATCATCACTGTCTTTCAGATCTGGTCTTTCACTGGGCTGCAAACTTGAGTTGTAAAAGGTGAATTCTGCCTTCCCATTGATAGCGCTCATACGAGTTGCTGGGAGCAGGCCTCCCTGTGACGATGCCAGAAATTGAACGGGTGTCCTAGACTGAATTTGGATGTCAATTCTAAACTCGCATGGTATTGCTAATACAACGCAGAGCTTGACATTCCCCTACTTTGTATGTTTGCGTGGAGGCCATGTAGGGCTATGTGTTGAAATAGCGATTCTTCGAAGTTAGGTTTCTCTTCAGGCATACAGAGAGTAATGAAAATTCATACATTTCCAGATTCTCCTTTCCAAGCAGAACATGAATCATCACTGTCTTTCAGATCTGGTCTTTCACTGGGCTGCAAACTTGAGTTGTAAATGTTGAATTCTCCCATCCCATTGATAGGGCTTATACGAGTTGTTGAGAGCAGGCCTCCCTGTAAACATGCCTGAAACTGAACTGGTGTCCCAGACTGCATTTGGATATCAATTCTGAACTCGCATGGTATTGCTAATACAACGCAGAGCTTGACATTCCCCTACTTTGTATGTTTGCGTGGAAGCCATGTTGGGCTATGTGTTGAAATAGCGATTCTTCTTAGTTAGCTTTCTCTTCAGTCATACAGAGAGTAATGAAAATGCATGCATTTCCAGATTCTCCTTTCCAAGCAGAACATGAATCATCACTTTCTTTCAGATCTGGTCTTTCACTGGGCTGCAAACTTGAGTTGAAAAAGGTGAATTCTGCCTTCCCATTGATAGGGCTCATACGAGTTGCTGAGAGCAGGCCTCCCTGTGACGATGCCAGAAATTGAACGGGTGTCCTAGACTGAATTTGGATGTCAATTCTAAACTCGCATGGTATTGCTAATACAACGCAGACCTTGACATTCCCCTACTTTGTATGTTTGCGTGGAGGCCATGTTGGACTATTTTTTGAAATAGCGATTTTTCTCAGTTAGCTTTCTCTTCAGGCATACAGAGAGTAATGAAAATTCATGCATTTCCAGATTCTCCTTTCCAAGCGGAACATGAATCATCACTGTCTTTCAGATCTGGTCTTTCACTGGGCTGCAAACGTGCGTTGTAAAAGGTGAATTCTGCCTTCCCATTGATAGGGCTCATACGAGTTGCTGAGAGCAGGCCTCCCTGTGTCGATGCCAGAAATTGAACGGGTGTCCTAGACTGCATTTGGATATCAATTCTGAACTCGCATGTTATTGCTAATACAACGCAGAGCTTTACATTCCCCTACTTTGTATGTTTGCGTGGAGGCCATGTTGGGCTATGTGTTGAAATAGCGATTCTTCTTAGTTAGCTTTATCTTCAGTCATACAGAGAGTAATGAAAATGCATGCATTTCCAGATTCTCCTTTCCAAGCAGAACATGAATCATCACTGTCTTTCAGATCTGGTCTTTCACTGGGCTGCAAACTTGAGTTGTAAAAGGTGAATTCTGCCTTCCCATTGATAGCGCTCATACGAGTTGCTGGGAGCAGGCCTCCCTGTGACGATGCCAGAAATTGAACGGGTGTCCTAGACTGAATTTGGATGTCAATTCTAAACTCGCATGGTATTGCTAATACAACGCAGAGCTTGACATTCCCCTACTTTGTATGTTTGCGTGGAGGCCATGTAGGGCTATGTGTTGAAATAGCGATTCTTCGAAGTTAGGTTTCTCTTCAGGCATACAGAGAGTAATGAAAATTCATACATTTCCAGATTCTCCTTTCCAAGCAGAACATGAATCATCACTGTCTTTCAGATCTGGTCTTTCACTGGGCTGCAAACTTGAGTTGTAAATGTTGAATTCTCCCATCCCATTGATAGGGCTTATACGAGTTGTTGAGAGCAGGCCTCCCTGTAAACATGCCTGAAACTGAACTGGTGTCCCAGACTGCATTTGGATATCAATTCTGAACTCGCATGGTATTGCTAATACAACGCAGAGCTTGACATTCCCCTACTTTGTATGTTTGCGTGGAAGCCATGTTGGGCTATGTGTTGAAATAGCGATTCTTCTTAGTTAGCTTTCTCTTCAGTCATACAGAGAGTAATGAAAATGCATGCATTTCCAGATTCTCCTTTCCAAGCAGAACATGAATCATCACTTTCTTTCAGATCTGGTCTTTCACTGGGCTGCAAACTTGAGTTGTAAAAGGTGAATTCTGCCTTCCCATTGATAGGGCTCATACGAGTTGCTGAGAGCAGGCCTCCCTGTGACGATGCCAGAAATTGAACGGGTGTCCTAGACTGAATTTGGATGTCAATTCTAAACTCGCATGGTATTGCTAATACAACGCAGACCTTGACATTCCCCTACTTTGTATGTTTGCGTGGAGGCCATGTTGGACTATTTTTTGAAATAGCGATTTTTCTCAGTTAGCTTTCTCTTCAGGCATACAGAGAGTAATGAAAATTCATGCATTTCCAGATTCTCCTTTCCAAGCGGAACATCAATCATCACTGTCTTTCAGATCTGGTCTTTCACTGGGCTGCAAACGTGCGTTGTAAAAGGTGAATTCTGCCTTCCCATTGATAGGGCTCATACGAGTTGCTGAGAGCAGGCCTCCCTGTGTCGATGCCAGAAATTGAACGGGTGTCCTAGACTGCATTTGGATATCAATTCTGAACTCGCATGTTATTGCTAATACAACGCAGAGCTTTACATTCCCCTACTTTGTATGTTTGCGTGGAGGCCATGTTGGGCTATGTGTTGAAATAGCGATTCTTCTTAGTTAGCTTTATCTTCAGTCATACAGAGAGTAATGAAAATGCATGCATTTCCAGATTCTCCTTTCCAAGCAGAACATGAATCATCACTGTCTTTCAGATCTGGTCTTTCACTGGGCTGCAAACTTGAGTTGTAAAAGGTGAATTCTGCCTTCCCATTGATAGCGCTCATACGAGTTGCTGGGAGCAGGCCTCCCTGTGACGATGCCAGAAATTGAACGGGTGTCCTAGACTGAATTTGGATGTCAATTCTAAACTCGCATGGTATTGCTAATACAACGCAGAGCTTGACATTCCCCTACTTTGTATGTTTGCGTGGAGGCCATGTAGGGCTATGTGTTGAAATAGCGATTCTTCGAAGTTAGGTTTCTCTTCAGGCATACAGAGAGTAATGAAAATTCATACATTTCCAGATTCTCCTTTCCAAGCAGAACATGAATCATCACTGTCTTTCAGATCTGGTCTTTCACTGGGCTGCAAACTTGAGTTGTAAATGTTGAATTCTCCCATCCCATTGATAGGGCTTATACGAGTTGTTGAGAGCAGGCCTCCCTGTAAACATGCCTGAAACTGAACTGGTGTCCCAGACTGCATTTGGATATCAATTCTGAACTCGCATGGTATTGCTAATACAACGCAGAGCTTGACATTCCCCTACTTTGTATGTTTGCGTGGAAGCCATGTTGGGCTATGTGTTGAAATAGCGATTCTTCTTAGTTAGCTTTCTCTTCAGTCATACAGAGAGTAATGAAAATGCATGCATTTCCAGATTCTCCTTTCCAAGCAGAACATGAATCATCACTGTCTTTCAGATCTGGTCTTTCATAGGGCTGCAAACTTGAGTTGTAAAAGGTGAATTCTGCCTTCCCATTGATAGGGCTCATACGAGTTGCTGGGAGCAGGCCTCCCTGTGACGATGCCAGAAATTGAACGGGTGTCCTAGACTGAATTTGGATGTCAATTCTAAACTCGCATGGTATTGCTAATACAACGCAGAGCTGGACATTCCCCTACTTTGTATGTTTGCGTGGAGGCCATGTAGGGCTATGTGTTGAAATAGCGATTCTTCTCAGTTAGGTTTCTCTTCAGGCATACAGAGAGTAATGAAAATTCATGCATTTCCAGATTCTCCTTTCCAAGCAGAACATGAATCATCACTGTCTTTCAGATCTCGTCTTTCACTGGGCTGCAAACTTGAGTTGTAAAAGGTGAATTCTGCCTTCCCATTGATAGGGCTCATACGAGTTGCTGAGAGCAGGCCTCCCTGTGACGATGCCAGAAATTGAACGGGTGTCCTAGACTGCATTTGGATATCAATTCTGAACTCGCATGTTATTGCTAATACAACGCAGAGCTTTACATTCCCCTACTTTGTATGTTTGCGTGGAGGCCATGTTGGGCTATGTGTTGAAATAGTGATTCTTCTTAGTTAGCTTTATCTTCAGTCATACAGAGAGTAATGAAAATGCATGCATTTCCAGATTCTCCTTTCCAAGCAGAACATGAATCATCACTTTCTTTCAGATCTGGTCTTTCACTGGGCTGCAAACTTGAGTTGTAAAAGGTGAATTCTGCCCTTCCCATTGATAGGGCTCATACGAGTTTCTGAGAGCAGGCCTCCCTGTGACGATGCCAGAAATTGAACGGGTGTCCTAGACTGAATTTGGATGTCAATTCTAAACTCGCATGGTATTGCTAATACAACGCAGACCTTGACATTCCCCTACTTTGTATGTTTGCGTGGAGGCCATGTTGGACTATTTTTTGAAATAGCGATTTTTCTCAGTTAGCTTTCTCTTCAGGCATACAGAGAGTAATGAAAATTCATGCATTTCCAGATTCTCCTTTCCAAGCGGAACATGAATCATCACTGTCTTTCAGATCTGGTCTTTCACTGGGCTGCAAACGTGCGTTGTAAAAGGTGAATTCTGCCTTCCCATTGATAGGGCTCATACGAGTTGCTGAGAGCAGGCCTCCCTGTGTCGATGCCAGAAATTGAACGGGTGTCCTAGACTGCATTTGGATATCAATTCTGAACTCGCATGTTATTGCTAATACAACGCAGAGCTTTACATTCCCCTACTTTGTATGTTTGCGTGGAGGCCATGTTGGGCTATGTGTTGAAATAGCGATTCTTCTTAGTTAGCTTTATCTTCAGTCATACAGAGAGTAATGAAAATGCATGCATTTCCAGATTCTCCTTTCCAAGCAGAACATGAATCATCACTGTCTTTCAGATCTGGTCTTTCACTGGGCTGCAAACTTGAGTTGTAAAAGGTGAATTCTGCCTTCCCATTGATAGCGCTCATACGAGTTGCTGGGAGCAGGCCTCCCTGTGACGATGCCAGAAATTGAACGGGTGTCCTAGACTGAATTTGGATGTCAATTCTAAACTCGCATGGTATTGCTAATACAACGCAGAGCTTGACATTCCCCTACTTTGTATGTTTGCGTGGAGGCCATGTAGGGCTATGTGTTGAAATAGCGATTCTTCGAAGTTAGGTTTCTCTTCAGGCATACAGAGAGTAATGAAAATTCATACATTTCCAGATTCTCCTTTCCAAGCAGAACATGAATCATCACTGTCTTTCAGATCTGGTCTTTCACTGGGCTGCAAACTTGAGTTGTAAATGTTGAATTCTCCCATCCCATTGATAGGGCTTATACGAGTTGTTGAGAGCAGGCCTCCCTGTAAACATGCCTGAAACTGAACTGGTGTCCCAGACTGCATTTGGATATCAATTCTGAACTCGCATGGTATTGCTAATACAACGCAGAGCTTGACATTCCCCTACTTTGTATGTTTGCGTGGAAGCCATGTTGGGCTATGTGTTGAAATAGCGATTCTTCTTAGTTAGCTTTCTCTTCAGTCATACAGAGAGTAATGAAAATGCATGCATTTCCAGATTCTCCTTTCCAAGCAGAACATGAATCATCACTGTCTTTCAGATCTGGTCTTTCATAGGGCTGCAAACTTGAGTTGTAAAAGGTGAATTCTGCCTTCCCATTGATAGGGCTCATACGAGTTGCTGGGAGCAGGCCTCCCTGTGACGATGCCAGAAATTGAACGGGTGTCCTAGACTGAATTTGGATGTCAATTCTAAACTCGCATGGTATTGCTAATACAACGCAGAGCTGGACATTCCCCTACTTTGTATGTTTGCGTGGAGGCCATGTAGGGCTATGTGTTGAAATAGCGATTCTTCTCAGTTAGGTTTCTCTTCAGGCATACAGAGAGTAATGAAAATTCATGCATTTCCAGATTCTCCTTTCCAAGCAGAACATGAATCATCACTGTCTTTCAGATCTGGTCTTTCACAGGGCTGCAAACCTGAGTTGTAAAAGGTGAATTCTGCCTTCCCATTGATAGGGCTCATACGAGTTGCTGGGAGCAGGCCTCCCTGTGACGATGCCAGAAATTGAACGGGTGTCCTAGACTGAATTTGGATGTCAATTCTAAACTCGCATGGTATTGCTAATACAACGCAGAGGTGGACATTCCCCTACTTTGTATGTTTGCGTGGAGGCCATGTAGGGCTATGTGTTGAAATAGCGATTCTTCTCAGTTAGGTTTCTCTTCAGGCATACAGAGAGTAATGAAAATTCATGCATTTCCAGATTCTCCTTTCCAAGCAGAACATGAATCATCACTGTCTTTCAGATCTGGTCTTTCACTGGGCTGCAAACTTGAGTTGTAAAAGGTGAATTCTGCCTTCCCATTGATAGGGCTTATACGAGTTGTTGAGAGCAGGCCTCCCTGTAAACATGCCGGAGACTGAACTGGTGTCCCAGACTGCATTTGGATATCAATTCTGAACTCGCATGGTATTGCTAATACAACGCACAGCTTGACATTCCCTAGTTTGTATGTTTGCGTGGAAGCCATGTTGGGCTATGTGTTGAAATAGCGATTCTTCTTAGTTAGCTTTCTCTTCAGTCATACAGAGAGTAATGAAAATTCATGCATTTCCAGATTCTCCTTTCCAAGCAGAACATGAATCATCACTGTCTTTCAGATCTGGTCTTTCACAGGGCTGCAAACCTGAGTTGTAAAAGGTGAATTCTGCCTTCCCATTGATAGGGCTCATACGAGTTGCTGGGAGCAGGCCTCCCTGTGACGATGCCAGAAATTGAACGGGTGTCCTAGACTGAATTTGGATGTCAATTCTAAACTCGCATGGTATTGCTAATACAACGCAGAGCTTGACATTCCCCTACTTTGTATGTTTGCGTGGAGGCCATGTAGGGCTATGTGTTGAAATAGCGATTCTTCGAAGTTAGGTTTCTCTTCAGGCATACAGAGAGTAATGAAAATTCATGCATTTCCAGATTCTCCTTTCCAAGCAGAACATGAATCATCACTGTCTTTCAGATCCGGTCTTTCACTGGGCTGCAAACTTGAGTTGTAAATGTTGAATTCTCCATCCCATTGATAGGGCTTATACGAGTTGTTGAGAGCAGGCCTCCCTGTAAACATGCCTGAAACTGAACTGGTGTCCCAGACTGCATTTGGATATCAATTCTGAACTCGCATGGTATTGCTAATACAACGCAGAGCTTGACATTCCCCTACTTTGTATGTTTGCGTGGAAGCCATGTTGGGCTATGTGTTGAAATAGCGATTCTTCTTAGTTAGCTTTCTCTTCAGTCATACAGTTGTTGTTTATTCGTTTAGTCGCTTCCGACTCTTCGTGACTTCATGGACCAGCCCACGCCAGAGCTTCCTGTCGGTCGTCAACACCCCCAGCTCCCCCAGGGACGAGTCCGTCACCTCTAGAATATCATCCATCCATCTTGCCCTTGGTCGGCCCCTCTTCCTTTTGCCTTCCACTCTCCCTAGCATCAGCATCTTCTCCAGGGTGTCCTGTCTTCTCATTATGTGGCCAAAGTATTTCAGTTTTGCCTTTAATATCATTCCCTCAAGTGAGCAGTCTGGCTTTATTTCCTGGAGGATGGACTGGTTTGATCTTCTTGCAGTCCAAGGCACTCTCAGAATTTTCCTCCAACACCACAGTTCAAAAGCATCGATCTTCCTTCGCTCAGCCTTCCTTATGGTCCAGCTCTCGCAGCCATATGTTACTACGGGGAACACCATTGCTTTAACTATGCGGACCTTTGTTGTCAGTGTGATGTCTCTGCTCTTAACTATTTTATCGAGATTGGTCATTGCTCTTCTCCCAAGGATTAAGCGTCTTCTGATTTCCTGACTGCAGTCAGCATCTGCAGTAATCTTTGCACCTAGAAATACAAAGTCTTTCACTGCTTCTACATTTTCTCCCTCTATTTGCCAGTTATCAATCAAGCTGGTTGCCATAATCTTGGTTTTTTTGAGGTTTTAGCTGCAAACCAGCTTTTGCACTTTCTTTTTTCACCTTCATCATAAGGCTCCTCAGTTCCTCTTCGCTTTCAGCCATCAAAGTGGTATCATCTGCATATCTGAGATTGTTAATGTTTCTTCAGAGATTTTAACTCCAACCTTGGATTCCTCAAGCCCAGCTTGTCGCATGATGTGTTCTGAATACAAGTTGAATAGGTAGGGTGAGAGTATACAGCCCTGCCGTACTCCTTTCCCAATCCTAAACCAGTCAGTTGTTCCGTGGTCTGTTCTTACTGTTGCTACTTGGTTGTTATACAGATTCTTCAGGAGGCAGACAAGATGACTTGGTATCCCCATACCGCTAAGAACTTGCCACAATTTGTTATGGTCCACACAGTCAAAGGCTTTAGAATAGTCAATAAAACAGAAATAGATGTTTTTCTGAAACTCCCTGGCTTTTTCCATTATCCAGCGGATATTGGCAATTTGGTCTCTAGTTCCTCTGCCTTTTCTAAACCCAGCTTGTACATCTGGCAATTCTCGCTCCATGAACTGCTGAAGTCTACCTTGCAGGATCTTGAGCATTACCTTACTGGCATGCGAAATGAGTGCCACTGTTCGATAGTTTGAACATTCTTTAGTGTTTCCCTTTTTGGGTATGGGGATATAAGTTGATTTTTTCCAATCTGATGGCCATTCTTGTGTTTTCCAAATTTGCTGGCATATAGCATGCATTACCTTGACAGCATCATCTCGCAAGATTTTGAACAGTTCCGCTGGGATGCCGTCGTCTCCTGCTGCCTTGTTATTAGCAATGCTTCTTAAGGCCCACTCAACCTCACTCTTCAGGATGTCTGGCTCTAGCTCACTGACCACACCGTCAAAGCTATCCCCGATATTGTTATCCTTCCTATACAGATCTTCCGTATATTCTTGCCACCTTTTCTTGATCTCTTCTTCTTCTGTTAGGTCCTTGCCATCTTTGTTTTTGATCATACCCATTTTGGCCTGGAATTTACCTCCAATGTTTCTAATTTTCTGGAAGAGGTCTCTTGTCCTTCCTATTCTGTTGTCTTCTTCCACTTCCGCGCATTGCTTGTTTAAAAATAATTCCTTATCTCTTCTGGCTAACCTCTGGAATTTTGCATTTAATTGGGCATATCTCCCCCTATCACTGTTGCCTTTTGCTTTCCTTCTTTCTTGGGCTACTTCTAGTGTCTCAGCAGACAGCCATTTTGCCTTCTTGGTTTTCTCTTTCTTTGGGATGTATTTTGTTGCTGCCTCCTGAACAATGCTGCCAACTTCTGTCCAGAGTTCTTCCGGGACCCTATCTACTAAGTCCAGTCCCTTAAATCTATTCTTCACCTCCACTGCATATTCCTTAGGAATATTAGTGAGCTCATATCTAGCTGATCTGTGGGTCTTCCCTAATCTCTTGAGTCTGATCCTAAATTGTGCAAGAAGAAGTTCGTGATCGGAACTTACAGTCAGCTCCAGGCCTTGTTTTTACCGACTGTACAGATGTCCGCCACCTTGGCTGCAAAGGATGTAGTCAATCTGATTTTGGTGTTGTCCATCTGGTGAAGTCCATGTATAAAGCCGTCTCTTAGGTTGTTGGAAGAGAGTGTTTGTTATGCAGAGTGAATTGTCTTGGCAAAATTCTATCAGCCTATGTCCTGCTTCATTTTGTTCTCCCAGGCCATACTTACCTGTAATTCGAGGTGTCATTTGACTGCCCAGCTTAGCATTCCAGTCTCCTGTGATTAAATTAACATCTCTTTTAGGCGTGTTGTCCAGTAGGTGCTGCAGATCCTCATAGAACTGCTCTACTTCAGCTTCTTCAGCATTTGTGGTTGGGGCGTATATTTGGATCACTGTGATGTTAGATGGCTTGCCCTGAATTCGAATTGAGATCATTCTGTCGTTTTTTGGGTTGTATCCAAGCACTGCTTTAGCCACTTTACTATTAATTATGAAGGCTACTCCATTTCTTCTGTGGTCCTCTTGTCCACAGTAGTAGATCTGGTGGTCATTTGAGGTGAAGTGGCCCATTCCAGTCCATTTCAGTTCACTGACGCCCAGAATGTCTATCTTTAATCTTGACATCTCACCAATAACCACATCCAATTTGCCCTGGCTCATAGATCTTACATTCCAGGTTCCAATGGTGTGTTGATCCTTAGAACATCGGATTCGCCGTTCACCACCAGCACCGTCGGCCGCTAGCCGTCCTTTCGGCTTTGAGCTAGCTGCGTCATCACGTCTGGGGCTAGTTGAGCTCATCCTCTGTTCCTCCCCAGTAGCATTTTGACCATCTTCCGACCTGGGGGTCTCACCTTCCGATGGTATACCGACATATCTCTGGTTGTACTGATCCATTTAGTTTTCACGGCAAGAATACTGGGGTGGGTTGCCATTACCTTCCCCAGGGATCGCATTTAGTCTGACCTCTCTGTCATGACCTTCCCGTCTTGGGTGGCCCTTCACGGTTTAGCTCATGGCATCATTGAGGTGCTCAAGCTCCAGCACCACGACAAGGTAACGATCCTTTGCTGAAGTCAGTCATACAGAGAGTAATGAAAATGCATGCATTTCCAGATTCTCCTACCCAAGCAGAACATGAATCATCACTGTCTTTCAGATCTGGTCTTTCATAGGGCTGCAAACTTGAGTTGTAAAAGGTGAATTCTGCCTTCCCATTGATAGGGCTCATACGAGTTGCTGGGAGCAGGCCTCCCTGTGACGATGCCAGAAATTGAACGGGTGTCCTAGACTGAATTTGGATGTCAATTCTAAACTCGCATGGTATTGCTAATACAACGCAGAGCTGGACATTCCCCTACTTTGTATGTTTGCGTGGAGGCCATGTAGGGCTATGTGTTGAAATAGCGATTCTTCTCAGTTAGGTTTCTCTTCAGGCATACAGAGAGTAATGAAAATTCATGCATTTCCAGATTCTCCTTTCCAAGCAGAACATGAATCATCACTGTCTTTCAGATCTGGTCTTTCACAGGGCTGCAAACCTGAGTTGTAAAAGGTGAATTCTGCCTTCCCATTGATAGGGCTCATACGAGTTGCTGGGAGCAGGCCTCCCTGTGACGATGCCAGAAATTGAACGGGTGTCCTAGACTGAATTTGGATGTCAATTCTAAACTCGCATGGTATTGCTAATACAACGCAGAGCTTTACATTCCCCTACTTTGTATGTTTGCGTGGACGCCATGTTGGGCTATGTGTTGAAATAGCGATTTTTCTTAGTTAGCTTTATCTTCAGTCATACAGAGAGTAATGAAAATGCATGCACTTCCAGATTCTCCTTTCCAAGCAGAACATGAATCATCACTTTCTTTCAGATCTGGTCTTTCACTGGGCTGCAAACTTGAGTTGTAAATGTTGAATTCTCCCATCCCATTGATAGGGCTTATACGAGTTGTTGAGAGCAGGCCTCCCTGTAAACATGCCGGAAACTGAACTGGTGTCCCAGACTGCATTTGGATATCAATTCTGAACTCGCATGGTATTGCTAATACAACGCACAGCTTGACATTCCCCTACTTTGTATGTTGCGTGGAAGCCATGTTGGGCTATGTGTTGAAATAGCGATTCTTCTTAGTTAGCTTTCTCTTCAGTCATACAGAGAGTAATGAAAATTCATGCATTTCCAGATTCTCCTTTCCAAGCAGAACATGAATCATCACTGTCTTTCAGATCTGGTCTTTCACAGGGCTGCAAACCTGAGTTGTAAAAGGTGAATTCTGCCTTCCCATTGATAGGGCTCATACGAGTTGCTGGGAGCAGGATGCCAGAAATTGAACGGGTGTCCTAGACTGAATTAGGATGTCAATTCTAAACTCGCATGGTATTGCTAATACAACGCAGAGCTTTACATTCCCCGACTTTGTATGTTTGCGTGGAGGCCATGTAGGGCTATGTGTTGAAATAGCGATTCTTCTCAGTTAGGTTTCTCTTCAGGCATACAGAGAGTAATGAAAATTCATGCATTTCCAGATTCTCCTTTCCAAGCAGAACATGAATCATCACTGTCTTTCAGATATGGTCTTTCACTGGGCTGCAAACTTGAGTTGTAAAAGGTGAATTCTGCCTTCCCATTGATAGGGCTTATACGAGTTGTTGAGAGCAGGCCTCCCTGTAAACATGCCGGAGACTGAACTGGTGTCCCAGACTGCATTTGGATATCAATTCTGAACTCGCATGGTATTGCTAATACAACGCACAGCTTGACATTCCCCTAGTTTGTATGTTTGCGTGGAAGCCATGTTGGGCTATGTGTTGAAATAGCGATTCTTCTTAGTTAGCTTTCTCTTCAGTCATACAGAGAGTAATGAAAATTCATGCATTTCCAGATTCTCCTTTCCAAGCAGAACATGAATCATCACTGTCTTTCAGATCTGGTCTTTCACAGGGCTGCAAACCTGAGTTGTAAAAGGTGAATTCTGCCTTCCCATTGATAGGGCTCATACGAGTTGCTGGGAGCAGGCCTCCCTGTGACGATGCCAGAAATTGAACGGGTGTCCTAGACTGAATTTGGATGTCAATTCTAAACTCGCATGGTATTGCTAATACAACGCAGAGCTTGACATTCCCCTACTTTGTATGTTTGCGTGGAGGCCATGTAGGGCTATGTGTTGAAATAGCGATTCTTCGAAGTTAGGTTTCTCTTCAGGCATACAGAGAGTAATGAAAATTCATGCATTTCCAGATTCTCCTTTCCAAGCAGAACATGAATCATCACTGTCTTTCAGATCTGGTCTTTCACTGGGCTGCAAACTTGAGTTGTAAATGTTGAATTCTCCCATCCCATTGATAGGGCTTATACGAGTTGTTGAGAGCAGGCCTCCCTGTAAACATGCCTGAAACTGAACTGGTGTCCCAGACTGCATTTGGATATCAATTCTGAACTCGCATGGTATTGCTAATACAACGCAGAGCTTGACATTCCCCTACTTTGTATGTTTGCGTGGAAGCCATGTTGGGCTATGTGTTGAAATAGCGATTCTTCTTAGTTAGCTTTCTCTTCAGTCATACAGAGAGTAATGAAAATGCATGCATTTCCAGATTCTCCTTTCCAAGCAGAACATGAATCATCACTGTCTTTCAGATCTGGTCTTTCACAGGGCTGCAAACTTGAGTTGTAAAAGGTGAATTCTGCCTTCCCATTGATAGGGCTCATACGAGTTGCTGGGAGCAGGCCTCCCTGTGACGATGCCAGAAATTGAACGGGTGTCCTAGACTGAATTTGGATGTCAATTCTAAACTCGCATGGTATTGCTAATACAACGCAGACCTTGACATTCCCCTACTTTGTATGTTTGCGTGGAGGCCATGTTGGACTATTTTTTGAAATAGCGATTCTTCTCAGTTAGCTTTCTCTTCAGGCATACAGAGAGTAATGAAAATGCATGCATTTCCAGATTCTCCTTTCCAAGCAGAACATGAATCATCACTGTCTTTCAGATCTGGTCTTTCACAGGGCTGCAAACTTGAGTTGTAAAAGGTGAATTCTGCCTTCCCATTGATAGGGCTCATACGAGTTGCTGGGAGCAGGCCTCCCTGTGACGATGCCAGAAATTGAACGGGTGTCCTAGACTGAATTTGGATGTCAATTCTAAACTCGCATGGTATTGCTAATACAACGCAGAGCTGGACATTCCCCTACTTTGTATGTTTGCGTGGAGGCCATGTAGGGCTATGTGTTGAAATTGCGATTCTTCTCAGTTAGGTTTCTCTTCAGGCATACAGAGAGTAATGAAAATTCATGCATTTCCAGATTCTCCTTTCCAAGCAGAACATGAATCATCACTGTCTTTCAGATCTCGTCTTTCACTGGGCTGCAAACTTGAGTTGTAAAAGGTGAATTCTGCCTTCCCATTGATAGGGCTCATACGAGTTGCTGAGAGCAGGCCTCCCTGTGACGATGCCAGAAATTGAACGGGTGTCCTAGACTGCATTTGGATATCAATTCTAAACTCGCATGTTATTGCTAATACAACGCAGAGCTTTACATTCCCCTACATTGTATGTTTGCGTGGAGGCCATGTTGGGCTATGTGTTGAAATAGTGATTCTTCTTAGTTAGCTTTATCTTCAGTCATACAGAGAGTAATGAAAATGCATGCATTTCCAGATTCTCCTTTCCAAGCAGAACATGAATCATCACTTTCTTTCAGATCTGGTCTTTCACTGGGCTGCAAACTTGAGTTGTAAAAGGTGAATTCTGCCTTCCCATTGATAGGGCTCATACGAGTTGCTGAGAGCAGGCCTCCCTGTGACGATGCCAGAAATTGAACGGGTGTCCTAGACTGAATTTGGATGTCAATTCTAAACTCGCATGGTATTGCTAATACAACGCAGACCTTGACATTCCCCTACTTTGTATGTTTGCGTGGAGGCCATGTTGGACTATTTTTTGAAATAGCGATTCTTCGAAGTTAGGTTTCTCTTCAGGCATACAGAGAGTAATGAAAATTCATGCATTTCCAGATTCTCCTTTCCAAGCAGAACATGAATCATCACTGTCTTTCAGATCTGGTCTTTCACTGGGCTGCAAACTTGAGTTGTAAATGTTGAATTCTCCCATCCCATTGATAGGGCTTATACGAGTTGTTGAGAGCAGGCCTCCCTGTAAACATGCCTGAAACTGAACTGGTGTCCCAGACTGCATTTGGATATCAATTCTGAACTCGCATGGTATTGCTAATACAACGCAGAGCTTGACATTCCCCTACTTTGTATGTTTGCGTGGAAGCCATGTTGGGCTATGTGTTGAAATAGCGATTCTTCTTAGTTAGCTTTCTCTTCAGTCATACAGAGAGTAATGAAAATGCATGCATTTCCAGATTCTCCTTTCCAAGCAGAACATGAATCATCACTGTCTTTCAGATCTGGTCTTTCACAGGGCTGCAAACTTGAGTTGTAAAAGGTGAATTCTGCCTTCCCATTGATAGGGCTCATACGAGTTGCTGGGAGCAGGCCTCCCTGTGACGATGCCAGAAATTGAACGGGTGTCCTAGACTGAATTTGGATGTCAATTCTAAACTCGCATGGTATTGCTAATACAACGCAGACCTTGACATTCCCCTACTTTGTATGTTTGCGTGGAGGCCATGTTGGACTATTTTTTGAAATAGCGATTCTTCTCAGTTAGCTTTCTCTTCAGGCATACAGAGAGTAATGAAAATGCATGCATTTCCAGATTCTCCTTTCCAAGCAGAACATGAATCATCACTGTCTTTCAGATCTGGTCTTTCACAGGGCTGCAAACTTGAGTTGTAAAAGGTGAATTCTGCCTTCCCATTGATAGGGCTCATACGAGTTGCTGGGAGCAGGCCTCCCTGTGACGATGCCAGAAATTGAACGGGTGTCCTAGACTGAATTTGGATGTCAATTCTAAACTCGCATGGTATTGCTAATACAACGCAGAGCTGGACATTCCCCTACTTTGTATGTTTGCGTGGAGGCCATGTAGGGCTATGTGTTGAAATTGCGATTCTTCTCAGTTAGGTTTCTCTTCAGGCATACAGAGAGTAATGAAAATTCATGCATTTCCAGATTCTCCTTTCCAAGCAGAACATGAATCATCACTGTCTTTCAGATCTCGTCTTTCACTGGGCTGCAAACTTGAGTTGTAAAAGGTGAATTCTGCCTTCCCATTGATAGGGCTCATACGAGTTGCTGAGAGCAGGCCTCCCTGTGACGATGCCAGAAATTGAACGGGTGTCCTAGACTGCATTTGGATATCAATTCTGAACTCGCATGTTATTGCTAATACAACGCAGAGCTTTACATTCCCCTACATTGTATGTTTGCGTGGAGGCCATGTTGGGCTATGTGTTGAAATAGTGATTCTTCTTAGTTAGCTTTATCTTCAGTCATACAGAGAGTAATGAAAATGCATGCATTTCCAGATTCTCCTTTCCAAGCAGAACATGAATCATCACTTTCTTTCAGATCTGGTCTTTCACTGGGCTGCAAACTTGAGTTGTAAAAGGTGAATTCTGCCTTCCCATTGATAGGGCTCATACGAGTTGCTGAGAGCAGGCCTCCCTGTGACGATGCCAGAAATTGAACGGGTGTCCTAGACTGAATTTGGATGTCAATTCTAAACTCGCATGGTATTGCTAATACAACGCAGACCTTGACATTCCCCTACTTTGTATGTTTGCGTGGAGGCCATGTTGGACTATTTTTTGAAATAGCGATTCTTCTCAGTTAGCTTTCTCTTCAGGCATACAGAGAGTAATGAAAATTCATGCATTTCCAGATTCTCCTTTCCAAGCGGAACATGAATCATCACTGTCTTTCAGATCTGGTCTTTCACTGGGCTGCAAACGTGAGTTGTAAAAGGTGAATTCTGCCTTCCCATTGATAGGGCTCATACGAGTTGCTGAGAGCAGGCCTCCCTGTGTCGATGCCAGAAATTGAACGGGTGTCCTAGACTGCATTTGGATATCAATTCTGAACTCGCATGTTATTGCTAATACAACGCAGAGCTTTACATTCCCCTACTTTGTATGTTTGCGTGGAGGCCATGTTGGGCTATGTGTTGAAATAGCGATTCTTCTTAGTTAGCTTTATCTTCAGTCATACAGAGAGTAATGAAAATGCATGCATTTCCAGATTCTCCTTTCCAAGCAGAACATGAATCATCACTGTCTTTCAGATCTGGTCTTTCACTGGGCTGCAAACTTGAGTTGTAAAAGGTGAATTCTGCCTTCCCATTGATAGCGCTCATACGAGTTGCTGGGAGCAGGCCTCCCTGTGACGATGCCAGAAATTGAACGGGTGTCCTAGACTGAATTTGGATGTCAATTCTAAACTCGCATGGTATTGCTAATACAACGCAGAGCTTGACATTCCCCTACTTTGTATGTTTGCGTGGAGGCCATGTAGGGCTATGTGTTGAAATAGCGATTCTTCGAAGTTAGGTTTCTCTTCAGGCATACAGAGAGTAATGAAAATTCATGCATTTCCAGATTCTCCTTTCCAAGCAGAACATGAATCATCACTGTCTTTCAGATCTGGTCTTTCACAGGGCTGCAAACTTGAGTTGTAAAAGGTGAATTCTGCCTTCCCATTGATAGGGCTCATACGAGTTGCTGGGAGCAGGCCTCCCTGTGACGATGCCAGAAATTGAACGGGTGTCCTAGACTGAATTTGGATGTCAATTCTAAACTCGCATGGTATTGCTAATACAACGCAGAGCTGGACATTCCCCTACTTTGTATGTTTGCGTGGAGGCCATGTAGGGCTATGTGTTGAAATTGCGATTCTTCTCAGTTAGGTTTCTCTTCAGGCATACAGAGAGTAATGAAAATTCATGCATTTCCAGATTCTCCTTTCCAAGCAGAACATGAATCATCACTGTCTTTCAGATCTCGTCTTTCACTGGGCTGCAAACTTGAGTTGTAAAAGGTGAATTCTGCCTTCCCATTGATAGGGCTCATACGAGTTGCTGAGAGCAGGCCTCCCTGTGACGATGCCAGAAATTGAACGGGTGTCCTAGACTGCATTTGGATATCAATTCTGAACTCGCATGTTATTGCTAATACAACGCAGAGCTTTACATTCCCCTACATTGTATGTTTGCGTGGAGGCCATGTTGGGCTATGTGTTGAAATAGTGATTCTTCTTAGTTAGCTTTATCTTCAGTCATACAGAGAGTAATGAAAATGCATGCATTTCCAGATTCTCCTTTCCAAGCAGAACATGAATCATCACTTTCTTTCAGATCTGGTCTTTCACTGGGCTGCAAACTTGAGTTGTAAAAGGTGAATTCTGCCTTCCCATTGATAGGGCTCATACGAGTTGCTGAGAGCAGGCCTCCCTGTGACGATGCCAGAAATTGAACGGGTGTCCTAGACTGAATTTGGATGTCAATTCTAAACTCGCATGGTATTGCTAATACAACGCAGACCTTGACATTCCCCTACTTTGTATGTTTGCGTGGAGGCCATGTTGGACTATTTTTTGAAATAGCGATTCTTCTCAGTTAGCTTTCTCTTCAGGCATACAGAGAGTAATGAAAATTCATGCATTTCCAGATTCTCCTTTCCAAGCGGAACATGAATCATCACTGTCTTTCAGATCTGGTCTTTCACTGGGCTGCAAACGTGAGTTGTAAAAGGTGAATTCTGCCTTCCCATTGATAGGGCTCATACGAGTTGCTGAGAGCAGGCCTCCCTGTGTCGATGCCAGAAATTGAACGGGTGTCCTAGACTGCATTTGGATATCAATTCTGAACTCGCATGTTATTGCTAATACAACGCAGAGCTTTACATTCCCCTACTTTGTATGTTTGCGTGGAGGCCATGTTGGGCTATGTGTTGAAATAGCGATTCTTCTTAGTTAGCTTTATCTTCAGTCATACAGAGAGTAATGAAAATGCATGCATTTCCAGATTCTCCTTTCCAAGCAGAACATGAATCATCACTGTCTTTCAGATCTGGTCTTTCACTGGGCTGCAAACTTGAGTTGTAAAAGGTGAATTCTGCCTTCCCATTGATAGCGCTCATACGAGTTGCTGGGAGCAGGCCTCCCTGTGACGATGCCAGAAATTGAACGGGTGTCCTAGACTGAATTTGGATGTCAATTCTAAACTCGCATGGTATTGCTAATACAACGCAGAGCTTGACATTCCCCTACTTTGTATGTTTGCGTGGAGGCCATGTAGGGCTATGTGTTGAAATAGCGATTCTTCGAAGTTAGGTTTCTCTTCAGGCATACAGAGAGTAATGAAAATTCATGCATTTCCAGATTCTCCTTTCCAAGCAGAACATGAATCATCACTGTCTTTCAGATCTGGTCTTTCACTGGGCTGCAAACTTGAGTTGTAAATGTTGAATTCTCCCATCCCATTGATAGGGCTTATACGAGTTGTTGAGAGCAGGCCTCCCTGTAAACATGCCTGAAACTGAACTGGTGTCCCAGACTGCATTTGGATATCAATTCTGAACTCGCATGGTATTGCTAATACAACGCACAGCTTGACATTCCCCTACTTTGTATGTTTGCGTGGAAGCCATGTTGGGCTATGTGTTGAAATAGCGATTCTTCTTAGTTAGCTTTCTCTTCAGTCATACAGAGAGTAATGAAAATGCATGCATTTCCAGATTCTCCTTTCCAAGCAGAACATGAATCATCACTGCCTTTCAGATCTGGTCTTTCATAGGGCTGCAAACTTGAGTTGTAAAAGGTGAATTCTGCCTTCCCATTGATAGGGCTCATACGAGTTGCTGGGAGCAGGCCTCCCTGTGACGATGCCAGAAATTGAACGGGTGTCCTAGACTGAATTTGGATGTCAATTCTAAACTCGCATGGTATTGCTAATACAACGCAGAGCTGGACATTCCCCTACTTTGTATGTTTGCGTGGAGGCCATGTAGGGCTATGTGTTGAAATAGCGATTCTTCTCAGTTAGGTTTCTCTTCAGGCATACAGAGAGTAATGAAAATTCATGCATTTCCAGATTCTCCTTTCCAAGCAGAACATGAATCATCACTGTCTTTCAGATCTGGTCTTTCACAGGGCTGCAAACCTGAGTTGTAAAAGGTGAATTCTGCCTTCCCATTGATAGGGCTCATACGAGTTGCTGGGAGCAGGCCTCCCTGTGACGATGCCAGAAATTGAACGGGTGTCCTAGACTGAATTTGGATGTCAATTCTAAACTCGCATGGTATTGCTAATACAACGCAGAGCTGGACATTCCCCGACTTTGTATGTTTGCGTGGAGACCATGTAGGGCTATGTGTTGAAATAGCGATTCTTCTCAGTTAGGTTTCTCTTCAGGCATACAGAGAGTAATGAAAATTCATGCATTTCCAGATTCTCCTTTCCAAGCAGAACATGAATCATCACTGTCTTTCAGATCTGGTCTTTCACTGGGCTGCAAACTTGAGTTGTAAAAGGTGAATTCTGCCTTCCCATTGATAGGGCTTATACGAGTTGTTGAGAGCAGGCCTCCCTGTAAACATGCCGGAGACTGAACTGGTGTCCCAGACTGCATTTGGATATCAATTCTGAACTCGCATGGTATTGCTAATACAACGCACAGCTTCACATTCCCCTAGTTTGTATGTTTGCGTGGAAGCCATGTTGGGCTATGTGTTGAAATAGCGATTCTTCTTAGTTAGCTTTCTCTTCAGTCATACAGAGAGTAATGAAAATTCATGCATTTCCAGATTCTCCTTTCCAAGCAGAACATGAATCATCACTGTCTTTCAGATCTGGTCTTTCACAGGGCTGCAAACCTGAGTTGTAAAAGGTGAATTCTGCCTTCCCATTGATAGGGCTCATACGAGTTGCTGGGAGCAGGCCTCCCTGTGACGATGCCAGAAATTGAACGGGTGTCCTAGACTGAATTTGGATGTCAATTCTAAACTCGCATGGTATTGCTAATACAACGCAGAGCTTGACATTCCCCTACTTTGTATGTTTGCGTGGAGGCCATGTAGGGCTATGTGTTGAAATAGCGATTCTTCGAAGTTAGGTTTCTCTTCAGGCATACAGAGAGTAATGAAAATTCATGCATTTCCAGATTCTCCTTTCCAAGCAGAACATGAATCATCACTGACTTTCAGATCTGGTCTTTCACTGGGCTGCAAACTTGAGTTGTAAATGTTGAATTCTCCCATCCCATTGATAGGGCTTATACGAGTTGTTGAGAGCAGGCCTCCCTGTAAACATGCCTGAAACTGAACTGGTGTCCCAGACTGCATTTGGATATCAATTCTGAACTCGCATGGTATTGCTAATACAACGCAGAGCTTGACATTCCCCTACTTTGTATGTTTGCGTGGAAGCCATGTTGGGCTATGTGTTGAAATAGCGATTCTTCTTAGTTAGCTTTCTCTTCAGTCATACAGAGAGTAATGAAAATTCATGCATTTCCAGATTCTCCTTTCCAAGCAGAACATGAATCATCACTGTCTTTCAGATCTGGTCTTTCATAGGGCTGCAAACTTGAGTTGTAAAAGGTGAATTCTGCCTTCCCATTGATAGGGCTCATACGAGTTGCTGGGAGCAGGCCTCCCTGTGACGATGCCAGAAATTGAACGGGTGTCCTAGACTGAATTTGGATGTCAATTCTAAACTCGCATGGTATTGCTAATACAACGCAGAGCTGGACATTCCCCTACTTTGTATGTTTGCGTGGAGGCCATGTAGGGCTATGTGTTGAAATAGCGATTCTTCTAAGTTAGGTTTCTCTTCAGGCATACAGAGAGTAATGAAAATTCATGCATTTCCAGATTCTCCTTTCCAAGCAGAACATGAATCATCACTGTCTTTCAGATCTGGTCTTTCACAGGGCTGCAAACCTGAGTTGTAAAAGGTGAATTCTGCCTTCCCATTGATAGGGCTCATACGAGTTGCTGGGAGCAGGCCTCCCTGTGACGATGCCAGAAATTGAACGGGTGTCCTAGACTGAATTTGGATGTCAATTCTAAACTCGCATGGTATTGCTAATACAACGCAGAGCTGGACATTCCCCGACTTTGTATGTTTGCGTGGAGGCCATGTAGGGCTATGTGTTGAAATAGCGATTCTTCTCAGTTAGGTTTCTCTTCAGGCATACAGAGAGTAATGAAAATTCATGCATTTCCAGATTCTCCTTTCCAAGCAGAACATGAATCATCACTGTCTTTCAGATCTGGTCTTTCACTGGGCTGCAAACTTGAGTTGTAAAAGGTGAATTCTGCCTTCCCATTGATAGGGCTTATACGAGTTGTTGAGAGCAGGCCTCCCTGTAAACATGCCGGAGACTGAACTGGTGTCCCAGACTGCATTTGGATATCAATTCTGAACTCGCATGGTATTGCTAATACAACGCACAGCTTGACATTCCCCTAGTTTGTATGTTTGCGTGGAAGCCATGTTGGGCTATGTGTTGAAATAGCGATTCTTCTTAGTTAGCTTTCTCTTCAGTCATACAGAGAGTAATGAAAATTCATGCATTTCCAGATTCTCCTTTCCAAGCAGAACATGAATCATCACTGTCTTTCAGATCTGGTCTTTCACAGGGCTGCAAACCTGAGTTGTAAAAGGTGAATTCTGCCTTCCCATTGATAGGGCTCATACGAGTTGCTGGGAGCAGGCCTCCCTGTGACGATGCCAGAAATTGAACGGGTGTCCTAGACTGAATTTGGATGTCAATTCTAAACTCGCATGGTATTGCTAATACAACGCAGAGCTTGACATTCCCCTACTTTGTATGTTTGCGTGGAGGCCATGTAGGGCTATGTGTTGAAATAGCGATTCTTCGAAGTTAGGTTTCTCTTCAGGCATACAGAGAGTAATGAAAATTCATGCATTTCCAGATTCTCCTTTCCAAGCAGAACATGAATCATCACTGTCTTTCAGATCTGGTCTTTCACTGGGCTGCAAACTTGAGTTGTAAATGTTGAATTCTCCCATCCCATTGATAGGGCTTATACGAGTTGTTGAGAGCAGGCCTCCCTGTAAACATGCCTGAAACTGAACTGGTGTCCCAGACTGCATTTGGATATCAATTCTGAACTCGCATGGTATTGCTAATACAACGCAGAGCTTGACATTCCCCTACTTTGTATGTTTGCGTGGAAGCCATGTTGGGCTA
Source organism: Candoia aspera (assembly GCF_035149785.1). NCBI lineage: Eukaryota > Metazoa > Chordata > Lepidosauria > Squamata > Candoiidae > Candoia > Candoia aspera. The sequence goes on from NC_086164.1 coordinate 24,064,123, forward strand.
TGTGTTGAAATAGCGATTCTTCTTAGTTAGCTTTCTCTTCAGTCATACAGAGAGTAATGAAAATGCATGCATTTCCAGATTCTCCTTTCCAAGCAGAACATGAATCATCACTGTCTTTCAGATCTGGTCTTTCATAGGGCTGCAAACTTGAGTTGTAAAAGGTGAATTCTGCCTTCCCATTGATAGGGCTCATACGAGTTGCTGGGAGCAGGCCTCCCTGTGACGATGCCAGAAATTGAACGGGTGTCCTAGACTGAATTTGGATGTCAATTCTAAACTCGCATGGTATTGCTAATACAACGCAGAGCTGGACATTCCCCTACTTTGTATGTTTGCGTGGAGGCCATGTAGGGCTATGTGTTGAAATAGCGATTCTTCTCAGTTAGGTTTCTCTTCAGGCATACAGAGAGTAATGAAAATGCATGCATTTCCAGATTCTCCTTTCCAAGCAGAACATGAATCATCACTGTCTTTCAGATCTGGTCTTTCACAGGGCTGCAAACCTGAGTTGTAAAAGGTGAATTCTGCCTTCCCATTGATAGGGCTCATACGAGTTGCTGGGAGCAGGCCTCCCTGTGACGATGCCAGAAATTGAACGGGTGTCCTAGACTGAATTTGGATGTCAATTCTAAACTCGCATGGTATTGCTAATACAACGCAGAGCTTTACATTCCCCTACTTTGTATGTTTGCGTGGACGCCATGTTGGGCTATGTGTTGAAATAGCGATTCTTCTTAGTTAGCTTTATCTTCAGTCATACAGAGAGTAATGAAAATGCATGCACTTCCAGATTCTCCTTTCCAAGCAGAACATGAATCATCACTTTCTTTCAGATCTGGTCTTTCACTGGGCTGCAAACTTGAGTTGTAAATGTTGAATTCTCCCATCCCATTGATAGGGCTTATACGAGTTGTTGAGAGCAGGCCTCCCTGTAAACATGCCGGAAACTGAACTGGTGTCCCAGACTGCATTTGGATATCAATTCTGAACTCGCATGGTATTGCTAATACAATGCACAGCTTGACATTCCCCTACTTTGTATGTTGCGTGGAAGCCATGTTGGGCTATGTGTTGAAATAGCGATTCTTCTTAGTTAGCTTTCTCTTCAGTCATACAGAGAGTAATGAAAATTCATGCATTTCCAGATTCTCCTTTCCAAGCAGAACATGAATCATCACTGTCTTTCAGATCTGGTCTTTCACTGGGCTGCAAACTTGAGTTGTAAAAGGTGAATTCTGCCTTCCCATTGATAGGGCTTATACGAGTTGTTGAGAGCAGGCCTCCCTGTAAACATGCCGGAGACTGAACTGGTGTCCCAGACTGCATTTGGATATCAATTCTGAACTCGCATGGTATTGCTAATACAACGCACAGCTTGACATTCCCCTAGTTTGTATGTTTGCGTGGAAGCCATGTTGGGCTATGTGTTGAAATAGCGATTCTTCTTAGTTAGCTTTCTCTTCAGTCATACAGAGAGTAATGAAAATTCATGCATTTCCAGATTCTCCTTTCCAAGCAGAACATGAATCATCACTGTCTTTCAGATCTGGTCTTTCACAGGGCTGCAAACCTGAGTTGTAAAAGGTGAATTCTGCCTTCCCATTGATAGGGCTCATACGAGTTGCTGGGAGCAGGCCTCCCTGTGACGATGCCAGAAATTGAACGGGTGTCCTAGACTGAATTTGGATGTCAATTCTAAACTCGCATGGTATTGCTAATACAACGCAGAGCTTGACATTCCCCTACTTTGTATGTTTGCGTGGAGGCCATGTAGGGCTATGTGTTGAAATAGCGATTCTTCGAAGTTAGGTTTCTCTTCAGGCATACAGAGAGTAATGAAAATTCATGCATTTCCAGATTCTCCTTTCCAAGCAGAACATGAATCATCACTGTCTTTCAGATCTGGTCTTTCACAGGGCTGCAAACCTGAGTTGTAAAAGGTGAATTCTGCCTTCCCATTGATAGGGCTCATACGAGTTGCTGGGAGCAGGCCTCCCTGTGACGATGCCAGAAATTGAACGGGTGTCCTAGACTGAATTTGGATGTCAATTCTAAACTCGCATGGTATTGCTAATACAACGCAGAGCTGGACATTCCCCGACTTTGTATGTTTGCGTGGAGGCCATGTAGGGCTATGTGTTGAAATAGCGATTCTTCTCAGTTAGGTTTCTCTTCAGGCATACAGAGAGTAATGAAAATTCATGCATTTCCAGATTCTCCTTTCCAAGCAGAACATGAATCATCACTGTCTTTCAGATCTGGTCTTTCACTGGGCTGCAAACTTGAGTTGTAAAAGGTGAATTCTGCCTTCCCATTGATAGGGCTTATACGAGTTGTTGAGAGCAGGCCTCCCTGTAAACATGCCGGAGACTGAACTGGTGTCCCAGACTGCATTTGGATATCAATTCTAAACTCGCATGGTATTGCTAATACAACGCAGAGCTTGACATTCCCCTACTTTGTATGTTTGCGTGGAGGCCATGTAGGGCTATGTGTTGAAATAGCGATTCTTCGAAGTTAGGTTTCTCTTCAGGCATACAGAGAGTAATGAAAATTCATGCATTTCCAGATTCTCCTTTCCAAGCAGAACATGAATCATCACTGTCTTTCAGATCTGGTCTTTCACTGGGCTGCAAACTTGAGTTGTAAATGTTGAATTCTCCCATCCCATTGATAGGGCTTATACGAGTTGTTGAGAGCAGGCCTCCCTGTAAACATGCCTGAAACTGAACTGGTGTCCCAGACTGCATTTGGATATCAATTCTGAACTCGCATGGTATTGCTAATACAACGCAGAGCTTGACATTCCCCTACTTTGTATGTTTGCGTGGAAGCCATGTTGGGCTATGTGTTGAAATAGCGATTCTTCTTAGTTAGCTTTCTCTTCAGTCATACAGAGAGTAATGAAAATGCATGCATTTCCAGATTCTCCTTTCCAAGCAGAACATGAATCATCACTGTCTTTCAGATCTGGTCTTTCATAGGGCTGCAAACTTGAGTTGTAAAAGGTGAATTCTGCCTTCCCATTGATAGGGCTCATACGAGTTGCTGGGAGCAGGCCTCCCTGTGACGATGCCAGAAATTGAACGGGTGTCCTAGACTGAATTTGGATGTCAATTCTAAACTCGCATGGTATTGCTAATACAACGCAGAGCTGGACATTCCCCTACTTTGTATGTTTGCGTGGAGGCCATGTAGGGCTATGTGTTGAAATAGCGATTCTTCTAAGTTAGGTTTCTCTTCAGGCATACAGAGAGTAATGAAAATTCATGCATTTCCAGATTCTCCTTTCCAAGCAGAACATGAATCATCACTGTCTTTCAGATCTGGTCTTTCACAGGGCTGCAAACCTGAGTTGTAAAAGGTGAATTCTGCCTTCCCATTGATAGGGCTCATACGAGTTGCTGGGAGCAGGCCTCCCTGTGACGATGCCAGAAATTGAACGGGTGTCCTAGACTGAATTTGGATGTCAATTCTAAACTCGCATGGTATTGCTAATACAACGCAGAGCTGGACATTCCCCGACTTTGTATGTTTGCGTGGAGGCCATGTAGGGCTATGTGTTGAAATAGCGATTCTTCTCAGTTAGGTTTCTCTTCAGGCATACAGAGAGTAATGAAAATTCATGCATTTCCAGATTCTCCTTTCCAAGCAGAACATGAATCATCACTGTCTTTCAGATCTGGTCTTTCACTGGGCTGCAAACTTGAGTTGTAAAAGGTGAATTCTGCCTTCCCATTGATAGGGCTTATACGAGTTGTTGAGAGCAGGCCTCCCTGTAAACATGCCGGAGACTGAACTGGTGTCCCAGACTGCATTTGGATATCAATTCTGAACTCGCATGGTATTGCTAATACAACGCACAGCTTGACATTCCCCTAGTTTGTATGTTTGCGTGGAAGCCATGTTGGGCTATGTGTTGAAATAGCGATTCTTCTTAGTTAGCTTTCTCTTCAGTCATACAGAGAGTAATGAAAATTCATGCATTTCCAGATTCTCCTTTCCAAGCAGAACATGAATCATCACTGTCTTTCAGATCTGGTCTTTCACAGGGCTGCAAACCTGAGTTGTAAAAGGTGAATTCTGCCTTCCCATTGATAGGGCTCATACGAGTTGCTGGGAGCAGGCCTCCCTGTGACGATGCCAGAAATTGAACGGGTGTCCTAGACTGAATTTGGATGTCAATTCTAAACTCGCATGGTATTGCTAATACAACGCAGAGCTTGACATTCCCCTACTTTGTATGTTTGCGTGGAGGCCATGTAGGGCTATGTGTTGAAATAGCGATTCTTCGAAGTTAGGTTTCTCTTCAGGCATACAGAGAGTAATGAAAATTCATGCATTTCCAGATTCTCCTTTCCAAGCAGAACATGAATCATCACTGTCTTTCAGATCTGGTCTTTCACTGGGCTGCAAACTTGAGTTGTAAATGTTGAATTCTCCCATCCCATTGATAGGGCTTATACGAGTTGTTGAGAGCAGGCCTCCCTGTAAACATGCCTGAAACTGAACTGGTGTCCCAGACTGCATTTGGATATCAATTCTGAACTCGCATGGTATTGCTAATACAACGCAGAGCTTGACATTCCCCTACTTTGTATGTTTGCGTGGAAGCCATGTTGGGCTATGTGTTGAAATAGCGATTCTTCTTAGTTAGCTTTCTCTTCAGTCATACAGAGAGTAATGAAAATGCATGCATTTCCAGATTCTCCTTTCCAAGCAGAACATGAATCATCACTGTCTTTCAGATCTGGTCTTTCATAGGGCTGCAAACTTGAGTTGTAAAAGGTGAATTCTGCCTTCCCATTGATAGGGCTCATACGAGTTGCTGGGAGCAGGCCTCCCTGTGACGATGCCAGAAATTGAACGGGTGTCCTAGACTGAATTTGGATGTCAATTCTAAACTCGCATGGTATTGCTAATACAACGCAGAGCTGGACATTCCCCTACTTTGTATGTTTGCGTGGAGGCCATGTAGGGCTATGTGTTGAAATAGCGATTCTTCTCAGTTAGGTTTCTCTTCAGGCATACAGAGAGTAATGAAAATGCATGCATTTCCAGATTCTCCTTTCCAAGCAGAACATGAATCATCACTGTCTTTCAGATCTGGTCTTTCACAGGGCTGCAAACCTGAGTTGTAAAAGGTGAATTCTGCCTTCCCATTGATAGGGCTCATACGAGTTGCTGGGAGCAGGCCTCCCTGTGACGATGCCAGAAATTGAACGGGTGTCCTAGACTGAATTTGGATGTCAATTCTAAACTCGCATGGTATTGCTAATACAACGCAGAGCTTTACATTCCCCTACTTTGTATGTTTGCGTGGACGCCATGTTGGGCTATGTGTTGAAATAGCGATTCTTCTTAGTTAGCTTTATCTTCAGTCATACAGAGAGTAATGAAAATGCATGCACTTCCAGATTCTCCTTTCCAAGCAGAACATGAATCATCACTTTCTTTCAGATCTGGTCTTTCACTGGGCTGCAAACTTGAGTTGTAAATGTTGAATTCTCCCATCCCATTGATAGGGCTTATACGAGTTGTTGAGAGCAGGCCTCCCTGTAAACATGCCGGAAACTGAACTGGTGTCCCAGACTGCATTTGGATATCAATTCTGAACTCGCATGGTATTGCTAATACAATGCACAGCTTGACATTCCCCTACTTTGTATGTTGCGTGGAAGCCATGTTGGGCTATGTGTTGAAATAGCGATTCTTCTTAGTTAGCTTTCTCTTCAGTCATACAGAGAGTAATGAAAATTCATGCATTTCCAGATTCTCCTTTCCAAGCAGAACATGAATCATCACTGTCTTTCAGATCTGGTCTTTCACTGGGCTGCAAACTTGAGTTGTAAAAGGTGAATTCTGCCTTCCCATTGATAGGGCTTATACGAGTTGTTGAGAGCAGGCCTCCCTGTAAACATGCCGGAGACTGAACTGGTGTCCCAGACTGCATTTGGATATCAATTCTGAACTCGCATGGTATTGCTAATACAACGCACAGCTTGACATTCCCCTAGTTTGTATGTTTGCGTGGAAGCCATGTTGGGCTATGTGTTGAAATAGCGATTCTTCTTAGTTAGCTTTCTCTTCAGTCATACAGAGAGTAATGAAAATTCATGCATTTCCAGATTCTCCTTTCCAAGCAGAACATGAATCATCACTGTCTTTCAGATCTGGTCTTTCACAGGGCTGCAAACCTGAGTTGTAAAAGGTGAATTCTGCCTTCCCATTGATAGGGCTCATACGAGTTGCTGGGAGCAGGCCTCCCTGTGACGATGCCAGAAATTGAACGGGTGTCCTAGACTGAATTTGGATGTCAATTCTAAACTCGCATGGTATTGCTAATACAACGCAGAGCTTGACATTCCCCTACTTTGTATGTTTGCGTGGAGGCCATGTAGGGCTATGTGTTGAAATAGCGATTCTTCGAAGTTAGGTTTCTCTTCAGGCATACAGAGAGTAATGAAAATTCATGCATTTCCAGATTCTCCTTTCCAAGCAGAACATGAATCATCACTGTCTTTCAGATCTGGTCTTTCACAGGGCTGCAAACCTGAGTTGTAAAAGGTGAATTCTGCCTTCCCATTGATAGGGCTCATACGAGTTGCTGGGAGCAGGCCTCCCTGTGACGATGCCAGAAATTGAACGGGTGTCCTAGACTGAATTTGGATGTCAATTCTAAACTCGCATGGTATTGCTAATACAACGCAGAGCTGGACATTCCCCGACTTTGTATGTTTGCGTGGAGGCCATGTAGGGCTATGTGTTGAAATAGCGATTCTTCTCAGTTAGGTTTCTCTTCAGGCATACAGAGAGTAATGAAAATTCATGCATTTCCAGATTCTCCTTTCCAAGCAGAACATGAATCATCACTGTCTTTCAGATCTGGTCTTTCACTGGGCTGCAAACTTGAGTTGTAAAAGGTGAATTCTGCCTTCCCATTGATAGGGCTTATACGAGTTGTTGAGAGCAGGCCTCCCTGTAAACATGCCGGAGACTGAACTGGTGTCCCAGACTGCATTTGGATATCAATTCTAAACTCGCATGGTATTGCTAATACAACGCAGAGCTTGACATTCCCCTACTTTGTATGTTTGCGTGGAGGCCATGTAGGGCTATGTGTTGAAATAGCGATTCTTCGAAGTTAGGTTTCTCTTCAGGCATACAGAGAGTAATGAAAATTCATGCATTTCCAGATTCTCCTTTCCAAGCAGAACATGAATCATCACTGTCTTTCAGATCTGGTCTTTCACTGGGCTGCAAACTTGAGTTGTAAATGTTGAATTCTCCCATCCCATTGATAGGGCTTATACGAGTTGTTGAGAGCAGGCCTCCCTGTAAACATGCCTGAAACTGAACTGGTGTCCCAGACTGCATTTGGATATCAATTCTGAACTCGCATGGTATTGCTAATACAACGCAGAGCTTGACATTCCCCTACTTTGTATGTTTGCGTGGAAGCCATGTTGGGCTATGTGTTGAAATAGCGATTCTTCTTAGTTAGCTTTCTCTTCAGTCATACAGAGAGTAATGAAAATGCATGCATTTCCAGATTCTCCTTTCCAAGCAGAACATGAATCATCACTGTCTTTCAGATCTGGTCTTTCATAGGGCTGCAAACTTGAGTTGTAAAAGGTGAATTCTGCCTTCCCATTGATAGGGCTCATACGAGTTGCTGGGAGCAGGCCTCCCTGTGACGATGCCAGAAATTGAACGGGTGTCCTAGACTGAATTTGGATGTCAATTCTAAACTCGCATGGTATTGCTAATACAACGCAGAGCTGGACATTCCCCTACTTTGTATGTTTGCGTGGAGGCCATGTAGGGCTATGTGTTGAAATAGCGATTCTTCTCAGTTAGGTTTCTCTTCAGGCATACAGAGAGTAATGAAAATTCATGCATTTCCAGATTCTCCTTTCCAAGCAGAACATGAATCATCACTGTCTTTCAGATCTGGTCTTTCACAGGGCTGCAAACCTGAGTTGTAAAAGGTGAATTCTGCCTTCCCATTGATAGGGCTCATACGAGTTGCTGGGAGCAGGCCTCCCTGTGACGATGCCAGAAATTGAACGGGTGTCCTAGACTGAATTTGGATGTCAATTCTAAACTCGCATGGTATTGCTAATACAACGCAGAGCTTTACATTCCCCTACTTTGTATGTTTGCGTGGACGCCATGTTGGGCTATGTGTTGAAATAGCGATTCTTCTTAGTTAGCTTTATCTTCAGTCATACAGAGAGTAATGAAAATGCATGCACTTCCAGATTCTCCTTTCCAAGCAGAACATGAATCATCACTTTCTTTCAGATCTGGTCTTTCACTGGGCTGCAAACTTGAGTTGTAAATGTTGAATTCTCCCATCCCATTGATAGGGCTTATACGAGTTGTTGAGAGCAGGCCTCCCTGTAAACATGCCGGAAACTGAACTGGTGTCCCAGACTGCATTTGGATATCAATTCTGAACTCGCATGGTATTGCTAATACAATGCACAGCTTGACATTCCCCTACTTTGTATGTTGCGTGGAAGCCATGTTGGGCTATGTGTTGAAATAGCGATTCTTCTTAGTTAGCTTTCTCTTCAGTCATACAGAGAGTAATGAAAATTCATGCATTTCCAGATTCTCCTTTCCAAGCAGAACATGAATCATCACTGTCTTTCAGATCTGGTCTTTCACTGGGCTGCAAACTTGAGTTGTAAAAGGTGAATTCTGCCTTCCCATTGATAGGGCTTATATGAGTTGTTGAGAGCAGGCCTCCCTGTAAACATGCCGGAGACTGAACTGGTGTCCCAGACTGCATTTGGATATCAATTCTGAACTCGCATGGTATTGCTAATACAACGCACAGCTTGACATTCCCCTAGTTTGTATGTTTGCGTGGAAGCCATGTTGGGCTATGTGTTGAAATAGCGATTCTTCTTAGTTAGCTTTCTCTTCAGTCATACAGAGAGTAATGAAAATTCATGCATTTCCAGATTCTCCTTTCCAAGCAGAACATGAATCATCACTGTCTTTCAGATCTGGTCTTTCACAGGGCTGCAAACCTGAGTTGTAAAAGGTGAATTCTGCCTTCCCATTGATAGGGCTCATACGAGTTGCTGGGAGCAGGCCTCCCTGTGACGATGCCAGAAATTGAACGGGTGTCCTAGACTGAATTTGGATGTCAATTCTAAACTCGCATGGTATTGCTAATACAACGCAGAGCTTGACATTCCCCTACTTTGTATGTTTGCGTGGAGGCCATGTAGGGCTATGTGTTGAAATAGCGATTCTTCGAAGTTAGGTTTCTCTTCAGGCATACAGAGAGTAATGAAAATTCATGCATTTCCAGATTCTCCTTTCCAAGCAGAACATGAATCATCACTGTCTTTCAGATCTGGTCTTTCACTGGGCTGCAAACTTGAGTTGTAAATGTTGAATTCTCCCATCCCATTGATAGGGCTTATACGAGTTGTTGAGAGCAGGCCTCCCTGTAAACATGCCTGAAACTGAACTGGTGTCCCAGACTGCATTTGGATATCAATTCTGAACTCGCATGGTATTGCTAATACAACGCAGAGCTTGACATTCCCCTACTTTGTATGTTTGCGTGGAAGCCATGTTGGGCTATGTGTTGAAATAGCGATTCTTCTTAGTTAGCTTTCTCTTCAGTCATACAGAGAGTAATGAAAATGCATGCATTTCCAGATTCTCCTTTCCAAGCAGAACATGAATCATCACTGTCTTTCAGATCTGGTCTTTCATAGGGCTGCAAACTTGAGTTCTAAAAGGTGAATTCTGCCTTCCCATTGATAGGGCTCATACGAGTTGCTGGGAGCAGGCCTCCCTGTGACGATGCCAGAAATTGAACGGGTGTCCTAGACTGAATTTGGATGTCAATTCTAAACTCGCATGGTATTGCTAATACAACGCAGAGCTGGACATTCCCCTACTTTGTATGTTTGCGTGGAGGCCATGTAGGGCTATGTGTTGAAATAGCGATTCTTCTCAGTTAGGTTTCTCTTCAGGCATACAGAGAGTAATGAAAATTCATGCATTTCCAGATTCTCCTTTCCAAGCAGAACATGAATCATCACTGTCTTTCAGATCTGGTCTTTCACAGGGCTGCAAACCTGAGTTGTAAAAGGTGAATTCTGCCTTCCCATTGATAGGGCTCATACGAGTTGCTGGGAGCAGGCCTCCCTGTGACGATGCCAGAAATTGAACGGGTGTCCTAGACTGAATTTGGATGTCAATTCTAAACTCGCATGGTATTGCTAATACAACGCAGAGCTTTACATTCCCCTACTTTGTATGTTTGCGTGGACGCCATGTTGGGCTATGTGTTGAAATAGCGATTCTTCTTAGTTAGCTTTATCTTCAGTCATACAGAGAGTAATGAAAATGCATGCACTTCCAGATTCTCCTTTCCAAGCAGAACATGAATCATCACTTTCTTTCAGATCTGGTCTTTCACTGGGCTGCAAACTTGAGTTGTAAATGTTGAATTCTCCCATCCCATTGATAGGGCTTATACGAGTTGTTGAGAGCAGGCCTCCCTGTAAACATGCCGGAAACTGAACTGGTGTCCCAGACTGCATTTGGATATCAATTCTGAACTCGCATGGTATTGCTAATACAACGCACAGCTTGACATTCCCCTACTTTGTATGTTGCGTGGAAGCCATGTTGGGCTATGTGTTGAAATAGCGATTCTTCTTAGTTAGCTTTCTCTTCAGTCATACAGAGAGTAATGAAAATTCATGCATTTCCAGATTCTCCTTTCCAAGCAGAACATGAATCATCACTGTCTTTCAGATCTGGTCTTTCACAGGGCTGCAAACCTGAGTTGTAAAAGGTGAATTCTGCCTTCCCATTGATAGGGCTCATACGAGTTGCTGGGAGCAGGCCTCCCTGTGACGATGCCAGAAATTGAACGGGTGTCCTAGACTGAATTAGGATGTCAATTCTAAACTCGCATGGTATTGCTAATACAACGCAGAGCTTGACATTCCCCTACTTTGTATGTTTGCGTGGAGGCCATGTTGGGCTATGTGTTGAAATAGCGATTCTTCTCAGTTAGGTTTCTCTTCAGGCATACAGAGAGTAATGAAAATTCATGCATTTCCAGATTCTCCTTTCCAAGCAGAACATGAATCATCACTGTCTTTCAGATCTGGTCTTTCACTGGGCTGCAAACTTGAGTTGTAAAAGGTGAATTCTGCCTTCCCATTGATAGGGCTTATACGAGTTGTTGAGAGCAGGCCTCCCTGTAAACATGCCGGAGACTGAACTGGTGTCCCAGACTGCATTTGGATATCAATTCTGAACTCGCATGGTATTGCTAATACAACGCACAGCTTGACATTCCCCTACTTTGTATGTTGCGTGGAAGCCATGTTGGGCTATGTGTTGAAATAGCGATTCTTCTTAGTTAGCTTTCTCTTCAGTCATACAGAGAGTAATGAAAATTCATGCATTTCCAGATTCTCCTTTCCAAGCAGAACATGAATCATCACTGTCTTTCAGATCTGGTCTTTCACAGGGCTGCAAACCTGAGTTGTAAAAGGTGAATTCTGCCTTCCCATTGATAGGGCTCATACGAGTTGCTGGGAGCAGGCCTCCCTGTGACGATGCCAGAAATTGAACGGGTGTCCTAGACTGAATTTGGATGTCAATTCTAAACTCGCATGGTATTGCTAATACAACGCAGAGCTGGACATTCCCCTACTTTGTATGTTTGCGTGGAGGCCATGTAGGACTATGTGTTGAAATAGCGATTCTTCTCAGTTAGGTTTCTCTTCAGGCATACAGAGAGTAATGAAAATTCATGCATTTCCAGATTCTCCTTTCCAAGCAGAACATGAATCATCACTGTCTTTCAGATCTGGTCTTTCACAGGGCTGCAAACCTGAGTTGTAAAAGGTGAATTCTGCCTTCCCATTGATAGGGCTCATACGAGTTGCTGGGAGCAGGCCTCCCTGTGACGATGCCAGAAATTGAACGGGTGTCCTAGACTGAATTAGGATGTCAATTCTAAACTCGCATGGTATTGCTAATACAACGCAGAGCTTGACATTCCCCTACTTTGTATGTTTGCGTGGAGGCCATGTTGGGCTATGTGTTGAAATAGCGATTCTTCTCAGTTAGGTTTCTCTTCAGGCATACAGAGAGTAATGAAAATTCATGCATTTCCAGATTCTCCTTTCCAAGCAGAACATAAATCATCACTGTCTTTCAGATCTGGTCTTTCACTGGGCTGCAAACTTGAGTTGTAAAAGGTGAATTCTGCCTTCCCATTGATAGGGCTTATACGAGTTGTTGAGAGCAGGCCTCCCTGTAAACATGCCGGAGACTGAACTGGTGTCCCAGACTGCATTTGGATATCAATTCTGAACTCGCATGGTATTGCTAATACAACGCACAGCTTGACATTCCCCTAGTTTGTATGTTTGCGTGGAAGCCATGTTGGGCTAAGTGTTGAAATAGCGATTCTTCTTAGTTAGCTTTCTCTTCAGTCATACAGAGAGTAATGAAAATTCATGCATTTCCAGATTCTCCTTTCCAAGCAGAACATGAATCATCACTGTCTTTCAGATCTGGTCTTTCACAGGGCTGCAAACCTGAGTTGTAAAAGGTGAATTCTGCCTTCCCATTGATATGGCTCATACGAGTTGCTGGGAGCAGGCCTCCCTGTGACGATGCCAGAAATTGAACGGGTGTCCTAGACTGAATTTGGATGTCAATTCTAAACTCGCATGGTATTGCTAATACAACGCAGAGCTTGACATTCCCCTACTTTGTATGTTTGCGTGGAGGCCATGTAGGGCTATGTGTTGAAATAGCGATTCTTCGAAGTTAGGTTTCTCTTCAGGCATACAGAGAGTAATGAAAATTCATGCATTTCCAGATTCTCCTTTCCAAGCAGAACATGAATCATCACTGTCTTTCAGATCTGGTCTTTCACTGGGCTGCAAACTTGAGTTGTAAATGTTGAATTCTCCCATCCCATTGATAGGGCTTATACGAGTTGTTGAGAGCAGGCCTCCCTGTAAACATGCCTGAAACTGAACTGGTGTCCCAGACTGCATTTGGATATCAATTCTGAACTCGCATGGTATTGCTAATACAACGCAGAGCTTGACATTCCCCTACTTTGTATGTTTGCGTGGAAGCCATGTTGGGCTATGTGTTGAAATAGCGATTCTTCTTAGTTAGCTTTCTCTTCAGTCATACAGAGAGTAATGAAAATGCATGCATTTCCAGATTCTCCTTTCCAAGCAGAACATGAATCATCACTGTCTTTCAGATCTGGTCTTTCACAGGGCTGCAAACTTGAGTTGTAAAAGGTGAATTCTGCCTTCCCATTGATAGGGCTCATACGAGTTGCTGGGAGCAGGCCTCCCTGTGTCGATGCCAGAAATTGAACGGGTGTGCTAGACTGCATTTGGATATCAATTCTGAACTCGCATGTTATTGCTAATACAACGCAGAGCTTTACATTCCCCTACTTTGTATGTTTGCGTGGAGGCCATGTTGGGCTATGTGTTGAAATAGCGATTCTTCTTAGTTAGCTTTATCTTCAGTCATACAGAGAGTAATGAAAATGCATGCATTTCCAGATTCTCCTTTCCAAGCAGAACATGAATCATCACTGTCTTTCAGATCTGGTCTTTCACTGGGCTGCAAACTTGAGTTGTAAAAGGTGAATTCTGCCTTCCCATTGATAGGGCTCATACGAGTTGCTGGGAGCAGGCCTCCCTGTGACGATGCCAGAAATTGAACGGGTGTCCTAGACTGAATTTGGATGTCAATTCTAAACTCGCATGGTATTGCTAATACAACGCAGAGCTTGACATTCCCCTACTTTGTATGTTTGCGTGGAGGCCATGTAGGGCTATGTGTTGAAATAGCGATTCTTCGAAGTTAGGTTTCTCTTCAGGCATACAGAGAGTAATGAAAATTCATGCATTTCCAGATTCTCCTTTCCAAGCAGAACATGAATCATCACTGTCTTTCAGATCTGGTCTTTCACTGGGCTGCAAACTTGAGTTGTAAATGTTGAATTCTCCCATCCCATTGATAGGGCTTATACGAGTTGTTGAGAGCAGGCCTCCCTGTAAACATGCCTGAAACTGAACTGGTGTCCCAGACTGCATTTGGATATCAATTCTGAACTCGCATGGTATTGCTAATACAACGCAGAGCTTGACATTCCCCTACTTTGTATGTTTGCGTGGAAGCCATGTTGGGCTATGTGTTGAAATAGCGATTCTTCTTAGTTAGCTTTCTCTTCAGTCATACAGAGAGTAATGAAAATGCATGCATTTCCAGATTCTCCTTTCCAAGCAGAACATGAATCATCACTGTCTTTCAGATCTGGTCTTTCATAGGGCTGCAAACTTGAGTTGTAAAAGGTGAATTCTGCCTTCCCATTGATAGGGCTCATACGAGTTGCTGGGAGCAGGCCTCCCTGTGACGATGCCAGAAATTGAACGGGTGTCCTAGACTGAATTTGGATGTCAATTCTAAACTCGCATGGTATTGCTAATACAACGCAGAGCTTCACATTCCCCTACTTTGTATGTTTGCGTGGAGGCCATGTAGGGCTATGTGTTGAAATAGCGATTCTTCGAAGTTAGGTTTCTCTTCAGGCATACAGAGAGTAATGAAAATTCATGCATTTCCAGATTCTCCTTTCCAAGCAGAACATGAATCATCACTGTCTTTCAGATCTGGTCTTTCACTGGGCTGCAAACTTGAGTTGTAAATGTTGAATTCTCCCATCCCATTGATAGGGCTTATACGAGTTGTTGAGAGCAGGCCTCCCTGTAAACATGCCTGAAACTGAACTGGTGTCCCAGACTGCATTTGGATATCAATTCTGAACTCGCATGGTATTGCTAATACAACGCAGAGCTTGACATTCCCCTACTTTGTATGTTTGCGTGGAAGCCATGTTGGGCTATGTGTTGAAATAGCGATTCTTCTTAGTTAGCTTTCTCTTCAGTCATACAGAGAGTAATGAAAATGCATGCATTTCCATATTCTCCTTTCCAAGCAGAACATGAATCATCACTGTCTTTCAGATCTGGTCTTTCACAGGGCTGCAAACTTGAGTTGTAAAAGGTGAATTCTGCCTTCCCATTGATAGGGCTCATACGAGTTGCTGGGAGCAGGCCTCCCTGTGACGATGCCAGAAATTGAACGGGTGTCCTAGACTGAATTTGGATGTCAATTCTAAACTCGCATGGTATTGCTAATACAACGCAGACCTTGACATTCCCCTACTTTGTATGTTTGCGTGGAGGCCATGTTGGACTATTTTTTGAAATAGCGATTCTTCTCAGTTAGGTTTCTCTTCAGGCATACAGAGAGTAATGAAAATTCATGCATTTCCAGATTCTCCTTTCCAAGCGGAACATGAATCATCACTGTCTTTCAGATCTGGTCTTTCACTGGGCTGCAAACGTGAGTTGTAAAAGGTGAATTCTGCCTTCCCATTGATAGGGCTCATACGAGTTGCTGAGAGCAGGCCTCCCTGTGTCGATGCCAGAAATTGAACGGGTGTCCTAGACTGCATTTGGATATCAATTCTGAACTCGCATGTTATTGCTAATACAACGCAGAGCTTTACATTCCCCTACTTTGTATGTTTGCGTGGAGGCCATGTTGGGCTATGTGTTGAAATAGCGATTCTTCTTAGTTAGCTTTATCTTCAGTCATACAGAGAGTAATGAAAATTCATGCATTTCCAGATTCTCCTTTCCAAGCAGAACATGAATCATCACTGTCTTTCAGATCTGGTCTTTCACTGGGCTGCAAACTTGAGTTGTAAATGTTGAATTCTCCCATCCCATTGATAGGGCTTATACGAGTTGTTGAGAGCAGGCCTCCCTGTAAACATGCCTGAAACTGAACTGGTGTCCCAGACTGCATTTGGATATCAATTCTGAACTCGCATGGTATTGCTAATACAACGCAGAGCTTGACATTCCCCTACTTTGTATGTTTGCGTGGAAGCCATGTTGGGCTATGTGTTGAAATAGCGATTCTTCTTAGTTAGCTTTCTCTTCAGTCATACAGAGAGTAATGAAAATGCATGCATTTCCAGATTCTCCTTTCCAAGCAGAACATGAATCATCACTGTCTTTCAGATCTGGTCTTTCACAGGGCTGCAAACTTGAGTTGTAAAAGCTGAATTCTGCCTTCCCATTGATAGGGCTCATACGAGTTGCTGGGAGCAGGCCTCCCTGTGTCGATGCCAGAAATTGAACGGGTGTGCTAGACTGCATTTGGATATCAATTCTGAACTCGCATGTTATTGCTAATACAACGCAGAGCTTTACATTCCCCTACTTTGTATGTTTGCGTGGAGGCCATGTTGGGCTATGTGTTGAAATAGCGATTCTTCTTAGTTAGCTTTATCTTCAGTCATACAGAGAGTAATGAAAATGCATGCATTTCCAGATTCTCCTTTCCAAGCAGAACATGAATCATCACTGTCTTTCAGATCTGGTCTTTCACTGGGCTGCAAACTTGAGTTGTAAAAGGTGAATTCTGCCTTCCCATTGATAGGGCTCATACGAGTTGCTGGGAGCAGGCCTCCCTGTGACGATGCCAGAAATTGAACGGGTGTCCTAGACTGAATTTGGATGTCAATTCTAAACTCGCATGGTATTGCTAATACAACGCAGAGCTTGACATTCCCCTACTTTGTATGTTTGCGTGGAGGCCATGTAGGGCTATGTGTTGAAATAGCGATTCTTCGAAGTTAGGTTTCTCTTCAGGCATACAGAGAGTAATGAAAATTCATGCATTTCCAGATTCTCCTTTCCAAGCAGAACATGAATCATCACTGTCTTTCAGATCTGGTCTTTCACTGGGCTGCAAACTTGAGTTGTAAATGTTGAATTCTCCCATCCCATTGATAGGGCTTATACGAGTTGTTGAGAGCAGGCCTCCCTGTAAACATGCCTGAAACTGAACTGGTGTCCCAGACTGCATTTGGATATCAATTCTGAACTCGCATGGTATTGCTAATACAACGCACAGCTTGACATTCCCCTACTTTGTATGTTTGCGTGGAAGCCATGTTGGGCTATGTGTTGAAATAGCGATTCTTCTTAGTTAGCTTTCTCTTCAGTCATACAGAGAGTAATGAAAATGCATGCATTTCCAGATTCTCCTTTCCAAGCAGAACATGAATCATCACTGTCTTTCAGATCTGGTCTTTCATAGGGCTGCAAACTTGAGTTGTAAAAGGTGAATTCTGCCTTCCCATTGATAGGGCTCATACGAGTTGCTGGGAGCAGGCCTCCCTGTGACGATGCCAGAAATTGAACGGGTGTCCTAGACTGAATTTGGATGTCAATTCTAAACTCGCATGGTATTGCTAATACAACGCAGAGCTTCACATTCCCCTACTTTGTATGTTTGCGTGGAGGCCATGTAGGGCTATGTGTTGAAATAGCGATTCTTCGAAGTTAGGTTTCTCTTCAGGCATACAGAGAGTAATGAAAATTCATGCATTTCCAGATTCTCCTTTCCAAGCAGAACATGAATCATCACTGTCTTTCAGATCTGGTCTTTCACTGGGCTGCAAACTTGAGTTGTAAATGTTGAATTCTCCCATCCCATTGATAGGGCTTATACGAGTTGTTGAGAGCAGGCCTCCCTGTAAACATGCCTGAAACTGAACTGGTGTCCCAGACTGCATTTGGATATCAATTCTGAACTCGCATGGTATTGCTAATACAACGCAGAGCTTGACATTCCCCTACTTTGTATGTTTGCGTGGAAGCCATGTTGGGCTATGTGTTGAAATAGCGATTCTTCTTAGTTAGCTTTCTCTTCAGTCATACAGAGAGTAATGAAAATGCATGCATTTCCATATTCTCCTTTCCAAGCAGAACATGAATCATCACTGTCTTTCAGATCTGGTCTTTCACAGGGCTGCAAACTTGAGTTGTAAAAGGTGAATTCTGCCTTCCCATTGATAGGGCTCATACGAGTTGATGGGAGCAGGCCTCCCTGTGACGATGCCAGAAATTGAACGGGTGTCCTAGACTGAATTTGGATGTCAATTCTAAACTCGCATGGTATTGCTAATACAACGCAGACCTTGACATTCCCCTACTTTGTATGTTTGCGTGGAGGCCATGTTGGACTATTTTTTGAAATAGCGATTCTTCTCAGTTAGGTTTCTCTTCAGGCATACAGAGAGTAATGAAAATTCATGCATTTCCAGATTCTCCTTTCCAAGCGGAACATGAATCATCACTGTCTTTCAGATCTGGTCTTTCACTGGGCTGCAAACGTGAGTTGTAAAAGGTCAATTCTGCCTTCCCATTGATAGGGCTCATACGAGTTGCTGAGAGCAGGCCTCCCTGTGTCGATGCCAGAAATTGAACGGGTGTCCTAGACTGCATTTGGATATCAATTCTGAACTCGCATGTTATTGCTAATACAACGCAGAGCTTTACATTCCCCTACTTTGTATGTTTGCGTGGAGGCCATGTTGGGCTATGTGTTGAAATAGCGATTCTTCTTAGTTAGCTTTATCTTCAGTCATACAGAGAGTAATGAAAATGCATGCATTTCCAGATTCTCCTTTCCAAGCAGAACATGAATCATCACTGTCTTTCAGATCTGGTCTTTCACTGGGCTGCAAACTTGAGTTGTAAAAGGTGAATTCTGCCTTCCCATTGATAGCGCTCATACGAGTTGCTGGGAGCAGGCCTCCCTGTGACGATGCCAGAAATTGAACGGGTGTCCTAGACTGAATTTGGATGTCAATTCTAAACTCGCATGGTATTGCTAATACAACGCAGAGCTTGACATTCCCCTACTTTGTATGTTTGCGTGGAGGCCATGTAGGGCTATGTGTTGAAATAGCGATTCTTCGAAGTTAGGTTTCTCTTCAGGCATACAGAGAGTAATGAAAATTCATGCATTTCCAGATTCTCCTTTCCAAGCAGAACATGAATCATCACTGTCTTTCAGATCTGGTCTTTCACTGGGCTGCAAACTTGAGTTGTAAATGTTGAATTCTCCCATCCCATTGATAGGGCTTATACGAGTTGTTGAGAGCAGGCCTCCCTGTAAACATGCCTGAAACTGAACTGGTGTCCCAGACTGCATTTGGATATCAATTCTGAACTCGCATGGTATTGCTAATACAACGCACAGCTTGACATTCCCCTACTTTGTATGTTTGCGTGGAAGCCATGTTGGGCTATGTGTTGAAATAGCGATTCTTCTTAGTTAGCTTTCTCTTCAGTCATACAGAGAGTAATGAAAATGCATGCATTTCCAGATTCTCCTTTCCAAGCAGAACATGAATCATCACTGTCTTTCAGATCTGGTCTTTCATAGGGCTGCAAACTTGAGTTGTAAAAGGTGAATTCTGCCTTCCCATTGATAGGGCTCATACGAGTTGCTGGGAGCAGGCCTCCCTGTGACGATGCCAGAAATTGAACGGGTGTCCTAGACTGAATTTGGATGTCAATTCTAAACTCGCATGGTATTGCTAATACAACGCAGAGCTGGACATTCCCCTACTTTGTATGTTTGCGTGGAGGCCATGTAGGGCTATGTGTTGAAATAGCGATTCTTCTCAGTTAGGTTTCTCTTCAGGCATACAGAGAGTAATGAAAATTCATGCATTTCCAGATTCTCCTTTCCAAGCAGAACATGAATCATCACTGTCTTTCAGATCTGGTCTTTCACAGGGCTGCAAACCTGAGTTGTAAAAGGTGAATTCTGCCTTCCCATTGATAGGGCTCATACGAGTTGCTGGGAGCAGGCCTCCCTGTGACGATGCCAGAAATTGAACGGGTGTCCTAGACTGAATTTGGATGTCAATTCTAAACTCGCATGGTATTGCTAATACAACGCAGAGCTGGACATTCCCCTACTTTGTATGTTTGCGTGGAGGCCATGTAGGGCTATGTGTTGAAATAGCGATTCTTCTCAGTTAGGTTTCTCTTCAGGCATACAGAGAGTAATGAAAATTCATGCATTTCCAGATTCTCCTTTCCAAGCAGAACATGAATCATCACTGTCTTTCAGATCTGGTCTTTCACTGGGCTGCAAACTTGAGTTGTAAATGTTGAATTCTCCCATCCCATTGATAGGGCTTATACGAGTTGTTGAGAGCAGGCCTCCCTGTAAACATGCCGGAAACTGAACTGGTGTCCCAGACTGCATTTGGATATCAATTCTGAACTCGCATGGTATTGCTAATACAACGCAGAGCTTGACATTCCCCTACTTTGTATGTTTGCGTGGAAGCCATGTTGGGCTATGTGTTGAAATAGCGATTCTTCTTAGTTAGCTTTCTCTTCAGTCATACAGAGAGTAATGAAAATGCATGCATTTCCAGATTCTCCTTTCCAAGCAGAACATGAATCATCACTGTCTTTCAGATCTGGTCTTTCATAGGGCTGCAAACTTGAGTTGTAAAAGGTGAATTCTGCCTTCCCATTGATAGGGCTCATACGAGTTGCTGGGAGCAGGCCTCCCTGTGACGATGCCAGAAATTGAACGGGTGTCCTAGACTGAATTTGGATGTCAATTCTAAACTCGCATGGTATTGCTAATACAACGCAGAGCTGGACATTCCCCTACTTTGTATGTTTGCGTGGAGGCCATGTAGGGCTATGTGTTGAAATAGCGATTCTTCTCAGTTAGGTTTCTCTTCAGGCATACAGAGAGTAATGAAAATTCATGCATTTCCAGATTCTCCTTTCCAAGCAGAACATGAATCATCACTGTCTTTCAGATCTGGTCTTTCACAGGGCTGCAAACCTGAGTTGTAAAAGGTGAATTCTGCCTTCCCATTGATAGGGCTCATACGAGTTGCTGGGAGCAGGCCTCCCTGTGACGATGCCAGAAATTGAACGGGTGTCCTAGACTGAATTTGGATGTCAATTCTAAACTCGCATGGTATTGCTAAAACAGCGCAGAGCTTTACATTCCCCTACTTTGTATGTTTGCGTGGACGCCATGTTGGGCTATGTGTTGAAATAGCGATTCTTCTTAGTTAGCTTTATCTTCAGTCATACAGAGAGTAATGAAAATGCATGCACTTCCAGATTCTCCTTTCCAAGCAGAACATGAATCATCACTTTCTTTCAGATCTGGTCTTTCACTGGGCTGCAAATTTGAGTTGTAAATGTTGAATTCTCCCATCCCATTGATAGGGCTTATACGAGTTGTTGAGAGCAGGCCTCCCTGTAAACATGCCGGAAACTGAACTGGTGTCCCAGACTGCATTTGGATATCAATTCTGAACTCGCATGGTATTGCTAATACAACGCACAGCTTGACATTCCCCTACTTTGTATGTTGCGTGGAAGCCATGTTGGGCTATGTGTTGAAATAGCGATTCTTCTTAGTTAGCTTTCTCTTCAGTCATACAGAGAGTAATGAAAATTCATGCATTTCCAGATTCTCCTTTCCAAGCAGAACATGAATCATCACTGTCTTTCAGATCTGGTCTTTCACAGGGCTGCAAACCTGAGTTGTAAAAGGTGAATTCTGCCTTCCCATTGATAGGGCTTATACGAGTTGTTGAGAGCAGGCCTCCCTGTAAACATGCCGGAGACTGAACTGGTGTCCCAGACTGCATTTGGATATCAATTCTGAACTCGCATGGTATTGCTAATACAACGCAAAGCTTGACATTCCCCTAGTTTGTATGTTTGCGTGGAAGCCATGTTGGGCTATGTGTTGAAATAGCGATTCTTCTTAGTTAGCTTTCTCTTCAGTCATACAGAGAGTAATGAAAATTCATGCATTTCCAGATTCTCCTTTCCAAGCAGAACATGAATCATCACTGTCTTTCAGATCTGGTCTTTCACAGGGCTGCAAACCTGAGTTGTAAAAGGTGAATTCTGCCTTCCCATTGATAGGGCTCATACAAGTTGCTGGGAGCAGGCCTCCCTGTGACGATGCCAGAAATTGAACGGGTGTCCTAGACTGAATTTGGATGTCAATTCTAAACTCGCATGGTATTGCTAATACAACGCAGAGCTTGACATTCCCCTACTTTGTATGTTTGCGTGGAGGCCATGTAGGGCTATGTGTTGAAATAGCGATTCTTCGAAGTTAGGTTTCTCTTCAGGCATACAGAGAGTAATGAAAATTCATGCATTTCCAGAATCTCCTTTCCAAGCAGAACATGAATCATCACTGTCTTTCAGATCTGGTCTTTCACTGGGCTGCAAACCTGAGTTGTAAATGTTGAATTCTCCCATCACATTGATAGGGCTTATACGAGTTGTTGAGAGCAGGCCTCCCTGTAAACATGCCTGAAACTGAACTGGTGTCCCAGACTGCATTTGGATATCAATTCTGAACTCGCATGGTATTGCTAATACAACGCAGAGCTTGACATTCCCCTACTTTGTATGTTTGCGTGGAAGCCATGTTGGGCTATGTGTTGAAATAGCGATTCTTCTTAGTTAGCTTTCTCTTCAGTCATACAGAGAGTAATGAAAATGCATGCATTTCCAGATTCTCCTTTCCAAGCAGAACATGAATCATCACTGTCTTTCAGATCTGGTCTTTCACAGGGCTGCAAACTTGAGTTGTAAAAGGTGAATTCTGCCTTCCCATTGATAGGGCTCATACGAGTTGCTGGGAGCAGGCCTCCCTGTGACGATGCCAGAAATTGAACGGGTGTCCTAGACTGAATTTGGATGTCAATTCTAAACTCGCATGGTATTCCTAGTACAACGCAGACCTTGACATTCCCCTACTTTGTATGTTTCCGTGGAGGCCATGTTGGACTATTTTTTGAAATAGCGATTCTTCTCAGTTAGCTTTCTCTTCAGGCATACAGAGAGTAATGAAAATTCATGCATTTCCAGATTCTCCTTTCCAAGCGGAACATGAATCATCACTGTCTTTCAGATCTGGTCTTTCACTGGGCTGCAAACGTGAGTTGTAAAAGGTGAATTCTGCCTTCCCATTGATAGGGCTCATACGAGTTGCTGAGAGCAGGCCTCCCTGTGTCGATGCCAGAAATTGAACGGGTGTCCTAGACTGCATTTGGATATCAATTCTGAACTCGCATGTTATTGCTAATACAACGCAGAGCTTTACATTCCCCTACTTTGTATGTTTGCGTGGAGGCCATGTTGGGCTATGTGTTGAAATAGCGATTCTTCTTAGTTAGCTTTATCTTCAGTCATACAGAGAGTAATGAAAATGCATGCATTTCCAGATTCTCCTTTCCAAGCAGAACATGAATCATCACTGTCTTTCAGATCTGGTCTTTCACTGGGCTGCAAACTTGAGTTGTAAAAGGTGAATTCTGCCTTCCCATTGATAGCGCTCATACGAGTTGCTGGGAGCAGGCCTCCCTGTGACGATGCCAGAAATTGAACGGGTGTCCTAGACTGAATTTGGATGTCAATTCTAAACTCGCATGGTATTGCTAATACAACGCAGAGCTTTACATTCCCCTACTTTGTATGTTTGCGTGGAGGCCATGTAGGGCTATGTGTTGAAATAGCGATTCTTCGAAGTTAGGTTTCTCTTCAGGCATACAGAGAGTAATGAAAATTCATGCATTTCCAGATTCTCCTTTCCAAGCAGAACATGAATCATCACTGTCTTTCAGATCTGGTCTTTCACTGGGCTGCAAACTTGAGTTGTAAATGTTGAATTCTCCCATCCCATTGATAGGGCTTATACGAGTTGTTGAGAGCAGGCCTCCCTGTAAACATGCCTGAAACTGAACTGGTGTCCCAGACTGCATTTGGATATCAATTCTGAACTCGCATGGTATTGCTAATACAACGCACAGCTTGACATTCCCCTACTTTGTATGTTTGCGTGGAAGCCATGTTGGGCTATGTGTTGAAATAGCGATTCTTCTTAGTTAGCTTTCTCTTCAGTCATACAGAGAGTAATGAAAATGCATGCATTTCCAGATTCTCCTTTCCAAGCAGAACATGAATCATCACTGTCTTTCAGATCTGGTCTTTCATAGGGCTGCAAACTTGAGTTGTAAAAGGTGAATTCTGCCTTCCCATTGATAGGGCTCATACGAGTTGCTGGGAGCAGGCCTCCCTGTGACGATGCCAGAAATTGAACGGGTGTCCTAGACTGAATTTGGATGTCAATTCTAAACTCGCATGGTATTGCTAATACAACGCAGAGCTGGACATTCCCCTACTTTGTATGTTTGCGTGGAGGCCATGTAGGGCTATGTGTTGAAATAGCGATTCTTCTCAGTTAGGTTTCTCTTCAGGCATACAGAGAGTAATGAAAATTCATGCATTTCCAGATTCTCCTTTCCAAGCAGAACATGAATCATCACTGTCTTTCAGATCTGGTCTTTCACAGGGCTGCAAACCTGAGTTGTAAAAGGTGAATTCTGCCTTCCCATTGATAGGGCTCATACGAGTTGCTGGGAGCAGGCCTCCCTGTGACGATGCCAGAAATTGAACGGGTGTCCTAGACTGAATTTGGATGTCAATTCTAAACTCGCATGGTATTGCTAATACAACGCAGAGCTGGACATTCCCCTACTTTGTATGTTTGCGTGGAGGCCATGTAGGGCTATGTGTTGAAATAGCGATTCTTCTCAGTTAGGTTTCTCTTCAGGCATACAGAGAGTAATGAAAATTCATGCATTTCCAGATTCTCCTTTCCAAGCAGAACATGAATCATCACTGTCTTTCAGATCTGGTCTTTCACTGGGCTGCAAACTTGAGTTGTAAATGTTGAATTCTCCCATCCCATTGATAGGGCTTATACGAGTTGTTGAGAGCAGGCCTCCCTGTAAACATGCCTGAAACTGAACTGGTGTCCCAGACTGCATTTGGATATCAATTCTGAACTCGCATGTTATTGCTAATACAACGCAGAGCTTGACATTCCCCTACTTTGTATGTTTGCGTGGAAGCCATGTTGGGCTATGTGTTGAAATAGCGATTCTTCTTAGTTAGCTTTCTCTTCAGTCATACAGAGAGTAATGAAAATGCATGCACTTCCAGATTCTCCTTTCCAAGCAGAACATGAATCATCACTGTCTTTCAGATCTGGTCTTTCATAGGGCTGCAAACTTGAGTTGTAAAAGGTGAATTCTGCCTTCCCATTGATAGGGCTCATACGAGTTGCTGGGAGCAGGCCTCCCTGTGACGATGCCAGAAATTGAACGGGTGTCCTAGACTGAATTTGGATGTCAATTCTAAACTCGCATGGTATTGCTAATACAACGCAGAGCTGGACATTCCCCTACTTTGTATGTTTGCGTGGAGGCCATGTTGGGCTATGTGTTGAAATAGCGATTCTTCTCAGTTAGGTTTCTCTTCAGGCATACAGAGAGTAATGAAAATTCATGCATTTCCAGATTCTCCTTTCCAAGCAGAACATGAATCATCACTGTCTTTCAGATCTGGTCTTTCACTGGGCTGCAAACTTGAGTTGTAAAAGGTGAATTCTGCCTTCCCATTGATAGGGCTCATACGAGTTGCTGGGAGCAGGCCTCCCTGTGACGATGCCAGAAATTGAACGGGTGTCCTAGACTGAATTTGGATGTCAATTCTAAACTCGCATGGTATTGCTAATACAACGCAGAGCTTTACATTCCCCTACTTTGTATGTTTGCGTGGACGCCATGTTGGGCTATGTGTTGAAATAGCGATTCTTCTTAGTTAGCTTTATCTTCAGTCATACAGAGAGTAATGAAAATGCATGCACTTCCAGATTCTCCTTTCCAAGCAGAACATGAATCATCACTTTCTTTCAGATCTGGTCTTTCACTGGGCTGCAAACTTGAGTTGTAAATGTTGAATTCTCCCATCCCATTGATAGGGCTTATACGAGTTGTTGAGAGCAGGCCTCCCTGTAAACATGCCGGAAACTGAACTGGTGTCCCAGACTGCATTTGGATATCAATTCTGAACTCGCATGGTATTGCTAATACAACGCACAGCTTGACATTCCCCTACTTTGTATGTTTGCGTGGAAGCCATGTTGGGCTATGTGTTGAAATAGCGATTCTTCTTAGTTAGCTTTCTCTTCGGTCATACAGAGAGTAATGAAAATTCATGCATTTCCAGATTCTCCTTTCCAAGCAGAACATGAATCATCACTGTCTTTCAGATCTGGTCTTTCACAGGGCTGCAAACCTGAGTTGTAAAAGGTGAATTCTGCCTTCCCATTGATAGGGCTCATACGAGTTGCTGGGAGCAGGCCTCCCTGTGACGATGCCAGAAAATGAACGGGTGTCCTAGACTGAAATAGGATGTCAATTCTAAACTCGCATGGTATTGCTAATACAACGCAGAGCTTGACATTCCCCTACTTTGTATGTTTGCGTGGAGGCCATGTTGGGCTATGTGTTGAAATAGCGATTCTTCTCAGTTAGGTTTCTCTTCAGGCATACAGAGAGTAATGAAAATTCATGCATTTCCAGATTCTCCTTTCCAAGCAGAACATGAATCATCACTGTCTTTCAGATCTGGTCTTTCACTGGGCTGCAAACTTGAGTTGTAAAAGGTGAATTCTGCCTTCCCATTGATAGGGCTCATACGAGTTGCTGAGAGCAGGCCTCTCTGTGACGATGCCAGAAATTGAACGGGTGTCCTAGACTGCATTTGGATATCAATTCTGAACTCGCATGGTATTGCTAATACAACGCAGAGCTTGACATTCCCCTACTTTGTATGTTTGCGTGGAGGCCATGTTGGGCTATGTGTTGAAATAGCGATTCTTCTCAGTTAGCTTTCTCTTCAGTCATACAGAGAGTAATGAAAATGCATGCAT
This sequence comes from Candoia aspera, assembly GCF_035149785.1. Taxonomy (NCBI): domain Eukaryota; kingdom Metazoa; phylum Chordata; class Lepidosauria; order Squamata; family Candoiidae; genus Candoia; species Candoia aspera. Next base: position 24,090,889 of record NC_086164.1, read on the forward strand.
TTCCAGATTCTCCTTTCCAAGCAGAACATGAATCATCACTGTCTTTCAGATCTGGTCTTTCACAGGGCTGCAAACCTGAGTTGTAAAAGGTGAATTCTGCCTTCCCATTGATAGGGCTCATACGAGTTGCTGGGAGCAGGCCTCCCTGTGACGATGCCAGAAATTGAACGGGTGTCCTAGACTGAATTTGGATGTCAATTCTAAACTCGCATGGTATTGCTAATACAACGCAGAGCTTGACATTCCCCTACTTTGTATGATTGCGTGGAGGCCATGTAGGGCTATGTGTTGAAATAGCGATTCTTCGAAGTTAGGTTTCTCTTCAGGCATACAGAGAGTAATGAAAATTCATGCATTTCCAGATTCTCCTTTCCAAGCAGAACATGAATCATCACTGTCTTTCAGATCTGGTCTTTCACTGGGCTGCAATCTTGAGTTGTAAATGTTGAATTCTCCCATCCCATTGATAGGGCTTATACAAGTTGTTGAGAGCAGGCCTCCCTGTAAACATGCCTGAAACTGAACTGGTGTCCCAGACTGCATTTGGATATCAATTCTGAACTCGCATGGTATTGCTAATACAACGCAGAGCTTGACATTCCCCTACTTTGTATGTTTGCGTGGAAGCCATGTTGGGCTATGTGTTGAAATAGCGATTCTTCTTAGTTAGCTTTCTCTTCAGTCATACAGAGAGTAATGAAAATTCATGCATTTCCAGATTCTCCTTTCCAAGCAGAACATGAATCATCACTGTCTTTCAGATCTGGTCTTTCACAGGGCTGCAAACTTGAGTTGTAAAAGGTGAATTCTGCCTTCCCATTGATAGGGCTCATACGAGTTGCTGGGAGCAGGCCTCCCTGTGACGATGCCAGAAATTGAACGGGTGTCCTAGACTGAATTTGGATGTCAATTCTAAACTCGTATGGTATTGCTAATACAACGCAGAGCTGGACATTCCCCTACTTTGTATGTTTGCGTGGAGGCCATGTAGGGCTATGTGTTGAAATAGCGATTCTTCTCAGTTAGGTTTCTCTTCAGGCATACAGAGAGTAATGAAAATTCATGCATTTCCAGATTCTCCTTTCCAAGCAGAACATGAATCATCACTGTCTTTCAGATCTGGTCTTTCACAGGGCTGCAAACCTGAGTTGTAAAAGGTGAATTCTGCCTTCCCATTGATAGGGCTCATACGAGTTGCTGGGAGCAGGCCTCCCTGTGACGATGCCAGAAATTGAACGGGTGTCCTAGACTGAATTTGGATGTCAATTCTAAACTCGCATGGTATTGCTAATACAACGCAGAGCTTGACATTCCCCTACTTTGTATGTTTGCGTGGAGGCCATGTTGGGCTATGTGTTGAAATAGCGATTCTTCTCAGTTAGGTTTCTCTTCAGGCATACAGAGAGTAATGAAAATTCATGCATTTCCAGATTCTCCTTTCCAAGCAGAACATGAATCATCACTGTCTTTCAGATCTGGTCTTTCACTGGGCTGCAAACTTGAGTTGTAAAAGGTGAATTCTGCCTTCCCATTGATAGGGCTCATACGAGTTGCTGGGAGCAGGCCTCCCTGTGACGATGCCAGAAATTGAACGGGTGTCCTAGACTGAATTTGGATGTCAATTCTAAACTCGCATGGTATTGCTAATACAACGCAGAGCTTTACATTCCCCTACTTTGTATGTTTGCGTGGACGCCATGTTGGGCTATGTGTTGAAATAGCGATTCTTCTTAGTTAGCTTTATCTTCAGTCATACAGAGAGTAATGAAAATGCATGCACTTCCAGATTCTCCTTTCCAAGCAGAACATGAATCATCACTTTCTTTCAGATCTGGTCTTTCACTGGGCTGCAAACTTGAGTTGTAAATGTTGAATTCTCCCATCCCATTGATAGGGCTTATACGAGTTGTTGAGAGCAGGCCTCCCTGTAAACATGCCGGAAACTGAACTGGTGTCCCAGACTGCATTTGGATATCAATTCTGAACTCGCATGGTATTGCTAATACAACGCACAGCTTGACATTCCCCTACTTTGTATGTTTGCGTGGAAGCCATGTTGGGCTATGTGTTGAAATAGCGATTCTTCTTAGTTAGCTTTCTCTTCAGTCATACAGAGAGTAATGAAAATTCATGCATTTCCAGATTCTCCTTTCCAAGCAGAACATGAATCATCACTGTCTTTCAGATCTGGTCTTTCACAGGGCTGCAAACCTGAGTTGTAAAAGGTGAATTCTGCCTTCCCATTGATAGGGCTCATACGAGTTGCTGGGAGCAGGCCTCCCTGTGACGATGCCAGAAAATGAACGGGTGTCCTAGACTGAATTAGGATGTCAATTCTAAACTCGCATGGTATTGCTAATACAACGCAGAGCTTGACATTCCCCTACTTTGTATGTTTGCGTGGAGGCCATGTTGGGCTATGTGTTGAAATAGCGATTCTTCTCAGTTAGGTTTCTCTTCAGGCATACAGAGAGTAATGAAAATTCATGCATTTCCAGATTCTCCTTTCCAAGCAGAACATGAATCATCACTGTCTTTCAGATCTGGTCTTTCACAGGGCTGCAAACCTGAGTTGTAAAAGGTGAATTCTGCCTTCCCATTGATAGGGCTCATACGAGTTGCTGGGAGCAGGCCTCCCTGTGACGATGCCAGAAATTGAACGGGTGTCCTAGACTGAATTTGGATGTCAATTCTAAACTCGCATGGTATTGCTAATACAACGCAGAGCTTGACATTCCCCTACTTTGTATGTTTGCGTGGAGGCCATGTTGGGCTATGTGTTGAAATAGCGATTCTTCTCAGTTAGGTTTCTCTTCAGGCATACAGAGAGTAATGAAAATTCATGCATTTCCAGATTCTCCTTTCCAAGCAGAACATGAATCATCACTGTCTTTCAGATCTGGTCTTTCACTGGGCTGCAAACTTGAGTTGTAAAAGGTGAATTCTGCCTTCCCATTGATAGGGCTCATACGAGTTGCTGGGAGCAGGCCTCCCTGTGACGATGCCAGAAATTGAACGGGTGTCCTAGACTGAATTTGGATGTCAATTCTAAACTCGCATGGTATTGCTAATACAACGCAGAGCTTTACATTCCCCTACTTTGTATGTTTGCGTGGACGCCATGTTGGGCTATGTGTTGAAATAGCGATTCTTCTTAGTTAGCTTTCTCTTCAGGCATACAGAGAGTAATGAAAATGCATGCACTTCCAGATTCTCCTTTCCAAGCAGAACATGAATCATCACTTTCTTTCAGATCTGGTCTTTCACTGGGCTACAAACTTGAGTTGTAAATGTTGAATTCTCCCATCCCATTGATAGGGCTTATACGAGTTGTTGAGAGCAGGCCTCCCTGTAAACATGCCGGAAACTGAACTGGTGTCCCAGACTGCATTTGGATATCAATTCTGAACTCGCATGGTATTGCTAATACAACGCACAGCTTGACATTCCCCTACTTTGTATGTTTGCGTGGAAGCCATGTTGGGCTATGTGTTGAAATAGCGATTCTTCTTAGTTAGCTTTCTCTTCAGTCATACAGAGAGTAATGAAAATTCATGCATTTCCAGATTCTCCTTTCCAAGCAGAACATGAATCAACACTGTCTTTCAGATCTGGTCTTTCACAGGGCTGCAAACCTGAGTTGTAAAAGGTGAATTCTGCCTTCCCATTGATAGGGCTCATACGAGTTGCTGGGAGCAGGCCTCCCTGTGACGATGCCAGAAAATGAACGGGTGTCCTAGACTGAATTAGGATGTCAATTCTAAACTCGCATGGTATTGCTAATACAACGCAGAGCTTGACATTCCCCTACTTTGTATGTTTGCGTGGAGGCCATGTTGGGCTATGTGTTGAAATAGCGATTCTTCTCAGTTAGGTTTCTCTTCAGGCATACAGAGAGTAATGAAAATTCATGCATTTCCAGATTCTCCTTTCCAAGCAGAACATGAATCATCACTGTCTTTCAGATCTGGTCTTTCACTGGGCTGCAAACTTGAGTTGTAAAAGGTGAATTCTGCCTTCCCATTGATAGGGCTCATACGAGTTGCTGAGAGCAGGCCTCCCTGTGACGATGCCAGAAATTGAACGGGTGTCCTAGACTGCATTTGGATATCAATTCTGAATTCGCATGGTATTGCTAATACAACGCAGAGCTTGACATTCCCCTACTTTGTATGTTTGCGTGGAGGCCATGTTGGGCTATGTGTTGAAATAGCGATTCTTCTCAGTTAGGTTTCTCTTCAGGCATACAGAGAGTAATGAAAATTCATGCATTTCCAGATTCTCCTTTCCAAGCAGAACATGAATCATCACTGTCTTTCAGATCTGTTCTTTCACTGGGCTGCAAACTTGAGTTTTAAAAGGTGAATTCTGCCTTCCCATTGATAGGGCTCATACGAGTTGCTGAGAGCAGGCCTCCCTGTGACGATGCCAGAAATTGAACGGGTGTCCTAGACTGAATTTGGATGTCAATTCTAAACTCGCATGGTATTGCTAATACAACGCAGACCTTGACATTCCCCTACTTTGTATGTTTGCGTGGAGGCCATGTTGGACTATTTTTTGAAATAGCGATTCTTCTCAGTTAGCTTTCTCTTCAGGCATACGGAGAGTAATGAAAATTCATGCATTTCCAGATTCTCCTTTCCAAGCGGAACATGAATCATCACTGTCTTTCAGATCTGGTCTTTCACTGGGCTGCAAACCTGAGTTGTAAAAGGTGAATTCTGCCTTCCCATTGATAGGGCTCATACGAGTTGCTGAGAGCAGGCCTCCCTGTGTCGATGCCAGAAATTGAACGGGTGTCCTAGACTGCATTTGGATATCAATTCTGAACTCGCATGTTATTGCTAATACAATGCAGAGCTTGACATTCCCCTACTTTGTATGTTTGCGTGGAGGCCATGTTGGGCTATGTGTTGAAATAGCGATTCTTCTTAGTTAGCTTTATCTTCAGTCATACAGAGAGTAATGAAAATGCATGCATTTCCAGATTCTCCTTTCCAAGCAGAACATGAATCATCACTGTCTTTCAGATCTGGTCTTTCACTGGGCTGCAAACTTGAGTTGTAAAAGGTGAATTCTGCCTTCCCATTGATAGGGCTCATACGAGTTGCTGGGAGCAGGCCTCCCTGTGACGATGCCAGAAATTGAACGGGTGTCCTAGACTGAATTTGGATGTCAATTCTAAACTCGCATGGTATTGCTAATACAACGCAGAGCTTGACATTCCCCTACTTTGTATGTTTGCGTGGAGGCCATGTAGGGCTATGTGTTGAAATAGCGATTCTTCGAAGTTAGGTTTCTCTTCAGGCATACAGAGAGTAATGAAAATTCATGCATTTCCAGATTCTCCTTTCCAAGCAGAACATGAATCATCACTGTCTTTCAGATCTGGTCTTTCACTGGGCTGCAAACTTGAGTTGTAAATGTTGAATTCTCCCATCCCATTGATAGGGCTTATACGAGTTGTTGAGAGCAGGCCTCCCTGTAAACATGCCTGAAACTGAACTGGTGTCCCAGACTGCATTTGGATATCAATTCTGAACTCGCATGGTATTGCTAATACAACGCAGAGCTTGACATTCCCCTACTTTGTATGTTTGCGTGGAGGCCATGTTGGGCTATGTGTTGAAATAGCGATTCTTCTCAGTTAGGTTTCTCTTCAGGCATACAGAGAGTAATGAAAATTCATGCATTTCCAGATTCTCCTTTCCATGCAGAACATGAATCATCACTGTCTTTCAGATCTGGTCTTTCACTGGGCTGCAAACTTGAGTTGTAAATGTTGAATTCTCCCATCCCATTGATAGGGCTTATACGAGTTGTTGAGAGCAGGCCTCCCTGTGACGATGCCAGAAACCGAACCAGTGTCCTAGACTGCATTTGGATGTCAATTTCTCAGTTAGCTTCCTCTTCAGAGATTCCTCAAAATACATAGATTCCGAGATTCTAGTTTACAAGCAGAACATGTATCATCAACTGTCTTTCAGATATGGTCTTTCATTGGGCTGCAAACTTGAGTTGTAAAAGTTGAATTCTCCCTTCCCATTAATAGGGCTCATACGAGTTGTTGAGAGCAGGCCTCCCTGTAAACATGCCGGAAACTGGTGTCCTAGACTGCATTTGGATATCAATTCTGAACTCGCATGTTATTGCTAATACAACGCAGAGCTCGACATTCCGCTACTTTATATGTTTGCGTCGAGGCCATGTTGGGCTATGTGTTGAAATAGCGATTCTTCTCAGCTTTCTCTTCAGGCCTACAGAGATAAATGAAAATTCATGAATTTCCAGATTCTCCTTTCCAAGCAGAACATGTATCATCACTGTCTTTCAGATCTGGTCTTTCACTGTGCTGCAAACTTGAGTTGTAAAAGGTGAATTCTGCCTTTCCATTAATAGGCCTTATACGAGTTGCTGAGAGCAGGCCTCCCTGTAACCATGCCAGAATCTGAACCGGTATCCTAGACTGCATTTGGATGTCAATTTCTCAGTTAGCTTCCTCTTCAGAGATTCCTCAAAATACATAGATTCCGAGATTCTAGTTTACAAGCAGAACATGTATTATCAACTGTTTTTCAGATATGGTCTTTCATTGGGCTGCAAACTTGAGTTGTAAATGTTGAATTCTCCCTTCCCATTAATAGGGTCATATGAGTTGTTGAGAGCAGGCCTCCCTGTCACGATGCCAGCAACTGAACCGGTGTCCTAGACGGCATCTGGATGTCAACTTCTCAGTTAGCTTCCCCTACAGAGATTCATGAAAATACGTAGATTCCCGGATTCTCCTTTCCAAGCAGAACATGAATCATCAACTGTCTTTCAGATCTGCTCTTTCACTTGGCTGCAAACTTGAGTTATAACAGTTGAATTCTGCCTTCATATGAATAGGGCTCATAGGAGTTGCTGAGAGGTGGCCTCCCGGTGATGATGCCAGCAACTGAACCGGTGTCCTAGACTGCATTTGGATGTCCATTCTGAACTCGCATGGTATTGCTAATACAACGCAGAGCTTGACTTCCCCCTATTGTGTACGTTTGTGCGGAGGCCATGTTGGGCAATGTGTGAAAATAGCTATTCTTCTCAGTTAGCTTTCTCTTCATGCAGACAGAGATAAATGAAAATGCAGGCATTTCCGGATTCTTCTTTCCAAGCAGAACATGAATCGTCACTGTCTTTCAGAGCTGGTCTTTCACTGGGCTGCAAACTCGAGTTGTAAATGTTGAATTCTCCCATCCCATTGATAGGGCTTATACGAGTTGCTGGGAGCAGGCCTCCCTGTGACGATGCCAGAAATTGAACGGGTGTCCTAGACTGAATTTGGATGTCAATTCTAAACTCGCATGGTATTGCTAATACAACGCAGAGCTTGACATTCCCCTACTTTGTATGTTTGCGTGGAGGCCATGTTGGGCTATGTGTTGAAATAGCGATTCTTCTCAGTTAGGTTTCTCTTCAGGCATACAGAGAGAAATGAAAATGCATGCATTTCCAGATTCTCCTTTCCAAGCAGAACATGAATCATCATTGTCTAACAGATCTGGTCTTTCACTGGGCTGCAAACGCTAGTTGTAAATGTTGAATTCTGCCTTCCCTTTGATTGGGCTTATACGAGTTGTTGAGAGCAGGCCTCCCTGTAACCATGCCGGAAACTGAATGGGTGTCCTAGACTGCATTAGGATATCAATTCTGAACTCGCATGTTATTGCTAATACAACGAAGAGCTTGACATTCCCCTACTTTGTTTGTTTGCGTGGAGGCCATGTTGGGCTATGTGTTGAAATAGCGTTTCTTCTTAGTTAGCTTTCTCTTCAGGCATACAGAGAGTAATGAAAATGCATGCATTTCCAGATTCTCCTTTCCAAGCAGAACATGAATCATCACTGTCTAACAGATCTGGTCTTTCACTGGGCTGCAAACTCGAGTTGTAAAAGTTGAATTCTGCCTTCCCATTGCTAGGGCTTATACGAGTTGTTGAGAGCAGGCCTCCCTGTAACCATGCCGGAAACTGAACGGGTGTCCTAGACTGCATTTGGATATCAATTCTGAACTCGCATGTTATTGCTAATACAACGAAGAGCTTAACATTCCCCTACTTTGTTTGTTTGCGTGGAGGCCATGTTGGGCTATGTGTGGAAATAGCGTTTCTTCTTAGTTAGCTTTCTCTTCAGGCATACAGAGAGTAATGAAAATGCATGCATTTCCAGATTCTCCTTTCCAAGCAGAACATGAATCATCACTGTCTAACAGATTTGGTCTTTCACTGGGCTGCAAACTCGAGTTGTAAAAGTTGAATTCTGCCTTCCCATTGCTAGGTCTTATACGAGTTGTTGAGAGCAGGCCTCCCTGTAACCATGCCGGAAACTGAACGGGTGTCCTAGACTGCATTTGGATATCAATTCTGAACTCGCATGTTATTGCGAATACAACGCAGACCTTGACATTCCCCTACTTTGTATGTCTGCGTGGAGGCCATGTTGGGCTATGTGTTGAAATAGCGTTTCTTCTTAGTTAGCTTTCTCTTCAGGCATACAGAGAGTAATGAAAATGCATGCATTTCCAGATTCTCCTTTCCAAGCAGAACATGAATCATCACTGTCTTTCAGATCTGGTCTTTCACTGGGCTGCACACGCGAGTTGTAAAAGTTGAATTCTGCCTTCCCATTGATAGGGCTTATACGTGTTGTTGAGAGCAGGCCTCCCTATAACCATGCCGGAAACTGAACTGGTGTCCTAGACTGCATATGGATATCAATTCTGAACTCGCATGTTATTGCGAATACAACCCAGACCTTGACATTCCCCTACTTTGTCTGTTTGCGTGGAGGCCATGTTGGGCTATGTGTTGAAATAGCGATTCTTCTTAGTTTCCTTTCTCTTCAGGCATACAGAGAGTAATGAAAATGCGTGCATTTCCAGATTCTCCTTTCCAAGCAGAACATGAATCATCATTGTCTAACAGATCTGGTCTTTCACTGGGCTGCAAACGCTAGTTGTAAATGTTGAATTCTGCCTTCCCTTTGATTGGGCTTATACGAGTTGTTGAGAGCAGGCCTCCCTGTAACCATGCCGGAAACTGAACTGGTGTCCTAGACTGCATTTGGATATCAATTCTGAACTAGCATGTTATTGCTAATACAACGAAGAGCTTGACATTCCCCTACTTTGTTTGTTTGCGTGGAGGCCATGTTGGGCTATGTGTTGAAATAGCGTTTCTTCTTAGTTAGCTTTCTCTTCAGGCATACAGAGAGTAATGAAAATGCATGCATTTCCAGATTCTCCTTTCCAAGCAGAACAAGAATCATCACTGTCTAACAGATCTGGTCTTTCACTGGGCTGCAAACTCGAGTTGTAAAAGTTGAATTCTGCCTTCCCATTGATAGGGCTTATACGAGTTGTTGAGAGCAGGCCTCCCTGTAACCATGCCGGAAACTGAATGGGTGTCCTAGACTGCATTTGGATATCAATTCTGAACTCGCATGTTATTGCTAATACAACGAAGAGCTTGACATTCCCCTACTTTGTTTGTTTGCGTGGAGGCCATGTTGGGCTATGTGTTGAAATAGCGTTTCTTCTTAGTAAGCTTTCTCTTCAGGCATACAGAGAGTAATGAAAATGCATGCATTTCCAGATTCTCCTTTCCAAGCAGAACATGAATCATCACTGTCTAACAGATCTGGTCTTTCACTGGGCTGCAAACTCGAGTTGTAAAAGTTGAATTCTGCCTTCCCATTGCTAGGGCTTATACGAGTTGTTGAGAGCAGGCCTCCCTGTAACCATGCCGGAAACTGAACGGGTGTCCTAGACTGCATTTGGATATCAATTCTGAACTCGCATGTTATTGCTAATACAACGAAGAGCTTAACATTCCCCTACTTTGTTTGTTTGCGTGGAGGCCATGTTGGGCTATGTGTTGAAATAGCGTTTCTTCTTAGTTAGCTTTCTCTTCAGGCATACAGAGAGTAATGAAAATGCATGCATTTCCAGATTCTCCTTTCCAAGCAGAACATGAATCATCACTGTCTAACAGATCTGGTCTTTCACTGGGCTGCAAACTCGAGTTGTAAAAGTTGAATTCTGCCTTCCCATTGATAGGGCTTATACGAGTTGTTGAGAGCAGCCTCCCTGTAACCATGCCGGAAACTGAACTGGTGTCCTAGACTGCATTTGGATATCAATTCTGAACTCGCATGTTATTGCGAATACAACGCAGACCTTGACATTCCCCTACTTTCTATGTTTGCGTGGAGGCCATGTTGGGCTATGTGTTGAAATAGCGATTCTTCTTAGTTAGCTTTCTCTTCAGGCATACAGAGAGAAATGAAAATGCATGCATTTCCAGATTCTCCTTTCCAAGCAGAACATGAATCATCATTGTCTAACAGATCTGGTCTTTCACTGGGCTGCAAACGCTAGTTGTAAATGTTGAATTCTGCCTTCCCTTTGATTGGGCTTATACGAGTTGTTGAGAGCAGGCCTCCCTGTAACCATGCCGGAAACTGAATGGGTGTCCTAGACTGCATTTGGATATCAATTCTGAACTCGCATGTTATTGCTAATACAACGAAGAGCTTGACATTCCCCTACTTTGTTTGTTTGCGTGGAGGCCATGTTGGGCTATGTGTTGAAATAGCGTTTCTTCTTAGTTAGCTTTCTCTTCAGGCATACAGAGAGTAATGAAAATGCATGCATTTCCAGATTCTCCTTTCCAAGCAGAACATGAATCATCACTGTCTAACAGATCTGGTCTTTCACTGGGCTGCAAACTCGAGTTGTAAAAGTTGAATTCTGCCTTCCCATTGCTAGGGCTTATACGAGTTGTTGAGAGCAGGCCTCCCTGTAACCATGCCGGAAACTGAACGGGTGTCCTAGACTGCATTTGGATATCAATTCTGAACTCGCATGTTATTGCTAATACAACGAAGAGCTTAACATTCCCCTACTTTGTTTGTTTGCGTGGAGGCCATGTTGGGCTATGTGTTGAAATAGCGATTCTTCTTAGTTAGCTTTCTCTTCAGGCATACAGAGAGAAATGAAAATGCATGCATTTCCAGATTCTCCTTTCCAAGCAGAACATGAATCATCATTGTCTAACAGATCTGGTCTTTCACTGGGCTGCAAACGCTAGTTGTAAAAGTTGAATTCTGCCTTCCCATTGATAGGGCTTATACGAGTTGTTGAGAGCAGGCCTCCCTGTAACCATGCCGGAAACTGAACGGGTGTCCTAGACTGCATTTGGATATCAATTCTGAACTCGCATGTTATTGCGAATACAACGCAGACCTTGACATTCCCCTACTTTGTATGTCTGCGTGGAGGCCATGTTGGGCTATGTGTTGAAATAGCGTTTCTTCTTAGTTAGCTTTCTCTTCAGGCATACAGAGAGTAATGAAAATGCATGCATTTCCAGATTCTCCTTTCCAAGCAGAACATGAATCATCACTGTCTTTCAGATCTGGTCTTTCACTGGGCTGCACACGGGAGTTGTAAAAGTTGAATTCTGCCTTCCCATTGATAGGGCTTATACGAGTTGTTGAGAGCAGGCCTCCCTATAACCATGCCGGAAACTGAACTGGTGTCCTAGACTGCATATGGATATCAATTCTGAACTCGCATGTTATTGCGAATACAACCCAGACCTTGACATTCCCCTACTTTGTCTGTTTGCGTGGAGGCCATGTTGGGCTATGTGTTGAAATAGCGATTCTTCTTAGTTTCCTTTCTCTTCAGGCATACAGAGAGTAATGAAAATGCGTGCATTTCCAGATTCTCCTTTCCAAGCAGAACATGAATCATCATTGTCTAACAGATCTGGTCTTTCACTGGGCTGCAAACGCTAGTTGTAAATGTTGAATTCTGCCTTCCCTTTGATTGGGCTTATACGAGTTGTTGAGAGCAGGCCTCCCTGTAACCATGCCGGAAACTGAACGGGTGTCCTAGACTGCATTTGGATATCAATTCTGAACTCGCATGTCATTGCTAATACAACGAAGAGCTTGACATTCCCCTACTTTGTTTGTTTGCGTGGAGGCCATGTTGGGCTATGTGTTGAAATAGCGTTTCTTCTTAGTTAGCTTTCTCTTCAGGCATACAGAGAGTAATGAAAATGCATGCATTTCCAGATTCTCCTTTCCAAGCAGAACATGAATCATCACTGTCTTTCAAATATGGTCTTTCACTGGGCTGCAAACTCGAGTTGTAAAAGTTGAATTCTGCCTTCCCCTTGATTGGGCTTATACGTGTTGTTGAGAGCAGGCCGCCCTGTAACCATGCCGGAAACTGAACTGGTGTCCTAGACTGCATTTGGATATCAATTCTGAACTAGCATGTTATTGCTAATACAACGAAGAGCTTGACATTCCCCTACTTTGTTTGTTTGCGTGGAGGCCATGTTGGGCTATGTGTTGAAATAGCGTTTCTTCTTAGTTAGCTTTCTCTTCAGGCATACAGAGAGTAATGAAAATGCATGCATTTCCAGATTCTCCTTTCCAAGCAGAACATGAATCATCACTGTCTTTCAGATATGGTCTTTCACTGGGCTGCAAACTCGAGTTGTAAAAGTTGAATTCTGCCTTCCCATTGATTGGGCTTATACGAGTTGTTGAGAGCAGGCCTCCCTGTAACCATGCCGGAAACTGAACTGGTGTCCTAGACTGCATTTGGATATCAATTCTGAACTCGCATGTTATTGCGAATACAACGCAGACCTTGACATTCCCCTACTTTGTATGTTTGCGTGGAGGCCATGTTGGGCTATGTGTTGAAATAGCGATTCTTCTTAGTTTCCTTTCTCTTCAGGCATACAGAGAGTAATGAAAATGCATGCATTTCCAGATTCTCCTTTCCAAGCAGAACATGAATCATCACTGTCTTTCAGATCTGGTCTTTCACTGGGCTGCACACGCGAGTTGTAAAAGTTGAATTCTGCCTTCCCATTGATAGGGCTTATACGAGTTGTTGAGAGCAGGCCTCCCTATAACCATGCCGGAAACTGAACTGGTGTCCTAGACTGCATATGGATATCAATTCTGAACTCGCATGTTATTGCGAATACAACCCAGACCTTGACATTACCCTACTTTGTCTGTTTGCGTGGAGGCCATGTTGGGCTATGTGTTGAAATAGCGATTCTTCTTAGTTTCCTTTCTCTTCAGGCATACAGAGAGTAATGAAAATGCATGCATTTCCAGATTCTCCTTTCCAAGCAGAACATGAATCATCATTGTCTAACACATCTGGTCTTTCACTGGGCTGCAAACGCTAGTTGTAAATGTTGAATTCTGCCTTCCCTTTGATTGGGCTTATACGAGTTGTTGAGAGCAGGCCTCCCTGTAACCATGCCGGAAACTGAACGGGTGTCCTAGACTGCATTTGGATATCAATTCTGAACTCGCATGTCATTGCTAATACAACGAAGAGCTTGACATTCCCCTACTTTGTTTGTTTGCGTGGAGGCCATGTTGGGCTATGTGTTGAAATAGCGTTTCTTCTTAGTTAGCTTTCTCTTCAGGCATACAGAGAGTAATGAAAATGCATGCATTTCCAGATTCTCCTTTCCAAGCAGAACATGAATCATCACTGTCTTTCAGATATGGTCTTTCACTGGGCTGCAAACCCGAGTTGTAAAAGTTGAATTCTGCCTTCCCATTGATTGGGCTTATACGAGTTGTTGAGAGCAGGCCTCCCTGTAACCATGCCGGAAACTGAACGGGTGTCCTAGACTGCATTTGGATATCAATTCTGAACTCGCATGTTATTGCTAATACAACGAAGAGCTTGACATTCCCCTACTTTGTTTGTTTGCGTGGAGGCCATGTTGGGCTATGTGTTGAAATAGCGTTTCTTCTTAGTTAGCTTTCTCTTCAGGCATACAGAGAGTAATGAAAATGCATGCATCTCCAGATTCTCCTTTCCAAGCAGAACATGAATCATCACTGTCTTTCAGATATGGTCTTTCACTGGGCTGCAAACTCGAGTTGTAAAAGTTGAATTCTGCCTTCCCATTGATTGGGCTTATACGAGTTGTTGAGAGCAGGCCTCCCTGTAACCATGCCGGAAACTGAACTGGTGTCCTAGACTGCATTTGGATATCAATTCTGAACTAGCATGTTATTGCTAATACAACGAAGAGCTTGACATTCCCCTACTTTGTTTGTTTGCGTGGAGGCCATGTTGGGCTATGTGTTGAAATAGCGTTTCTTCTTAGTTAGCTTTCTCTTCAGGCATACAGAGAGTAATGAAAATGCATGCATTTCCAGATTCTCCTTTCCAAGCAGAACATGAATCATCACTGTCTTTCAGATATGGTCTTTCACTGGGCTGCAAACTCGAGTTGTAAAAGTTGAATTCTGCCTTCCCATTGATTGGGCTTATACGAGTTGTTGAGAGCAGGCCTCCCTGTAACCATGCCGGAAACTGAACTGGTGTCCTAGACTGCATTTGGATATCAATTCTGAACTCGCATGTTATTGCGAATACAACCCAGACCTTGACATTCCCCTACTTTGTCTGTTTGCGTGGAGGCCATGTTGGGCTATGTGTTGAAATAGCGATTCTTCTTAGTTTCCTTTCTCTTCAGGCATACAGAGAGTAATGAAAATGCGTGCATTTCCAGATTCTCCTTTCCAAGCAGAACATGAATCATCATTGTCTAACAGATCTGGTCTTTCACTGGGCTGCAAACGCTAGTTGTAAATGTTGAATTCTGCCTTCCCTTTGATTGGGCTTATACGAGTTGTTGAGAGCAGGCCTCCCTGTAACCATGCCGGAAACTGAACTGGTGTCCTAGACTGCATTTGGATATCAATTCTGAACTAGCATGTTATTGCTAATACAACGAAGAGCTTGACATTCCCCTACTTTGTTTGTTTGCGTGGAGGCCATGTTGGGCTATGTGTTGAAATAGCGTTTCTTCTTAGTTAGCTTTCTCTTCAGGCATACAGAGAGTAATGAAAATGCATGCATTTCCAGATTCTCCTTTCCAAGCAGAACAAGAATCATCACTGTCTAACAGATCTGGTCTTTCACTGGGCTGCAAACTCGAGTTGTAAAAGTTGAATTCTGCCTTCCCATTGATAGGGCTTATACGAGTTGTTGAGAGCAGGCCTCCCTGTAACCATGCCGGAAACTGAATGGGTGTCCTAGACTGCATTTGGATATCAATTCTGAACTCGCATGTTATTGCTAATACAACGAAGAGCTTGACATTCCCCTACTTTGTTTGTTTGCGTGGAGGCCATGTTGGGCTATGTGTTGAAATAGCGTTTCTTCTTAGTAAGCTTTCTCTTCAGGCATACAGAGAGTAATGAAAATGCATGCATTTCCAGATTCTCCTTTCCAAGCAGAACATGAATCATCACTGTCTAACAGATCTGGTCTTTCACTGGGCTGCAAACTCGAGTTGTAAAAGTTGAATTCTGCCTTCCCATTGCTAGGGCTTATACGAGTTGTTGAGAGCAGGCCTCCCTGTAACCATGCCGGAAACTGAACGGGTGTCCTAGACTGCATTTGGATATCAATTCTGAACTCGCATGTTATTGCTAATACAACGAAGAGCTTAACATTCCCCTACTTTGTTTGTTTGCGTGGAGGCCATGTTGGGCTATGTGTTGAAATAGCGTTTCTTCTTAGTTAGCTTTCTCTTCAGGCATACAGAGAGTAATGAAAATGCATGCATTTCCAGATTCTCCTTTCCAAGCAGAACATGAATCATCACTGTCTAACAGATCTGGTCTTTCACTGGGCTGCAAACTCGAGTTGTAAAAGTTGAATTCTGCCTTCCCATTGATAGGGCTTATACGAGTTGTTGAGAGCAGCCTCCCTGTAACCATGCCGGAAACTGAACTGGTGTCCTAGACTGCATTTGGATATCAATTCTGAACTCGCATGTTATTGCGAATACAACGCAGACCTTGACATTCCCCTACTTTCTATGTTTGCGTGGAGGCCATGTTGGGCTATGTGTTGAAATAGCGATTCTTCTTAGTTAGCTTTCTCTTCAGGCATACAGAGAGAAATGAAAATGCATGCATTTCCAGATTCTCCTTTCCAAGCAGAACATGAATCATCATTGTCTAACAGATCTGGTCTTTCACTGGGCTGCAAACGCTAGTTGTAAATGTTGAATTCTGCCTTCCCTTTGATTGGGCTTATACGAGTTGTTGAGAGCAGGCCTCCCTGTAACCATGCCGGAAACTGAATGGGTGTCCTAGACTGCATTTGGATATCAATTCTGAACTCGCATGTTATTGCTAATACAACGAAGAGCTTGACATTCCCCTACTTTGTTTGTTTGCGTGGAGGCCATGTTGGGCTATGTGTTGAAATAGCGTTTCTTCTTAGTTAGCTTTCTCTTCAGGCATACAGAGAGTAATGAAAATGCATGCATTTCCAGATTCTCCTTTCCAAGCAGAACATGAATCATCACTGTCTAACAGATCTGGTCTTTCACTGGGCTGCAAACTCGAGTTGTAAAAGTTGAATTCTGCCTTCCCATTGCTAGGGCTTATACGAGTTGTTGAGAGCAGGCCTCCCTGTAACCATGCCGGAAACTGAACGGGTGTCCTAGACTGCATTTGGATATCAATTCTGAACTCGCATGTTATTGCTAATACAACGAAGAGCTTAACATTCCCCTACTTTGTTTGTTTGCGTGGAGGCCATGTTGGGCTATGTGTTGAAATAGCGATTCTTCTTAGTTAGCTTTCTCTTCAGGCATACAGAGAGAAATGAAAATGCATGCATTTCCAGATTCTCCTTTCCAAGCAGAACATGAATCATCATTGTCTAACAGATCTGGTCTTTCACTGGGCTGCAAACGCTAGTTGTAAAAGTTGAATTCTGCCTTCCCATTGATAGGGCTTATACGAGTTGTTGAGAGCAGGCCTCCCTGTAACCATGCCGGAAACTGAACGGGTGTCCTAGACTGCATTTGGATATCAATTCTGAACTCGCATGTTATTGCGAATACAACGCAGACCTTGACATTCCCCTACTTTGTATGTCTGCGTGGAGGCCATGTTGGGCTATGTGTTGAAATAGCGTTTCTTCTTAGTTAGCTTTCTCTTCAGGCATACAGAGAGTAATGAAAATGCATGCATTTCCAGATTCTCCTTTCCAAGCAGAACATGAATCATCACTGTCTTTCAGATCTGGTCTTTCACTGGGCTGCACACGGGAGTTGTAAAAGTTGAATTCTGCCTTCCCATTGATAGGGCTTATACGAGTTGTTGAGAGCAGGCCTCCCTATAACCATGCCGGAAACTGAACTGGTGTCCTAGACTGCATATGGATATCAATTCTGAACTCGCATGTTATTGCGAATACAACCCAGACCTTGACATTCCCCTACTTTGTCTGTTTGCGTGGAGGCCATGTTGGGCTATGTGTTGAAATAGCGATTCTTCTTAGTTTCCTTTCTCTTCAGGCATACAGAGAGTAATGAAAATGCGTGCATTTCCAGATTCTCCTTTCCAAGCAGAACATGAATCATCATTGTCTAACAGATCTGGTCTTTCACTGGGCTGCAAACGCTAGTTGTAAATGTTGAATTCTGCCTTCCCTTTGATTGGGCTTATACGAGTTGTTGAGAGCAGGCCTCCCTGTAACCATGCCGGAAACTGAACGGGTGTCCTAGACTGCATTTGGATATCAATTCTGAACTCGCATGTCATTGCTAATACAACGAAGAGCTTGACATTCCCCTACTTTGTTTGTTTGCGTGGAGGCCATGTTGGGCTATGTGTTGAAATAGCGATTCTTCTTAGTTTCCTTTCTCTTCAGGCATACAGAGAGTAATGAAAATGCATGCATTTCCAGATTCTCCTTTCCAAGCAGAACATGAATCATCACTGTCTTTCAGATCTGGTCTTTCACTGGGCTGCACACGCGAGTTGTAAAAGCTGAATTCTGCCTTCCCATTGATAGGGCTTATACGAGTTGTTGAGAGCAGGCCTCCCTATAACCATGCCGGAAACTGAACTGGTGTCCTAGACTGCATATGGATATCAATTCTGAACTCGCATGTTATTGCGAATACAACCCAGACCTTGACATTCCCCTACTTTGTATGTTTGCGTGGAGGCCATGTTGGGCTATGTGTTGAAATAGCGATTCTTCTTAGTTTCCTTTCTCTTCAGGCATACAGAGAGTAATGAAAATGCATGCATTTCCAGATTCTCCTTTCCAAGCAGAACATGAATCATCATTGTCTAACACATCTGGTCTTTCACTGGGCTGCAAACGCTAGTTGTAAATGTTGAATTCTGCATTCCCTTTGATTGGGCTTATACGAGTTGTTGAGAGCAGGCCTCCCTGTAACCATGCCGGAAACTGAACGGGTGTCCTAGACTGCATTTGGATATCAATTCTGAACTCGCATGTCATTGCTAATACAACGAAGAGCTTGACATTCCCCTACTTTGTTTGTTTGCGTGGAGGCCATGTTGGGCTATGTGTTGAAATAGCGTTTCTTCTTAGTTAGCTTTCTCTTCAGGCATACAGAGAGTAATGAAAATGCATGCATTTCCAGATTCTCCTTTCCAAGCAGAACATGAATCATCACTGTCTTTCAGATATGGTCTTTCACTGGGCTGCAAACCCGAGTTGTAAAAGTTGAATTCTGCCTTCCCATTGATTGGGCTTATACGAGTTGTTGAGAGCAGGCCTCCCTGTAACCATGCCGGAAACTGAACGGGTGTCCTAGACTGCATTTGGATATCAATTCTGAACTCGCATGTTATTGCTAATACAACGAAGAGCTTGACATTCCCCTACTTTGTTTGTTTGCGTGGAGGCCATGTTGGGCTATGTGTTGAAATAGCGTTTCTTCTTAGTTAGCATTCTCTTCAGGCATACAGAGAGTAATGAAAATGCATGCATCTCCAGATTCTCCTTTCCAAGCAGAACATGAATCATCACTGTCTTTCAGATATGGTCTTTCACTGGGCTGCAAACTCGAGTTGTAAAAGTTGAATTCTGCCTTCCCATTGATTGGGCTTATACGAGTTGTTGAGAGCAGGCCTCCCTGTAACCATGCCGGAAACTGAACTGGTGTCCTAGACTGCATTTGGATATCAATTCTGAACTAGCATGTTATTGCTAATACAACGAAGAGCTTGACATTCCCCTACTTTGTTTGTTTGCGTGGAGGCCATGTTGGGCTATGTGTTGAAATAGCGTTTCTTCTTAGTTAGCTTTCTCTTCAGGCATACAGAGAGTAATGAAAATGCATGCATTTCCAGATTCTCCTTTCCAAGCAGAACATGAATCATCACTGTCTTTCAGATATGGTCTTTCACTGGGCTGCAAACTCGAGTTGTAAAAGTTGAATTCTGCCTTCCCATTGATTGGGCTTATACGAGTTGTTGAGAGCAGGCCTCCCTGTAACCATGCCGGAAACTGAACTGGTGTCCTAGACTGCATTTGGATATCAATTCTGAACTCGCATGTTATTGCGAATACAACCCAGACCTTGACATTCCCCTACTTTGTCTGTTTGCGTGGAGGCCATGTTGGGCTATGTGTTGAAATAGCGATTCTTCTTAGTTTCCTTTCTCTTCAGGCATACAGAGAGTAATGAAAATGCGTGCATTTCCAGATTCTCCTTTCCAAGCAGAACATGAATCATCATTGTCTAACAGATCTGGTCTTTCACTGGGCTGCAAACGCTAGTTGTAAATGTTGAATTCTGCCTTCCCTTTGATTGGGCTTATACGAGTTGTTGAGAGCAGGCCTCCCTGTAACCATGCCGGAAACTGAACTGGTGTCCTAGACTGCATTTGGATATCAATTCTGAACTAGCATGTTATTGCTAATACAACGAAGAGCTTGACATTCCCCTACTTTGTTTGTTTGCGTGGAGGCCATGTTGGGCTATGTGTTGAAATAGCGTTTCTTCTTAGTTAGCTTTCTCTTCAGGCATACAGAGAGTAATGAAAATGCATGCATTTCCAGATTCTCCTTTCCAAGCAGAACAAGAATCATCACTGTCTAACAGATCTGGTCTTTCACTGGGCTGCAAACTCGAGTTGTAAAAGTTGAATTCTGCCTTCCCATTGATAGGGCTTATACGAGTTGTTGAGAGCAGGCCTCCCTGTAACCATGCCGGAAACTGAATGGGTGTCCTAGACTGCATTTGGATATCAATTCTGAACTCGCATGTTATTGCTAATACAACGAAGAGCTTGACATTCCCCTACTTTGTTTGTTTGCGTGGAGGCCATGTTGGGCTATGTGTTGAAATAGCGTTTCTTCTTAGTAAGCTTTCTCTTCAGGCATACAGAGAGTAATGAAAATGCATGCATTTCCAGATTCTCCTTTCCAAGCAGAACATGAATCATCACTGTCTAACAGATCTGGTCTTTCACTGGGCTGCAAACTCGAGTTGTAAAAGTTGAATTCTGCCTTCCCATTGCTAGGGCTTATACGAGTTGTTGAGAGCAGGCCTCCCTGTAACCATGCCGGAAACTGAACGGGTGTCCTAGACTGCATTTGGATATCAATTCTGAACTCGCATGTTATTGCTAATACAACGAAGAGCTTAACATTCCCCTACTTTGTTTGTTTGCGTGGAGGCCATGTTGGGCTATGTGTTGAAATAGCGTTTCTTCTTAGTTAGCTTTCTCTTCAGGCATACAGAGAGTAATGAAAATGCATGCATTTCCAGATTCTCCTTTCCAAGCAGAACATGAATCATCACTGTCTAACAGATCTGGTCTTTCACTGGGCTGCAAACTCGAGTTGTAAAAGTTGAATTCTGCCTTCCCATTGATAGGGCTTATACGAGTTGTTGAGAGCAGCCTCCCTGTAACCATGCCGGAAACTGAACTGGTGTCCTAGACTGCATTTGGATATCAATTCTGAACTCGCATGTTATTGCGAATACAACGCAGACCTTGACATTCCCCTACTTTCTATGTTTGCGTGGAGGCCATGTTGGGCTATGTGTTGAAATAGCGATTCTTCTTAGTTAGCTTTCTCTTCAGGCATACAGAGAGAAATGAAAATGCATGCATTTCCAGATTCTCCTTTCCAAGCAGAACATGAATCATCATTGTCTAACAGATCTGGTCTTTCACTGGGCTGCAAACGCTAGTTGTAAATGTTGAATTCTGCCTTCCCTTTGATTGGGCTTATACGAGTTGTTGAGAGCAGGCCTCCCTGTAACCATGCCGGAAACTGAATGGGTGTCCTAGACTGCATTTGGATATCAATTCTGAACTCGCATGTTATTGCTAATACAACGAAGAGCTTGACATTCCCCTACTTTGTTTGTTTGCGTGGAGGCCATGTTGGGCTATGTGTTGAAATAGCGTTTCTTCTTAGTTAGCTTTCTCTTCAGGCATACAGAGAGTAATGAAAATGCATGCATTTCCAGATTCTCCTTTCCAAGCAGAACATGAATCATCACTGTCTAACAGATCTGGTCTTTCACTGGGCTGCAAACTCGAGTTGTAAAAGTTGAATTCTGCCTTCCCATTGCTAGGGCTTATACGAGTTGTTGAGAGCAGGCCTCCCTGTAACCATGCCGGAAACTGAACGGGTGTCCTAGACTGCATTTGGATATCAATTCTGAACTCGCATGTTATTGCTAATACAACGAAGAGCTTAACATTCCCCTACTTTGTTTGTTTGCGTGGAGGCCATGTTGGGCTATGTGTTGAAATAGCGATTCTTCTTAGTTAGCTTTCTCTTCAGGCATACAGAGAGAAATGAAAATGCATGCATTTCCAGATTCTCCTTTCCAAGCAGAACATGAATCATCATTGTCTAACAGATCTGGTCTTTCACTGGGCTGCAAACGCTAGTTGTAAAAGTTGAATTCTGCCTTCCCATTGATAGGGCTTATACGAGTTGTTGAGAGCAGGCCTCCCTGTAACCATGCCGGAAACTGAACGGGTGTCCTAGACTGCATTTGGATATCAATTCTGAACTCGCATGTTATTGCGAATACAACGCAGACCTTGACATTCCCCTACTTTGTATGTCTGCGTGGAGGCCATGTTGGGCTATGTGTTGAAATAGCGTTTCTTCTTAGTTAGCTTTCTCTTCAGGCATACAGAGAGTAATGAAAATGCATGCATTTCCAGATTCTCCTTTCCAAGCAGAACATGAATCATCACTGTCTTTCAGATCTGGTCTTTCACTGGGCTGCACACGGGAGTTGTAAAAGTTGAATTCTGCCTTCCCATTGATAGGGCTTATACGAGTTGTTGAGAGCAGGCCTCCCTATAACCATGCCGGAAACTGAACTGGTGTCCTAGACTGCATATGGATATCAATTCTGAACTCGCATGTTATTGCGAATACAACCCAGACCTTGACATTCCCCTACTTTGTCTGTTTGCGTGGAGGCCATGTTGGGCTATGTGTTGAAATAGCGATTCTTCTTAGTTTCCTTTCTCTTCAGGCATACAGAGAGTAATGAAAATGCGTGCATTTCCAGATTCTCCTTTCCAAGCAGAACATGAATCATCATTGTCTAACAGATCTGGTCTTTCACTGGGCTGCAAACGCTAGTTGTAAATGTTGAATTCTGCCTTCCCTTTGATTGGGCTTATACGAGTTGTTGAGAGCAGGCCTCCCTGTAACCATGCCGGAAACTGAACGGGTGTCCTAGACTGCATTTGGATATCAATTCTGAACTCGCATGTCATTGCTAATACAACGAAGAGCTTGACATTCCCCTACTTTGTTTGTTTGCGTGGAGGCCATGTTGGGCTATGTGTTGAAATAGCGTTTCTTCTTAGTTAGCTTTCTCTTCAGGCATACAGAGAGTAATGAAAATGCATGCATTTCCAGATTCTCCTTTCCAAGCAGAACATGAATCATCACTGTCTTTCAAATATGGTCTTTCACTGGGCTGCAAACTCGAGTTGTAAAAGTTGAATTCTGCCTTCCCCTTGATTGGGCTTATACGAGTTGTTGAGAGCAGGCCGCCCTGTAACCATGCCGGAAACTGAACTGGTGTCCTAGACTGCATTTGGATATCAATTCTGAACTAGCATGTTATTGCTAATACAACGAAGAGCTTGACATTCCCCTACTTTGTTTGTTTGCGTGGAGGCCATGTTGGGCTATGTGTTGAAATAGCGTTTCTTCTTAGTTAGCTTTCTCTTCAGGCATACAGAGAGTAATGAAAATGCATGCATTTCCAGATTCTCCTTTCCAAGCAGAACATGAATCATCACTGTCTTTCAGATATGGTCTTTCACTGGGCTGCAAACTCGAGTTGTAAAAGTTGAATTCTGCCTTCCCATTGATTGGGCTTATACGAGTTGTTGAGAGCAGGCCTCCCTGTAACCATGCCGGAAACTGAACTGGTGTCCTAGACTGCATTTGGATATCAATTCTGAACTCGCATGTTATTGCGAATACAACGCAGACCTTGACATTCCCCTACTTTGTATGTTTGCGTGGAGGCCATGTTGGGCTATGTGTTGAAATAGCGATTCTTCTTAGTTTCCTTTCTCTTCAGGCATACAGAGAGTAATGAAAATGCATGCATTTCCAGATTCTCCTTTCCAAGCAGAACATGAATCATCACTGTCTTTCAGATCTGGTCTTTCACTGGGCTGCACACGCGAGTTGTAAAAGTTGAATTCTGCCTTCCCATTGATAGGGCTTATACGAGTTGTTGAGAGCAGGCCTCCCTATAACCATGCCGGAAACTGAACTGGTGTCCTAGACTGCATATGGATATCAATTCTGAACTCGCATGTTATTGCGAATACAACCCAGACCTTGACATTACCCTACTTTGTCTGTTTGCGTGGAGGCCATGTTGGGCTATGTGTTGAAATAGCGATTCTTCTTAGTTTCCTTTCTCTTCAGGCATACAGAGAGTAATGAAAATGCATGCATTTCCAGATTCTCCTTTCCAAGCAGAACATGAATCATCATTGTCTAACACATCTGGTCTTTCACTGGGCTGCAAACGCTAGTTGTAAATGTTGAATTCTGCCTTCCCTTTGATTGGGCTTATACGAGTTGTTGAGAGCAGGCCTCCCTGTAACCATGCCGGAAACTGAACGGGTGTCCTAGACTGCATTTGGATATCAATTCTGAACTCGCATGTCATTGCTAATACAACGAAGAGCTTGACATTCCCCTACTTTGTTTGTTTGCGTGGAGGCCATGTTGGGCTATGTGTTGAAATAGCGTTTCTTCTTAGTTAGCTTTCTCTTCAGGCATACAGAGAGTAATGAAAATGCATGCATTTCCAGATTCTCCTTTCCAAGCAGAACATGAATCATCACTGTCTTTCAGATATGGTCTTTCACTGGGCTGCAAACCCGAGTTGTAAAAGTTGAATTCTGCCTTCCCATTGATTGGGCTTATACGAGTTGTTGAGAGCAGGCCTCCCTGTAACCATGCCGGAAACTGAACGGGTGTCCTAGACTGCATTTGGATATCAATTCTGAACTCGCATGTTATTGCTAATACAACGAAGAGCTTGACATTCCCCTACTTTGTTTGTTTGCGTGGAGGCCATGTTGGGCTATGTGTTGAAATAGCGTTTCTTCTTAGTTAGCTT
Organism: Candoia aspera; assembly: GCF_035149785.1. Classification (NCBI taxonomy): domain Eukaryota; kingdom Metazoa; phylum Chordata; class Lepidosauria; order Squamata; family Candoiidae; genus Candoia; species Candoia aspera. The sequence goes on from NC_086164.1 coordinate 24,115,424, forward strand.
TCTCTTCAGGCATACAGAGAGTAATGAAAATGCATGCATCTCCAGATTCTCCTTTCCAAGCAGAACATGAATCATCACTGTCTTTCAGATATGGTCTTTCACTGGGCTGCAAACTCGAGTTGTAAAAGTTGAATTCTGCCTTCCCATTGATTGGGCTTATACGAGTTGTTGAGAGCAGGCCTCCCTGTAACCATGCCGGAAACTGAACTGGTGTCCTAGACTGCATTTGGATATCAATTCTGAACTAGCATGTTATTGCTAATACAACGAAGAGCTTGACATTCCCCTACTTTGTTTGTTTGCGTGGAGGCCATGTTGGGCTATGTGTTGAAATAGCGTTTCTTCTTAGTTAGCTTTCTCTTCAGGCATACAGAGAGTAATGAAAATGCATGCATTTCCAGATTCTCCTTTCCAAGCAGAACATGAATCATCACTGTCTTTCAGATATGGTCTTTCACTGGGCTGCAAACTCGAGTTGTAAAAGTTGAATTCTGCCTTCCCATTGATTGGGCTTATACGAGTTGTTGAGAGCAGGCCTCCCTGTAACCATGCCGGAAACTGAACTGGTGTCCTAGACTGCATTTGGATATCAATTCTGAACTCGCATGTTATTGCGAATACAACGAAGAGCTTGACATTCCCCTACTTTGTTTGTTTGCGTGGAGGCCATGTTGGGCTATGTGTTGAAATAGCGTTTCTTCTTAGTTAGCTTTCTCTTCAGGCATACAGAGAGTAATGAAAATGCATGCATTTCCAGATTCTCCTTTCCAAGCAGAACATGAATCATCACTGTCTTTCAGATCTGGTCTTTCACTGGGCTGCAAACTCGAGTTGTAAAAGTTGAATTCTGCCTTCCCATTGCTAGGGCTTATACGAGTTGTTGAGAGCAGGCCTCCCTGTAACCATGCCGGAATCTGAACGGGTGTCCTAGACTGCATTTGGATATCAATTCTGAACTCGCATGTTATTGCTAATACAACGAAGAGCTTGACATTCCCCTACTTTGTTTGTTTGCGTGGAGGCCATGTTGGGCTATGTGTTGAAATAGCGTTTCTTCTTAGTTAGCTTTCTCTTCAGGCATACAGAGAGTAATGAAAATGCATGCATTTCCAGATTCTCCTTTCCAAGCAGAACATGAATCATCACTGTCTTTCAGATATGGTCTTTCACTGGGCTGCAAACTCGAGTTGTAAAAGTTGAATTCTGCCTTCCCATTGATTGGGCTTATACGAGTTGTTGAGAGCAGGCCTCCCTGTAACCATGCCGGAAACTGAACTGGTGTCCTAGACTGCATTTGGATATCAATTCTGAACTAGCATGTTATTGCTAATACAACGAAGAGCTTGACATTCCCCTACTTTGTTTGTTTGCGTGGAGGCCATGTTGGGCTATGTGTTGAAATAGCGTTTCTTCTTTGTTAGCTTTCTCTTCAGGCATACAGAGAGTAATGAAAATGCATGCATTTCCAGATTCTCCTTTCCAAGCAGAACATGAATCATCACTGTCTTTCAGATCTGGTCTTTCACAGGGCTGCAAACTTGAGTTGTAAAAGTTGAATTCTGCCTTCCCATTGATTGGGCTTATACGAGTTGTTGAGAGCAGGCCTCCCTGTAACCATGCCGGAAACTGAACTGGTGTCCTAGACTGCATTTGGATATCAATTCTGAACTCGCATGTTATTGCGAATACAACGAAGAGCTTGACATTCCCCTACTTTGTTTGTTTGCGTGGAGGCCATGTTGGGCTATGTGTTGAAATAGCGTTTCTTCTTAGTTAGCTTTCTCTTCAGGCATACAGAGAGTAATGAAAATGCATGCATTTCCAGATTCTCCTTTCCAAGCAGAACATGAATCATCACTGTCTAACAGATCTGGTCTTTCACTGGGCTGCAAACTCGAGTTGTAAATGTTGAATTCTGCCTTCCCATTGCTAGGGCTTATACGAGTTGTTGAGAGCAGGCCTCCCTGTAACCATGCCGGAAACTGAACGGGTGTCCTAGACTGCATTTGGATATCAATTCTGAACTCGCATGTTATTGCTAATACAACGAAGAGCTTAGCATTCCCCTACTTTGTTTGTTTGCGTGGAGGCCATGTTGGGCTATGTGTTGAAATAGCGTTTCTTCTTAGTTAGCTTTCTCTTCAGGCATACAGAGAGTAATGAAAATGCATGCATTTCCAGATTCTCCTTTCCAAGCAGAACATGAATCATCACTGTCTAACAGATCTGGTCTTTCACTGGGCTGCAAACTCGAGTTGTAAAAGTTGAATTCTGCCTTCCCATTGCTAGGGCTTATACGAGTTGTTGAGAGCAGGCCTCCCTGTAACCATGCCGGAAACTGAACGGGTGTCCTAGACTGCATTTGGATATCAATTCTGAACTCGCATGTTATTGCGAATACAACGAAGACCTTAACATTCCCCTACTTTGTTTGTTTGCGTGGAGGCCATGTTGGGCTATGTGTTGAAATAGCGTTTCTTCTTAGTTAGCTTTCTCTTCAGGCATACAGAGAGTAATGAAAATGCATGCATTTCCAGATTCTCCTTTCCAAGCAGAACATGAATCATCACTGTCTAACAGATCTGGTCTTTCACTGGGCTGCAAACTCGAGTTGTAAAAGTTGAATTCTGCCTTCCCATTGATAGGGCTTATACGAGTTGTTGAGAGCAGCCTCCCTGTAACCATGCCGGAAACTGAACTGGTGTCCTAGACTGCATTTGGATATCAATTCTGAACTCGCATGTTATTGCGAATACAACGCAGACCTTGACATTCCCCTACTTTGTATGTTTGCGTGGAGGCCATGTTGGGCTATGTGTTGAAATAGCGATTCTTCTTAGTTAGCTTTCTCTTCAGGCATACAGAGAGAAATGAAAATGCATGCATTTCCAGATTCTCCTTTCCAAGCAGAACATGAATCATCATTGTCTAACAGATCTGGTCTTTCACTGGGCTGCAAACGCTAGTTGTAAATGTTGAATTCTGCCTTCCCTTTGATTGGGCTTATACGAGTTGTTGAGAGCAGGCCTCCCTGTAACCATGCCGGAAACTGAATGGGTGTCCTAGACTGCATTTGGATATCAATTCTGAACTCGCATGTTATTGCTAATACAACGAAGAGCTTGACATTCCCCTACTTTGTTTGTTTGCGTGGAGGCCATGTTGGGCTATGTGTTGAAATAGCGTTTCTTCTTAGTTAGCTTTCTCTTCAGGCATACAGAGAGTAATGAAAATGCATGCATTTCCAGATTCTCCTTTCCAAGCAGAACATGAATCATCACTGTCTTTCAGGTCTGGTCTTTCACTCGGCTGCAAACTCGAGTTGTAAAAGTTGAATTCTGCCTTCCCATTGCTAGGGCTTATACGAGTTGTTGAGAGCAGGCCTCCCTGTAACCATGCCGGAAAATGAACGGGTGTCCTAGACTGCATTTGGATATCAACTCTGAACTCGCATGTTATTGCTAATACAACGAAGAGCTTGATATTCCCCTACTTTGTTTGTTTGCGTGGAGGCCATGTTGGGCTATGTGTTGAAATAGCGTTTCTTCTTAGTTAGCTTTCTCTTCAGGCATACAGAGAGTAATGAAAATGCATGCATTTCCAGATTCTCCTTTCCAAGCAGAACATGAATCATCACTGTCTTTCAGATATGGTCTTTCACTGGGCTGCAAACTCGAGTTGTAAAAGTTGAATTCTGCCTTCCCATTGATTGTGCTTATACGAGTTGTTGAGAGCAGGCCTCCCTGTAACCATGCCGGAAACTGAACGGGTGTCCTAGACTGCATTTGGATATCAATTCTGAACTCGCATGTTATTGCTAATACAACGAAGAGCTTGACATTCCCCTACTTTGTTTGTTTGCGTGGAGGCCATGTTGGGCTATGTGTTGAAATAGCGTTTCTTCTTAGTTAGCTTTCTCTTCAGGCATACAGAGAGTAATGAAAATGCATGCATCTCCAGATTCTCCTTTCCAAGCAGAACATGAATCATCACTGTCTTTCAGATATGGTCTTTCACTGGCTGCAAACTCGAGTTGCAAAAGTTGAATTCTGCCTTCCCATTGATTGGGCTTATACGAGTTGTTGAGAGCAGGCCTCCCTGTAACCATGCCGGAAACTGAACTGGTGTCCTAGACTGCATTTGGATATCAATTCTGAACTCGCATGTTATTGCGAATACAACGAAGAGCTTGACATTCCCCTACTTTGTTTGTTTGCGTGGAGGCCATGTTGGGCTATGTGTTGAAATAGCGTTTCTTCTTAGTTAGCTTTCTCTTCAGGCATACAGAGAGTAATGAAAATGCATGCATTTCCAGATTCTCCTTTCCAAGCAGAACATGAATCATCACTGTCTTTCAGATCTGGTCTTTCACTGGCTGCAAACTCGAGTTGTAAAAGTTGAATTCTGCCTTCCCATTGCTAGGGCTTATACGAGTTGTTGAGAGCAGGCCTCCCTGTAACCATGCCGGAAACTGAACGGGTGTCCTAGACTGCATTTGGATATCAATTCTGAACTCGCATGTTATTGCTAATACAACGAAGAGCTTGACATTCCCCTACTTTGTTTGTTTGCGTGGAGGCCATGTTGGGCTATGTGTTGAAATAGCGTTTCTTCTTAGTTAGCTTTCTCTTCAGGCATACAGAGAGTAATGAAAATGCATGCATTTCCAGATTCTCCTTTCCAAGCAGAACATGAATCATCACTGTCTTTCAGATATGGTCTTTCACTGGGCTGCAAACTCGAGTTGTAAAAGTTGAATTCTGCCTTCCCATTGATTGGGCTTATACGAGTTGTTGAGAGCAGGCCTCCCTGTAACCATGCCGGAAACTGAACTGGTGTCCTAGACTGCATTTGGATATCAATTCTGAACTCGCATGTTATTGCGAATACAACGCAGACCTTGACATTCCCCTACTTTGTATGTTTGCGTGGAGGCCATGTTGA